>NW_028233182.1:1488164-2976329 GCF_057557595.1 Rhyacophila brunnea | reverse complement strand
GAATGTTGAAGATACGAGAATAGAAAACAACAGAAAATATTTATTTAAAGATACGATTGTAAAATGTAAACACTGTTATTTGAAGGTTTATTACTTAAACACACCCATAATTGCAATGAACACTACGTTTCCAAATTTATTTTCGAACTTCCCTGCAATTTATGGAATTTTTAAAAAGGAGAAAATTGAAATAGTTCATGGCCACCAAACAATGTCAAATCTTTGTCTTGAATCGATTTTCCATGCAAACACAATGAATTTAAAAACCATTTTAACTGAACATTCAATATTTGAGGTGGGCGGATTCGAAAATATTATTATGAATAGATTATCTGAACTTGTTCTTCGTGGAATTGATAAATTTATATCCGTTAGCTATACAGCAAAACAAAATTTGATGGAAAGACTCAAATTAAAATCAGATATCGTTCATGTTATTCCAAATGCAGTTTCTAGTGAAAGATTTTATCCAGAAGATATTAAAAAATTAAAATCATATGAAATTAAATATGACCTCAGAAAAACGAAATCTTTCGAATATAAGCACAAAACTGAAGAATCCAAACATTTTTGTATTAAAAATCAGCAGGATGATCATATTGATAACATTTTGAATGAACTTAAGCGCAGTAAAAAAATAAAAAAAGAACTTGGAAATGAGGATTTACATCTAAATAGCAGAAATATCACAATCATACTTTTATCAAGGCTTGTATCACGCAAAGGAATCGATATTTTTATAAAAATACTTCCAAGAATATGTAAACTGAGCCCCAGAATAACCATCTTAATTGGAGGAGACGGACCAAAACGATCTGAAATAGAGCAGATTATTGATGAACAATCTTTATACTCACAAGTGTATCTTTTGGGAGAAATTAATCACGAAAAAGTACCCGATGTTTTAAGATCTGGTGACATTTTTCTCAACACATCACTGACTGAAGCCTTTTGCATGGCAATACTTGAAGCTGCTGCTTGCGGTCTACAAGTCGTAAGCACGAATGTCGGTGGAATACATGAAGTTTTACCGAAAAACATCGCTATTCTTACGGGAATAAAAGAAAATGAGATTATTAATGCTTTAATAGTGGCAGTAGAAAGGATTAATAATGGTTTTATCGATAAATACGACAATTTTCTAAAATGTACAGAGGCTTATAGTTGGGATGATGTTGCATTTGAAACTGTTCGTGTATATAATGGTATTGAAAAAATGGAAATGAATATACAGCAAAGAATCAACAGATACGACAGCATATTCGAGTTTGTATTTATAATATTGGTGATATATGAATATTTAATTTACCTTATAATACAAACCATCCAATCTTAACACGTAAAATTAATTTGTAGGAATAATAATAATTGGTAAACATCTAATTATAAATATAAAATTAATACATAAAAAATCATTTGATTTTAGATTTTTTTTTGAGATTTGTTATTTTGTATTTATAGTTGATCCTAATTTGTAAGCTATCCGATCATGATTATTAATTAAAATAGGCCTATATTGTATTCGATAGATTTAGTATAAAACATCAGCTAAAATCTATAATACTATCAATGTAAGAATTTTTATATTACGAGACCTTTAATATTAACCAATATAATTTATTTAAAATCCACAATAATCTAACTAGGTGCATATACGGCTGAATATTCAGTCTACACTCGATTCATTTAAACCAAATTCCCGATATAAAGTGTCTTCACAATAAATAATTACGGAGCATGGTAAATATGATCCTCGAAGCGATATTTTAATTTACTTATGTGTAAAACAACATGATTAAACAGCATTTTATTTTCTATTAAATATATTCCTCTTAACATAAATTATCAATCACACTTACTCCCCTTAAATACCAAATATACCTAAAATTGTAAGAATAATTTGAGGTATATTTATTTAATCATATAAACGTCGATAACTTTCTTGTCCATTCTTAAATCCTAAATTACACACATAAATTTATTGCGGGTTATATATGATTTTAGAGATTATTTACGGGTAAAGTTTATTTAATTCAATGTTCTTTTTGCAGAGACGTAGTTAGAGAATCGAGAATATGATAAAACCATCACATGATTTATTTATACATTATTTTGATTTTTAGCTATTTTAATTTATTAAAACAAAAATTTAATTGATATATATTTTTGTTTCGAAAATATTTATTATATACCCATAACCTTTTTCAATACATCTTCTTCTTTCAAGCCTTATTAATTCAAGTTTTTCCTCAATCCTATTGTTTGTATGCTTCAGCATCTGTTGATATTCCTAAATCATTAATATACTACTTATGTTATTTTGTGACCACACGATCCAATGTCATGATGTATGATACTATTTTGTAAAACCATACATGTGTTTGTCTTTTTGCTATTGGTAAAAAAAATTAACTTTAAATAAAAATTAAAATGGTTTGTATTAGATCTACGGCATATAATTTTTATTATACGAAGATATAAAATCGAGAAGATTTTTACAGGGAATATCCAATTCTTATTTATTTATGGGTTAATTTTCTTTTTATCTATTTAGACGTGTTCAGCGTGTTGGAAATATTGCACAACTCCTTGATGCATCTTTTGACACCTTCCTCTGATCTATCTTCATCAACTGCTCTTCTTCTCTCAAATGAGATGAGTTCAAGTGTCTTGCGGAACGTGAGAGCTTGCATGTATGCTTCTACTTAGTCCGGTATTTTTAACTTTTACAGGGAATATAAATATTAATTATGCACAATCAAATAAAGAGGTAGATTTTCCTTTAAAAGCAAAATTTTTAAAAAAGGTCTTTGCGAATTCAAAAATAAATATCATTAAAAATTAGTTAGCATAGATTTTGCCATTTTCCTATTTGATTTTGCACATACACAATTCTTAGAAATATGAACGTCATATTATAAAATTTTTGATGCGTATGTTTACAGATAAATATCCTTAAATCATCAACAAAAGGTAATAAGACTCATCAAAATATTATCATAATAACATGGGAGTTCTGGTCGTAAAACGAATTTTATTTTTAAATGATAATGAAATTCTGTTGAAAAGTTGATTCATCAGCATAAGATTATTATTTTATGGAAAGTTATGTACTTTCAGATTAATTTTTAATGGAATTGATTTCATCATAATCATAAAAAAATAAGTATTCAAGGGACATATTCTACATGAAAAATTGGATATAATTATAAACGTTCTATTAAAAATATTAATTTTATTAGATTTGTTTAAAGGTTTTTTTTAATTTATTTTGCCTGGCATATAATATTCCTACTAATATATATTTTAGATTAATACACATAAATAAAAATTCTCTACAAATTTAATAAATCGTAAAGAGTAAATCAAAACTGATAAAAATTAATGATAATAGGCAATATTTTAACATGATAAATGAATCAAAACATAATTTCTGAGCTTAAAATATGCAGAGTCCAACAATCTAAAAAATATAAAATGATAAATTTTCAATTGTTTATATTTCATATAGAAAAGTGTATTTTAGCCTCAAAAAAATGTAGTACTGTTCAAATATCAAACAAACAATCTTTAGAGGCGAAAAAATTAATTTTTTTTAAGCTAATATTAAATCATAGATGACAACCTTCGTTCTAATTCCCTATATTTTAACTTACTTGTAGCATTATAAATAGTTAGCATCCTCTAAATTTTCTTCCTTGTTTTAATATGTAATTTAGTCTACTTATAGAATTTAAAGGGAAAAGTAAACTCTTGATTGTTTTAATTAGGCAGTTTCGTTTTTTTAATTCTGTAACTATATACCAGATTAGTTTTTAATTCTAACCTATTTTTTTTGTTTGTTCATCAATTCTAAGAATTAAAAATTTTTAGCTTCTTACTGTTTTCTGGATAATAGCATCAAAATTTTATTCAGTTATTCATCTTCTAGAAGGGTATTATACAGCTCAGATTTTATAAAAATATTGGTTTATCCTTGACCCATGACATTTAAAATTTTCCGAAATTGCTATTTTATAATCAAAAAAAAAATTTAAATAAAGTATACTTTGATATTATTTGTTTAATTAGATAATTTTTAGAATATTACTTGAAATATCAATAAACATTTTTTTCCTAAAAGTTTGTTAATTGCAGAATTTTTAAAATAAATATCATATTTAGATTATATATTCAAACTGAATCATCTAAAAATTGTTTCGAAATTGTATAAAAAAGCATAATGTGCATAAATTTTCATTTGATAGCTGTTTAAATTTCCGGACTAATTCATTAAATTGTAAACAAACAAAACGCAATATAAATAATTCATCTATACTATATAAAACCAGAAATAAATACAGATTATACATTAACATAAAATAGGGTGTAAAAACTAAAAGCGATATTGATTATATAATGTAGGTTTCGTTAAAGAATGCATCCAAAATATAATGTACTTTTATTGGATATTATACGGGAATAATTCAGGTTATTTAAAGGGCCTATTAATTCACATAATATATGATAGATGTATATTTTACCGGTGACCTTTTTCAGGATGTAGTTTTAAAAAATAAAAGGTCTTCGTTAAGAGATTGAATCGCAAATATGGTGACGCGTATACAAGCTGCGCATAGTGTATTATAGAAAAATATAAGCAAATAATAGGGTATAATTTTTCATGTATAATACTTAATTTTTGATAATACAAATATTTATTTTATAGGATATTATGACATAAAAAAAAAGAAAGATAAGATTTATAAATTAAACGATTATGAGTAAAAAATTACCGTAAATTTGTTGTAATTTATCTATACAATACAAGAATTTGTGGTTATCATAATATGTCTATTTCTATGTTCACACAAGTTAATTTTATTTAAATTAAAAAAATCAGCATAAGAAAGGTATAGCTGCCCGAAAAACTTCTCGTATTGATAAATAAATACATAAAAAAATCCATATATTAGTTTCAAAAAATCCGATATGATGTTGTGTAATAGTAACATATTTTAAAAATTAAATCATGTCTTATTAAAAAACATCAAAAATTAAAACGAAAAAAAAACGAAACGAAAAAATGTAATTATGTGCAAATTTTAAATTTTGCATGTATTTAGCCCTAAAACTCTTGTGAGGATAAAACATCATCTTAGACCAGCTACTTTAAGAGTGTAATATATACCGTACAGTTTACTTTAATTATGTTATTTCGCCCACAAGTAATGAAATACCCTAGGTATATATAATAACTATTGTTGTATGATGTGAATTATTTTTTATTTATGGGCCATATTTATAGTCGTAATTTTAGTTTTTGTTCTCAGGTACAGCTTGCTTGATTCTCTGTACGCACAGCGTATTTATACTTTCGGCTATCTTCTCCCCTCCAAAGTCTTCTTAAATACCCCTCCTTCTTTCGAGACCTATTAATTCAAGGGTATTTCTCAATCCCAAGGTTTGAATATATGCCTCAACCTGGTTCGTGACATCTAGTTCCTTCAGGTACCTTTTGTATCTTATTAAAATTTTATTTTAATATTAATTTTGTGTCATAAATCTTAAAAAAGCTTACATAACAGATTTATTGATTATAGACCCACGATACCATCATAAGGAGCAGATTTATTCAAAAATTAGAGCATATAAGCAAGCGAAATATGATATAACATATTTAAAAATCAAATGTAATAATAGCTTCAAATCTTGAATTTAATCTAAATTTACCCGTAACTCCTATCATTTACGCTATAATTCGCTTTAAAATCGGATTTTGCCCATCATTTTGTATTAACATATTGGTCCACCTCCATTAAAATACCTTTAAATACCTTCAACTAAGAAATAAAAGTCTTTAAATGGGAAAATGTATATAGGAAGGTGTAAAACTATGTTTTTTATAAGAAATAAAAACTAAATTTACTCTGAAAAGCAAACTTAATTTTTATCGAATAATATAAGCAGTTCAAATGAAATTTACTTAGTAAAAATTAGTTTCGCATATTTTTATAAATAGTAATTTACTTGATGTAAGTATATATCTAGAGTTTAGCAAACAGCCACAATAGTCATTTTTCGGAATACAACATTCCCATTCCATATATACGCTAATATTCTAAGGGTACCACAATGTAATAATTGTATCTATCAAATTTTGGCAAATTATTAAAATTTTTGCATTGTCATTTTACAACATGTGGCAATTACACACTTGATAATTCAGCCCAAAAACATTAATTACGATTTTAATTTTTGTAAATTTAAAAATTGGGTTTGCAACGTTATTGTTTGCTTACCATAAATGCCCGTAATTATTTTCACATAAAAGTATATTTTAGAATTACTTTAAATATTTCACAGATAAACCAATAATAAGATACTGCGCATTCATATAAGATATGAATATTTCATAATTTCTTAAGACAATGAATTCGCGATTTATTTTATATATTAGGAACTTGATTGAATCATTTAAATATTATATCTTCAACTGTAATTGTAGTAAATAACGGGATAAAATGTCCACAGTAATGTAAAATTTTCCAAAAAATCTGTATACAACGCTTAGTTAAAAGTTAAAAAGTCTAGAAACATAATTTGTATTCATAGCTGCTAATTTTACACCACATTCTTAAAAAGACCTATTCTGGATTGATTTAAAGATCACTCAAAAATGTATTCTTAAAATTTTAAAGTTACATAAGACATTTTCGTATTATATATCGAAGTAACTGGCCAGAGCACTAACTTTATGTATATTTCCGAATTTATGTCTGAAATTATATCTATTTCAATCTTTTATTGAATGATTTTTAAAAGTTCAATTCAATGTTTTATAAACAGGAATCAAAGATTAAAAAATCCAATTTTCCAGTTAGACATAGAAAGGCACTAATAGCTAATTATTCAGTCGTGACGAGTGATCAATATGTTTAAATATATTCGCACCATAATTACATTTCTACATAAACATTAGTCTATCAGAGATGACAAATATAAACAACACGAATTTCATTTGCCCAGCCAATGAAAGACTTGCTTGACTCAATTATAGAAGCAGGGAAGTTAAGACCTCGAGAAGAGCCAAAATACCCAAAACCAATAATATGTACGGTAACAGAAAAAGAGAAGAAAATTTTATCACATGATACAAAAATACCAACATCGGTGCCAGAATGCAACGAAATTCTACAACTCCTAGATCTTCCACAAATAAACCAAGACAGTGATTTACTCGAGGTTATAAAAGCTATTGAAGAAAAGTATAGTTTTGTAAATATCCAGACACAGACAATAAAAGAGAAGTTGCTTCTTTTAAAAAATTTTTGGGAAGAAGAAGAAGAGTTAGATAGAATGGAAATTAAATTGTCAAAGTTGAAAATGGAATATAATTTTATCTCGGAAATGGATATTAATAACTTAGAATCTATTAAAAAGAAAATATTTCAGCTTGAAAGAGAAAATATCAACTTTCAAATTGAAAAAATACATCGGATCAAAAGATTTATAGAATTGATCAAGAAACAATCAACTAATGAAGCTACTTGGGAATTGAAAAATTTGATTAATGAGGATATAGATATTTTAAATTATTTTTCGTTTGTGTTTAAAGAAAAAGAGTTGATCGAGAATATATATGAAGAAGAAAAAACACTGGACGAAATATCGCGAAAAGTTACAGATAATCTCGAAAAGTACGTGGTAATGAAAATAATAAAAGAAAAGGAAGTTTTTGTATTGGATTTTTGTGAACACTTCGAAGCTGAAAAATATGAAATTATGGAAATTCTGCATAATCTTGAAAGAAACGATATAATTAATATAAATCGTATGACGGAAATGGTTTCTTTAAAAACAATTTATGAATGAGTCAATTAAATTCTATAAAATAATTACTGGTATGGATTCATATAAATATCCCCATATTTTTATTTTTCTTGCCCTATTTAAAAACACTTCTAGCGATTGATCATTTCTATCGCGTTTTATTTATGTCATAAACCTTCTTTTCTACTTTTAAATGCTTTACTCGGAATGCGATCACCTTATAGACTTATAAAGTCGAATTTTTTCCGTGGGCTAATTTCCACATAAATTTCAAAACAAACAAAAATCAAAAAAATAATAAAATAGTTATCTATAACATTTTTAATTAGAAAAATAAACGAGTAATCAAAAAATAATAATTAAAAATAAATCAACAGCACAATTATCATCAATGAAATGATTTACAGCACAATTATTAATAATTAATATAAGGGATAAATGTGACATAGAATCAATAATTATGAAAATGTACTTTTTTTTTGTATTTTTAGCTTTAAAAAATATTTCAATACATTAGTCATAAACAAAAAACTACTTCCTATTGATTTAAAACATAAAGAATAGAAATTATCAGAATAAACACAATAAATTATTCTAAAATTAGATATATAAAATAAATAATATGAATAGAATTCAATTAGTAAAAAATATTTTTGATAAAATGTATTGAAAAAATACTTGTTGTACAAAGTGTGATAATCAAAAAAATAAAATCAGATTAAATTTTTTTTCCATTATAAATCAATCACCACAAAAACAGCACATATATGATAATAATAGATTACTGAACCTATATTGAAACACTCTCGCCCCATCTATCACGATTTTTGATGCCATTTTACCTTCTACCGGTTTTTTTCGAATAGAATAGGCAAGATAATAAAATGCGTCATAAATTTTCACAGATATTTATTAAAACGCCATTCTATAGGTGTTGCGATTACTGTTTGGGAGGTTAAAAGCTCAGGCTATATTTAAAATTTCAGATGGCAACTAAATGGTGTATGTGAGTTCCTCGAATATTTACTAGCATATAAAACAATGGGTCTGAATTTAAACTTAAGGTGATTTAGTTGCTATTGATTCGATACTTGTGGGATTCAGCAATTTATTTATATGCAACCAGCAAACAATTCATGTTTTACAGCGTATAGTCACCTTTTAAATATTAGAAATGTAATCCTAGGTATGTTTTGATATATAAGGTAAAATCTCGCGGAACTATTGTTTTAAATAAAGTTTAAGAGAACAGATTAGCATAAAATTCCTATCCTCAGAACACAAATTATAACATCCGTGGGTTTTTCCTTCGTTAGTGCTCTTACAAAAAAATCATAATAAATATTTTATTGTAAAAAAAGACGCTAAGACTTTTTAAGTTTTATTTGAGATACATTATGCCTGATAAAACAATAATTATCCTGATTAGCGTGAATATGTCCATATAAAATAGCCTGGTGACCATTATTCACATTATTTAGTAGTTAATAATACTAAAAATTTTGTCGATTCGCAAAAAGAGCCCATATCAACACCATAAGAAAATATTGTTTGAATTAAAATCCGAAATAACTATATTAAACCAGAAAAAAGGTTGAATATGTTACGTCTGAATTTTAAAATAATTAAGAGTAATCATGATGTTGTACATTAGAGTTTTGTCTATTAAATTTAAACCAGTTATTTTTATAATTGTTTTAAATTTATTTATTAAGTACTGTTTCGAGCCATATAAATCTATTTCAAAAAAATTGGATTTTATACCTCACTTCATTTTTTGTAAATAAAAAATCGGGGTTAAAGAAAATGACATAAAAATTGCTATTAATGGAGCAGATATAAATAACCAGTATTTAATTAAATTTTGAATAAAAATTTTATTTTAAGACCCTTTGAAATTAATTACCTGATTCGATATAAATAAATTCTTTCGATTTACTTATGGTTATTGGCAAGTATATTGTATTACAATCTGATCACCCTTAATTGCAATTTTTTAGACATATACATGCAATTAAAAAAATAATCGTGTTTATTTATCGTCTTGTTTGGGTTTTAGAGATTTAATACAAGTAATATTTTTTATGTTCACTGATAAAAAGCTTTTTTTTGGAGTAAGTATCCGGTAAGAATACTTCAGGAGTAGTATTTTTTTTCTATAAAAAAGTAAATATAAACTTTTAATAATTTTTATACAACTATAAACACCAAAAAATTTGGAATTATAATATTTTGCACACTAGTATTCTTTTATTGTCAAATAAATATTCACCCGTTTTTAAACTAGTGCATTTTTTAATTTCTTGGATTTTTATAAATTATAACGCGAGAAGCTGAAGCCTAAATACATTTAAAGTTTAATATTTATGAAGTAATCACATTTATTCAACTTATTATATAAGTTTTAATAGATTTTATTTATTAATTATGTCACAATAAAAACCTCCTGTGATCATCTTTGCATTTTAAAATTATAATCATGATAACATTAAGTATCTTAATTTCACCAAAATAGTTTAATTTAATGTATTAAAGTATATTTTCCTGTATTTTTTTGTATTTTTATACCAACATCAAGAGTGACTTTTAGAATACTTATGCCAGGGTTTATCGTAAAGATTATTATAGGTTAATGATTATTTTTTTTTGCTATAAAATTATTTTTAGGGGTAAACTCACTTATTTATCTAAATTCCTTCCAGGGAATAACAGCCTTTTAGGCCATAATATGCAACATTAATCATTTTATAAACAAATTTCCAGCCATCAGCAACAACACTTATTTACATGATATATAGCTAAGAGTCATTCAAAACATAAAGATTTAATCAAGTAAATTAAACGCACAGAAAAAATAAGCCATAAATTTTTATAAATATGTACATTTTCCTTTTGACTGATACTATAATGAAAAGGTTACTTCGTATAGTTTATTTACTAAATTAGATTTCTTCGATTAAAACAAAAAAAGACTTATAAATGATAATTTTGGCTCAAAATTCAAAATTTTATATAAAAATAACTGTCTTGTTACGTTGGAGAGAAAATTTCCCGTAAATTTTTAAGCGTATGAAAATATGTTGTCTTTTTATGGTTCCCATTTACGATAGGTATTTATTAAATTTGGAATTTATGGCGAAAATTTTAAGACAATTGATTAATTAAATTTAGGATATATTAAGAATTAGCTCACGAAAATACTTTCTGGTTTTTTATTTTAGATTCTCCAATTTTTATGCCACAAGTCCGGATAAAAATACATATTACACACCATAGTACGTTAAAAAATAACAGAAAAGGCCTTGTATATATTGAGCACTCGAATCCCAAACATCTATAATTTGTTCAATGTAAATAAAATTTGAAACCTGTAGATTTAAGAGAACGAGAAGGTAAATGATTAAATTTTAGATTAATTAAAATATTAAGAATAAATAAAAGACACAGATTTTGCAAATAGTAAGTTTTTGATTGTCAAAAATAGAACCTTTACAAAAAACTATTTCTATAACAAAACAATCTTTATTTCTACATTAAAGCGTTATTAGTAGTTCTAATTTTTATGAAAATTATACAATGTCTTTCATTATTACAGCGTTTTTTATATTGAAATCATTCTTTTAATCTATCTAGGGGTATTAATGACATTAAAATTTGAGTACATACCAGGCGAATACTATAAAACACCTATATAAAGTATCTTTAGTAAATATTTAACCCTCGAATTGCTATTTTAATGAGCTTTAGTCATTACAGATTCATGCCTAATGACGATCATACCTTTATTATGCACACTAGTATGATTTTATTGTCTTATAATTATTACCAATCCTTATATTTTATTGTTTTTACTTCTTCTTTGTACAGATTCATTATTCTGCTAGAGCCTCTATTATGTATCAATGTAATTCGTTTATAAAGCACAAAAATTATGATTTATAACAAAATTAAATATATATTCAATATAACTTTACTCGCATGTCTATTAAATAATTAAAATAATTTTAAAAAATGTAGTGACTTTATTTAACGAAATATAACAAGAAATACTATCAAATAGTTTAACATTTTTAGTTTATAAGTAAATAAAGTGTTTTCACCTTAATTCCATCTAGATTAGAATGCGATAAAAATAATAAAAAAACAATGTCTATAACAGATATTTTTATTTATAAAATAGTATTTTTGTTGTTTTTCTACTGTTTAACTTGATATTAATAAGTTCTATAACCACTTTGCATCAAGTTATAATTTATTATAAGAATTTTATCTAAAACTTTTAAATAATCCCAGATGAAGTAGAACCATATACACAAGCTCATAAACTTCGCAAGAAATTTGAACACATATCATTCGACTGAAGAAGAGCATTTGACGAAGATAGATCAAGGGAAAGTGTCAAAAAATTGCATTAAAGTGTTATGCAATATCCCTAATGGGCTGTCTACACCTCAATAGATGGAATTCATAAAAAGAAGAAACTTAACCTATAAATAAAAAATGGTATTAAAATTTAACATAATAAAATGCGTTATAGAAATGGATTTTGTTAGTACTAAAATATTATTGGTGCTATATTAAGGATCTAGGAATACCAAATGAAGCCAAGGCAAGAACACAAAAAATATGGTTGACAAAGTGTCCAGAAATAATAAGTCTTATAAAGAGAATATGTATGGAGAAAGGCTACTCTGATGATATATGAATGCGAGAAAAAATTAATATGGCATGTTCTATATGCCCTCGCGGTTTTTCTTTGTTTAAAAAAAGTAATAAGATAAAACCGACCACAAATAAATATAAATTACAATCATTTAAGATTTAGAAGTGCCAACGGAAGAAGAGGTATTCACACCAACAAAAGAATAGAAAAAACAGTTTGATTGATAAGTCTTAAAAGAAAAAAATAATTAAGAAGGCTATAAAGATGATGTGATGGAAAGAAATTACCAAATATATTCTATAGAGATTTCTTAAGTGCTACTTGAGCGAATTTATACTACTAAAAATCAAATTAACCAATAAATATACATAAACATAATTATATTTACTTATTTAAAAAATACGCAAATTTAATATATTTGGTGATAATAATGTCTCTAGAATGGCATAAAACGTAGATTTTTTTTATATTTCAACTGCAAGATTCTTTCAATTGTGTATTTACAACATTTATGCCCTAAATTTTTCTATAGTTCTGCTTATTTTGAAAGAAACGAAGATCAGGCTATAAAAATACAGGATTCATATTTACATCCTCAATATTAAAAGAAAACGTACCAACGACGCTATTATTATATATATTTTTTAATCTTTAATTTTGCAATTAAGTTTTTATTGAGGTATATTGAGCTCGTCACAATATAAATAATAAATATATTTTGCATTTTCATTGTCCTAATATCACAAATTATCATTTAAAAACCCTTTATTCTACCGAAAAGATCATTTAGTTTTATATTTTATAGTATATTTCTTTCATTTCTCAAGAAAATTATTGCTGTTGAAATAGAATTTTATATTATCAACGAAAACGAACAGAAAATTTTAGACTATTACGATCATATAACGATTTCCTTTGAACAAATATTTTAATGAATTAGAAGATTTATTTATGTTCCATTATAATTACTAAGAAGCTAAATTTATTTAGTATTGCAAATAAATTAAAACCAGTTTAATTTATATCAACAATTATCGATTAGTTACGAAGACTCAAGCAAATTTTTTTAGGGATTTCTCAAAAAAAAATATAGCAATTATAGCGCATTTATAACTATAATCTGAATTTATTATTGAATATAATATTTTTTTATAATTAATAAATTTCCTAATAAGCCTTTGCATATCATTTAATAATATCAAACCAATCACATTTATATTGCTAATTATGGAAACATAAATAAATTGTTTAGTATGTCGGACTATTAGTATTTTGAAAAAAAAATCCAAATTATATAATCTATACTAAATGATCAAAAAATGATTTATTTCACCTTTTACTACAATTAAAAAAAATATTAGTGATAAAATTTTATGATCACGATTATTTCAAAAATAGTTTTCTTTTTAACATTGAATAAAAAAAATTTAAACTTTAAAAATAGATGCAACTTTTTGTTTATTTTTTATTACACCAAAAAACTTATGAGATCATATTTTGTGGGTTTAAAAAAAAAAATTATTTTTTTATAGATATTTAAAAGAATTTTCAAATATATAAAATTATAGATATAAATAGATGACATAATCCCGCGATTAAAAGAATTATTAATTAACTGTCTGATATTGCAGTATATTTTAAATTTACATACGGAATTTTAATATATGCCCAGATTTACAGTGCCTGTGCATTGTGGATTGATTTTCTTTTAAATTATTTGCCACTTAATTCAGTTATTTTGTAGTTTAATTTAATCAATCAAACCTATAAAATTCAAACACATATATAATCAATATGATAATAATAATAATAGAATCTGTTTTATTTAACATACATCAGTTCCCATTCTATTAACAGCATACATATTCCGACACATGGATGTAGTTAACGCAAATCTCTCGATTTGGGATCAAACCTATAATCAAAAAATTTCCATTGTGGGATAATTCTGCGATCGGGTTCAGATATTAATTATAAGAAGGCAAAAAAACCAATTAATGTCAGCTTCTTCGATTAAATACCAAGCTCAATTTATTTATGCATGAAGGCATTTAAAGGCTTTGATTCATAAGTTATGTATATTTTTTTCATTAATAGGCGTAATAGTCTTTCTGCGAAAATTTTAAACGTCTTTTGGTTTAACGTCAATTACTGTTTGCTATGATAAAAAAATCTTCTTTTGCCCATAGAAGCGATATAAGTATAGTTTTTATATTTTATGCTATTATAATTTTCATATGTTCAGTAGACCTTGTCAAATTAGTTTGTAAGATGTGATCCCATATTCACAAAAAAAAATTCACCATCAAAAGTAAGCACAAGTTTTAATGTTTGAACAGTTTGTCTATATTTAAGTTTAAATTTATTTTTAAAGATGGGCTAACTGTATTTTTATTTAATTCTATACGGATGTTTGATTTTACATTTTGAGGAATTACCGAAAAATAACCCTTAATATTATTATATATATGTTTTATTTTCCTAAAAGTAGTTATAAGCTGTCTTACCATTTCCCGTGCGATTTTATAAATACTACCCGTATTTTTATATAGATTGATAACAGAAGAAATCGATTTAGGATAATGTAAAGTTACAGACATTTTGATATATGTTTTATCTCCCAGTGATACTTTTTTATAATCAGGTTTCTTTTGTTGTTGCTCACTTTCAGTTTTTAAACTTTCTATTATAGGAAACTGGCATTATATTTTTAACGAAATCACATCAAAATTTCATTTGTATCTTGTACAACAAAACAAAAAATAACATAATTTATTGTTTTTAGAACAAAATCTGTAATAAATTGCGTTCCCAAATGAGAAAATTAAATGCAAATATTTGAATTAAATTGAGTTTCAAGCTTCGAGCGCCCAATAAAAAATTCCAGAAAGAAACAACAAACAAAATTTAATTTGAATGGAGACTATTTATTTCACACCTTTTTTTTGCAAGATATGGTCTTTTATTATATAGACAGCCGAAATAAGATAAAGATATTAAATTATTCATAAACATAAATTTTTCACTGTAGAAATCTTACTGTTAAAAAAATACAGATCCTGCCGCACCTTCCATATATTTTAAATATGGGTAGCTACATTGAATATTTAGTGGATTTTCTTGTACGCTAAACTATATTTATTAAGAAGCAAATATTTAAAGCACATTATCAAGATCGAAATCTATTTGTATTTTAGAGTATGAAAAAAATTACATTTATTACTGGGATAGAAATTAAAAATTACATCCGAGTAAATATTTTATTAGTAGAAAACACAATATTAAGTCTAATAATCAATTTTATAAATAAAAACCATTTTATGTGAATCATTGGAAAAATAAACCAGCTATAGTTTCCCATTACGCTTAAAATTAGAATTTAATCTAAATTATTCCAATTGTTTTCCAGATATTTTTTTTACCAAGAAAAACACAAAAAAATCAATTATATGCCTTATACCATACAAAGAAGACAAAATATCGAGAGACCATGGAAATGCAAAAATATCGTAATTAAGGGTTTAATATTCGATCGAAAAATAAATGAATGAAATATATAATTATATATATAGTTGCCTTTAAATTCATTTTAAATATAAAGCTTGTGCAAGAATAAAGTTATGAAAATTATATGAATTCAAAATCCTAATAAATTATAGCGTGTATTATTCGCGGTAAAATCCATGTGTTCATATTGGTTTTAGAGATTGTATTTCGTTAACGATGCATGGAACAGAATAAATGGAATTATATTATTTCAAATTGTATTATGAAACGAAGAGATTTTTGTGCCAGATTTTTATTGGAATATTTATAAATTAAAGCAAAATTTAAGAAGGTTTTTTGTACTAATCATTAAAACATATATGACACCAGTTACGTAAAACATAAGTTATTTTTAAAATCAAAAACTGCAATAAATTCTGATATAAACGTTACATAAAAATTCAATATGGGCATATAAATAATATCTATAATGGTATTTTTAAGAAAAAAACCAATAACGCAATAAAAACTGTATTTAATTTATAATGTGAAATAGAATTCAAGGCAAATGAGCATGGAATATATTATAATGTAAGGATAAAGTTGTTTGCATGTTCAATTTCGAAGAATCTCGAACCCAAGGAGCAAACTTTTTTTTTGTTTTCATTGCTTAATTTACCTCCGTTAATCGTGAAAAAATTACATTCTTTTTTTAAGAGAATTTTTTTATATATAGATGAAACATCAGCCAAGGAAATCGATGAAAAATTAAGAAAATATTGTATAATTAAAAAAACAGAAATTTGGGTGTAATCATAAATGAATAACTATTAGATTTAAGCAAATCATGCAGCCAAATAGATGAATATTCACAATGCAGAACAATAGTTTTTATCTCAGATGGAACATTTTTGAAACGTAGAAAAACTCTTAAAATATAAATCATCTTATATCATAAAATTTTCTTTCGTTTGAAGTAATAACGGAATACATAGAATTTAAAAATATCCATTTGTATATTTTAAAATATTTTTTTTGTATAAATATATATTTAAATCACATATATACAATGTAAGGATTTTTATTTCTCGTAAATGCATTCTTTCTGCTGTAAAATTACACAAAACCACAAACAATACTTTTTATGATTTGCATAAGATTCTGGTTATATAGTTATTTTTCAATACTTTTACCTTTATAAATACCATATCTATTCTAGGCTCAGTGATACAAGGAATTTTTTCCATATAAATGCTAAAAAAATACATCTATACAAATGGTGGATCTCAGCAAAAAACGACAAAATATATATAGAATATAATAACGTGAGAAATATTTTTAATGCAAACATTAATTTCTTTAAAATTTATTATCAAAATCATATGATATTTAAATATGTTTAAGTACACTAGAAAAATATGGAAATTATATTTTAGCTTGAATTGATGGATCTCGACTTGCGAAAATATATAGGGGAAGTATGTGATTAAAACGCATAATTATAGCCTGGTCTGTTATATAGATTCGTGTAAGTTTCTTTTAGTAGAAAAATAGTATAAAACTAACCCATTGGTAAATTTAAACTTCGTTATTCACTTTAAAATATTATAGTTTTTGTTTATTGATTAATTTTGATGTTGTAATTTTATATTTTATTTTCAAGTTTAGCGTGATGGATATCCCGTGAGCATGTTTTATGTATAGTTTTTTATATATCCTCTAGAACTGCCCTACTTTCAAGGTTTATTAGTTCAAGGGTTTTTTTTTGAATCCCATAGTTTGATACATGTCTAAATTTGATTTGAAACTTCGAGTTATTTCATATGTCTTTTATGATTTACCTAAAAATATTTATTTCATTTATGTGTTAATTTCGGTATTGTAATTTTAGATTTCCTGTTCAAGCATAACTTGATTTATTTCACATATAGCATATCATATTTATACTCTTGGCTTTATTCTTTTCTCTTACATCTTCTTCGATACCTCACCTCTTTTCAAGACCTATTAGTTTGGGGTTTTTCACGATCCTATTGTTTACAAATATGCACAGATTCTTTATGTGACTTCGATTTTCTTGTTACTCATTCCCATTTTTTACAAATATGTCCAGATTTTTTATATGACTTCGAGTTTCTTGCTGATGCCTTCTATATTTTTTTTATTCATACCATCAGATGTAACGACATATGATGTGATCTGTGTTCTACACTTGTAGACTAATGAAAAATCAGATGCTAGTATAAATCAATTTTCTTAGTTTCTTATTTTCGACCGTGTCTATATTTCTATGCTGGTATAAACCGATTACTATTTTACTAGAAAATGCACTTATTTAATGTTAATAGAAAGAAGGTGTTATCAGTGTACATTTTCGATAACACTTACAAGAAAAAGACATTTTGTGCATAAAATTATATAAAAAATAAATAAAATGAAAATACCTTATTTTATGCCTGTTTTTATGCTTTATTTAATTATTATTAAATGATTTGACTAACCTATATTATTCATGAGTCAGAGATTACTTTTTTTCTTTCTCTGAATGAACATCTTTGAAAATAAAAAAATCATTTTTGGTGATTTCCATTTGACCATAATATCTTAGAACACTTGCCACATTATGAAATCTGTACATATAGTTCGGTGCACTCCAGACAGTAATGCAATTTTTATTTTCAAAGTCAAATTTAAATCCTTCTTTTACATACTGATGTGCTCTTATTAAGTAGTGTAAATTATTGACCATTAGAAATCGCTTGGTAACATCTGGACCAAATAAATAACCCAAACCTCTTGTGCTGACATCATACCCTTTGCGATCACACGGATCACTCCACATTAAATCGAGAAAAACCCCTGGTGTCTTGAATTTAAATCTATCTATATTCTGGATTTCTCTAATGGTGTTTAAAGATGGAGAAAGGCCACCATGAACGCAAAGAAGTCGACCATCAACGACAGCACCCACATTTAAGTAATAGAAGCTTTGCCCTACGATAGAATAAATAAGATCGTATTCATTAGAATAAGTTTGCTTTAGCTCCCTATAAAATCCAGTATCTCTTTTTACAGAAGTTATGCATTCATGATTTCCACGTATAAGTGTTAAGTTAGCAGGATACATTATTTTATATATCAAGAGAGTCAAATAAGTTGATAAGCTTTGACGGCCACGATCAACATAATCACCAAGAAAGATATACTTAGTGGTTCGTGGAGATCCCTGTAATCTGAAAATATTAAGAAGGTCTAAGTATTGTCCATGTATGTCTCCGCATATTTTTACGGGTGAATTCACTACTACAAGATTTGGTTCGTCGCCCAAAATGCTTATTGCAAGTGAGCATATCATTTTAATTTCGGTGCTATTAAGCTTCTGTGATACTTCTAATTTTGCAAGAAACTTTCCCATCGTATTCAAATACATCTTGATTGTGAATTTTATGGAACAAATCAAAATATTAAAGATAATAATCTGGGATTCTTACAATGAGCGGTTTAGAAGTGGAAATATTTATTGATGGCCAATTAAATATTTTAGAAACACAATTATATGGTTTTAAATCTTAAATTAAAAATCCATTAAATTCTAATAAGAATTAAATTATATTCGTTTATAGTAATGCCATGATGATTTGGGATGTGAAGCCAAGATTATTTCAAATCAGAAATAAACAAGTCACTTCATTTTAAAATACATGGTTAGTCGTTTTAGTGCAACAAATATATGTTGTTTGAGTCGTTTTGGGTGTGACAGAGGAAGTAATCTCAAAAACTTTGGTACAGGATTATAAAGCATATAAGAAATTTGGTCTTTAATTATTCAAACCTGATTAAAAAACTATATCTGTTTTATTAAATATTTTAATAAACCCAAGGAAAGTTCCTAATGATTGTGTAGGAGATGAATACGAGTAAATATATGATCATCAGATCATTCATTCATAAGGAACTAGATTCCAAATTTTAGTATATAGGAATAGGTCTTTTCATTAAAATAAATATTTTAGATCTGTCATAATGAAAGATCTCGAAGTCGCAAACCAAAGCGAGGAACATATCCAAACTATAGATTTAGGAAAATCCATGAACTAATAGGTCTTGAAAAAGGAGGGATATTGAAGAAGATGTAATATAAGGGAATATCCAAGAGTACAGATATGATACGTCCACGGAATATCAATCTAGTTAAGCTTGAATAAAATATATAAAATTACAATACCAAATTAACACGTAAATGAAATCACCTCAGATCAGTCATACTAATTTTAATAAAAAATATTGAAAAATACCACATTGTATTGGAATTATTGAAGTAAAAGAAAGTGTATTTATTCTAGTAACTGATATACCTAATATATAATATTCCAAGGTCTTATTTATACATATTATACCGCCACAATATTTTATTAGCCTTGAGCGGTATTAGAGAGGTAATTCGCACAATAATTTCGGTTAAAAATAAACTACTAAGAATTGCCTGATTATATAAATGCAATTTTATTAAGAAAAAAAACCCGAAATTACCCTTAGTAAGAAAATCGGGTATGATGAAGAGGAAATTTACATAACAAAAAACATTTTAAATTAGTAAAATATAAAAACAGGATTGTTATAGAGCTCAAAAACTCTATTTTTAAAATACATAGCAATATTCAGCAACACTAGCGCATTTTGTTTACCCATACCCACGAAAGTCTTTAAATATAAGTCTTATTTTTGTAAATATCCATTTCAAGGATATTAACCAATTAAGCCGACGCCTATATAAATATTTATGGCCCAAATTAACAATTAAAAGTACTATATGTACTTTTAACTAGCAAATATAATTGAGGAATTTTCATAAATCATTTAATATTTTAACAATAAAAAAAAATATCAGCATAATCTTCATATTTATGTATCGATAAACGATTTAGATAATTTATTTTTTTGATCAGTCGAGGGTAAAAAATATAAATTTTAATACGTTTTTTCGTTTACAGACTTTCAGGTTCATTTGTTTTATAAATTAATTGATTATGATAAAATATTATTTTCACTTACAAACTTACCTTAAATACCTTTATATAAATTATAAATCGAAAGCAGCTTCTTAAATTATATTAAAGCACGATTTAAAGGTTTATAGGCATTGTGGCTATGATCGAGTGATGCAAACATTCAAATATAATCTTAAATGTATAAAATCATATATTAAAATTCACATCAATGCAAGGTAATCGTTAAATCACTGAACAGTTAATCAACGCAGCCAAGTTAAAGAGATAAAACAAAACTATTAGATCGAATCACTGTAAGAATAAGCACTCGGCTTTAAACACATACTTTATTATACCGTAAAACAATAAGACTCGTTTCCCGAACGCAATGCAAGTAATCAAAGACATGATAAATCATAGGTACGTTTCCCGAGCCGAGACCCGATTGACGTGGTAAATACTGTATATTTTTTTTTATTAATTTTACGAACCAAAAAGTGATATAAAACTGAATTATATTAGCAGCACATAATTTAAAAATTAATGTGAAATAATTTATATATAAACTTGATATTTGGGATTGGATTGTCCATACAGCATGATAATGAATCCTGAGAAGAATTGATTTTTATTTTGGTTAAGAATTATTTAGTTGGAAAATAAATTTTTCCGTCACACATTTTTTATTTATTCATTTATATTAATAAAAATTATATTTCCCATGCGATTGTATTGTTGAAGAATAAATATCTTTTTTTTAATATATAGAACTGGTATATTTTATATTCCTCCAATATTTTTTTAAACTAATGCATCATATATAATTTATATAATTGTGAACATATAAATCTTTAAACCTGTTATAATCATCTTACTTGAACAAATTTAACAAAATATTTTATTATGCTCTTGATTTATAGATGTTTTTTAATCTTTTTTGACAAATAAATTATACTCTTATGTTCATAATTTATATTTGTTTTAAAATAATTTAATTCTAAAATTACTTTTTAAAAGAATTTGGTTTAATTCACAAGCTTATGGATATATAAATAATTTTTTTATTAATTCCACATCTTCATAGTATTTTAAAAATTCGGGCTACTAAAAATAAAATGGCGTTTAATAATATGATATATATCGTATAAGACATAAAATCAGTATTTCTCAAACTAGATATGTTTTTCTTATGACAAACATCGGCCTTATCATCCCTAGACGATTTTCCTTTCCCATATATTGATTTAATTTTATTTGTTTGTTGAATCTCAGATTCGCTGTTTAGAAATCGTTCATCTAGATTCGTGTAAAGTAGTTGTGAGTCGCCCTCATGATTAAATGTTCCTTGATTCAGTAGGCAACGTTTTTGACGAATTTGAACACTAGAAAGATATCGGTTTTGCCTATTTATAATATTATCGCGAACAGCCAGTTCATTATACTTATTCTCGAAACACGGATAATCATAAGCTTTACAGTATAAATAGTGGATTTTTCTTACTGTATTTTCAAGTTTTTTGTCCCAGTAATAAAATTGATTAATACAGGATAAAATAAAATACACTACTACATCAGATGTTACGTTTATATATTTTTTAAATTTCTGATTATCGTTTAAAATTTCTATATGAAAGTTATCATAGCTGCTAAACAAAACCTTATATGTTTTTCCAGTATTTAAGATTAAAAACTTTAAATGAAAATTACTGTAATAAATTATACCATTCTCTACTTTCTCATTTATTGCCTTTTGTCGCTTTAAAAAAAAGCATCGACCAAAGTATTTCACTTGGGAATTTGGTTCAAAATTAGAACCAAATCTTTGAGAGCACAGATCATCTGATCTCATACCAATCGAAATCATTCTAAGTTTCAATAGAATATTTGTTTGATCGTCTTTTATTAATGAATCATATATTCTTTTTTCAATTTCATGCAGTTTTTGGCAAACCGAACACTCATGAACATGAATTCTGTTAATAATTGACATTATTGTTTCAAAATCACAGTCTGTAACTTTTATATATTCCTTTAACCTTTCATCACGGTTGTCTACAATCCTAAACCGATGTAATTGGCTATTTCGCATTAAAGCGAAAAAATTATCTATAGTTATGCTAGTCGGCAGTGTAAACTTGGTTGGGCCATAGTGCGGTAGATTAAAAATTACTTTTTCGGCGTAATACAATTCTTCCCTTCGATTTACATTTTCTATATTTTCGTTTTCTAAAATATTTGGGCATTTTATTACCGAAACTGATTTACAATTTAATTTACAAAATACATCATTATCTGCATGTGATGCTGCTATATAAACTTTTTGCAACAAAATGTTGATGAAATTATGTGTTAATAAAATTTTAATTATTAAAATAAATTTTGTCTCCATATTTATTTAATATCTTTAATAGAACTATCAAACTATATTTATACTTATGTTGTACACATTTTATGACTTGTTATGGTTTTGAAATAAAAATTCGGTATAAATTTTTTTATGTAAACATTTTAAAATAAAAATTCTGACTATGTGAGTATGATAATGGTTAAATTATAAACATATATAAAGTTATGCTCTTTTAAAATTGATATTATTCCGAATAAATATAGATATAGTAGCATAAATAAACCATTACTGACAATATTCGCTTGAAATACGATAAATATTCCTAAAATGATCCGAAGTAGTTTTAATTGTAACATACGATCTAAATTTTTTATAAAACCACAACATAAGTATATTTTCGATTTAAAAGTTGATTTTTATCGGCGATAATACAGTGATTGGTTATTGTGGTTTATAAAAGATTAGGGCACATGTATGTTATAAAGTTTCGGCGAAATATTAAATTTTTCAAGTGTGATTTAGAAATAGTTTTATTTAGCACGGGAAACTAACATATATACTTATTATTTTCATAAATTGAATTGTATCTACCCAGAGGCCATAAACACAACATTTATGTTTAAAAAACATCACATTTTCTAAAGACACTATAATTTATAAGTTTTTTTATGCCACATAAATATAATTATAGGCAATACTGAGCACAAATATTCAACTAAAGCATAGAATCGATTGAATTCTATGCTAAAAAAATTATAAACCCATTTATAATTGAAAACACAGAATATAAAAGAATGGAATTTTTGATGGATGAATTAACTAGTATTTCAATTATGGCCCTATTCTTGTCCTAATATAGATTACACCGCTCTTTATTATTATTTTTGACCGTCTAAAATTATCTTTATCATTAATCGACTTTTAGTCACATTTAATAATAGTCGATTGTCTTTTATTCTGATGCTAAAGGAATTGCATGCGAGTAATAAATAAAGTAAAACATAATTGTAGATCGTGAAATCAAAGAAGAAAACAATTTGTAAATTTTTATTTATATACAATTGAGCTTAATACATATTAATTAGCAATATTTTGGTTGATTTACTCAAAAAGAGAATCTTAATAACTTTTATTATAAGTTAAAAATCGAAGAACTGTTATGATATTGTCATTAAATAGAGATAAAATGATTTTTGCTCCCGCTCCCTGCCGGATATATAAAATATAATATCTACCTGAAGATTTATCACTTCATTCAAATTTTATTACTATTTACCTGAAGTTAGCATTCGATCTTATCTTGCTTCAAATTAAGAAGCAAACTGTGCTTAAAGCCTAAGTATATATCCATATTACTTGCTGATAAGGGCACTAAAACTTGCATTTTTAACAAATAGAAAAAATAATTTAAAACGCACAAGTTATTTGAAAAATGTTAAATTTTTAATTACCATTTAATTTTGATCGGAAAATGATTTGGAATGTGTATTAGTGATGTAATTTAGGATCTGAATAAATATCTGTATCAAGAGAGCTTCCACTAGTCTTATGAAAGCCATCAAATCTTTTCAAAGATGTTTTATATCTATGGTTAAAACCATCAAATAAGATAACTTCTTCGGCTGCTTTATTTGGTGTCTATGAATATAATAAACAAATATTAGTGGTTTTGCTAGTATTTTAGGTTTTTTAATTTTTTTTTTATAATGTGAACCTTTTTTAATCAAGTTTCAAATATTTTTATTTTTTTATTTTATAAGTTGACCAAATTTACCCTTAAAAAATATAAAGAATTTATATAATCTATATAAACAAAAGTAATTTAAATTTTGTAAAAGGCTACAGACTCTGAATTTACTCAAAATTATATATTATGAGAGTAGAAACGATATGTTTCATTTGGGAATGTGATCAAATCTTAGCTAAAAATAACGGGTATTGTTTATTTTATAACCCACGACATGTTAATATTAATAAAACCCTTTAGATTGTATTCATTTTCAGATGAATCACAAGTTAAATAAAAAAACATAATACAATTTCGAGAAATAGATAGTAAATAATTTATGAATTATTTATTTTCTCTGTTTACGACTTAATAAGAAAGAAATATTAGAAAAATCAGAAAATTATATACACATATGGATAAAATAATGCAATTAATAGATCCCATATAGGATTTAAATTATAATTACTCACTCTAAGCTAGGTATGTTTATTAAAAAAATACACTTATTAGATTTTTATGCAATATCATTACTTTGGTTGTAAATAATTAATGTTGTGTGTGAAAGAAATTCCTTTCAAACCAAAATAAAAATGAAAAATCCACTCAATAATAATTACAGATCATAAGAAGTGAGAATAAATTTACATAGGAAAAATTAAGCAGTATAATTAATTTCATATATATGTATGATATTGTAATAAATGCGGTTTAATGATTTTTAATTTATTTTCGTTAGATAAGAACATATTTTTGAGTGTTTTGTTGATGCAAGAGCAGCCAAGCCAAATAATGCACTGTTATTAAATAAAATTATTACTTATTAATAGAAATGGTGGTGAAAAATTTTGTCTAACAGCATCCAATTAAATTTAAAGATAGAATTATAATCTTAAATTTTTTTTATTTTAATCATAGGTTTGTCACTAGAAATATTTTTTTAATGTTCTTTCAAATTATGATTTAGGAACTTGAATATTTTTATATCAAATGAAATGTGAAAAAAATAGAATATTGTTCGTTTAGGCGATTAACAGTAGTTTAAAAGTTAATTATGAATAAAGCAGAACAAGATTTTTTAAATGGTTTTTCCTCTAAATAAAATCATTTGTTAAATTAATATTGATTGCCACCGAACAATATACTTTGTAAAATTTATATTTAGAGTCTATATCTCTGATGTGAATGCTTTGATTTTTTCTCTTACATGAAATATAGTTGTAATTTTTTGCATTTAAATCGGTTTACTTTTTTTTATTATATAATTTTTCATCTGTTTCAATTACAAACTTATTTAAAATTTAATTGAATTAAAAAATATTTTTTATCTAACCAGAAATAAATAGTTATGTCAGTAAAACCAGTACAAAGTAACAAAATTACCAAAAAAATCCAAATTTATTCTGTCTCGAACGAAGAGTGGAATAAAACGAGATCAAACTAGCAGGAAAGAAGGTCAAAAGTTTGAACATGCTCATTATGAATACATTTTCAAAACAAATGCACATTAAAAAAGGATTTATTTTTTCAAGTGTGTTATGACCTATTAAAACAACAAGTTCAAAATGCATCTGTGCTTAAAAAAAGTAAGAAAGCTAGGAAATAAAATTATAGTGGACAATAGTGGTGGGAAAATATCTTTTTGAAAATTTGAACATGAAAATAAAAAACAATTATATTTCGAACCCCAACAAAAATTCAGAGGCATAACAAAATCAAATAAAATGCAACCCAATTTTTTTAAAAAATACAAGCAAAAGTTATTTAACTAGGCGACAAAGGTGTGTAAGAGAACAAATAAAGTAACATTTTACATTGTAAATAAGAAAATCCTGCAGGTATATATAATATATAAAGACAAATAGTATAACCTACCAATCTAAAAATTTGAATAAGGTTTCCATGATCTTACAGAGCAAATAATTGAATTATATGGAGCCCCTTCAGAAAGGAGAATCTGCATCTAGTAAATAATTATATTATAGTGAGTGAAGAAAAATTAAGAAACTAAACAGAAGTAAACATAGACTTAGAACACAATTACAGCACAGGACTAATGTGATTTCGAGAAAAAATAAAAAAAACCGTGTAAAATATTGCGCAAAATAATGACTTCTTAGACCGAAAATCGGGTGTACTCAGAGTTATAAATGTGAATAAGAAAAAAATGTGAATAAAAAGGAGATCTAAAGAATATAAAAAACCAAATTTCCGCAGATAAAAATCAATTCAAATAAAAAGAAGAACATTTAATCGCACATATAAAAAAGAGAAAAATTTGAAATAAAAGCAGATTAAAAAAAAATATGTGATCTTTCTATGAAATATAGGATAAAAAAAATTCAAGTCGACAATTTTAAAATAAAATATATGATTATATTGATGAACAAAATGTATGGGTCTATTTTATTATTCATTCCAGGAAAGCCATCAAAATATAGACAACTTTCCCAATTTAAAAACTGACGGGATTTAGATTTTTTTATAAAAAAATGTCATATTTCATAATTCAATCACTAAATTCCACTAAAATATGCTTGAAAGAAAAAATGAGAATGTTTAAATTTATGAAAAAAAACCTATTACATCCCATTAAATAATGTTATAGATATTGTGGAATAATGTCCAATATCTTAAATTAATAATCTCTATAATTAACCACGCAAGTGATGAAAGAAATTCCAAGGCAGGAAGTATAAAGACACTAGCTTATTATTAAAAAAATAAACTAGATATAATAAGGCATGCACAAGGATCTAAGAGCAGGACCAATAAAAACGGCAATGAATAAGGAACATGAAAAAACCGAGTGCTACATAAGTTGATGTAAAAAAGGCTTTTAGCTTATAAACAATGACTATTTAATGGTGGGATTAGAAAAAAAAATTTCCGTGTGAATTTAATAGTGTGATAGCGAGTAAATGAAAAATTATGAGGGTAAAAAAACAAAAAAATTTATTAAAAAAGTATATCGAGAGAGATACTACAAGGTAATAGCCTATCATCACTTCTTTTTGCTTTGTGCATGGATCCATTATGCGAGTACTTAAAAATTTCTTAGGTAAATATAGCTTATACGAATACTCTCAATATAATGTCTTTTTTTTTGCATTTATAATCTAAAACTTGTGACTAAATATATAGAAACATAAAAATGATGGCGGAAGAAACAGTTAATTCTTTTAATTATATAAGACTAGAAATGAATAAACTAAAGTCATCAACAAATGATTTTGGTGAGCGAACATGCAAATCAAATAGAAGGTAAAGATGAATATTAAAAAACTCGGGAATTTCGAAGATAGCAAATCAATAGTAAAAGATGAATAATTCAACAAAATTCGCTATGAAATTTTATTAAGAATTTTGAATCCAATTAAAACCTGTCTTAAAAGCATAGAAATAAAGAAATAATTCAAGAAGCACCAATTACATTAGTAAAATTCACACAGGTGTTCTTAAAATAAAACCAAAATACCTTGATAAAATAGATAACCGTGAGGAAACTTTGGATAGAAAGATCTATACCTTACAGCCAGAAAACAAAATAAGATTATATTGAAAATATTTAATTACGAAGGCGATTATAAATTTTTATTGGAATACATGTTCCTCTAGATAAGGCACTTACCACTGAAAAAGGCATTTTACTAAGAAAAGTATCGATATACAAAAGGAAATAGAAAAATAAAACAGACCCATAATCAATAAATGACCGCTTAATGATTAAGTGCAACTTAAACAATATTTGCATATAATTTTTTGTGTTAAAACAGAAAGAAAGTTTTTATAGAAAAATGAATGATTAAAACCACGTAAAAACCTTTAAGCATACCAAAAACTCAATGATTGATGTAAACGGAATTCTGAAATGGTTAAAAATTAGAAATATTAAGTCAAAAGAGGAAACAATTTTTTGTTTCGTGGAGTATAGAAATATGTTTGGCTGAGGAAAAATTAATATTCCAACACTGTGGAGATGCATATTAAATAGTATATCATATAGAAAGTATCTACAAAATAAAGCTTGAATACAAATATAAGCGAAGAAATGTCGAAGTGATGAGGTTTAATGACTTCGTTACTCAAATAATATTCAACACTAAAGAAATATAAAATCTGAAGATACACAGTAAAAGTTGTAAATAAATAGAACTAGAAAAGATCAAAGCTGATACGAAAATAAAAATGAACATGAAATTCTAAAATTAGACTAGAAATTTATCTGTAAGATGAAAGAAAAACTTGATCACGCAATAGAAATAACGAGATTGATAGTCTAAAGAATGTTAAAAAGAGAAGCTAAGAAAATACGTTATTTTAGTGAACGAAATCACATTTGTAGATCAATGAAGAGCTCCAATAGAGCCACAACGTCATAAATTTTATGTGATAGTTACAAAATAACATATGTCTTACATTAAGGTGTTAGGAATCCAAAAAAAGAATAAGTATAAGCTGAGCCGATAGTATTGAAGATAATTTTAAATTAATAATTCTTGAGAGAAGAAGGTTTATAGAAAGATTGTAAACTTGATGAGCTGAATATCAGTCAAATTAGTTTTATGGAGCAATCTAAAGTTTTGCTTTGATAAATTTAAATGGCTAAAAAAAAATATACCTAATATAATAAAATGTTCATATAATGATTCTTGTACGTTTTATAATCTTTTTTATTTTTTCAATATTTTGTATTGTATATTATATTTTTTTATTCGGTTAGTTTTTATAAATATTTTAAAATTTAAGTAAAGACAAGTAAATATTTTCATATATCAATACCATTTCAAAAGTTGAAATTAATACAGGCTTTAAAATTACAATGCATTATAAATAATAATTTTTACACCCTATTTTATGTCTGCAATCGTATTTTTTATGCCTCTTCTTATGTATAAAATATCGCCTTTATTTAATTGATTATCTAGCAATTAAATTTATTTACATATAAATATACTTACCCAATATTCAGGATATATATCTTCCCAATGAGATATGCTATGTTTGAAAAATACAAATTACACTGGAATCTAACTATTGACAGTTTTCCATTATTTCCGCGTATTATTCTAAAGGTTTCTATAGACAGATGGGATTTGAAAAATATAATTCAAAAGAAGAATAAAAACCCCAAAATTACCATTTGACTTTTTTAGGATGATTTTTAATTTCTCATCTTTCTAAATGTAAATAATTATACTTTTATGAAATATTTAACTTTGCAGCGTAAAAAAACCATCATAAGTTGTAAATGCACACATGGATTCTCATTAACACTATCAAACGAGAATCTGTGTTTTTTTAGCATCTAATTATAGATTATTAAAAAATTTTAAATCGAGATTTATATTTATTACTGACTTGAAAGAATATTTATAGTTTATAATTAAATTTTCTTACTATAATTGATATTCGTTACGCCCGTTTGTTTCTTTATCAGTTCATACGCTTCGCATTAGAATTTATTCAACAGATAAATATCAAAATATATCTAAGAAAATTTGCGATTCAAATCATAATAAGCCATTATCTAATATAAAATACAATATAGAGCAATTTTCAAGTCTTTCGTTTTGCCTTAGCTTTATGAAACATTTACTATGCAAGATAATTTAAAAAATAGTTGTCTTGATATGGGTAAATATAGCAGATAATACCTTGGACATGTCAATATATTAAATTCTGCAATAAAATCCCAACTTTTAAGCAGAAAATAAGAAAAAAATACCTTTTTTGGGATTTTATATAAAAATCAGAAGGTTCAGCAGTAATAGAGGTTATACAGCCAAATTAAAATGGATAATAATAGAATTCAATAAAATAATTTAAAAAAATTGTCAAAAAGATATAAGAAATTGAAAAGCAAAAATGAATATAATTAAATCTTTTAGTAAAAATATACAACATAATTGAAGCTGATAATCAATAATAGAAATCGAAATAAAAAATATAATCTTGGGGAAAAGAGATGAATTCAGAACATCTATCAAAAGTAAACTTTTCCCAATAAAAGGTGTTTACAAAAAGTATAATATAAACACAAGCACATTTAACAAATTTAAATAGTTAAAATACGAATATATATTATATGGTGATAAAATAATAATTAGAATCATATTTTTTGGACAAAATAAATACATTATAGTAAAAAAAATATTTTAAAACACGGGTCTTTCGAGAGGAGAAGATATCTAAAAGTATATAAAACGCTGTGCGCACAGAGAATCAAGCAAACTGTGCCTGAGAACAAAAACAAAAATTACAACTATAAATTTCAGCCCATAAATAAAAAATAAATTGGAACACAGAATTACAATAAAGCTAAAATATAAAGTTTTCATGCCTTTTACTTGAGTGATAAAAAAATAATATAAATAAATTCGTAAAACAGTAATATTCGAATTAATGGCACACAGAACATTAGATTATAATGTAAATTATACGATAACGATACATGCTACAACAAATACACATCCTATTCAGATAGAATAAGTATATAAAGTCAACATGTATCTTTTTACTTTTAATTATCTTTATAATATAAATGGTAGGTAATCATACTTACAGGATTGGTTGACTGCAAATATCCAAATAATCGACTTAATAATATATGTGATGATATAAAATAGATGCAGCTTTGGCTGACAGTAAATCCATACACAATAAATTATGGTCTATTAATAAGCCGTATAGTATATGGGATGAATAATTATTCGAATGAAATATCGTTTCATGTATATTATTTTATTTTTAATAGAGAATAAAACAATCTTTCATTATAATCAGAGATATGCCACACTATAAATGTTAATAGGTTTATCTGATTTTTGTTATATTATTTCAGATATAAACGGTGCATAATAATTTAATTTATAGCTGAAAGCGGTAATGTTAGATTGTCATTGAAAATAGGGGGAAATAAGATATATATGATCATAGTTTGAATTAAATTCAAGATTGTCTCATGGCATAAGAAAATTATATGATACTATCTATCGCCAAGGGGACAGAAAACACCAAGACGACTAAAGTAAACTAATATTTTATATGCATATAAACATGATTTTGGAACATATAAACTCAATAAATCACCAAACGCAAGTGTATATAATCAAATACATGTATCGGTATAATTCTGAAATTTAACATAAGAACGCGGGCCTCCTGACTCGGTTAAAAAATACCATTTGCACTTTTAAGTTGAGATAAAAACGAATTTATACATACTCTTATCTTTTATTATTTTCTTCAACAGTAAAACATCTGATGCGTAGTCGATCGGGCCTTAAACGTTGAAAGACACAATATATACATGGCTAATTCTTGACTTAATAAATAAACAGGCGCTCATAATATCAATAATTCGTCGGTTAAAAACATCTTTTCACAATGGAAATTTATAATTCTTATTTCTTGTTTGATAAAATGAACTTAAAATGCTGCAAAGTAACGACACAACGAAAAATTCGGCAATATTTCTTACTGTGTCCTAATTATAAAAAAGTGAACACCATTCACACCATACTTAAAAATTTTATTTTGTAAATTAAGGCTTAAAATAAAAAAAAAGTAAAGATCGATCATTATTAATTAATTCAATTTTTTGCCCATTTTTGGCGATGAAGAACGATAAGATCAACCCTTTTATACGTAAATCACTGTATCATCAGTCACATAATTTGATCGAGCTTTACAGGTTTAAAAAAAAGAGATGATATTACCGTTTCATAAGATACATCAGAAATTATATATAAAATGATGGCTCAATTTCTTTTAAAGATGAAAAAGGTATTATATACCGCGATTTTTTAACTAAATTACAATATAAATGAAAATTAAACACAAGTGCAATTAAATGTAAAATTAAAGAACAAATAAAACCTTTTTATCATACAAAATAAATTTATTTAGCTTAAATTTCTTTAAGGTTTTATTTTTTTTTAACTTGACAGCATATGTAAGCCAAATTAAGAATAAATTCAGATTTCATAAAAAATTACAGATAAATATTAAAACCAGAAAATAATTCGAGTACAATGGATATCAAAATATGAAATTAAGCATATTTTCACCCAGTTCCTGTTTATATTTTCTTTAAAAAGTGTAATTCGGAAAATTAACCTGGTATAAATAAATTTTTTTCTAATAACTTCAAGAGTTATTTATTATTCGCTTCCTATTGATTTTTATTGCATAGAAACACATAAAAATACCTTTAGAGGGTTTTTTTAGATGATTGAGATCTATAAAACTACAATAGAATAACGTTTAAGTGAAACTTATCAAAAAATCATAAAAATTCTTTTTACAAGAATACAATTAGGAAAGAATTTTATGAAATTCATATATATAGTAGATTGCAGGAAAGATATTGCAAATCAAGTTTTTACGAAATAAACTCAAGCTATCATAAAAAGAAATTTCTGTTTATTCACATTGATTGCAAATTTTTTTGGTTATAATAAACATTACCGTGGTTATTTATAGAATTTTAATAGTGTTTTATGTAATTTAAAAGTTATTTTTGATAAAGTATTTTAAAAGGCAGATTTAATGTAAAAAATCCATAATATACCACAAGTATGATGCAAACACAAATATTTTATCATTCAATATGATGGGATGTGCTCTTATCCGATGAAACAAAAAAAACATATTTTACACATATATTTCAATATATTGGCACTGGGTTCCTGTAACTATAATGGTTTAGCATGAAATATCGTTCTATATATATATATAGCCTAAAAATAGAAAAAAAGTTTGCCTAAAAGTATTTCTTAATATAGTTTTTTACAGAATACGATGAGATGCGCATATTTGTATTGTTAAAAAACGATTAAAACAGCGATTAACATTACTGGCATAAATTGAAGACATCTTGAGGCCATAAAAAAATTTTAAGCTTGTTTTCATTGATAATGGGTTGAAAAATAAGATATTGATGAAGAGAGAGAAGCTTGTTTTAATAAAAAAATAGATTCTGAATATTGGAGCACAAGAATAGATTCTCCATGGTATCAATACGCATCAGTCTTTTTTTGTAAAAAGGATTAAATATGAATTGATTACTATAAGATATATTACATAATACAGGTTACGGTGAAAATAACTAAAGAATTTAATCTAAACATATTTTTTTTGTTCAATAATATATCTATATAGACATGAATCATATTCCACCATGTATTAAAAGCGTTTTTATGATTCCAAATAAACTATAAACCATATATATACATAAATAAATGGCTAAATAAAGACATTAATATGAGGTAAAATTTAAATCTAGGCGTATACCACTAAACTTAATCTAAAGTATTTTAAATTATAAACATTGTAAAAAGGTTTTTTTTCAATGTTTATCAATTATAAGTTTATATAAAGACTTTGACACCGTTTTCTAAACAGGTGTTGATAAAAAAACAAAAAAAAATAAATTTATAACTTGTAGCACTTATGTTTATAAAGACTATTTTTCCAAAAATACCATAATTTTTATTCTGTAAATGGTTGGGATTTTTAAAAATAAAGATACCATAAATAAACAAGATTGTTGTGGGATTATTATTCATTTATCATTAAGCCACCATAATAAAAAAAATTGAAGTCAAATATATCTGATGTTAGATTAGATGTTTAGAACATCTGTGGGGTATACTTCAAAAAATAGTGTCATGAATACCATAAGAAATTATACTTTTTGTATAGATTTATATGTAAAGTACGAAAATACGATTTAAATCCGATTTTTTTAGATAATTTCTCAGTCGGTTTATTATTGTTGAAAATCCCTTTTCTGGTCTTATATATCGCATAATTTGGGCATTATCGAAAAATATTTTTGAATAAATACTTAAAATTGGAGTTTTTAGGGAAGGTCAAAAAAATATGAAGTAAAGTAAACCTGAAAATATAATTTCTATGGGTTAGCACACATGAATACTGAATATTAAAATTCGAAAATTCTATATAAATGCTTGAAGATTTGGTATTTTTAGAATGATGAATAAAACAGAAAAAAGTTACACTTTATATGCTTATTTAACTTTTCCATATGTTTAATACCTTTATGCCAAATATTTTATAACATATTTAAACCATATCAAAATTACCAGCTGGAAATGTGTATAGATATTATAGAAGAAAAGTTAAATTTTATTAATTTGTTATCTATCCATCAATTATATTTTGTTTATAACGCTATTTATTATTTAATAGAATTTACCACGTATTTGTACTATTTTTCCATTCTCTTAAAAAATGGTCTACTTAAAAATGACTTCAATTTATATCAAGATGTTCTTTAAAACTTATTCTGATATTTTTAAATAAATTAGCATTAAATTTCGGATGAGAAAATTAATACACATTTTATTTTATTTTTTAGTTCTGCAATATTTAACATTTATATTTAAGCATTTATTCAAGTTTGAGAAACATTATATTATTTTAAGCCCTAAATATGGCTGAAAGTTCGGACACACGCTATATTTATGCTAGAAACCATCAGTAAGATTTGATTATTGATCAATCATGCAATATATGTGTTTTAAAAATTATAAGCCGAACGGGAAATACCCGATGACTACACAGATTTAATATTTGAAAGAGCATTATTTTGAATATCTTATAAATCTATCTAGTATTTTCGAGTTTTTTTTTGTCAATATAATTTATTTAACAGCATTTAAACAACTTGAACGGTCTGCTCTTAATTAAAAAGATCGAATAAACACAAAAAATTGAGCGTCGGAATTTTATGTGATTTTATAGCTTATTAATTACATATTTCGGCATTATTTTTTTTAGAAGAATGCTTTAATTCTAACCCAAATATTCAAAATAAAAAAATATATTCTCAAAAAGGGGTTATTATTATTATAAATCGAATCTGATAAACCAAGATTTTTTTTGCTTGCTCAAAATGTCTCTAAAACACCAATTTTAATTTATTCTGAAACAAAGTTACAAAGAAATACCATATTATGTTTTCGAAAACAATGTTTAGACAGAAAAATGATATATCAATTTTACATGTCCATAGACAAATCAGACACCAATTTCGAAAGGATTTTCTCACCATTAGCACTAGATCGTAGTAAAATGGACGAGTTGATGGGTCTAAAGGATATAGACAATATATTCATAGATGAAGGGAATATAAGAGAATGTGCAAACATATTCATCAAAAGATATAGAGATCCAAATATCATCATTTACATAATGACAGATCCAGAGGAAAATCTTCTCCTGCCATTCTACATAATGGAAAGATTTGTGAGTATGTTACGTGTCGGAATCGTTGATAATGTATATGTACCTAAAGAAGGGGGTGCAGAAAGAGCTATAAAATACAATTTCGATGCAGTGCACAAGATAATTGATTCTTACATTGTCGATGGAAAAATTGTTTCATTTGAAAATGAAAATGTATTAAAGTATGCTGGACTGATCGATAAATAATAAATATACACTCGAGACATTATTTATATTTTTTATTTCCTACCATAAAAATAAATTCAAAGAATAATACTAATATCCGCTTTAAATTATATTTTAAAAAACCAGCTATTAATTTAAAAAGAAAAATAATTATAAAAACTCGTATAAATAAGAAAATTAAATACATGTTAATATGTTTTTTAATATTTTTATATGAGTATCCAAATTCAAGAATATAGTTGAGGTTTTATAAAATCAAAACATAGAAATTAAAAAAAACAAAGAGAAATAACTGTTTTAGATTGTACACAAAAGCTCTTTATTCCAAAATTTTGTTCATTTATAAATATTTTTGAAATCTTAATTAATATATAAACACGTATTTCAACCTTTTTAGAGCATATAATAAATATTAACCGTGCACAGAACATTAAAAAATCTGATAAAGGGCTCTAGAATTAGGTCATTTCGTAATAAAACGAAATTAATAATCTTAATTGATAATTTTGAGATAATTTTGATCTTAAAGATATATATCTATCAAGTTTTTTATACCCACAGAAACAAGAAAATAGTTTTGTAAATGCACAACTCTGATTAGGTGTTGTAAATAAAAGCTAGTTATATTATACAAATCTCATCTTCAATTAATATTAAAGATTTTTTTATGGTTGAAAATGTCATTTTTTTACTCCCAAAGTTTTTATTTGCCTCTGTATATTCAAAATTTCGTCTTTATCCCAATAAAATCATTATTTTCAATAAATTAATCTTTAATATTATTAAATTTGGATATTGTAAGTTATAAATCTCTGATAAAAATAGCATGTTGGAATCTGTATATTTTTTTAACTAAATCATGTAAAATTTAATTTTATGACAAGAGATGAAATTCAAGGTATTTCGATCGCTTCTTTCATGCTGAAATTAATAAATGATTAAATAAATTTCAATTTTTTTAATTATTTGTATAATATTTACAGTTTTTATTACTAGATTATTGTATATAACGTAATTTCAATTGTATATATTTTTAATAAATTTATTTGGCGAACGTGTAATCGATACCAATGAAATATATTTTTTTACGAAATATCTGTATTTTTTTTAAAGTACACCATTAGAAATAGTTTTGATATCAATAAAATTATACCGTGGCAAAGTGATAAATTTTTTAAAGATATTTGTAAGAACCAGCATAATGAAGTAAAATAATTACAAATAAAATAGTTTTACTGCTTCATAGAGCAATTTAATTCATTCATTTAAAGTGATATAATAAAATTGAAATTCATTTGGTGCATTTTTTCAGCAGTGTTTCTAATTAATAATAATGATTGTTGAACCATATTTCATTTTGCAGATGCTAAATGGTTTTAATACATTTAATTCGCTATATTAAAATTTATTTATTTTTTTAGCTAAATTATTCGTTATAATTTTAGTTTTTGTTTTCAATCCCAACTTGCTTGATCTCTTGTGCGCACAGAGTATTAATACTTTCGGCCATTTTCTCCTCTCAGAAGTCTTCTTCAATCCCTCTCCTCCGTTCAAGACTTATTAATCCAAGGGTTTTTCTCAATTCCAAGGTTTGTATATATTCTACAATCTGATTGTTTACATAGAGTTCTTTCAGATACCTTGCATGATATTGTGTTACCACGCCGTCCCAAGTTATAACATATGGAATAATTTTTGTCTTGATCAATCTTTCTATACAAATAAATGATAATCCAGTATAGTATAGTTTTATTCATGGATTAATTTTGACATTGTAATTTTTGATTTTCTATTCAAGCATAACATGATTAATTTCTCCTGGGCGCATCATATTTATACTCTTGACTATACCCTCTTCTCTTAAATCTTCTTCGATACCATTCCTCTTCTCAAGACTTATTTGTTCGAGGGGTTTCCACAATCCTATATTATAATATTAACATAAATTTTATAAATAATATAAAATATTCGGCATTTATCAATGAATTCTTAAATAGGGATAGTTTGAATCTAATACAGATGAAAATTAATTATTGTAAACATAAAGAATTTGAATTCTTATAATTATTTACAGGAAATTTTTCACGGATAAAAGATTATTTTACTACGATAGTGCGATTTATACCCATTAAAAAAAATACGACATGCTTTATTCCTGTAAAAATGAGTAGATGTATTTTCGTGTCAAAGCAACTTTTAATTAGATATAAATATATTGTTTACATTGAATTAGAAAGAATGGGGCACATATTAATTATATAAGACATGTTATTAATTTTATTTAAAAAAACATACTTTTAAATGCCGAAAAGTATGCCAGAAATTAATATAACAAAAATAACAATATGGAAATATCGTATGGTATTTTTGCTGAAATTGTGAGAATATTCATATTATAATTGATTTAAAAAACCGAATTCATATATTTTGAATTTAACACAGGGGAAACAGATTATGTAAAATACATGAAGAGAGAAATAGATATAAAAAAATTATGTGTTAAACAAACTTTATGGCCATAAATTTGAAATATAAATATAGAAAGGAGTTTTTGATGGTTTTTTTTATGTTTAATCATTACAATAACTGCTTTTTACCGACTAATGGTTCGAAGTGATTTGGTGTGTACAACAAATAAACACAATAATCTTGATTTCCAGAACAAGTTATAAAATCATTCATTTCGGCGTAGTAAACATTTATTCCGATGTCTAGAATCTCACATAAACAGTTTATTTCTATTTGCCCTGCGACAGAATATAATACATTTACTCGATTTTTGCAGTAGACTTCGATGTCATCTTCAATAAAAGGCTGGAATCTTTCCTTATTGTTTCTCAAATAAACAGAAATCATAAAACGCAATAAAGCAACTATTTCGTTATAATAATATTGATCTTCTTCTGGGCTATTATTTATTAAACTTATTTCATAGGAATCTGTATTTTTATTCTCCTCTGATGGAACATCTTTCTTTAAATGTATAAAATCATCTTCCTTTTCATTAAAGCTTTTATCGATTTCCTTACTTTCACTACAATCAATAGAAATTTTATCATATTTTTTTTGTTCATCAAAATTTGTTATTTTCTGGGATAAAGCATTTGAATCAAAGACAAGTTTTCCTTTTCCATTTATATTTGATTTATTGCTAAAATCATCTTGAAACTCATTATATGCACTAATTATTTCTTCTTCATTTACTATATCTGAACTTAAGTTAAACCTTTTCGTAGTAAGATTAGATTTAAATTCAATGCTGTTCTCTAGTTTGTTTCGGATTAAATTAATTTTTCTTCTTTTATTTAATTCGGTTATAAATGTTGCGTAGAAATCACCAAATCCTATATCGCTTCCCAAATCGGTTTCTAGATCAACATAAATGGCTTTCATTTTACTGAGTATATCATCTATTTTAGATTCGGGTAAATAGGTTATAATATCGAAGAAAGTGTATATAAATGAGGTATAGAAGCAGTTACCATCCTTTTTAGCATAGCAAAAGGATTCGAAAGGCATCGATAAAATGTTGCCTCTAAAACACATGTCCTGTATTAATGGATGTTGGTCTATATCTATTTTATTGGAGATAAAGATTGGCATATGGGCATTCATTTCAGGGATTCAAAATCTTATAACTATCCAAAAGCGATGAATTGATGTTTTAAATTTAATGAATACAAAATAATATATTAAAGAATTTTTAATTTAGTTCAAATCATTGTTATAAATTATGAACTATATCTACGGCCCGAAAATATTGGTCAAACTCAAAATTGTAAAAGATAGGCTTCTTTGAAAGAAATTTATTTTAAAAGAACCACATAAAACTATTTTCTTTTATAATATTTTAAAACAAAATAAATGCAAAAATTTATCATCAATAATATTACAGGCCATTCTTTATTTGTAGAATTTCAGTTTAGTTATTTTTTTACCCACTAAAAATTAGTCGTCGATATTTATACAATATACCTCATTTTACTTTATAATTTTTTAAATGCTTACAAATAGCAATGCTTTTATTTAAAAAATTAAAACAATCATATTTCAATTCTCATTGAAAAAAAAACGTCTTTCATGCTGATATTTCCAGCTTTAGACACATGAAAACATCATTTCATATTATATGGAGCTATAATCATCAAAAAAAGAGTTATATCAGTTTAACATTTAATTTTTCGAATATAAAAGTAATTAAACAAAATTTAAGCCTATATATAAGCGAATAAAATATTGAAAGATTAATTCGTCTTAATCAATATAAGTAGCCCCCAATATTTAATAGACTTTGAAGTGATCACTAGATATTTCAAAAAAATCATAAAAATTTTCAATCCGTCAAAAATATTTTTTTTGACTTACTTAGATATTGTAAATTGCTTTAAAAAAGTATAATTATGATGATAATGGCGTCAAAAGTTATAACTAAATATGTTTTTAAAATAGATCGGGCAATAAAGCCGCAAAAAAAGATATTTGTCTTAAGATTTATATCTATGTTTTTAAAGATAATATTTAAATTATTAAATCCCGAACATTAGTGCTTATAAAATATCAACACGTCTCACAATTACGCACAGCTAAATTATCTGATGTTTGGGTTTTTATACAAGTGATGGATGCTTCACAGACAAGTATAACGCCATTTTAGTTCACTAAAAACAATAACTTTCATTAGTTATTGTTTAATTCACGCTGAGTGTTTTTAAAAAAACACCTTTATATCCAAATATGAATATATAGTTCAATCTTCGAACTGATTTTATAATATTTTTTTCAATGAATATAATTACTTCTTCAAGGGTTTTTTTTCTAATTTATCTAGGTTTTAATGGGTTCATTTTACGTCATTGAATCTTTACATTATTCCTTGAATTTTTTATTATTATTTCATTGGAATAGAATTGCTTTTTATTTTTTTTAATATATTTTCTACATAATACAAATTTATGAATATATTTTTGGAGGTTGAATTGGTCAGCTGTGTACACTATTCGTTAAATGGATTTATGCAGAGAAAGTAATAGAAGGTAACACAATAAAAGAAATATGAATTTATTTAGAAACTTAGTACTTCACCAAATATTATTTCAAACGAAAAAGAAACAAGAAATGTAACTTCACGTCATTATTATGATGCGAAAATTCTTAAAATATTTTGTTAACTTAGTCCGATTGTTCTATGTAACTACTATTCATCGAGTTTTATAGGGTAAAAAACATTTATTATATTTTATTAGTAAATTTCTATAAACATAAAGATTACAACAAATAGATTTAACAAAAAAACCTTACGAATCTGAAATAATTTTCTATCGACGATTTCAATGGTAATTTTTTTGTGCGAATGATGTTTTTTTATAATATTGGATTTTTTTTTGAGCATTGTGAATAATGCAGGAATAAATCGATAAATTACTACACTGGAAAATATTTTTTATGCACTTTCACGTGATAAATACCCAAAAAACCTTATAAAAGCAACATAATATACACGTATTTACATTGAGAAATACTAATAATTTAATTTTGATCTTAACTTAACCATTTTTTATCGTAGGAAAATGTTTTCAGTATTTTGGTTTTATATAAATGATCCACAAATTTTATTCTTCGTAAAATCCAAAGAAGAAAGCCCACTAAAATAGGGTTTTGTTCGCAAATATTCATAATAATAAAATTATAATTCTTTAAATATTAAATTTAAATATTAGATGGCATTCGCACGTATTTATTCGCCTCTGATTCTTCTATAATTCAACAGTGTTCAGTTTTTTTTAATTTTTTTAGCTTTATTTGTTTGTTTCTGTCGCGTATTAATTGTGAAGAATAAATTAGTTGGAGCTGAATGGGCTGAAAAAAGGATAATTGTTTATAATTATATGGGTTATTTTATATTTATGCATAAACCGCGAAAATTTGGATATCTATATATAACTGATTTGGCGCTTACTTTTGAATTCAATCTTATTTACAGTGATCTTTCATGCATCTTTATTCAAAAGAATTATTTATTAGAGTGTATTTAGCAATCTTTTTGTTTTTGTGTGCTATCGTTAGTATTAAAACTGTTTATATACTAATGTAATATTTCATGTAAATTTAATGCTTGGATTTACAGAGGCATTTTAAATCTTGTGAAAAAATAGTTCTGAGAAGATGCAAAAAATAATAGTTGGAAGTTCCATCACACGCACTAGGATTTCGAATTATAATAAAAATGATTGCCCACAACATAATGGTTTATACACAAATTTACCTTAAACATAAAAATATCATAATACACGAATTAAAATATTTTTTACTGTTTAATCAGCTAACTATGGCAGTATTATGTAGAAAGAATCCATCCCCTTGGCAAAAATTATATTAAGTATAGATATGATCATAGCATATTTTCTCTGCGAAAAGATTACAAGAAAGAAATTTCTTTCTTATAATTACTAATTACTTTGAGAAAAACATAGTTCACCTGAGTGAGGCAGACTGAAAGTACAGAAGGTGCTATCTCAAAAAAAAATAAGTTAGATGCAGGTTCTTCTTTATTTAAACATGACAGAAAACACCTCTCTACCTGTTTTTTTAATCTAAAAACATCGTAAAATAAATTAAAATTAGAAATGAAACTACTATAACCACAGAAAATTTAAAATAGATCATGAATCTATCATAAAATGAATGATTTTAGGTTGTTGTTTGTGTTAAAAAAGGAAAATTATTTTAAATAGAAGACATTTTTACATGTTTTTCACACATCAAGCCACCATAAGAGTCAAAAAATTACCCAACTAGCTTTCACTTGAGAAGCTATAATTGAGATTAGGTACATAAGAACATGTAATATTTCTAAAAGTGTGTTATTTTCATGTTTTCGCGTACTGCTAAAATATAATTTTTTTTGATTTATAGCTGAAATCGACCCACAAATTTCACTTTATCAAAAAAAATATAATTAAGTCAACTTATCATTAATAACAAATCAATTAATGATAGAATAATTATCTCAAATAATATATAGATAAAATCAGTTGGTCTAGAGTGCATTGTACAGATAGATGTGAATTCGTCATACAAAAGGTGCAAATCCCATAGAGAAAGTTCTTGTACAAAACAACAGATATTATGCGCATAATAGACACCAATTAAAATGCAAACATCACTTTTTGCAGAGTCAAAGCAATCAATAAAAAAGAACCGGATACTTAAATTTTGATAGTGTGTAAAGGGGTTAAAAATATCACAGTAGAATATTAGAATAGCAAAAAGTAACTTGGATCATGCAATCAACGATATGCTCATATTAAAGCCAGTCATCACATTATAATTGTTGAAATATCCACTAATGTGAATTCAAAGCTATTGGGTAATCCAATATTTAACTTAAGGGTTTGATAAAATTTAGAAAAGGGAAAAAGTCAGAGCTGATGGGCACTTAAATAGAGATTTTGTTATAAATGTAAATACATTAATTCTAAAAATGATGATATTTTAATTATATAGAAGGCAACGATTTCTCATTGAAAATTTTGCGACACAAATTTTTATATTTTAAATTTATGTGTTGTTATTACTCGTATTTTTAAAGTCTATCAACTTTATAAGTGTTTAAAGACAAGAACCACATTCCAATCTAAAAATGCTATTATTAATGCAAAAATTGCAACAGATCATGAAATGATTAGAAATAATTCATGATTTTTTTGTAATTAATTCTTTCAATTTAAGTTCATCATTTTTAGTGGCATCAATAGCATGTTAATTCATTTCAGTATTTTTTAAAATTGCCCCATATGGTTAGCTTTCCTTTTTTAAATGAAAAAGTTACATCAATATGCACCAAAGAATACACGACCGTATCAACATTTGAAAGATCGATATATATTTTCAATAACAATTTGATTAAAAAACATAGAATAAAAACCTTTGATCCAATATTACAAACAATTCAGAATGGACCATATCTTATTAGCTCTGATTGTCTTGGGAACATATACAACCACAGTATACAGGATGAAAGTTACATAAAAATAGTAACCTCATGTGGTGGAATAGAAAAAATTAACATGATAAACAACAATACTTTTATTGGTGGTGGATACAACAAAAAAATTGCAATGTTCAGCTCTGAAAGGGTTCTTGATGAAATAACAGTACCAGAAAAAATATACTGCTCTGATATAGTTGATAATTTTTTTATATGTAGCTCTGATTATTGTGTTTACCGCTATGATATACGAATGTTGCATAAAGGTCCAAACTATAAGAAAGTTTCGCGATCAAAGATAGACACACTCTCTTTTTACGAAGACATTGGCTACTTAATAGGCTGTGCCGATGGAAAAATAAAATATGAGACTTTCAGTGATGATATATCGAAATCACTTTTCTTTTCCGCACATAAAATTGAATCTATAGATAAAATCGAATATTATAGTGTTTTAAATATTGAGATTCATGATGGTAGGGTATATAGTTCTGGACATGAAGGAAATATATATGAATGGGATATAATTAACCGAAGAAAGGTGAATCACATCTTTAACTGTGCTAAAAAAATTACAAATTTCAGTATAAATGGTGAAAAATTATTTGTTATTCAGTCATCTAATGATAATGATAAAAATATCAAAAACAAGGGTGATTCTATTCATCTTATCCCGTTTCATAGCAGTTAATGTATAATTAAAATGTACCTAGATATAATTTTCTAGGAATAAGCACAATATTTATGAAAATAAAATATAATCTCATGCAAATGTAATTTTTCATGGGTTGAACTAGTGCATAATAACAAGTTAAAACCGATTGCTACCAAATAAACATCTATCTTTTTGAAAGAATTTGAAGAAATATAAATAAGATGATTGATATAATTTACAGATACAAAACAAGAATAATACCATATGACATAGCGTGAGATGGTGTAGTCACAAAATACCACAAGTCGTATATTAAGGAATCGGGGATGTCAACAGAACCTGAACCACATCCACAAACAATAGGATCAAGAAAGGCACTTGATGTATAAGTCTTAAGCGTAAAATACCCATTTATGAAAGTTTTAAAGATGATGAATTGAAAGAACTATAAATTAAATTGGTTTTATTAGCCCATTCATTGTTTTGCATTGCAAGCATAAAAAGCCGAAAACAAACTCACCCTTAAATAAATAAGTCATATGCTTTAAAAAAATATCGATATAAAAACTATATAATATTAATCTTTAAACGTTATATACTGCCTTAGTAACACTTGGAAGTTCGAATTTTTACATTTTATAGGATATTATTCTTATAAACATTATAGTTATAATTTAATACTAATCAATTTCCTCCTATTTTGAATTATATCGAGTTTAAAATAATATAGAAAAATCTAACAACAGAGAAAAACGAGCATAAGATCTGGTATCCTTGGTAAATGTTTCGTCTCGACCCATTGGAAACCAGATATAATAAATAGCTACGTTAAGTTATTTCTTTTTTCATGCTAATTGATTCAAATACACTAAACATATTCAGTTATATTTTAAAATAACGAAATAGCCATTCACGTAATCGAAACCTGGAGCTGCATAATTTTTCACTTTGAAAAAAATATACACGTAAAGCTATGTGATGTCATATTTTCCATAAAATATATACTTTCATTTAGAGGCAAAATATTTATAGATACTTGTATAGTATTTACGAACAAGAAGGTTAAATATAATACAAAACACTTTATTCACAATTCTCTATCGTTTTCCCGGAATCTGACGTCTTTAGGATACGGTGGAAATAAAAAAAATCGCAATCTACAAAATCTTACTCAGTGCAACACCAGGCGCTAAACTAGTATCATAACTTGCGGCTTTGATCACTAAAACAGAAAAGGGACTAAAAGCAAATTAAACTCCGCAATTATATCCTAAAAAAATTTAATAAGTTGATATATTATTTATTGAAAACAATTAGAAGCCCAAATTATACGCCAAATTTTTATAAATTAATTTTGATGTCATAAGGTTTACCTGCACTAAAAGTTCTGCTTTGTTAAAAAGACTTATATAAAATATATTTAGGCGATTTTAAGAATTTTGGATATTTTTTAGGTAATATTTGAGTATAATTTAGAACTATAATATAAAAAAGAGTGTAGACCAAAAATACATTACTATTTAGGTTCTTATATATTTCTATAATTAGAAAAAAGTGCAATTGTCGCTGAATCTTACCGAAAATTTAAGTTTCTAAATATTTTGCATATAAATGACTTTTGTTTGCTTGATCTAAAGTTATAGCTAGAATTTTTTAGAATCAGAACGATCGAATGCCTTTTGAAATCTCCATAGACATACAAATCATCAATTGGTCATTTTTAATCATTTTTTAGTTGGAATCAAGTTTCATTAGTTCTCAACACCATAGTTTAAAATAAAGATTTTTTTATCTAAAGTCTATTAATCCTTTCTTTATATCTTACAGCTATATGGTTTTAGTAATCATTTTACACGGAACAATATTTTTAAGTGATATTTATTCCATCTATCGTATTAATCTAAATCAGGGGCTAATTTTTGAAATACTCATATAAAAAATGATGTTCTTATTTGATATAACCTGTTAATATGGTCTTCTTAATTTATACTCATATGTGACCAGAATTCACATTAACTAGTGTTAATTTTTTAGGACGAGTTTTGTGCTGATTCAGACTATTTTTTTATTAGCTAAGCTAAATACCTAGACTGTAAGAAAAAATGAAATTTTATAAAATTATGAATGTGTTTAATATATTTTTTATATTTTTAGGGGATTCATAAGACACGTGAAATGATTTCATCATAAAATTGTAGATGAACCACAAATGTATCGAAAAAAATCCTTGGGAATAACATTAATCATATAAGTATGCAATTTAAAGAATCTTAGACAATTTTATATGCCCTTCTCATGCAAAATTACCCTCTATTGCCAAAAAATTTCAGATAAGAGGATCAAAAACAACAGAATTTTTTAATTTGAATTATTCTCTTAATTTATTCCTTTTCTGATTGAATATATCAAGTATAAAAGGAAGAATTGTTCTATATTATAATTTATTTTCTCGTCCTACTTTTCAAATTACATACAAAAGGTTATTTCGTATTTCTTGAAACTTTAAAAAACGTCTATGAAAAAAAACAAATCAAAATTCAAAAATAGGCAACTTTTTCTATAGTATAAATAGTTCATACTTAATTTAATTTTATGACCCCTAAAATATATGAATTAAATGATACAGGAATAATGTATAAAATATTGGATTTCCTAAACCAAATTAAAACAATTTTATTTTTCAATATTAAAAATTACAAAAAATATATAAACATCAAAATTTTACAAATAAGGCTACTAAAAGCGACTTTTTGTTCTTTCTATTTCTTAATATTTGCCAAAAATTTTAAAATATACGACCAATTAATTCTAGAAGAAATAACTTTTTCTGAACCCACTGGTTACTTTTTTTTATTGGTATTCCGATCTTTCAAATAAAAACAAATTTAATTGTCAGATTGATCTGAAAAAAGAAATAATTATTTCTCAAATATATATTATAAAGCTTTGCAATAATTTCTTTCTTGTAACAATAAGTCACTACACAAAGGTTAATATTCCATACAGGACGATGCTAAAGATTATTTACACTTCGCCCCTAAAATTAAGGATATTAACAAATTTATAATATACATCGAGCTCAACACTCTAAACTTCTAGAATTTTGATTCTTTTACGTTCTAAAACTTATTTGACATGAAAACCCCAATTTTTTAGAATCCTTCTTATGCTCATTATACATAAGAACCCTATGGTAATTTCAAAATAAACCTTATATTAAAAAAAACACATTTTAATTATTTTTACCTATGATTTTTACAGCAACTAAAAAGACTTGCAAGATACTAATGATTTGTTTGAACTCTTATATTGCCTTCGTTGGTTTATTTCACACATTTCTAGAACCCAATTATTAATTTAAATGATTTTTTTTTGTTTAAAATTATTATTGAATAACTAAAAATTCCATATTATAAGTATATTTTTTATTTATAGACCGAAAATCAGGAATTATTTTCGATGAGCATTTGTTTAACAATAAAATGCCTCTGCATGTGTAATTTTATAATTAATAACTGGTTTATGCACAAATTAAAGATTTTTGATAAATATTATTAATGTGAAAAGACATAGGTTATTATTCACAATCCCACTAACATTTTGTCTGCAAACTTGCCCTTGAAAGAATATATATTATATATATCTAAAAATGAATATGTTGATATTGACCTAGATAAAGCCATCATTATACATCATTTTCAAGTTCATACAGTGCACACATATTTAGTAAAATGTTAACAGCATAGAAAAATTGATTATTTAAATAATGAATAAATATACAATCAAAAATTACAGCCAAAATAAGAAAATTCATATAACTGTAATACAATAAAGACTGTTTTGTCTCTTTTCGCTTTATTTTATGCATGATCCCAAGTTCTAATTCTTAAAATAATAAATAATTTATATATCTGACATATTTATTTGTTTATCTGATATTATTCGACAAAATAGCAAAAATATTAAGTTTTTCTTCAATTATAGCAGTAATTTTTATGTTTAAAAAAAATTGCATATAAAAATTCTTATCATGAATCTTTCTCCAAATTTCGTCTGTATTATCTATGCATTTATAGGCTATAATCAAGAAAAAAATCGATTCGATTGTTTAAATTTTTAAAATGTGTCGTTTTGACCTAATAAATATTTTTTCTAACCAGTATTTCCTATGTTTATGATCGGTTTTAACTTATGGTTCTTTCGCATATATTAATTATATGTCATGCATACTTTTTATTTATTGAAAAATATCAATTCCTTATATGAAAATTTTAAGTTTATTATGATACTTATTTCACAATTATATAGTTTTCTGAGACTATTTTCTTAAATTTTCGGATTTCTATTTTACTTCCTAAACAATATGGAAAACCACATCACTATAAAAATTTATATTATAGCTTGATTTTTCGAGTTTACAACAGTGTTTATATTTGAACAATATTTCCTTTGGGATCATTTTCTTCATATTTATTCTTGGATTTATGCTCAATCTCTAATAAAAGTTCAATGCACGATTCGTATTTTTGATTTCAACACCACAAATAATTTTAAATTACAGAATAAAGTATAAAATTTCTTATTCGATTTCATTTATTACAAATTATATAAATCTTCTGTCACTTTGTGATGCTAAAACCGAAATCCGAACCAAAATTCTATCTATTAACATTTTTATATATATTAATATCCAATTTAAATTTTATACTAACACCTGGTCCACCATTTGATCAGATCATATAAAATTTACGATACAGAAGATTATCTTATCTACCCCTAGTTCCATTATGATTTCTATGAAGTTATACGAATAAGTACTGCGATAAAAGATTTTTAAATTTCCTCGATATGCTTGAATTGAAAAGTTTGGTCCTTAATCATCAGAAAGCTTTATGTAAAAAAATTATATAATTAGTGATTAAACATGAATTTTTTATGTTTTCGCTTAAATCAATTAGATATAGTAATTTTATAAACATTTCAGCTGTTATTGCTCCAAAATAACACTATTTTGGTTTTCTTATGCGAACATAGTCATGTACTAACGAGATTAAGTCATATATAATTTATATGCATATCCTTGACCACTTATTCTTCATACAAAAGGTCTTTAAAGGTAAATAATCCGAAATTTTTTACTGATAATTTATTTAAAATATAGTAAAAGTCGGTAAAACTCTAATAAGGAGTAAGGGTTCTAAATTAATATTTTACATTCAAAAAACTTTAACAAATCCTATTCTCAACCAGAATAATACCTAAATTTAGAAAAAAATTTAATTTTTGTTTACTAGAGTTTTATTGTAAAATTCATAAATTAAATAAAAATTCCGCGCCAGAAAAAATATTGCATGGTAAACAAAATTCAACTTAAAAAATAATTTATACATAAATATATAATAAAGCAATCTAAAATGGGTGAAACAGAAAAATCAGAAACATGGCACTAAAAAGGCAAACCATGCGAAACTGCGGCTGTAATCGATCAAAAAGATATTTTAGCATTGTAACATGTGCAAATCACCTCGAAAAAATCAACAAGACATTTGAAGTTAGAATCGATCTTCACATCAAAAGAATCACCTTTGAATGAATATGTATAAGTGCCTATGCGGCAATATTAATTCGCTTCCATAGTATGCCACGCTTTGGATGGGAGAAACTTCAAAAATATCATCACGGAAAATTGCAATGTAACTTGCTCCAACAATAAATAAAAAAAATGAGTGATTAAAATTTTGATAGAAGAAATGGAAAGAAGTCAGTTTTCGAATTGATTTATGCCGAAAACGTCAAAAACTTCAAAAGAACAAAATTAAGTTTACCTTACTTTTTGGAATTGAAGAGTATAGAAGATTCGAGTTATGTAGAAGGAAATTTAATAAAATATACGAAAGCTTAAAAAAAGCAAACATTGTTGAATTTTTTAGGCCAAGAAAAATTCCACGCTAAAAAATAGACTCTATATTCTCCAAACTATTAATAAGATACTAGAGAAATTAAATCTCCCCAGAATCCCAAGAATATGTCCGATGTTACAGCCTTGCTACAAACCGCACAACAGATCTACAAAAGCCTCACAATAAAATTGAAAAAATTCGAAGAATACATTTGAAAAAAATTGGGCTTTTGGAAAGAATAAGATTTATAGTAGAATCATATAAAAATAAACGCAGTGAATTTAAGAAAGAGGAAGTAAAAAAATTAAGAACAAATATGAAATCAAGAAATATGATCCTAGGCATAGATGCACATCCAAAAACAATGTTAAATGAGATTATAAAAAAAATCTGAATGTCAAAGAAAAGAGCGAACAGTACAAAAAAAGATGTGACTTTACCCGATAAAATAACTGCGTTGAGCTCAATAAAAGACTTTGTTTATAGAGGGTTGACTGAAAACAAAAATTATACAAACGAAGCGTCAAATGAACAAGTGCAAAACTTTTAGATGAAAATTTGGTGAACGGATAAGGAAAATTACACAAAAATCATCATAAAGATTACCTATGCCCATTCTTATCAGTCCAAAAACAGGAAAAAAATAAGCTATATAACAGAGTTTGAATTTAATAACATAATAAAATCACTACCGAACTGGAAAGCTACTGGACCAGAGGGGATCTTTAATTTCTTCATTAAAAAAATGACGAGTCTTCATAAATTCATATACCATATCGGATGAATGTTTAAAAAATAAAAGTCAGGAAGAATGTTTCTACTCAGGTACGACATATCTTATAACAAAAGAAGATGTCAAGATAGGAAACTAATTCAGCCAATCTTGTATGTTCCATCTATATAATATAACGACAAAATAGGTTTTACAAACATTCAATAGGAGGTGGAATAAGAGAATTAATAGCAAAAATTCAGTTAGGAACAATAAGGCGCGTTCAAGGAGCAAAAAAACAAGCTCTTATTAATATTGCGAGCAATAAAGAGCATGGAAACATACTATATACAACGTGTATTGATGTAAAAAAACATTTGACTCACTTGAAAAAAATTAACTACATGCATGAGTTGAAAACTTGAACCTACCTACATAGATAAAGTCTTTTATAAAAAAGATTCAAGCTTATGGGGTATATCTTTAAGGTTAAATATGAAAGTAATGTTGTATAAAAGTGAAAACAAGGTAATATTTCAAGGAGACAGTCTAACACCATCTTTATTCGTTCAAATGTATGAATCCCTTGACAGAAAATTAAATGAACACTTTCCGGGGTAAGTGTAATGAAGGATGAAAACACCCATACAACAAATCATCTACTGTCCATAGATAACCTCAACTTAAGAATAAAAACGTTTAAAACACTTAAACTCTCTACGGATGATACGTTAACCTTCTTTAATGTCGTAGGCCTTGAAATAAACAAAAACAAGTCTGCCACTGACTATGAAATATGCGCAGATATAGCAACATTTATTAAAAGCCCAGCTGCCTATGAATTTCTCGATTAATTATGAATAAAAAATCGGAGCTAAAGCTAGAAACCATTGATATAATTGCAGAACAAATACTAAATAGATTAAGAAATTTATGTAAGACTAAACTGAACGATGGGAATTTATTATGAGCCATGTATGAACATGTAAAATCACACATAAATTACCATATAGGCGCACTAAAAATAGAACCAGAAGAATATACTAAAATTTATCATAAGATAAGAGATATTGTCAAAGGATTTTCTATTCACCTCCAGCTTAGTAATAAACAAAGATTGTATATAGAGGGAAATAGATTGTCGCATAGGCTATGTAATATTAAATTTAAACTCGAGAAGATGATCTACAAGCTGAAGGAATTTGCTTGAAAACAGTAAATACGGTTTACCGAGGAGGGCTGCAATATTAAAAGTAGATAAAGATAACAAGACACACTCTCACTAATTTCAGAATATCTTAAAAATTAATTTCATGCTGATATCACCAACTCCGAGACACTGGAGAAAAAGCAACAAGAAAGTCTATTGTGTAAAATAAAAGAAAAACCAATACACCAAAAACTTCTTGAAGCCAATAATAATGATATGGTTGATATTGTTGGATCATCAATATGGATAAAAGAAAATAACATTAAACCAAGTGAAGGTGGTAAATTCTGTTTTATTCAAGACAGAAATGTGTTTTTCGGATTGAGAATAGAATGCCAACATTGTAACGAAGCCATGAAAACAATTGATCACTTTTCAACAAGATACAAGAAAATTTTAGGGAATAATTACACGCGAAGGCACAATGAAGTCGTAAGATATCTTCATTTCCTCCTATCAAGATGATGCAACTTTAAAAAACCAAAAAGATCAGAACTCACTAAGTACAAGAGATCTACGAATACGAAAATGCATAAATAATATTGATACTAAAATCAAAATAATATATTAATCAAACAAAATAGACCAGATATTTTCATATACAATAAAAAACCAAATTTGATATGTTGATTGAAATGAGTATAACTAGCCTTGACAACTTAACTGAAGTAGAGAATAAAAAGGTATAGGAAGTATGACATCTTGGTGAATGAACTTGGTTTAATTTACAAATTTAAAACAAGAATAATGTGCCGCCCGTGGAATGGCTTGAGATGTGTGGTTACAAACTCCCACAAAAAAATATGTTAAGAAGTTGAAAATCCCAGACGAAGTAGAAGCATATACAACAAGCTCTCACAATCCGCAAGACACTTGAACTCATCTTATTTGAATAAAGAAGAGCAGTTGATGAAGATAGATCAGGGGAATGTGCCAAAAGATGCATCAAGGATTTGTACAATATTCGCAATATGCTGACCACGTCAAAATAGATAAAATAGGAAAAAAAAGCAAGCCAAGCTTTTTAGAAGATTATCATTATTATACACCGGATCTTTTAAGATAATAATTTCAGGATAACTAGGGATTTAAATTTATCTGATTACAATGATCTAAAAAATAAATTCAATGAAATTTATGAATTTATCGAAGTAAACATTCTTTTGTTACAGAATTAAAAAATTTTAAAGTTTCGAACAATTAAAATAAAATTGTATAATCAAAACTTAGTTACGTGCACCGGAGGGTACGTGCCTATTTTACTGATTGTACGAAGAGGGAAGGTGTTTTTACTGAAGTTTATACTTTACTCTATAGGCCTTGTTAGCAGATCCATCGGATTGCGATTGCTTATTGTTATTAGGAATACTAGAGAGTAAAGACTAAAAGTTTGCCAGATAAGATTAATTTGTAATTTAGCTATTTATATTTTTAAAAAACTATAGGTGATCTTTATCTTATTATTAATGATTCTTTTATACACGTCATTATATTTTGTCAAGATGGCTACAATTGATCGCGGCTGATTATTTTATGATTCATTATTTTTATTAAGAGCAATATTATATTGCATTATACACTATTTTTCCATTTATATTCAATATATAAATTAAAAGATGTAGTTTTGAATTTTCTTATTTTTTGTTATCTTTAAATTTTCTATGATCTACTAGAATGGAGCAACCGGATTTTATGTTCTTAGAGCGGTATTACGAAGTTTTGTATTCGGAATTATAATCCATGGGCACTTGTAATGAACTTAGATATTAAAAAAAGCCAACAATTTTTTTATAATCAGTTTATGTGAAGTTTTTGTCTTTGTAAATATTTCTATGATTCAAATTGAGATCACTCCTTTTAAACAATTTTATTAACGCAAATACATAGAGCAGAGGATGCCTTTGTGCACTAAAAATTTTCCTTTTGATATTTTAGAATGACAGTTGTCTAAAATTTTTTATTATCCCGTTAAAGCATATCAATTTTTTATAGTAAAAATCCAAATTATTCCATATGTTATAACATGGGACGGTGTGGTTACACGATATCATAGAAGGTACCTGAAGGAACTAGATGTCACGAACCAGGTTGAGGCATATATTCAAACCTTGGGATTAAGAAAAACCCTTGAATTAATAGGTCTCGAAAGAAGGAGGGTCATTGAAGAAGACTATGGAGAGGAGAAGATAGCCGAAAGTATAAATACGCTGTGTGTACAGAGCATCAAGCAAGCTGTGCCTGATAACAAAAACCATAATTACGACTATAAATATAGCCCTTAAATAAAAAATACCTTATAAAGAAAACATCCATAACCATAATTATATAATGCAAAAAAGAAATTATATTAAATAATAGAAAAAATGAATATATTAAAATTCAAGAAACATAACAATTGTAGATAATTTATGAATAATACATTTATAATCATAATAGTAAAGTATAAAATGCCCGCTAGGTTTTATTACAATGCATTAAAGAAAAAAATCACAATTGGAATTGTAAATAAGAGAAGCCCAAAAAGGCACCTTTGAATATAAATATAATTAATAGCCGAATTTTAAATTTAGAAAATTAAAGAACGTACTTATGATTTTTTTAAATTTGATACATAACCATTTATTCAAATAACGATTATATTATAAGTATTTTCTTTTATTTTATTTAATTATATAATTTAATAAAATATGCTTCCATCTCACCTAATTTGCATATTTTGACAATTGGTGTCATAGAATGAATAATTAAATAAAATAGAAGATCAAAATCATCTAAATACCCTAATATATTTTCGAAAATATTACGTCTAAAGAAATTGTAAATAGATGTATTTGTATTTTTTCATGAATTTACGTGGGTTATGTGCACCTAACAAAATTTCTTATCGCTTTATTTATTTTAGAAGCCCGTGTTTATTAAATTTATTATTTGAACAGTTACACCCCCCTGTGTGTAAAAAAAATCGTATAGTCATCTCTTATTTCGATTTTTTTGCTAAATATGTTCAGTAAAGGGCTTAATGTTGTATTTTTTATCGTCTATTAGAACAAATAGGTAGATTTATTCTTTAAAATTTTTAAAGAAATCTTTAGTTGTTTTTCTGATTATATAAATTATAGCACTTTAATACAATACTTTCCCCTGCCTAATTTATATTATTGTATGTACCTATACTAGTTTTATTTTTATGTATCCGTCCTATAATGTATGGTTATTGAATAGCTTAATTTCTAAAATATTTATCTTAGAAACAGAAATAGTAAAATTTTTCAATGTATTAAGTGGGTACCGTTTCAATGAATCACAATAGGTGAGAAAATTTGTCAAAAATAAACGTGAGATAACAAAGACTATGCATTTAATGTTAGAGCGCTTGATTCAGCCTATTAAAACTTAAATTGGTGTTATTGTTTTGAGGTGCAGAAATATATAAATAAAAATTTCCGTGTTGAATATCAAATTATCACTAAATTTAATATTCAAGCTATGAAAAAATTTAAAAAAAGGAGCATAAACATAATTAGTCACTTATTTACGCCATTAAAAGGGGAAAGGTAAAGCAAAAGATCTATTATTCCACAATATTAAGTGCCCAAAACGAAATTAGTATGCATTAATGTTCATATTTCGTTCATGCTGATTTAGATTTCCTATCAATTTTTCTAATATAATCACTTATATTTTTAGAAGCTGTTAGATTTCAGAGTACATATGTTCTTTTTTTAAATTAAAACAATCAAAATTGAATTATTTCTTTTATTGATATAAAAAAAAATTATGATGTTTTCTACTTTAATACAACATAAATTTATATGGTTTAATATAAATTAGTCAAGTTTTTTTCTGGAATAATTGACAATAATACTTTATTAATGAAGCTTGGGACATAATTTTTATAAAATAAAGGTGGTTTCTATATAATAAGCCAAAATCAAATATCCACTTCCATTCTTTAGATCAAATGTAAAAAAATTACCATTTTATCGGTTTTAAAAGGATAAATACCAGTTTTGAAGAGATTTATTCTATAATGTTGTTCAACAACACCTCCACATGAATTTTTAAACAGTATTATTTTATTTTTGCGATATCGTAAGCTTTATGAATTAATTTTAACATATTTTTTAAGAAAATCTAGTTATACTATCTTTATGACAAAAATTGTGAAAATTGTTTTATATGTATCTTCATACCATGAATTTCATAAAATTTAACAGAAAATATTTCGCATCTTTATTGTTTTTATATTTTGTTTTTAGGAGTGCTATTCAGATAAATCTAAAACAGTATTTCCTTTAATTTATCATAAAATTATCTTTTAAGTGGACATAATTATATATGGCACTTTCTAATTACGCATATTTATTGTAAGCTTTGTACGTAAAATGGTTCACGACCATAAATTTTATTGATTTTGAAACTTGTGTTTTCCTGTATATGAGTAACCTATGCGCGTCAGTTAGAGACAACTTATAGTCGGATTATTACTGTAGATTCGGTCTTTTTTAACATTTTTTACAATTTATTTTAACCAAAGGTAAGTACATTTATCAGTGATCTAAGTAATCATATAATATGAATTATTAAGAAATTAGTGCGATCCTGACTCTTGAATCATTTTGTTTAGATTTCCTTATGCATCAGATAAAAATTACCCACTTAATAAAGTAGCTATACTATTGTTTAGAAACACTAAAAATTTATCATAAAAATTAAAATCTTATTATCCAACATTTATTTATGCCAAGTAACTAAGGTAAATAGTTCTGACCATTTTATTAATTTCCTTTGCACATGTAATAAAACTTTCAAAATTATTTACTTTGCGCAAAAACCTTTTCGCAAAAATGGAATTTATGAATGCTTTTTGTTCATCTGAATCCTTATTAAAAATTTTTCGCAGATTTGAATATTTAAAATATGCACTCTTGTTGCCTCCCAGATATACATCATATAATTTTTTGGTAATTACAGTGTGATTAAACATATCTATCTCAAACACAAATTCTAGAAGATATTTTTTTCCAAGAAAAAAGTTATTTCGCCTGGAAGTTCCGTAAAACTTAGAATTATAGAAAATACCAAGAAATTCGATCAGCGGCGCGACGATTGAAGTATATAAATCATCTCCAATCAGTTCGAACCTTTCGAAAATTATGCTATTAATGATCAACATAAATTCAGCCTGCAATAACAAACAAATTTGACTTTTTCTTGATGCGATTCTATTTATTGTTAGAGCGAGTTGATAAATCAGCAATATTCCTTGATATTTTTCTTTTGTTGAAGTTGTAATTACTTTCTGATCCATAATTTTTGATTCACTTGGCGGATTTTCGTAAAAAAACTTAATAAAGTATTTTATAATATAAAAAAAATACATGATTTTGAAATCGAGATTAGCTAGTCTTGAATTTTTTGCGCTATCCCTTATTACATTTTTAAACGAATATAGTAAAATTAAGATTTCCGTAGGTGTAGAGCATAAATACTGTGGCACAAATATTATTTTTTGAAGTTCATCCGAGCCGTTTAAATTGAAAAACCAAAGTTTGAAGTATTCTTTCATATACCGTGAGAGCATATGTTTTATGGTGATTTTTATATGTGACATATCTGATTTTTTTGAAAAATTCATTAGAAATAAATCTTCAATTACAGATTCAAGATTTTGGCAGTCATTAGGTATAGTATTAAAATTAAATATAATACGATTTGGAATTATCTTATTCGTTTCCAGCGGCATAAACTCATATAAAACAGAGAAGTAAAACTTTTCATCAAGATTTGGGTATTGATAAAACAAGGCGTGTCCTTTAAACAATTCCAAAAAATATTTAGATAATAGTTTGTGGCTTTCTTCAGGCTTAGTGGGGGCTTTGAGTCTTTCATATTTTAGTAGTTCTGATTTTATGATTGAAATCGCATTTTTTATCGAACTTGCATTTTTGAGCCTTTCATATTTTTCGTGTGCTATCGATATCAAATCTAAATTATTACCTATTTCAAGGGGTTCATCGGTTATAATATTGCTGCTGTTAAATTTTTTATTGCCCAAATCGGACGATTTTTCTGCATGGGTAAGACTAACAGAATGATGTATGGTTGAATTTTTGTACATATAACTCACGTAAAAATCATTTAAGTTGCTCTCTGTATTCGTATTAGGAATTTCTTCATGATTCTCATTTCTAATTTCAAAATCCATATTATCTAGATTTCTTACTTTATCACCTTCTATAAGATGAGATATTTTTCCAAATTTTATGTTGGTTGAAATTGGTGCAGTCTGCATAGCGATAATTTCAAGTTTTTCTTGTTTAGATGCATGAAAAACGGAGGTTCCTTCCATAATTTGTGGTGTTCTTTTAATTTCATTCGTAGTTTTACAAAAGTCACTCGAAACCAGAGCCCGATCGTTATAACACAAAATTTCTACATCTTTTTTTGTGCAATCAGTAGTTTCAGCTAAGCTACCTTGGACTTTGTTACTGATTAAGCAACAAGGGTGCACTTCCTTCTCGTCTGACTTGAATTTTTTTGGGCTAAATAAACTATAGTGTGAGGTATATTGTGCTCGTTTATATTCTTTCTGATCTTTCATATGCAAATTATCCCACATATTTGCATTAAGACTATGATAAGTATAGTCAAGTGGCATTAATTGACTGGTACTTCCGGAATAATCTTCATATATGGCAGTTTCAACTTTTTTTGTAATTGTATGTGATGAATCAGTGTTGCTTAAAGATGCATGTGACACCATATGCAGCATTTTAAATTTCATAATCGGTCCAAGTGCAAATAAAAAATAGGATAACATTAAGGGTACATCATAATTCTGCTTAAAAAATTAATTTATGAACCAAAAATTAAAAGTATTTAATAATGTTTAATAGAAAGTTTTTTGAAGGTATACAGTATGAATGTCGAAAATAAATGGTGCTTTATTTATATATTAACAATATTAGAGCGTTATCAACCAATAATAAAAACTACACAAATGAATTTATGTTTAATCCTTATATTGTACTTATTAGATATATTAGGCCATAAACGTATCTATTTTTTAAAGAAGATCGCTTTAAATTGTTTGTGGTTTTGAAAAATTATTTTTTAAATCAAGACTGGATTTTTCTATTTATCACGATGGCTTCAAAAAAATATATTCAAAGAAATTTACACCACCACAGTTCTAATTATACATGGCCGTGATATAATTGTGTATTAAGAAAGCTACAAAGTCCAAAAATATTCCCACTCTATATAACAGCTTTATATGCGTTTATGAATTCGACAGGTGTTTCTAACATTAAAAAATAAAAATATTGTATTGTAGCCAATTTTATGCAACTGGTTGATCAATCTTATTTCTACGATAAATTAGACAAGAATGTAATCTCGATTTTATGATGAAAGTTACCGCAAAATTTTATGTTTTAAATTCAATAAAATGTTTATAGATCATATAAAAAGATCATAAAAATTATATATAGGATTATCTATTCCATTAAAATTATAAAAAAATGAATTTGATTGGTCGGTTTCGTTAAAAAAGAAGAAAAAAATAGAGGTAAATTAATATGAGAAAATAATACGCAAAAAACCAAAATAAAATGATTTGTATGTTATTAAGGGTAAATTTTGTATTATAAAATTAAACCCATTAGAATCTAAAACAAACTTAGATCAAAAGAAGAGAAAAACCATTAGTTAAATATATGATGAGTAAGCAAATTTTATTCAAAATTTAGTACCTTTGCTTTACTATTTATATAAAATTTATTATTTTTAAAAATTATTTACATTAGCAGATAGATAAAACATTATTTTAATTATATTATATATAACATGATTTCCGTCCAAAAGATGAGAGGAAGATGATTTTTCAGTGTTATGTTGTTAATCTGATATTATGAAAACAAATAATTTATCAATAATATTCTCTGATTTTAAATGTGCAATAGAAATGAAGTTCAATCATAACCAGGAAAATAAATGAATATACTCTTGTGAAAATACTTACTATAGAGAAGAAATGTAAGTATAGTTTAAATAAGCCGAAAAATATCATAACAATGAGTAGGATAAATGAGCCAGAAGAACACATCATTAACGAAATCTAATTTTCTTTCATTGTAAAGTTTTAATATTTAAAAAAAAGATATAAAGATTTGCTTTTGTTATATATCATGCTACGTAATATTCAGATCAAATTCTAGCGAATATACAAAGGAATGAAAACACGAACCATGAAATGCTTTAAATCAGATGAAAATGATTTTGTGAACAATTTTTTATTATCAATAACTACCGTATAACCAAAAGGGTACAAAATCAAGATAAAAAGAATCACAATTAAACGCTAAGATAATGTACAACATGATTTTTTGTGTTATAATATATATTAAAACAGATTTAAACTATGAATACTCAATAAATTTTTGCTTTAAATTTATTCAAGAAAATTTTCGCATTTTATTCTTTAAAAAACTATATTCGAATGATGAACAGATTTTATAAAATTGGTAAAAAATGCAGTACTTTTTTTTGTTGCTAGATTAAATTATTATGTGGAATTGGTGTTTTGAGTTCTACCGAAATTGCCTGTGAACTTAAAATCCCTTTTAATGAATTTAGATTCATGCATTTGTGTATATGAAGAAAAAAATGGTCTAGGGGGCGATCATAAATTATTAAATCAAATATTACTATTTAATTTGCCATACCTGAAGGAACTAGATGCCACGAACCAGGTTGAGGCATATATTCAAACCTTGGGATTGAGAAAAACCCTTGAATTAATAGGTCTCGAAAGAAGGAGGGGTATTGAAGAAGACTTTGAGAGGAGAAGATAGCCAAAAGTATAAATACGCTGTGCGTACAGAGAATCAAGCAAGCTGTGCCTGAGAATAAAAAACTAAAATTACGACTATAAATGTGGCCTATAAATAAAAAATAAATTAAATTTGCCATCCCCAAAATTGTATATCGAAGTTAATATTTAATTAAATTTAAAAAAGAATGATCAGAAACGTTTTCTAATATCATATATTTTATATGACATAAATTAATTTTATCATTGTCCCACCAACGATGGAACATACTTCATCAATTCAGACGAAGTTCTTTTCGATATAGTTGGTATGTACTTAGGTTTCAAGGACCCTAAAATGCTTGGAGTGATCTACTTTTGATGTCCTGCATACTCCTTTTTTTCGGATCGCTATGGCCTATCCTACAATATGAATGAATTTTGCACCCATTATTCATATTTTCTTTTGATTTATCAAGCAATGTTGTTTTAGTCCAGTCATCAACGACAACTAATCCCAACTTCCCCTCTCCAAAACGTTCAATAATACCAAAAGTCCACACTATATCAACAGAAGTCTTTTATAATATTTTTTCTTTCGAAATCCACTTCTATCTATTTCTGATGTAGAATCAATAGCTTCAGATTCTTGATAATATCTTGGTATTAAAATTCGTGATACCTTTTTCATGCAATCTTTCTATCCATCACACAGACACATGATCTTAAATTAAAAGTCGCTTTTTGCATCAATAATTGCACCTGTGTCTGAGAATATTTACTTTATTCAGTCAGGACTTATAAAATACATATTTTAATCATACATAATATTTAAGACCATATTATGATTGCGAATATTTGATTGCTCTTCATTCACCATTTATTATAATTTTTTAGCTGCATATTTTGCACTTTTTTACTCTTTATTTGCATAAATATCATTAGTCGATTTAATTTCACTTGTCTTCAGTTTGTTATAGTTCATTTTTAAGGGTAAAAGATAATTTTTGCCATAGTCGAAAATGAAACAGAATCGCCCCATGCTACAAGCATTTTATAAAATTAAAGTATAATTAATTTATAAAAATAAACTGCTTCGAATGTAGTTCTCCTCATTAATATCTACTGGCGCAATATTTTTGATTGCAAATATTTATTTTTACTTGAATTTATAATATAATACTTTATGTCAAGTTTGTTTGTGTTATCACAAAAATTAGAAACTAAGAATATGGAAATCTGTATTAATAATGTGGGAAATGCGAATCTAAAAATATAGAATTGATCTTTAAATGAACACCTCCCTAAAATGCTGAACTTAAATAGATATATACATTATAAAGTGCTATTGTGTAATCACAAAGTAATAAAATCTAAAATTAAGGAGCTAGAAATGTTAGGTGGAGCTGAAGTGTGGGGCTAAACAATAAAGTCAAGAAAAAACTTGAATTTATGATTTATATCTGAATAAGATACATTTGGATGATTATAAATATAGTGAGGTTAAAATAATCATTATGCAATTTTTTCATGAGAAAATAATATATTGAGAATGATTATACAAATAATCAAGCTGAACAAATCATTGAGCAATATTTTTTTATCGAGAATTTAATATTTTTTCTTAATAAATTATTGAAACAGATAAATATCTGATTAAATCATATAATAATGATAAATTATATATTATTCACTATGCTTATATTTTTATTTGGGTATTTCAACAGAAGCTGAATCATATGCACAAATAATAAGATTGAGAATGTCACAGAATGTATAAGACTTTGGGTGATAGATGCATTGTGTTTATTTTTTAAAGATTATGAAATGATAAAAGCATACTTGTAACCTGTGTTTTAGAGCAATCACAAATTTTGCGCAGGCAAACATGAAAAGCTAAAAGAAAAATATAATTTTAAATAAATAAAATACTGCAAAATTCAAAGTGATTTTATTTTGTTTAGAAAGTAAATAGACAAAATTCTAAAAATATTATGAAGCTGAATTTTGCAAGCCTTCAAAAATAAAAACAATCGCATATGGTTTTACATACCGATCTTTACAGGAAACGTTGACAAATAAGCAGCGGATATAACTATTTATACCATGCATTGAATTTATTTTGAGGCATTAGAATTTTAGGAAATCTAAAGTATAAGAGATGTGTTATATGTCTTGCCCGATGAAACTCTCAAATTTAAAATAGAGGATATAACTTGTTTTCAAAAGATAAATTGGTTTTTTGATTATTAGAAGGTTAATAATCGATCAGATAAAATTGAATATTAGCATAAAATTCTGTATTCTGGATTTAATTACGCATTATTAAAGTTTAATAGATTAAGCGGTTTTATTTTATAAAAGTCTATAGATATAAAGTGCAACAAAAGAATTTCAAGGATACCAGTTATATTAATGAATATAATACTGATTTATTATATCTTTGAAACCTAATATAAATAAGTATGAATAGTATTTACGATATTAAGTTTAAATTTCATATAACAATTCCAAAAAAACATATACAGGCAAAAAAATAAAATAAAAATAGCATATTATATGTAAGTTATATTTATTTTAAAACTCCTCTGTATGTACGCTAAGAAGTCGAACTTTAAGCAAATAAGAGAAATAGATTGACATATCGTCAGCAATTAGATAAGAAAAATATAAAATTTACAAGAATATGATATATTTTGCGAAATTCATTTGTTTCTGATTAAAATTTCTAATCATTGAATCACCACAAAATTCTAAAAAATTATAATATTGATCATATTCTTTTAATCATATTTTACAGCTAGAAAAGTTTGTTCATAGTGTTTGTCCGTCCTGTAATGTTTCATGGACGTTTTTACTTTAATTGCTGTTTTTTGGTGCCGATTTCTTTTTTATTTTATTACTAGAATTATAGAAAATCTTGATTTACGCGTCTTTAAGAAGTGCTGAATCGTTATAATATGATTTTTATTTATTAATACCCATTTATGTTAGATTTATGTATTACAAAAAAATGGGGGTAACTTTAGGTTGCTCATACAAGCCAATGCCGTCATATATACCACTTTAATTTATTAATAGATATATAAATCGAAAATATAGATATCTAATGGATTTTTTGGACATATAAGACACCATATTCAAATTTTTTTGCCGATTAAATCCGTGTTTCTCAAGGCACCAATAGTATTCTTGTGTTAAATACAAAGTTAACAACAAAAACATGCGGTTTTACGCCACTTTAATTTTAGATTTGACCAACTTGATATTTTTTACCCAATTTTGTAAATCCTGGATGAGAAAAATGAAAGTTTATCAAACAAGGTATTCTTTGAATAAAAATTTTAATGCACAAATTTATTTTTAATGTATATCTTAACCATTTTAAAAAAGCCTAAACTAAAACTATCATCATAAAAAAAAGAGTCGGGATATTTGCTCCCATTATATTTCTTAAAAAATTACTTAATAAATATTCAATCGATTTTAAAAACAGCATGAAAATCACGTGACGAGATTTAAAATTTTACACATATAATATATATATTTGAATAAAGTTTTTTCTTGTATTGTATTTGTTTTTTTATGAAGAAACCAAGTTTTGAGAGGTTCTAGTGCCATTTTGTATGAATTTTTAAAGAAACTTTGAAATGTTTTATTGAATCAAATTACACAAAACTAGATATCAAATAATGATATTTTACCATAGGATGCCACAAAATATTCTTTTTTTGGCATACTTCATTTAATTTTTTTAAAAAAATGTACTTAAAAATCACGTCCTCATCCACTATATTAAAAAATAAATATCATTTGGTTTTATATTTTTATTATAAATAAATATTATCGTTTATTTTCTAACTTTTTAATATTCCATAGTTACGCAAAAAACTGACTCAAAACTTGTTCGCATTTAAATATTGAGATTTTGTTTAGCGTGTTCTGGATTATTTTAAGAAAACGTTTTTTAATTGAAGAATATCACGATAATACCAATTATTTTGATTTTTATAGATTATTTATGGCTATCTGATGCATATTTATAATTTTCATTATATTTCATATTTTTTTATTTTAAGATCTAGCATAACTGCTGATATATTATAAAAATATTCAAAAGATGTAAAAAAAATTGAATGATATACTCTATTTAAAAAATAAAAAACCCATCATACTAAAAGATCGTATAGATTAAGTGGTATTTTTTTTGAAAAAAAAAAGATTTAACTTGTACATTTTATTGTGAAACTTTTATCTTTGTGGGTTTCTCATATTAAATCATAAATTATTTAGAATATTCAGGCATGAAAGAAAAAATTCAGCAGAATTATTAGATAATTTGGCCTTCTTATGATATTTTATAAACCATATTTTATCATACAATTTTTTATGTCTAAATTTGGTTTTCTGGGGTATAGAATTCATATTTGCGCAAGATATTCTCAAATATTATAGAAAATGAATTAATCTGAAAATTTGTAAGTTTTTATGGTTCAAGGGTTTCCTACTATGTTTTCATTATTATTAGGAAATTTTAGTTAAATATTTTTAGATCATAAGTAGAATGATCGAATCCAGCGCTTTTAAAGCGGCAAAAGTAACATTAAAAATTTTTTAATTATCAACATACACAGGTAATTAAATTAAAATTCATGTTTTTTAACTTTTATTGGCTGGTAAGAGTCTATTTAGAAAACTCTATGGCGTTGAAATACATAAATTAACTCTTTTCTTGTTTTTGTGATTACAAAATAATAATAGAAATCTTCATACAATTTGTTATATTTCGAAAAATACAGTCTTCAAATAAAATCTTAAAAACGATATTAAGCACACTAAATTTTAGATAATAGTGGAATCAATAAAACAAAACATTGTTTTATTTGTGATAAATGTATTTAATACGATAATATGGTTCCAAAAGTCACAAGTCTTTTAGATAGTTCATTTATTGAGAAATAAATATTTCTAACCCAAACTTAAATTGAATTTCAAGTGTTTTATTTTCTCTGAAAGTTTCAGAATCATTTTTATTTTATGCCAATAAGATGTTTTTATTATATTTTCTTCGTAAATAATGTTTTCTTATCGTAATTTTCTATTTTTGGTTTTTATTTGAATTATTTCATAATTAAAAATAAATTGTAATTCATCTGGATTTATAAGGTGCAGTTTGAATAACAATTATATTCTGTGATTTTTCTTTTACTTTTATAGCGTATTAAAATATTTAGTAATATAGAATAACCTCCTTCATCTCTTTTCTAACCACATAAAGCACTTTTACAAATCTGATGGTTTTTATCATTATTTTTTCCGATAAATTCTGTTCTATCAAGCTATTTTAGGCTGTCTTTTTTAATAATTATAAACATACCTTGATTTAGAATGGCTTTATCTTGTTTTTTTTATGAAAATTAATATAATAGGCATGTCTGATATAGCCCCACATCCTCAAAAATAAAAATTTCATAAATTTGAAAAATTCTTCTTCCACCTTTTTGAAGGAACTTAAAAAATTTGCAAATAACCGTTATATATATGCTTACACTGATAGATTCCGATTCACTTTATTTAAATTTTCTTATTAACATAATTAATTTTTCATTAAGATTCTATTGAAATTTTATAGGGATATTCGTGTATTTTATAATTTTTGATAATCAAGAAGGTCTAAGAACTCTGTTTTTTTAAAAAAAATACCAGCACAAATTTGATGTCTTTTTCTTCATATATATTGTTACACATTTTTTTGTGGCATTTTTTAGCATCTTATTCTATTATCAAGAAATTAAATAATCTTAAAATTCAAAAAACGAGCAAATTCAGGCTCTTAATGCCATTTGGCCCCGTGATAATTCTATTGTATAAAACCGAAAGAAAGTTACGATATTCCGATTTACCATAATTTTGAAAGATAATCATGCAAAATAGTTCCATGTCGGTTAGGATTCAAAAAAGTGTGTATGTTCTACACCGAAAAACTCCGCCTCGTAATTTTTACCTAAAATTTTCCTGAATTTATCTTTCCGACGCGAATCTAGGATATTGATATATTTATAAATATCATCTTTCAAATATTTCAGACGAAAGCCAATATATATTTGTATCAATATAAAAATATTAAACAAACCTATACAATAGAAACTAATTTTATATTGATATTCTGTAAACTTCTATTTACGCCTTACATTTTTATTAAAAAAAGGCAATTTTAGAGTTAAATTTAAAAAATAGTTTTTTTTTGTTAATCAGATATCAAGAAAATATGAAGCTATCCTCAGTTCAATGGATGTAAAATAATCAAATGTATAAATTGAAAAATAATCTATCCAGATCTGTAAATAATAATTATAGCACATGTGCTTATGATTAAAAATAATGAATAAAATCGTATTTTTATGGTAAAACCCTTATCTTTGCCTGGTGATAGAATTTTAAACCATATTTTATGGACGAATATAAAATTAATTTACGTGATTGAGGTTTAATATCGGAAAAGAAAACATTTATTATGCTTTATTGTTATAAAAAGACCTTTCTATTTTTTCGAGATCAAATAAAAAACCATATTTTTGAATTCAAATAGCTATAAATCATAATTTAGCATAATAATTACATATAAGACGTTTGAAAATATATTTTAATGACTGAAAAATAATAAAAAAGAAGAATTTTGTGTGTAAATTATATGAAAAAAATGATAAATCTGTATTTTTTAAAAAGTTTTATAAAAACTGCATATTCTAGGCTTTATTTATTTATATTTATATCACACAAAAAATTTATATCCCGTCTTTGCTCAACCAAGGACAGAATAACAAAATATAAAATGGATCTAAAGTTAAGCAGAATAACACCAGAATCCAGTTGTCCGAATTTTTTAGGTATGAGAAAAAGGAATAGCTGAAAGCGAAGATTGATAAAGCAAACTAAAATTCCACAAGGCTTTAAATGTTATATCATGTTATAAATGCTAACCACTTTTTGATCGAGAATATTCTGATATTGGAAAGACAAGATAGTAGCGCATTGTTGAGAATTGTTCAATTTTTTGTAATTTTTTTGAATTTTATTTAGACAAATAGTGAATATTAGAGAAATTTTTGTTGGATCGTATTTATAAACATAAACAGGTTTGAGATATTATAATTACATATATGATTTTTAAAGAAAAATATTATATTTTCTCAAAAAAAGAATTCAAAAAAATATATTAGAATTTTTTTATGTGATATGGATAGCAAAATAATTTTTACATTTATATAATCCTATTTAGTATTACAAATTCATATTTTTGACCGATACACTATGAGTTTCCTATATTTTACATTTTTTTTACTGAAAATTCTGCTTGATATAAATAAGATGTAAAATAGCATATTTCTTTAGAACTCGAAAAACGAAATAAACAGAAGAACAATCATAAATTCTTGATACAAATATATTTAAAAACTAGTTTTTGGTTTATGCTATAAAATAAAACCATTTCCCTCGCTTTTTATGCTATTTTACATTCAGGAGCGGCATAATTCTAGTAAATTTTCCACAATTTATTATGTGGCAAATATATTTTGATTTACATATATAAATGACAATAAATTGAGTCAATATGCATAGAAGTCGTTTGGATATCTAATAAAATGTACAAGCACAATATGTAAAACTTACATTATAATAGATTAGATATGAAGAAAGCCATCATTTTTCATATGTATTAGCGATTAAAATAATCCAAAATACTAAGCCTACGTAATACAAATCGTTTTTCTTTTGGATTTAAATTTCCTAATTTATAAACAAAATGCATTGATCAGACAAATTTATTATTCGCTGCTTTATATGAACTGTGAATTTTTTTTAAAAATAATTTTATATTACGATTTGTTATGTGTGTTATCTTTTTACATATCATTGGAATGATAGGATAATTTCGAAAATTCACATCTTTATGATTGATAGCATCTAAATACACCATTCAACTTAACTTGGGTGAAACCTAGTATTTTATAAGATTTGATCATATAACTTTTATGTAAATTTATTTAATTGATTCAGATGTCATATATACTATCCAAAAATATGAAATAATTTTTTTTTAATAATGGCATTTAATTTAGAAAAAGGGTTTAAATAAATTTACATATAAAACAGAAATAAAAAGTCTATTAAATTTCGTATATTCTATAAATATTTTTATTTTCAAATAAGATCTATGAATGTTTTATTTGATTAATTTCGAATTTTTGTATCTAATTTTAAAAATAAAGATTTATTTATGTCAAGATATAAGTATCGAATATCAAATCTTTAATTTCGTTGGAATATCTTTACTGATTTCAATTAATCTTCTATAAAGTGCGAGAAAATAAAATTAATTTTAAATCTTTTATAGTGCATCACTAACGTTGAATTTTTAATATTATAATCTTTCTTAGTAAATTACACTCTTTCTAGAGCATAAGTTTACGCAAAATAGAAATAAAAAATTCCTTGAATAGAAAGGTTTATTTCATGATCATATTTTTATATCTTTATATTAAATACACAGTTTTAAAGCTTGAGATCTCACCAGAAGAATAATGGTGGAATATTAATTCAAATGAATAGCTTAATTTTATATCCCTGAAAAAGGTTTAAAACATGATTCTTCGGTTTATATATTATTATCTACAAATTTAAAAATTTATGTTAACACTAAGCGATTGAAAAATAAAGACACAAAAACGATCCAATGTCCATCTTCATGGCTTCTAATTCTTTGGCATATAAACAGATAAAATTTCCGATATAATATTTATAACTTTACTAAATAATGCTGTTTTTATTCAATTTCGAAACTACTGTACTCATTGAGCCAATAAAAAAACAAGACGATTTAATTTTACGAAATTTTGGTAATAAAACGGGTTTTTTAGAGAAAAAACAAAATTGAGAGAATGTATGTAACCAATGATTTACAAATTGATATATGAGTCGATTTGGAGGATTAAAGGCATCAAAACCTTTCAATTTGATTATGAATCAGTGCTATAGAGGATTGAAAACTTTTTATAATTTATTATATTGATATAATATATTACATCACTCTCTAGGTTTCCTTGATGGTGTTCATCATTGTTTAAACCATTTCAAATTAAGAGTTTATTGAATAATAATAATAAATCTAGAAATACTGGTAGCATGAATGACTTAAAGCGTTTTAAAAGCTAAATATTAGAGATTAAAAATTAGTATTTTTTCAAGATAATATATTTCTCCTGCAAAATATGATGTTTTCTTTTCCCATGCATTAAACTGAACATCAAAGGTTTCCGATCAACTCGAAAATCACCTGTTTTTTAATAGCTTACCTTAATAGATAAAAAAATACCGATAGTTATATTAATTACTCTTAAATGATATTTTCAAATTCCAATATCATTCTCTGCCTCTTAGCTAATCGTATTAACTAAAATATTCTAATGTATTTTTTGAAACAGATGTATGATTGATATTTTTAACTGATATTCGTTTCTTGCTTCTGTGGCAAAAACCTTGAGTTCTCACTGAGTATTTAGACAATGATGGTACCTTAATTCAGATGAAGATGTTTTTTTAATTCCAAATATAACAAATGTTTGTAAAATTCGAATAGGGGTTTTGGTGTAAATATAAATATAAAAAAATGAGCTTATCATGTACAATATTCAGTGAATATAAACCAGGATCAATGAATATACACCCTATTTAAAATACTGAAATCCATTTAAATCAATACAACCTGTTTTTATAACAGAATTTATTTACCTGTTAATATTTGTTTTTAATATCGTGTTTTTATTAGGTATTATATTTATATCTATATATGCTTTCGAAAAATTGCCCTTAGAAATAATTTATATATATTGTCTCGAACCCGAGCCGTCATTAATCAAAAGTGCAAGACAAAAATTATTACATATGTTATAACTTGGGACGATGTGGTAACAAAATATCATAAAAGATACCTGGAAGAACTCGAAGTAACTAAATAGATTGAGGCTTATATGCAAACTTTGGTATTGTGAAAAACCTACCGAACTAATAGATTTTGAACGGAGGAGACGTATTAAGAAGAAGACTACAGAAAGGAGGAAATGGCCGAAAGTATAAATACGTTGTGCGCACGAGAGATCAAGCAAGCTGTGCTTAAGAACAAAACTAAAATTATCATCATAAATTTATCCCTAAAATAACTAAATTTATAATGTTATAATAATATTTGACATCATATTTTAGCTTGGACTATATTTTTAAAAACATCAAGTAGGGTTTCTAATATTCACCTTATTTAACAAAATTAATACTTCGTTTTATACCATGCATGCATAGAGAATCTGGATTTTTGGTGGTCGTCATAATTTCTTATTTTAAAAAAAATTATAAGATTATATTACATGCATTAATGTACCGCAAAATTTTGGCTTTGTTTAATCAATTTTTTTATCTTTGTTTGCTAGTGTAATATCAAAAAGTATCTTTTATATTTGATTGCTTGTGGAATATTTGATTATCAAAGTCGTTTTCTTTATATGCAAGATAAATAATCAAACTTATAAGTTTCATATTCTTTAATTTTTTGACATAAATTATCTGAAATTATAAACAAAATCTAAATTGTCTTTAATCAGAATTTTCATTCACAATAAGAGCAATTTATCTATTATTTTTGCTTCTTATTCGCATTTATTTTCCCAAGAAGATAACTTTTTGTTTTAAAAATTCCAATAAAGTTATAAAAAAATTCTTAAGTTGGTGTATACAAACAGAGACTGGAAATTGAAATCATAAGCAATTTAAATCAGAATTATTGCATTTAAAAGGATTTTTTATGATTATTAATCAGTGTAGAATGTGTTTCTAAACATTTTAACTATTTGTTAAAATATTTTAATTAAAATAAATGGATTTATTCTTAAACATTTACAGAAAAAATTTTAATTGTAAAATGGAAATTTGTTTTAATGTAAATAATTGAATATATAGCATATTTATGCCTGCTGGCAGTTTTATATCATTGGATCCTGCTGTTATATTTAATTCCAAATATACTGTATACATATTAAAATTATGTTCAAAACAGGCATATTTTCCTTAAATACCTTGAACAACATTATGTCCATTTACACAAGAATTCAATAAATTGGTGAGAAAGTAGTTTTAAGGGTTTGTAGGTTTTTTTATATACGGGGCATATATATTGAATTACCATAAAAATGAATTACCACAAAAATTATTATAAAACGAGGGGGTGGGCATGTGTATTTACTAGAAATTACAGAACATAAATTTTTTTTTTATACAATTAAATTATTTTATTTGGAGTATAAGACAGCGTATTTCAAAGGCTCTATTTTTATCATAAATGTGTCTGTTTTTAAATCGCTAAGCGTTGTCCTCCCCTTTTCAGATGTGATATTTTATTTACGAACCCCATTCTTCTCTATTAGTTATAGTTTTAATGACCCTAGAAAAAACTTTTTATGTTTTCATCAGAATTTAATCCGAAAACCCCCAAATTTTTCTTTTTTTTTGAAAATTGTTTATAATAAACTCTGCATATGGTGCGTTTATGTTTTATTTTAAATGTTGTAAAAAAAAGCTATCTACTTAGAATTTTTGAATTTTGCTATTATAACTGTCTAGCAATTCTCATACTTATAATTCACTTCTTTAAATTGAATTTAGCTTTATATGACTTAATGCCAGATATAAATGTTCTTGTAAGCCATAAAATGTTAATTATTAAAATTTTCATTGAATTTAATTGTTGATTTTCAGAACATTCTTTTAATGAATTTTAATATATTATGATTCATAAATATACATAAACAAATAAATAAAATGGAATTCAAAAAAAATATTGGATATGTTCTTATAGTCTGTGCTCTAACAAATCTTGTTATAGCATGCTCGATTTCGCAAAAATTCATATATCAATATGTATTTTTTATAATAATCTCAAGCGTTGTTCTTATTGGTGAAATTTCAGATTTCTTGAACAAAAAGCTGGATTTCTTTAAAAAACGGGAAAATAGAGAGGTGCATCATATTCTCGAGGCTTTTAATGTAATTTCAAAAATGTTTTTTATTGTAGGTTTCTTTATTTTACTTACGAATGTTTTCGTTATGCAGACAGGTAGAACACCATGTACACACTGTAGTGAAGTCACAACTACTTCAATTGTTGCTGCTAGTATATATCTTGCATTTTACTTTGTATTTTTCTGGCTCTCAATGTCAACAAGCTTTAAAGACTTGATATTGTAGATGCATAAGAATTTAGTAAAATTGTTTTTCGCTGACTCTATTTATTGGTATTATTACAGTAAGCTTAAATAAAAATAACATAATGAACAATTCGTATTTCTATATTTTTACTTTTGGAAAGTTTATATAAAATTTATTGTTGAAGATGTATTTACTAATTTTATTATAAAAAAGAAAATTGATCTGAACCCAATCTATAAAATAAATATTCAGGGATGGGCATATAAATTTTAAATCATGTATAGTTATTATTTTCAAGACAGCATTTATTATATTTAAAACCTTATTATCGAATGTAATTAACTATGTTAAAAATTTAGGATACGAAGCAAGAAATTTCAAAATATGGTCCCCATAAGAAACCAGACCCATAATTTTCATGATAAAATCATACAAATAGATTTCTTTTGAAGAAAAACCTATTTGAAATATATTTATAATCGAAAAAAGAACTGGGCATATAGAGTATAAATTTTATATATAAAATTCTAAATTTAAGCATTGTTCTCAGGGTAAGTTGTAATTATAATTTTTTACATCAAAATCCCCTTCATGATTTTATTATTTCGGTTGATTATGTAAATACACTTTCATATTGAAATAAACCTTCAATCTTATTTTTAAATATATTTATTATCTATATTGTCTTTCTATCTTCATGATTTTAAGCCGTTTAGTCGCTCTTTAAAATAAATATTTATTTTCAAAAAAATAATGCCATTAATTTGGATTTATTTTTCGCTTAGCTTAAGGGTATTTGCAGTATATTTTTGGGTATATACAATCTTATAATATGATCATAAGGTTTAAAATTTTAATATAATCATTTTAGCAAAATAATTACATTTCTTATCTTTATAATTAGAGAATCTAAGTCAAAATAAATTTATAATAAGGCTTTTATGGTTTACAATAAGCTTTAAAACCTTTCATGCGTTTCTATTGCATTATTTTCGAATTAAAATCCATAAAAGAAGGTAATTATGGTGAGAAAAGTTATCAAATAAGAAAATATTAGCACAATCTAATAAATTAGTCAAAACTATATAACCGTTTTAACCATATGACACATTATTTTTATGTTTATTATTAAAGTTTTTATTATGGGTGGATTAAGGTTTATGAAAATTGTTAATATAAAAATAACTCTATTGTATATCGTAATCATCTTATTCTCGCATTTTACATTTGAAAACAAAGTTAGTTGGAAAATCAGAATATCAAATATTATCTAAAATATAGTAATTCACGGATAGAAAAAACATAAACATAACCAGAGCAAAATGCGACTATGAAAATTTACATATAAAATAGACAAAAAATTAAATATCGTTTTTTTTTCATTTTTTAGTTCGGAGCTTTGGTTAAATGAACCTAATTGTTAATTATTGTATTATATTAACTTCAAAAAAAAACAATTAGTAATATTGTTGTTATGTATTAATAGAATCATAATATATTTAAATATAAAAGGCGTGGCTTTAATGCATTGAATCTATTTTTTTACTGCGAAAATGCAGTTTTGAAATTTTACTGCGTTGATTAATCGAAAAAAATAATAAAACTTATAAATACATTTATTTATAATACAAGAAGATGTGCTTTTTTTGCTACATTGTATCATATATTATAAATAATATGTGGTAGACATTCATATATCACATGGGAAAGCCGTATATCCTATTCCGATGTATGATTTTTTATCAAGAAATTCTGTAGCTCATAAAACACATTAATATAGCTGAATTTATAAATTATTGGCTGATGATAAATATTAATAATATAAAAAACATTTACGCCAAGATTTTATGGGTTTCCAAGAAAGAGTAATTAAAATACAGTCATGTTTCTATAGCATATATTTCATCGATGTAAATCCTTTTCAATTAATCATATTATATCGGTCGCATATAAGGAGCAATTTGCCAATGAATTTTTTTATGATATAAGCTTCTTTTGCACAAATTTTCAGTTACATCTAGTTTAGTATGTTTTTTTGATTATTAATTTCTTGCAAAGAAAAATAATTTTTATCTAGAGTATTATATTGAAAGTGGTTTTTAATTAAAGATATTAAGACGAAAAAGACTTATCAGTGTTATTTTTATAGCACATGTGTATGTGTATTAAACCCGGTTTATAAATACTTTATTTTTAAACAGATTCAGGTTTAATATAAACCAATTGTGTTTAATATTTTATTATATTATAAAAATTTTGTCTGTATACAATTTTCTTTAATAAAACATGGGTTTAAAACCAAATTACAATAGATTTAGAAGAGTTTTGGCTAATAGAATGTTGTTTTTTTTTGAAAAAAGCATGTAACAATACCACCTTTGTTTTAAAGGGCATTAACACATCATTCTTTGAAATAATAACATATAGATTATTTTTTAAATGTTATACAATATTAAGCTTCATCTTACTTTTCTGGAAAATATTTTTAATTATGCTGAGTTGTGGAAAAAATATCAATCTAGTGTAAAGCTATAATTTATAGATAGAAACATCAAAATATATCATATTTAAAATATAATATTAATATATAATTCCTACTTAAGCGGATCTAAGTTAATATTTTGCGAAGATGGTATTTTTTTGTGGATAAACAATTTTCATACAAAAGGGTTAGCATATAAAAAATTTAATAGGATAATATTCGAATATATATATGTCTAAATAAATTTAAACATATAATTTTCCTTAAAATTGCTAATATTTTTTTTTATATTTTATTTATCAGTTTAGATATGTCTATTTTTAATTAAATGTCAATCAGAATGTACGATAAATCTGAATTGAGAAAGAATAGATAATAGATTTTCAATTTTTGCATTTATATGCTGTACTACTGAAAAGGAATTAAAATTTAATTTTTTACGAAGTAGCTTCATCAAACTCTGGTTAAATTTATGTTAAAATAGCGACATTAAAGCGAAATAACATTAAATGTTAAAATCATAGTATTTTATTCTTTTTTAAAAAAATTATGCATCAAACGTCCTCTAATATTAATTAAATATATGAAACAAAATAAAAGTTATTAAAAATTTAAAAAGGTAAAATAATATATATTCGCTTTAACTTATTACCATAAAAAAAGTTCTTGGTTTCCTCCACAGTTAAAATATACTTTGCACGCATATTTATAACTGTATCGCAGAAAATGATTATAAATATTTTTCGTTCTATAAGTAAATCCCGATTTCGAATTAAAAACCGAGAGCAAACATTAGATTTTCAGTTCATATTTTCGTTTAAATAATAAGCCTACCATAATATTAAAAAATCTTTAATTATTAAATAAGAAATATTAGTTGAAAGAATCTTGAAACGTGCAAAAAAACCAAAATATACTGACTATATTCCCTTTTGAATATTTTCTTAAAATCTATAAAGAAATTACTCATGAACTATACATCTGTTTAGAGTAATTATTAAATTACCGCCAAGATTTTTTCAAATTTCTATATATTAACTATAAATCCACCAAAGGATCATTAAAAATCATCCCCTTTTCATGATGAATGCGATAGATATAGCAGTTATAAAAATTTTAAAGAAAAATAAAGATAAAGATAATATTTTAAAAGAAGCTGTTAACCATTACAAATCGAACAATACCCATATAAATGTAAAAATCTCAAGCTACATGTTACACTTATCACTTCAACATATAAAAACATCAACCGGAATGGGAACACATTACGAACTACTAAATTTATTACCACCATGCATTTTTCAAAAAGCATATCCAGGAATATTCGGGACATATTTTCTTGCATCTGACCACATTGAAAGAAATGTTTTAGATTCATGTATTTGTATTGTATTAAAGAACATGGTATCATTTCCAAACGATCTTCAAACAAGATTTCATGCTTTTTTTAACCGTAAAAGAAGAGATTTATACTTACCGAATACATTTTCTCTTATTGTACAAATTTTTGATGAAGAATTAACAGATATTTTTATATATAAATTGTTTTTAAATGATGTAAATGTTTTTGATTATGGTTTATTGAACAAGATTGTACAGAATAAGATTGACAAATATTTTGAACTAAAAAAAAAATTTCTAGATGATAGCACTAATAAAAGAAATTTGGTTTCAAAAAATAATTCACAGGATATTGAAAACTTTGATAAAAACAATGAGGATGAATTACGAAATATATTTGATTCCAAGTTAACGATTGAAAATGGACAAGCTGATTCGTATATAGAAATGGATAATGAGCTTAGTGATATAAAATTGCTTACTTTTAAGCTGATGAAACAAAAAAAGCTAGACCCCAAAGACCAAATTTTTATATTTCTACTAGAAATTAAGAGTAGTGAGGTTTTTGATTATCTCTACAGTTGTTCAATTAATTTAAACGAATACCTTCCTAGTATAATAAATAAATATGACTTAAGCACACACAGCTTTGAATGGTATTTAGAAAAAAGCCAATTCAATATAAATAGCTTGAAAATTAACGATAAAATAGATTTAGCAATTGATTATTTGAATGATTATGGGGGTAAAATAATCCATACTGTATTTTCAAGTCTCATTGAATGGGAATCGTTTCTTAAATCAAATGGTACAAAAATCGTCGAACAAATTTTTTTGGGTTATAATAACGAATCCGACCAAAATTTAATAACTTCCAAAAAATTAAATTCGATATATGCATTGGTTGAATTGGGGTTGGGCTCAAAGGTTGAGAATTACATAGATATTATAATAGGGGATATTTTTAAAAGGGAAATAAGCATGAATACTGTTGGAACACATCTTTCAATAGTTTTTGCAATGGTAAGTAAGAATTTTATAAAGCGCAAGAGTCTAAAAAGAATTTTCAAGGATTTACTTTATTTAGATAGCGAGGATTTAAGTGTGAGATGTGCTGTTTATGAAATATATTGCCATTTATTTGATTCCTATAAAAAGATGGATTTATATATAGAAGACGAAAGAAAAAAATTAGAAAACGAGGAAGCTAAAAAAGAACGTGAAATTTCTTTATGGAACTTGGAAAAAAACGTTGATAACGAAGATATAAAAAGGGATATTTACAAAAGATTCGAAGAGCTTGATAAATGTGGAGAACTAGATGTATACAAGAATAATAGTGAAATTTCCCTATCTTTTCAATCAATAAAGAAATTTAATAGGGTATCGAACATCGAAATACAAAAGTTTAATAAGAATAATTTACGGGTGCTAGCTGCAAAAGTCTGGAATGACTTGGATGATGAGAAAAATACTTTTGAGGTTTATTTTTCAATGAAACTTTTAACGAAAATAATCAAGAACACGGGAAATTTTTATGATAGAAGATTTCAACAAAGCCAAAATTTCATCAAATTACATAAAATGCATGATTTCATAGGATACAGGGAAACTGAAAAAAGACGATATAAAGAATATGTCGCCCTTATAACAGAAATTTCCTTAAATTTTGATTTGACCAAGAAGAGCTTTGAAATAATTTTCGGTTCATCTGTGGAATTATACAAGCTATTTAAAGAGGATATTGCCTTTTTATTCAAAACTCTTTATGATAGGGATAAATTCTATCTCTTTTACCTTGTATTTCACTCACCTAAATTTAAACAGATTATTGATGATGATATTTTATTGAGGCAAGAATTTATACCTTTGTACAAAATTAATAGCGTCAACTAGCCAATAAAAAATATTTATTTCATAAAATTAAAAATCATGATTAGAATGCGATGTAATACAAAATTAGTTTTAATTAAATACACCAAGCCAGCATCATTCTACTTATACAAAACTTCTTATTCGCTCGAATTCGCATATTAGAGGTCGGATCTCAATCTATAATCTTATTTTTTGTGTGAAATTTTAATTTATGTGTCTAACAGATTATCTACCAAGAATAAAAAAAAATTAAACGGTAAATGTAATTTGAATAAAAAAAATTAATACAACTAAGTTTTTAATTCTAGTTACGGTAACACACACAAAGTAAAATTATTAGCTTCTGGCAGACTCTTCAAATAATTCGTAAATAATGCAAACAGTCACTTAAAAAAAATTGAGTAGCCCGTCTCGGAAAAGTTTGTTCTTTATATAAGGATAAATGTATCATTATACTTATGGCAAATATTAAAGTTCATAAATCGAACCAAAATTCAGAGTTGCAGTTTAAACTTTTTTTATAGTTATTTTTTTCTAAAGACCCCGTTTCAAATGAAAATAAAAAAAATTCGTCTATCATAAGTGATTTTACAATTTTTCGCAATTAAGTGAAATGTTGATTTCGAAAATTCTAATTTGATAATTTCTAAATTAAAAAGAAACAATTTCTTGTTTTATAAATAATATAAATCTTATATTATAATTCATGTAGCGGTGACGCAGATGGTTTAGAAAAGCTTTAATAACTGACCTGAGTTCCAACCGCAACACACCCCGGATTCATATGAATTTACTCATAATAAGATATACCCGCAAGGGGGCGGTCTGTCGAAACTAGAAAGTAAAACCATAAAAAAATTGATAAGCCGAGAATAAATTATGAGGTTTATGTGACAGACGCCGAAAACGTACTTCGTACATTGAATAAAGCCTGGTCTGTTCAGCAAGGATATGGGTAATTGTAGGGTGGTAGCATAATTAACCCGCGACGAAAAGTAGAATCTCATCTACCCTTCATATCGACTACCGCTGGGTAAAACAGGCCTAATACACAAGGATACAACTGGTGACAGGAAATGAGAAGGAACACATGTGGGGTGCATAAATAACCAAAGGTTCCTAATAGTAATAAGCGGACCATCTAAAAAGAAGATATATATGGGAAAATAACTAACGTAAAAATCAATTAAATTTGTCTCTAATTTAAAAAATAAAAATATCTCTTCAGAAAATATAAATTATAAAAATAATATCTTTTTTTTGTTTTATCAAAACTAAAATTTCCTTTATAGATATATTTCTATATTATCATCCTATTAAAACACATAATACCTATTCTGAAGAAAAATTATGCTTTGAAAATTTTGTGTGTTTTATTCCCTTTTAAATTACGGTGTTATATCTATATCTGTGATCTAATTATAAAATCACATAAATATTATTCATTTATAGTGAAGTTGATTTTCCTTTCTATGAGATAGGTTCTGTTTTGTAATGTAAGTTTTTATCCAATAATGTTTTTGACACATATCTGATATTTGGGATAGTTATCACAAAATATAAATATATAAAAGGCTTAATTTTTAAGCACTACAATAAAAATTATCCTAAAATTAGAAATGATATCTAAATTACTATAAAATAGAAATATATATTTGAAAACCAAACCTTTAAAACTTACCCTATTGCTTTCAGTGTTTGCTAAAGATGGTTTTTCTTCGTATTCTGCCATGAATTTTATTCTCACCTCGTTCTGTTTTTCATATATTTCCACAATGAATTTTCTATAGTTTATCGCTTACAATAAAAAAACCCAGGACATATAGGTATTTTGTGGGCCGCTTGCGGTGATTCATATTATTATTCTAGTTATCCAGCTTTTACAAGGGTTTTTTTGTGGGAAGTTTAACGCAAATTAGAAAATAATTCACATTTTTAAACTATTATGTTTCATTTAAAAGTCTCGGCTCATTTAATTATACAAAAATTAAATATTTTCTGATTTTATCTTATAGCTATTTATAGTTTTTTTTAAAAATGTCATACTTTTGTGAAGTTTTCTGTAATACATTTATGTGAATTCATGTAATTTATAAATCCGCTATTTCTTATTAATATATATATAAAAAATCCGGAATTTTTTAATATAATTGGATTATTCTATTAATATCGTTACCCTTGAAAATCGGGGTATTCAACCGTATTTAACAGCTACTATATCTCGTTATCATGTTCTTTTAACTGTTGGATTTTTAAAGAAGCATTTTTAATTTTATTGTGAGATAGAAACCATTGTTTTGTTTAATTTATTACTTTCTTATCCCTATTTCATTGATATGAACGTATGAAAGTTTAGTTGAAAATATTTTTATAAATTAAATCAGTTTTGGTGATCAAATTATTTATTCTTAGAGATTATCATTATAAACCACAGAGACTATAAATTACATTTTTTTGTATTTCTTTATTAAAATTGCCTATTTTTCAAAAATTAACAAAAAATCTTGAAATATGGGAAGCAAACAAAAATATAAATTCAATGTAATAAAAATGATATTCAATGATTTAAGTCATTTAAAAACACAAGGTTATTAAATTCCTAAAATAAACTATAAAGCTTAGAAAGTTTCCTTATTTTAAAACTATGAAATTTAACGGACCTCAATATGCTTTGAATACAACAAGTGGAAATATCGTTCCTAATATCATTTTATTTTGTATTTTAGTTAGTAGTGAGGTAAGATGAGTATTAGTATATATGAAATAATCGCTAAAACCCATTATATCCTTTAAAATTATAGGTAATGGCATGGGTCTTTTTATCCGTACACATGATGAGATTCACCAAAAGTATACAATATAGTTCACATTCTGGAAATGCCACGATTCTAATCCAGACTGAGCAACTGAAAATAAAATGTAGTTATATAGTCTTATGCTAAAAAAAACACTTTACTCAACATAAAATAGTTTATAGGTTATATTTAAAGATTTTTATCTAATTTTTTCCTGTAAAATATGAATGTATATGGCCATTTGTCGCACTTGAGTATTTTATTGCAGGTATTCGAAAAATTCCTCAACTTTCGTTTAAAAAAAATTAATGAAAACACAAATACCTTTATATATTTTAATTTTTAAATTATTTTATTGTATTTTTGTTATTTATAGAAGTAATTTAATTCAAATTTTCGCGCTTTGTAATTGGGATTTTGTTTTTAAGCACAAGATAGAAAGATTAAAAAAAAATCACATCATCTAAAATGTAGATAGATTGATCTGCATTATTTTCGCTTCATAATACTTTCGTTGTTCTAGATTAATTTCGGATATTAAAAATATCAAAAAAAGATAAAATTTCTAGGTAGTGGTATATTTATTAGCATGTTAATACCACATAGTCACAATAAAAACCATATATTGACAACATTTACACCACCATAATTATAACAAAAACAAAAAAAGTTCACCTAAAATTCAAATATTAATTTTTCTAATACATGCATGTTTTTATATGGCCCAATTAATACATGAATTCGTATCTTGAGTGAATAATTTATAAAATAAAATTAATGTGTTAATACCGAATCCAACTTCCTTTTATAATCATATTTTAATTTTTTATCTTTTAATGATTTGGCTGATATTGCTTCCGAATAATACGTGTATATATACAGTATAAATTTAATATAACATAATTCCTGTCTATGTTGACAAATATTTTCTTCAAAATTCGACAGAACTTGTATTTCCCACATTGATCATACCTTTTCTACTATATCTATTATTCACCAATAATTTTACGTATGAATAAAAAAATTACAGTTATTTTTTCTAATTATCTGAATATAGGTACGTTTGTATTATCTATCACGTTTAATGGTGGCGTTACTTATAAATATAAGAAAAATAGAGAATTTGTATCGACTATATTATAGTTTTTAAAATCCGATATTAAGCTGAAATTTGCAGTATCAATAATTTAAGCAAATTGATGACCAAAAAATTAAACCAACAAGCATGTGCTAGATATATTCATTAAGAAATTTATTTTCATTCAAAAGCTCGGAAAAATTTAGGAATAAAAACAAAGACGACATCTAATTTGGAAATGGACAAGAATTTTTTGTCAAGTATTTAGAAAGCATCAGGAAATAAAAGTTTTTATTCGCTATTTATCAGTTTAATTTTTTTTGGAAATCAATATTACTTTATAAAGATTTAAAATTTATTTGTAATTATTTGCTATTTTAGCATAAAACTTTAGTCAATATTTTATATCGCTAATAATTCATGAGGAAGTTGTCACAAAACGATTTAACTTTTGGGATTAGACTCTAAATCTTCATATAGCAAAAAGACTGTTTATTAATTAACACATTCATAAATTTAATGCTATGGTTTCGATGAAATATCTCATATCACATAGATACAGTATTAATAAATTTATATTGCTAATTATTGGAATATAATATATATATATATGCTCGTGTTGCAACTAAAATGGGGATATTTTATGTTAAATTAAGGGAAAGTCAAATTCGAAAAACATATTTAGATTTGGTAAAGAATAATATTAAAAATTTCATTTTATGCTTCTTAACCAAAAAATAAACATTTAACATCCTTTTGTTTATAATATAATCTGATTATGGAATGCCTCGAGTTTTTAAAACGTTATTATTGCATTTTCAGGTGTTGTTGATGCTTTGATTATATATATAATATTTTCTTTATCAAAAAAATCTTTATTTACTCATTATTTCAATTGAATGTAATTTATACTTGTTTTCTTTCTATATACCTTAGATCAAATTTATTAGAAGAATCGATATTTAGACTAATTTTTGCGCAATAAAAATGTAAAACTTGTGTTTTTTTAAAATATTATTTAAATGTCTATAAAAACCAATGGTTCTATATTATTTTTGCCTATTGTTATGAATATCACCATTTATAAGGCTTAAGTATTTTTTTAGCTCAAAAATATCGATTATAATGATCTAACCAAAATATTAAAATATACGCGGTCTTTTAAATATACAAAAAATCTTTCTTTTACAATCACAAATAGTTTTTTAATACAGAATTTCACATCGTGATATTTTTGAACATAAACAAATAAAGATTGGAAAAATCGAATATAAAACATAGGGCATAAACACCCATTTAACATTAAATAAATCGCTCTAAATGTTTTATTTTTGATCACCAGAAGCTTTTTTCTACCAGTATATCCTGCAAAATTTTAAGCAACGACTTGAATGAAATCAAAATTAAAACATATTTTAGGATAAAAACTATAATAGTATGTAATTATATAATCCTAAAAAAGTTACTAGGTTTCATTTAATTTTAAATATGCCATTTTAGAGAAGAAAAAGACTATATAATTTACCAAAATTGTTGTGTTTATATTTAATTTAAAATTTTATGACACTTTTAGATGTTTTTTAGATGTCTATTATCATTGAATAACTTTTTGAATGTGATTTTACTATTTTAAAAATTGTATTAAACAAACATTTTCGTGATTATATGCTATATATAGGGTTACTGTCGATAATTACCTTCTTCATCATTTACAAAATAGTTTCTTTTTTATTATTGATCTAAAAACGAAAAAAATTATTTTAATATAGCTATTCAAATTCTACATTTTGAAGTTTTTTTATTATTTTTTATTAAAAGACTCAATAACATAGCTATTTATGATTCTGAAATTTATTTATTTTTCGTAATTTGAGATAATATTTCGCATAAATAGTGACCATACGAGCTTTATTTAATAAAAAAAAAATGTTTTTGAATACCGATATCATCTAAATAAAAATATGATCGATATAATTATTTTAGATAGTGTGATTTATAATATAAAATTGAATATTGCCTTTTAATATTATTCAGATAAAATTTCAATAAGATAATGTTTCAGCCAGATACAATTTATCATATTCAATGCGGTCTATAATTTAAGTTTGGAATGAAATTATATTGCATATTTTTGTGATAATTTATTTTTTAATTGCGATATAAAAATATAAAATTAAAAAACCATATTTTATATAAGGATTAGATGACATATAGTATTTTTTTGTATAATTAATAATACCAAAAAATTTAATTGGAACAGTTTTGAAACATAGCTTCTTTTATGTACTTATCTTTCCATAAAAAAAGTCAAATAAATTTTATTTTTCAATATTATGATCTTTTTTAATTTTATCTTTTTTTTAAAATATTCACTTAATGTGATTTCTATGCGACGCAATTAGGTATAACAAAATTTGGTAGAAAGAGGGGTCTAGATAATAGGAAAGGATTTTTGATTACCCCATAGTTCATGAACATACTATCCCTTAATTTTAGTATTAGAGATATAATCCATTTATTATCGTGATAGACAATTTTTTAATTTACAGATATAAATACTTCAATTGGTTTACGACATAAAGCTGTAATTTAAATAATTATACCATTGGTTTCTTTCACTTTCTTAGACGAGACAAAAAAAATTAAAATAAAGCGATTGGTTTTAGAAAAAAATGCTAACCAATTATCAATGTATGTAAAATTTAAATTTTTGAAAATATTTAATTTATCTGTATAAATTCATCATTTTAATCGTTCGATAAATTTTTATTGGTGATCACAATTTTTGTTTGTGTCATTTTATATTGATTCCACGATCTTTTATCAATACAAAAAGTGCCATTGGTTACATGCGTTTTAAAAGAAATACCAAGCCAGCCTATCTAAATCCGAATCCAACAATATTTAGAAAATGCACGAAGATAAACGAAAACAAGAAAATGAAGATTCTTTACAAAATTTCGTGAGCGGTGATAACTATAGTATACAACAAAATACCTCTCATGATAAAAAGAGTCATTTAAATAGAAATATAAACGAAAATGGATGCCAACATTATAATCGTTCATGTATGATCGTAGCTGAATGCTGTAAACGCACATATCCATGCCGCATTTGCCACGATGACAATGAAGAGCATAGAATCGATCGCCATAGTACGATTGAGATGCTTTGTTTATTTTGTGGAACGATTCAAAACATCGCGCAGCACTGTAAAAAATGTAATGAAACAATGGGGAAATATTTTTGTGGGAAATGCAAATTTTGGTCGGATCAAGAAGAGGGGGTTTTTCACTGTGATAAATGTGGGTTCTGTAGATCTGGGATTTTAGATGTTACTGTTTATCATTGCGATGTATGCAATGCGTGTATGGATATAAAACTGAAGAACAATCATGTTCATATAGAGAATAACTTAAAGAGTGATTGTCCGATTTGTGCCGAATACATGTACACTAGCATTAAAGATGTTGTTATGTTGAAATGTGGACATGCAATGCACATGGAATGTTTTGATTATTATTTAGTAAGAAATTATCAGTGTCCGATTTGTCAGAAATCAGCCGGTGATACAGATACTTACAACAAAAAAATAGATGAAATTATAAAAAACACGTCTAAATTAAATCAAAAGGAATATAAGAACTGGGTATGTGAAGTAAACTGTTATGATTGTAGAAGGAAGAGCATAACTGATTACACATTTATGTTCAATAAATGCGAGCTTTGTGATTCTTATAACACAAGACTGGGCGATGTACAAAAACCGAAAAAGGAATAGACAAATAAATTTTTATATCAAATAAATAGTTTTTGATTTGATGTGTTGAATAAACTTTAAAGCTTAGAATTAAGTTGTTTACAAAACATTTCAGGGGAAATCTCACGTTGTTTCAAATTTACCTGTTGTAAAATAGACGATGATAGATTGAATAAACTCACTTAATTTTTACTAAATATATTATAAATTTCCAAATACCTTCACCTTTTTAAAATAGAATCGTGAAGTAGGTGCCCGATATATGACTCTAAATTTTTACTTGATAAAGATATCAAATATATATTAATTTATAATTTATTGTAAGATGATGCTGAGTTGAATCATCGGAATTTTTATAAAAATGATATACATAATCATCTGTTCTATAAATCAATTTAAAAGGATGCTTGATCATAAAGTTGAATAAAAATATCATATCAATTTAATATTTAAATGCGCTTATAGGGTGCTTTAATCTTTCTACTCTAATCTAGATGAGGAAAAATTCTTCCACTCTGTAAAGCTTTCCATATTTATGGTCCTAATAATTTAATTCTTTTCACAACCTTAATTTATACATCATCTTTTTTCAAAACCCAAATATTGAACTGTCTTCATCAACTCATATTTACACCCATTATGGTGTTAGCCTCTTCACGGACCACTCCCCAATAAATCATCCTCTTTCAGGACGTATTAATTCAAGTGTCTTCCTCAATTCCAATTAAAATCTCTTTCGGTCTCGTCTACTTCACAAAAATCATCGATGTATCTTCCTCTTCGTGATTTTTTAATTCAAGTGTCTTCCTCAATTCCAATTAAAATCTCTTTCGGTTTCGTCTACTTCACAAAAATCATCGATGTATCTTCTTCTTTCGTGATTTCTTCATTCAAGTGTCTTTCTAAACCTATATTTATACTTCTTATGATCAAATACTCTTCACAACCTTCTTCTATACATCTTCTCGTTTCAAGACACATTAATTCAGCTGTGCTCCTCAATCCTTTTGTTGAAGGGTATGCCCTCGCTTCAGTTAGCATTTATAATTTCTTAATATAATATTTGTAGTATTATGGCCTATGGTATTATTCAGATCCATATGATCGCTTTTTACAGCTTATTATATCAAAAGGCTCGATATTATCTTGCACGATGCAAAATACTTATGATTATAATGAAACCGGAGTTATTATGATTAAAATATGCATTATTTTGTCGTTTTAAAGATTCAATAGGATCCCAAATAAGATCTCGAGAATCACAAAAAAATCTAAAACTGTTCCTTGTATTTCAATAATAATTTATTTAAAGAATTTTTCACCATTATGTATTTTATCTATTATAGCTTAGTACCTCTTTTTAAGATTTAAATCATGAGCTAAAGATTTTAAAATAAAATTTTTGATTTTGAAAAGACCAATTATATAAAAGAAGTGTTTGTAAAAAATATAATTAATTTCAAAAAGTGTATTTTATAGAACAGATTAAAAATATTTCGATATAAAAATTAAATTATAAATTAAAATAAAAAAAAATATTCTTAGTTTGCAAGCTGTCATCAATAAATTTTGGCTTAAAGGATAGATATATAATATAAATATTAAGAACTAAAAAATTCAAGTGTTGCTAATTGCAAATATAAATTAAAAACTAAATGCTGGAATAAATATGTTATGAATTTTTTCGGAGATAGAAAAAATTTCTTGATTGTGGTAGATTTTTATAGTGTGTTTTTTCAAACATATCTGTGTACCAAAAATAAGAAAGGTTCAAGTGGTACTGAAATTTACGCCCCTAAGATTAGTACCGCTCGTTTTTACTATAATAGATTTATTTTTGTGCAAAAATAGTTTAATATTTTTTTAAATGAACGAGTTGTGTTTTTTTTTTCTATTTTAGAAGCAGAAAATCGACTTTTAACTCTTTGTACTATATTTTGCATAAAATAAGTTTTGTTTTAGCCTTAATATTTTCTAGAAATTGTTTTTTTTACAAAAAGTTGTATTTTAAATAGAATTATGATGTGAATATCCTTTTATTTCACAGTGTGTTCTACCGCTTTTAATTGCGCGCTGTAGAGCCCTTGCCATTTTAAATTTATTTATTACCGCAAGAAAAAGAATAATTCATAATTTATACATAAAAAAATTTATTTTTGCTTTACATTTTCTTCATTTTTGTATATATTTATATAAGAAAATAAATATATTTAAAATATTATATGAAAAGTTGCCTTTTTTTGTATTTTAGTCATTTTTATAATTATATTTATCGTCACAAGCAAAAAGAAATTTCATAATTCATATAAGAAAGGTTTCTTGCATTTTATCATTTTAATTAATTTTGTTAATTTTTTTATGGATGTTTAGGCATCTGTAATCTCACTTATCAGAAAATATCGTGGATTTTGATGTAGAATGAAAAAGCCCTTAAAATTATAAACACATTTTTAAGATTTGACTAAGATTTTTTATATTTAAACTAGTATTCTCTGTCTTTTTTTCATTCCTCATATTTTTTTTGCTGGATAATCATAAAAATAACGGTGGTACATACATTTTTCATGAAAAATTTAGGTTTTATATATTTTATGACGTTCGATAATTTTTTATGTAAATTTATTCACGAGTTAGTTTATGGTGTTTATAATAAAAAAGAAGATACTGCCAAAAAAAATTTAAATACAGTTTTTTATCTTGAGGATTTTTGAATATATGTTTTTAGATAGATATTTAATTTTAACTGGACTCACGTATTTTTATTTTTGACATTATTTCGATGATTTGGAATCTCCGGTCAATGTAAGAAACTTATATGAATATCAAAAATGTAATAGATGGTGGGAGTAACACTATATTATCATTTGAAATATTCTGTAATATCAATTTGAATTACTGTTTATTTTAACCATATTTATAACAAAATTAAATTTATGAAATGAGGTGTTGACAGACGATGTTAAAATATTTTTACAATTTTAAACCATATTTTTTTCTTTCCTAGATTATTTCATTTTTTTTGTCAAAATTATATCTGTTCAAATAAATTTATAGTTTTTAAAACTTTTATATAATGATGCAAGTTCATGACAAAAGAGATTACAATTTCATGTGATTTAAATGGATAATAATTTTAAATGTGTGTAAATTTATGGAGTTATGTAAGTGATTTCCCTGTCTTATCATCTTTAGATTCGATAAATATATAATATTTAAATAAACCGAAATTTTAGTGTTAACAAAGTAATTTTTAAAATTTATTGCGAACGGGAATTGTAATATTTTAGAGTAGTTTTAGATGATGTTTTTGGTTGATGATCATGATAAGTATCTGATTATAACGTAGTGATGCTAATGATTTTAGAGTGTATGTTAACGTTGATAGATTATGTGATGTGTTATATGATAGCACCAAAGAAAAAGTAAACTCCAAATAGATAATTACATGAAAGAGACATTATTAAAAACCAAGATTAATTTAGATCTCTGTGTGTAAATATATCGATTAAGAATCTCAGCTGATTTTCACGGTAATAAAAATTCAAACCCGATTATATAGTGCGATGAAAGATGGTATTTTATAACTTTGAATGTGAAACTAGATATTTGACTTGAAATTAATAAAAGTATAAAAATCATAAATTGAATGATGTGTTTAACACATATATTTTTATTAAAAAATACAAGAATCGCGAAAAAAAAATATTATCATCATTTAAATTTTCGGTGAAATCTATAAAAGATGAGGATTATTTATTCTTCGTTTATCTATTGATTTTACTGATTTCTAGAGGAAATTCTTTTACGATAAAAAAATAATTATTTGTCTATCATTTTATTTTAAACGATTAATAGTTCGCGAATTATTATTTTCTAGATATTTTGTGCATAAAGTATTTTAACCAAAACTATTTTATTTAAATTGTAAATGTTTTAGTTTTATTTCATTATTCGAGTCTTAAAATTTTTGGAGTCAAATATTCAATACTAAAAATTATTAATCTTCCTCGTATAAAATAATTTACGCAATTGCAGCCTTTTAAATCCTCAATTTACAAAACTAAATAGTTTCTATATAATATGTTTTATTTTATCTGAATTATTGATTATTTTTATAATCTGAACACTGATCTTTTATTAAATTCCACCTTTCTAATGTCCCATAATTACTAAAATTTTATGTATAAACTAATACAGTAATGATTTTTTATGCTAAACTAATGATAATACATTTCAGGTTTACAGTACTTTGATTTGAAAAATATTTTGATATATTTATAAAGCTTACAAGAATTACCCGATCTATTTATATCAGTTTAAATCCACAGCAGGTCAATAATCAAGGTTTTTTTTGTTTAATATGAGGAGTTTTATAAATTAAAGTGGCCAATATGTTGAATAAATATATAACTGAATTCTAGCTCTAAAAAAATTCAATTATCCCCTGCTCCAAATTATATTTTTTAGAGCCTTTTAATAGTTTTTTTCTTCTGTATAGTGGTATAATTTTTTTACAATGCACATTAATATAAATTGTAAATATTTTTCTTTTACATACTTTTATTTAAAATACATAAAACCAGAATTATGGGCATTTCAAGACAAAAAAATAAACTTGTAAGGTATATGATGATATTTTAGTTCTATAAAAAAATAATCCAAATACGATCTAACTCTATGAGTATATGTTTTATAAATAAAACTTCATTTTCATTGGATATAAACACTATAAATTACAATTAAAATTATTTTGCGCTTATATTATTTCTTTAAAAATAGCATTCATCGTCTAAAAAAGGAATTTGCTATAAATAAATCTGTCGAGTCAAGAAAAATTCGTACATACAATTACTTCTCTTTCAAATTATAATTATCAATAGAATATAATAGTTAGGGGAATAAAAACCCAAACCTATGTACAAATAATTATTTTGAACATTAATAAAACGAAAGAAATCACAAATCGAATTTTGTCAAACTTTAAAGTTTTTTTTTTATAATTTAATTTATATTCTTTGCAAGATTATAAGATTGAATACCACAAGAGCTTATTAATTTTTTATTTATGTTATTTTATACAATATTTTTATTATATATGACTTAAAGGATTAGAGAATTTTTTATTTATGGGCTAAATTTATGGTTATAATTTTAGTTTTTGTTCTCGAGCACCACTTGCTTGATTCTCTGTGCGCACAGCATATTTATACTTTCGGTTATCGTTTCCGCTTCGTAGTCTTCTTCAATACCTCTCCTCCTTTCGAGACCTATCAATTAAAAGGTTTTTCACAATCCCAAGGTTTTTATATATTACTCGACCAGGTTCGTGACATCTAGTTCCTTCAGGTGCCTTTTATGATATCGTGTCACCACACCGTCCCATGTTACTACATATGGGATCTTTCTTGTCTTGCACTTGTTTATTAATGACAGCTCAAATGCTAGCAGATCATATTTTCACAATTTTTTTTACCAAGGAATTAGATAATTTTTTATTTATGGGCTAAATTTATAGTTATAATTTTATTTTTGTTCTGACTTAAAGTATTATTCATATGAAAAAATATTATTTATTGAAAATACAAACATATCTGTATAATAGAGTGCTAAGATGTGTTTGTAATCTGTCTATTGCGTAATATAAGGCTCTTCATACTCATTTATAAGAAGCAGAATGATAAATTGTAATAAATCAAGATGTTATTTTGTTTTCAGTGACATCAACTTTATGTCTGATTGATTTTATTTTAAACATAAAATTTCATGATAGATTAAAACTGTTAAAAACTAGCACATAAAGAACCGTCATATTTTATTTAAAACGAAGCGTATAATATGAAAATTGTTCTAATGATACGTTGTACAATATTTATATTCATTAGATAAAATTATATGACTATTCATATATTTTTTTATTTATGGCTATGATTTAATTCTTTCCAATTTAATATGGTGCACTAATGAAACACTAATTTCACCATAGAGTAGATTTTTTTTCCTTCTCATCATCATTAAAACCTTTCCAAATTTATTTTCTGCTAATAAGACAAATTTTTTCAATTTTTTTCACAATCACATGGTTTGTGTGTGAATTTTGCTTCTATAAGCATTTCTGACTCCTTAATGTGCTAGCTTACAACCGAACTATCCAATTTAATAATAGATGGATCGATTCTTGTTCTGAATTTATCTATCGGGTAGACTTTTTTTTTGCCTAGACAGTAATATATTTTCATTTTTACTATTAGTCAGGTTATCAAAACACGTTATTTCCATTATTATTAATGAATACAGATTTTTCTTTTTATATTATACAGAAATATATGGACCATAATGCGATATTTTGATTTCTGTGTTCACATTTATATCTGCTAGTTCGTTTTTTATAATTTTTAGAACTTGTATTGACCATTTAATTCTTTTTTTAGCTATGGGTTAATTTTGGTATTTTATTTCTAGATTTTCTTTTAAGCATAACACAATTAATTTTTCATGAGCCCGTAATATTATACATTTGACCGTATCCACTTTTTTTAAATCTTCATCGATACCTTTACTCTTTTCAAGACCTATTAGTCAAGGCTTTTCTTCTATCCTATAGTTTGAATATATGCTTTGATTTGATTTTTGACTTAGAGTTCTTATCGGTACCTTTTATAATATTGTGCTACCACACCATACCATGTTACGACTTATGGTATAATCCTTGTCTTGAATGTATATTGGTGTTAATTCAGATACAAGTTTTCGATTTTTCTTAGTTTCTTGTTTTTTGACAATGTTTATATCATTTATACTGTATAGACTATTTTCTATCAAGGTAATACATTTTTTCTTTTTATCGAAAGTATATATATTTGGTTTGTTTCTATAAAGTTTAGTATCTACGTTCATCTCAGCATATTCATTTTCCAATATCTCTTGTACTGAATGCCAGTGGATTTCCTTTTTTTTTAAATAAAAAATATTTTATTGCTATCATGAAGTTTAGGGATATTACGATCATATTTTGCCTCCTTGTTTAATCTGGACCTATAATTTTTTTTTGCAAAGAATCGACATATGATCAACCGTTTAAAAAGATTCATTACAGTGAGCACACAATAATTTTTTCTATCCTGAATGAAGGAGTTCTGGTTTCCTCTGATGATCTATTATTTCCGCCTGTATTTACCATAAATTTATTTATAAATGAAGGATATTCTTTTCTACACTTTATCTTATTTTTCTTCGTTAGGAACGACATCTTCAGTCTTTTCACTTTTTTTTGTATATCTTATTAAGTGCTTCAATAACCCTCACCATCCGGCTTTCGTCACTTGTAAGATTATACTTTCTGAAGTCAAAGGAGATGTACTCCAATGTTCGCTTACAAAACTACCGAGCTTGTGTAAGCTTTCGTGTTGCGCTCGATACCAAGTCGTCTGAAATATCTTGACCATCAATAATTTCTTATGCATTGGATAAAATAGAGATTGTGGTTTTAAAATAGTTTTAAATGATGCTGCAGACTTAAATTATTTATTTATGTGTTAATTTTCTTTTTATCGATTTTATCTATTTAGAAGTGGTCAGCGTGTTGGGAATATTGCAAATTCCTTGATCCATATTTGGACGCGTTCCCCTGTTCTATCTTCATCAACTGCTCTTCTTCTCCCGAATGAGATGAGTTCAAGTGTCTTGCGGAGTGTGAGAGCTTGTATGTATGCTTCTACCTCATCCGAACTTTATTAATTCCTTAACATATTATGGCGCAACAAACAAAATAATTTATGTATTACAAAAATTATATAAGACGTTAATAAGTTTTAATTATAACGAATACGGTAATATAATTTTTATGCTAAAAATCAAACCTGACAAGACAAATTAAAATAATGGTATAAATAACTGCAAAAATAATTGTATAATGTTTTATTCAACCGAGATCCTATCTTTAAAAAACAAAACGGCCCTGGGTCTTTTATTTTATATATCAACAACAAACAACAAATCAAGAAAATTAAACAAGAAAGACATTGAAGGCATCAACATTGATACGACGATAAGTACGTTAAAAAATCCACCCCAGCCATTTGCACTACGGCTGTATGCAATACTTCTTAAAGGACTTGCACGAATATATTCGATGAAGATCAAATACTACGAATCAGAGCTCAATATTTTCTACAAGACAATAACAATAAAACGAATAGATAAAAAGACCAGGAGAAATAAAATTGTTGGTATTGGAAAACTCGTTCCAATACAAACCAATATGGAAGATTTCATGGAAGATAATTTTGATTGCTTTATTATGGATCATACCGAACTTTTCGGTGATTTAATGCATGAAAATATACTTATCAGTGATAATTTTTCGAGACAAAATGAGGCAATCGATTTTTTTAATGATTTCGGGCAAAATAATTCTTTTGAACATGAACCTTTGATCAAAAAAATAAAGAAAGAGAAAAGAGTTGAAGATACCGATATTGAAATAAAAAACGAAAATAATTTTATTGAGAAAAACGATGAATCGATTCAATTAAAAAAAGTAAAAATATCTGATGATACTTTTAAGAAATGTTTTATTATAAAAGAAATTGAAAAATTACTGGCACATACTACGAAAGATGAAAAGTTTGTTGATGATTCTGTTGAAAAAATAAGAAAGGAATCTACTCTTGATTTTATCCCACAAACCTCAACATCGGGAATTAAAGATAATGCGTTTGATTTTGGTGATTTTAATTGTTTTGATGATGATAATTTCGATATAAATGTTGAAAAATTGGATTTGGTTCAGGAATGTAAATTAAATGATTTGGAATTTTGTAGCAGAGTCCAAGAATTTACTAAAAAGCAAAGGGCTGAGCATTTTCTATTCTTATTGGAATGCGCAAACAATGAAAAAATTGATGTTAAGCAAATAAAAAGTTATGAAAGAATTGATGTTCTAAAAATAAATGAAATAAGTTCTTAAGTATTTGGCCCTCTTTTATAAAGCATTGATCAATATTTATATACCATTATGTTGTTTGTTTAAATCTTAATGTAGTAGCATGAAATCAGATTCTATAGCTTGAACATGTTTTTGTATATATTTAATTTACAAAATAAGTTTAAGAGTATTGACCGTTCCAATCGGGTCACTCCTGCGTGAACATCACCATTATAGAAAAACCGGCTTTTATTACTTGCAGATGAGTTCGAGAATCAAATCAAGTTTTCAGCACCACAATTAAGTGTGTTTCTAAAAACGAGAGCTATATTTTACTATGGGTTGATTTATGATAATTTGCAGTTAGGCAGTATTTACCATAATAGTTATTTATAAATGTTCTTGTGGGAAGAGTATTACAACCCACAATCATTAAATTGAAGTTTCTATGCCGTTACACCACTCAACCATAGCCTTAGTTTGAATTTATAAATTTAGCTTTTTTTAGGTTTATGAAGAAGAAAGCAAATAAGATGGAAATACAAAAAAAAATTATGATAATATTAAAAAGAAGTTAGATGGAATCTATTTCTCACTTTCCCTAGATTCCCTCAGAAAATTTTCATGATACTGTATTTTTTTTCGCATTACTTTGTAGAATCACTCAAGGTATGTAAATTCCATAACGCTTATGTGTAAAAGGTATTAAGTAAAATTTTACTGCTAGATTGTATTTTATAATCCTTTTTATTTACTGTAGTTAGGCGGGATTCAAATAAGAGCTTGTATAGTGGTTATTTGCGTGTGATTCAAAATCAGCAATTTAAATTCTAGGCCAAATGTTTGATAATTTTTAGTGTATGCATTGATTTTATAATTATAAACTCTAAAACTCTCAAATTAAAATTACAAAATAATTTATATCAAGCACACTTCCATTAAAATTTCTGTTTTTAATAACTTATTACAATCTGTATTAGATTTATAAATTTTTATTATATATCCCCTTTTATACATAATTACACGCATAAAATATCTTAAAAAAAGAATAAATTTTAATTTTTTTTTTATTTATACACATATATTAAACATTTATAAAACAATTTCTAGTTTTTTTTGTTTAAAAATCATAAAATGATAATGTTAATTTATTATCGAGTATAGACCCTATTGAAGCATATATCACCAATGTAATAGAAAGCATTGAAAACATAAATAAAATTCTGATCATAGAAATATTTCGAAAATGCATTATCTATATGTATTGATAAAAAAATAAAAAAATTTATTGTTTTTTAAAAATATTTTATGCGAGTAACTATATATAATGAAATCTTCTTGTCTAGTATAGTAAAAATGCACTTATCATATAAATAAATTTTTATTTTTTGTATAAACAATAAAATTGTAAATAAACATATTTCGAGTACAATATTGATCTAAAGTCGTAAAACAAATAATATTAAATTTTACTTTATGTTGCTTTTTAGAAAAAATATAAATTATGTATTAGCAATGATAAAAAAGATTTAACATTTGTAATTTTTTGTATAATACCATAAAGGTGCCGTCTTAAGCCATTTTTGTGGCTAGTATTTTTACAATTATTTGTTTCAAAAATCTACTATTTGAAAATGCCAAGGTGATTCGTTCCCAGCAGATTTATATTAGGGGTTTGCTTCATTTTCAAAAGCATACTTTAGAAAAAAATTATTTTAAAATATAACACACCAAAGATTAAAAATATATAAATTGATTTTTAATAAATAAGTGCTATAACTCTCTAAGCAGTAAAAATTTGCATTAATATCACTCTGTAAACCTTTATAAACACATAAAATAAATATTATTATAAAAAAAACGAATTTAATTAATAACACATAAATTTATATTACAATCACTCAATGGTCACAAGAAATGATATTTCATCAAACAACCTTTTTTTGTGAAATATTTAATATTTCGATCTATATAAACATTAGAATAGAAAGAATCACCGCTACTATTATGTAAAAAAAGTATTTTGTAACTTTTTTAATTTGTTTGAATCTTAAAATTTGAGAATAAAAAGGCAATATTGAAAGATTTAACAAGGTCTTTGATCTAAAATTGTGCTTTATATCTGTATTTACCATTTTAAATAAAACCATTATTCTGATACTTAAATATTATTCAGAGAAAATTTTTAAATTTGAATTTAATAAATGACATGAACCTCACAGATAAATTGTAATAGCGTAATTTTAGATTTTTTTATAAAGAAAAGAAAATAAAATAAGCAAAAAAGAGACATAATTATGACAAATTATAACTATAAATCTTGAATTTCTTAGCTGAAGGCGACAAATTCGTAAAAATAAAGATTTTTTAGCACTTATTTTTATCATCATATAAAAAAAATCACAGTAAATATGCAACTTCTTTTATTATTAATTTACTTTTCTGGCTAAATATTAATCATACATTGATTAATTAAATCAACACTTTTTATTGAACGTTTATGATATCATTTTTTCGCTTACATTCCTTCAGATACAAATTGCGCTTTTTGGCACTCATCTGTTCTTTAACAAAAATTTTATATAATATTTCGGTTATAACTTTATTTCTTTCAGATATCCTTTGTATTATTATACCATGACAATGTTCATTTTGTGACATATGATATAGATTTTGTCTTTTCTTATATATTAAATATAATTAAGCTGCTATAAAATGATATTTTCCTAAATTATCGTTTTAAAACATAATTATACCATCTATAATGGTTACAATAATTTCAATACAAGTATTAGAGCTGCATAGCATGCTTTTTACGTTCTTGTTCTGTAAAAAATATATATTATCTAGAATAATTACATCGATCAATATTATGCTAATATCAAATCCCATTTTCTTAATTTACCGTTCTAAACCATATTTATATTGGGTATCATCACATCATATTTTCTTAATTTTGCATTCGAGACTATATTTATAGCGTATCTACCTTTTATATTAATTTTATTCTCGGGTTAATTTTGGAATTGTAATTTTAAATTTTTTAAAGCTCAACTTAAGCGATTTCCAGTATGCACATCATATTTGTACTCATGCCTAAGTACTCTTCTCCGAAACCTCACCTCTTTCCAAGACCTGTTAGTACATTTTTTATTCTTAATACTATGGTTCATACCCCTTATATGCATTTTATTAATATAATAGCGAATAAAACTTTATTAACTTCAAATTTGCGTCATCAATCGTGATTAAACCGATGTATATTGGGGGAAACATTAAATTGTATTTTCTTAACTTCGCATTTAAACCATTTTTATGACATCGATAGTATCACAACCAAATTTGATTGGGATTTCAGCAAATAAAAAATTTTAATTTCTCATTCATAACTATATTTATAACATGTTTACTAGCTAATAGAATTTAGATTAAGATAATAACAAATTTACATTTTGGATTTCTCATTCATAACTATATTTATGTGGTGTATAATACTTACATCAATGTCAATTAAGTCAACCAATTATTACTTTTGTAACATATAGATATTTCATGCATGTAACTTTCGGCTTTTCTTTTTCACAATTATGAGTGCAAAAGATCATAAGCAATCAATAGTTTAAATATAAAACTTCTGTAGGCTTATTACCATTAAAAACCACCAATGCAATACATATATGAAATAAATGATGTATTTTTTACCTCGTGGGCATAAAATATTTAGAAAAAACAAATTTATTTTGTATTTGAAAATATGGAGTAATTCAATCTAACCATAATATTTGTAGAAAAATATTTCCTCCTAATTTCAGGTCTTCTAAGCTAGTTTGCATAAATTATGTTTAATTGTATCTTATATGCATTTTAAATTAGAAATAGCGTTAGAATGAAAATTTAGGAAACATAAATGGTTAAAAGAGAAAATGTTTAAATATAATTTCTTTAATTTAAAAACCTGATTCAAAAAATCATGAGGGCTAGTCATGTTAGGATGCCCAAATCTCTAAAAACACGGAACGAATGTTGGATAGAGAATCTGGACATAATTGTAGTAAAAAATACTTACAAATAAATAAAGATATATATTTATTTACGATAATAAATTTTTTATTTTTCAATTGAAAATTCAAATACCTTAACTTTAGAATTAAATTTTAATTTTGATTCGCTCTAAAAACTGATTGTTTTACACTGATGCTAATAATTATATATATAGATACCCATGAAGATTTGAAAATTCTGTAATTATTGATAAATTGCATTAAATTAATAAACAAAAAAACATTAAAAATTATTGGTAATTTATGTAGGAATTTCTAATTGAAATTATGCTAAAATGATATAAGATTCACTTATTTGTTTGTTTAAATTCTAATTGTTTTATTAAATAAAATAATAATTCTTAGATTAGGCTAAAAGTATAATTTATTCAAATTGTCTATTAAATTTCTGATGTTTGATGTACCATGCCTAAAAATTATTATGTCACTAAAAACACATTTTTGCAAAATTAAATGTTGTAATTTAAGTTTCCGTTGTTTGCAACGCATTTCATAAATCTTCTTATTAGCATAAATTGCGCCTTTTAAAATCGATGCTGTGGATATTAAATTTAAAGCTAAAAAACAAATTCCTTCCAACAGATTATATCCACACAAATATAAAAAAAATAGAATCTTATATCATTAATTGATCATTTGACCACCTGTATATTTTTTATGCCTGTAGAATGTGTTTATTATGTTCTGTTTGATACAAGATAAGATATATAACAATTATAATGGTTAAGACTATTTAAATAATTTAAATATCTTACTTATCAATATTGATCTGTTTGTGCCTCCAAATAAAATATTTTATATGAATTTTTATCAGAAAACCCTCAAAGTTTATATTAGAATAGCATTAACAATCCTTTAAAGGTACACTTCACACACTCTATATGATCCGATATGTAGAATAATATTTTTTCATTTTTAAAGACACAAACACCTCTTAAAATTCTTGATAATCTAAGCTCTTTAAATTTATTCAAATATAGCTCAAAGTTTCTTTAACATTCCATTAAAGCAAAAAAACGAATAATTTGTTTTGAAAATAAATGCAATGTAAAAATAATTCTTCTGGGAGTTTTTAATATAAAAATTTATAATTATTCTTTTTTATGGTTCTTTATAATTATCAAGTTATTCAAAAATTAACTTTTTAATTGAATCTGCCCGTCTTTTGTATTGTAAATCCCCATATATGGTAGGTGTGAAAAACGATCCAAATTTTTTATAATTAACTAATTGAACCAGTTTAATCATCATCAACTTTTTGTAATATATTTGCAGTAACTTATAATTATATTCTTATAAGGTTGCTATTTTTTGCTTTTTTAAATATACATTTAATCAATTAAAGCACAATAAAAACATACCATTATTGTAACAATTCTAATTTCTAAAATGTATTAACTTGAAAACGCAATTGAACTTCTAAACGTAAATCAAGGAGTATACTAAAAATTTAGACTCATGTGTATTTTAAAAAAAAACACCATGTGAAACATAATTAAAACAATTTTTAATTTGGCAAAAATTCAAAGATCGTTTGAGAAATGCTGGATTCAATTGAAACCATAAAAGAAAAAATAGAATGGATAAAATCGTTTCTTGAACACATAGACCTTACTACCAAGAGATCAGCGGAGCTTTTATTTCGTGCATCACAAATACCACGCAAGACATCATGGCAAGACCCCTATATTCTAGAACTTGTTGAAATATGTGAAAAACAACGAATACAACTTGATAAGTTATCAAGCTTCTTTTCCCTAACGGTTATAAACGACACAAATGATCTCTATGAAATTATTGAAAAGGAATTAGACGCTATTAATGAAGAAAAAAAAATTAGTATGTCAAAAACGAATATTCTATGTGAAGATCTAGAATCCAAAAGAAATGTTTATATTGATTCTCTTCAAAATAAGAACAAGGACCCGTGGTTGTGCTTGGCAGAATTGAAATACGCATTAAGTGCATATCTGGATGAAAAGGAAATTTCAAGTCAAGCTTTTAATTTGAAAACACGAGGTTCAGAACAACGACTTGAAGAAATTCGAAACAGATACAAGAATATTATACGTAATTATATGAAAATACAGGCGAATCATTTTAAGAACTTATCCAATATTTTAGAGTTTGAAGAAGTGGAACGTAAATTCTGCATTCTGGAAAACGAAGTGTTCTATGATATGGATTCAAATGTTGATAATGTGTTAAGTTCTGAAAGTTCACCAAAAATGAATGATATGGCGTCTTTTGATAAATATTTCAATGATTTGGTTGATGAAATTCATACATCGCTGAAAGAACGAGAATCTGAATCTTCAAACAATCTTAAACCTCATATATCTTTTGAAAAAACAAAAATAATTAAGTACGGGATTTATAAATATAAAAAATCTTCAAGAAATAATTGGAAATCTGTATTCATCGTTTTAACTGAAAATATGTATATCCATGGTTTTGATATTGATATGATTTTCAAAATTTCACCTAATATTGCTACAGAATTCAGCCTAATATATAAAAGAATCAACACTAGTTCTCAAAACATAACCAGATTTGTTCCCATATTTGACACTGGAAGAAAAATGGAATCCCTTAATCTAAAAGAAGAAAAAGAACTCATTGATCTCGCACATAGAATAAGTAATGAAGCGGGGATAATAAACTCATTGATCAAAAACTTCTCGCTAAAAATTGCAGATAGAAATATTAAACATGATAAGGATAAATTTGAAATACATATTTCCTCCAAAAACACGAATTCATTCACCAATTTTTTTGTTAACAATACTATTAGACTTCAATCTTTCATCTTAAAAGATCTTTATGAGCTATTGTTTGGTATGCAGAAAAGGATTTCCCTGGATACCATAAAAAATACAAAAATTTCTGATAAAGATGCGGATGAAAAAAAAGTCGATCAAATCCCAGAATCAGAAGATATATCTTCAAACGATAATTTTAACCATGAGATAGATATTCCCCGAGAAAATTTTAGTTGGTCATCTATTCAAGAAAATAACCCTTGGGAAGAATAAAATATTCGCTTTTATATTATTTTCTTAATATTTTAACTTAAATGAATCAAATTTTGTTTATTTTGAATATAATTTCTTAAACTAAAAATTTACTTTATTTATAAAAAAATATTTTTTCGGGCATCATTTTTTAATCCTATCTTAATTTTAGTTAAAAGAAAATATCTTCATATAAAAAAAACAACAATGTCATTATATCTAAAAGAACGCAATTCGAGCACCAGAAAACAAAATGTCTATTCTTTTTAACAGAAGTAAAGCCAAACATATAAAATATATGCATGAGGCTAAAGAATTGGTTTGCAATGTTCTTAAGTTCAAAGTCCAACTCAATTAGTGGGAGCACAGCTATTATTACAATAGATATACTGATTATATATAGAACTATGGTGAAAACTATCTTGCCACATGTCCACTGCACTCTCTTTCTTTCTCTATCTTTGCGTACACCGTAGTTCGGATCATCTTCTTCGTCATATAAATGTCGTGCCATTTTATTTACTGTCTTTGCATAAAATTACTTTGTTTTAAAAATGTTTTGTGTTTGTATGAAAATATCAAATTAGGCTGAAATTTGGTTTTAGTATTTTAATTTAGAGATATGCTGATAAAATGATCTAAGTTTAAATGACTTATGAATACGTTTTATTGGATAAATGATCTGTTTCACCCAGAACTAATGTATTTTATTTTTGTAAATTAAGAAACTTAAATTCAGGGGAATAGAAAAAAAAGAAAATATGGGGTCGAAGAACGTAGTAATAAATTAAATAAGTAAGAAGATGGTGGTAAAAATATTATTTGAATTTGAAATAAAAAATAAAATAAAACTATCATATTTCCTAAGACAAACAACTAAAAATTGTAAAAGAGTTTCATATGTTTATGTTAAGATAATCACAAATATTTTTACATATAATATTTCAATAAAATTATTTGAATATTTATATACCTATAAGGAATAATAAAATTATAAACTTCGAGACAAATTATTATAAAATGATAGAAAACATTCTGCTGGCAATGCTAAATAGATCAGATCGAGCACGTAACTAGTTTCACAACAAATGTTTTTACAGCGTTAAAACAGTGTAAAAATTTGAAAAACACAAAATATTATTTTATACCACACTAGTTGCAATATATGTAAAGTATATGAGTAGTTAGTGTTTAGGAGAGCTGTTTTGACTTGTATTTTGCATGTTTGGGGTGAATTATTTAGACTTTATATAATGCTTAATATGTCAATTAAAAAAAAGGAAATTTGTACGGTAAGATACATCATTTCTTTATGTTTGCTTATATAATTCTACGCTTTCTATTATGTTGTTGTTTTGTATTGAACATGGTATAACAAGTACAATTAGAAGCCCAAGCTGAATATTTTATCGAACGATATACAGTTTGAAAAAATAAATTAATTCATAATTATCGAATGGGGCAATCTATTCGTATTAATACGCCTTAATAATATTGTTAGAGGCATAAAAATACTAGATTTAAAATCTCTAATGCAACTAAAATTACAAGAAAACCCATTCCTTGAGCCTTCTATAATACAACTAAAAGATGCGATATTTATTTTCTTTGCCGAAAAGAGAACTTATGTTTAGATTTAAGCATAAAAATTCTTTAAAACCAGGGATAATTTATTTCAATTTTATATATATTTTATCGGTGTACAAGTGCAACATCGTATTATTGCCTTGTTAATTACTCGTTTGAGTCTTAAGCTGATAGATAAATATACTAGTGTAGAACTCGAAATAATAGTTTTATACATAGAACAGTAAGCCATATGCCTCTGAATATGATTTATTTTGATAAGTCTAAAGGCCCAAAAGAAGTATATTATTTAATTAAAATTTTTTAAACGAAAATTTAAATAATTTCGCCAAAATATAGCATCGAATGATTGATCCTCAAAAATTTAATTATATTTTCTAAAAATCGAGAAAAAAATTGGGACTACAAAAAAATTCAAAGAAAAATCTTGCAAATAAACCTACATTATTTTCCTTCTGGGGGTCTTCTATATTATAAAGAAGATAAAAATCTTTACAAGAGAGTCATATGTAAGGAAAAAAATAATCAGATGCTTCTAAAAGATATAAAAAAAAATTACAGAACAAATAATTATAAGAGAATCATATGTAAGAAAAAAAATGATCAGAGGCTGCCAAAAGATATAAAAAAAATTACAGAACAAATCATTATGGACTCTATAGATTTGAAAAATACAACGATCAAACTTTTTAAATAATTTCGAAGGGATTTAGTTAAAAATATAGTTGCGGATTATAAACTTTGTTACCAATTACAGTTCTTAAGTTTTGAAAGCAAATCAAGTAGTGTATTGAAAAAAGTCATGATGAGATTTACGATTGATTTTATAGATAGGAAGTGTATAGAACTAGCGACAAAAAATATCTTTAAACACTTACTGTGATTAACTTATTTTATAAGTTTCATGTGTCTTTTCGTACTATAATAGAACAGGGGTCAAAAGATGCATAAAAAAACATGAATTTTAAGTTCAACTGGACTTTTATGATGCTTAAAAATTAAATTTGAAAATTTTATAAATAATAAATGATTTTTTAAGGAAAATTCATCATATTTTTTTAATATTAGAGACCTCTATATTCATAAAAAAATAAATAGATTGGAAAATTATAAAAACACTTAATCGCTTTCTTGTGAAATATATCAAATAAGAGGAAGATAATAAGTTTTATTGAAAAAATTGAAAGATTCCCCAGAATTAAATAGTCCAAAAATACGATTTGGCCAAGCATTTAACAAAAAATAAATTTTATTTACTGTATTTCTTCAAATTCTTGTTTTATATTTTATGTAGCACTGAAGATCTTGTCGTCGATGAATAACCATACATTTTCATGTAATTATCAATCTTTAAGGCAAATATTTAAGTTTTTATATAAATTTAACATTTATAGAAGATCATATTAATCGGATTTATATTGTAAGAGTGTACATGAATTTATTGGTGCTTATGTATATAAATGAATATTTAAACGGCAAGTGCAGTGCCAAGAGCAAGAGGTTTCCTGAAATGGAAAACATCAAGAGGAAAAATGACAGAACTGATTGATTCAGCCAATAACTTCAAGTCTAGAAAATCAACCTGGACAAAAGAAACAAAACTATGGCTAAGATCTAGGCATGTTGACACAAATATGACCAGTGACTTAATTCTAGACCAATTTAAGATAGAAAAGATGCGGGAGATATTCAGACAAGACACATCCGTAGCCGGTAGAAATGCCGACTTGTACAACATTACAAGCGGTAAAAAGCTACGAACAAGCGAAATACTATTTGCAATAGATCCAATAGCTGTAAATGCACTGTTAAAGCTAAGGACAGGAACGTTCAAGTTCACGAACGAATTAGTAATTACACAAGCGCTGCCACCAGAGATATACAATAGATGTGTCTGCTGCAACAAGCTAGTGAAAGAAGACATTTGGCATTTTTTGTGTCAGTGCCAATGTTTTGAAGATGCAAGGAAAAAGCATCAAGTAATGAAATACCCTTTTGAGCAAGGTTGTTCAGAAGTGTTTAAAATAACCGTGATTGAAATACTCCTTGAGGGAGAATCGGTAGCTTCCCACATGAAGCTTCCTGAGGAGGTACTTGATACAATCAAGTATCTCTCTCTAACAATACCCCGCCGAAATGCACTTGTTGCAGAACGTCGGGGGCCCACTCTCACCTAGTATCTGCTAGGTGAAACCCCAGTAATCGAAGCCGCAAGGTATGATGGGAGTGTAACACCCGAGTACTTTAATAAGAAAGATCGTGCAGGTGGTATTTTTTCCGCTTTTCACCGATCTCTAGGGAGCCTGGAGCCTGTTAGGTTATGATTGTAATTAAAAGTACTGTTGTTTTTTTTTTGAATATTTAAACGGTATTAAAGCCATTCTAAAGAAGAATTTATCAATAATAAAAATCATGAAAACCGAAGCTGTCTTTATTTTATCAAAATATGTCCTCTAACCAGCTATTTATTCAATAATCATTCCGAAATTAGTAATAATTCGCGTGTTGAAATTTTCAATAATCAAGATGAAAAAAATACAATATTTTTATTCATTGTTTGTTGTTTTGTAATTTTTTTTATTATAATTCTTATCTATGAATTTCCACATGTATAAGACGCACATTGAACTTTCTAGTGACTGACCTGATTTATTCGTACATAACAAAAGGAAAAATATTGAACTTGGTAGAAATCGGTGTAACCAATATAGATAATATAAACATATTTGAAAACGAGAAACAAATAAAATAAGACTTACTAGTATTGAAATTATCATTAATTCACAAGGGTAGTATAAAGATTATACTATATGTCGGGAGATATGATGAAGTGGTGCCTCAATACCATAAAAGTTACCAGAAAGAGCCCAAAGTCACAAACCAAATTGAGGAATTAATTAAAACTATAGGATTGACAAGAATACTTGAATTGATAGGATTTAAAAATAGGAAAAGTAATGAGAAAGACGTAAGAGAGGATATAGACAAGCGTATATATATATATGATGTGCCTACACGAAACCCATAGAGTTTTTCATGAAGAAAAAATCATAAATTACAATACAGAAATCAAACTATAAATAAAATTACCATATATTTCAGCATTTATTATCTTCGGGTATATTCTTTAGATTTTATCAATAATTTTTATGCCAAAATCATAATAAAATATAGAGTTTTAATATTAATAACAATAAAGTAAAAATAATTAACCTATTGAATTAATGTAACACTATGTATTGATATTTAAAAAATAAAGTGAAGTTGAATTTTTATATAAATTTTTTATAATTAGTGAGTTTACTTGTATTAAGATGTTTTATATGATTAATTATAGGCTTTTCTACTAATATCTGATCTTGTTTTATATTTAAGTATTTTATAATCAATAGTTTTTAATATATTTTATAACTAGGTATAATTAATATATACAATTATTATATAAAATTATCAGGTTCTAATATTTTATTTTTATATTTTATTTAAATTTTTTGATATAATGCGATATATGATAATTTATATATTTTTTTATTGAATAAATGTTTTAATTAATTTTTGGTGTGTTTTTTAGAATAATGTTCTGCTTAATTAAATATGCATTGTGTCGTTTTGTTGATTTAATTTTTAACTCACGTAGTGCCTTGTCCCATAAAATAGGTAGTTCAGACCACAAAACACCATAAGTCGTATATTAAGAATTTAGAAATGCCAAGTGAAGCAGAGCATAGGCACAAACAATAAGATTAATAAAATTAAAATTTATAAGCCTTCAGAGAAGAAGATGAATATAGTAAGGTTGTAAATATCTGGTAATTTAAACAATTATATAACATATCTGTTCGCAGGGTCTTCTAAGGTTTTGATTGAAACAATTAAATGGCTAAAAATAAAATTAACATGAAAATAAATTATATCAAGCACCAAAAAGATAGTTTTAGCTACTCAAAAACAAATGATGTTAAAACATTATTCAAAGAAGAGCAATCAATTGTTTATATGGATGTTTACATCATAATTTTCTAGTAATATTTCGGGTGTTGAACATTGTTGTTAAAATCTCAGGTTTAGGTGTTTTCTAGGGACGCCTTTTACACTTTATACTAAATATATATATAAATCTTGAACATTACAAAAATCTAGGGTATTGAAATGTGAGAAAACGTTACAAAGAGATTTAAAAAACAAATAAAATTTAAGACTTTATTGTGATGTAATCACTTCTAAGATTGCTTTATATTTTTTTTCTGGATTTTAAGGGCTTTGAAGCCATTTTCAAATGTTAAAATAATTATTTAAGGGTGTATAATTAAATTCTAATCGAATTTACTCTATTTATTTATGTTTTACTTCTTTTAATTTTTAGAAAGTTCGCTTTATATTAATAGGAACTATTGCTTAACTGCTGCGTCTCTCTGTGGAACTCCCCCAGCACTTCTTGTCACCGTAGATTGGGCCCTTTCTCATAGGCGGCAGTCATTATGTGGAGGGAATTAGATTCTGTATACTGTTCATCGCCAAGAGTTACGAGTTACAACCACACTCTACACTTACCTATATCCTTGCTGAACGGTGTGGGATCTTTTTCCATACCGGAGGCACAGTTCAACGGCTTACACAGCAACCTCCTATTTCTCATGGCTTGTCAATGCTTTATGGTTTATGTTTTATTTATAACTGGCTGCCCCCTTGGGTATTTTTCTTTAGTGTAAATTCGTTTGGAAATTAGTGGGGTGGGTGGAAGTGGAACCCGCGACCCCTCACAGGGGTCCGACTTGTAAACCACACAACCATACCACTCTTTAAGGGTGTATAAAATATATATTTATATCTAATAATTCTCTCATTTAACCGAAATCAAAACCTGAAGTAGCATTATTATATAATCATTCCCAGAGAAAGCATTTGAATATTTCGAAAAAAAAATTTTGTAGACTATATTGCATTGTTTACAATACTAATATATGATTACAAACAAAAAAAAAGTTTAAAATAAGTTAGTCGAAAGAAATATTCCAGATCAACTCTTATGAATCTTTAATTTATAAGATATTCTATTTTAAATATGTTAATACAGCTAAATTTTATTTTTTTCATTGTGTTTTTGAGGACATAATATCGCCTGAAAATATATATTTGGCTGAAAAATACTTGGCGGTACCTATTAAACTATGAAAAACTAATTTGTTTGTTTTAATTTTTTTACAGACTTTAATTTATTTGTTCATTTATACTTTTCAAAATATTTTTCTTTCAACCCTTACCCGACCAATTTAAAAAACACATTGGATTGTATTAAAAAAATAAATGATTAAAAAATAAAATAAAATTCAACAATGCTTTATTTTATTCATGATTTCTTTATTAGCATTTTATTGCTCTAAAAATATTCAAATTTTATCTTTTGAAATGTTCATGCTCAAAATAACATATTAAAAATTAATTTTGTTTATATCCGATACAATTGTACATAAAATATATAAAATTTATTTTATTAACTACCAGAGAAATCCCATGATAGATCAAAATCATTTTAAATCACATAAGATATTTCCATTTTATTGTGCAGTAATAATAAACAGAAGAATATTTAATATATCTCTTTCAGTACCCTATTTAACTAAAAATACTTCATGATCGCGTATTTATTTGAATTTTTCGCTCTAAAAATAAAGTTAAAACTATTGCTTATAGATCTAGAATAAGATTTAAATATGTTCTAAGGCATCAATTAAAAACCAAAATAGCTCTAAGAAAAAATCATTTCTTAATACCAAACGAATATCATATGTCTATGTTGTAGATTACAACAATTTAAAAATAAAAAATTGGGAAATTAAGGGAACGCATTTTAACTATTATATTGATATCTAATTTAACTTAAAAAAAATTTTCAAAAACTTTTAGGTAATTACATAGTCCACATTTACTTAATTGATGAGCAAATTTTTAAAAATAAAATACAATATTTAAATTTAAAATCGTACTTTGTTTTTAGATATAATTATACATTTGCTCATAAAGGTAAATTCAGTAAGAACTTTAATATTAGGATGATTGTTGGGTAATTTCGAATATATTGTATCTTTTATCCATCATGGCATATAAATCCAATAAATACATATTCTTCATGAATGCCTCTTCAATAGTATATTTAAGATTTATATTGGTTTTTTAATTCATTATGTTTTATAATTTTAAAGCATATTTAATTTTTTTCTAAATCTAAATTCAATGTTTATTTTTACTGTTTGAAATATTTTTTTTTATGCTTAAATCATTTACGTCATTAAATCAAAATCGCAGATAACCATTTAATAGATATGTGTTTTATAAAAATTGAACTATTTCGATTAAAAACAGAAATCGAAGAATCTTAATGTATCTAAAAATCAGTTGAAAACGACCCAGTTAAAATCTCTTTCGAACCGTACTCTACGTATATATCTTTATCATGATTCTTGCATTTCATTATGTGAAATTTTAATCTTAATAAAAAGATGAGCATTTGATTATACAAAATTTCGAATTACCAATTAAGTATTTCTAGTTTTTATTTTTTCCAAATTTGGCAAATGCCATTTTCTAAGTTTTTAAAATAAATATATAATTGATTAATTGTAAATTTTATAATAACTTATATGAAAAATCAAATTTTCATATATATACTAATAAGAATTTTTCAAGATGATGCTATTTTTTATTATTTTATGTAGGTGCACATATAGCGAAAATATACAACTTTATGTAATTCAAAATGAAGAAATAGTTAATTTATCCAATCGTACAAGCCTAAGAATAGATATAGAATTAAAATCAATTTTTTTTAAACTTATTTCTCGGGACTTTACAACTAATGAAAAAAGAATCATACCAATAGCCCAAAGATGTTTTTCGGAAAATGCTAAATACGCGGATAATTATGGTGTTTATTTTAAAAAAATATTTATAACCATGTTACAAAGCAAAATTTTAGAATTTAATGATGAGAATAATAAAAATGACAGCCTACTTTATCAATTATTTATTTCTAAAATGCAAGAAATATCAGTTTTGCAAGAACTCCAACGTGTATTTTTTCTAGGTGAAATTTTTGATTATACCAAAAAATTTGACAATAGTTTGACGATTAAAGACAAAAAAGAGCAGGAGAAGTTTGCAAATATTTTAATTTATAAATTTTGCCTTTTGATATATAATACATTGTCGAATGATGATGGAATTATCGAAAAAATAATTTATGCTTATTATAGAAAAGAAAATCAACAAAATAAACAAACTTTAAGCCATGTAAATGAACAATTGAACAAAATAATTGAGAACAAAGATTTTGTTTGCAAATATCCACCTATATTTGAAGGATTCAAACCCATGGGTGGGCATGATATATTCAAAGTGATGGAAAGAGTATTTTTTCGCATTTCAAACCAAAAATTTACCTATAATTTCATTTATTTTAATTTAAGAATTCGTGAATATTTTTTTAATCTGATATATGACGCTATTAACATCATATATAATAAATTCAAGCCCAAAAAGAATTTAAAATATGAAAATCTTTTTAAAACAATATGCTTGAAGATCAATAAAATTAGAGAAAAAGAAATACAAAGAATAAACGAATGGATGAAAAAAATAGAATCCTTGAAAATTAGTAGCAAGAATTTTGTGTATGTGTTACCAAAAAGATTCGATGATGATGATGTATATTTTTTTAATATGAAAGTATGTTTTTATCTGAAAAGTATATTTGAACATCAAAAAGCCTCATTTAACGAAATAAATAAAGTTTCTAGTGAATCATTATCTAAATTAATAGATAAATTCGATGAAATGAAGAAGTGTATGTTCGAATCGCGGTCTATATGCGAAAAGACACAAAATAATATAAATTTAAAAAATCCAAGAAGTCCGGAAATCAACTCAGCTACGAATAATAATAATAGTCTTTTGAATAATTTATCTGCAAATAATTCTTTAAAAAATCCAAGAAGTCTGGAAATCACCAATGCTACGAAAAATAATAATAACAGCCTTTTGAATAATTTCTCTGTAAATAATTCTTTAAAAACCAATAGATTACGAGTAAACAAATTAAAATTGAATAACCGCCATATATATACGATCTATGAAGAATAGAAATAAACCTTTTTTCGAAGGATATTAATATTTTATGTCATAAATACAATGCTCATCTAATTATATAAATTTAAATATTTTTGGTAATAATATAATAAATATGAATTTATAATTTTTTTCCGGATATAGGATTCGCAGTTCGTTTCCAAAAACATATATTATAAACATGTATATAATTAAAACTAATTTATTATAAAATAAATCATCAAAAAATTATTATATTATGAATTTAAGGGATGTTACAAGAAGAATGCAGGTTCTTAAGAGAATTTATATAAATAAGAAAAAAAAGAAAGGCATCTAATTAAAAAAAATACCATTAGTGGATTTATAAAACATAAATAAAAAATTGACGGTATATAAATCAATAAACATAAAAATATAATAATGAAGTCAAAAGCATTCTTTACGTTTTTATTAAAAAGGCCTATATATTAGCACCTTTTTTCTTGGTAATAAAATTTGAAATTGTACAAATTAATCTAAAGAAAGGCTATTTTTGTATGTTTAGCGCCTTTACTAGTGATAATTGCCCATATTACTAACTCTTAATATAATTTCATATAAAATTTTGGCACATAAAAACAATAAAATGCCATATAAGTCATAAAATTAAAAATGTCGATCAAATACGAGTGCATTAAATACCAAAAACAACAATAAAGGTGTTTTCTTTGATTATTTTTTTCACAAACATTATTTTCACTGTTTTTCGCGTATTTAGTTATACTTGGCGATTCTTGCATCATTTTTCACATATTAAGATGATATTGCCATAAAATATGTGAAATACTAGATTTTTTTATTCAATCGATACTTATATGAAATAATCTTGTGGTATTTAATTCCTACATAGTAAAAAATGTTTTTATTTTAGAATTGCATTCTCATATAAATTTCATACATTATTTTAAATGTGAAATTAATTTATGAAAATAACTAAAACACTTGAAATTTGAAACTGTAGAAAGGAATCGTATCCAAAAATAAGTCAAATTCATAATAGAGACCCTGAATACATTAAAATTAAAGTTCAGAAAGAAGAAAAAAATAAGTTCGAAAAATTTTGAATGTGTATCCGAGCATACTCTAGCCCCTATTTTTATTTATTATTAAAGCTATAAAAATAACTATAACATTCAAGTTTATTAATTATAAAATTGCGGATTGAAATTTCGAAGCAATATGAACAAATTCATCATGATGCAAATAACACATATATTGATAAATAAACCATAAAATTTATCATATAGTATTTTTCGCTCAAAGTGTTCTAAAGCAATAATCGTGTATAGTTTTTTTTATTCTTTATCGTTTATTTATGGCAGCAAAAAGCATCGTATTAACTAATAGTGCCTCTAATTATCTTAAACCCATTAATGCTGCATTTATAGAATTAAGATAAAATGTCGTCATATAATTTGGCCCCTAAAACACACAGTTTTACCAGAAATATAATTCTAAGCTTGTGGAAAGATAAACAATTTTAAAAAATATTTATTTTTGCAAAAAAAAACAATTATTTCAACTTTTATTTATTTTATTAATACAATAATGTTTTTATTGGACTTATTACAAGCATTTTTTAAAACTCTATATTTTGGCGAATAAATATTTTTTATTTACTTGCGGTATGATTTTTTAAAATGACTTTGAGATTGTTAAACATAAAAGTGGAACTTTTTTTAGTCTGTAGAAAGGCTTCTTTGGACCTGATTAAAAAACGTGATTATAATTTTTCCAATGGTATGTTTAAAATAAACTTTATAAAATGATTCTTAATAATATTTGATAAATCTGTTCAAAATTGGTGAACACATGGGTACAAAACTTTACAAGGTTATATTATCTGATAGTATGAGTATTTAGCAGGATTAATGTATTTCACTATATGTTTAAATTCATTTAACCATGCAATATCAAACTATTCCACTGGATTTTTTCAATCTAATTTTATGAATTCAAATAATTATTTTGTGAATTTAGAATCTACATGCATATATATAGTTCATCTAATTTCATCATTTTACTCAAGTAAATCGTATCGTAAACACAATGTCTTTTTCAAAAAAAATCGAATTACCAAACTCTTTAATATTTCAACAACCACGACTTTAATGTCTAATATTTTAATTATCAATTTACAGAGTAAAATACTGGATTTTAGCATAAAATTTATATTATTCTGATGTTTAGGCTCTACAGATAACCATAAAGGAGTAAAATACCCATATGGTTCTTCAAAAGAAATAATTACGCAGATAATATATTTTTAATTTGCATTTTCTTTGTTATACCGAATATTTTTCCATAAAGCGTAATTTTTTTTATTGGATTTTTTTAAAAAGGTAAAAAAATAATGCAAAAAAATTGATGATTCTGGTATTTATTATTCTTATATTTTGGTTAACAGCTATTTTCTCTATGTAATTCTTAAATATCTTTAAAGGGGAATCTTAAAAATGGATAGTCTTAGTATATATTCGTTGAAATATGAACAGGAAAATATCTTTATTTATTATTGTGATCTATAAAATTGTTTCTAGAAAAGCCAAGATATTTCTTTATAGTTACATTTTGACAAAAAAAGCTTCTGGATAATATTAGTTAAATTTTATTGGGGTAGGTTATAATTCCAATCTATATATTTTTCAAACAATGCTTTGAATTTCTGTATGCAACACATCCACTATTTATATTACAATTTTACACACATACACTCAATTATATTCATTTTTTATTTTAAGACCTTATAGCTAAAATGTCTTGCTCATCAATACTCTTCCAGCATTAGTTGACCCACCCGTCTCCTGAATACATAATTTGTTGTATTTTGTAAACTTCATCCCGTTTTATGACCTACTTTTATTTTATTTATTGAAATATGTAAATTAGCGAGAGATTTTAGGCTAATCGATCATTCTTTTACAGTTTTAATTTCTTAAAGTTAAAAATATCAGTTATTCCTGTTTCTATTAATTGAATCAGTATTTTTTGAGGCACACAGAAATGACTCGTTGATCTTATGACAGCTTGATTTCATTTTTGATGATTGTCTGCTTTTACTACAACAGGTATTTCCTCTGTAATTCCTTAAATGACTTTCATGATTTTTTACGACCTTTAAAGTTGAATTTCATTAAAAGTAAAAGTGAATTTATCAGCCCCCTAAGTTATACCTTTGAGTGTTTTGTTGCCGAAAATTCTTCATAGCTTCTTGCAATATGATCGACTGTTTATGTGTCTTTTACACGAAAAATAATAAATAAATATACATATTTAATTATGGGTTTATTTATTTTAAGCTATTTAAGTCGTATAATTAAAATTTTGGATTTCTCTATATAGGGGTGATTCTCTTGATATAACTTCCCATCTCATCATCTTTACGATTCTCTTATGAACATTTTTTTCTTTAGACTGATTATTTACGTGTTTTTCTTAATGCTATTGTTGTGCGTATGTTTCTGCCACAGCTGGAACCACTAACTCATTAATATACGACTATGATATTTTGTGGTCACACTACCCATGTTATGACGTAATAAATAATTAAATTTATTTACTTTAGGGCATGATTATTCGTTATAATTTTAGTTTTTTTTCTCAAGCCCAACTTGCTTGTTCTCGTGTGCGCACAGCTTATTAATACTTTCCGCTATTTTAACCTATCTGAAGTCTTCTTCAATGCCTCTCCTCTGTTCCTGAATTATTAATTAAAGGGATTTTCTGGATCGCAAGGTTTTATAATATGCCACGATCTGTTTAGTTACTTCGAGTTCTTTCTGATACCTTTTATGATATTGCGTTACCACTCTGCCTCAAGCTAAAAATATATAATAATTTTTGTCTTGCACTTGTATATTCATAATAGCTCGGATACTAGCAGATCGAGCTTCCTCGATTTTTCGTTTTCAACTATATTTATGTTTTCAATGCCAGTTGCAACAATTTTTATGAGTGTGATAAAGTTCTTCTTTTTATCATCTATAAAAATATCAGGTCTTAGGTTTGATAATTTTGTATCGGCTAAAATTCTTATATTTAATTTGATCTCCGCGAATTCATTTCCCATTATTTCTTGTACTGAGTGTCTAGGATTTTTTTGAAATTATATTTCCTTGCTAGCATATAGTGAAGACACCATACTATTTCGTTATGTCTTCTTGTATGGTCAAGTCCAAGTATTTTTTTACATATGCTTGCCAAGTGATCGACAGTTTTAAAAGAGTCATTACAGTCCGGGCATCTTCCACTTTCACCCAAGAAAATATTCATACCCTGAATCAAACAGAACCTAACTTCTTCAGAAAGCCTTATATTTACGTACTGTAGCCACTTTGGTGATCCTAGTATTTCTAGCTTATATTATTATACTCAATGAAGAGTTTTTGTTTTTATTTTACACAATAAACTCTATTTTTGCTTTAATTTGAGCTTTTTAAAGTCTAGACTTACCATTCAGTATTTTGTGTACATGAAATATTAGATTGAGGCCAGGTGGATCGCGCTTTCCTTTTCAAATTTTAGCAGAGCCGCTTTCTGAGGAGATTATACTCTTTCTTCTTCTAGTAATTTTAGTAGCTGAAAGGGTATTCTTTAGTAATAATAATGTAATATTTATTTTTAGGATAGAAGCACATATTCAACACATAGGATTGAGTAAAACCCTTGAACTAATAGGTCTTAAAAAGACGAGAGTTATTGAAGGGGTGTAAGATGAGAGAATATAGCAAAGAGTATAGATATGATGTGTTCACGGAAAATCAACCAATTTAGTTGGTTAAAAAAATTAAATTATAATACCAAATTAATCCATAAATAAGATAATAAATTTAAGATAAAATATATTGATATTCTTATATTTAAAAAGTAAAGGAAATGCTTTCTTTTTTTCAAGCGTCAATGTTTTTATTTTAATGAAATTCTTGATTATTTATTTAAAAAGAATATGTACAAATATTGGAATGACCATTAAAATCTTATTTAAAGGATGTGTTAATGTGTATTTCTCTAAAAAATACTGGTATTTATGCTTTAAAAAAACTGTTTTGGGTTCAAATAAGAATTACAACTAGATACTGTAAAAATATATCTATATAAATTTAATTTAAGTAATTTAGAGGGCAATATCCTTCATTATATCAGTTTTTCGGATATAATCAGACAAATTTTCAACCATAAAATCATCTTTACCAAATCCTTCAAATCCAATTACATGATGTATAAAATATCCCGCCTTGAAGAATCCAAGAAACGGCAAAACTTTGATTTTCAATTTACTCACCAAAAATGGTGCGATCTCCGCATTAATCTTAACAAATTCGATTTTTTTGAATATTTGAGCAAGCTCTTCTAATTTTTTATTCATTATTTTACATTTGTAAAAATCATTGCTATAGAAATGAACAATCATTGTATCCTTTTTGGATTTTTCAATCAACCTGTGCTCATCATATATCTCAAGGATTTTTGATCTGTTTAGATCTTGGTTTAGTTCTTGCATCCTTTTCTGTTTGTATTTCTCAAATTGTGGATCATCAAATGGATCTGAATCAATTGACATTTAATGGGGTCACATTTTTTTAAAATATAGCTCATAATTCTTTATTTAATATGCTATTTTTTTATTTTTAACTCTTTTCAACCAAACGAAAAGTTATATGACTATATAGAGCATTATAATCAGATATATTGGTGGACCAAAATAATTCGAGTGTTAATTTATCTTATTACTTCCTACTACTTTTAATAAAGCAAAACCTAGATATTTCTAGTAAGCGGGCTTCATTTATACTTCATTGAATCTCATTTTTAAAAACTTAGGGCATGAATCTCCTCCTTTTGGTTTTCAAATTCAAGTGTTTTTCTAAATATTATTATTTTTGATATTGTAATGCTTCATTTAACACCCAGAATTCTTTCAAATACGAATTGTAGCATTTTGTGATCACAGCGTCACATTTTATTATGCATTTTGCTTGTATTTTTAAAGAAGCAACATATTGATCTATTACAATTGCTACTCTTAGCAATTAAATTGTTAAATTAAGAGTGTTTTATTAGCGTTCAATTATATTATTAAATTTAAAGTTAAAATATACGACCAAATTAAATCACTATCTTTTAAAATGTGCTTATTTAGTTCTATTTAATATCGATTTTAAATAAAATTTAAATTATAACAATTAGGGTTTTCCGGAAATAGTTGTATAATTTAAATAAAAAAATTCATCTCGTCTGTAAGAAATCGGGTAATGTTGAATATGGCATTATATTGACGCTAATGATTTTTTTGGATTGTTAATGATTCAATTTTTGCTGCACTTTCCATCTTGTATCAAGTTATCGCAGGCCGTTAGTGTATGATTTGAGACGATTCCAGAAGTGGTTTATTAAGATTCAGATGCAGAAATATGGTTTTGTTGGTGTATAGGTGGGTAGTATGTAAATGTAAAGGCAACTGATGAAGCAAATATACAATAAGCTTTTTCATTAACAGACATCATGTTAGAGTAAAATTAAAAATATTATTAAGCAAGAAAATATGCACAAAAAAATAGTAAAATTCAACGATTAAAATTTAAGGAATCTATATATTGTATTAAATCTTGATTCTGACTGTATTTTTAAAAAAGAACAGCGTTTGTATTTATAACCAGATAAAAACAATTTATACCTAATTAATTGAAAATAAAATATTCTTGGAGAAATTTAAGGGACTGTGATTCATCATAACACAGTAAAATTCTTGATTCAGCCAAAATTAAAGCTATAATTTCTTATATCATTTTGAAGACCTCAGAACTTTTGCGCAAATTTAATTTTTCGCTCTTTCTTAATTATAACAAGAAAGACAATTTGATACAAAAGAAAGAGAAAACAAGCATTTGTAATTTATAATTTAATTTTTCCTACCCAGTATTAATAAAATGATTTTAAAGTGTATCGTTATATTTATTTTAAAATACTATTATGGCATGCAAATTTTTCACAAAAGCTGATCAGGTATAAATTTGATTAATATATGCTAGAATATGGTCTTAGAAAGCTTTTGTTCATTTTAAAATTAATAATAGGCAGAATTATTAATCTACATTTATTTGATTTTCCAACACATTTACTTTTCAAATATTACTTTTGGAAAAATGTTTTTGTGAAAAAACACAAGAAAAGCCCATGTAAAAACAATTATATTGCAATTTACTGTTATTATAATAAAATTTCAATTTTAGCACTTCACTATATGCTAATTATAGCAATAGAATTAATTATAAAAAACATTATATGATTTTAAAGACCATGTAGCTTATAATATAGCTATATAAGATAATATATATCTTAATTATACTCTTTTAGTATCCTAAAGGTTTTTAATCGGAATTTCAATCAGGAATACCGGTATATAACTGGGAAAACAATTCTCTAGAAAATAAAGTAACAAAACACATTGATTCTGTTGTAAAAAAAATTCTTGCGTTGAAAAATCAACCGTATTATGAATTTTAAATGACAATTTATTGAAGATGAATGACAGCTGTTTTATCTTTTCTCGTACAAATCAATATTTTTAATGAGTAAAGATAAAATTTGCATTAAATAACGAAGAAAATAATGTAATTGGAAATTTTAATAAATGCCCTTCTCAGTAAGCATGAATTCGATTTTACCATTATTTTATGATAGGATCGTTGGGAGAATCATTAGAAATACTCTATGCAGAAAAAGAAAAGGTTTATTCACATATTTTAAAGTTTATCTATGAATATTATATCTCATATTTTATACAAAAGCCTTCTTAAACTCTGCATAAAATGTTGTAATGTACCTTTAAAAGCTTGAAAAATTAAATATGTAAAATGCGTACAAACACAAAAAATCTTAATATTTTATTATTTTTTTTATTAAATTAAAAGCATAAAATATTTGATATATCAATATGCGATAGAATGATATATGGATAAATAATATTTAATTGATGATATTTTTCGACTGTTAGGTAGAAATTCTCTGTCATAATGCAAGCGTTAATTGAAATATTTGTCAAATACAACAATTACGATCCTTTGCGAAAGCTAAAATTTTTATTCGCCAAACTTTTTTTATTTGATATTGCTGTGCATATAAACTTGAATACATTATATTTTCTGATAGATTATTGTTTTAATACGATATATTAAACAATACACTTCGAATCTATATAAAATCTAGTTTCATTAATATTCATGATCATTTCATCGAACTGTATCTTTTGTTTATTTCAATTGAAAATCAAAAATTTCAATGTGTTTAAAACTTAGATTAATGAAATGTGATTAAAGCATGATCAAGGTATAGTTTCAAACCTAAAAAACAAATTTGAAATGAAATTATACCATAAATAGCATTCAATTTTTGAATATGTTTATAAAATTTATGAAAAAAGCTTTTATGAATCTTTACATACTCTATGATAGTTTAAAAAAAATACATAGAGCAAACATATATTTAGAAAAGTAAAAAAACAATGGAAGAATAAAATTTATGCAATATGGAGTTTCGATTTTAAAACATGGATATATAGAAAGTTAATTTTTTTATAAACATTGCAAACAGTAAAAAGATTTTTTCCAAAATGTGTATAATTTTTCTATATGTGTAAATTTGGCGGTCGAATCATTAGCATAATATAAATGACGAGTTATTCCAATGAGCCTGTGTACTTTCATAAAAATATTTTTAATATGATGATCAGAATATTGACGGCTTTGAGAATCCTCACAACAATAATGATTTGATTTCTAAGAAAAAAATATTAAAAAAAATCAAGTTCTTAGAAAATTATTTCATTTTTTATCTAGCGTATTTTTTCCACAACGAATTAAAGTAAAAAATTCAAACTGCTAGTGCCTATAATGCTTTTAAATTAGGATTTATAATACGCGAATGATGCAATTGATTTTTTTTCTATTTTAGTGGCATATATTTACTTTTGGTAAGATCAAAAGGCTTATAATACGTATTTTTTGGTTTTCCAAATGTTTTTATTTATGTAATAATCGCTTTAATATTAGATAATATATTTTAGTGATACGAAAAATTGATTTTATTTCCATCGATAGCCTTCTTACAACACCCTTCATAACAATAAATCGTTGTCTGAAAATGGTTTTAATATGTTTTTTTTATATATTCTGGATTTCTATATTTATATAGAACCGTAGAAAGCATAATAACAACAGAATAAATCCTTTTTTTATCTAATTTTAAGGATTTTATGTTTATCAAAATAACCTTTTGATAGTATATCAATAGAAGTTATGAAATTAACTCTAAGAGAAAACATAAGTCTCCAGTAAGCTCTTTCAGCTTTATTGCCTTTCCTATGATTATTTATTTTAATATTTAAAATCTGTGATTTTAGTGCTGGTGCACAATGATTTAGCGAGTTTATGTGTGCTTCTAAGGTAAAAAGATATTAGATACCTCAACACACAAACCCGTTATACACAGAAAGGTGTGTCTTTATTGAAACCAGGGTCATTCTCAAACAATTTTTATAAATATTCATCCTTAATTTCATTCAATTGCAATATAACATATACCTGCGAACATAATCGCCGTCTAATTAATACATACTTCACAGTATAGTCGGTTTATGATAAAATCAACACTGGTGTTTATTTTAATGCCAATTTATATCTTAGAATTCATTTAAAGCTACACCATGAAATAAATAGTGCATATTTTGGATAATTTCTTTGAAAATAAACATAAAAAACATTTATTCATTTAATATACATAGGCTAAATTCTTTAAAATGGGAATAAAAGACTTACAATTGATTATCCATTTAATTGTTATTTTATTTATAAATTGATTTTAAGCATATATTTTTTTGAATACCTACCTAACCTAGCATTCAAAAATGCATAATGTGTGGCAATACAGTACCAAATCCCCTCTAGGGATATATTTATTGTGATGGTTTTTTTTGTAGATATAAAATAAAATAAGCCAACAATACTTATTTTTCAACGATAAATAGAGCACGAATGTTTGATTTTTAAATTTTTATTGTTAGACACAGATAAATTCATATGTGAACATTACACATTAAAAATATATAAAAAATGTTATAAGTCTATTATAATATAATTTTTAGGGGTAAAAACTCGAAAAAGTGTGGGAATATAGATTATAATATAACGAGAATTCCTTGTAAAATAATATAAAAAGAGATTAAACCTTTTTTTTTATCATATATATTGATAACTCAAGTGTGTTATTTAAAGCTTGAAATTATCCCATTGTGATTATCATTAGGTCGAGAGTAAAATAAGGGACATCAATTGTATCTACGATCAGAAAAGTTTCCTGAACTATGATATGGGCCCGCATACAGTATGAATAAGTTTCATATCATATAAAACAATTTTTATGATTACTTGCGTAATTTTTATCGACAAAAAATTTTTTAATCGAATCAACCTTACTATATCCATTTTTCTAACGGCGATTTTTTCTATTAACACTTGATACAGGAGAGGCATGGCATATCAAGTAAATGTAAAAAGATAGATAAAAATTATAATTTTCATAATATGGTGATTAATACGCAATATGATGCGAATTTTATTGCACCCTCTGGTATTTAATATAAAATCACACCTAATTTCTATAAATATATAGGATTTTTAATTTTTTTGATGGCTTCTTTTAATGGGGGATTTGATTTTAGAGAATAGATCTAACCGATTTTTATATTTGAAAAGCCATCGAAATAATATTGAACTAAACTTTAATGTCTTAATCGATTGATGTTTTTATTATCTATATGATGATTAAACTATTTTGGTGCTATAGAAAAACTTCTTCTAAAATATAACCTTTGTGAGTATGAAATATAATCCCTGCATTGAAGACGCTGGAACAGAAACAATAAAACTAATAAGCTCAAAAATAAAAATATATTTCATACATAAAAAATAACTTTATTTCAACCAAAGATGCTAAACGGATTGTATCTATTTTTATTTGCTTTTTTATCGATTTCTTGTGTTTGATGTTTATTAAGTTGATATTCCAACGTCTTTATTTTTTCTTCACTTATTTTCAAGTTCTTTTTATGTGATTTTGCCTCTGAGCTCTTTTTTTTGAGATATTCATTGCAAAAATCCAACTCTTCTCTAGCTTTTTTGAATTCTTGACTAAATTTTTCAAGTAAAGCAACAGTTTGTGAATTTACTGGTTTATTTTTCTTTCCAGCAATAAATGTGAGCTGAGCTAATTCCGATTCAAGATCACTTATTTTAACAGTTAATTCTCTATGAATTCGAGAAAATTTATAAACAACGTCATTAAAATTCGAATCTTTATGAACGAAACTTTCTACAAATCTTAAATTCACATCATTGAGGATATCTTCAATCTTAAATCCCTTTATTGGATCTTTCAATCTCCTATAATTTTCGAATTCCTTTTGAATATGAGCAATTTTCTTTAAATAACGGTTTGAGGCCACAATATTTTGCTGTTTATTTTTTGAAATAATCCCTTTGAAATCTTTTAGTCTAGATTGAAGCCTTAAAACATATTCAAAGATATTTTTTATTTTCAATTGAAGATCATTTTTGAAATTCAGGTGATTTTCAATTTCTTTCTTATGGATTTCTTTGTGTTTTTTCAGATCATAAATTTCACTTTCCAATAGAGAGATATGGTTTAGAAGATTTTGATCTTTTGAATTTTTTATATATGAGTTGGAGTTCTGTTTTATTTCACGTTGTAAATTTTTATGTTTTTCATAAAGTATATTTCTATCGATTTTAAGTTCCTCGTATTTTTTTATAGTTTCGCTTTTTTCAGAATTTAAATGCTTTATCTTTTCACTGAGAGTTTTAAAGTATTTTTCGGCTTCGCAATATTTATTTTCGAGTGCTTTTTTTGATTCTTCTAACTCGAATTTTTGTGCTTTAAGTTCCTTGTTTAGACTGTTCTTTGCCTGTGAATCTTTTTCGAGATAACTAATCCTATTTTTAAGGGTATTATTTTCATCACGCAAAGAAGATATTTTTCCGTCTTCTAACCCATATTTTGTATTTTTTAATTCTTCTAGACGCGCTATATAAGATAATTTCTCATTATAACGTATTTCAAGGTCCTTTATTTTATCAAAAAGCATTTGATTTTCATTGGCTAAAATTCTATATTTCTCGTTTCCTTGATTAATTTGAGAAGTATTTTTCTCATCATTTTCTTTAAACACATTTAATTCGGCTTCCAATCTTTCTATATGTTTTTTTTTCTCATTCATTTTACTTTCATTATCCTTAAAACTCGATTTAACGTTATTTTCAAGTATAAAAATTCTTTTGCACAACTCTTGTTTTTCTAATTCATAATTATTTACCGTTTCTATAAGACGAAATTTCTCAGCTTCAAGAAAATTCACCTGTTCTATTATTTTTTGGTTCTGCTGAACATGATTTTGAATAGTTTCCATCAACTTTTTTTGTTCAAGTTCATGCTTTTGAATAACTTCATTTGCACTATCATAAATACCTACTTTCTCACATCTTAAATTATTTAGCTCAGAATTTAAATTTACTTTCTCCCTATTTATCACATCTATATCCTCATTTAATCTCTCTATGTACTTAGAAAGTTTAATATTCTCATCCTTCAAAGCATCAAGCTCAACATTATAATTCTTGAAATTTTCTATATGTGCTTCAAGAGTCTTTTTCTCTTTCTCAAGAATATTTATGGATTGCTGGCTATCTATTAATAGCTTTTTAATGTCCTCTGGTATAAATCGTGTCTGTTCGCCTGTCTGTCCTGATTGAACACAAGATAATCTTGATTTTAGACCAAAATTTTCGTTTTTTAGTGCTTCTATCTCATTTTCATATTCTCGTATTGTTTTTATATTCGTGTTGGGCTTGAACTCTGTTTCATATGTCGTATTCATTTTTATGTGGGTTTGGCCATTTTATTTTACATGTTCTATAAGAACTAAGGCACGTTTTTTAAATGATCGAAATTCAAATTTTATGTAGATTTTTTTACTTCATGCTAATTTTAAGCATAAATTTTGAGATATTAGAATAAAAGGATGTTTAAATTAAAATTTCCTCTGGAAACCGGCCTTTAAGTTCAAAGAAGAAATTCTTAAAAAATTTAGATGAAATATTTAAATTTGATTTATGTATTCAAAAAAATAAGAGCTTAAAATTTTTAAAGATAATGGTTTAAAAATAAAAAGAGAATACAGAACACACACTCGATTTTACCATAAATTAGTAAATCATTGCAGAAAGTTGATTGTATAACAATATTACATTGCTCCAGATACACAAGGCTGGTAGTAAAAATATAATATAATAAATATTATTCAATTAATAACGCTTGGTTATTTTTATGTGTTATTAATACAATATCACCAAAGCACTAACTGCATCTAAGTTTAATGAAGTCGTAGCATTTATTTAGGAAGTTTGATGCTCGTTTGTATTTTTTTTGTTATGTAGGGTCATAATAAAGATTCAAAAATTATGTGCTCAAATAAATATTTTTTAATCCTAAGAATTAATAACTAAAAATTTTACATATATTGCATGTTTATATTTAATTAAATTATCACTGATTTAAACTCTTTTTGTATGTTTTACTTTTAGCGCTTGGTGTAGCTATCAGTTTTCGCTTATTTTTATGACCATAAAGTCTTAGTATAATACAAAGAGACCTTATAAACAAATTAATAAGCCATTATTTTAAATAAATTCGGCGTGAACTCTATAAATATGTTTCAAATTAATTATACGAAAAAGTGGATCAATATTTACCTATTTTCCTAATTTATTAAAACTTTGCAAGTGTTGCTTCAAGTTGTAATGTTTTTAAAAAAATTTTATAGATCTTTTTTGTTCTAAAACAATATCCTCTCAAGTTAATTTTTGACAAAAGAATTTTTTAATAAAAAGATACCATAAATCGGTAAATCGATTGATTTATATTTTATAAACCATTAAAATAATTTTGTAAGTTATAATTCTCATTTTAGGCGATAATAAATTTAATATATGCCTCTATTCAAAGTTTGGTTTGAATAATTAATATTCTATAAAATGAATATTCTAAAAGATTCTTTGTGGTCTCTAGATCAGGTAACAATCTTTTATCTGGCAGAAATTGCCTTATATTCTTAAAAAAATAAATATCCAAAAAATTTATTGCGAAAAATATAAATTATCATTTTTCATATTTGGTCTGGATTGAAATTATATATATAAATATCATTAATCACATAAGATTTCAATAGAATAAGCATCCACTATACCATTTTTATTTTATCATTTACAATAAATTGGCATTATAATGCAGGATATAATCTTTTGAAGTGTCTCTTGGGAATAAAAAGTGTGATTTTATTGCCCATTTTTCTTGAAGTCGTAGTGTTTTTTTCAACACCTTTATAATACTGAAATTTTACATAAAATAAATTACCTAGTACTACTTTTTTAGCCGGAATACGTGCTAGATTTTCTTTTTATATTTCAATATAGATAAAACTATTAGTAGTCATTTATAAGTGGAAAAAAACCATATAATACAGCTAAAACTCTAACTAATAGGTCATAAAAAGGGGATATATATTGAATAAGATATAAGGAAAGAGAATACAGCCAATAATATAAATATGATGTGCCCGGAAAATAAATCTCGTATTATTTAATATAAAATCTTAAATATATTACCCAAAATCAACAATAAATAAAGCGATATTTATTGCGCGTAATTATAATGCGAATATCTGCATCAGAATTTTTTATTCTCTTAATCACAAATAATCTATACTCAGGGCTTATTATTAAGTTTTGTGCCTGTTTTTTATAGTGCAAAATTCTAGCTATGACTGATAGTCAAGAAAGGTGATAAGTTATATATAAAGCATATATTTTTAGCCTATATCTGCATTTTTTGCACTAAGAAAAGATTTTATGCTCTATAGATCTTGAATTCCGTTCGTCTCGTTTTTGTTTTAGATTAAATGCAAAAAAATACATAAATTTTCTTTTAATCTTTTTCTATAATTAAATGTGTCGTTTATTATTTAATAGCTTGAATAATTTAATTAAAAGGATCTATATTTGTATTCAAAGAGTTATGTGATTTTTTTATGCGCCTTAAAGAGCCTTGCCACTTAGATAGAGCTGAATTATATGAATTTAATATGTATAAACAATGCGTTTAACTGATAATAATACAATATCAGGTTAAAAATACATTATATGGCTTATTAAAATTATATTGGTGCGTAATTACTGCATTTCAGCATGAATTGAATTTCAATCGATGACTTTGAATCTAAATATAAATGATTAAATTTAAAATTTGTCAGACATACATAATTCTCTTAATTCTTATACTTTTGTTTTTTTGTGGATATTTTATGATATAATGTATTACCATTGCTCTTTGTTATCTTTATGCACAAAAAAATTTTATGATTTTTAATTAAAATATAATAGAATTTTATTTTAGCAACCGGTCCTTTCATTGCACGAACTAAAATTTTTTGATGATATAAAATATTTTCCCATGTCAATCGTACGAAAAAATATCCATAAAAATTTTAATAAATTTCTGATTTCTGATAATCTATAGAAGATCATAGCAACCATATCGTTCCGCATCGATTATCACCTTTGAATTATTTAGATCATCAAAATGCGGCACAAAACAGAAACAGTATATTTACGAGCTTTTTTATACATATTACCAATATATACACTCATCATATACATAAATATTTTGTAGAATTTCTCATGCTATTGTTCAATGCAAGTTTCACCATGTTATGAAATTTTGATCTTTAAGCATTATTTTATTTTAAAATTCGACTTTAAGAAAGTATTAAGAGTTTAAATACGGATATAATTATCATATTAATTATATAATAAATCATAAAAAAATGTTTTTGATGTTAAATTACTGTAAGTATGACTTAATAAAAAATTTTAATTCTAAATCCCTTTTAAAAATCCGAAAATACTCTTTTCAATGTATATTTTTCCACTTTATGTTTGCTGTTTTATGATTAATTTATTTGATGTATTTTATAAACAAACAATTTTTTTAATCACGAAGTCTTTTATATATATAAATCATAGTAAAATTAAGCATATGTTAGCATATTGGGCTTTATACATGGTATTTTATACCTTGAACCTTTTAATACCTGTGAAATTAATTTATAAAGTTAATAAATGTATTTGAAATATTTAAATTGAGATAAGAGAGTTTTAATTGGCTAAAACCACCTGAGTATATATAATTTTATAGGTTACATTGAATATAATTATTTGGTAAATATATTTGGGTAAAATATTTCCATGATTCATAAGAAAATAAAAATTTATATATAATAAATTCTGCTGATACAAGTTCATTATTTTCAATGTTTACAATTTGATATTCCTAAAGCACCTATAAGGCATGATAATATAAATACCTTAGGCGATGCCGAATAAAATATGTAGTCCTTAAAAACATGAATTTGATACTTTCTCCCATGTATATACTTATTCTTAAACTCACCTCAAAACACGAGCTGAAACAAAAAAGCCTTTAGAAGAGTCTTTTGTTAGATTTGAAAGAAACAGAGCATATATTCGCATTATTTAAAAAAAAAGAGAGTATATAGACATAAAATTACTTTAAAACAAAAACTTAATGCTTTTCTTCAATTTTACATAATTTCAGAAAAAAATCAGACTAGAATCAAATTTAATTTAACTTTGAACTCCAGGATTCAGACATATTATAATTTTGAGTCTAAATAGAAAGATAAAAAACACAGGTTTTACTTGCGATTTTTTTCATCTAAAAACTATATATGCAATTATTTACAGTGGAAATAAATTATTAGCTGTTTTCTTGCATTTTTTTTGTAATTTTAGGAATAGATTTATAAATTTTAAGTAGAATTTTTTTTATTTTATTGTATTTTATATTAAAAAATATTTAACAGTATTGACTAATCGAATTAGGTATCCACTGCAGGGAAACATTTCCATTATACCATATGCCTTTGATTACAATAACATGCGTTCGATAATATATTCCAGTTGTCGCAGTGCCACAATTAAGTGTTTGTAAATGACAAGAGCTTTCTTTTACTGTGATTAGGTCCAACTGTGTTTACTGTATCCCATGCAGCTAGACGATATGATTTAAGTTTGATACTTTATCAATACCCTCGTGTGAAGAATATTCGGACCTTCAATTATTTAAATTGAAGATTCTAAGTCGAATATCTAAGCCACAAGTCCATTGTATTTATCATTACAATCAAATCAGCAAAATATGTATCTACTTTTTTCTGTTTTCTTCTTACTATATAATACAAAAAGCCTTTTATATCTTTCTTATTTCGATTAAATACTAATATTCCAATTTTTAGCAAATTACCCCCCCTTCACAGTGTTTGTATTTGCATGAGATACTATATAATTTATACTTTTAATATAGTTAAGAATTTTATGTTTCAAATTTAATTTTTTGCATACTTTCTTATGAATCTTCCAGCAGTCTATATATATAATTGACCCAGATTTATATATTTACGAAATATTTTCTTTATAATTTCGAAATCTCTTTTCTTGTCATCAATTGCGATTTTTATTATTGTGTAGTCTTTCTGCATCATAATCATCAAATTACATTTAACTCGATGTCTCCGAATGTATTTTCCTTTACCCGTCTTAGTTTCATCGAATTTCACTATTATCATAGTTTCCCCAATTATATTTTTTCTTTGTTTCTATTGTCTTTCACATATTATTCGTATTCTCTTAGTCGATTTAAAAATAATCTTGAAATATAATCAACTCCACTCACTATTCCTGTAACTGGAATCTTGAAAATATATGGCGAAAAAATAAAAACAACCTATGATTTATTTTTGCGCATCTAATTAAATATACCGTTTCCATTTAAAATACATGTCCTGTAGTTCGCTTTCTTTAATATTTATTGCTTATTTTTCACATCTAATACTGACCGACGCCGGTATTAATACCTTTATATGAAATAAAATAAGGTAATTACGTTTTAGATATATTTATACTTCTGTTGAATTTTTCATACCTTGTTTAATATTCCTGTCTTCATTTTTAGGGCTTTATTCCAGTATTTTAATCTAATCTATATGAGGCATAAAACTAAATGACCGGAAAATTTAAATATAAAATTGTTCTTTTTTTTTAATTCCCGTACAATGATTAAATCTATTTTGATTTTTATTGGGGCATGAAATTCTAGTTTAACCCACGATCTATTAGTGCATCTAAATATATTGGATTTCCACTGAAAAAAAAAGTTTATCATATCTATGAATTAGTATACACAGAGAACTTCCATTTAATATGTCTGGTTTAAACTACATGAAAATTGCTTCTTTCAAAATTTAATGGCAAAAGAATGTGATAATATGTAACTAATCTCCTTTTTAACCAATTACTATGCTTCAAAACAAGAATAAATTATTTTAATATCTAAAGATGGTTCAACCCTATTTGTGCAATATTTATTGCGCAATCTACGTAGCTATGTAATGTAAAGAATGAATATACAATTAGATAAATAAAAATAAAAGAACGTGATTTTTTTTTAATAGGGTTACCTGTTTTTAAAAATTATTTAGGGCATAAAAAGATTTTAAATACCTTAAATTCAGTTGAATTATGTTTTTAACCGCAATATTTTACGTAATATAAAGATATAATTGTAATTTATCTATCCTTCATCGTGTTTTTATCACAAAAGATGATATTTAAAATCTGGCTAGATAATTTATCAGATGATTTAAAAGCATTTTTATATGAAAATATTGCAAAAAAATATTAATTAAATAATTTCAAGCTTTTTAATGGTAAATAAATAATTTTTACCTTTAATAATTATTTAAATGTCAAGAAGATCAAATATATGGTTTTTAATTGATTAATACAATTTTAAATGCGTTTTTATATACAAAATTGACCAAACATCGTTTTAAAGAACATCTACAGATAACCGAGATTATATATTTTGACAAACAAACGCCAAGTTTAATCTTTCATACAATTTAAATTTTTTTTAAATATTTTTAGCTTTATCCGGCAGAATTTACTTATGAAGTAATTGATTTCTTTGATAGAAACTAAATTTATAAATATGAAATAAGTGTATAATTCAAAGATGCGAAGATTTTTTATGAATTCCAAGAATACATTTAAATTTTTTAGCAATTATATATCTCTATATGCTAACTTTCCTATTTAATCAATTTACTAAAATTTTTAAGAAATACCATATAAAGATGAATTTATTATAAAAAAAGGCTACATGCGGTCTTTCGTACGTATGAAATCTATGTACAAGCAATAGTACGGGGGTAGCATCACAAAAAAAATAAGAATCTTATAACACTCTGAATATATGTTAATGCGATGTATGTATTTAGTATTCGAATTTTTTATTCACATAATAACGAAATAAGTTAATTTTTTCTACTTTTATAAAAAAATCCGCAGAAATGGCAGATTCTACTATGAATCAATCCCAATAGGTTAAAGTCTTTAATGTGTTCTTTTATTTATTTTAGGTATTATATTCGAAAGGCTTTTTATTTTCCCATTTACTTTTTTGACCAACTTGTTTCAAGTACCAATGCTATGAGAAATTCTGTATTCTTATACAATTTTTCTGCTTTTTCACCCTTTATAATAAGGTATGATTTTTTCAGGCTTAGAAGTAATGTGTGTATTTATTTCACTTTGCTAGCTAATTTTTTATTTTAATAGCATTGGAATTTGGTTCAATGATATTTTAGCTGCTATTTGTAGACAAAAATACAGGATTGATTTTCTTAATACCAAGAATGTCTTACTTAAATGGTTATAGATTTATAGAAAACAATTTTATATAGAATACAATATAATGGTGAATAGTATAATTTAAAAACATTAAAAAGTAAATCTTAGGTATTTTGAAAGCAAAAAAAACAAATACTAGATTTTTCTAGAAAAGGCGTAATTTATATCTAAATACATAGTAAATTATAATATAATTCAAAATCCATCATTAAAAAAAATTCATTTCCAGCAAAATATAAAGTAAGGGTTTTAATAATTTAAATTTCTATATCAGCCTGAATTTTTCACATCATTCATATAATATCCTGATTTAAGGTGAATAGTAATATTTATTTGCCACGAAGTGAAATATATATGATTTTTGAATAAAAAAAAACCATTTATGACATTGCATAGCTTTGACTATTATGATTTAAGCATAAAATTTATGGGCATACTTACTATAACAAATCCGATTTAGCCTAAAATTTTTATGTGCATCTGGGAATGATTTGTTAATACGCTGTTCAAAAAATTATTTTTCGTCTTATGTTGTAGTTTCTATTTTTGACTGAAATGAAGGTGATATCTAGTTTCTTGTATTATTTAGGATATAAAAAATTGTTGGTTCTTCAATACCAAATTCTTTGTATATCCCAGGCGTTATATAAAAAGTTATTTTATTTATAAATACTTTAATAATTTGTTTTATTTAAATTCTAGTTTATAATGTTTTGTGATTATAGTATTTAGATCTAAATTTTTCATCATACGTAACTGAAAAGGAAGGAAATTATGAAGTGCCAGCGAATTCCCAGAATCAGACAAAATAATAATTCAGAAAGTCATTTTATTCACCTTAAGACTCCGTTAAAAAATATAGGAAATCCTACACCTTCCCATTAAAAATAATCATTCGGAAATACTATAATTGTGAATTTTTAGTTTGATAACCCACCGAAAAAACTATATTAACTATTTTGCAATGCAGAATTAATACCCTATGTTACGATATAGACAATTATATTTGCATATCTGTGTATTAGAATTCAAAAAAGACAGACGCTTTTGAAGAAATGGAAGATAACAGGATAATTATAAAGTTGATTTTTTTTGTTCTGAAATTCTATAAGACATCATATATTAATCACAGGCGAATTATTCTAGTCAAATAAGAATATTATCGTAATACCATATTTTGAAAAATTACTTTCAAACAAATATTTATTTTGTGAAAATTTTATATACTTTTTCAGATAATTAAATGTACAAACACAAACTTTTAAAAAATTGTAAACTAAATAAGTCAAGGTGAATAATGGAAATCTAAACAAAAAATTAATTTGGAATTATATCTGATATATTATGAAATAGTCGAAAATATTGTGCTCTTCAAAAGTAAGTTAGGCTTGATCTAATATGTTCAACTAAAAAGAGCACGATTCGGAATAAAATTCAATACATTACGGGCAAAAAAATCTACATATATTAGCTTGTCTATAATTCATAATGACATAAAATATTAATAGATTATAATTATCAATATTCCTTCATATAAACTGGTGCTGATACCTATTGAAGAATTATATCTTTTATGCGGGATAATATCTAGAAACAAGCAATTTCTATGCCACCCTGGATATAACGGATGCTATATTACAAAATGAAATCAACACGCTTATAATTATGATGAAAATTGTAAAGTTGCTCTAAAATGCATTAAACTTTCCAAAAAAAAGATACATTGGGGATATCAATGTGGGGAATTTTGTCATCATGAAATGGTTATGCAATCAGATGACATCTTTTATCGACTACTTTGATTGCAACACTGATATAAATAGAGAGAACAGATGACTATTAAAAAAACAGAAGCATATAATTATCATGATAATTGTGTATTTTAAGTAGATAGGTTTGATCAATATGCAACTAACAACACTTTTTTTAAAAATAGCGACAAGAAATTTTTAATATAAAACATTCATGTGCCTTTTAAATCAAAATATTGGAATATTGTGATATAAACAAGGCAGGGGAATTCGAAAACTGTTTCAAATTTAGGTTGAACCGCATAGAACCATATTTTTAAATGATGCAAACATACCAGAAAATAAACTGAACGTTCATTTTCAAATTATCTACCGTTAAAATCATCGGTATACTATTTAAAAAAAATATTGAATTTATTCATAAACTATATCTAAAAATTAATTTTATTTTGAGCCCAATAAAATTAAAAAGGCAAAATAATACGAATAAAGAGACACGCTGTTATCAGAGGTGTGGTTATAAGCTTTGTCTTGAATATTTTAAAATAGGATTTTAATAAAAAAATTTTAAATTTTCTCATAAATTTATTCAAATAAAATATAAATCGAGGTAGAAAATACAATAAAGTGTTTTAGGAAAATATAAAATTCATAAATACTTCTTCTTCCGATATTGAACCTTTACTTGATTGGAATTATTGTGTGCGAAAACCAATAAAAAAACTAGTAGTAGTCCTTTTCATTATCAGTTGCATATAAATACACTTAAATTCTTGGTTCTATTCTTTTTATCCCAGTATATTAATGTTTTTTAAATTTTTTAGGATCTTATATAAAAATAATGCCTTGAGCGTGATCCAAATAAACCAGATTATATTGATCTCAAGTACGAGAAAACAACGAAAAAACCATTGAACCCTATATTTTCATGATTTTCATAACATATTTTATTTTAACTTCATATATAACAAGCATATTTTTATTTACCTTTTTTATAATTAACACGAAAAGTATAGTATATGCAGGTAAAGGAAATGTTAGAGTTTTCAAATATCTACTTATAATTTTATGGTGAGAAAAGTATGTAAAATATTAATATGAGGATTATAAAATTTCGATAATATTGATTATTAAGAAAATTTGGTTAAATTTTATGCATAAAACCTTAAGAGCTATAAATAAAGATTTGTATTTTCAAGCAGTAAATGAAAATCGTATTTTTTCAAACCCTAAAAAATTTATTTGGGATATTTGGATCATTAAAATACACATAACCCTTATTTAGTGTTGAATTTATGGTGGGTACAATATATAAATTTAAATAATTATATTCATGGAAATTATATTTAAAATTCTTATTATTACGGTGCAACGGGGCTGGCCACAAAACGTTAAATTATGATTAAAACCATAAAATAAATAATTTCTTTGATAAGAAAAAAAACCAAATTATTATGTTCGCGGTAAAAATAATCATAGAACCATAATATAAAATTTTATCGTATAAATACATAATATACTCTATTATAAATGTGATTCAAAATCACCTTAATAAATAAAACACTATGATTTTAACAAAAAGTTAAAAGCCAATTTTGACCTATAATATTATTATCACAAAGTAAGCATAAGATTATATATTTTGAGATAGCATAAAATATTTATTTATTTAAATAGAAAAAATTATTTATTATAAAGTTATAATCATTATCCAGTTATATAATCATCTTTTTTTATAATTTACCTATACTTAATCAGATATTTAAAATGTCTCAACTTATCTAGACTATTAATCTTCTAATGCATTCAGATCTGATTTTTTCATAACGCTAAATACATTTTTTTTGTGAAATTTATTAATTAATATCCTTCACTAACTATGATAGTAATTTTGTATGGAAGTCAAACTGGTAACTCTAAAATTATAGCTGGAATTATTAGAAAAGCATTGGTATATGGATACGAAGAAAAGACACTTTATAATGTGAATGCCGAATATCATGATAATATTTTGAATAATGTAGATGTAACAGTTATGGGAATGGATAATTTTAATTTGGCACATATTCGGTCAATAAAGAATATCGTTTTCGTCTGTTCAACACATGGTGATGGGGATGAACCATTTCAGATGCGTGATTTTTGGAATTTTCTACGTTTGAAAGATTTACCATCTAATTTTATAGCAGATTTGAATTTTGCTGTATTTGGATTAGGCGATTCTTCGTATGATCGATTTAACACATGTGGAAAAAAACTTTATAATAGATTAAAATCATTGGGGGCGACACCACTTTTGGAAAGAGCAGATGGTGACTCTCAAGATAATGAAGGTTATTTTACAGAATTAAAGCCATGGTTAATGAAATTATATTCAAAAATAATTATAGATCAATTAGAAAATGTATTTGTTTCATCAAAAGACAAAATATCGGTAGATTCATGTGAATTTATGAAATGTAAATTATATTTTAAAGCTGTTGTTTGTGATGTAAAAAAATTAACGCCCAATGATTATAATAATGAAATTTTCAATGTTTCTTTTAAAATAGATGATTATAATGATTTTTATCCTGGGGATTGTATTGCAATAAAACCACAAAATTATAATTATCACAATTTCATAAGATATAACTGGGATTGCCCGAAAAATTTTTCCGAAAAAGCCGAATATATGAATGAGGCAAATGATTTTCAAATCGAAAAATCATTACCGGATTGCGAATTAATTAATCTGACAGACACCACGGTTTTGGAACCTGGAGAATATTTGGGGTCTGCAATGAGAGAGACATATGATATAAATTTTATTCCTAATCAACATATTTTTCTGCAACTCTTGAATCTAATTCAAGATAAAAAACACCTCATAAAATTAAATCACATAAGTTTCTCACAGGTATGTGAAAAATTAAAGGAATTGTTTTATGACTATAATTTATATTACGATTACATAATAAAACCTAAAAGAACATTTTTTGAAGTTCTAAAGGATTTCAATATAAGAGTAGATCTGAAATTTATCACAAAATGGATTCCTAATATTGAACCAAGGTATTTCACAACAACAAAGATTGAAAATATATACCACATATATGTTAATATTGTAAAATTTAAAACAAATATGGTGGACGAAAGAAGAGGTCTTTGTTCAGAATATCTCAAGACACTTTCTCTAAACACAAAGATAAATATCAGTTTTGGTAAAAGTTCTTTAAATATTTCAGCCCAAAAACTTGTTTTTATGTGTACTGGAACAGGTATAACTTTACCATGGTCAATTTTAAATTTTTTTAGCGGTAAGGACTGCACGATATACTACGGATTTAGGTTTAAAGACAAAGATAGGCTGTTCCCCGAAGAAATAAAGGATGGCTTAGTGTATAAAGGAAATAAGATAACTATATTTGAAGCAGCGTCTAGAAAAGGTAAAAGACTATACATACAAGATATTTTGAAGAAAGAAAACATGACGAGTTTTCAAAATTTTTCTGTATTTGTAAGCGGTAATTCGCGTTTAAATAAAGAAATAAGAAAATTATTGGCGAATATATGTGCTGAAAAGATCAATTTTCAATCCGAAACGTGGTAATTAAAATTTTTAATATGTTATTATTTCTAAACCCTTCAAAATACTAAAAAACACTTTGCATTGGTTACTTTAATCCAAAAAAATGAATATGAAAATAATGTTTATGGTTAAGCATTCATAGCTTAAATCTAAATATTAGAAATTATATACTCGGTAGTTCAATAGATAATTTCCTACTTTAAAAATAATTGATTTAGAGATTGGGGGGTTTAAATTTGCAACAAAATAAGTTTTGTTCTGTTTCTGGTATTAAAAAATTGTCGTAAACATCGGATTATCAATAAATATTTATTGAAATTTTAATAAAACCATAGTATTCTTTGAAAAAAAATAACCCCTGATATTCCTATTAATAATTATATTTTTAGAAACAAAATATTTCGTAGATATGCCGAAATTAACAGCATAATTCAAGAATTTTTTTTATGTTAAGAAAAAAAGCTTATGTATGAGCCCTATCGTGGCTTTTGACCGAGAAATTGGTCTACTCTATTTCCGACATAAATAAAACATGAAACCAAATGTTAAATTGTACTTACTGATACGCCCTTTAAAATATGTATAATCATGTTTACAGAGAGTGGGTATTTGCATCTATCTTATCTGCATAATTTTACCGCGCGTTAAATTCATTGAGTTTATTACAGCCCGCACATTAAACCCGGTAGTTACATAATTTACAATAATCAAACTTTTTATCGGATGTTTAAGCCCCTAACACTATATATATAATTATATATTATATATGCCCTCACTGATCTATCCTATTCAATATTAAATTAGGGGTTTAAAAGATTCGAAATTAAATTTAGATAATTTGAAGTCAGAAATATATTTATTTGGTATATAAGTCGTATTTAAGAGATAAAAAGTTATTTGTGTGTGTATTTGATGAAACTATATATAATCATCATTTTAATGTTTTTTTTGTACTAGAGCAATCGATAAGTTATAAATGGCATCTTTTTTTACCATCAAACCTTGTAATTTTATTCATTTTCTGTGCATTATAATGTATTGTGTACATCTTTACACATTTGAAAAAATCGGACATGGTTTATCTAATGAAACCATACAATTCTCATAGTTAAGATATTAAATGCTATTTTTTATGACATTTAAAAAAAAATATGCAATATAAATAATTTTTAATTTGATGTGCGCTCGGAAGGAAATATCCTTTCTGCTCCGACAGAAGATGCTAAAGTATAGCTATGATATCAATTAAATATTTTTTATAGATTGATCACATGGTATATATTAAGTGCATATAAAATATTTATTTCGGATTTAGATTTTTTTTAATTTTAATACATTGAAAAAATTCTAGTACAAAACATATTAAAATCGCAAAGAAATATATCTGCTTGTTATAAGTCCGTCAATTTATAATTTATTTTAGTTAAATAAAATAATTGATTTAACACAAGATAATTAACCCTTACAAGATTAAATATTAAATGATTATTTTTTATATATTATAAATATATCATGCCGCCCCATATTGTCTTTATATTAAAGTTTTTTTTATGAATATGAAAATAAAGAACTAGGTAGAAAGAAATATAAAAATTATGAATAGAAAACTTTATCGCAACATGAGAATTTATAGCTTATTATCGGTAATATCTTTTAATTAAGGCTTTTTTGTGTGTGATTTTTATGAATAAAGTATTAATATTTTTAATAATTTAGTGCAAAAGACTAAATCTTGAAGTGGTATTAAATAATGATAAAACTAAACTATTGGCAGCTAATAAAAACGGGTGAAAAGTTTTAAAATGGGAAAATATTTTATATACTCTTATAAAAAACCTTCAAAAATTGTAATTAGAACAATATTTATTGCTCTATTTTATCAATCCGTTTGATAATGATGAATTTTGTGCATATTTATGCGTTTCGCACTATAAAAATCATATTTATGCAATATTTGCTCTTAATTATTTTTTTTTGCTAAATATTATATTTTATAGAGTCTTATAATCTCGATGTATATAATTTAATATTGCAAAGAAATATCAATAACAATAAAGATGTAAATTCACCATATTTATATTCTAATTTTTTGATAATAAAATAATCATCAGGTTTCTGGATATTTTTTTTATGCAGTAATAAGATCTCAACAATAATATGTTTTAAAAGAGTCTAAAAGTCGCAGTGATTGTATAAAAACTTAACTTTTGTGTTTCTTTGTGACACATGGGATATTTACATAGTCGACATGGGTCATATATTTTGAAAATCCCGAAAAATATTCTCAATTCTATAAAATGTATTTCATCTAAAAATATCTTATGAATTTCCTTTACCACTTTTTTTTACCAGAAATTATTTCCAATTAAGACTGTCTATGGGTCCCTATTTTCTAAATCCCCTAAAGAAAGTACTTTTAAACGTTTAGTAATTTAAGAATACTATCAAGATTGAAATTTAACGAAGTAAAGGGATGAAATAATTAAACATTCAAATAAATATAAATACCTCTATAAATATAATTTCTATATGTTTATTCTCTTAGATACTTTCAAAAAATAAGTAAAGCCAACTCAATTTTAAATTATAAAAAAATAATTATTGAATCGATGAAATGGTAGTTTTTTTCGTAGTAAATAAATATTTTTGTTTGGAATGTGTTTGCTTCCTACTGAAGGCAAATTGATCAAAACCAGTTTTTACAAATAAAAAGGTATTCAGTATTCGTTAGATTTTTTATAAGATTGGACTTTTTGATTTATGTATCAATATATGAATTAGATAATATTTTTTGTTATATAAATTTATTTCACATCAATAATTTAAATATTATATCAAAGTAATTCTATAACTTCATAGTTTTCCTTTTCTATATTTCTCGATAGTGATAAATTCTAGTATTTAAAAAAAAAATAGTAATTTTTTTACAAAAATTAGAAAAGCGGTAGAAAACCTATCTGAAGAGCTGATACATTAGCATACAGCGTGATATTTTTTTTTAATGACGAGGCTATTATGCATCATCAGCACAATATAAATTATATGAAAATAATAGCGCTAAAAACAAGGACTGATGACAGGTAACTGGCCTTTACTTTTAGATTGATCAATAAATAAAAAGACTAAAATTATTGGATATATATTAAAAAAATTTCCCGACTACTATGAATTAGAAAAGCACGCATTTATTCATAGCATAACAATTAATTATATCTACTAAATAAGATACGAACATGTCAGTGATCATAAATAATATATAAATCAGTTGAAAATGGCAGTAAACAATTCGAAAAAAATTCAAAATATAAAATAAGTTTTAAAAATTTATTTAAAGAACAAGATGATATTTCATCCCGAATACTATTTTGTATCTTTATTTGTATTTAAGACAACTTCTATTTCAATAATGAATTTAAATTCTATAAACTAGGATATAAATAAAATATAATATAATGCCATTAATGTGTCTAATATGAGTGTATTTATAACTCTTATTTAAAAATTACTTAGATGGGTAAAACAGAAAAATCAGAAGCAGAGCACTACAAGGACAAATCACGCGAAACTGAGGTTGTAACCGAGCAAAAAAGATGTGATAAAATGGAATATGTACAAAACTCCTTAAAAAATCAACAAGACATCTGGCATGTAATGACTTGGGATGGAGTAGTTACAAAATTCTATAAAATATGTTAAGTAATTAAAAATCCTGGACGAGGTAGAAGCATACATTCAAGCTCTCACACTTTCAAGACACTTGAATTCATCTCATTTGAGAGAATAAGAGCTGTTGATAAAGATAGATTAGGGGAATTTTCAAAGATTCATCAAGGAGTTACGCAATGTTCCCAATGGGGGCTGACACATCTCAATCAAAGGAATTGATAAAAAGAAACTTAACCCATAAATAAATAAAAAATTAATTTAATTATTTAGATTTACAAAGAAAAAAGAACAAAATTTTTATTTTTAAGCATCAATTCGGTCTATCAAAATTAACTTTAAAACTATAAATTTATTCTTTCGTTCTCCGAACAATGATTCGCTTTAAAAATAATATTTCGTATTTTTATATATACAAATCAATAACATGGACATTTATTATATTTTATTAAAATCTTTTTTTCGTTTTGGCATTAGCATATAAAAATTAGATGAAAAGTAAATTTGCTCAACTCTTGATGGTTTTTATTACATCCGACATAATAGTATGTGAACGACCTACTTTAGGCTTTACTTGAGCGGTCACTTCTGTATATACATACTGTTCTTATATACACCAAAAAACCAAAATCTTCCGCATATAACCTCTTAATTAACTACTTCATGTTTCTTCTTCAGACATAGACTAAAGAGCTTGATAACTGAATATTTTCGTATACTTGTCATTTATAGTGTATTTAATAAAAGGTTGGTTTATTAAATGTAGTGCCCTATATATCTTATTTGACCTTTTCACATATATAAGACAAATAAGCAATGAAACCGTTGAATCTGCAATAGAATGATTCCTTCGATTTATGAAAATAAACCAAGTCAACACAATCACCTTTAGACAAAATATATATTATAAAACTCACTTTCCTTGTATACTTATTTTATGCTTCATTATAACTGCTAAGAGAAGATTCTAATCAAGTGAAGTTGAATTTATGGCTGTTAAAGAAAATAAAATAAAAAATATATGTGTATGGTTGATAAACGAGGATTATTCAGATGATTTCCCGACTAGAAACAGTAAATATATTTACAAATCATCATAAGATATACAAGTGGGTGTCTATAGTGTTAAATATAAGGTAGAATAATAAAAAAAAATTTATAAGCTATAGAGCTTAATTTTTATGAAATACTGTAAATTAACAATAAATAAATTCTTTATAAAGAGGGTATAATAAAATCATTGTAAAATAATATGGAGGTTTATTTAGACAATAATCTAATGAAATCAAAAAAAATCACATGATTTTTTCTACTAATTATGAGCCTTATGATCGATTTACAATAATATTTGTAAAATTAATACATTTTGGATTTTATTTGTAATAGCCTTTAGTTTAAAGCATGGTTTTGCGATATAATAAAGGTATAAAATTAATTTTAAAATAAATAGTTATTGATTAAACACCGTTTTGTGCCTTAGAAGAATAGTCATACATTTAAAATTATCTATAATCTAGCTTTCTTTCATACTATACAACCAATTTAAGGTTGGTTGCCTCTTGACCGTTTGAAGAGTCCACTCCATGTGAAAATTTATGATAGAACAACAGAAAATCACATAAAAATAATATTTGATAAAAAATACTGAATTATAAATAGCAAAAATATCTATCCTTTATACTTATGATAATTTTATAGAGAGAAGCCACTTTATATGCCCAAATTATGTTTTAGATTTTTAAATCTGAAAGGTATTTTGCATGCCTGCTTATATTGTAAGTTCTGTTTTAAAGCTACTGGTTTATTCTTTTTTGAATCTAATTATATTTACCGAAAAAAATATTTACAAACTGTCAAAGCTCTAGAAAATATCATTTTTATATAAGATGATAAGTATAAAAAAATATCGACACGATTGGCCGAAAGAATGAAGTTAAAGACATGGGGCTAAAAAATACATACACACCATATCAAAAATAAAAATTTAGAGCTTCGTTATTTGATTTTAACGAAAATAAAGGCATATTTTTTTTATATAAATAGGGTGGAAACCATGTATACAACAAAATTTAAATTTTTAGAAATGAAAATATAAACATTTTTTTGAAGAAATACACAATTTAAATTTGATTTAATACATTTTCTTTGCACTTACACCCGAAAACATGAATTGAGAAAAAGAAAAATTGAAATTCTAATACTGTAGATAATTATATATTTAGACTAAATATTAAGTATTTTTTTAATGAAAGGTATTTTAATCATGTATATTTTATAAATTAAGCGCAAATTGGTGTAATTGAGTCTTACATAAACAAGAATAAACTTTTAATCGATATAATTACGTCGTTTTAAATATAAATATATATTTATACGTCAGAAAAACATCGCGTAATGATTGAAGATATAATTTGAGATAATTGATAAATTAGATGAAAGTTGAAATTAATTTTTTATCGCTTTTTATCATCACCCGCAAAAAAAACTTAAGTCTAGAACATATAAAACTAAAATTAAGGCGATATATTAAGCTTTCAAAAGACATTGCTTCACAATTGGATTGAAATTTGTTGTTTCTTTTGAATTATTTTAAATAATTTAACTATTTTAAGCTAGCTTTTATTTTGAATTGCGCCTATAATAAAAAAATACGACATGTTTTTTTTGCAAAAGTACCCATTAACATAATTTTTTTAAGTTCGATATTTTCGAAGATAATTAAATAAAACTATAGGCTAAATAAGAATATTCCAAATGTCTTGCTATTTTTCTATAATATATATAAAAAGTTTGAATACTTTCGATGATTTCCTTTTATTTTAATATTTCTTAGAGCTTTTTGTGTAGAGAATGTATATAATTGATGCGAATCTAAATGATTTTATTTGAAATTCTCTTTGATTACACTTTTTATACGAATTTAACAATTTTTTAAGGTAATCGAACCGTAAAGTATTTGGTTTCACAGCTTTTGAATACTAGATTTAGGAAATTTTTAAGGGTGTAGGAAATGTTAATTAAATTACTGTTATTTTTTAACAATATCAATAATATGAAATGTAAACGTAAAGATATACACGACAAGATGATATACAATCATTATAAATTTCTTATATTTTTAGGGAATGTTAGAGCACTATATAAACAAAAAATGCAAATAAATATATAGTGCTGGATTCTAGTAATGCGTGATTTAATAATATAATTAAAATATTTTTTGAATTAGATATATAATAAACTACAAGCATTGTTACGTTAGCATTATTCATTTTATTATTCTACCAACTCATCTATTAGTTATTTTTCACTGTATTATCGAGCCAACTAAATACAAATCCATACGAAAAATATTAATTTGCATTCGTAATTCAATTATTATAAAGAAGATTTCTGAATATGTGCTCTGATGGGCAAGATTTTTATATATATTGCATTCAATCTTTTGGGTAGAATAATTTTATACTTAAAATGGGAAACACGTATATATATTTTGTTTTGAAAAAGAAATAAAAATTGAAAATAAAAAGAAAACTACCTAAAATATTGTTTTACGATTTTCTTATCATATAAAATATATTCTATAATTTGAAAAAATTATATTTTACAATTTAAAATGATATTTACGAATTCAGATAAAGTTTGAAAATTAAAAACGGCGATCTAATGAGCTGATTAAAAAAGATAGTGCCTGTTAAGGTTGTTAGGATGTTAATTATTATTATTTAGGGACACTAAAATTATAAAAAGATATATTTATATTCTTCGTGTTTATTATACAATTCTAAATAGAAACCATTATGCTAGTTAATAATAATAGCATCGAGAATCCCATAGCAGCACCATTTACTCCATTTTTTGCACTGGACTGATTAGTTTTTCCTTCTTTGTTGGTATCCGATTTTTTACTTGAAGCTTTGTCTTTCTTTTTCTTTTTATCAGCTGTGATACTTTCGTTGTTGTCAGACACAATATCTTCTTCATTATCATCTGGTGTGGACTTTGGTGTATTCTTTGGATTCACCTTGTTTGCAAAAATAAATCCGAGCACAACCAAAAATAATAATTTCTTCATCTGAATGTTTTTAGAAGCCAGGGAACTTATATAGGTTCAGTCAGAAATGTATTATTCTAGACCATTTTACATTATTATTCGAGATTCCACTTTATTCGAATAATGCATAATTAAAGCATTTTAATATGACCAAGTCAATGCCTTATAGTCAGCTGTATGGTTTAATCAAAAAAATAGGAACCTCGTAAATATTTAAATTGAATTTAATAATCTTCTCATATAACCTTGGCCACAGATCAACATTTCTATTATTGATATATAATGAAAATTAAAGACATTGTTTATTACGCATGTCATGTTTCAAATTATTTACATTGATTACTTGGTAATTCGATTATATTTACATTAATTCTGTCATCCAGAAATATACAAATTGGCCATAGACCACATAATTAATTGTAAGACTAGTTTGAAATATCGTTAGATTTAATAAATCTGTATGAATTGATTCTATTTTGAGAAAAATATATATAGCTTGACGTGGTATTTAAATTCTATCTATTTTTATTATAAAGAGAAATAATACTTGTGTTTCCATTTATTTGCCATTACTAAGCGATATTCATCAAGATTCAAAAAATAATATGATAATTTTACATCAATTTTACGATTCTTAAAGATAAATTCCTCTTTTTTTGGAAACGTGAAGATTTCTATCTCTAAATTGATGCTTAATTTTCAACTAGTTATAAAATAAAATATTTTAAACGAAAAATAGAGGTCTAAATACATCGGGCTTCGAAATATCGTAAAATAAATGATTTGAAACGCGTGAAGAGTTAAACTGAGAAAAGGAATTATTTATCTTGTGATGAAATTATTTATAATTTGCTGAAAAATTAATGCAAAATTACGCTGTATTATATTCCTTTTGTTATTAAAAATTTCGGTACATGTTATTATCCCTTCGCTAAAATTAAATTGAAATTTATAGAATAGTAAATTGTCTTACACCCGCGATTCAGCACCTTAAGGTTCAAATAAATTTATTATTTTTTTAAAAGGTGACGTGTTACAGAAAATCGTTTCATCACTTTATTTTTCAAAAATGCCGATTTTAGGGTTTGATGAATATCACTGTTTTGACTCTATTAAATTAACATGAAAGAACTCTGGTTTGACTTCCGTATTACATAATATGGGTATACATTTCCTATCGATCCTTTTGGACCGTACTATAAGATATATAGCAAACATAGTGTGATCTGATCAATATGAAATGAAATATTATTTCAAGAAATACATTTATGATCACTTTATTTCTATTGAAAAAATTTATAGGAAATTGATTTTTATAAAACTCTCAATATCATCACATATTACGTGTTAAAGAAATATTAATTGATGTTAACTATTTAGTATTATTTAAATAAAATATATGATAGAGTTTTCAGGGGAAAAAACAACCATGTAAAGCACCAACTAACATTTATTATATATCTAATAGCTTCAATAAATGAAGACGGATTTTAAGCCATACTATTATCGAGGTGGATAACTTAATAAACATCCTAGTTCAAAAATTACGCTCTTATTTATGGGTCTTCTGTCACTAAATATATGCTTAATGGTCCTTCTAGTTTAAATTTTCGTCTACCGACTATTTCCCTGATAAACTCCTCAAATAAAAAAGAGAAACGTTTGAAATAATAGTAATATTCATAGCGATTATCACCCAATAAATTACTTATAATACAGAAACCGAAGTAAACTTTGCAATCATTTAAAATGTATGGGTTTTATTTTGAATTAAATTTTAATGCTCGATCCTTCAACATGACATATTAACTTTATATTAAACATTCTAGAATTTAATCAATAAAGAGATGTGAAATCATCTACATACAAGGGATGTCATTGAAAGATTAGATACCGACTTTAAATATTATATACATGAGTAATCTATTTTTTAAATCCGCGCTCGAAATATAAATTGAACATTTTTAATCTATACCAGAAAATTTGTGATTTATCCTGTTCTAAAACTATATAAAAGGAGTTATACATTTTCTTTTTGTTTATTATTGCTATTTATTGCCTATTAGATAAATAATCATGGATTAGTCTATGAATATTTGATTTTTAATGCCTTGAATTATCCTTTTTCTCGCTATTTAATCTGGTTTTTTTATTTAATATATGATTTTTAATAAATGTTTAAAGTAACTCCGCTTCTATGTTTTGTATCAAGAACATTACAATTTCTGGCGTCTTTATAAACTGCATTGGCTTTGCTCATAATTGAAACACACAAATTCTAGCATAAGACTTGTTTTTTTAATTCGATCTTACCATAAATTTGTAATTACAATTTTTTATGAAAGTTTTTATCGTGTTGTTATTGTGGATTTTTACGTTTACAAAATAAATAATTGAAAATCAGTTTTTTATTAAATTACCAAGGATAAAGTGAATGTTTCGAAATTATTCAGTGAATTTTTTCTTTCTGCTTTGAAATTAACACATGATGCTTGCATTATATGAAAACTTATCTATCACCAAATTGATTTCACTATCTACTGTTGTTTTTCATAATATATAAACAAGATTATAAATAATTAATTTTTTATTGCCGAATAATATAGTTGTGCCCAACATTGAAATGCTTATCAACGCAATCATTTTTTAAAAATTTAACACATATACTACAAATATTTTACTCTTTTAATTGAGATTAAAAAAATATTAAAGAATACCTTTGTATTTTCAAGCGCATAATCTTTATCTGAAAACTTCTTTATTTAACTACTAGGCACTAAAATTTCTTCCTTCATATTAAATTCTTGAATAATAGAATTAGACACAAATAAGTTATTGTAAAATGAATTATTTTAAATTAAGACAAAAACAGAAGCGGTATATTTGATGTCAAATCCTCTATAAACTATATTAACAAATTCTTTATATACACTTCTAAATTGAATCATCTTATTGGTATAGCATATAGGTGGATCAAATGTGGTTTGTATATCACGAAGACTTGACTTTAAAAATTGTACAGCCAGGGAAGATAATAATCTTTAAGATGTAAAATCCTGTCTAGAGCCAATCATACCAAAAATAATTCGGGTCTAAATCAATATTTTTACACTCCAGAAGTTTTGTATATATTACACAATTGGCACATATTTAAATACTTAAACCTTCATTTTACTTCTCTAAAAGAATTTCAAAAAAATTTACCAGATATTTTGTATGTTAGCGAAGAATTTTTTTAGACTAAAATAGAATGATAACATCTATTATTGTATTAATAAAAAAATTTGCAGAGTGATTTGAATGAGTTACTTTGTTTGCGGTGTTTCTTTTATGTTAATTTTTTTGCGAAGATATTATATACACAATTTTCTTCTTAATATGAAATATAATTACCGTTTTTGATCTTTACACACGTTAAGATGATTGAAATACATGAAAAGTGTTGTAAGTTTTATTTTAAAATAAGATTAAAACATAAAAGATTATTCTTGAATTATTTATATTTAATAGAATAACTTTCAAATAGTTAATTTCGAATTTATAAGCTCTTTCGTACAGTGCAATTTTTAGAAACAATTTTACATTCTTTAATATTATAATTTATTCAAAACTATATATTTTTAAATTGGTGGTAATATTTATTTACTTTGTCCAGGGTGTATTTTTGTCTTCGCCATATGCCTTGCACAATTTTTGAATACCCTATTGTTCACGTGACTACCAGAAGGCGATAATAATTCTTGAATTAGATTTAATTATATATAACACGTAATTTTGCATTTCTGTTATTTCCAGATATTAAATTTTCGCTTGTGTTGTTTATATTTATAATTCAGTTTCAATTTTCAAAAGTTTGTTCTTTGACTGTATACTTAACGCTTCTAGTCTAAAACTATGGATTGGTAGTGGTCTATTCATGCTAAAGATAAATTTTCTATAATTTATTATATTTATAGGCTTTAAAAAGAGTATTAGGAAATTTTTTATGCGTGTAAGCCTTAAAGCTAAAATATATATGAAACAAAATTGTATTTATGATGTATATAGAATCTGTAATATAAAATATAGTATTTTTTATGATTGTATCGTCATAATAAATAATGTACCACCTATTCTTTGAAATCAAATAAAATCATATTTTATTGGCAATTGAAAATACACATTCGAAGCATAAATTATAGCTTGTGTGCAAATTTTAAAACAAAATATCAGATCTATTGGTGTCAATTATTCAACATAATATTTTACTTCGAATAAATTATTTATATATGTGCATTTTAAGTAATTCGATTACAATTTATTTGGTTTTAACATCTATAAAGCAGAAGCATCGCACAAAAGTTAGGATTGAGAAAAACACTCAAATTGATAATATTTGAAAGAAAAGATGTGTGTAAAGATTGAAAATCACATAATTATATCTTTATACAAATCAAACCTAATTTTTTCATGGAAATTAATGCAGTAAAAATATAATAGACCAAATCCAAATCAATGAGTTTGTAATCTACAAATTTATTTGTGATTTCGCTATACTTTTATCATCCTTGATCTTTACTAGCCGTTTTAGGATATAAAAAATGGATTTTATCATTATTTGTTTCACACATGGCTATTTTTTAGAATAAATAAAACGTTTTGATAGTTTCCTTCGATATGCACTCTTTCCAGTTATATTAATTTTTTTATATTTAAAACCAACAATATCCGTGCAGCATTCATTTACCATGCATGTTCTATTCACTTAAAAAAAATAAGACTGGATAGTGGTGGAAGTGAAATTGCTGAGTACTTCTTGGATATAATTTAAAAATTTCTACTATTTCGATTAGGATTAAATTAAAAACATCCGATGATTGTGTTTAACAAGGATTTCATTGAGAAAGTTCAAAATTTCTTATTTAATTTTAATTGGCGTAGAGTTATTTAATTCTTAAACATGACCATTTTCAAAGTGGCCCTTAACGACATTTTTTTTATAATAACTATAATATGTTACATGCAAAACATGTTTTAAACTATGTATTTTAGTGAAATTTACTCACATATCGCACTGCTAATAATTATAGTTTCTACCTGAAGGAATCCTGTAAATCAAATGTGACTTTCATTCATTGATATCTTTTAACTTTAGTTAAAATTTATATTAAAATTCGATAAGCTGAGAATTATATTGCATAATGAATAATATTCGATGTTATTAACGGGAAGTTTAATTCATTGGTGTTACTAATTGTTCATGTTTTACAATTCTTTTGTTTTTTTAAGCATCAAACAACTTACATCAAAATTAGAAACTTTTGTTGAAAAAGTACGTTATTAAGAAATTTAATTCATTGGTGGTTGTATTTTGAATTTAAAATGGTATTATTTATTGAAAACTCCCAATATCCAGTGCGGAAAATTGTTTAGACCATTGACTATTAAATAGTATTGGAAACAGTTTAATTTTTACAATCTTAACTCTGCTCGATTTTTTTAAAGATAAAAAGATTTCTTGTTATTTTAATCTTTTTCGATTCATTTATTTTGTTATCGTAAGAACAATATGAGAAAAATGCAACTTCGTTATAGTATTTAATTATAGGTAAATAATTTTGCTTAGAACGAATTATAAATATAAAATTCATAGATAGTAATTATGCACAAAATATTGTGACACGAAAATTATCTAAGTATCGTTAAAGTTTCAGCTAGCCAATATAACAAAGCAAACTATTTTAACGAAATTTTATTTTAAAAATGTATTTTTTTGAAAATCTAGATTTGGAATTGGATTTCACCGAGAGAAAATATTTAATTTGGAAGAAAAATGGATTTTATGGTCGTATCAGCCAATCAAGACGGGTGAAATTTTTTAAATATATATCTTAACGAATCCTCCAATCAAGTTAGAGCATCCATAAATGAATTGAAATTTTAATGCTTTTAAAAATACAAAGTATGAAAAACTATATTTAATAAAGTCCCAGAAGAAAAATTTTTCATTCTAAATTTTAAATATTATAATGTATGCGATTAATAAGACAAGTTTTTTTTTGATTAAACATTTAAATAATACATCCCGTCGAATTGGCTACAAAAACAAATGTTAAATTATTATCTATTGATCAATAAGCTTTGATCTTAGTATATTCCAAGGAAAATAAAATAAATTACTATTCTTTAAGATGTTTGACAGATGATCGATAAATTTATAAAAAATGATCTAAAATTTTTTATTCGAATCATACACGTATTCAATTTACTGTATAAAATCCACATACCAATCAAAAAAAAATTACTAAATTAACTATTTAAAATATTTTGATGATAAATGTAAATTAATTTGAGAATGTCAAACAATCAACCCTCTTATCAACAATGTCTATTTATGTCGATCGAGATAAGTTATTATAGATTAAAAGCATTAGATTATCACACCATTTCATAAATTCAACATTATTTATTATCTGCCAATAAAATACTTTTCTTATCACAACGCGGAAAAAATATTCCCATTAATTTGTATGGAACAGAATAGTGGTGGTTTTAACCTTTCATTGAACGAATTCAAAGAAATTGTAAAAAACGAGGATGAGTTGATAGACTTAAAGTTCACTGGAGTGGAAAAGCATACGGAAGAAAAAATTGGTGATTATGAAAACTTTTCATACAAGTTTGTTGATATTTACAAAAATATGAACTATAAAAAGCTGACAGATAAAGTTTTAGCTGTCTTAGAAAATAATATTCATTCGAATAAAATAGAAAAAATAGATACACCGGATGATATTATTAGGCATATAATGGAAATAACGCTAATGAATTTTAGATGCTGCGATTCCACTATGATGAACTTCAACGAATATGTAGAACATTTCGATTCTAAACATCAGATTCCAGATCCATTAAAAGAACATGAAAGAAATTGTGGTGGAAGAAGGGAATCAATATTTGGAATTCGAAAAAGAAAATATTCAAAAGATAGAGCATTATATGAAACAAAAATACCCAAAATCAAAGAAAATAAATTGTCTAAAAAGACCATAAATACAGAAATCGATAATGAAACTGCCAAACACGAAGCTATTGAGAGTTTCAACTGTATGGTTTTATACTGTAACAAAATATACAAAAGTGAAAATGGGCTTAAATATCACATGGAGCATGGCCACCGCGGAGTAGAAGAAGAATTAAAGGTTTTCATCTGCCAACATAATGGTTGTAGTAAAAGATACAAAAACTATAACGGTTTGAAGTACCATCTGAAACACAATCACAATAATAAATAAAAATGGTAAATTTGGCGTTTTCAAAATCATTCGTATTATTTCTAATTTAAGCTAATTATCCTAAACATTTAATATTGAAGAAAAAATTTAAATACAATTTTAATGATAGTGAAAAAATGCAAATTTCAAAAAGGTAATTGTATGAGAATTCTAAATTTTTAATTAAAAACAAAGATTCTCAAAATTTCTAATTTAGTGAGACAGATGGCAACGCTCAAAATTTGTTTATATTTTACTATTTAAATTGTGTGTGATCTTTCTTTGAATAAATTTCGATTATTTATTTGAATCACAAATTATAATAGAAGAGTCGCTCAAATAAGAAAATCGTGGTGCATAAAATAATACAGAAGAGCGGTGTTTAATTAATACAAAGCATTGTATATTTATATATCTTAATTTCAGACCAAAACCCTTTTTAATAATAAGGATGGTATCAGATTATATTAACATTAAACGCTGTTTTACGCTTTTAAAACATATATTTATAAACGAATTTTTATTGTATATGACACACCCTTCCAATCCCGAGTTTTTTTCAACAATATCAATATTTAATACGCGGTTTCTTAATTTTAAAAACTAATAATTTATCCTATTTGTTAGTATATATGTCTAAGCCTTTTTAACACTAAGTTTTTTTTTCAAACTGGGACAATATTAAGCGATTTTTTTCCCTTTTAAGCATATAATTTAGTCGAAATGTAAGTCTATGTTGCCAGACTTTTTAGATATAAGTTCGTTTCAAATTCTGTAGACTTCAAGCGAATTTTAAATCTTTAATAATATCATTATAGTCTGTTTTTTAAACTATATACCCGCACTTTCCTGTTTCAAGTTTTTTTCTAAATTATACTGATCTTAAAAGTAGTTTTATATTTTTAACACTATATCTTTTCGTTGATTTGTTGTCAATATACCAGCGATTTTGTAATTTCAAGTTTTTTTACAAATTATATTGTTATTAAGCATGGTTTTCCGGATTTTTAAAATAAACATTTTATTTGAGTTGTTGGCTATATGACCGTAAATTTATTATTTAATGCTCTTTTTCAAATTCTTTTCTATTAATATTGATTTTAATCTTATTAAAAAATCGATATTTTGATATTTTGGTTGAATGTTTGACATTTTACCATAACTTATTTATTTTAACTTGTTTTCATGCTACATTAATGTTGATACTAGTTTTTACGCTTCAAAAATAATTATTATATTTAAAATTTCCAATCACAAACGATTTCTGTTGAAATATCTTTATTTTTCTAGGCATAAACATATAGAGTAATTTAGAATAAACACCAATTTAAATCTGTTAAAGGGTATAATACCTTTTTTAAAATTGTTTTACTATGTTTGAGGATAATAATTTATCATAAAAAATAATTTTTTATTATATCATATAAATTATAATAAGGTAATTAAAATATGTTGTAACTGAGCGCAAACTAGATAAATATATCACTGCTAAATTAGGAATATTATTAGTGCCTATAAGTCCAAAATAAAATTTATATGTCAGATAAATAACAAAAAAATATTTTATGCATATTTTGTATTTAGAATACAAATGCCCCTTTCTCCAAAATACTAGTTTATGTATTGTTTTTTCGATGGATAAATATCAGAATATATTCCTTTAGCACTATTTTCATATTTTAAATGTCACAAAATTTACGTTGTTCATGAAATACAATTAAGCCTGCTAAATATTTGTGGTAAAAATTTTATTTCGAAGATATTTTTAAATCTTCGAGTATATTTTCAATTAGACTGTTAATTTCATGCCTAATGTTCGTGCTTTATTGGTTTTCTATATTTGCATATATTTTTGGTTCGTTAATGTTCTATACTCTTTCATATGTTAATTTAATTTTTAAATAAACAATAACATTGATAACGATATCTTTATAAGCCGAATATTTTGGTGATATAAACACCAAATGAAGTATAAGCATACACATAACCAATGGGATTGAGAAAAAAACTTCAATTCATAAGTCTACAAAAGAGAATATACACTGGGAAAGATTGTAAAAAAAATTAGAGCAAATAGTATAAGCATACACATAACCAATGAGATTGGGAAAAAAAACTTGAATTCATAAGTCTACGAAGGAGAAAAATATGATGGGAAAGATTTTAAAAATAATTAGACCAAAGTATCATAAAGCAAATTGTTCTATAGAGTAATCCAAAGTTTTGCTTGATAAGATTTAAAAAGTAAAAATCAAATTAGCCCATAAATTAATTTTTATTGGACATCGATGTCTTCATTAATAAAATAATATCATGAAAGTCAATACAAATTATGGATATATTTTCTAAATATATGCCGCCAAAGTAATAATCCACTCTTCGCCTTTATTTACAGAAAATAATGGACTTTATAATTTAATTTGGATCTATTTTTTAAAACCATTATTATTAACAAACTTATTTGAAATTATATCTTATAGAACTTAATTTATAAATTGTGTTTGTGATGATAATATAAAGCAATGCATATCAAAAATCAGAATTTTTATTTTTTAAATATTATTAAAGAAATCACTTACATTGAAGTCATTATAATTGTATTATCGCGGCTCAAAATCAATATGAAACTATAAGAAATATAAATTCATGCTTCTTTTATGTGGTATCATCATAAATAAGACAATTGTTTAAAATATTATGTATCTTCAAATAATAATAGATGGAAAAACACTACAAAATTGATGCATTGCTTTCAAATTTTATACTGCCGATGTTTATGAAATTAAAAATTTCGCTTCAATATATCTACTTGTTATTTAAATTAAAGGATACAAATGAGAGCATATTATATTTCCATCAGATGTTCCTTATTCATTTATTTCCTAATATATACTATCATTTAAGTGAATATTTTCATTAAAAATACTAAAATAGAAGCCATTTCACACTTTAATTATATTTCTAATATCAAATTTATAATAATTTAATTGAATTTCATTAACCTAATTTGGTAACCACGATTAAAATAATTTATTCTATCATTGAATTTTAAAAAAGAACATATTAATTAATTTGCTTATGATTAACATAATTCAAATTTGTTCTAATTTAAAGCAATGAATGTACTTCTAAGGTATTATGGGATAAACGAATCTCGAATTTTATTGATATATGATGTGAAGAAAAAATTTGTAATTCTTGTAAAAAAAAACATCTATAAATGTCTATAAATTTTTAATGAAAGAATTTAATTTCCTATCTTTCTTAAATCTTTCCTAAAATCTTATAAATAATATATAAATACATAAAATTACATTGTTCATATATATTTATGGATAATTTTAGAATTAAGCACAATGTTATGTATTCTAACCTACCTTTGCATTTACGAAACATAATTCCAACTAATATCGCCATATCTTTCGTTTTTGTACAATTTCTGTTGTAATAATTATGATGAACCCATAGCTCGATCATAAACCATTCAAATAAAGTTCACTCTATTTTTCAATATTTAAAATATACAATATATGAGACACATTACTAATACAATATATGGTCTTTTGGGGTACAATTTAAGCTTCATTTTATTTACTTAAATATTGAATTGTTGCTATTTGAGTGCAATTTATCTATAAGTTAACCCTTGGAAAGAAGTATTTGGGTGGTAATCACAATAACCTTTAAAATAGCATATTTTACATTTAAAAGAGAATTTTCCACAAATTTACATATTAAAATTTATTTATCAGATAAAAATCCAAATTAGTAACTTTTTGTTTATAATTTTTCTTGTGCAATATCTGAACAATGATTAAGTTCTAAATTTGTTTTAATTTAATTCGTTGATGGTGTATTTTAAACATATACATATGAGCTATTTTTTCCATTATACATAATTTCAGGCTAATTCTTTATATTGGGTTTAATTAAAGAAAGGAAGGCTCTAAAATTAATAAGTTGCCCGTTTTCGCTTTTCGTTTTTTTCGCCATTATTTCATGGGCCAAAAGTTTATCGTCCATTATCACAATAAACATGAAAAAAAAATTATAAAATGCAAGGACGTGAACGCTAAAAATCACAAATATTCATAAAAATGACATTAAAATCTGATATCACAGAATTACCCACTAAGAGCCATAAAGCGGAGATACGTATAAAACGTATAAATCTTTGAAAGAATATTAATTTTTATGATAAATTACTGGCATAAATACTTTAGGAAGTTCAATAGATATACCTTTTTATGATATAATTATATGGTTTAACTGTTCATTATACTAAATAAGGACCTTAAAAAATTAAATATCATGACAAGAAATATAATACTTTCCGATACTAAAATATACTGGATTCTATATAAAAATTTTACCAATTTACTTTCTGAATTGCTGTGGGTCGTTTGAAATAATCAATAAACATCACATAAAAAAACTAGATTTTAAAATTTTATGGCGATTTATATAAGTATACCGAGAAAAGACAAATCTTTAATATAAATATGATGTGCATAAGATAATGTTGGATGATTTTATGTTTATTTTAAGTCTATTGAAAAAAATTATTTTCTTTAAAACAATAAAAGGTTTGACTTCTGTAATTTTTTAGATACTTGAATAAATCAGATTAAAGAAATTCTAAAATTACAACATTTCATTGATCCATAAAAAAAATCAATTCAAACATTCTAATGTTTAATTTTAAGTCAACTTGACTTTTTATTTATTAAATAAATTACTAGAAAGCATTTAATTTATTCTTTTTGTTTTATTAAACGCCCATATCATTCTTTTTAATATTTTCAAAAAAATATGCAGTAAAAAGAACTACTTCCTATTCTTTAATCAATATAATTTATAACATTAAAAAATTAAAATTCAATGATGAAAATTGTGAATTATTTAATCTATAAAGTCAAAAAATCACTATTAATGCCATAAACCAAAGGTTATAAACTGTATAAAAATAAACATATGCCATTTATAAGATTTTTATAACACATTCGGATATTCTCGAATTTTTTTTTCAAATTTATTAATTCAGAATAAAATAACAACCAAGGGATTTTTATGGACATTAAAACCACGTAAAATAACAGTTTATCAATACAAACAGTCTGGTATTGACATTTAAATATATTAATAATTTCTGTATAATTTTATATACTTTTATATACTTTTTTTACATTTATGTAAACTTTCCTCTACATACACTGAAAACACAAAAAGTAAATGAAAGTCAGCGTATTTTGTAAAAAAAGACGGAAGAAACCAATAAAATGCATATTAAGCGCTTATAAATTGAAGATAAACTATCATTTAATTTCAAATTAGCATAGATGTTAATTGCAGAAAATAATCTTAATAATCACTTTTATTTTCGTATATACATATTTTGGATATGAACAAAGGAATAAATTAATAAAACAAATAAATTCATGGATAAAATATTGTATTTTCGCTGAAATAATAAAAATCGATTTTTTCATCAAAAAAGGGAATCTGCATAAATCGCTGTCTGAAAATTTAACGGTATATATAATCATTGACTTTTATGAAAAACAATTTCTTGTAAATTAATTAAAAAAACAAATCCTGATATTTAATAGATTAAAGAATAACTGAAACTCTAAATTCAAAAAAAGAAGAACCCAATAATTTTTAGAACTTGTAAAGGTCTTTTCTTATTGGTGCATTTGAACTGTGCATAATAAACGCCCATTTTTGAACAAAATATCAAATCAATAACTTAACTTATATCCCAGTAAACAATTATGGCGTAAGAATGCGAGGCTAAATCCACTAATTCTCACTAAAAATTTATAATAGCGAATTTTGAATTTGTTTAATGCTATAAAAATGTGACGTCACAAGATGGCGTCATGTGATGAGTGGGTAATAATAGTCAAAAATGATGAGGATGAAAGAAATGGGCATTAAATTCATCTTTAATAAATTTATGTGTAAAACTAAAACAAGGCAGACATTATAGAAGCTGGAATGATCACAATTCAAGCCGAAGGAAGTTTGTTTAAGGAAATGATTTCATAAGGTGTTGGATATAATTATTTACTATACCTTTAAGCTTAACTTTATTGGCTTTATCATGGGACAAACTTTTATATGGCGAACATTGTGGTGAGTATAAAAATTTTATTACTAATATTCTAGATAATGCAGTAGCTGTATAAAATATAAATATTAAATTATGTTAGAGAAATAGATGAACCATGAATGATCGTTAAAGTGGATGAACAAAGCCAGGGAAACGTAAATATAATAAGGGAACATCGTGTAGATGATTTTTTGATGCTCGGTGTGGTGGAAAGATCTGGATCACGGAAATAATTATATTTTTACAGTCAAAAAAAGTATATTCCTTTTATTCATATTTTAAAGAAATATAAAAAGAATATTCAATAATTTATCAAGAAATTTTAAAAGTATATAGTTTAGTCAGAAATAATTTTGCGAATAACATGACTCTAAATAACACAGTTTCTTTTTTCGATTGCATAACAGGAGTGCATACAAGTAAAATTGAGAAAATTGAGTCGGAATAAAACAAAGAGTGCTAGTTAAAACTGAACAAAGTAAAAAATCGAACTTTTTTTCTTGTGATATATGATAAAACGCAATAAAAGATTGTAAACATGAAATTTTTCTAGAAATTTTTGCGTTCTTAATTTCGGTTTTAGTGTGAACACTTATTTTAAAAGGGTAAAAGTATTAAAAAATGCTATTATTTATTTTGAGGGAGAATTAGTTTATTTGTTCAGTCCACAAAATATCAAACAAATAAAATTACTATGCGGTTTGGCACAAATAAGTAGAATTTCTTGTTATAATGAACAATACATTTAAAATATTATTGTATGCACTTCCAGATGCATTTAAATAAATCAACGACTTAAATTAAAACCAATTATTAAACATACTTCGATAAAAGTGTAAAAAACAAATAGCCTTTTATTTATTTATAATGGAAAAACTATTTAATTACTATAAAAAAAGTAAATATATTCTGTAAATAAAAAAATTTGTATAAAAATACCTCTATGATGACCAAAGCGATCATTTTTCAGTTTAGGATCTTGAATAATATAAAAAATTAATAATAAATTTCTATAAATAATATTGTGCTTATTTTTTTCACAAAAACAGTGATTTTTAATAAATATAAAGGTTAAATTGTTTTATAGACCGTAACGCAATAAAAAATATTCTTGGGTGATTTTGTTATTATATTTGTGTATTTTAGCCAATAAGAACATATTATTAGGGCATACATAAAAGATTCTGAATATTTCAATTTTAAACCAAGTTTTTTTTTTCATTATAAAACATTTTTCATGTTTATTCTGTATTGTTTTTGAATTTATAATTGTATTACATAGCTTTAAATTGAAAAATATGGTATACACGGCCGGCTGTAAATTTTTAAATATGTAAGTAGATTTATTGGTCTTCTTGCTCAGATCATTCTACTATATAAACGCTGTTATATTTTTGATCAATAAAATAAACAAATTATATTCCGAGTTATAACTAAAATATATTGGAACTGTATATTATTTTTCGTAAATTAAGCTGTTTATGAAGTTATTTTTATTTTACTCAGGTATGACTAACCTACAAAAATATTTCAGACAAAAAGGGTGGATAATATTACGTTATTTATGATTAGAGGGATTTAAAAATTTAATTAGTCGAGCAAATTTCTTAATGTTTATTTAAATATCCAGATTTTTTTCCTAAATATATATTTGATTATTTATGTCAAACAGCCGCTTTTAAAAATTATACAACAAATATATGAAATATAAATTAATTGTGCGTTGATTCTCTTATTTTTAAACCGATTTTTACTTAAAGAGATTTTAGTTTATATTTTTATTCACTGTTAAATATTTTACCCTTTGAATGAATTTATATATTTAGTTTAATTTGATATCTTATAAGCTCTACATCAAACTTTTTTTTTATGACAGATGTTTATCATTCTTGAATCTATATGCATTTTCTGGATTTTTGGAGCATATATATACTAAATATTTTACTGGTTGCCGTTATCTTTACATATTTTTTAAGATGAATTATCAAAAAGACTTTATTTTTGCAATTAAATTAGTTATTTCGCTTTATATGATATTCTTAGTTTTAAAAGATTTTACTAACTTTATTTCTAAATATACAAAAAAATCGAAATTAATGTGGAATATAGATGCAAAAGGCTTTCGATTACGCCATTTTATAATATCTCTTCAAATAAATTATTTGTCACCTATGAAAAAAATTGAAATAAAATTTATCAAAAATATATTTTTTTTTGGGAACGGGAAATGCTCGATTCTTATATTAAATATATCGAATAATACTTGAATATATATGAATATATTGTTTTGTTTCAAATACTTATCGATAAAATCAGATACATATTTCTTGTGTTGCTAAATGACAAATTCATGCATAAGAAATTTTTTAACGCTCTGCAATTCCAAAATACACAAATGATTTTATGTTTGATTTATTTGTATACTGTTTATATAGGATACGAAAATATATTTTGCCCATAAGAGATCTGTGAATATCATGAAGTATGTTTATGTATCTATTATATGAATTATATTTTAATGCCAGATCTTTTGTGGAATGAAAAAAAACCAGGTATATAATTACCCGTGGATATTTTAGAGGCATAATCTTTGATATTTCATCATATATTGATCGAAAAGGGATGTCGATGTTGAAAATTCATATAGACAAAAAATAAAAAACATGCATTAAAAAAATACACAATTAAGAACGATGGCGCGAATAGCTCTCTTAGATTCATATTGAAAACATATGGTGAAGTTTGTATATATGTCTTCTACAAAAAAATATATCTACTGAAATTAACTTTTGAACAAACAAAAACTTCTTTCAAGATTAGAACATAATAATAAAATTTTTCATAAAGTCGTACAAAAAGTTCCACAATTATTTAGGTTGCTAATTAAATGTTGAAAAATCGCTGTATTATTTCTTTTTGTTTAAAACAAGATACAAAAGACTTATGAATAATACGAAAGAAGCCCAAAAAAAATGTAATTGCATATTACTTCTATTTTTAATTGATAAGAACGGCAAAAATGATTTAAATGGAAAAATATTTTTTGTGCATTATTAGAATATGACTCGATTCTAAAGTTGGTGAATCTATTTAAATTTGTCTTAAAAGTTATACCATTGATGAATTGAATTTCCAATATAAATATTTTTTACTTTTTATTTATATTTTATTAATTACCATAAAATATTGTCTAAATTTCTCTTTTTTACTAAAATCCGTTTGATTGTATAAATTATGTGATAGACAAGTAAATTCGCTTAAATATTTAAAATATAGTTATAAAACAAACAAATAACAAGCAACTGTCGTCATATCATCTTATTTGGTTCTGGGTTGAGTTTTAAAGTTTAAAACATTTGAAAACTGAATTATATACACGTTTAAAATGGAAATATACACAAAAGGTTTCTAAATGAGTATAAATCCCGTTAATTTCACACTCAAGGAGCTTCGATTGTAAAATGTTTATTTTTATAATTTCAAAATGTATGTTGTCACTTCAATTTTCAATTAAAGTTTTTTTTAAGAACTACCTTTTGAAATTCCAATAAAATCACACGTTTTATATTATTAATATGTCTATGTATATTTAAAATTATAATAATTTTATTCTTTTTAATGCAATAAAGGTTTTTCATTTATTATTAAGGCAATTTATATGGTAATTATTTTTCTTTACAATCTACTCATACAAATTCTTATGTGCAAAACTTTACCTCAGTATAAAAACATCAAAATTGGAGCTTAAAAATTCCTTTCTACCTTTGATGATCATAATACCCAATTTTTTGATGTATCATATATGATATTGATTCTTCAAGTTATCTAAAGCCTCATATTTCGACTTTATTATATGTACAAATTTGTTAAGGGTAAAAATAGCCTCAAAAAAATTCTTTTATATCGCTATAGATTTATATAGCTTATTTTTTCTAAAATTTCTTAATAAGGGTTGTTGTCGATCTGAAATGTGATATATAATTACCAATATCCAAGAAAAAGACTAATAAATCTATTAATTTATGATAATCTGTGAAACTTTTGATTAAATCACATTAATTTTATTGTACTAGAAATTATTATAGGAACCACATGCGATTAATATTTTTTAATTTTCAAATTGTGACCCTAATATTTCACTGGTTTTTTTAAGCAGTTCAATAATCTCTGATTGAACAGATTTACTATACTTACAATTTTTACCTACTATGAGTTTCTAAAGTAAACTTAAGAAGGGTATTTAAAAACAGTTAAAATCTAGCTGAACTCTATGTTGGATTTTTATAGCTTTAGTATGGTGAAACAATTAGTAAATTCTCCTAATATTTGGTTAGCAAAAATCAAAAAATGATTATTCGAATATAAATAATACAATACTTTATCCAAGATTTTGTGTCCACGTGTTTTTATTTTTTGAAGCACATATTTTACTTATGAAATAAAGTAATAAGAATCTTACTAGCCGATAATAGCATTACAATAGTTTAATTGTAAAATAAATTGATTTTTATTGATAAGTTAATTTTCTATTTCTATCTTTGTATTTTGCGATAGTAAATAATTTTTCTGGGGTTTTTTATTTCATATCACCTTCTTATAAGGCTTATTAATTCAAATTGACTTCTTAATCCTATTTTTTGTGCTTATGCTTCTCCTTCTAAAGTCTATCAGATAAAATGATAAATTATTTTTAGATATTTTATATTTAGGATAAAAAATATTGTTTTGATGGCTATAAATCTCATATACGTTTTTAAACATACCAAACTGTCTCTAAAAAAAAATTTATTTATAGGTCAAAATGTCAATATTATATCCGTAGTTAATGTTTAGTCTTCAGGCTATGTATACTTTTTATAATTACACTAAAATTTTAATGTATGTATTAATTTAAGGATTTTATATTTACCAACGATTTCATACAGGAGTTTATTTTTTTATATTTTTTCAAACATAAGAGTATAAGCTCTAATCTTTCAAAGGAATAAGCCTTTTGGCTAGTTTTACTTTTATAGTTAGAGGTAAAACTTTAATTTTGGAGGGAAAGTGTATGAATAAGATAAAGTTTAATAAAGAAAAAAATTATCAAATGAATCAAAAAGTGGAAATTATGTTATAAGTAAGCCAAAAAGTATTTATTAAGAAAATTTTTATAAAAGATCAAAACTGGCTCTTGGATTATTATTCTTTACTTTGGCTTTAAAACAAAACTCATTTATATAGAATATAGATAATCATTATTTCTTTTATAATTTGTTCTTAATTTATTATTTTGTCTTGATTATTAATAACTTGACACTCTGAGTATGAGCTCTATTCTCGAAAGTAACATAATTTTTGAATGGTCACAAAAAAAAGATTATATTCTGCACTTGAGGAATTATATGTGTTTTTTTGTAGGCACTATATCAAACTGTAGATGTTTATTGTTCAGTGCTATTTCTTGTATTACTCTAAATGCTTCATATCTTGTTCTACTATAAAAAATATAGCTATTAACGCCTTTCACTTATCCAAATAGCCACTAGAATGCTTGATACACATACTTTTAATTTTATTTTAGTAACCCCAGTTTTATTAATTTCCACTCCTCTGTCAGATACTGCGATGAACTTATTCATGCCATCAGGAAGAATTTCCTGGTCGCTTTCCTTGGTTTCTTACCAATTTGTGGTGAAGGGACGATATATTTTTATATTTTAATGCTACTTCATATTTCTTTTTTTTCTTAACAATACATTGTTGTTAACAAAGCCTCGTAAATAGAAATTATCGAGTGCTTCATGAATGTATCATTTCTTACATTTAAAACATCGCTTTTCATATATGGTTTAGTTTACATATATTCTTGTTTATTCTCATGCGTGTGTTACATCTATCACAAATTTATTCATTTTATAAAAATCCAATCGTTTTTAAAAACTCAACGTAAACACTGTAGTCTATAAGTTTGTTTATTGTTAATTTCGTTATTGCAATTATAGATTTTTTCTTCTAGCTTAAATGTTGACTTCTGTGAACACGTCATATATATAATCTTGGCTATATCCTCTTTTCTTACATCTTCTTCTATACCTCTCCTCTTTTCTTGATTTAATTACAAGTTAAATTATTGTCCTAAAAATTTAAGACTCAAAAAAAATCGGATTTTATCTACTAGGCCTACGTTGATTGAAGTTAAAATATTATTCGAAGTAAAATGTTTTGTGTTTCTAAAAAAAATTATAATGACATTTATTACCTTGTAAGTAAACTGCATACCATCTTCTTATTTTAAAACCGTCAATTGTATGTTTTCTTCTCTGTTTCTATTTCAACTTATCCCCCTGCTTTCATATTTGGCATATATGGTTCATCAGGATGGTATTTGTGGTTTATCATATTAAACATAATCTGAACACCTAGTGGAATTGCTTTAAATGATATTTTACTGCATAATCAAACATTAGATATTAATTTCTAAAATAGTTATTTCACATTTATGGATATATTAATTTTCAACCAAAAATCGAATTTTTACGGATTATTTTATATGATTGACCACTATTATTGTTTCCAAAATTCTTGCTATCCTATAATTTGTCGTATTTTTTCAAATACTTATAAAAAGTAATCTAAATAGCCCTTTATGATCAAATTAACTCTTCAGAATTTCAAGAAATGTTTCTATGGTCAATTACTAGCTATTTGTTTTGCTATTAGTGTTAAATCGCAGGAAATATTGCACGAAAACAAAACAAGTCCTAAATTTTACATACTTTATTGTGGTGTCTATTTATTAATATTGATATTCAGCATTCTAACGCGAATATATTCGAAATATAGAAATATGCAAAAGAAAAAATCAGAGATAGTGAAAATCAAAGCAACTATAAATTCCAATTTTCGATTATTTAATGTGTTTTTATGTTTTATAACAGGAGCGATGGACTATATTGCTGGTACTTTACTTGATAAATCCTATGAATCAAAGAACGGGACTCATATTTTACTTTTCATCTGTCAATTAATTTATCCAATGACGGTAATCACAGAAATCTTGATATTTAAAAAGGGGGAATTCAAATTTAAAAAGATATTGGCGTTTGTTGCATTATCGATAGCGTGTCTTTTAATAAATCAGAAACTTTCTGAACCTGGTGTAATAGGATGGACAGTAATAGTTTATGCGCTCATATCCAATTTTTTATATATGATTAATTCATTTATCATATCATATCTGCTTCAAAAAATGCCCGTAAACATACAGCTACAGAATTTCGCAATATCTGGGATAATTTTTAGCACATTATATGAACTTATTCGCAAGAATTTTGGAAATTTAGCTGAAAATTTCACGTTTATAAAGGATTATTTTTACCTTCTTATTTTATATTGGACTCCACTCGGGCTATTCTATGTCTTTGCAACCCCATATATCGATATTTTTGGAATCACAGCCTATAATGGAAGCATAATTACATCAAGCGTTTATTATGGACTATTCCAAATTATGTTTCACAGTAAAGAAAACAAATTCATTTATATTATTCTGTTTATTGTGTGCATAGTTTGTGAACTGTTTATGATAACACAAGAAGAAAAGGAAATTTTTTCGCCTGTGAAAGAAAAATCCGAATCTGTGGAATCAATTAGATAGAATATTGAATCAGCCTTGCATTTTTTGTTATATATCTACCAGAAAATAATAAATTTTCCATGTCTAAATATTTATTTCTTGATATATCATAGTGAATAATTTAATTGCATCTAAATAAATTATAAAAATTTAATTGGCAGATTATTTTATTGCATAATATCATAAATTAATTAAAAATAATACAAGTATTCTTTATATTATTACTTCTAAAAATTATATTTAATTAATAAATCTGTGTTTTAAAAAAAAAGTAAGTGTGAATTTTAATTTTATTTAATATGTGTTATAAAGGCAAATTCGGATACCATAGGCTTATGCTATAAAAAAAATATTATTTAAGAAAAATTTACTGGAACAAAAAAAAAGCTCTCTATAAATTTATAGCGCACAAAAAAACACCATATTTTGAAGTAAAAGAACCTTTCAAACCTAGAAATCGTGTTAAATTAAAAAATACTGCGTATATATATTAAAATAAATTAAGCGAACAAATAAAAATATAAGACTGTAATATCTTGTTTTTCTATGTTATGTCTTAAAATTATAATGTAGGCTTTATATTTATTGTGTTTGAAATTTATACCTCGCATGTTTTTTTTGTTTCTATTTACCATCTTTTCTATAGAAATCTTAAAGTAAAATACAATATAGCTCTAATAACAGGTTTAAACTCTTTCTATTTTACATTTAGGGAATAAAGAAAAGCATCAATTTGATGAAGAATATCAATTCTGAAGCATAGGTCTTGGGTTTATGTACAAAAAAATTATAAAAAATATATAATACCCGTGTCTACAAACTAAAAACCCGAACCTTTTTCTTGTTTGGTATGAAAATTCAGATTTTAAATCCAGTATAGCATCTTTTAGAGACGATAAGGTTCAATTATAAACCGTTCGGAAGATATAAACTCAAAACATAAATTCTTATGAGTTTAGCAGATAAAATTTTATTAGATATGATTTTAAATACAAATATAATATTAATTTCATCTCAAATAGATTCTTTAGGAATAAAAAGCTTTGCTTCAGACGAATATAAGAAATTTAGGTGACAATTAATTTTTTGGTAGACTTAAAAAAAAACTGATCTAAAACACCATAAAAATAATGGATTAATATCGTTGAATAAAATTATGTTATATTTCAATCTAGCGTTTCGATTTATTAAAATTAATGATAAAGATTAAGATGCTTTTTGATATTTATTAAACTAAATTATCACATAGAGATTATGTATTATCTATCGACTTTTAAGCATCAGAAATATATTATATAATCTAATAAATTGGATGTAATAAAAATTTGCTATTTTTTAAAAAAAGCAATCACACCTTCAGAATAATTTAAAACTGCGTGAAAGGGAAATTTATTAAGGTCTTATATCTAAGACTATATTATTTTATCAAGTTTATGACATACGAATTCGCGAAAATATACATTTTTCAATAAAATTTTTAAAATAATGTGTTATACGGGTTTAAATTTCTAGCTCTCTAAGAATGGATTTTTTTACGTGAAAAAGTTTGCCTATACATGAGAAATTCGTTCATTATATTTGATATAGATTTTTATAAAAATAATTTTGCTAGATTCTTATTTAATTTCTCAACATACCTATATTTTTATCACATATAAATTAATAAATAACAGCTATCTATTTTTTTTTAATTTTCTAATGATGAAAAACCTTTTTACCATAAGACAATAGAAAATTAGACATTATAAGCTGTTCATTATATATGCATTTTAGCTTATAAAAACCGCCTTAAATAAATTGAACGAATAATATTATGTCCATGTATTTTTTATTTTTAAATTTTTCAGATTATAGAAAAAAGAAAATAGTTTGAATGAATAAAATCTGTGCAAATTTTACGTTAATAAACAAATGTTAAAGAATTAAAATGCTAAATTATTTGATTAAACCTAAATATAAACATATTCTACAATTTTTGGGAACTCTTTAAAATTTAAACACCGAAATTCTCTGATTAAGTTGAGTTTTCAACCACTTTTAGATTTTTTTTAATTACATCCAATCAATGGTTAAAATAATAAAAACTATACGAAATGAAAAAAGAAAATTATTACAAATTATTAGCAAATAAAACCACATCAAATATCTATTAAAGAGTTTTTCAAACCATATCTAAAAAAATAGGTATATTTTAAAATTTTAATTTCCAAATACACATTGTAGAGAATATGAAAAGATTTGAAAATAAATTAATGATTTTTATATTTGTTTTTTTAATATTCTATTTTCTTAAAAAAAAATATTTATTTGCGTCGGATAAAGTCAAAGCTGTATTTTTACAATTTAAATGCTCTGTTTTTATATTTGATTTCTAATATAATTTTCTAAAGTTTTTTGAGGAAAAAATAATTATATACTTCTAAACGCAAACCAACAAATTTGACTTGTTTCTGTTGATTTTTGCCCTAATTTTAGAATGATCACTAAAAAAAGCACCCCAATAGATGATTATGTCAAATTTATAGATGCAAAAGAATCAAAAAATTATATTATAAATAAGCCTCGCGCTACAAAAGACGCAAAAAAATATTTATGGGCTTCTAGAATCATATAAAAGAAAGAAAAAAATTTTTAATTAAATTCACAAAAAAACATAAAAAGTGTGAAAAAAGGCAAAAAGGTATTTAATTTATTAATAGATAGAATTTATCAGCTATTTTTTTCTTATAACTTCCCAAGCTGTTTTTTTCTCAATGTGATTTCTAAATCTATTTATATATTATAGTATAGTATAATACGATCAAGAATTTATTTATAAAATCATATGGTCGCAATAAGACGTTTTTCCTTCCTAAAAAATGGATTTAAACTCTACTTAAAATTTTCAATCACATGTAATTTCACTTTTAACGTATTCTTTAAATTACAGAAAATAAGAAAAATAAATGAAAAAAAATTTAGAATAATTGAGCGATAATTAAATTTATTTTATAAAGTTTATCATATCATTAAAAATATCTCGATGTATAGAAGTTTAATAATAATATAAAGCAAAAATACATTATTATGTTTTAAAATATACGCAGTTCCACAAAATTTTAAGATAAATAATTTTTTTTCTAAGTTATATGTTTTTAATAAATTTTTAAGTAAAAATAATTACATACAATTAAATATATAAATGGTATAAATGGCGTATATTTATGTAAGACTAGCCACATAAAAATAATTGAGAACAAATTCGATATTAATGTGATATTGAAAAAGGAGGAGTACACAAGAAGCTCAAAACATTCTTAATTAGAAATTTATTAATAATTGAGAATATATTTTTACTTTATATAATTTAGATTAAATGATTAGTTTTGGTGTATAATAAAATTATTTTTTATTTTTGCATATAAAGAATATACTTTTTTTTGTAAATATTGAGCATTTAAACTAATTTTTAATGCTGATATTTATTACGATTTTTTGACAAAATACTAGACTTTAAAAAAAAATTAAGTATCAAAGTTATAAGATTCGCCACTTTTAAATGTAAACAAAGCTTAAGAAGCTAAAAACATTTCATTTTCCCAAAAAATCAAGAGATCAGGCGAAAGCCCACATAAAAAATTAAATGCACACCTTTTTACAGGCGGAAGCTCCGCCAATATTTTATGAAATATTACTAACGATACTCTTTAAAAATAAAATTAAATCTTTCTTAAAAATAATACAAAAATTTATAATCTAAATATAAACTTCTATTGATTATCAAGCATATGGTTCATTAAAAAATATGCAAATTTGTGAGTCCTTAAATTTTAAAACTAAAATAGACACAATAAAATGTTTGAAAGTTGTTTTCATGGTGTTAAAGTTCAGTATCATAAAAATGTTAATTTTGCATAATATATAAAAGAATTATTTTTTCGAAATTAACATAAGAATATCAAAAACTAGAAAGAAAATATAAGATTATTATTAATGCTTTTTCTTTCGCTTCATTTGAAGCTCAGATTAAAAAAATGTCTAATGATTCACACTGTTTAAAAATCATGGTCTAACTTATCACCATACAAATCATACAAAAAATGATATATGTGATAATTATAAAATAATATATACTGGATCCAGACATGGAAACTAATATTCGTATGTCGAAAAATATCAACACTAAATGCGCCAAGCAAGTTGTGCTTGAGAAACTTAGATTTAGAGTGAGACCAGTTAATTTATATTTAAAATCACATAAAAACATTTATAATTTTGAATTTTTAACAAATAAAAACACATCATACAGCAAAAACTTCGATTTGCAATTTGTTGATTGAGATGCAAAAAAAATTTGAACATAAGCGATATAATATCTCTATCAATGGTGGAATAGCCATTTTTTTTTGGTTTTCTTAATGTCGAAGCACACATTAATTGAAATATACTGATATATTGCGTTAAAAAAAAATTTACAAAAAATAGATTTTCTTGGTTCGCACTTGGGTCCTATGACATATGCATTGTTTTATACATATGGTGAGCTTGGGTGAAATATCGAAGAGGTAAACAACTAATTTTTAAAATCTTTTCTAAGGCACAAAGTATCGATGTTACAATTCAAAGTTGCACAACTTGCAATAAAGAAGGATGTTTTCAACCCTCTTTTATATGGTTTTAGGTTTTGAAGCAATAGATAATTGGCACATATTTACAATTATAGGCCAACTATTTATACTTTATAAGAATAAACCAGAAAACGCTTAAGGTATAACACTATCAAAGATTATTGTATTTTCTTAACAATCAGGATTGAGACTTAGCTATGGTTAGGAAACTGCTGATCTTGCTGTCAACATTCCAAGGATATCTAAGAAATATGAAGGAGAATTTTCATGATGCTATGAGTATAGTTAGTAAATTCTGAAAACCAGATTTGCACATTACCATAAGATGTAATCTAAATTAATGTCAAACCAAAGAAAACTTATATTGGTCAAACAGCAAATGATAAGCCAGATTTGGTAACAAGGGTTTTCAAGCTAAAACAGAATTCCCTAATAAAAGATGTAGTTTTAAATGGTATAATTAAAAAATTAAAGACTTTTATATATACAATTGTGCTTAAAAGGCGGGGTAATCTCCATGCCCACATGCTATTGATTTTTGAAGATGAATCAAAAATGGTTAGAATTTCGAAAATTGATGTTATTGTATGTGCTGAAAAAACAGATTAGCTTTAGAATCCGAAATTTTATATAGCTGTTGCTAAACCCATATTATACATGAACCATGTGGGGTAAAAAACATGAATTCCCATGCATGGAAAATAATGTTCTCACAAAAAACTTCTCTAAGAGCAAAAATGATCATGCTAAGTTAATATATGACTGCCATCCTATATATAGAAGAAAAATTTAATTCATGACATATAAGAAACTATGATCTTGATAACATCAATTAATGCCATATTTTAAAATACTACTATAAAATATAACAGCCATATTAATTTTAAAATAGGGATTTATAAAATATATTTTAAATAGTCGTATAACAGATTGATCAAGGAGATATAAAAATGTAAAATAACAAGGATTTTAAAATTAATAAATATAAGATATTTAAGTGCACCAGAAGCTTCTTGGTGACTTTTCGGATATAAAAGGCCTTAAAAATCACATTCAATTCGGAGATTACCAGTGAATCTTTCTAATTATAAATAATCATATATGAAGTTGGAAAATTAAAGCATGCGGTACAAACTGTACATATGTATACCATGCTTTGTTATGATACAAACTTAATGAAGTGGAATAAGAAGCAAGAAAACTTCTTTATACAGAGATTGAATTGTATTAGATATTAGAATATCGACAATAGAAAAAAATAACCCGAAAATTAATCAATATGATCACAAGATTATATGTAGCATCACCTATAAAAAAGAGAGACTTTTATTAAGAATGCTTTTACTGCATGTAAAGGGTCTAGATTCATTCGAGAATATAAAAAATGTTTATGGTGATAAGTTTTAAAATTTTTAAGAAACTTCTATACCCTATAATATTATTTGAAATAACAACGAATCGGAAAAGTTATTGTCAGAAGCCTCTATAGTAGTGTCACCCAGAGAATTAACATACTTATTAGCGCACATTTATATCTTTAATCAACAATTGTGTTTTGACCTAATAAAATGATCGATAATAAAAATATATATATAATCTCACAAGCAGAGTTAAAAAACGAATTTCTTAATAATTTTGAAAAAACGTTTATGACATATGGATTAAACTTTTTGGATTTCAATTTGAAGTTACCCGAGAGACTATTGTATATAAGTAAAAAAAATGTTTATGATGGCGAGGAAATCAAATATAAAGAGAAGGTTAGTAATCTTAAACACAAGCGATCATTAGGGTAAGAAAATATTATTGAGACGATTGAGAAGGATCTTAGTCAATTATTATTCATTAATGAACTGACAAGATTTAGTAAAACAATTTTTTATGAAACTTTAATTAGTTATTTTTTAACTTGGGAAAGAGATGTGTATTTTTCGGAAACAACAGGGATAGCCACTGGTCTGTTATATGGTCGAAGAACTGTGCATACTCGCTTCAAACTTCCAGTCTCGATAAATGGCGTATTTTATCAGGGGTATTGTGGAATCAACCTTGACGTAAAAAATTAAGGCTTATATTAATAGATGAAATATCAATGTTAAGTAAGCATGTTATGGATACCATTGATGAAGTTTTAAAAAAAATTATGAAAAGAAAAAGTAGATTTGGGGGTAAAACAATATTACTCCGCAGCGATTTTAAATAAAATTTCAAATAGTAGTCATTAAAAAAAAATTTATTTTGAAAAATACTATTCATCCTACATACATGTGAAAATATTTGAAAAAAATAAATAACACTGAAAATTCCAGATCAAGAGACAATCACGAATTCAATGATTGGCTTAATAGAATTGAAAATGGTAATTTCAATAAAACTTCTATAGCGTTATATACCTTAAACTACATGAAAAAAGAATTAATAATTGAAGCTGTGTACGGGGAAAGTATAAATACGAGTGATTTTGAAAACATGGCTCGGAAAACAATATTAAATGCTAAGAATGCATTTGTGAATAAAATAGAACTACAAAATATAAAAAAAATGAAAAGGAAATGAGTAAATATATTTCATTGCTCATTATATTGTTTCTGAAAACGAAGAAATGAAAAAAATTCAATCGGATTTATTAATAGACAACAGCTATATGGGATGACTCCAGATAATTTATTTCCCAAAGTTGTTGCTATTATGATGTCAATAAGGATGATTTGATCCCGTGAGAGGTTTTTTAAATGACACAATACAATTGTTCAATATCCACATATGCATAAAATTGCATTTAAAATGAAAAAAGATAGCAAAGATGGCACTGTAATATCACTATTGAGGTTAGATCTAGCGCTCTCTGGAATACAGCTTCGTTTTTTTTAGCTAGAAAACAGTTCGCAATTATACCAGCCTTCGTAATGACCATACATTTGTCTCAAGAAAAATCATTTATAAATGTTGGTGTCTATCCAAAGACCCATTTTTACGCATGGCCAACTTTATGCGGCATTTTCAAGAACACCAGACCCAAACAAGTTCAAAATATATCAGTAAAAAGATAAAACAAGTATCAAGAATATAGTTTACAAAAGATTGAAAAATAAAATCATACGGTGATGATAAAGAATGCATATATTTATTATTTAAAAACAAGATGAAAAAAATTTACACATGCATAATATATGAAGCAAAAAAATGGAATTATTGTCAATATATACGTTAAAAATAATGGTTTTGAAAATTTATAATGCACCTATAAAATTATAAAGGTAGTAAAATAAGGCACTAAATAGTAGGATGTGATTAATTTTAATAATAATAAAATTTTTATAAATTATATTTGCAATTCATAACTATGAAATCTTTTTTTTAATAGAATAACAAATTACGATAAAGATTTTGAAAATTGACAGCGAAATGCTGGAACTCGAAAAATACTAATGAAAGAAAGGATTCAATGCTGGAAAGAAAATATGAAGATAACCCATAAAACTTAATTTGAAGATATATCATCTTTCTAAACTTCCCAAAAGACACCCAGTTTTAGAAAAATGGGTAAGTTAGCTAATTTCCTTATGATTAAATATAAAATATTTGCCCAGAAAAAGTACAGATAATTGTATTCTAATTTTAAGTATAAAAATGAAAACTGTTTTTTATAGTGAAAATCACACTAGGCTATGACATGCGTGATTCACACAATTTCCTTTTCCTTGAGTACAGAAATGTAAATTAAAAACATATCAGAGATACGTATCGTTTAAAATCCAGGACAGCATGCGAATGCGATTATATAGAATCAACTAAAAAAAAAATACAGGTGAAGGCCTTGCGAATCGCAAAGTAATGCTTGAAAATTTTTTAAATAAAAATAAATTCGGTCAAAATATTATACAGTGAATGACAAAATCATAATATAAATATCGCAGAAGTATCATGATATATTATATTAAATACTGCATTTTTCCTAAGTGTTTGAATCTTTATAGATTCATTATCCCTATTTAAAACAAAATGATACATAGTATCTATTATGAGGAACCTAAAACCATGAATATATTTTGAAAAAAGGCATATGCACAAAAAAATTATGAATAAATCAATCGGATAATTTTAGTTTTAAACAAGACTTAGTTCATTAAAAACGAATTAAAAGATGATAAGTTTGTCTTCTAATCCACGTTTAGTTCTTTTTATCAATAAAATATATCTATAAGAATCGCATTTTCTTTTTTTGTGAAAAAAATACTGAATATATTTTATTTTAATGTCTAAATTAAAGAAAAGCTTTTAATTTTATTTTAAAAGATGTAAAGTGCATTTCAATAATAATATTAAAGAACTTTTGGCTGATGAACGCCTCAAATGAAAAGTTTTAAGAGTGTCCTTTATTTTTTGAATCCTCATTTTCAATGGTGTGTATATGCTTACAAGTAGCCAGTTACAAAGAAAAATTTCACGCTAGACTTGATGTGATACTCACACAGCGCCTTTGCTACTTTTAGGCAATGTTGGGTTGAGACATTTCTAAAATACGTTAAGTGTAACACGCGATGTCTATAAAGACAGACAATGTATTTCGCAGTTTAAAAATGAATAAACCACAACTATCAATTAACAAACATTATTATATATTTTTTTAAAAACATCAAAGTTTTCATATCGGTAAATAAATATTATAATAAAGTTTATTGAAGCAGTATTCATCTTTTGTGACATAATATTAAAAATGAATGGAATAAAAATTATTACGGCTGGGATAAAAACATCGTGGTGCAAGAATCATCGTTTACATTGACAGTGATGTATTGAATAACGAAAACACCAGATAAAACACAGTATGGAGGGGTTTTGAGTATTTTTTATGATTGAACGTTCCAAAACAAGTCTTGTTCAAAACTTATTGGTAAAAACCCGCACTCCTAAGTCTTATTGAACGTTACATTTTGCCTAGAAGTAGTAAATTAATAAGTGAGTGGCGGGGTTATTCTTAAATAATAGACTTTGTTAAATGCATTTTTTCAGTAAACCACGGTCGAAACTTTATGAATACAGTAACTGTGACACATTCGAATAAAATCATGGCAAATTTTTGGTTAAAAGCTGATCACCCAATATTCAATTAATAAAGAAATAGATGGGACTTTTTCTGGTTACAAACATTGTTAGAAGAAATTCCACATCCGAACATTTGAGTTTTTAATTAAAAATTTAAGTTGAACAAAATATAAACACGCCTTTTGGAATTATTCTTTTGCGAATTTTATAGCTGATAAAGAGTTTTATTTAGAAAACAAACGCTATATTTAATTTCTTCATTATTCTTTGACCAAAAATAAGATAGGGGTTCGAAAAATAAAAGTATTAGCAAAAATACAGTTTTAAACCGAACGAGTATAAAACATTTTTTACACTTATCTATTTAACATTATCCATGACATAAAATTTCGGATTTTTATTTAATTATTAGAACCATATAACAATCATAAAAGTTATCTTTTTTATCCCAAAGATTTTTAAGCTATGTGGCAAATTAAATCAAATCGTACCATTCTTTCCCAATTTACTATAAAATTTCGCTTCAATCAAATATAAATTCGTTTAATTAAATTCATATTTTTATTTTATCACCTGCTATTGCATGAATAATTTGATATAAGGCTACTATCACACATTTCCCAATTCATATTTAAAATTATATTTTTTTTAATTATATATACTTATAAGATTATGTAGGCTTTTTTCATAAACCAAAACACGTAGACAAATACTAGGCGAAAAATTTATATTCTAGTTTAATTTGGATATGGTGCATATAAATTTAGAGATGTATTTATCATGAAAAATTCCGTGTTGTTTGCAGCTGAAATATATGGGATTGTGAATTTTACCATATAAGTACTGGTTTTCTGTTTAGTCTCCGCATTGATCTAGTAAATTTTTCAAATTTCTTTAAATGAGATTGATAAATAGCAATTAGTATTTCACCATACCCTTTTAGACCAAAAATGTAACTGTATTTCTTTGGAACTTATGTTGGTGATATTTATAGCATACTAAAAAAATAAAAAATAGTCACATATAGCATATATTTTTGAACAAGATTATTCAATACCATTCAAATATCAAGTTTATATATTTAAAATCAAAAAATGTGCCAAGCCTAAAAATAAATCCTGTTCTGTTTTGAGTCCCTGGTATCCTGTTCTTAAAACGAGCGAATTCAATCATTCTGGAAGTTAATTGTGATTTGTAATCTCACAGATAAATATACAATAAGGATATAAACAATAAGTATCCTTTCGAGATAAATGATATCCCAGGGTAGTTAAAATATAGAAAAACTATTGATTTTATTTTGCCATAGTTTATAAATAAGCAAACGAAAATAAATACAATAAAACCCGTTTTCAAGGCTTTTTTTTCAAAAATTGTGATTTATATAAAAATTGCGTCAAATAGAAGCAAAACTTTATGTTGGTATTGAATATAAAAAAAATTTCGTGCATATTTTTACGTGATATATTTTGAAGTCCAACAAGGTATTTTAACGTGTATGTGCGAGTTCCCATATCGCCAATAGTACCCCACTTTTCATTTAAATAAAGGTAGGTACTTGGTAAGAGGGATTTACGAATTAAATAGGATTTTTTAAAACACCGTTATCGATACCCAGAAATATAAAGTTGATCTGTGAGTCGTTTAGCTGCGCCAACTAATAAAAAAATTCCCAAAACCTAAAAAATACATATTCAGGGATATAATATGTTCTTTGTGTGATCTTAAGGGGTGGGCAGTAGACTATATTTACTTCTATTTCATGCATAGTTTACCGCTTTTGAGAATGTGTTTTAATGTTTGGTGATTACATGCTAGAAGAAGTCTCATAGGTGCTATAAAAGTAATTCTGGGATTTAACAAAGATTTCTAATGCCATAATTCAAATTTTTTTTCAGAAGATAAATTAAGAAAGTAAATTAACCTTGAATTTTTGAAGTTTTACCGTAAAGGTATACTACATATTTAAATTTAAAACCTTGAGATTTTTGAATAAATAAACGGCAAATTTATCTCAAAAATCCTAATTATAAGAATATTGTGTGTTTTCTTGATATTAATTCATCACGTATCTCCAATTTATAATCCTTTAAAATTCATTTTTAAATTAAATAATTACCATATCTCCGTACGAAATAGAGAAAAAAATGGATTTTTGTTCAAAATCTGTCTAAATTTAAATGTTATCTTGATCTTTTCATACAATTAAATGCATTTTTTATGAATTACATTCATCAAGTCATTATTTCTCTATACAATTTTTATCATTTTTATTACTTCTTATATGATCAAATGATCATCCATTTAAAATATATAGATTTGTCTTCATGCCAAAAATAGTGATTTAAATTAAAAAATCTTTTTTTTAGTGATTTCATCTATATATTAATTCAAATGATCATCCATTTAAAATACGTAGATTTGTCTTCATGCCAAAAATAGTGATTTATATTTAAAAAATCTTTTTTTTTGCGATTTACTTTATATATGTATTCAGACGATCATCAATTTAAAATACTTAGATTTGTCTTTATGCTAAAAATAGTGATTTATATTTAAAAAATCTTTTTTTTTGCGATTTACTTTATATATGTATTCAGACGATCATCAATTTAAAATACTTAGATTTGTCTTTATGCTAAAAATAGTTATTTATATTTAAAAAATCTTTTTAGCTACGATTTCCTCTTTATATTGATCAAAAATGACCATATTTAGATAGAAAAACATAAAAGTAAAAGATTTTTTGAAATGTGAGTAAAACCCCTTTAGTATAAACCTAATAATTTGCCTAAAAACTAAAATTGTATGCACATTTATTTTATATGTGTTTATATGAAAAATAATGGTTTTTTGATGATATAATATCCTTAAAATTCATAAATAGAGTATAGGAAACCCATTTAGCTTATACTAAATTTATGCAGAAGATTTTCCTTAGAAAAATATATATATTTGTGCAATAAATATAATCCAGTTAAGAATAATATAAATCAGATGAGGAAAATATCGTTTGCCTTCAAGGCAAATACGCACAATTTCTAAAATATTAATATACTTTTATTGATAATATATAAAATTTTAAGGCAAGATGTGATGCTGACAGGTGATTAGCATTTAAATATAAGAGCGATACTATAATCTTATGTGTTTTGTTCAATTTATAAGATTTAATTCAAGGAAGAGATACAACAGTGTCGAAATCATGATGGTAAACAAGAATGAGCTTTTTAAAACAAAACTCGATGGTTAAAATATTATTATTGAATAGTATTTTGCTATCTATACAATAATATCTTCTAAATATTCTCAGCTGCCCGTATAAAAAGATATTATTCATAGATTATATAGTATTCCCGTATTAATGTTGTATATTATAATATTTATAATCATTTTTACAATATTTGCCCGTTCGGTATAAAATGAATTATACAACTCCTAAAAAATGTCAAATTTGTAAGTAATTTAGAAGCAAAAACGTGAATCATTCATATTGATTTTACATATATTAGAAACTGTTGTATGATATACTTATGTGGTTTTTGTAGCTCATAAAGTTTACCAATAACTTTATAAGCTACAAAAGATAGTTGTGATAGTGGTAACTATAGATGTATGAATTATACCTGGGATAAATGGTAAACTACAATATATATTAGAAAATATAATATGTTTGAATTTCTTTAAAATTAACATCAAGAAATTAATCAAATTTCTATTCCAAGACCCACACACAAATAACTATAAGCGAAGTTGTTGGCATGAATTAAAGATCCGCTAGCAGATTTTAAAGTCAGCTTAAGAAACTAATGACACAATATTATAGCTAAAATACAATGAGAAAGGATGGGTATTTATATTTAAGTTTAGGAAACAATACTTAAGTATAAGGTTAAGTATAATCGAGATAAGGGATAAAAGATCAGATCTACGACTTTACTCTTTTAGATACAAGCGAATCACCTATCCAAGTATTCACTTCTTTTGTTCCGAATAAAACTAAATCAACTCTAGAGGTTTTAATTAAGATAGTGGTCAGATAGGGTTAAGTAATTATAAGGGTGGATGAAAAGGTTATAATTATTATCCCTAAATTACTGTGGACACCATAGGATCACACTTAAGTATACTTTTGTAGATCTTGATTTTTTCCATACACAGAATTTCAGTCGTACAACAATAAGCACAAGTACGGCATTAAAGGATAAAGAAGTAAAAAAAGAACATAGAGGCAAATTGTTGAAAGTCTTTATTTTTTTGATTCTATTAAGGCAATGTGTATGAAACTCTACATGACTTAATTAAATTCAATAACAAACACCTATGTATTTAATTGAAAATATTATATTATATTAATGTTCATACAAAAATTATCCCATATGTTATAACATGGATCGGTGTGGTGACACGATATCATAAAACTACCTGGAGGAACTAGATGTCACGAACCAGGTTGATGCATATATTCAAACCTTGGGATTAAGAAAAACCCTTGAATTAATAGGACACGAAAGAAGGAGAGGTATTGAAGAAGACTTTGTAGAGGAGAAGATAGCGGAAAATTAGATACGCTGTGAGTACAGAGAATCAAGCAAGCTGTGCCTGAGAACAAAAACTAAAATTACGACTATAAATTTAGCTTATAAATAGAAAATGCTTAATTTTCATACTAATTTCAATAATTTTATGTTGATATTTTATATTTTTTCTATATTAACTTAAAATAAATATGATTGATTTTAATTGCAACTTGCTGTCAAGAACCAATTCAAGGTATATATACAAGATTCAGGATTGAGAAAGAACCTTGAATTAATAGGTCTGAAAAAGTATTGAATATGATTTTGGAGAGGAGAAGATAGTCGAAAGTATTTATACGCTGTGTGCATGGGAAATCAAGCAAGTTGTGCTCAGAAACAAAAAAAAAACCAAAAATTTATCCAAAATGTAGCCTTATAAATAAATCTTGATTTATTTATTTGTGGGTTAGTTTCTTTTTATCAATTTTATCTATTTAAGCGTGGTCAGCCCATTGGTAATAGTGGACAACTACTTGATGCATTTTTGACACCCTCCCCTGTTATATCTTCACCAACTGCTCTTCCTCTCTCAAATGAGATGAGTTCAAGTGTCTTGCGGAGTATATGAGCTTTCGTGTATGCATCTACTTCGTCCGGGATTTTTAACTCCTCAACATATTTTTTATGGGTAAAGTTTCTTTTTATCAATTTAGACGTGGTAAGCCCATTGGGAATATTGCCCAACTCCTTTATACACCTTACCCTGATCTATCTTCATCAACTGCTCTTCTTCTCAAAAATGAGATGAGTTCAAGTGTCTTGCGGAGTATGAGAGCTTGTATGTATGCTTCTACTTCGCCCGGGATTTTCAACTCCTTACCAATAAATAAATATAATTATTGATTTGGGGTGGTGTGGTTGAGTGGTTTACAAGTCTGACCCCTAGGTCAGGGGTCGCGGGTTCCATTTCCACCCACCCCACTAATTTCCGAAACGAATTTACTCTAAAGAAAAATACCCAAGGGGGCGGCCAGTGGACCATAAAAGATAAACCATAAAGCACTGACAAGCCATGAGAAAAAGGAGGTTGCTGTGTAAGCCGTTGAGCTGTGCCTTCAGTATTGAAAAAGATCCCACACCGTTCAGCAAGGATATAGGTAAGTGTAGAGTGTGGTTGTAGCTTGTAACTTGTAGCGATGAACAGTAGACAGAATCTCATTCCCTCCACATAATGACTGCCGCCTATGAGAAAGGGCCCAATCCACGGTGATTACGGGTGACAAGAAGTGCTGGAGGAGTCCCACAGAGAGACGCAGCAGTTAAGCAATAGTTCCTATGTATATAAAGCGAACTTCCTAAAAAGTAATAGAAGAAAAACATAAATAAATAAAGTAAATTCGATTAGAATCTTTAATTAATTTGATCGACCTGGGATTTGTTTATTGATCTGATAATATAACGAGGGGAAATAATAATTAGCCTATGAAATGTTATTTATAGCAATAATATATAAAATTCAGAGCGAAAAAATCCCACAAAAAAATTAAATAATGGCGTAAAGAAAGAAAAATTTTTTAAGAAAACTTTCAAGAATAAATAAATTGATTTCATATGCTCCCCACCGCCAGTTTATTTTGTATTAAAATAAAATTATAGAATACTAGCTCAAATGTGCATATTCAATGTGTAAATTATTTCAATCGGCTATAAATGAGGATTAATTATTTAGATTCCCATATATATTACACAGCATAATTGAAGCATCTATTTATCTCTTCTTGTACAAACCCGAAAGGCATTCTAAATACACGAAAATTTGCCAAAATGAAAACACAAATTTATGAAAATGATTTCGTTATCTAAATATTCGACATCTTGAATCATCAATTTAAATGATTAAGAGCTTGAATCTTCTATACGCAAAACCATTTTTAAATTATTAAACACGTAATAAATAACGCCTGGCAGTATGGGGTAAAGTGAATGCAGGTAGTTTGATTTAGATCAAAAGAAAGCTTTCAGCTATAAATACACACTTAATCGTAGCACTGAAACGGCTTGACTGAATTTATGAGCTCGGGTGCAAGTAATCAAAGCCATCATTGGTATGCAGGTGATGTTTCGCCGTAACGGTAACCCGATTATAGTGTTTAAAGAAAAGATTTGAAATCTTTTAATTTAAACACTATGATGATCAATAGCAAAATATTGTTAGTCATGATCCTATCTATTTTTGTAGCATATATTGGGATAAAGACTTTTCATTTTTAAAGACACTATGATAATAGCAGCAAAAAAGCTCATTTTTTATATAATTTATAAATAAAGCTATTCTTAGGTTTAAAGGGTAAAAGATGATATGAGTCAAACAAAAGAACATAATTTCCAATTTATTATAATGAATTTTTACGGTTATGGTTTATCTTATAGGCTAGTTGTTGTATTTCACGTATAATCCAGAACTTATTGCACCTATTTATCATTACCAGAACCCGGGTCACTTAAAGTGGGACTATTAATATCCTTTTCATTGTAAGATTCTGGTCCCTCATCCGAAAAACTTTCACATTTTTTTTCAAAAAAAGATGAGCTTACAGATAGGGGATATTCGTTTGATGCATCGTCGCTAAAAAGATGGTTTGACTCGGATATCAATTCATCGTTATCACATTTTTGATGGTCAGTTTGTTCTGGTAAATTTTCTAGTGGTTGAATGCGTTGTGAGTTTTCGTAGTTATCACTTTTTTGATAGTCAGTTTGCTCTGGTAAATGATTTTCTGATGGTTTATTATGCAGAATGCCGTCGTTTTTATCATTTACGAATATATTTTGATCGGTATTCATTCTGTTTTCATCAAAGTATGATTTTTTTTGATGAAAGTTTTCTTCTAGTTCTTGTTTTAAATTTAAAGAATCGCTGTGTTGTTTTAAAAAATCGTAACAATTTTGGTTAGATTGAATCATCTTACTATTTTCATAATTATTTGGACTTAAAATATCATCTTTTTCCGTTCTATCATATTTTTCTTCTGCAAACTGGTTTCCTGATTCAGTATCCAAAATATTTTCATTATTTATGTTATCGTTTTTAGATTCAATAAACCCGCTTTCATTATTCTTTGTTGCAATAAATTTTTCATTGTTTAACTCTGTGAATATTTCATCATTATATTTATTTTTTCCTTCCCCATTTAATGTACTTATATTATCAAAGTGTCCTTCATCATTATATTTATTTGCCCCTTCATCACTTAAATTACCTACATTTCCATTGATTTCATCAAAATATCTTTCATATCTAATTTTATTTGCCCCTTCATTGCTTACATTACCCACATTTCTATCGCCTTTATTCTGATACTTTTCATCAATGCAATGATTTTCCGGTTCAGTGCTTATTTCAGGGCCGTAATCAAAATCGTCATCATAATTTGAAAATATATCCGATATTTTATTGATTTGATTGTCTTGATTTGATTTGCAGAGGTTCAAATTTTCATTAAAAATTGGCTGTCTTGTCTCCAAGCCATTTTGTGTACTTTCCTCTTTTGAATAATTATCGATGTCCCGATCATTATTCGGGAATGTCTTTAGATCATTATCAGTTTTGTTTGTGTTACTAAATATATCGGAATTATTTATATCAAATACCTTTTGTTCACCCACTTTTTCTGCATTGGAATCGATTTTAAGTTGTGATTTTGGTGAAAATTGATCCAATCTAAAAATATCATCATTTGAAGCATTTTTTTCATCTGTTTGCTGTTCTTTGCTATTGATTTTATCTTTTAGCCTTGATTGAATTTCATTTGAATCATTTTCTGGAAGTATGTGATTCTTATCCTTCGGTATATTTCCATCAATATTTTCGTAAATAGAAACTGAATCTTTATTTTCTTCCCCCAAATCCTCAATGTTTCCTTCAGTATATTCTTTATTTTCCTGGTTTGTGACAGTAGCACCGTTAACTTTTAGCTCAATATCATTTATTTTTTTACCACCGATTCCATCAAAAAATCGTTCATTTTTAGATTCGGATGATGCAGAACGGAAAGAATATTTGCAATCAGGACTTGATTTAGAAGAAAAACCATCAATATTTTTTAAAGGTAAAGGAATATGAAGTTTCGGAGATAAACTTTCTTCTTCGTTGTTTTGTGAGGAATTAAGTTTGCCTTGCGTTTCTTCATTATTTACGTTTTTCAAGTGGTCAATATTTATAGAAAACTTGCCTTTGGTGATATTCATTTGGGGTGTATTTGTTATACTTGATATTTTTTGTTCATTATTGCTGAAGATGGGTTCTTCTCTTTTAATGCTGCATATTTGAGAACCATCCTTTTCACTTGATATGTTTTGTCCATTGTTGCATAAGATTGATTCTTCTCTTTTAATGCTGCAGATTTGAGAATCATCTTTTTCACTTGATATGTTTTGTCCATTGTTGCATAATATTGATTCTTCTCTTTTAATGCTGCAGATTTGAGAATCATCTTTTTCTCTTGATATGTTTTGTCCATTGTTGCATAAGATTGATTCTTCTCTTTTAATGCTGCAGATTTGAGAACCATCCTTTTCACTTGATATTTTTTTACCATCATTGTTGAAGATGGCTTCTTCTGTTATATTTTCCGTGGTATCGTTTTTTAAATTTATATCTGTTGAATGTATTGCCTGATTTTTATCATCCAAATTACTGCCCGAAACTGTAATATGTAAATCCTTTGTATTTAAATCCGCATTGCCAATCAAATTAACCGGTTCTTTTGCTTCCGTTTGAGTTTCAACTGCTTTATTTTTACCACTTATTAATTGCGTCCCTACTTCTTTCTTCACATTTTCAGGAATAGACAGAACCTCGATTTTATCTACTTTATTTTCAAATATACCAATATTTTTAATTTCTTTATCGTTTTCATCATTAAATAACTGATCACATTCCACATTTTCAATGGATTTGGATGTATCGATTAAATCTCTTCTAACTGTATCCACCCCAAAATCCAAAAACATACCGACATCCTTATTAATATCATGTAAAATACCAGTTCCATATTCAGCTCCCAACAAAACACCATCTCTCGGAACTAAAGAGACAAATCGAATATTCTGCATACCAAGATTAAAAACAACAAGTTTTACTGTTTTTTCTCTGTTTTTATATAAATGACGAAGGAAATCGTCTACATCGCTGGTATATACATTTTCTATACCTAGAATATAGTCTTGTTCTGGTATTAATCCTGATATTTGAGCAGGTGTGTTCGGATGTACTTCAAGGATATGCATTGATAAAAGTGATGGTGTGCCTGTGTGTATCCGTACACTCATACCCAATGAAATATTCCTTTCTAATTTTGCACTAGAATATTCTTTATCCCTCTCATTTATACCGCTAGAATTATTACTTCCTTCATTTTTAATACTAAAATTACCACTTTCTTCATTTATACCGCTAGAAAATTTAATTTCAGCATTTTTCAAACTACTATTACCACTTTCTATATTTATAACGCTATTATTACTTTGATTATTTATAACGCTACTATTAGTGCTTTCTTCTTTTTTCAAACTACTATTACTACTTTGATCATTTATAACGCCATTATTACTACTTTTATCATTTATAACTCCACTATTAATACTTTCTTCTTGACCTAAACTCGAATTCTTTATATCGTTTAAATCTATTTTATTATTATCCAAACTAGAACACGAACTATTTTTTTCTTCATTGACACATATATCATTTATTTCTTTAACAACTACAGAAGAACCTTCATTTATTTTAAAACTATCATTATCCACAATCCTACTTCGACAAACCCCATCAACCATAAAAAGATCTCTTTTACTAACAACAACCTCTGAAACATCGACCCCACGAGAATCTATTACACCAAACCGTATTTCACCATCTCGATTCCATATATCTACCATCTTTCGTACATCACTCGTCCCCTGTACCTCACTTCCATTAATACTCCCTATATAATGCACAAATGGAAGTAAACCACTGCGATGTGTTGGACTGTTCTCACTCACTTTCAATATTTGGAGTGTGCGGAGTGTCGATTGTGTATTCCCCATTTTCTAGGGGCTTTCAATCTTAATATATTTGTAAGAATGGAAATAATAAACTAAATATTTATTTCTTTTTTTTGATTAAATTTAATATCAATTCATAATTTCTTTATGATTGCTGATCTTCTCCGCTATGTTTTTTTTCATATTATTACATTTACAAAACTAAATATTTATTTCTTTTTTTTGTATGTATTTACTATAATTCATAATCGCTTTAAAAATGCTGATCTTCTTCGCTATGTTTTTTTTCATATTATTACATTCTCAAACTAAAAAGTTATTTCTTTTTTTTGTATGTATTTAGTATCATTCATTATCGCTTTATAACTGATGATTTTCTCAGATATGTGTTTTTTAAAATATTATTATATTCCAATGGATAACAATTCTGTGAGCTACTACTGACTCTTTATAAGAGATATCGTATATTATGACCATAATAGCTTTATCCAAATTAATTATTCATACTGTTATTATTTATTATTATATATCTAAAGTTTCTTTTTTCTTTTTAATGTTATACAAAATACATATTATGCATCAAAATAATGCTTGTATCTTTTACTTGTTTTGCCTACGCGAAAATAATTTATTCAAGTTAAAATGAATTTAGTAACTATTCTGTGATTATAGAGAAATTAAAAAAAATATATAGATAATAAATTGTAGATGTAACATACCACATATGATCCACATGGGTGTTTGGATACGTAAGGCACAATATAAATTTATTCATCCTACAATTTCCAAGAAAATCACGTTAAAGTAATGTAATCTTGCCTTTAACATATATAATCTTAAGTTATATGAAAAAATATATCATATCTAGTTTAGGTAAAATATATTTTCATCACTTACCTACCCACGTTTTCATGAATTTTAGCATTAAATAGTTTTTTCATAAGTGGTTTGTTTATCCAAATACATTTATAAGCCAAAATAAACAAAAGAGGTATCTATTGACAGGCAAGATTTATACTTAATATAAACCTACTTTGTCACAATCTTTATCCATACGTCTTTTCCTCTAAATATCTAAAAATTCTGCGTCATTCTCAATGATATTTTTTTGTGCCTAAGCCTCAGATCTCATTATTACTACTAGCTCGTTAATATATAACCTATGGTATTTTGTGGCCTCCTCATCCGATGTTATGCCTATAGGGCTCCTACTGTTCAGGACAGACAAAAATTAAAAGCTTAAAAGACTTCAAAGCAAAATTTTATAAAAAATTAATTTATTATGAAAAAATAAAACTCCACATTTTTACAAATTCAAATATCTGTTTATTTGTAGGTTATGCTTAGTTTCCGATTTTAGACTTCTCTTCAAGCACAACATGATTAATTTTACATGGGCACATTATTGTATATCCTTAACCATATTCTCTTTCATATCTTATTAAGTGCCTCTCCTCTTTTCAAGACCCATTAGTTCATGAATTTTTCACAATCTCATAGTATAATGTTTCCATCAATTTGGTTTATGAATTCAAGTTCTTTCTGGTATCTTTACAGATAATGCTTACATTATACCATATTTTACGATATATTAATAATACATACCATCCTATAGATTAATGAATATTTAAATGCTTGTAAATCATATTTAATTTGTCTCTCGTTTCAATCTTTTTTTTTGCAAAACAATGGTGATCATTCTGAGAAATTTCAATTGTATAGCTTAATTTTATTTGCAAAACAATGGTTTTCAAGAATAATGATTATAAAATAGGCATTTAATCACAAAGATTGTATGAATAAAAAGTTTTTTTTGCTAAAAATATCACAATTTTGCCAATATTCCCTATTATTTGTACTTGTGTGTTTGTAATTTTACAACCGGAAACTTTTATTATAGATCCCCTTTTTTGAGCCTACCTGAAAATATAATAGCCATAATTTAGCTTTTTTATAATTATTAGATAATCTGAAGTGACATTATTGTGATTTTGCAAAATTTACAGCTATTATTTCTAAATAAAATTACTAAAATTTACTATATACCCTTATCATCACAAAAATTTTTACAAAAAAAATGGAATAGAAAAGATTTTATAAATCAATTTTATATCGTCAATAGCGAATTCTATGACTATGTTTCAATTTAAAATCACACAAAAAAGCAGAAGAGTAAATTTATTGAAAAAATTGAGGAATATATTTATGCAATGAAATTTAATTTTGTTTAAATGGTTAAAGTTGCTTTAAAAAATTAAATTTCGATCAAGATTATGCATAAAAAAGCTTACTTTACTCGGTAAATTTTTAAGGTTAAAAATATATTCATACGAAAAATAATTACTGCACACTAAAAATGAATAATTAAGTGATAAATTAATATTTGACTCTAACGAAGTTAAAATCTAAATATATAAGTTAATGGGTTAGATTCTCTTAAAAACAGCAGAACAATGGTAACATGACATTTTTGAGATTAAGATCATGTGAATATCCAATAATTACAGATATTCCTGATAAGCCAAAATGAAACATTAAATGGTATTGCATTGTTTCATCTAAATTATGTTGTAAGAACTGTTGCGAATGCAAACATTTAACGTAAATTTTATGATTTTTCTTTGATCATATGAACTAATAAATCGGACATATTTTCGATACACATCAATAAACATAATTCTAAAATATAATTTACACGTTCCCGTGTCAAGATTCTCTTGTTAATATTATATAAATAAACTTAGGCGTATATTCAAATTTTATATGGCATATAGTAAAGTATTTGGCCTTAGATATTGTATTGAAACTGTATTTATCGGCCGATTTCAAGAATATAAAAACGCTAAGATTTACGCATAAAACCCTTTTACTATGTTTTATGTTTTTCGATATCATTCTTCTATTTTTTAGTAAAACCAAATCTAAACTATTGAAACGAGTATTGTTATATTAATATCACTTTTAGAAAAAATTTTAACACGTTTCTTAAAATACAAATTTGTGTTTTTTAATATATAATATATTGATATGGAAATATAGATGTATGAATAAAATTTTTCTCAAATTTATACGAATATTTGAATTTATACATTTAAATTGCTTAAATGTGGAAATTTTCGTAGAAATTTTTGCCTTACGAAAAAATATTAATCTAAACCCTGTAAATATTATAAAAGAACTTTAAATCACCTTTCAAGAAGAATACCCAGTATTTCTTACATTAGGTTTTTTGTTAGAATTTATTATATCTTTCGTTCATCTTAAATATAGTTTTATTTAAGGCAAAATTTTGCTTTAGCCTTGATATTTATCTAGTTCATAGCATAATTTTAAACACTTAGCACCGATAATTTAAGACATTCGCTATTCCATAGAAATTTTATAGGAATTCCAACATATTACTATTTTTTCATTAAAAGATTAATTTAGGGAATATTCATTTATTTTAAAATTTTCAAATTAGAATAATAATTGTAACCTTAACAGGAAAACAATACTAAAAAACTTTAAACAATAATTAGAGTATGAGATTTTTTTTAATTTGAGTTACACTTACAAATAAGAAACCCTGCTACAGCAAGCACAATAAGTACAATTACACCGATACCAATATATTTCCAGTTTATACCACATTCTTCTTCATCTTTTTTACCATCTTTTTTGCCTTTTTTATCCTTATTTTTCTCATCCTTTTCATCTGATGAAAGTTTCCATAATCCTTCGCTTGTTTTATAAAAAGTAGATGCATATGCTTTAGCTCCATCTGTAAATTGTGCTTGGAATGTCCAATACTTCTCATCCGATTTGTCTTTTGGCAATTTTACTTTGTAATTTTTATCTTTCTTTTCAACATTCTCTTGATCCTCATAGACTTTGAATATCTTTACAGTATTCCAGCTGTTCTCATCATCTTTTTCTTTGTTTTTTCGTAAAGTTAACGTTTCAATATCAAAATCTGTTTGGTTTTCTAAAAGTGCGCACTGTTCATCTTCCCCTACAATTCCAGTCAAAGCTATAGTCTTTCCATTACTGGATTTGGTATCCTTTTTTTCTGGTGTGGACTCCTTTGGATTGGCCTCAGAATCCTTTTTAACAACTCTAAGAAGTATTAATGGAAGTAGGAAAAAAATCATTCTTATTTTTAAAGATTGGAGTTTATTTATATCTTACCAGTGATAAATTAATATCAAATTATTGGATTTATCACCTATCGTGACATTTATTATTGATAAAATTTTATATCACAAATTTAATATATAGATTCAGAGACATGTATTTTAATTATAAGTATTTTTTCATCAAATTTTTTGTGTCATTAAATCCAAAATAGAACACTAAAAATGATAAGTGTTTGATTTAAATTTTTTCAACAGGAATTAAACTAATTATATTTCTAATACATTTAAATGCAAAAAAAATACAAAATATTGTTAATTACTTATCTACATGAAATTTTCTGTGCTTTATCACGTCAAAAAATTATGATAAATTAAATGGTCAGATAAATTTTAATGTATCAATGAAATGTAATGCATTCCATACGATCAAATATAAAAAAACATATGATTTAAATGTTTAATTCTAAACACGTGCTTTTATTTGCAATGACGTATGATCAGATCTATTTTTTTTTGTTTCAGAAATAAGGAACAATATTTCACCAGTAAAATTATAAAACTTTAGAACTATCCTTTTAGGTACTACAAATTTTATTCTATAAGTCGTAAACTAAAAAAATTTATAGAAAAGCACAATCATAAAGCTTATTAATATTAGAAAATATTGTCAAAATATAAATTTGTGTTGAATAATGACCCATTTAATTGTAGGTATATCATTATTGTGGTGTATGTAATATTCATGATAATTGATAATTTAAATATTCTACCACCGCGGTATTTTGCATATGGTGTTTATTTTATTTTAAAAATCACATAAAACTAGAGCTCTGTATCTAAATGCCTATATTTTGAAATATCCCGTAAACCCTCAATAAAGATATAATCAGTGCTTAAACAAGTTTCACCTCATACTTCAGAATATAAAGATACTATTTTGCCTATTTATTTGTTTTTAAATAAAATATTTTATTTATCTAAAATAGAACAAAATTTTAAATGTTTTGTTTCGATGTATACAAAAAAATGAAATGTTTCTAACTTCAATATAAAATTTACAAGCTTTATCAAAATAATAAAATTATTTTTGCTGCAAAAGAGAATAATTATATACAGAATCAAAATTCTGAGTTAAGAAAAAATAAAATTTATAATTTGATCGTAATATGATAACTAACATGGTAATCTTAAGTTATTTGTGTAAAGAATGTCATTTCTAATAATATATCAAATGAATACGTCGCCTAGTGAAATAGATCCTATTGATGGTCTTGAAAAAATCTTTACTTAATAAAATTACAGTTTCATGAGATCATATTGTCTTTTTAGCTATGAATACCGTAAAATTATATCTAATTTATTGTAATAATACAGTTTTTTAGAAGAAATAAATAGTTGAAAATAAGTTAACATAATAAAATTAAATAATTAGCTCTCTAATGTTTATGAATATAATTAGCATTTAAAATATTATGAGTTTAATACAGAAGCGAGCACCTTTGTTCGAAAAAGATCTAACTTAACACTATGGATAAATTTTAAACGTAAATGGAACTTAATTTTCAATTTTTATAATCATAATTTAACAAAACATTTTTAATCAAAAAATCTTAAACAAAACTTTAAAATTTGTATCTTTATTAATAAGATGTATTGGGTTTATTTTTCGTCTAAACTTAATATGCTCGACTTCATCTTTATATTTTTTTAATGTAATAAAAGCATGATTTTATCTTTACCTATGATATAAAAACGAATCATATGTCAAATGCTTTACAAAATAATAATTTACATTAAACAACACCCTACACATTAAAAAAAAAATATTTTTTTGTACATAATGAAATGAACTAGGTACATAATAAAAATTATTTTTTTTTAATTAAATTCCAAATTTTTGATGGAAGTCACCGCTTTTTTCATCCTAAAACATGTAATTTTTATTCAAAAAATTCTCTAAAATACAAATAATGTTTATATAATAAGCTTTGAGATAGAATATGATCTAGATGGAATCCCAAAAACAAAAATTATACCCTTGATGCCATACTTTCCCATAAATTATATTTTTATTTTATATTTTATGATCTTAATTAACTAACTTTATTGAAGATGTAGAAGTTTTTGATATTTCATAGATTCTCCAAAATTTTCATTGCATAATGTATGGCTCCACTGATTATTTAAACGCATTAAATCAACCCGTTTTAACCAAATATCGCAGCATTTCTTAAACTATAATCATCATTTTATCGATTTACTATAAAAATATTGTAAAAATCTTTTTTTGGTTTCAATCGCATCTAAAAAAGTAACAAGGTGCGCTAAAAGAAATTAGAATGCCTCAAAAAATTTATACATATATTTTTTTTATCATAAATACCAATATAAATTTTATAAACGTTTTTAATATTTTTTTTTCATTTATTATACTTTGAAGGATAGAAGTGGCGCAATCGAATATATTAAGCGAATATGAAATAACCAATTTATTAGCTAATTTTTGATTTTAAATTACAGACATAAAATACGCAGCGCAATTTAATAAGCAAATATCATCAAATAGGCAACTAAAAACAAAAAAAAACTGTTTTGATCTCCTATATTTCTCTTTATATGCATTCTAAATCGAGACCTTAGTATCCAAGTCTTATTATACCTGAAAAATATCTGTGAAAGAATTAAAAAGGTTTGTTATATTCTTAGTTCTATTAAAAATATCAATTAGTTTTATATTATTGAATTTTCCTAATCTTGGATATTTTAAAATTAATATAATCAAGCTTATATGATCTTTCATTGTATTCAGATATAAAATAGAACGCTGAAAACTGATGTGATTACTGACAAAGACTTAATTAACAAATTATTTCAATCGTATGACAAATAGTAAATATATTTTGCAAATAAAATAAGCCTTTTAAGCGTGTAAAATATCAAAAGTAACTCTTATAATTTAAAACATTGAATCTAATGACGAGTTTTTTTAAGACATCGCAAATACACACAATAATTGAATATTACAAGTGTATCAAATTTGCTGAAATTATACGGTATCTGCTTAAAAACACAAAATTTCTTTTTAATATTAGTTTTTATATATTTATTATATTTTTCCGTGGGTTTTTTGTTGTAGTTGTATGATTTTATCAGAATAAATAAAATATCAGATAGATAAACCATAATAAAAATATCAGAAAAAGAAATAAGCTGGTATCAATTTTTTTGTATTAATATGACTAAATAGTATTTTCGTGTTTTTTATGCAAGCTTTTATAATACCTACCAATGTTTATACATATTAAGTGTATTTATGTGATTATTTTACATTGATATTTATTATGGATATTTCTGTTTTTTTTGAAACGGTTATAATCTTTATGCATGGATTATACAAACATCTTTTGAAATTATATTTTTCTGTTTTTATATTCTTTTCGCAGAAAGTCATGTGTTTTATCGCGGCAGGAATAAAACAAATATAAAAAATACTAATTGGGCATTTTGATAATTTCATAAGAAAGTTTTCTACTCTTATTGATCTTTTATGGATATGCAAACCAGTTAAAAAGAGAAATTATGCTTAGAATAAAAATCGAACTTAGGATACATAAAATAAATTATATTTCGAGAAATAAACGGTGGAAAACAAAATACGTAAGCATAAAAAACATCAGATTTATTTTACTCAAAAATGGTTTTTTTGTTGCAATTTCAAGCTTTTTAAAAGGAAATTATGTGTAAATTCTATATAATACCACATTTATCCAAAAAAAACAGAACTTCATTTTAAACTCTTCGCTTATGAAACATAGAGACTATATATTAAAGCTCCTAAGCTATGAGAATTCCCAAAAAACAGGCAAGGGTCAAAAAATAAAGATCACTTATTAGGTTCTGATGATACGATAGAAATAAAATTCAATACTTTTAGTAATATGTGATCATAAAAAAGATTCTTCGCATAATAATACATGTAAAACTTAATAAACCAGAAATTCTATATAAAAAAAATCAAGAAGGTGCATATAATCTAGATGTTTATTACAAAAAAAGTAATAAAATACTTATTATATCACCTGTTTTGATGAAGATGTGAAATAAATTAATAATGACATTATTTTACGGGTAAAAGGGACAAAAATACTGTATGTTCTAAATCTTATCCATAAAACCAAGAATTAAAAATAAAAAAAAATGCCTTTATAAATAAATATAAAAAGCAATCTTGCCTCGAAATTTAATATAGCGAAGTATATTTTTTATAAAATCAGAATGCATAAATATTATTTAAATAAATATAATCATGAAAGAACTCTAATAATTCATATATAAATCATTTAATTTTTTTAAAAAAGCAAAATAAACGTTATAAACATGTTTCGATCGTTTTTCAATATATGAGAACTACTCGATAAAATCGAGAATATACTTTGAAAATAAAACGAATTAAATCATTAAAAAACTGCTAAATTAGTTTATTGATGTTTTTAAAAGCTCTAAACATTAAAATAACGTTTTAAATCGAAATTTTTTTTTATTTTTTTTGTAATGTAATTTTTGGCATGATGGTGTTGGTAATTTTTCTTTATTTTAAAAAAATATCAACTATGATTGAATTAAAAATAAACTTATGGAAAAAAAGAGAAATCGATATTCTTTGGATAAATGCTTGTTTATTGAAAATATTATGTTCATTTGGATTCTATGAAAATATTTTAATTAAGATAACAACCAATATTATACCAGATATTACTATTAATGTCGTTAGAAGAATCAATGAACTAGCATACTCCCTATTCTCTGGGTTTTTAGCCACTTCAATATCTTCAATAACAGTTTTTTTCGATTTTATTTTGGAGTTATTCGATTTAGAGGGTTTTAGTTTCACATCTTTAGATTCTTCTTTTGTTTTAAAATCATCTTCATCTTTTTTAATATTTTCCGGCTTATATATATTACTTGGATAATAGTCCTGGACCGAATTGGGCTTTTTCAATGTGCTAGATCGGCCTCCATATGTATCAGTTTTATAACTCGTAGGATATTTAGATATATTACTTGGGCGATAGTTCGAAACATATTCGGGATTTTCATATGTGTTAGATTGCCGTCCAAACAATTCGGTTCTGCGATTGAATGGAAATCTTGTGTTGTTTTCACTATAACAATTACAAAATTTGAAATTCGTAGTAAATATAAAAATTATACACAAATATGCCATGTCCATTTTCTAAATATACGTATGATGTTTTGATTCTGTTAACAATTGTTTGGAAATATAATTGATTTAAATTCTAATCTGTGATTAACATTAATTTATTTCTAAACAATTAAATTAATCTAATTAAATGCTTCCTCGATTAAAAATCAAATTTTTAATGAAAAATATTTATCCTTAGACACAGTATGATCCAATTAGACAATTTATGAATTATGTTTTTTCAATAATGGGGTGTTAAAATATTAATATCGAATATGTCTGTGTTCTGATAGCGATTTTCCATTAAATTGTCGAAAATTAAATTGAAAATAAAATTTATTTATATTAAAGAATCGAATCTAGAAGATTAAAATATTTGATCATTATGATCCGATTTCTTGAATTATTTTATTAAAATACTAATAACTATAAGTATTTGGGTTTAATACTGAATTTTCGTAAGCTATCTCTTAAATTAAGGCTAAATTTAGTCACCTATATACACCAAAGCCCATCTGCCCTTATTTTAAACAGGATTAAAAGACAAAAACATATAAAACTCCATAGGTTGTAAAATGCATACAAACCAAATACTATATTTATATTCAATTTTTGTTGGTAAATATGCATATAACACATAACCAGTCTAGACATTCGTTCGATAAAGATGTTATTTTATACAACTATTCAATTCACATATTTTAAAAATATCAGACCCTCTAAATGTTAAAACATAAGATTTTTCGTTAAACCATATTCCTTTCTTTCTTTCTTTCTATAGGTTAGGTGAGTTGTATAAAACCATATGTAGATGGATGCCTTTTCCTTTTAATATTTTCTTGGTTTTAAAACAATAATTTCAGATAAACAAACATTCTATATCAAATATATTGTGTGTTATATTTGATCACACAATTAATTTTAGTATAACCGGATAGTTGTATTGTTATATTGCATTCTTACTTGGCGAATGTAAATATTAGCCCCTTACAGCGTGGTGCTGAAAAATTGCAAAACTTTATAATTACACGAAAGAATTCATTAAAACCCATAAAGTTGCTTAAATGATTATATTTAATAGCAAACTAGAATAATTACACATAATTTTTTTTCCTAAATGTACTCGCTCAACATATTAAACCCACTAAATTTATTCAGAAGTGAGAATCACATTTATTGATTCCTCGAACATTTATAAATTTATATTAAAAACAAATTTGTTGGTATAAAAAAATATATAGTAAGAAAATTTTTTTTAATAAATGGTAGTTTCAATAATTATTTTTTGAAACTTTTAAGCGATAAAAATTGCTAAATTATATATTTAGATAATTATTAAATTTCCAGAAAAATGTAGAAATATCATATAGGTCATTTTATATCTGAATCCTATAGCAAACATGAACAAAATAAAGGAACGATAATCATTCAAGATAAAACAATAAACGAAGTAAAATAATTCAAAATTGCAATGTTTGCAGCAATATTCAGAATATAAAACGATGGCTTTTCATAACTTAAAACTGCACAGTAGATCAAAGGTTTGATTTTTCAATGAATAAATATGTTTTTATATTGCTTTATTGCTGATAAACAATATATTATAATATAAAAAAATTTGGCGTAAAATTTTGAAAACTTATATTTTAATTACGATAATAAAGAGAAATTCAGCTTTATACTATTTTTATATGCCTTATCATAGTACTTATCTGTTTTTTTCCTTTTAGATTATCTATACCGTCGTAGTGACGCATGATAAAATCTTATTTTATATTAAAGACTTGAGAAATGAATTTCTGACTTTTATGTACTGCATTTCAGGTTAATTTCTTACTAGAACATACACAGAATATTTTTTGGCCTTATGTTTATCGCCTTGCTTCTATCAAAAAAATATTAAAAAGGCTTTCTATTTTATTATAATTTTATTATTATCTACTTATAATTGATAAAAATACAATTAAAATGCAATAAGGTGTGTCTAATAGGGTTATTTATTAGCATATAAATTAGTAAAACGGGTTTTATCTAACACATTGTATGAAATTTAGGGCACCTTTTTATATTTATAAAAATACAGATATCAAAGAATGTGTCCAAATAATATCTAAATATGAAATTATATACAACACGTATAAAAAAAAACAAAAAAAAACGATATATATTTTGTTGGATATGAATGACTTTACTGCGAAATATGTTTATATTTTGAGCACAGTTGTTCATGTATATTATTTAATCTTTTTTATTAGATAATACGAGATTGGGTTTTAATACTCTAAAATGCTATTTTTTTAGTAAAATGCCAGATCCCACTTTTTTTTAAGTCACGGTATATCCAAAATATTACAAAAGAATAATTAAATAATTATAATCTCAGTATAATTTTTTTTTGATAAAGCAATTTTGTAGTTTGGGCTATTGTTTCATAGTTCGAACCAAACGAAAATCAATACTAAAGCTCTGTATAATACTATTACGAATATAAATACACGATGTATGAAAATTATGCAAAAAATAGTCCGTTATAGGAAATCATAAAAGGTAATCAATTTCATTATTCATTAAAAGGCCTACTTCTTTATTGAAAAATTATCTTATTTTTTAGGCCTAATTTTCTTTCTTTAGATTGTATATTATGAATTTTCGCCCTTTTTTAATATTTAATAGTATAAGTACCCTCAAGGAATATATTTTAGACATAGCGGCAAAATAAATGTCATATTCATAAATTTTAGTTTATTCATCGTTATTATAGCACCTTCTGTTTTTATAAGGGTTGGTGCGTATCATTTTCTGTAAAATAAAATAGAAAACCCCCAATTTATTGGCTTCTATAACGTTTAAACACAACCATATACCCTAATCTAGAAGTATAAAACATTATAGCTTATTTTGATAACTTTTAAATAGGATGCCAATCCATCATTAATTAAATACCACGTTTAGATGATTTATTGTGTCTTTTAATCAATTATTTTTTTAAAGAATTTTAACAATCAAATTTCCACCATTTATAAAATATATGAAGACTGTTATTAGGTTCTTAAACAAATCGGCTGCCAAAAACAAATTTTTTTATTAATTATGAAAAAATATTTTAATGATTATTACAATAAATTTAGACGAAAAAATACATTAAATAGTTTTAAAGACATTAATTTGATGATACATAGCTTAAATATTTATTTGATGCCTTTTGATACATATATCTGAAATAAAATAATGTTTAGATTTTTTAGTAATTCTTGTTCCATCTTCCTGATACCTTTGAATTTTTCACACGCACAACGGTGATGCGGAAAATTATGCTCCTATAATATAATTTAATTATCGACTGGATTTTATCCAATAAATCACAAACGGGAATGTGAAGGTGAAGCATTTAAGAAACTTTGTAAAATATATCATATTTAAACATATTGAATATTTATATTATCACAATTTATACATACTAATGGTTTATGATAATGATCAACTCCATAGTCTACATATTTTGCTTTTTTTGTTATAAGTCACCACCACTCCGTAGTATCTGTTCTGTAGTAATACAACTAAAAATCATTTTATTTTATATGGACATTAAAATTATCTATGATTCATAATCAAGATAAAAATCAAACCATAAAGTATATACATATGCAATAAAACATTAAGTTTTAATAAATTTTTTCTAAAATGTTTTTTCAAGAGCTTTCCTAAAAAATATTTTGATATTAGTGATGTAATTTACCATAATAAAATTATAAATAAGAAAATTTTAGGGAATAAAAAAATCAAATTAATACAAGTATATACCTGATAATTTGTTTAATTATAAATTGATCATCAATAATTTCTAAAATAAAAAGTTACGTATATCATAGAATATATTATTATTTAGTATAAATATTTAGCCTTGACAAAAAAACTCGTTATGTAACGTAATTACCCCTTGGAAAATAATAAAAAAATATATACGATTAAAAATTATGAATTATGAAAAAAATGTTAATAAATGAATTTGTTTTAAATATTACATATATATGATCTGTTATTTTATTGAAAGTTTATATGTACATTAAAGAGAAGTATTTTTGACAAAAAAATCATCAAAGCAGACCAGGATCTTCATTGTATTCTTATTTATAGATCAAGATAATGATTATTTACAAATCAAGTAAGATATACAATAATCTATACAGCAATATTTTATAATTAGTAATAATATTTTCGAATAAAAAATTGTAATGAAATAATAAAATCGAATAAAAAACGACTGATTGTTAGGAACATAAAATTATTAAATTAGGAAGAAGCTATCTTAAAATAGAAACAAATCATAAAAAAAATATAAACAAATAAATGTAAACAGACTCAAATTTTAATTGAAACGAAAATGGAAACTTCATAAGAGTTTTTGTGTGTATATTTAATTACTCAACAATTTAATAAAGCATTAATCTAAGTTTTTTATTAAATTTTCTATTGATATTTTACATCACATATTCCCGCCAAGGATTAAATGTTTTTTAGATCATAGAAACATGTATATACATATTTATGGTCGGTTTAACAGTTGTAAGATCCTTTCTTTGCTACTCTTCAATACTTCTAAACACACGATAATCATATTTTAGAATGATATTGAATTTCTAAAATTTTAGATTAATAATTAAAAAGCTTTTTTATGCTCAATATTAAAATAATAATTCTTTTAATTTTGCTTGTTTTCTTATGTAGAAGCTATAACCGTTATGTAATTCGCTTCACTAATATACGCTTTATTTTCTTTTTTTCTAAAATAATTGCATAATAAATTTATATATATAGTAAACATATAATAACCTTTTTTTAACTTATTCGATACACTATCGTCATCAAGACGACTATGAATCTTATTACTGGTTGTCGTTCTTAAGAAAGATATTTTATATAATATTTTTACCCGATTACTTATAATTACCGCCTTTATAAAATAAACAAAAGCGCTTCCAATTGAATATTTTATCGCAATTTTGTATTTTACAATTCTAAATTTTCTTGGTTTTTTTAATAGAAAGAAAAATTAAGCCCGAATTTTCGGCATAAAATTAATCGATTGAACAAATATCAGTTAAACAAAGACTCTTAAATTTACTTGTTTTTTTTATACTACGAATTAAAAAAAAAGGTTATTAAGACCTAAGAATTAGGCGAACAAGATTTTAAAAAGAAAGAATAAAAATGAAGAATTTAACTAATTTATGACTCTAAAAATAACTCAAATAGTCATATATTATGTGAGGGGGGCAATATAAATCATAAATAATGTAAATATCAGAATGCATCTTATAACTATGCATGGAATTGTTTTGTTTCTATTGATTGGCTTTTTTAAAAAAAGGAAATATTAGATGCGGTACTTTTTAATGATTTTAGATTAATTGTAAAATTTATTTTATGTTTTATGTACAGATGCTGGATAAACCAATCCAAAATTCTGCTAGGTCAAGTTTAGATAACATTAAAGAACTTAAAAAAAATAATCATAATATTTTTAGAACATGTATTAGAATTCAAAACGTTGATAAAAAAAAAGGAAGGCACCGACAAAGTAGTTCATGTCGTTGAAATTACTCAAACCATTGAATTGAAGTACCCAGTGATAGGGCTCATTCAAATAAAACTATTGAGATAATATCGTTGGATATGATACCAATTATAACGAGAGCCTATGCATGTATTATTCAGAATAAGAAAGAAACGACGCTATTTCCAAAATATTAAACAAAGTATTACTAAAAGTAATAGTTTAAGATAGGCACAAATATATATCAAAATTAGTGAATCGGTATTTTTTACCCATACCGTGTGTCACAAGATAAAATTTGTAAATTTTATGATGGAAATAAATACCCAGTGTGTTTAATCATTAAACAATGAGCTCAAGATAGAAATTAAAGAAGAAAAGAAATATTGACTATATAAATTCGGAATTTTATAAATAATTTATGCGGAAGATTGATCGTGAGGAATTAAATTTGCTAAAATATGGTTATATTAAAAATTATTGATTAGTAATTTCTTAATTTTTAAAATTTTTCTTAATTACAATTTATTCAATGTTTGATTATATTTCTAACTTTTATTCTAAAATTATATTTACCGGTAGTTGCTATTAAAATTTTCTATTTTTTTATAAATTTCATTCAAAACATTATCCCAATAGGGGGAGTAAAGCCTCTGATCAGAATTTGGGAAACTTCTGATCCGTAAAACCCACATTAGGTAATAATTTTACCGTTATCCTTATTTTCCCGTATCAAATAAATTATATGCGATCATAATTCTAAAAAAAATATGAGTATCAAGAATCCTCTTAAAATAAAATTATAATCAAAATATAGGATATGAAGAAATATATTTTCGAATAAAAATTTTGCATTACTACGCGATCTTAACTGTTTTTCTCGTAGATATATAAAAAACAGATTGCAATGAATTTTTATTCGTAGATTTCATGTGAGTTTTTATAGCACAATATTTTAGTTTATTTGATATATTACTATCCTTAAATCTTAAAACATAAGCGGAATATAAGCGATTGTCATTTAATAAAATAAGATATATAGTTTTTATATAATATGTAAGGTATGGTTTAGAATTTATAAGGCTCTAAAAACTGAATATGCTAGTTTTCTTTGAAAAGAGCCTGTTCTATATTAATGTATTGATAAAATCACCATTCTAAAAATGAATACCCATTAATTTTGTAAATATAAAGTTTTTGGTTTTTATGTTGTTTGTTGTGATACAGCACAATTTTATTTATTTGATTTTAAAATATTTTGTCTTCGAAAATCATCTTATTCAGAGAAAAGTGATATTTGATTTTTATTTTATTAGCACTTATCATTAGATTATATTCATTTTTTTTTATAATTTTTTTTTTCAAAAAAATTCTTCTCGTAAAATAGAACATAAAATATACACTGAAATATCTTGATATAAATAAATTTATAGAAAAAATAAAATCATTAAAACTCAAAATTCAAGAAATATACGGAATCTAAGCCTCACAATGCGAGTAGAATTTTTTTTGGCGTATATTAGATCCAAGGGCATTTAAGATAACAGGCTTATTTTTAATGACAAATTAAACAAGTTTGGCATCAAGCGTAGTTTACAAGACAAAGAATATAAAAATTCTTCTATTTTAGTAGCTCTCTACTATATGTCGAGAAATCCCGTACATTTAATATGCGTAAATATAAATTTATTAATCACTACATTTACAGCAATTCATACTTTTATTTTAAAAAATTTTAAGTTTACAAGCTATTTTGAAAAGTACAATTAAACATCAAGATTTTTTTTATTTTTTATCGATCTTTTATTGGTGTTTTATAATAAAATAAGATTATAAATCTTTTAATCCGATAAAATCTTAAATTTATATTATTTAAAAAAATTAAAATTTACATTTGCCACGGTTTTTCCAATAAATAAATGTGTGCTATTTTTATTTTGTTCCAATTTTAGAGACAAGGCTGTCTGTGGATTTATATACTATTCAATCCCATGATTTATAATTGTTGTTTATATTATCGATTTTTTAAAAATAAATATTAAAATATGCGAAGAAAAACATTTCAAGCATATAATTTTTACAAGCAGTAAATTTGAGCCTTTTTTTCATAATAATATAAAACAAAAATAAATTTAAACTATAGCCTGCAACTATATATAAACTAAAACGTAGATTTTCACCAAGTTTACATTTAAATAAATTTATATTTAAATGTGTCAAGTGATATTTATGAAAATCTAGACTAATATCTTAATTTAGGTAATTAATAATCATAGGAAATTAAATGAAATGTATGTTTATATATTTTGAACCTATAAATAAAAATATGTCTTTCTTCTTTATATTGCTTGGAATAGCATTGTGCGAAAAAAAAGAAACTGAGTCAAAAGAACCACGAAAAAATGTGCAAAAATCGAGTGATAAAACCAATCCAATAGAAAGTATATCATTTGAAGATATAGATGATTCAAACTTTGTCTTAGTGGCATTAAACCGAGACGTAAGCACAAAAGTCGTAAATCTTATGAAATCCACGACCCCAACAAATCCAAATGATTATATCATTTTAAAGGATTTGAGTGGATCTATAAAAATAAAAAGTGGAAATAAATGGAGAATACCACTAGCTTACATTGACACGGATGATAACGAGACACTTTATTCGATTCAAATAAAGGATGGAGCAAATTACCATCAATCCGAACCCTTTCATTATGATTCAAGTCGCCAAAAATTCAAATTACTGAGGGAAAAAAGAATGAGTAAATCGTTATACTCAAAAGAAAACATTTTATATGGTGTTATATTTTTTCTTTCAATTGTTATTATAGGAAAGCTAGTGTATGATGTATTTTTTAAAAAACAACGAATCGGATAAAAATAAACAACATGAAAATATCACTAAATTTTATAGAGTTTTATGCAAAATTTTTCAAAATTCTTTCTTTTCTCAAAGCTAAATACATATACCATGTGACTTTATTTATTTGGTTTTCTATATGTTTTTTAATTGTGTGCCGAAATTTCATAAAAATGATTTTTCGCACAATTTTTTTTCTTGAAAAGACAACAATATAAAAAAAAATTGCATTTTTTAAATTCAATTGTAAAATGAAATAGAAAATAATATTTAAAAAAATATGCAAAGATGCCGCCATTTTAATTTCATTAAAAAGTAATGAAGCTAAAAAAAATATATGCAGATGTAATTTTGGATTAAATAAAATCATAATTTTTAGTTGATTTTAAAAGCAGAGAAAATTTATCTAAATGAAAGTTTTGATTTGCAGGCATAAAATTTAGGTTTTCAAATAAAAAAAAGAGATACATGGATATTTAGCCGATGAATGTATGCTAGATATTTAACATATCATATACTTTAAAAGGATTTTTGTTTTTTGATTAGTATTCAGGTCGAGTATTTCATAGTATACACGTGAAAAATATAAACCTATAAAATTAGCTAAAAACTACGGAGTTTGGATTAATATAAGTAAAATAATAAATTTGAATTTAAGCCCAAGTAATCAAAATGATGGGTGAACAAAAATATACAATAAAATAAACATCTATTACTTGATTTTTTCTATTACGAATATATACTTTTTAGAAAATACAGTGGGAAATAATCTATAAATAAGCCCATAGCAGTCTTATTAATAAGTGGTCTAGATTTTTTGCATGAAACATAAAATTTGCACTTTTTGTAGCCAATAATATTCTTAAAATAAAAAGAGCGGTCTTAATCGCACTATATCAGAGACCACTTATTCTCGTAATCAAATTATAAATGGGTATTTTTTTCAAGCGAAGGCTGTTAATGGTTTAATAGATAGATATATTCGTAAAGTATATGTTACAAACTTTACTATTTTTTTATAAAGGGGGTAAAGAATTCTTTTCCAAAATAACAACAAACTAACCAGTATGTTTCTTTTAAAATAATAAACTTCATATTAAGTTCTATTTTCGGGGGTAAAATTATATTAGGCAATATATTAAATCAAAGCAAATAAACATTTTAATAACGAATTCATTAACTTATATTATTTATACCTATGAATTTTTTATGTGATATTTCGATTTCTATACAGCGAAAAAAAATTATTAGCAAAAATTTAAAGTATTACAAGCTGATAAATACTTTTACCAATGATAAGACATATATGTTCTTAGATTTGTTAAAATAAAAATTAACAAGAAGCAAAAATAAAATAAAAGAGACACAAGAAATTATGAATGTGCAAACATAAAATATACGTTTGCTTAAGTATTTAATCATTTATAGAAAATTTACAGCCAAAAACTGTAAATTGAAAAATATTTGTCAAAAAAATAATTCAAACCCTGAATATATTCCACATTAATTTATTTATTTTGATTTGGCATAGTAACTCAATATAAAATCAGCCGGTTATTTCAATCCGCTCTTTTTTATATAGGGAGCTACATTTAAAATCTGAAAGCCTTTATATTTAACTGACCACTTTTGAAAGAACATAAATCTGAATTCCTTTATTTGGCGGCTGAGTGCATCAGAAAGAACATAAAAAATTGGCTATATCGAAAGTTATTATTCATAAAAACAGTAAAAATGACGTGAAATATATAAGCGAAATCAACAAACCGCGAATATATAAATTACTATTCTCAATCTATATCCTAAATTTTTAATCTTTAGATAAGGGTGATGATATAACGCCAAGGTTCTCTTATTATTTCTAAAAAGTCTTTGGCAGTGAAGAGAGTAAAAAAATATATAAATCATGCAAAAATACAATAAACATAAATAAGGTAAAAAGTAAATAGTTTAATATAAGTTTGAATCTCAAAAACAGCTTGATTTATAAAGAAATTATTTTTAGTGTCATTCAATATATATTATTCTTTAAAATATACTTTAATGCCCCTAAGGTCTTTTATCATCTACATTTAATCCTAGAATAGAAACTGTTTTATACAATAAAATTTATTTTTTCTGTATTTATATGAAAGATCACATGTTGCCTAAAACCTTTATTTTTGGAAAAATAAGATACCTAAAAAATTTAGATTATATTATCAGCATATAAGAAAATAAAGATTCTTCCGCCTAAAATTAATATACGCATCTAGTTCTTAGCCACATAAGGTATTTACCAACATACTATAAATTAATTTTATTGTAAACATATTTTGTAAATTAAAATGCAATCATTTATCATTAAAAATTATAACAACAGAATTTTTTAATTGGGTATTTCTTGAAGACAATATTCTATAGTCACAATTTTTCTTCCACAGTATGAATATGTTTCTTAAATTTATTTTAGTCTGCTGATAGAAAAAAGATTATTAAGCCAAATATGCTTGAAACAGAAAATACTGCAAATATTTTGTAATAATTATAAAAAGAATATTTATTCAATATATTCGATTCAAATACCATGGCATTATGCTTGGTTTTAAAAAAGAAATAAATTTTATATATCTATTAAATATATTTTTATGAAAATTGTATACTCTAGTGAATATATTTAAAATATTAAAGATAATTTTCTATTTATATTGATCAAAGGGGCTTTAGAATACATATTTTAACTCGAAAAATATATTTATTATAATTTTTTGTAATATTACTGTTAGAGTTATTTAGGTCAATTTATTTTAAATTCCATCTCAGAACCAATGATATGATTTATATTATGAATATATACCGCTTATTTTTTGGCAATTAAACAGAATCGCAATCAAATTATAACTTATAATGCACCGAGAATATGTTAATTTATACTCGAAAATTGTTATAATTTATAATGAAAATGGAAAATATCAAATATTTTCAAAAAAAATTGTTTTAAACAAAGGTTTACGCAGTACAATATTTTAAAAAGAATAAAATTACATAATAGAATAAATTTTCGTTTTTAAACACGGAACATAGGGCGTTCGGGCGATTATTTCACATAATATTATCAAATTTAAGTTTTAGAGTCAAATATGTAATTTTTTTGCTTAAATACTTTGAAAAATGATCTTTTATCTATCCAAATTAAACACGAACATAAACATTTCGACCCCAATAGGAATAATATGTGCCATAACATCGGTATAAATCCAAAAAAAAATTATTTGGTTAAACGGAGTGCTAAATTAAATAAATATAGCTATTATGACTTTACGGCATTCAATTAAATCTCATTAACTTAATACCACAGACCTTTTCTATCACACTGAAAATAATACCTATAATAATAAATATTGAAAAGCCAAAATAGTAATCTTTAAATACACCTGGAATAAAATAAAACATGTTATATATACAGATAAATTTTTTTTGCAGTTTAGAACTAAATATACGATTTACAAATTAAATAGCGTAGTTATAATATTTGGGGTTTTTATTAGTTCAAACAAGAATGAATAGGTTTTAATGGATATGCTATTGATCCTTGCCCATTGATTGATTTCCCCTTTTAAATGGTTCAATCTTCAAAACTGATCAATACAATTTTTTTTTAGCGAAAATTATCTTGAAGATAAGAGTATAGATTTTAATATCCAGATTATTAACATAAAAAAAGTGTGATTAAACACATTTAGTCTTTCGCTTATTTTATTCTTAAACACTGAGAATGAAAAATTGAGATATGTATTGTAATATAATTTTTGTATTAATCATGTTCTTTTCAATAAACATATTTTGGAGAATATCAAACTTAATCTTAATTATAATAAATTAAATCTAGAATATTTAAGAAATTTAATTAATTTCACTTATTATATAATATTAGATTGTATATTATGATCATTATCTACAATATGTATTTCAATTTATTTGTACTGAAATCATTATTCCAGGGAGTTAAACTCACAACTAGCTATGGAAAAGAATTAGAATTAAACAATTTTGATGTAGATGATGATTTAAATGGATTTACTGCAAGCTTTACCCTTTACAAGAACTGTAAATATTCAAATTTTTATCTTGTGAAAATTGGCGACAAAGGTGAAAGCAATAAAAAAATATTAAAACTCAACACGGAATATTCCCGAAATTCATCGCAAGTACATGGCTCCTCATTTCAAATATACAAGAATTTCAAGACAAGGCATTTAAATAATGATAGGTTTTTTTTCGAACTAGAAGATCAAGAAGGAAATAAGTTTAGATCAAATATTTTTTACTATGGGGATAAAAACGATTGGATAATTCAGAAATCAAAAGGCGAATTTATTCCAGAAAAAAAGGAGACATTTTGGAAAAATTATTATTGGTATATAATACCTCCAGTCTCGATTCTATTAGTTTATGGAATCTTTAAATCCATAAAATACTATTATGCAAAGCGTCAAAAATATCCAACTGAAACATGAATTTATTAATAAACATAACTATTCTCCATAATTATCCGATAAATACCTTTTATTTTAATGAAATCTTGTCATAAAGTTCTAAATGAAAATTTTTCAAGATATGAGATTCCAGAATTTTTTTATTAATAATTAATATAATAAGAGCTTTTTCGAAACAATATTTACCTAAATATCTTCTTTTTTTATTCTGTACAACATTAAAAATATGAATTAGGCAAACCGGTATATTTTAACATGAAATATAATGAAATAAAAAATTAAATGCTGATACATCATTCAAAATATCTTCAAATATACTTCGTCCCGAATGAATAATATAAAAAAACTATTTTTTTGTCTTCAAATAAAGCAAAATTAATAAGAATTGTTAAAAGTAAGAAATTAATACAGCAAGACTATTTTATATATCTTGTTATGAGGAATAAAAAATGGCGTGGAAAGTCGTAGCCCAGAGAAACTTAAAATAATAAGATACGCCTGTATATACGGATTCCGTTGTCTATAAATAAGTTATTATAGTGTATATAAAAATAAAATATTAGATATAAATTATGCATTTGTTTCCTAAAACAAATATATAATTATCTTTTTTATCTTTAAAAGGCTATTCTAACAATTAGACACAAATACGTGAACTTGAATAATATTCAAGATCGAATTTTTTTATAAAATACTTAAAGTAAATGAACTTGAGAAAAAATATATTATTTATATGATTAAAATTATTTTATTTCTTCGTGACAGCCCTTTTAGGATTTAAAAAATAAAACTATGAAGCTGTGTCCTATCATAATATGCATTTTATCTATCATATTATTAAAAATTGCTGAAAAGTATAAAGTTTATCTTGATTGTTCAAAATGAGCTGGTAAATTTTATGCATCCGTCATAATCTTACTTTTTATTTTTTGAATTATATTAATAACAAAAATTAGTTCTCTAAATAATAATAATAATAATAACATGTAAAATTTGTTAAATGTGGCTAGATCACATATATTAGAATCTACTATTTTCCATTATGATATTTTAAGTCTTTCATATTTTTTAATATATTGAATCGTTCAAAAAAATTACCATCATAAATATATCTAAAATATACTCTTAATACATTAGAGAAGCATGTATTTCATAAATCAATCTAAACTGTAATTTCAATATAATACCGAAATATGAATCAGAGACATTAAGATAATCAAAAATCAACCCCAAAAACACAAATCCCAGAAAAAGGATGTTTATTTCGAATTAAAGTGAATTTTTATTAAATAATTGCAGGAATTGTTATAAAACTTAATTTTGTCACTTAAATGTATTATATGCAAGTGGTGTTAATTATTACACATTAATGCCTGTAATTACGTAGTTTTCACAAAAATTTTGCAAAAAAGCATTTTCTACTAATTTAACTTGTTAAATTTTAGCCTTCTATCTATAAATATGTGACAAATTATTATCTTGTTCTAAAATAAAGATAAGATAATTTTCAAACACAAACGCATGAATTTGTTATTTCAACTTATGAAACATCTTTTATCAATAAATTTCGTGAATTGTATTCAATCAATTGTGAAACATAAGTATCAGTTTCAAAATATAAATGTTATAAAAATAAGTCGGCAGTAACACTAGATGATTTTGCTAGATGTATCGAGAAAATTAAGTCATGTAGCTTGTACGATCATTTTGACACATGTTTTAGTTATAAGATCAGAAGAAGATGATGGACTATATATTCGCCTACGAGATCAAAAAGAACTCGATTCCTTTAAAAAGATATTTCAAAGTTCTCTGAGCCCGAATCTCAAACAGATCGGCACTTCTTTTTTTAGAGAAAAGCACCATGAAGTAGGTAATTTCGGTTCTCAAACAGCGCTGCCAGTATCCAATGGAAACAATCCATTATCTGGATGCTTCTATTGTGTAAGTCTGAATGGGTCGGCACCTGGACAAGTGTGTCCCCCTCTAACATGCTTGGATGCTAAGAATTCCTCAATGCCGCTCATTCAACAACAACCGGGATATAACTACCCAGGTGTACCTACGATGCCATTAAAGCAGGGTGCACCTCAATACACAGCACCTTCTGTGCCTGGTAATTCGCCAATCATAAAACCCCCACAACCAGCCCAACAACCTCAATCAGCACAGCAAGTTCAACAAACCCAACCTGTACAGCCCATTAATACAGCCCAGTCTTTACCAATCAAGAAAGAGGATATTAAAAAAGCTCCAGTGGTGTCAAAGGAAAAAGAGGAGGATAAAACTTTGAGCGATATACTTACCACTAAGGTAGGACCCTCTGCAAACGAATCAAAGAAAGTTACAGAAATAACAGTTACAAAAGGCTGTGAAGATTCACCATTAGATTCATTAAACGAAATAAATCCGGAGATTAGTAAGAAGATAAAGGAGATTCTAGATTATAATGGTGTAGCGAATCCTTGGAAAGTAATCGACGATCTGATGAGTACTAAAAAACATCAAATGCCAGACTGGCACACTATGCATAAAAACGTTAAAGATCATCTCCGAGTATTCGAGTCTCTCAAAGAAATTATATCGGGTGAATTCCTTGACATTGAAACGTATATAAATAGAGCTAAACAGTATTTAAAAGAATACACAGAGGAGTTAAAGAGGTATCTTGAAACTATGTTTAATCTTCAAAGAAAAATGTGTGCAGCTTCTGATTATGCAACAAGAGATGAGTATATGAGAAAATTTAGCATTATTCATACTAAGAGCGAAGAAACCATGGCTGAATATAAAGAATTAAGGGCATGGTTGATTGGGGTTATCTCGGCATTTTCTAAATTATTTTCCCCCTTTAATGTTGGTGCGACACCACCCTCGGCATGATACATTAAAGATTAATATTGTTTTATATTTTAAAATCTCTCTATAGGCTATATAAAAACCATCATGTAAATATATGATTTATTATAAATTTTAGTGGTGTAAATTCTGTTTTGAATAAGAAATAAATATTTTTTTAGCCTTTAAAATATACATATTTGATTTTATTTACATAAATAGTTTAAAATAAATTGGCTTCTTAAAACTATTCCCTATATTTATACAAATTTTTATGATAAATTATCATTCAATGTCTAATTGCTATCATTAACATGGTTAAGCATACATTGATAAAATTAAATAGAGAAAATTCCAGAGGTTTCTAAGCCTATTTTGTAGATTTAGATATCTATGAAGTTGAATCCTTTCATTTTATTTTGCAATGTGTTATTTATTAAAAGGAATTTATCATTTTTTATAAGCACCAAATCATTTGTTGGGAATATACAAACCTATTGATATTTTTCTTTTCAAGCCATTAAATAAATTTTCCCTTAACTTTGCATCTATATACACCAATGGAGATCCTAATTTCATGAATTTTATAAAAAGTTAGAAAAATTCTTTTTTAGCGGTATAAGATGGTTTATACCCATAGAAAGTATTTCTTGATTTTTTTTCGCTTTTCTAAACTGGTGTACTCTAAGATCAGACGTCATTAATTTATATACCAAATTACGAAAATTTAATGTTCTAGGCATATTAATCGATAAGTTCACACATAAAGGTTTATTTCAAATAATGCGGCACCAAACGTTTATTTTTTATTTATAAAATTCAGATTAACTCATAATATAACTTTTGACAAAATATATACAAAACTTAAGTTCCTCTGTGTTTTTTTCAGATGAATTAATTATCTGTATTTATTCTATGACTAAAAATTGAAATCTAGCGGAATAGGATTAAATTACGATAGCAAGAACTCTACTATTAATTTTTTCATAAGGGTTAAAATTTAGGCAATAGAACTATAATTTAAAAATGGTGTGCACAAATACATATATCTAGTTTCAAGTATCATACCCTAGATAATGTTTTTTTTTAAAAATCATCATATAAATCCTTCTGTTGTTTTTAGATTGATACTATGTTTTTTTGGTTAATATTATTGAGATAGAAAATTAAATGTTAATTATCCTTTTTTACGAACATCCTAATAATTGAAAATAATTTATCAAGGACTAGCACTGCTAATTAACTTCCAGATATATATTTTAAGTAAGGCATTTTTTGGAATTCGATGACTAAATATAGCCTTGCTAGATCTAATGAACTAAAAAAAGCAAAAAATGTATAAAAAAATATGTTTTTTATTGTTGATATAAATGACTTCAATAATAATTCTCGTATTTTGGTTAAAATAAGCCAAAACTTATTTTCTTTTGAAGTTGTGGGAACCCATATTTTACCTTTTTGCCCTTATAAAACCACTAAATGTTTAATAAACTATGAACTTGCTTATATAAAGATATTATGGGGTTCTTCAGAAATTAAATTGGGTATTTTAAATCAATAAATATCAGGTAATGTATATCGCTACACATGTAAAAAGTTATAATAGTTGAGTGGTGAAAATACTTTACCTATAATTAAAATAATAATGATTATTACTTCAAACTTTTCCGGTGCAAGGGCATTGTAAAATCAACTAGCTTGTATATAACTCCACTAATGACAAGGGATACAATAAACACTAGTAGGTCAAACCACAGTAAAAAAGGAATTCGGTTTTATACATAAACATTATTTTGGCGCTGAAAAGACCTTACTTTGATTCCCGAACGCAATTGCAAGCGATCAAAATAGTTATTGATATTATGGGCATGTTTACAGAAACGAAGACCAGATTCAATGGCCAAATTAATAGGAAAATCCTTTTTTACACATGAGAAATAGTTTATAATATATAATTACTTATATTTTGTATATAAAAAATAATTTGTATCTTTTACGAAAAAATTTAGCATGCTAGAATCACTGAAAAAATATCAGAGAAAGAGAGTGATGTAAAAAAATTGCATTCCAATATTTTTTATTTTTATAATAATCACTGTCAAGAAGACTTATGTCATGAATTAAATATGGGTAAAGGGTTCGATGAGCAACTCAAGTGTTTAAAAATTGATAAACCAAGGGTTCTTATGACTATCTCGTTATATAATTATTTTTATATTGAATGTATAGATCTACAGGTTTAAATATTTTTGCTTCATTTTTCCTATAATATATATAGCTTTTTGATTCATTCAAGTTGAACTAGATTTTATAAATATTTTAATTGGTTTAATATGTAGTTTTATTAAAGTCAAAAATGAAGTAATTTTTTGATCTTTATAAATATTGACAGAAAATTATCATGTATTTGACCATATTTTTTTTCTTTTAAGAATAATTTAAGAGAAATATAACAATTTATTGATCAATAATAATAACATAAAAAATTAATGTTAGCTATTCCAAAAACAATATTAGAATTATGGTAAAATAAATTATGTGAATCAATAAAGGTCTACAAGCTTAAAAGGTTGACTCTGATTAATTACTAACACAGGCTTATACCTATAAAACCTCACTAGAGTTTCATTTGTATTTTTTGCGGATCTTTCTTGCATTTATATTTTTAATGCATTATTGTAGGCTTTTTAGCCCTTAAATATAGAAAGTATATCTAAAAAGATATTTTTTAGCCAAAAAAAAGCGCACTAAATTTTCATAGCTTATAATTTTAATTTCAATCCAAATAAAATGAAAAATTGCCCAAAATGACTAAGTTTATTGTAGTTTATAGGACATAAGGGTGTGGTAATGCTAAATGTAGATTCATAAGGGCTTACACATCTGATAAAAAAAATTTCGAACCTAAAACTACAATTTTTATCTCTTCTTATTAAAGACCGAATATAAAAGTAAGGTTGAAATTGCAGGTGTAAAAAAAAAACAACCAGCAAATGGTTTAGGGTTCTTAGAAGAATGTTTACCGAGAAAATAGCCTTGATAAATACAAAAAAAGGGAATCTGGTTTAATTTTAGAAGTAGATTTGACAAAAATATAATATAGAAAATACAATAGGGGCAGAGAGTAGAAGAAGTAAAGTGTATCATTGGTAAAATTAGAACCACACAAAAAACCCCCTTTCTTGTTATTTAGCTAAGAATAACTATGAATTATTTTTTTGTAAGAAAGGCATTTAAACAGGCTTCAAAATCTTACTGATGAATGAAAAACATAAAAAAAGATTTTTAGTAAGCTTGAAATAGAAGATAATTTTGTATATAATATTAAAACCTTTTTAATCTTAATCCGGAGTTCACACAAACAAGCTAGAGGGATAAAGGTATAGAATTAGGAATACAAATGTGAAATAAATCAAAAAAAGTAGCAAATAATATCTCCATTAACTTTTTTTTAGAGGGGGCAATGTTGTTTTAATGTCAGTAGTTCATTTTCTAGATATTTTGAGTGTCGCATCAAAAAAAAGAAAACTATTGAAGATTTTTTTTAAAGCTCTATTAGGCAAGTTCGTGATATTTTTTTAATGTTTAAATAATTAATATTACATAAAAAAATTATGGTACTTTCAGGCCTTCTATTAGTACACAATATTAAAATATATCCTCGATTCACATCAATCATAGTATCATCTTTTATGGTCTTTTCAAGCTTTATACGTGAACTTATACGATGCATTCTGAAGTTTGTTTAATCATGAAAAAAATTACGATAAATCAAAGTATATATTCACGAAATATTAATTTCAGATTTGATAATAATATAAAATTATTGCCTATAAATATTGACACTATAGAACTGAACGTGTGCAACGGATTTTCTAGGGTATTATTAATAATTAAATTTGTAATAACTCTTTCCAACATAGTATCCATCGCATAAACTCGAAAATTAGTGATATTCAATTTAATTATACAAGTAAATCGTCAAAATGAGTGGATTTAAATTTTTTAAATTCGAACTATACTTAAAACGCAAGCCTCTAACTGTTTTTTTGTGTAATGAGTTTAAATAAGGTGTACTTATTGGAAACCCCATGCACTTTTAAAAACAGTATATACTAGTTTATAATAAAGCAATTTTTATTTAATATCTAAAGGAACAATTTATCTTATGACAGTTTTGTGTGTATTTTAAGGCATAAAGTATATACGCATGATAAAAACTAGTTTGAATAAAAAAGTGCAGCGTTTTAGAAATATTTTGAATAATATGAAGTGCACTTGGGAATAAACATAGAATATATTTCATAAATATAGAAAGTAAAACTATTTTAAGCACATTTTTAGTTTATGAAATTTATATTGATCATAAGCATTTAATGCTAATGCAAAATCAGGAAAATTCAAAGATATAAATCTGTAATTTGTTTCTTGAACAACTTTAAAAGGTATTTATTTATTAAAAAAAAATTTAATAAAGTTGTTTTAGGTTTTAACATGTGGGCTAATATTCTAAAAACGGTTAAAGAATTAAAACCATCAGAAATTAAAGCATAAAAAAATCAATTTATATAAAATAAATGCCCAGATTTTTTTAAAATCTTCTTCTAAACCAGTAATTATCTATTTTTTAAAATTTAGATTGGGTATTCACGAAAAGGAATTATTTGAAAGTTTATATGTATTAATAGAAGCTCCCGCAGCTTTTTTATCTTGTTTTAAGATAATTTTCTCCACTTTGATTTAAAAACAAGTTTTGTTATTTTAGAATTGTGATACTTAGCATCAAACCAGCTCGTAACTCTCTAATAGAAAAGAGTCGATGCGTTGAAGAATATTTTTTTTTCAAAATTTGAACTATGTATCTCAAATATTTAAACAAATTGCGAAATTCATAACACCAAAAAAATAAAATTATTATCTTTTTATTTGATTGCCCAATAAAACTTCTTAAATAAAAGCAAAATACCCCTTTCGCATTTATTTTGTTTATATTGCAAAAAAATACTATTTTGAATTGTAAATAAGGTTTCTTAATCTATATATAGTTCTGAAGCTCTGGTAATTAATTTAAATATATTTATACGATACATTGTATTTAATTGCCGGATTATATCTTATTTTCGTGCCTATAATTTTAATCTTATAACGCAAGTGAGTATCCACCCCCTTGTATTCCCATACAGGTGTAAATCTGAGACCGAATTTTTTAAAATAAATAAAGATATAGTATAAAAACATAGATTTATTGACTTTTTAAAAATCTGCAATGTATTTTTATGTTTCTCTTGTGGTTTAAAATTTTTAAAATACTATATTCCATGTTCTTTATATATTACTAAAATCAATAAAGATATAAAGAATTAAAATTCATGACAAATAAATAATTTTAGCAGAAATTAAAGGATGTTTAGCTTGTGAATGACCTATATAAGTATCCATGAACCCTTATAGAAACCTAATATTTGAACTATGTTTAAATTTTTTTTAAAAAAATAAAGACGTATAAATGAAAATCCGTTGTAAAAAAAACCTTTTTTGGTCATACAATTTTAATTTGATTCAAATTTTTGTATTAAAACCAAATAAGACGTTAGAAAAACACTATCCCTGGTCTTTTAAATTTCTATTAATTAGCAGAAATTTATAATAAATTCTATTAAATTTAATTTTTGTGTTTTTACCTATTTACTTTTTTCTTCAAGCTTAACTTGATTAATTTGCTTGTGCATATTCTATCGATAATCTTGGCTCTATTTTTTTCTCTAACACCTTATTTCATGCCTGTCTACTTTTAGAGACTAATAAATTCAATGTTTATCTTCTATAGTATAGTTAATATACAGTAAGTTCACAGTTGTATTATTATTTGTCACTAAATTATTAGAGTATGCATATGACAATTAGATAAATACGCCCATTTATTACTATAATATTGTACTTAGCGTCAATTTTTATATAAAATATTAATGAACTTCTGACAAAAAAATTACAGTTTAAGAATAGAATTGCTTAATTAATTGTTATTTAGTTAATAATATATACCAAGCACCATAAAGTGTGATAAAATATTATGTATAGTTCGGTTAAATACTCATAGATGGTATTTTTCACCCTTTCTATAAATTTTTAGGGTGTTCAGAGGCTTTAAAGGTGATGAAAGATGGCCGTTTTATTGCTATTTATAGTATAATATAAACTGAAAATAATTGATTTATAGCATTGCTACAATATTTATTAACTATAAATCTTCTGTAATCATTCATGGAGCTTATTTTTAACTAGCCAGAACATAAATATGAAAAGAATACCATCAGAGAAATGTTTACTTTAAGATTTCATTCAACAGATATTTTATTACTTAAAATTGTTTCAAAGAAATAATATTTGCACTGTTCTTTGGTCTTTAAACTATCAATATTACCCGACAACAAATGATTTTTTTTCTAATTAACGCTATAAAAATTCATGTAGATAGTTATTACGATATCATTATTAGATTAAAAAGATTCCACTCTTAAATTTTTATAAGCACAAAAAAAAATATTAACAAAAATTACTTTTATTAATTTTTCAAAATATTCCCATTTTAGAGACAATATTTGAATTTTACGTGGGAATTATTGTATATTTATAATAAAATTTCTGACTTTTTCTATTTTTCAAAGAACAAAAAGCTTTATTTTCGATTTCTCGACTTTGCTTTTTTTACATGAGCTAGTCTACAAACTAATAGAAATGACAAATATAACTATTTATGCATAAAAATAAAAATTTAATGGACCTTTGTTTTTTTAAATAGATTTTATGTTATAAAAATGAAATTTTATATTTAGCTCGGAAGCCTATTAAAATTTATCATTTTTATTCCTCTAAGACCAAAAAATGCTCTTATAATAGCAAATCAGATTCCCTTGGAATCCGAAATTAATTTTTGCACAAGATATAGTAGATCTTTATTTTTAGACATAAAATCACTTTATCCTACGATGCTGTATAAAAATCGAAGACTATCTAACTAAAAATCTTCATTATTCTTTAAGCATATAAATTAATTTCAAAAGTATAGTATTTTTTATCCTTTGTATTTTAGGATATATTCGGTATATAGATGTTGTTAATTTTTAAACTTGTCTAATTATAGTTTTTTCATCATGAAAGCTTACTTCGTTCGCATAATAATTTAATGTATATTAGTTTGATAAAATGTTTTCTGTATATTATTATTTGGGACAGTGTGGTAACACAATATCATAAAAGATATCTGAAAGAACTCTAAGTAACAGATCAGAATGTGGCATATATACAAACCTTGGGATTGTGAAAGATCCTTGAATTAATAAGTCTTAAACAAATTCGAGGTACTGAAGAAGACTTCTGAGAAGAGAAAATAGCCGAAAGTATAAATACGCTGTGTGTTCGAGAGATCAAGCAAGTTGTGCCTGAGAATAAAAACTAAAATTATAAAAAATAATTTAGCCCTAAACTAAATAAATAATAAAAATTTTCTTTCCAGGTGCAGTGAATACCATTAGATAGCAGGGGTAGTCATATGATTAGTCAATGGTTTAATAATAAATTAAATGTGTTTTTTATCTATCAAAAATCGTGGGGCAATTTAATGATAAAAATGTTGTAATTTTTGTTCCAGGTTAGAATTGTGATATAAATAATAAAAAGGAATTTAAGTGTGATTACATCATTTACAATATCCATTTTTATGCTTAAAATTTACACATGAAAAATATGTGATTATGAATCTTAAAAATACCCTAGACAATATTTTTGAATATGAAAAAGTCTCAAAATATTTTTTTATTTGTCATCACGTCGATTAAACTCATTAAAAGTTCGATAAAAAAAATTACGGTTGTATATTTTTTTAACGCCCACATCATTAATTTTTTCATCGCTTTTCATATAAAATCCTTTAAAACAATCAAATTTTCTTCTTTTACCGAATTTATCGATAGTATCGTTTATGTAAAAATAAAAATTAGCCAATCTGCTTCTTAAAATCGAGCAGTTAGTTGGTGATTGATAAATATTACCGAGTAAAACATAGTAAACATTTAGTATTTCATAGTCAGAAGGTGAGTATCGGTCTATTTTATGGATAATAAATAGTGAACCTTCTTCAAGAACTTTATCTACTATGAATTGAGTACCTATCATTTTTTCTAGCTGTAGATTTTGCTCTTTTAAAGGCATGTTTGGGTTTGTGTACATTGTTTGCATTTTTAGAATCTCGTTGGTGCAGCTTTTGTCGTAGAATTGTGATGTTGAAAAATATGTGAGAACGTTTTCTTCTGTTAGTGCTTGTGAGGCAAGAAAGTTCGGATCACTGAAGCAGATATTTTCGAGACTTTCGTCCATTTCAATGGATTATTAAATTATAGTGTTGAAATATAAATTTATGAAAAATTAATAAAAAGTACGTGGTTTAAAATTATAGATTTGTCATTATTTAAATTAAAATAATAAATTAGAGTTTTAAATCATAAAATACTATCATGAAACGTAAATATGAAAATATAATCAAATTCCAGTTATTACTATGAATAATTTCAGATATGGCATAAAATTTGAAATACCATTATAAAGCCAAGACAATAAATAGTTTATATAATATGACATAAAATAATAAACTTAAAAGCCGAAGATATATGAGGGAATTACAGTTATATGCAATAAGATAGAAAATTTATAATTAATAGATTTTAGATTTATCTATAGTCTAAATATATGATTATAATTTTAGTTATCAAGCACAACTTGCTTAATCTCTCGTGCGCACAACGCATTTATAATTTCGGATCTTCTCCAATTTAAATCTTATTCAATACTTCTACTCCTTTTGATACCTATTAATTCAAGGGGTTTTCTCAATCCCAAGGTTTGTATATATGCCTCGATCAGGTTCGTGACTTCGAGTTCCTTTTATGATATTGTCATCGCACTCTCCAAAGCTATAACATATGGGAATAACAATTGGATTAAAGATATTTTTAGAAAATAATCATTTATAGGTTAACTTTATTCGTTTATCAATTTTATATACAAAGACGCATTTCACTCGAAGACAATATTGCAGAACTTCTCAATGGGTCTTTTGCCATCTTCCCATGATTATCCCCATTAGCTTCTCTTCTTTTTTCAAATGATATGTATCAAAGTGTCCTACGCAGTGTGTGAGCTAGTTTGTATGTCTTTATATCATCAGAGTTTTTAACAACTTAACTTATTTTTTATGGGTTTTTGTAACCACCCTATCATAGGTCATTGCATATAGTATTTTTATTGCGAAAAAAATAAAAAAACCAATATAAAATATTATGACTTAAGATTGTATGATTGAAAAATTATAAGATATCCCATTAAATTCATGAAACAGTTTAGTATTAAGTAGAATGGCTCATTTTATTAATTTAAAGATTAAAATAAAATTACTGTTGAAAACTGAAGATTATTTTTGCTTTATGACTTACAAAAAAAAAATATTGATTAAAAAAAATTGGATATTGGCTTAAAATGAATATACCAAATATTTTATCAAGGATATTGTAATATGGGCTGAGTTGATTTTTAGCCATTAAAATTATTCCAAAAAAAACTTTAGATTGCACTATAAAAAGATTTTTTTGGTACTTCTTTCTACCACATCATCATTATAATCTTCACTATGCATCTTCTTTCAAGATCTATTAATTCAAGTTTTCCCCTCAATCTTATTGTTTGTGTGGAAACTTCTGTTTTAAATTTCATTTATATACCTTAAATAGGACTTATGGTCCAAATATTCTTCTTTTTAATTATTGGCTAATTTTTGATTTTCTCTTCAAGAATAACGTAATTGATTTCCCGTGGATACATCATTATATACTATTATTGACTATATCCTTTTTTCTTACATTTTCTTCGATACCTCTACTCTTAGCAAGACCTGTTAGTTCATGGGTTTTCCAAAATCCTATAGTTTGAATATATGCCTCCGTGGATCAAATTATAGATATACATGTATAGAAATTATTTTATTGTAATTATGAATATCGCTCTTTAAATTCAATACTGGCATTAAATACGAGATACAAATTCATTTGAGTATAATTATTTAGTTAAATGTAATTATAATATTTTAAACATAATAATTTAATTAATATATTTTTGTGGAAAGTTAGAATTGTTAACCAAATAACGATGAATGCCATAATTTATATTCTGTCTTTTATACACTTTTAGAATTCTTTTGTTTCTGGAGATAGTCTTTTATTGCACTTTTTATAGCATCTTCAGCCAACATACTGCAATGTAACTTTACAGGTGGCAAACTTAATTTCTTTGCAATATCACTATTTTTAATCTTTAAACTTTCTTCGATTGTCTTTCCTCTGATCCACTCACTCGCCAAACTAGAACTTGCTATTGCTGAACCACAACCAAAAGTTTTGAATTTTGCATCTTGTATAATATTATCTTTTATCTGTACTTGAAGTCGCATCACATCACCACAAGCGGGCGCTCCTACTAGACCAGTACCGACCGAAATATCATTCTTGTCAAGTGAACCAACATTCCTAGGCTTCTCAAAATGATCTATTACGCTCGTATGGTATTTTCTAATTTGGCGGAAGCTTTTTGTAAATGGCTGTATCATTTTTTTATGGACAAATCAAATCACTATTTATAGAAAAATCATTTCAAATTATTTTATAAAAATACTTATACAAGGAATAATTTAATTCATCAATGTAAAATTTCGTAAATGAATTACAATTATATTATTTAAAAATTTTATTATTTCAAATTATTTTAGTAAAATACTTATACAAGGAATATTTAGTTATCAACGTCAAATTTTATACAGCAATAACAATTTTATATTTCTAAAATATATCATAGCAAAAATGATTAATTATATTATAAACCAAGCACCAATAGATCGTGGTTTTTTTATATTCAATATTTACACTCCATGTACAGCTATTTCTAATCGAAAAAAATAGAAAATTGTACTTTTCACATTCAAATAAATTGTTTCACGACAAATTATAAACAAATTAATCCCGTTTTTCATGAATATAATACAAAATGATGCCACAATTTTCTAAATGGAATAAAAATATTGTGACCAACAAATACATTTTTGTATACAAAAAGAAGTTACTGTTCGAAAATTAGGGGAAAACATTATTACATACATAAAATATATATTAAAATATTACTAAAGAGTTTTATTAAAAAAATTGTTTGGTGCTATATCGAAAAATCCCTTTACCAAATTACACACAAAATAATAGATTAGCAGTTTCTAATTAAGGGTGGTTTATATCACATTCTATTCCACATAAAAATATTCAACCCCTATTTTATAGCAATATTATATATTGAGAATTTCGAATTAAGGCCACGTCGCTCCATATTCTATTTTTTTAATATTTATCTTTTTTTTCTTCAGAGGTATGTAACAGACGTTATAATTCTTTCAAAAAAATTATGAAATGAAAATCTAGCTTTATTTTTGCACTATTATTACGTTCATACTATTTCTAACCATATTCCGCATTAAAATAAAAATAATGATAAAACAAATTTATGACTAAAATTTTGTTATAAGCTAACTAAATTCATCCATAATCCACAAAAAACAAAATTCTGGCAAATTAGGGAAAATTATAAATTTGATAAATATTTTTATAAATCAACAAGGATCATATATAAAGATATCTAAGACAATTATAATGACATTTGATCAATTATATTATACAATAATATTCGGATTTGTGATCATTGTAAAACAATCTTATTTAAATTCAATCACAAATATATGTATGTGGTGTCATCCTGATTATTTATATACAAAATGACAATCATATTTTTTTAATTTTTTTATCTCTATCATTTTTGGAAGATATCTTAGGCTCTTTTTTTTAGTAAACTTTGAGTTATATAAAAAAAAGAAAAAAAGTTAAATATTCACAGTATTATGGATATACACCAATATGTTATTTCAATATTATATTTTTATAGAAAATAACTATAGTTTTTGTTTCTTTTACGTACATAATTAGGATTTTTTTCCTGTATTGTGTCTTTCAAGCCCTAAGAATAAGGTGAAATTATTAGATAAACAAAATAGGGCATTAAACTTCTAAACCACGTCAAATTTAAATACTTGACATTTAATTTGGTGTTTTAAATTTAAAATACTTCTATAACATCATAATATTATAGAATATGATCCTCTAATACAGTTTTTTCAATTAATAACGCTTTTTATCGAAATTTTTACAGAGATAACGAACCTCTGGTGGTAAATTCCCAGCTTTTCTCGATTAATAATGGTTCTTTTTATCGAAATTATTATGTGAAAACGGAGCCTAGGCAGTAAAATCCTAGAATATTCGCATAGATTTATTTTAACATGACCGCTATGAGTAAATTAAAATATATTTCAAAGACCAGAATTTTTGACATACGGCATTAATTATTTAAATCAGATACCCAGTATACTTAAAAAAAACACATAAGTTTGTTTTTTTTTTGCTGGCAGGTTACATTCCATGCATAATATTTTTTTATAATATTTTATATCTATGTCGAATATAAGAAAAAAGTGTTTCACAATTTTTCTAAAAAAATCAAATACATCTAATCATTTTTTGTACTTGCGTTCTGAAATCAAGTCAAGTTATTTCCGCTCCACAATACAATGTACTAAAATCGGGAGCTAATTTTGCTACTGTCTAGTCAAAACCAGTCTTTATGAAAATATCTGTTTCTTTTAAGCTATACAAATATGTTTAATATGATTTAATAGAACTATTGTATGCTATTGTAACCTCTCAATTATGATAGTGTATCAAATGTTTTTATTTCATTCCCAACCAATTGAAAGTTAATTTTCAATATAAAAATAATATCGTGGTAAAATCAGGAATAATGCTGACAATAAGATACAAAAAATTATCCCGATATCTAAAAGATAGCACTATTTTGATTTAGTCAGCTTTAATAGTTATCTATCAGAAATATAAACAGAAAAACTGAATGTTTTCAAGGAAACTTTCATTAAATTAAATTTCTAAGGAGATGAAAGCTCGTGCTTATAATATGTAGTACTATAATCGAATGGCAACATGTAAAGATATTCATGGAAGAACCCATAGGCAGATATTTTTCTTTTTAATTTACTCTAACAAGTTCGAATTTCAATGAATCGGGTGAAAGTAACATCTTTTTTATAAATCTATTGTAAGATGAAAATAATTAGTTTCTAGGATTAATAAATACACCTTAATTATCAATTATAAATATTCAAAAAAATTTTGATGTTTTATTAAAAAGAGAAATGTCGGTGCGTGTTGTTGACTTGCTTAAAAAGAAAAATTACAAAGTTGCATATCCCATCACCTTGCAATTATATAAGAAATACAAATCAATAAAATTTGTTTATTTATTGGAGTTTAAGACATTTAGTTCAAGAATACACGTAATAAATAATTATCAGAACGTCTGTGATCCTTTCAACCAAAAGAAATTATCAAAGATACATTTTGTATGGTCTAAAGTGCTTAAAATTAAAAAAGATGTGCCATATTTTTTAATATATTAATGTGGTTATATAGTAGTTAAAGTAACTAAAACCAGAAATGTCTTAATCCATAGACATTTTATAACAAATTTATTTAGGGCTAGTTTTATTTGTTACTTTTTTCAACCAAACATAAAAAAGAAGGGTCAATAGAACAGATAAAATTATGTGTATTTAATAGCTATATCGTTGAATTTTAATCCACGCATCTTCACCTTTTAATCTTATTAATTCTCGTATCTTCCTCAACTCTATCGTTTGTGCGTTTGCCTTCGTTTCATTTGTCATTCCTAACTCCTTAACATACGATTTATGGTATTATTATTATTTAGTATTTGTAAATTAGCGTGATTTGATCTATGAATAATATGATTTTCTTTTAATTCGGATATGATGTTTTTGAATTTGAAATTTTAGTTATAATTGAAATATCAAAACTTTTATCAACTTATACACTAAACAATTATTAAAAATATAAATGTATAGATTTGAATGTCAATTGTCATCATTAATATTAATTGTTATCATTAATATTAATAAAATGTTAATGTGATGACTTGGGATGGGTAGTCACAAAATATCATAAAAAATATGTTAAGAAGTTAAAAATCCCGGACGAAGTAGAAGCATACAAGCAAGTTCTCACACTCCGCAAGACACTTGAACTCATTTCATTTGAGAGAAGAAGAGCAGTTTATGAAGATAGATCAGAGGAAGGTGTCAAAATATGCATCAAGGAGTTGTGCAATATTCCCAACACGTTGAACACGTCCAAATAGATAAAATCGATAAAAAGAAATTTACCCATAAATAAATAAAATAAAATGTTAAAGAAACTAAGAAATATGATTTACAATTGTAAACAAAGATTATACCATATTTCGTAACATGGTATGAAGTGGTAACACAATATCATAAAAGGTATCTGAAAGAACTCGTAGTCCTAACAAATCAGACATATATTTAAACTATAGGATTGAGTAAAACCCTTGAACTAATAAGTCTTTTAAAGAGTAGGGTATCAAGAAGAGGTAAGAGAAGAGGATATAGCCAAGTGTATAGATATGATGTGCTTAAGACAAACAAATCAAGTTAATCTTGAAGAAAAAAAATATTTACTATTTGCAAATTAACACATAAATAAACATTGTTGGAGTATTGAAATCATAATAAATTTACATTCATAAACGCTAGAAAAAGAAATTTATAAATTTGGAGGTCAAATTATTTAAATATAATTTTGAAAACATAATAGATTCTAACGATGATTAGATGGAAAGAAGTATCAGCATTATCTGTTTTGAAGAGCATTCTGAAGTTCTGATTTTTAAGATTAGATAGCTAAAAATTTAATTAACCCATAAATAACTAGTATTAAAACATGTGTATATTAAAATCACAATCAATTCATATATCAAATAAATATTACAAAAAGAAATGTATAGATTTTGATGTCAAATAAATCGATGAAATTTATTAAAACATATGTATATTACAGTTACCAAGGCACTTAGACTCGTCTCATTTGAGAGAAGAAGAGTAGTTGATATAAATAGATCAGGGGAACGTGTCAAAGGATGTATTAAGGTGTTGTGCATGTTCCAAATGAGCTGACTACGTCTCGATAGATGGAATTGATAAAAAGAAACTTAACCCATAAATAAAAAATAATATCACAATCACAATCAATTCATATATTACAAAAAAATATTACAAAAAGTAATGTATATAGATTTTGATGTCAAATAAATGTAATCTTTTCAAACTTACATTATTAAAAACAAAATTATTGCATATTTCAAAAAGAAATTTTTGAATTTAAATGTCAAATAATTCAATAATAAATTTATTAGAAAGTAAAATTTATAATTTAGATACGAAGTAATTATTTATTAAAAAGAAGCTAATCCAATTATAATTCTGAAAAGGCACTAATTAAAATATATTCAATATTTCTTCAAACATATTGCATACTTTTCCACAGCAAAGAGCAGCAGATAATCCAAAGTCACTTACCTTCATTCTTACTTCAGCATATTCACAGTTACCGTCTATTCCTGAGGGTATGGCATTAATAAAAAAAGTAAATCCTCTATTCATATTTCTTTTAAGCTCCTCCTTATTAATTTTATTTCCTATCTTGCATAATTCAACTCTTAATGTATTTGGAGTAAGATGAAGAGTTATCGGATTCTTTATCACTTTCATAAGAATCTCACCAGTTGTAGATTTTATTTTGTTTCGAGAACTTAATTGCTGCATAAGCCCATTGAATCTCGAAAGTGTTCTTGGTATCCGAATAGCCGGATTAACCTCTATTAATACATTCTGAATTGTGTGTATGAAGACTCTCAACCGTCCTGTTTTGTTCAATGGTGAGTCAAGAAGTGTCAATAAGCACTGATGCGTTATATCCGATCGCTCACAAGATATACTTGCTGCCCCATTCCTTTTCATTTGCAATGGAGTCTTTGTGTTCAGTCGACCTGTAGTTAGACAAACTGCAGAAGAGGGGCAACACAGACAACCTCTGCTTCTGTCTATTGTTCTTTTCATCTTGTTTTTCGAAGACGTGATCTGTGCTTGTGTGATCACAAAAATTATTTGTTCCATTTGCTAATGGGTTAGAAATTTTAAATATATCCATGTAAGACAATTGATACATCATAAAACCAAAAAGGGGGTATTTACTTACTTCCAGCTCTGAAAAGGGCCCTTTAAAGGGGGTTGATACCATCACAGATAGATACATAATCTGGGGTTTCTAGAAATTCATGAACTATGCGCTTTTTACCATTAAAAAAACTATATACATGCAAACATGTTTTAATACATCTGATTATCTTGATTTGATTCGGTTTTATAGTGAAAACATCTGTTTCCGATATTCTACTTGCTATATAAATATATTTATCGCCCCAGCGCTCTTATATTTTATTGAAATAACGCAATTTCATTGTTCAGCTCATGTTTTTTTTTTGATTTATCGATTTGCCGTAAAACACTTTTTGTTTAAGATTATTTTTCTTGCATTTTTTTGAATCACGGTATATGAATTATTCAATAATTTCACTTAAATTAATCCATGAATAAATTAGAATTTGTGTATAAAAATCCAACAAAAAAATCGTTTCAAGTTTTTTTGACTGTTTTGATAACTAAATCTTTATTTTTTCTTTTTATATAACCATGGTTTCACTATGTTGAAATTTTATTTTTAAACCATAGTATGACCTTTTGAAAATCCGACTCAAAATAATAATTTTATTGTATGTTTCTAAACCAGATTCTAAAAAATAATTTTAGTGCTCTTTTACAAGTCTGATTCTAGAAAGTAATTTATTTTATATCATATAAGGCAGGCAATAGAAATAATTTTATTGTCTATTTCACAAGGAATACTGAAAAAAAAAATTATTGTATGTTTTTCTAACCAGATTCAGAAAATAATTTTATTATATTTTTGATTTGTCTATTTCACAAGTTAAACACAAAAAAATAATTTATTGTATGTTTTATAAGGCAGACTCTAAAAAATAATTTATTTTATTTGAATAAGGAAGACTCAAAAAATAATTTTATTGTATATTTCATAAACCAGATTCTAATAAATAATCTATTGTCTATTTTCTACTACACTAGAGAAGTTCTAATTCCCAAAAAATAACTTTATATTTAATTTCAATTCTGATATTCATAACCTTTAAAAAAACATATTATAGTAAAAGTGTTTGTGCTTAAGTCCAATATATTTTATTTATCAACAAAAATGATTAAACACTTTACATTTAAATTCGATTTTTATTATACTTCAATTATATATTCAATTTTTTTTAGCTTAAAAAGTTCGCTATTTCGATATAAACCAAAAAATTCTTAGTATAACTTCATGTATAAAAAAAATATTGAGAATTATAAATATTTCTATCAACTCAAAATATTATTATGATTCTATATAAAAATTACAAAAAGGTATTTTTCGCATTTATTTTTTATGATATAGACAGATGCATCTCCTTATTTACCGCAAAAAGCCTATGAGTTTTTATTAAAAGTGAAAATAGTTTCTATGTATCAATAAAAATATATTTTTTGTGGGTTTAACGCATATAAAAACCATGAAACCGAGTAAAACTAATAAGTCTTAGAAATAGGATTCATATAGAAGAGATTTTAGGTTCATGATTAGATATCAAAAAATATTAATATCATGTGATCACATCAACTTAAGCCTGAATAAAAAAAATATATGGTTGTAAGGATGAAAATAACACATAAATAAAATTAAAAAATTTTAACATAGAGGATATAAAATAATTAATGCCTAATTTAATATAAGTAATGCAAAACATACGCAATAAAAAAATATTCACAAATTCATTATGAAATATTATATGCGTTAGATATATTAAGACAATTTAATATATAAAGTTTGGTTTTCTGATTATTTATTGCACTACATTGAGCATATTGTAGCTCGTAATACAGCATATGATTGTAAAATTTTCATAATTCTGAAAGAATATAATATTTTTTATTCGGAAATTATCTCTATTTTAGAATCATAATACATGGCTTTTTCCATCCTAATATATTTATTATAATATTTTAAAGGTTTTTAAAATCTTAACATATTAAAATATTTTATTTTACATGAAAAAAGCTCTGTTTTATTATAATAAAGATTTGTATTCCTAAATTTTACGGTATATGTATATTATGCATTTTTTTACTATATTTTGGCTTATATGGCTTTTATTTCTAGATTTTAAGGATGTACCTTAAGTTTATTCACAGTTTTTTTTAAAAAATAAGGCTATTTCAAGTCGGAAAAATCCACGAAATATATGATTTTTACAGAAAAAATCAATGGTTTTATTTTTAAAAAAATTATACACGGATTTTTTTTAAGTTCTATAAAGCTAGGAAAATAAAATGATTAATTATAATAGTAAATAAATCAATGGTTTCTTTTTTATAGCTTTAAAAACTATTTTTTAAAAAGATCTACAAATACTTAAAGAAGAAAACTAAAAAAAAATTGGTACATAATCTATAGGTTGTGTTTTTACAGCTTTATTATCGTGTTCTTTCTATAGGTAGCTGTGCAGTCTTGAAAAAATACACAATTAATATTAATACAAAAAAAAATATTTGATACGTTTACTTTAACCAAAAACAATTGAAATATATCCTAAACAGAAGACTTAAATTTAACTGTACACATTATAAAAGAAGTTGAATTACATCTAGATATATTTTCTTTAAAAAGAAATATCTTGCTGCTGTGACAATTAATAAGAATTTTTTAGATACAAAATTGTTCTAAAATGAAATTTTAATTTGAATAACTAAAACTTTACTTATGAAATCTGCCTAATTCTTTGAAATCCATTCATATTAAAATTCAAAAAAATAATATCTTTCACGCTAAATTTTAAAATAAAGGTTTATAGTTTTTTCAAAATTAAATTTTATGATTTTCTTCAAAGGTTTTTTTTTTGTTCAAAGCTTATTCGCAAAAATTATACCATCTTTTTAGAAACAATACCACCTTAACATAGTATTTAGAGCAAAATAGGATATATAGAACCCAATGGGATATTTTTAATTAGAGTGGTGTTGATTGCGATAAATCTCATTTCTTTAAAAAAATAATGAATTTTAAAGAAGTTTATTATTGAATAATAATCAAAAAGGATACAACCATATAAAATAGTATAATCATTAGCATTCTGCTCAAACCTATAAAAAAGCAAGGTAAGATTTTAAATATGTATCTTATGCACTTAAAAAAATCTTTCCAAAACATAATTTTGTCTATTAATATTACAAGTTTAATTATGACATGCTTTAAGTTACTTATATTTTTTTAATTAAAATATTATTGATGAAAAGATCACAGATTTCAGTATAATTTACAATAAACCACATCAAAATTTTTTTCCATGGCAAAAAGCATATCTAGTAATATGAACTTTAGGATCATATTTCACTATTTCGCCAGTATCAAAAACAACATGATTTTCATTTCCATAGTACCAGCCAGAAATTAAAGCATGCGATACTTGTCGTCTTTTTAACATAAACATTATTTGGGGATGTGTATAGGGTGACCCTATTGCATCATTATATCCTCTCATCTTACAAATATTATTCGGTGGCTCTCCTATTGTTCCTTTTATTAGCTCTAAGTTATAAATCGGCAGTGTAGTTCTATTTATATTTAAAAATACGAAAATTAATGCAATAAACCTCATTATTTTTATAAATTTTATTTATTTTTAATATTATTTTTTTTTCTAGAACTAGTTCTTAAAAGTTATGTGCATAATTGATTTTTTGTAAAATTCGAATTCTTTAGAACGACTTTTATTCTATAATTCTAATAAAAAAAATTTCGATTGAATTATCATGTTTAATATTTAAATTTCAAAGAGAAATTTTTATTCATCAATTTTATTTCAATAAATATAAATAAAATCCTTTAAATGATTTTAGATTATTTGGGAAATTTCAAAAAAAAATACGATAGGATTTTTATTAAATTTGAACAAGATCATTTAAATTTCTGCACAATATATTTTATTTAATACAAGATGTTTAAAAAAGTGACAGTATTTTGTATACGAAAATTTTATCCGATAAACAAAACCACAAAAACCACCTATTTTTTAGAAAAAAAAGCCATAAAAATCAAGAAAATAAACCAAGCTTTATTAGGCCAATAAAATACAACAGAATTGAGATAAGAGTTAGAAAATAGATCAGGTGAAATTTTTAGTTTCAGATAGTATTGTAAAGAAACACTATGGGGGCTTAAACCAAACAAATATTCCTATCCATTTAGTTTCTACTTGGTTTAAATTCTATTAATACAGCTGGATATTGTATAAATTTGTAAAAGAAAATGTGAAATATAAAAAAATTTTAAGCGAAATAAAGTGAGAGCATAAAACATGCAAATATTTACCATATACCGGTTAAATAGAATAAAGCATGGTTCAAAGAATATATATTAGACTTGTGATGTCTTTATGATAATCCTTGAATTGCTTCTTGCATTTCAATTCGGGCAAAATATTGCAGTTATTTACGGCATTCATTAAAAAAATTTCTTTGAATAAACGACATAATCCAGCAAGATGAGTAATAATGCATTCAAATATTCTCATGTTTAAAGAATTACATCAGGGATATTTAAAGATAAATTTAATTGGAATTCAATGTTAATATAATTCTCTATCTTTTTTTAAAAATTATTTGATTTTTTATTTAATTTTAATCTCGTGTTTTCATATTTTATGTTTCGCCTTTTAATCGCTATTATTATCAGAATTTGTCATTGTTGGTATGTTTTATTGATTACTAGTATGATTTCAAAAATATAAACAAATACTTAAAGATTTTGAGGCGATCATAATGTTTAGAAATAAGCAAATCTAATAAATTCATGTTTTATCTATGATATAATATTTATTTATTTTATAGCTCTTCTCATTTGAATATTTTATATTATTTTTCTTGTTAAATTTGATAGAATATGGCATAAAACATCGTCCTGTCTATTTGTTGAAAATTTTTTCTTTTTATATGATCATTTATTTTTCATATTACATCAGACGCTAACATAAAAATTACCCCGTCTATTTTTTAACATTTTTTCTTCATATTTCATTATAATATTTTTTTGTATTAAATCCAAATCGAGTCATATATTCAAACTATGGGATTATGAAAATCCTATTAACTAACAGAAATTGCTAAGAGGAGAGTTATAGAAGAAGATTTAAGAAAAGAGGATAAGAACAAAGTCATATGTGGTGTTTCCATGGGAAGTCAATCAAGTTAAGCTTGAAGAAAAAAAATCAAAAATTAGAATTCCAAAATATTACCAACAATAAAATTAATTTTATATTGCTCTGTACGTTTAAATAAATACCCACTTTTATTTTTGGCGTTTTAATCCTATTTATATTTTTCTAAGGTCGGAATACCTTATTTTAGAAGTATTATAGTCTGAAACATGTGCACAAAAAGATTTAGTAATTTATATATTTATTATTTTATATTGAAGAGAAATTTATAATTTTAAAATATAAATTTATATATTGATTAGAATTTAACCAGAATAGGTCAATTTAAACAAAAGACCTCTAGACTTACAAATAAAATAAATATGGTTCAAGGGAATATTTAATTTATTGGTATTAGTGGAACAAGAATTTTATGCTGGTGACGTTTACTTTAATATTTATGAATAAACACATTTTTTTTATAGGTTAATAAGATGTTTAGCTATTTAAATTGCTCTATAGAATTAAATTGGCTTTTATTTACTTCAATTACATCATCTTAACAATCTTACTAAACATTTCTTATTATTTTAAGACTTGTTGCTTCAAATTTTTCCTTCAATTCTAAAGTTTACGCGTTTTCTCAGGATTCAATTGAAATCACTACGGTATTAATATATGACTTATGATATTTTGTGTGCACATAATCCCATTTTAGCCATATGATACTATTCGAGCACTGAATTTATATATTAGGGTGATTTTAAATGCCTGTAAATCATATTTTATTACTAAATAACAACCTTGATAATTATTAATTTCTGGCAATAAAATAAAAATTAGGGATTTTTTATGACGAAATGTTCCATTTTTGCTCGCTTAGAATGTTAAATTCTTTATTAAACGCTAAAAAACAAATGTTTTATCTTTTATAAAATACTATATTAATAAAATCATTCATCTTTTTTGAATTCACTATGATCTTAAACTATAATAGTATTACTACAAATTAAAATCCCCTCATTAGTATGTTATTCTCACGTGCGACATAATTCCAATTAAAAATTCAAAGTTATCTAAAATAAGTATTTAAGGGTGTTTTTGACAAAAAAAAAGCCATAATTCTTCGTGTTTTATTAAATTTCTTATTTAAATAGCCCATAAAAGTTGGTTTTTTGATTCATAAAATATGCTGTTTTTTAAGTTTATATTCGTAAAAATTGTACTATTGTTGTGAAATATATATTATTTTCTGTTTTTTTAGTTACATAATCAATTTTTGCGACTTTGATATTAGAATCCTAAAGTTTATTGATAATAAGCACTTCCTATAAAGGTTTACGTAATATGATTGTGGCAAGCACTAGAATATATATACCAAAAAGAGAAATATAGACAAGTGAAGGTTATATATTTGAGATAAAAAGCGATATTAAAGAAAACTGCTCTATAGACCGATTTATAATTTTTCTAATTTGTACTTCTTATGCCTGTTCAAATCCAACAATGTAACAATACTTAAAAATATTCAAATAGTATAATATAATCACCTTAGAAGATACATATTTGATATTAATTAATTGTAGCATTTCATTATTTTCATCCAGCATGAAAAAACACCCAATATATTTTTATGTTTTTACATCTGTTCTTTAAGTCAAATGTTCATTTCTTATACGATATAATTGGTATATTGGTAATATTTAAAAGCTTATTTATGTATTATAAAGCTTCGTAATCTGATATAAGCTTATAAACAGCCCGTTTTCTCTTAAATTATATGGGTTCAAGTCACTCATGATGTTAAGGTGATTGTATTTATGTGCTTTATCCATTCATTTTTATATCACAAACATTTTTTTATGAAATTTTGTAAACAATATATTCCAATTAATACATATAACATAATTTTTATTTTAAATTTTTATTTAAACCAAGATCATTTTCTAAAAAGACAAATCATATATTACAGAATTCCAACTTTAGTTAAGTTAATAAGAACGTTTATATACACATCAATAAAGACAATCATATTCTCTTTTTTATCATGTAATAAACTCGCAGCTAGAACAATTTACTTAATATAAAATTAAGATTTACTTAATAATTTTATGAAAAAATATAAAGTCTCATTTATGCGATTAATTTCTAAATATGTATAAAACTAAATTTAGAGGAAGGAAACGTAGTGCCAGACTGAAGAAATACATATTTTAGACATATTTGCAATAAAATAACGGAAAATATTTTGATTAAGATTTAGAAATGGAGATATCGCAGACATTTATGATATTTAAAAATCTAAAATAAGAAATATACTCGCAATTTTCAAAAAAAGTGGAAAGATAAAAAAATTAATTTTATTGATTTTCGATACAGCGGATTCTTATTTAAATTTTAAATAAACTTTATATGCAGATATTAATTATTCTGTAAGATTTATACGTTACTTATAAAGAAAGCAAAAAATATATATATAAAATAAATAATAAACTTAGTTTTAGCGTTTACAATAACATGTTTAAAATTAATATTATGGTGGAAAGACTCAATAATTAAAGGTTAAGACTGATAGCAAGTAAAATATACATAAAAAAATCATTATTGAAAGCTATTTTACGTATAATTAATCTTTTATATAAATTTTTATCAAAAATGCATTTATTTAGACTTTATTTATCTCGCTAATTATAATATAAAATTTGCTATTTTGAAGAAATTCATTTTATAAAATTTCCTGGTTCCTAGGCTGCGATTTTCTTAGATTATAATTGCCTAAGCCATATAAATTATATTGGCTTAAATGGAAGAAAGTAATGCTTTTATCTTTACTTAATTCATTTATAGTCTTAATTGTATCAAAATATTGAAATTCTTTAATCTTTACTTAATTTGTTTAGGATTTTGGTTATTTAAAAAATATTCAAGTGCTATTATCTTTACTTAATTCATTTATAATATTTGGCTATATAAAGAATATTGAAATGCTTTAATATTTACTTAATTCGTTTATAATCTTTAGCTAACTAAAAACATTGAAATGATAAATCTTTACTAAATTCATTTATAGTCTTTAGATATGTAAAAAATATTGATGCTATACAATGCATCAAAAAATGACACATTCTTTGGTAATAGGGGGGAATAAAATAGCACGTAAGCAAAAAATTATTAACAAAACGTTTATTAAATTGTTATATGAATAACCACGGATATTTACTATGGTATTTGTGCTTTGATGAGTAAAAACTGAGAAATATATTGTTATAAATTTATTCCAATATTGCACAAATCAAGTTTTTTTGACTTAATTAGTATTTATATTGATTTAATACCGAATGATCTTATTATGTGATTAAAGTATGCAATAAATGGTCATTAACAAAGATTAGTAATTTAAGATTTAAACAAATGTTCTTATTATATAAATTTTAAAAAAATACAAAATATTATAATTCCTTGGTTGTTTTATGCTAATATTTTTAATTTCAAATCTAAAATCTTTCACTCCCCATTAAAGAAATGAAAGATTTAATTAATACGTATCGAGATCTCAAAAGATTATTTTTCCAGCCAAATAAACAAGAAAAAATTCAATCAAAACGACAAAAGTATATATATTCAATTATAAATGGGATTGATAGCACTAAATTGAAACAAGAAAAATTATACGCCTATATATTGACAGAAACGGACAACAAAGATTATATAAGTATTTTTTTCGCAATTTCAGAAGATTTAAAAGATCATACTGAAAGTTTAGATACATACAAAAAGCTTCTACGCCATTTCAAAAGTTCCCAAATAGCTAATTATCAAAATATCCGCAGATTATTGAAGCTTACAATTTACGATGGATCTTTTTTGTGCGAATATGTCGATAATAAGTATTTAGCATTAATTATTGGGGAATATTTTCTTAAATTCTCTTTGGATTTAAATTATTTGAAATTATGGTTTAGTAAAAGAAATGATATCCTAGAAATTATTCTGATTTCTTACTTAACGACATTTAACTTTACATTATATGAAGATTTTCAAGAAATTATGCAGAAAATTACACAAATATACAATATAAAATTATTGAGAAAGGTTTTTGAAATTCTTATTTTATATTTAGAGACTGTAGATGATATATCTACTTTGCAAAAATATTTTTTAGACCAACAAGTCAGGAATAACGAATTATTTACAGCCAAAGAAAAAGAAATAAAGGATTCATATCCTAAAAATTATATTTATAATGATGACTATATCATAAAAAAGCACGAAACAGATGATAGTGATGAAATAGCAATCACCATTGAAGAAAGAAGTGGCTTGGAAGACAGCAAAGGTGCACAACAAAAACATGTAGCTATTTTGAATAAAAAAGAATCATCAACGCTTATTTTGAATGAAATTTTTCTTGAAATGATGCTTATTCACCCTGCCTTTTTCAAAAAAAATAAATTCATACAAAAAATTGGTCTCAAAATGAAATTTTCTGACATGGAAAAAATAAATAAATTTATCGAAACTTATAAAGAAGAACCTGATCTTTATCGTATGTTTAGTACAACAGAATTGGTGCGTTTTATTCTTGAAAGATCTGACAAAAAGAAGCTGTCTCGATTTGCAGATGGCATAATCCATGTGGCAAATTTTTTAAATTCCGAATCAATAATTCGTATTCTGTTTGTTTACATGCGTCACAATCCAGAAAACTTTGGGGTTCTGGTCAATTATTTAACGGAGTTCTTGACAGAAGTAAATACAATAGAAGCTGCTTATCTTAGATCTAAGACACTTAGTTATTCCAAAAACTTTATAAACGGACTTTCTTTCTTGGACAATTTATGTGAAGTAAAAAATGAAGATGTCGCAAATTTTTTAAAAGTAAAAAAAGAAGAATCTAGAAAAATAAGAAGTTATAAAAACTATGAAAAAATATTCAGAGAAATAGAATATACTTCTTTTTTAAAATACTTAGAAAACAAAAGCAGTTTAAGAACATATATTAAAGATATTTTGGAAATTTGTACGGATGAACCTACTCTAAGACTCGAAATCTTCACTTTATTGCGTGATAAATATTGCCCTATTTTTGGTTTATACGCCAAGATTGAAGAATTAGAAAAATACAAGATGAAGGAAATCGTATTTAACCTCGAAAGAATCTATAAAGAAAGTCAAACAGATGCAAAAATGATGAATTTTTTTATTGATTATATATTCACGAGACCAGAAGTTATTTGCAAGCTTAAAATTACCATAGAAAATATAGATAAATTTGTACATAATGCGTCTTTGCTGATCAATAAAACACTGAAGAACGATATTTGTCAAATGTATAATATTCATATTTATGAAGAAGAGACAGAATTACAAATAAAAAATTCAAATAAAACTGGACCTTGTCATGAAAACGACTTTGAAAATCTTTTATCTCCTAAATTAGAGGCAAAAGAAACCGCTAGGTCACATGAAGGGCGAAATATTAACGAAGAAATGCAAGACGATCTTCAAATTATGGTAAAACAGCAACGAAAAACCTTAAATACTCTTGTCGAAAATGGAAAAAGGATTTCAGAAAAAATAAACAATAGTTTCGGACATGAAAAGAATTCAAACACAGAGAATATCAACGTAGACACCGCGAAAATAAATGTTAAGGCAAAAATATCATCCTGTTTAGAAAATAAAAACATAAATAACACCGAAACGCATCTTTTCGAAGCTGTATTATTGAAAAAAGAAATTTGTTTAGAAGAAAATAGCAAGAAAAAAGAAGAAAATAACATACATCATGACAATAATCAAGAAAATACATGCACAAATCCTTTAAAAAGAGAACCTCAATATCAAATAAATACCCCTAAAAAATTTAAAAAAGATTCAATTCTTGAAAAACTCACAGACTTGAAATCACTCAAATCATATGAGCTAGATGAAAACGATTTGCATCTAAAAAAAACTGTTTCCACGAAATTAAGTTCCATTTTTATAAAAATAATTTCCGAAAATCAGAAAAAATTAAAAGACAAACAAGAAACTCAATCAATAGACAATTTTAATATTATAATAATGGTGCTTAATAAATATAGAGATCCTGAAATGGTAGGTAACATCTTAATGACGGGGTTATCATTCTTTAAACGTATGAATATGAAAACATTTTTCGCATATTCGGGTATTCTAATCGAGGGACTCGAATTTTTTATCGATAAGTGCCTTAAAATCATTGAAGAAATTTCGAAAAAAGGGGGTGCAAATATTGTTTATTATTTTTTGCAGAGAATAGAACCGAAAAATATCTTTGACTATTTTTTGAAAATAAATCAGGCTGCCACAAAGAAGCCTTTAAATAATCACTTATATGATGCGGTAAGATCGAGAATGATCAAAGAAATTGAGAACGGGATGTTGGAATACACAATCATAAAAATGATAAAGGAAGAATCAACAATAATTGATGGTATTATATTAGTCACAGAGTTTTTACCTTATGACAACCAAGCATACGAAGCTATTGTTCAGCATATAGAAACTAAAGACGATAAAATATTAGAAGCAACTATCGAATATCTGATAAATAGAAAAGAATGGATTGCAACAGTTAATGATGATTCAGCAAATAAATTTATAAATGCAAATAACCAACCCAAAGAAGGTGTTGAAAAAAAAGAAAAGCAGCTTAAATCAGCAGAATATAATATTAAATTTATTGACAACAATACAAATGAATTTCTATACTCAATATTGTTCAAAAGAGGAAAACTTGATACAATAGGTGAAAAAGTACTTCGTATAATAGAAATAAAAGAGGAATATCTCGAAAGACTTTTCGAAATGTTTTTCCTAGACCCTCGAAAATATTTGGATTTTCTTCCTAATATAATTAAAAGAGGCTTTTGCTTGTCATTCGACATGGTAATCGAACTTGTCCGCGTTCTATCAAAAATTAATAACAGTGAAGAGCGTGATAAAATAATGGAAATCGTTTTTACCACTGAAATCTGTCAAAAAGATCAACTCGAATTGAATTTTGTGATTCTGGATATTTTCGAAAAAACAGAAAACAATCTTTCAAGGCTAAAACTATTCAATATTCTCGAAAAACACTATATAAATCAGTTTGACGTATTTGTTAGATTAGCTATGACTATTGGAAACGAACAAGACATGGATATTCTGAAAGTAATGCTTGTATTCCTTAAATCTAAAGGAAAGAAATATAAAAAAGTGGTGGAGACATGGAAAGAGAACAAAAAACTTAAAAAGTTAATTTATAGAATCTATTTAATTTATTTTAGCGATATTTTGGAATTCGATAGGCTCAAATATGAGTATATAAATGCGGATGAGACAGAAATAATTCTTCAAGTTTACAATGATGAATTATTATCCCTGAATAGATAAATCGGATTTTAGTAATTAAAAGCTTTATTTTTGAAAAAAATTATTTGAATTTTCGGTTTATTTTGTGAAATTGATAGACCATAAATTTATTTTAATTGTTGGCATTCAGTTTTACGCACCCAAATTGTATTTTAATAATATAATTATAACAAATCATTTTTTTTTCACACATATTAAGTTTTCTAATTTTTTCTAGTGACAGGGTTGTAGCTTAACATAATAAAAAAAATGCTATTTCTATATGAAAAATTAAAGCGAATATTGGAAAATTTAGACCAAGAATATATCTATAACACATTAAAAATAAAGTTATAGACTATTTCTTTTTAAGGAAGGGTAAAAGAAGTTTCTTTAATGTGTTCAAGAAATAAAATAAAAACCAAAACTCTTACTACACATCAATATTACGAATGCATTAGCGTAGGTTAGAAGGCGTAAATATTGCAGCATATATTAACTAAGTTCAAATAAATAAATTATATATACCTTATAAAAGCAGTTTTACAATATTTATGGGATTCAGATGCGGGAAAACCATCCTAAGCAATACGAAAAAGAACACAAGCAGTTTATTTAACGGAATTGGTCACCAAACAAGGAATATAGCATGTATATGTCCCACAAAAAAACAAAAAAATTTGTTATATTTATCTCAAAATACACCCGGAAAAAAATAGTAATAGCAGGACAGACAAAATTCCGCAATTTTTTGAATAAAACGGGTTGAAAAAAATAAGATAGTGGGTGTTTTCGATAAGCTTTTATTTTGATAAAATTCTTCCTAACCATTTCAATTCATTTTGTTGAATGATTAATCTAAAAACAGTCCGCATTTCCCAATAAAAAGATATTAAACCATAAATCACAGCAAAATTAATGTTTGAAAGCATAATAATAATGTGAAATTAATAAAAACATCATGTTTTATATTATTAAAATAAAATTAATAAATTTTATAAATTATCGAAAACAATAAATGCATCAGTTGAAGGATTGCAGATAATTGAAATTCCCTAAATTAATCGATTTCGAGATATATGATCTCTATGAATACACTATGTACCTTGAATCTCTTTGAAAGCCACCAAAGTAAAAAATCAGAGATTTATCGATTTTAGTAGTATATGCAATTTAAATAAAAATGACTTGAAGAGGATTTATTGGATTTTTAACGTTTAGGTTTTATTTATTATCACAGAAGCACAAATAATTTAGTTTAAAAATGCAGAAAAACATTGAATAATCACATTTTGATGGCAATGCAGCCTAATTATCTAGAAAACATCAAGATTAGCAACATATTGAAAACATTATATAAATCTTTATAGCTTTTGTCTAATCCTAGAAAGTGTAAAATTTTTCGTTCAGTAAAATTTAAAACAGTGCTAAAATAGATATAAGTAACTCTTTGGTTTTCAAATAAACACAATATGTATTAAGATCATAAGTGTAAAGAGAGGCGAGTTTTATTGATTGAAGAACAGAAAACTTCAAAAGAAAACGCTTTCAATGAATAAAACATTAGACTGTAAAATTAACAATCTAACGTGCTTATAATCGGATAGTTTAAATATTTTTCACCACTAAATTTGATAAAAGAGCCATTCCGTCAGAAAAAATGTGTTTTTAACACAGCGAAGGTTATATATACAGGATTTTTTGGAAAGATTTTTTACGAGAAGTTGTTTTTGAATGCCCCATATACAATATTTTTTATTTATTTATATGCTTTGTCAATTATATTGGTATTTATTTTATTCGGGTCCCACATGAATATAATAATATATTAGTATTTAGACTAGAGGATATAAAAGTGACGTGTTTATTTTTAAAAAAAAGTGATTTTAAATTTAAATAAGTTATAAATTCCTCAAAAAATATAATAAATTGGCTCTAAAATATTTTTATTGCGCATTATTATAAAAATTAATTATTTTTATGATAATAAATAAGAGTGAAGTGTCACTAAAAACTAAAACTAAATAGCCATCTATCGAGTTCCTTATAGAGACAGTAATGCTCAGAGCTTTTAGTTTATTTTTGATTTAAAGTTATTTTAAAGCCTAGAAACACTAGTTGCTGCAAATTTATTTGATTGAATATGAATGATATCAAATTGTTTTTTTAAATATGCGCTTGTGCCATATTTAAATATTACGAGTTTTAAAAAAAGATCCATAAATTTAAATATCAATTTAGTTTTATATATTTAACTAAATTATTTTATTGTATTATTCCGTATTTCAAATTTTTGTATTAAATTTACTGATATTTATTTATTTCGCATTGTTAGTGACCATCCGAATTTCAGTTTATTATTAAACTTTAGATAATTTAAAATTTATATGGACCAAACTAAATATGATAAATTAATTTTTCTTCAAATTTATAAATAAATTAAAGCCGAAATTAAATTAAACTAAAACAACGTATTTACATCATAAAGAGTCTAATCTCAGTTAAAAAGATCCAATAAAAAATAAAAATGTAATAGAAAGTAATATTTCAACCAAGAAAACAATATTAAGCCCCAAAAAACAGCAATTAACTAAATAATCAAGATATATATTAATTTTGTTGGATGTTAAAGCAGTGAAAATTTTATATAATATTTAGTGGTGTTTGTGAAGAAATATATAAAAGCACGAAAAGGGGCGGGGAACAAGATTCTATATGAAGTAAAATAAGTGCACCAACACTATAAAGAACATAAATCAAATGTAAATTATAAATTCTTTATAAGCATAGAAACTTATCTAGTTCAGAAAATAGTGACTTACAAAAAAAATATATTAGATGGTACGTAATCTTGTTTGCCTTTTAAAAATATACGAGATTCAGCATAAAATGACCAGAATATTTTATTGTGTTAAAAATTATTAGGCTAGAAAATGCAACAGAAATATGAAAATTAGAATTTAAATTCAATTGAACTCAAGAGAATAATAAATTAATAATATTCAAAAATGTTAGTTGTAAATATTAAGATTTTTATTTTTTGTCTTATTCACGGGTATATACGACTACTAGGTGAACTATGACACTTCTAATACACTCAAAATCTCGATATAATATCATCATATATTTATTTTATGAATATACTTACCGTAATGCTTTCCGTGTTATTGGGAGGATAAAGGTTTTCAAATAATTTAACCCATAAAGAAAAAAGAATGCATTTAAACTTTAATTATATATGATAAATTTTAGAATCTTCTTATTTAGCATATATTTTCTTATTTATTATTTTAAATATGCACAAAACAATATTAGATCATATATATTTTTTAATATTAATTTACATTGTTTCCTTTAATTTATTTTATATAGAGTATTGTGCAAGATTTCTGTTATTATAATATCACATATTAGTTATGGGAAATCTTGATTTTCTTAGTTTTATAATTTTTTTCAAGTTATGAAAGAAGAAAAAACAGAAAATATTTCCTTAAAATTTAGATAAGTTTATTCATAGTCTAGATAGCTTTATTAATTTATTTTAATATCAATATATCTATGTTGCCAGCCTATAAACATCGACCAAATCTATTTTAAGTTTATATAATGACCGCTTGGAAGAAATAAACTCCAATCTGTAACCATAATTATATAAAACCCAATTCCCATCAAATACAGTGTCATAATTATAATCTGGTACCTTTTTCTTACACGGTTAAATATAGATATATTACCATAAAACTTCAAATTCCAAGCCACATGCGTAATACCTGTTAAAAGTTAAACATAGTCGAGGTTATTATAAACCACTATTTTTATTAAACAGTTATAACTACACAGCTTATTTTAATACCAGAATTAATGGCACTCTTAGTACTTTTATTTTGTAATAGTTCTGGTAACTAGCACTTTAATGATAATAAGTCATAATATTGATTTATATACCACCTTTTTCCTTATTTGTATTGATTTTAGGGGTTTTTAGTAGCACCTAATAATCAAAAATCTATTAAATGCCTCTAAATAAAAATAAATAGCCAAAAAAATATAAAAAACCTTAAACCTTATAAATTTTTTAAAAACTGAGGCTAAACTATTCCAGATTATTAAGGGGTTTTTGTTTTAAGTCGGGAATATGTGTTTTTGTAGATAATTTAAAATTTTTAAATGTTTATTACACATAAATCTGCATCTAAGCCGATTTATTACACTTGGTATAATATAATTTAGCTGGGTATATTCATTTATGGCATTTTTAATATCTTGCGGCTATTGAAAGCCCACCAAATAGAATTATTTTAGTTAACGTTCAGTAGAAATGCTTTTATTTTTCTGTTTGTGTCTATGCCTAAAATTTTACTTTAACGGTCATAAATTTTAGCTGAAAGCAAATAATTTATAGTTCTGCATAACTATTTGCGACTAAGCAAAGTTTTACCCTAAGAATGATGAATTTTAGTTGGGGGAGCATTTGATAAAGGTTATTTTATACACATGCTGCTATCAGTTTTCCTCAAATAAAATAATTTTGTGATTTAGCCATGATTAACATCTAATTTGTCTGAATTAATATTATTATTTATTTTTTATGAAAAAATGGAACTAAAATCATATGGCATGTTTTAGGGTTAAATAGTATAAAATGCAAAATGTTAAGTCTTATAAATAATTATTAGAAGTTATTGATAAAAAATAACAAAACAAAAATTTAGCCATTGTTATTTTAAAAGTGAATCATGAAAAAAAACTGCTTCAAATGTTTTTATTACAGCAAATTTTCTTGCGCAGTAGGTTTTCATATGAGATTATAAACTATAAGAATTTTGTCTTGAAAATTTATTTGATAGATAAAAAACTAATTAGAACAGAAATTATGCATTGTTGCTTTCTTTTATGCAAAAATAAGCTACTGATATTGCCATCAAAATCATTTCACATACCTTTAAAAATAAAAATACAGAAATGCGTGCATTGATCCATTTTTTTTCTTCACAAAGAGTAAAGTATAGCACAAATAAATATCTGGAGAAAAAAAGTTCAAAAATCTGGATAAAAAGTAAAAGCATATTTACAGCAAGAACTAAATTGAAAGTTTTACAATACTTAATAACATATTTAAATATAGAGAGTTGATAAATGAAAATAAAAATCCATATCATTAGAGCCAACGTAAGAATAGTTCGAAACTCAGAACAATTTTTTTTTGACACAGATACATCTTCTTGCGAGGATTTTTCGGCAAACGAATGTGAGTCATAAGAAGGTGGACATTCCATTAAATCAATTGAAACAACCATTCTTAAAATTTTAAAGCTCAAATATATATTTCTTTATTTTTAATATATTTACAAGACAGCATAATTTTCATACTAAAAGTGTTAATTTTTTTTGGTTGTCTTTTTTGGGAAATAAACCATAAATATGATAAATTTCTACTTTTGAACCTAAAAAATGTAAAGATTGAGAATAATTTCTACTGCTAGATTTTTGAAATTAAAATCTTTTTTGGTCATATACCTTATTTTATGATGATTTTAAATAGAAATATTTTTAAATCAATTTTTATTGCAGAAATCGCCAAGGTTTCCATATTTATAGTAATCTCAAATTTTTTTAAAATCTTTATGTATAGAGTTAAAATTAAAATATAATTGTATATATTCATATTAAAACCTTAAAAAATATATTGTTGGTATTGATTTTTAGAAAATGTGTTGATCAATAATGTTGATTGAATAAAGTTTGTTGAACAGGATGAAAAGTTTTGACATCTATTTACTATAAAATAATGAACAATCGAATTAAGTTGAAATATCCATTATAATATAATCCTAATCTATAACTAACCTTTAAAATAGCAATAAACCCTATAATTAGGCTTTATAAAACATAATATTTTTAAAGCTTTATTTCTGACGAAAAATCATCTAACTATTTATTATCTATAAATTTTATAACAATTAATAAACTCTTAAATTATTTATAAGAAGTTCACAGGCAAATTATTACAGAAATAAATGTAAAATCGCTATAAATCCTTAAATTATGAAAATATTTAAATTTAAATACGAAATAAAATATTAAACAAAAAATATCACTTGGGGCTATATTGAGGCATAGAAAAAAAAGGAGTCGGGCCTATTTTATATCAATTTACATTAAATCTTATTACATTTATATATAAACAGCATTCGTTAAAATTAGTTATTAACACACTAATAATAAAATATAATAATTCAAAAACCTTTACTTGCATGTCTTTTAACCAAGTAAAAACACATTCGAACAGTAGGAAAGAAAATGTAAAATTTATTAATATATTAAAATTAAAAAATTTAGGTAATAAAACACTTTAATTTAAGGATTAATCTGCATCATTAGAAAAATAAAAATAAAATAAATCGTTTTTAACTTTAAATTTTTTGTTTATTTGATTTAAATGAAAACAATAAAAGAAAAGCATATAATATATTACACGAAAACCCCACCAGTAAAACGCAAAACTATCAATTTTCAACTATTTTTACGTTTCATTTTTAGATTAATTTGGCTATGAAATGATTTCATTTCCGCGTATTTTGGCAGTTCAAGTTTGCAGCATACCACCATAATTAAAACCACAAGTATGAATTAGTATATGGTGACTTACTTTGTTTATTTCGCACAATCTATTGTTACTCGAAATAAACAATCGGGGTATTCTAGTGTCTTTATGCGAAACCAATCCATCACTCATAAATTTTCGTAATTTCACTATATGTCAAAAATATACACGAAGAAAACACAAAAATAGGGTTATATGCAGTAAAATGTTTTATAATTTCAAATTATATATTTTTTTATATTATTTTCAAAACTGTTTTTTTACATCAAGTTTATGGAGCAAGATCGCTTGCCCACATCAGCTTATAGAATAAATCAGAATCATTAATACAACATAGGTCTAATAAAAGATAGAACCATAATGAAAAGAACACCCGTGATGCTTTAATAAACCTTTTATTTGGGCATGAGTCAGCATTACTTTTTCAAGCGCTTATTTTTTAAATTTCCACAATCGCAAGAATATTAGCGAAAACACTCAATCATTATTATATTTTTAATAATACTATATCTTTTTAACAAATTATGGGGTTTTCTAGATGATAAAACATAAATTATATTTTAATTCCGATTCTGAAATTTTTTAATTGAATCGGTGCTAAGGAATTTTTTTGGCATTAAGTCAGCAAACTCGATCCAAATTATTCCATGATAGGAGAATAAGATGAACCAACCAAAAAAGATTTAATCATAGTGCTGCAAATGTGTTATATTTAAGTTTATTCAGACTTATTAAAAAGAAAAAGTTGTAAAACACGTTTTTTACACTATATCCAGAGATACCATTTATTTTTCTAGAAAAAATAAATGAAAACAATTAATTTGACAAAAGAAGTTTACAGCAAAAAAAAACGGAAAATATAATTTCAAATTATAACAGAAAAAAGTCACATATTAAAATGAATAGCATGTGTTTTCTTAGGCATATTATATAGAAGGGGGTTAATTTATTTGAAAATTGCATGCAGGTTCTAGGATTTCTAAAACAATGTAAAACAAAACAATTTTATTATTTACGTGTGATGTGAATTACATCGTAAAAATGCAAAATTAAAAATAAATTTAATAATTTTAATATGCACAAGAGCTAAGAATAGAAGATTATCCATATAAAAAGTATGGAAGACGCGAAAGAATGACTGATTCGTATATCATCAATTATGGTATACAAACTTGGTTAAAATTGCAAAAAATAGTTTAAAACTATACATATAATGTGCCTAAAAGAGATATAATAAAAAATATTGTGTCAATGCAAGATAAGAATAAATTGATTGTTTATCACGAATATTTTCCTCCGTGATATAATTACAAAAAATATTTCCATTTGCAATTATTAAGGTAAAAAAATATATACGAAAAATTTTATTTCCAAAAATATAAATAAAAAATACAAATACAAAAAAAATACATATATTTCATGAAAATTAAACGTAAAACCCTGAGTGCAAATAGTAAATGCATATTGTATAATATTTTTAGCATAAATTATTTTAATTCGCTTTCAGGGTGTGCAATTTCGCTTGATAAATTTTTTATCCCATGAAAAAATGTAAAAAAATAGGAAAAGAATATTTATGCATAAAAGTAGTCATCTTGGGGAAAAAAATCAATATATGGTGTTTAGGGGATCAGTAATTTTGAAATTGTATAGGAAGGTGAAGTATGGAAAATGATTAAGAAAAATTTCTTTATTATTTAACTTTACGAGTCAAAATTAATCCTTTTAAAAAAAATAAGTTTCACTTAAGCAATAGAATGCATATAGACTGAAGACAGAAAATCGGAATATCGGGTAACTAGCTATTTTAAAACAAACAATAAGAAGGATCAAACTACAAATATGGAGGTTTAAAGAAAGACTTATTGATAAAAATAGGTTTTAGTGCATATCAATGACTAAATGAGGGCCTAAGAAAAGAAAATTTAGTTGATATAAATGCAATCTTGGACACTAAATAAAAAATATTTGAGCAAATGAGCTGTTGAAGGAATCAACAGAAGTATATCGTATTTTGTATTTTGAAAATCGAAACAAAAGTGAATTATGTGTTTTTAGGTTTATTTATTTTTTTATACTGATAGATGAACAAGACATAAAAATGTGAAATTATATAATTGTTGAACCAAAACTATATATAATAGGATTATTTTTGTGAATCGGGAAATATGATTAATAAAAACAAAATTGTGGTAAATGGCGTGTTGTAAAATCAATGATACAAAAAATATATGGAACATCAAAATAAACTAGTTTTTCTCTAATACTGTTTATGATTATAAGAAATTTAATATTTACATTTATAATATTTTATTAGGCACATAAATATATTGATTTCATTTATAAATTCTATATTTATTTTTACCTGTAATCATATTTCACAATTCTTGTGACATAACAAAAAAACTTATATAACTCCAAAATGTGTACTACCTGAATTTTAAGATACAAAATTATTTCGTAAGTGAATTTAATTATAAGATTTAAAGTTATCTGGAGACTTAAAAAAAAGAAATATCTACTGTTGAATTAAAAAGTCTCTAATTGAGAAATTTCATGAATTGTTTTTAATAATCAATATACCCTATAATAAAGAAAAAAATTCATATTGAACTCACTGATATTATTCTTCACATTTAAATTTGAATTAATCTAAAAGATAAAGCTTTGCCAGAATTTCTCTTCAGAGATACCATTTTTATATTTATATAATGCCATATGTTGGTATAATAAACCAAAATTTAATTAATTTGTTACGATCTCATCTTAAATAGCGCATATTGTTTTCTTTTGAAACCGATTAGCAAATATTATAACTATGATTGACGCATTTTATTTATTTTATATCACATATTGTACCGTAAAATTTAATTATTCATATTTGCCATAAAAAGTGAATATTTTCGGTAATTTGATTATCTAATTCATTGACCTTTGCATGTGCGGTAAATCAATGTTCCATTGATCACAATGACAATTTTCATACAACTCAAATTTATTATGATAATTATATAATATATTTTTGGAATTATTAAAACCAATATATTTTGTAAAATCTTTGAGCTAATAGGCCTGGAAGAGATGAGTAATCGAAGAATATTAAAGAGAATGGAATATAGCTAAGAGTATAGATATAATGTGCCCATGGGAAATCAATCACTTTATGAATGTTGAGAAAATCTAAAATTAACCCATAAAAAGATCAATTCAAAACCTTTTGAATTATTACACCCGTTAATCGAAGCAATTTTTTGTTGTAAAAACATGCGAATAAGATTTAATTCTTAGGCCGCCTAATATAATAAAACACGAACCTCGAACAATTTATTACTATGATAACTTTAAACCAAGAATGAGGATGCCACTAACGGTACTATTTGTGCTTCGAGTGAAGATAAGAATCATATTTCGCAGCTTCATAAACAATCAACTAAAAAATTACCAAAATTTTCAAGATGTCTATTAGATTTATTTAAACCCCTTTTATCGTTTATTTATATTTTCCACTGTTTATATTCGTTCAAACAAAGCCTTATATTTTTCTAAAGATAGTTAGAATCAACAATTCTTTATATAACATCTACTTTAAACCTTTACCCATAAATATTATATTTTCTAAACGCAGTAATTCAAAGGTTTTTTTAAATCCTGATTTATGTATATATATATGCTTCTGCTTTGGTTGGATCCGAATTTATCTATTAATATTAACGTTGTAAAATAAATAGTAAGATTTTTATCACCCTAAACAAAAAAAAATAACACCATATGTTTTAAAATAGGGTGGAGTGGCAACACAATAAAATAAAAGGGGCCTGAAGAACTCGAATTCAAAAATCAAATCGAGGAATATATTTAAACTATACATTTCAGGAGAAAAATTAAAATTAATAGGTCTTGAAAAGTGGATAAGTACCCAATACGATTTTAAAATGAAAACATGTCCAAAAAGATAGATATTATTTGTTAACGTGAAAATTTAATAAGTTAAGCTTATAGAAAAAGTCTAAAAAAATAAAAGCAAAATTAGCTCAAAAATAAAATTGCGTTGATCTCCTTAAATCATTATATTCTTCTTTATTGAAGTGTAATTATAAATCAAATTTTTATTTCATTTATTTATTAGAGTATAAAAGGAGAGATTTGTAAACCAATAGTCTCTAGAAGGATTTTTTTGCCCGAATCTTGTTCGTAGATTAGGAAGAAAATGATATTTAGCCTTGAATATTTTTTTAGCTTATATAGAACAAAAAGTATGTATATTTTATAATTCACAAATTAATTAAAAAATTTAATTAACATATTTAAAAAAGACTTTTCCAGCTAGTTCCGAATTTTTGATTAATATAATGATAAGAAAACTGCAAATGCCGTCTTTCCCGAATTAGTCCAAGGCGGGACACGGCAAAAGTCGTTTTTTATTGACTATCGATCTGTTGGCGGGAGACGGAACTTTATGGGTTTGTATATCGCTGGGAAATAAAAAGCTACGCGTAAATATAATTAGTTCTACTTCTCTGATGGATTATAAGGGGTGAAAATAAACAGTCGTGTATATTTATTTCGATATATCAATACTTAGTTCAGTTTGAATCGTTTCAAGTTTCGGACTGTTTTTCATATCACTCGCGCTGTTTTGTTTACATACTGTTTCGTATTTTATTATTCGAATATAATATTACCATTATATAAGACGTTTTCCCTATAAGATGCCTTTACAAACCAATAATGGTGGCGATGAAGTGTATGCCGACAATATATCTGATTTCTCATGAAATCCTGTTTTGAAGAGTTGTCAGACAACGAATCTAGTGACGATGAGCGCAAACCAAGGCCTAGAACGTTTCAACGTCGCACTATTACAAGTGATTCTAATTCTGAGACGAGCTCAGAAAACTACGTGGGTGAGTGGTCATCGTTAGATATTCCGTCAGTTTTGGAAGCATTTTTAGGACGCCAAAATTGGGATTCCAAATTTATATTGTCCTTAAACTGTAAGTGATGCGGTAAATTTATATATCGGTGATGATTTTTTTGTATTTTTTGTAGACTAATCTAATAGATATTACCACCAAAACCACCATAATTATAATTCTTTAAAAAATCGGCAAATTGTATAATATTACTTTGTAAGAGATATAAAGGTTTTTGGGGCTTTTTCTTTTGATATGACAAGTTCCAAAGGATATAGCAGGCGAGAATCGGTTTGTAGAACTAACAATCGAAACTCCTTATTTGTAAAACGATGTCTAGAAACCGGTTTCGGCGAATTAGATGAGATTGGCATTTTTATAACAACGAAAATATCATAGATAGTTCCTACCGGTTATGCAAAGTTAAACCAATTATTGGCTACTTTTTACAAAAATTTATATAAATTTATGAAAATTTAAAAACCCCACTAAGAATAAAGTTTAGATGAGGTGATGATACCTTGGATGGGAAGACAAGTTTTTAGAACTTATAATGTGTCGAAAATTGTGAAATACGGAACACTGGTGCGGATTTTATGGAAAAGTGATACAGGCTGAAAAGCAATTTTAAATGATGTTACCCACAAGGACTGGAATTACTGAAAACAATAAAAAATTTTGCTCTTCGTATGCTAATTTATGAAATCATCTTTATATGGATAATTACTACAATAGTTTCGAAAATTGTAAGGCTTTATTATTAAATAAAATAAGAGTTTGAGGCACCATAAGAAAAAACAGGGATTTAATCAAATGATTAAACAGAAGAAAAGTGAATCACTTTTTAAGAATTAAAGACGATGTATTTATACAAGTTTGGCAATATAAAAAGAAGTTTGTATGATTTCCACCATTCATTCAGCGGAAATAAAGGAAGACCAGAACATCAATTGAAAAACAAGCATTAAAATTATAAAACCAATATCTGTGATCGAATACAATAAGCACATGAATGGTTGATCAACACGGTCTTTAATATTATAAATAATAGCGAAAAACCACCAAATTAACAAAGAGAGTAGCAATATACCCAATAAACTGTATAAATTTATATTCCTTTGTCATATTATATTAATTTCGTCAACTAAAGATGAAATATAAAAAATACCATCATGAAGTAGCATTTTATTGGCTAAACAACCGAATACCTTCTGATGAAGAATTAGATTACCCGGATTAGGGACCATAGACGCAACCTACTAAACGAACACCAAAATAAGATCGTCCGGAAGATTGTTGAAGGGCATGAAAAAGCACATATCAGGTAAAATTGTAGATAAGGGTAAGAGAAAAAAATCACCAAGACAATATCGGGTATGCGCAGCCCACATAAGCGCAGTGAAACATGTTTTTTTTGCCAATTTGCTGTGTAATACTTCACCCAAGAAATTTTTTTAAGCGTTAATACACCTTAAAACATTTTTAGATTATAAAATAACCAAATGTTTCATATTTTTTATTTGTTTTTTTTGTTATAAAAAGTTAAATCATGTTGCAAAGATATATATTAAAAGAGACAACCGACAGTGACACAGTGAAAAAAATGTTACGGTATATATTTAGTCCTGTTTTATCTGCCGACTAGAAATATAGTCAAACCCTGTCATTCCACGCAGATAAATCAGTTATTTGCGGAATGGAGTCCTTTGTAGAGCCAGCTTTTCATAATTACTTACTAATCTTCTACTGCTTTTTACATATATTTTTATTATTTGTTTACTCAATTGTTATTGTTTTTATATACAAGCATATCCTTTGAGAGATTTAGATGTTAAATGCAACTTTAATATGTGATTTATTATCAACATATAATGGATATCGATTCTTTGGAAGAATAAATACTATTCATAAGTTTTGTTGTTTCTTCAAATTAGGTGCTGCAATCGCCAAAGACCCTTTTTGACAAAAAGAAATAAAACCCACGAGTTATTATACACTGAAAATTCGCCACCTGTGTTCTTTAGACGCATGTTTCTCAAATCTTTATGTAATCAGATTTCACCACATTCAGTGATTGTAAAATTGCGGGTATGTAAAGTTTAAAAATAAATTCTAATCGATTTTAAGTTATGTTAAATTCTATTACTTTTAGGATGTTCGCTTTATATTTTATTTACCAGATGTATGGCTAAACTGCTGCATATCTAAGTGGAACACCACCAGCACTTCTTTTCACCCGTAATCCCGTGAATTGGGCTCTTTCTCATAGGCGGCAGTCATTATGTAGAGGGAATGAGATTCTGCCTACTGAAGATCGCTACTGTATACAAGCTAAAACCCCAATCTACAATTACTTATATTCTTTCTAAACGGTGTTAGATCTTTTCTATACCGAAGGCACAGTTCAACGGCTTACACAGCAACCTCCTATTTCTCATGGCTTGTCAATGCTTTATAGAATATCTTTTATTTATCACTGGCCGCCCCTTTGGGTATTTTTCTTTAGAGTAAATTCGTATGCTAATTAGTGGGGTGGGTAGAACCCGCGACCCCTCACAGGGGTCCAACTTGTAAACCACACCACCCTGGAAAGTATCTATTATTATTTAAATTTTATTATATAATTATATGATATGAATTAAAGTATAATCTTTTACATATCTTGTTCGTATATTTCATATTGATTGTCTATATTAAATTGATATCAGTTTTGTATATTCATCTTCGAAACAAAGTGAAATTAGGACGTAATCAAAGTATAATAATTTATTTTTTACCATAAAATGTCACATATGACGTTCATGAAAAAGAAAATCGAAAATATTGTTTCTTTTAGAAGCTGTGTCAATTTTAAAAAGCAATATATTTTGCGCTAATCACGAAAAACACCCGCTCAAGAAGTGCTAATATAGAAATTTACAGCATTTTATATTCATTTAAATATATAAAGCACTTCTCATATTTTAATAGTTTATTTCATGATATATTTCGTATAATAACAATAAATAGAAAGCATTTTATAAAATAATACTTGAATAATTAATAATCATAGGGCGACTCGTTTGAAAAAATTACGAATAAATTGAAACCATGGTATTGGGTTATCAATTTTAACCAAAAAAATATGAATAGCCTGTGAAATTATTAGCACCAGATTATTAGTTTTCAACAAAGTAAATAAATACTTCTAAATTAATAAAATCCGAAGACTTTCTAAGTAAATTTTTTATAAATATCAAAATCACAGATATCAAATGTACAGGAAGCAAAGCCATCCGAATTTGAACTCACAGTTCTCTATACAATTAGATGTACATGGATAGGAAAACACTTTTTGGATATAACAAAAATACAAAAATATTGATAGATTTGTTCGCCTAAAATGAATAAAGACTGTAATAAAATCATTTCGTATCAACACCCAGGAATCAGCATATATTTATTTTAAAAATATCAAAATATACCAAATATTATAAAAGGTTCTAAATAGGTTTTTTTTTGGGAACTTTTTCTTTTAGATGCATATTTTAGATGTAAAGTATTTCCTCAGAAACTAGGTATTTGAAAGAATATAATTTTTAAACAAAATATTATACTATCCGCAGACAAATTTGATAAAGCCGATGATCATATCATGTTTATGCAAGATATTATAAAATAAGTTTATGTTAAATTATCTGAGAAATTGGCCATGAACTATAATGAAATTATAGGAAAATATCTATAAAATTTTTTTAGAACAAAATACCTGAACTTAACACAGAATTCAATATGTAGTATTAAAAAATTCATTTCAATTGAATCCCATCTAATACGGCATAGAGACCTCAAGGTTTACTATCAATCCAATTAGGTTTTAAATATACCAGGAGAATAGCAAAAATCAAATTTAATAAACAAATATTTTAAATGCGCTGGATTTTTTTTTCGGATGAATTTGGTAAAAGAGTAAAAGTGCGTTTGGTATTATTGAAAATGTAATACTTAATATTTCGACGAATACACAATGTTAAAGTGTGTCACAATTAAATTTTTGATAGTTGAATGACTCTTTTAAAAAATAAGCTAATGTTAGAACATATAAATACCCAAAAATAACAAAAAATACACAGAGAAACATTTTATTATGGTCGTATTGATGCAAAATAGTTCAATACTAAAAATAAGTATCGTTATATGACGGGAAAATATATTAATTTGTATGACTTGGAAAAATAACCTCTAAAACATTATAACGCTATTTCAACTATCTGTAAGTTCTAATCAAAATATTTTTTTTAAAAAAAAAACATGCATAAATAAATATGTGAATAAATTTTGGCATTCCTGTGATCTTTCTATCCAAAAAATAAATTGCTGTTGATCAAATGATACATCATATTATATGCTAATTTGAATCCAATAAGGTTAAAAATAAAATAAATTATAATCTGCTTAGTATGACACACAATAATAATTCAACATTCCGAATTATATTTTGTGGGTGAAAAGGGAAGATAAAGAAGCTACGGATGCAACTGATAGAATTAGCCAAAAAATGGTACATTCATAGCAATAATAACCCATTCATCAAAAGAGTACGAATAAAAAGTATGAATGCATCAAAATCAAATCATGATATACGCTTATTTATATTTATGTTAATATCATACCCAGTATTGTGATTAGCTAAAAATTAAAAAACAGAACTATTATAAATACATATCAGTATTGAAAAATAAAAAAAAAAATTTCAATTTAAAAAACTATTATAGCTAGAAGTACAGCTATAAAAAAAGATATAAAAGATATAAAATATGATATACTATTTAAAACAGAAAATCTAATAAAAATAAAAATTATCTTAACTCGTTATAAAGTCAGACGGTAAATAAAAATACATCGACTTTAGATTAGAAAATTTAATAAATGTCATTTAAAGGCTCAGATTGGTTATAAAAAGGAAAGATAGCCCATAAAATATATTTCAATTATATCTATATGATGCTATTTTTGCTTAGAAAGGTTTTAAATAGATGTGTTAAAGGAGTAATAAATTAAATCTGCAATAATAAATTATAAAAAATAAATTATCATTATAAATTTAATAAACATATGTGAAAAAAGGGAAAACACTATGATAATATATTAAAATCTATAAGTTTCAAAAAAAAGACCAAAGCTGAATAAAAAGCAAAATTTATTGCACTTTTAACGATAAAATTCTTAACAAATTTATTTTAATGCTAGAAACTTAAGAACTTGCACATAAAAACAAATAAAGCGCATATAGTTCTTTTTGTATAGGCAAGAGTGCAAACAGAATATGCAAAGTCTCATAATAGTATTAACAAATTAAAAATTTCTATTGATAGCAGAAAAAACAGTAAAATATGGGGAAAAGCCAGTAAAATTGCAATTTGAGTATCAGAAATCATACAATGTTTTAATTTTAATTTTTAGTCTTTAGATACATTGTTTTATCATGAATTTTAGACTTTCACAGTTGAAAAAATTGTTTGATTATATATATCAAACGAGTCAAATTTTTAAATAAATCACTTAATTCATATTTATATCTTTAATGTGCTTTTATGGGCAAAATTCGTATACCGTTACATAAAAACTATAAAAATTCAATCTTTATATATTTTAAGGCTTATTATTATATTAGCTGCACATTTTAGATTGCGAAAAACCTTAGTTTGCTTTATATTAGAGATTTTCTGTATACTCCACTCAAGCACATCATATTTACAATCTTCCTCAAATAATTTTCTATCCAAAAGAATCATGCGAATAAGTTGTTCTTCTATATACTATCTTATATGCATATGCTTCCGCTTTTTTTTTTGCATAAACCTGGGAGAAAACAAAGACAAAATAAAGTTTAATGGTTTCTGATTAATATTTTATACAAGAAATTATTGATCAATTAAAACAGAAACTTAGATCTTATAGGTATATTAATTCTCAGCGTAAATTAACAGATGATTTTTACCTTTTTCGCAATTAAAGATATTAATTTCGACCATAAAAATATTATTAGATATTATATAGATGGATTGCTTAATACCATGAAATAATTTAAAATAGGCCAGATTTACTTTTTATAATCCAGTGTTTTAAAATATAACTGTAATTTCTCTAAACTATGCTTTAAGGCATAAAGATTTACCAATATATATTCTTTCAATAATTATGAGTATGTTTGTTAAAGCAACGATGCGACATAAAATAACTTGGCTAAAATTGTGATATCAGCAGCAGATTTAGAAACAAAAGATCCCAAGGGAATTAAATTAATGCTATTATATTATGACGAAGTTTATATGATAATAATGAATATAATTATACAGAACCAAATACTAATATGATTTATTTCTGAAATATTCATTCACGCTTCTTTTTGTGAACAGAAATGGATTACATAAATACTATCTTCAGACCTATAAAACATTACTTGAAGGGAATATAGATTATAGGAAAATAAAGATTCATAAAAAAATATTTTCCAACTTTTGGTTTTATTCAGATTATAATTTCCTTTCCTGTAAAGAGTGTTTTAAGATATTCCTAAATTAATAGAAATACATAATTTTGAAGCACATTATCAATATAAAAATAAAGTATAATTTATAAAAATAGGTCTCTTATAAATTTGTGTCATAAAAAGAACTATGTATTTTAAATTATTACTTGTAATATGAAGATGAAAAATGACAATAAATCATATGGTATGCACAAAGAGCAGGTGTTTTTTTTATTTAATTGATTTGCCAAGTTTATTATAATAATTATTAAATTGTTAAAATTCCAAATTTATTGCAAAAAATCCATTTAAAATTATTCTAATATTTATACACAATAATTTTTATTGCACGCTTACGCTAAAATCTCAGATATATAATTCTGGAACTTATTTTAGCAAATTAAATATGTATATTTTACTAAATACTCATATAGTTTCTTTAATGATGAATAAGGCTACGTATTTTTTGAAAGATTCAAAACATAAAAAGAACAAATAATTGAACACTAGATGTAACTTATTATAAATAAATAAATAGATTAAATCAGAATAAATAACATATGTTGATGATTTTTAAATTTTAAAATAGACTCGAGTATTCAAAAGTAGTAAATAATAAAGCGTAAAACAAAAAAAATGTGTATCCACACATATTCTTGCAACATAGCATGCTTTTTGTGATTACCTTGGCTATCTGTTTAAAAATCAGCGGTTTTGTTTTTTCATAAAATCAACCCTTTTAATTCAAGGCTTTAAAAAATAACCAAATCGACAGTAAATATATGATTCAACATTTACTTTAAGAAATTATGCTATATATAATAATTTTTTTCATTTTTTCATCATAATAGAAGAATAAAACTTTGCGTGAAATAATTTACGGAGCACTACTCGTTCAATCCCATAATTTAACCCAAAAAAAAAGTTATGTAAATTAGAAAACATCTTTTCTTGAAAATTCTAATAAATGATTTACGGTTTTTATAAGCTCATATATCTTATCGAAAAAAATTACTTTCTTTTTTCTTCTTCCTGCGTATAGAACTTGCATTTTTATGCCTACCCAACAAAATTCAACAAGATTCGTATGAACACTCTTCTTAGAGTATTTCAACCCTACTGAATGGTTTAAAGTATTGTGTTCCGAGAAATACGCATTAGTTTAATTATTCTTTTCACTGCAGTAAAATAGTTATTTCTTCTTTATATTAATAAAAGTTTCTTATCATAGCATTTTTTTTTCTATTTCAACTAGGAGTAACTTTATTATTTTGCTACTATTTCTTCCAACATTCCTAGCACTTATACACACCCAAATGAATCCCCCTTATGTTACTTAAACTTACCAAAGTTTAGCAAATCTATTTAAACAACACTTAATATACTCAATATATGAAATAATCTTACATAATATATTGGAACTACATGTTTTTTAATTCTATCAATATTATCCATGTTGTTCCCTAATCAATTTCAAGTTCTAATGCCACATAATTTTTTTTAAAAAATTTTAAATTCACACTGACAGTATTTATAGAATGGTATATTTTGAAATTCTAGCCATATTAAAGACTGTTCTTCCCTAAATATTTTATGTCTTTTTGCATTCCCTACAATAAAAAACTACTCTGTTATCGTCACTAATCTTCATTTAACTTTATGATTACAGTATTTGCATTTATTTCTTCACTTGTTAGTTTTTATTTTTCATCAAAAATAAGGGTAAAAAAACAAAAATGTATATCCCCTAACGGCATATAACTCGCGATCAGCCATAATTTACATAATTTTTGCCAAATTTGAAATCTCCAATACAAATATCTGATTTAATGGTACCATTTTTTATTCTTCTTTGGCGTTAATTCTACTTTGATTCATTTTCTCCGTGCCAAAAAATAGCTTCAATATAAGAGCCAAATTAAATTAAGCTTTAAACCAGCGGATTTGACCCCATTCGATGTCTTATGAAAGAAATTTATGAATTTTGTTCAATGTTTTATTGTTTGAAACTATAAATGTGACGTAATTTTATTTTTTGACACCAACCACTAGAAAATTTCGGGAAGGAAATAGAGATGCGTTAGAAAAAATTATATATTTTTGCAAAATCATGAATTATTAGAAACTAGATGGCGTAAAAATACCCAAAAACCATGAAATTCCGTAATATAATACCAAGAATTCTCGATATAATATTTTATACGCAATAAATAAAGAAGAAGAATCTTTAAAATTGAAGTAATTTTTCGAAAAAAAATGTGATTCGATAATTAAACAGAAAATTCAGTTAAAACAGTATATCTCATGGTAAGAGATGCAAGTACGCAAAAAAAAGAAATAGTCATATAAAAGAAAATCCATACAAATTTAATCTTTCATTACATTATCCGTAAAATTAACATCAGAAAGGTATAACTTAAGTTGATAGATGAGCTGTATAGAATGTTCTAAATATTTTTCGGTTACGTCCATAAGATAGTAAAAAATTTAATAAAGCTAAACTACATCATGACATCCTTAACCAGATACATTTACTATAAAATATATTGAGTATAAAATACCAAAAACTAAATCATAATTAAAAAAAAACAAAAAAAATCATAGGTGATTTCTCGATTTGATTTTTATATTTGCCGATAATTGACATTTCATTTTGTCTTCTATGTAAGTTTTGTATTATTTAAGTATAGAAGAAAAGTCTAAAAATAATTTAAAAATTCAAATATGTTTTAACTTCTACATGAAAGAAATATAAATGCAATTTTTATTTATATTCTAGTCCAAGGAATAATGAAAAATTGAAGTTTAAAGCGAAGAGTAAATATAGGCGGATTATACCGGTAAAAATAAAAAAATATATAAATTTGTATGTATATACTTCTAAACAAAGTTCTGGGCAGTTTAATTCGTCGATAATCTATGAAAATGGATTGAAAACACCATATGAAAAACCTTTTATTCATGTAAGAATGCTCAAAAATCACAAGTACACTGGCACGTGGTAATAATAAGTAAAAAAATATATTGAGCTAGAATTCCATGGTCGCAGAAATATACGAGTTAAACATAATGTATATTCATAAAAGACGATTTAAATTTTACAAAATATATGTTAAAAGAAATAATGTTGGGTTAAAATTAGGCTTTGACAAAAATAATTTCAAAAAAACAAGCGTGGAAATATTAGCACGATTCATGGAAAATTCAACCTTAGACGTTTTTTTATTCTTTTAAATTTTTTAAAAGCGTTTCTATTGAAATTTATTTGCATACTCCAAGAAATTAATTTATCCTCCAAGTTAAAAGATCAATTATTTTGCAAAAAAAAAGTTGGGCTAAATTATAAATTTTGACACCATAAAAATTATTATTTAGTAAGTTATTATAATAGGAATACTTGGATAAAAAGAACACTGGAAATGAGACCTCTGAGCATAAAAATATATATAGTATCATTAGTTTGTTCTCATATTGATTAAATGACCCTACTGAAATACATTATAATTTTCCTGCGCTATTTTATTTTACTAAGTTTGATAACGGTTGAATTAATATATAGATAAAAATTTAAAAAACAATTTTTATTATTTTACATCATAAAAATTTTCAAAACCACAACCATCATTTTTTATTTTAAAGAAGTTTATCACAAAATATTGATCAGCATCCAATTAAAAGGGGTTTAATGGCATTGTTTTGCTATTATGCACAAATAAATATGTTTATATAACTCATCCGGTTTTTCTTTCATAGATAAATATTCTAAAGAGAATATTTGTCATAAAAGTAATATTATTCTTGATCGCCTTGTGTCAAATTAAGAACTGATCTTTAGTACATTCATGATATATTTTCATAGCTCATAAAGCTATTACTTAAAGATATGAGCTTTTTTGTTCTATTAAATTCGATTTACTTGCCATATTTTATTTCTGAGATCGTTTAATTTGCACTTTTACTATAAAAGGATTGATTGAAAATTAATACTGTGAAGAATAACGATCCGAACTAAAATCTAAGTAAAAAATCCAATTAAATTCATTTTAAATAATTGGTGTGATTATACTTTAAAATTGTACGCTAGATATATTTGCCATAGTTAGATGCAACCTATAAATCATTTTTGGGTTTGATTTCAATTTAAAGAACGATGATATAGATTATCAATTTATAATGTTATGAATGAGTTGAAAATAATCTGATCTGAATTGAAATATAATTAGCCAATAATGAAAAGCATTTTGAGCAAAGAATCAAAAATACCAAAGTTAATCGATGTTTCGTTTATAAAACACACACTCAATATAAAAATGTATGTGTATTCTAAAGTTATATTAATATCGCTCATTCACATTTGACCAATCAAATGATTTAGAGCAATGTCACTTTCTCTAAAATAAAAATTGGCCAGTAGATTTTTTGTGTCTTTTTTATGTTTATTTGTAGTGTTAATTATCAAAATAAAAATTAAGTTTACATATTTATCGTATAAAAAGATATCTTTTCTTTATCGAAGTTTTTGCCGATTCTATTTGATTTTTTTAACAAATTTATCTCTTAACGCAAATATATAAACTTTTGATATAAACTAAAAAAGAAAATAGAGTGCATATACGTTCTATTATTTTATGAAAAAACGACTTTATTAGATTTCAATTCTATTTCTTATATATTCTGATAACTTTAAAACAATTTAAAAACTTATATATATATATACTTTGTTAACCTTCCTAATAATAAGCTAAAGACAATATCTCCTGTGTATTAAAACATAAATATGGTTACAAAAAATGACTAGTAAATAAACAAGTGTAAATATTTACAAAAAAAGTAGATATATGCATGAAAAGGCTGAAATTAAAAAAGACGCTATTGATCATAGTGATAAGTCTAGAAGGAGAGAAGTGTTTGAAAAAAATTTAAAGTGGATATATATATCCTTCAAAATAAAATTATATATTAAGTGGTAGGGGGTGGTATGGTTGAGTGGTTTACAAGTCGGAACCCAGTGTGAGGGGTTCGACTTCCACCCAACCCACTAATCTGCGAAACGAATTTACTCTAAGAAAAATACCCAAGGGGGCGGCCAGTGAAAATAAACATTAACCATTGACAAGCCATGAGAAATAGGAGGTTGCTGTGTAAGCCGTTAAACTGTGCCTCCAGAATGAAAAAGATCCCTCACCTCACAGCAAGGATATAGGTAAGTTTAGATTAAGGTTGTAGCTTCTAACTCTTAGCGATGAACAGTAGACAGAATCACATTTCCTCCACATAATGACTACCGCCTATGAGAAAGGGCCCAATCCACGGTGATTAAGGGTGAAAAGAAGTGCTGGGCGGGGTGTCCCACAAAGAGAAGCAGCAGTTAAGCAATAGTTCCTACTAGTATAAAGCGAACTTCGCAAAAAGTAATAGAAGTAAAAAAAAATAAAGTAGATTGACTTGAATTTTTTTAGAAAGGGGTATAATAAATAACATTTTGAAAACAACGATAATGCCTTTTTCATATAAGATCTCTGAAAATTTGTATTTGTGTAATATTATATATAATTTCGCTTAAAAAACATATCTTAAAGTTCAAATATTCAACAGCAAAGGATTATAGATTTAAATCGACGATAGTACTGATATAGACTTCTCTCAATTTGAAATAACCAGTTTAAATTATACGCATAATTTAAAGGTATGAATTTCTCTACTTTAAAAAAAACATATAGCTCATGTTCTATACACCAATGTGTTTTGAACATATTTCAAAATAGTTTCAAAGACGTTCTCTTGGGCTTTAATAGACTAATTTATAGATTAAAAATGTGAAATTATCGTTTTTTTGATTCATTAAAAGTATTTTTTCAAAATCAACAAACAATGGATTAGTTATATTAATATAAAGTGGCTATGATGCTTTATATTTTAAAAAATCACTTAAAACCAAATAATATCATTGTACTAAAAAATAAAATACACAACACTTTATTTAAACGACGATGTAATATGATTTTATTTTATTTTATTTAATAATTATGATTCGATTACTTTCAAAATTAATTTTTAGTTTATTATTTGTATTTTAATTTCACTATAAAGTTTATATACAAGGCTTGAAGCATAACTTACAGCATTCATATAAACTTTGAATTGGATGATTTTAGTTCGATAATTTTGTAACTCGACTTTATTTTCCTAAAACGGATATTATGATAGATAAATCTCCAATTTGGAAAATTTATCTGTGGATTGTAAATTCCTATGTGGATAATTATAAATTTATAGATACAAAAAAAGCTCGAACTCATAAAATATGTGAATATATTGGGTTGAATATTCAAATCACGAAGAAATTAAAAATATGCAATGAAAATTTCTCGATTGTGTTTCTATTTGAAAAGTGAATACAATAATTAATAAAAGTGTGAACTATCTAATCATCTGTATACTTTTTATGCAGATAGATATTATTGGTTTAATTTAGAATTTTATTTAAAATCCAATATAAAAATTTTATTGTGTTTAAACACATTAAAAATAGATTCTTATCTAAATGTTTCATGTCAAGCCACAATTGATTATAAGAGATTTCAGATTTTGGTTCCTGGTGAATAATTTTTGATAAAAAAATTATATATATAACAATTTAAGCTTATGTTGAAAATTTTTTATAAAAATTTTATATTCTTTATTGATTAAAAAATGTAAAATTGTTATGATAATCACAATTAATTATTAACGTTTTAGAAAAATGAAATCATTAATACCATATCAGATTGGTCAATATAATTAAACTAAAAATATTATTTTTTGTTTGTTTAAGAACTCGAGAACGAGTATATTTATTAATGATGAGTTTTCTATTATTTTTTACCCGAAGATTGCACTTATCATCGTTACTAATCAAAAATATATATAATTTGCGTGCAATTTTAATGCAGGAATAAATTTTTAAACAATAAAGTAAATTAGTATAAATTACAATATTTTGAGTCATTTAAACAAATTATAATATTTTAAATACTAGATTTTTATTTTTTATGAGATTAAAAATTTTTATGTTTTGATTTTTCTATTATTTCAACTAATTGAATGCTCGGGACATCAAAAACTTCATCATCTACATCTTCCTTTTCATCAACAAATTTTTGGTATTCATTAACAAGGGCACCGTTTTTCTGATTATCAGATTCACTGTTTTTCGTTTCTTTTTTTTTGATAATTTGCCGCCTATTTTGAAACCAAACCTGTACACTTCTTTGTGGTATTCCGAGAAGCAATGCAATTTCATTTCTTGTTTCTGTGCTGGGAAAATTTGTGATTTCATACACCATTCTTAGTACATTTTGCTGGTGTGTACTCTTTTTTATCTTTTCGCCTACAAAGGATCTTCTCCGCCTTAAACCACTTATTTTGAGCAATCCGATTGCCGCATCTACAATTAACTTTTTACGTTCTTCACTTTCATCATGTATGCCTCTTACCATATATATCTAATTTTATTGATGAAGGTATACTTTTTTTATTAAAGAAAATTTTATTGAATTAAAAAGAATGTTTCTGGGTGTTCTATATTGTTTATTTATAATAGGAAATTTCTTTTTTGTTTTTTTAATACAATAGTGTAGATTGGTTCCTTTTTAATTATTTATAAGTGACCACGCACTAAATGCGATATGAACTAATTAATATTAATTGGAATGTGGCAATAATAAATAAATGTGATTAAAATATATTAATCACGAAATTTTGTTTCCAAAAAATTTAATTTATATATATTAGTTAAATTAAGACAATGTTCAAATCCCAAAACACAATTATTTGTAAGCTTCGAGCATAGAATATATTTTTAAACATATTAGAAGAGCTTTAATCAAACAGATAAATTAAAAATTTACGTCATTAATTGTATTTTTTTATAATTAGAAACATTATGGAAATTTAATATTTATGAACACTATGATTAATACATAAAACCCAAAAGCTTTCTTGCATTTTAAAAATATCGAGACGGGGGAATACACTGTTTTAAACATGTTATGTGCTTGAAGATAGCATAAAATCGGCCACATTAGCATACGGAACAACTTAAATTAGACGTGTAAGTTCTATGATGTTCTGAAGTTAAACGGATTCTCATAAGTAATGCCAAAATAACCTATAATTCGTGGATTTTTAATAAATTATCAAATATTATTGCACTTATTTCAACAAAAAATATAAAATCACAAATTTCGGGCATTTAATAATTCTTTTTATTAAAGCATATCTAACTTTAATAGCATGGTTTTTTAAAGCTTGTGATAAATTTTAAAAAGCGTAATTTTTCAAATATTAGATCATAAAATATTGCTTGGCATTTATTTCGACAAATACTGTAGTTTTTTTTTCACATGAAATCGATAATAGCATCCGTTAAATAAAATACAATATTGAGTGATACCGACGAATAATTAAATCTGAAATACATAAAACTATATGGCGGATAATCTTTTTACTTACGATTTTCAATATATTTTATAAAAATCAAAAAATATACTTCAATATTTTATTACAGCATTTTGCTTTTGATAATAATTATCTAGGATAGATTCTTTTCGCCATGATAAATTTTAAAAAGATCATTGTTGTAAAATCAATCCATTTTATTTACCAAATCTGAACAAGAATAGAAATATTAATTATAACCGGTGACGTGGTCAACAATTGCCGTAAATAATATCTTAAGATGTAAGTAATGCTAACAGACGCACGAAATCTAAAAATATTTTCCAAGTTTTAGAGTTGTAAATATTTAAAATTCAATGCGGTGCTTTATAATTTTAAGGAATTTAAATTCATTAAAATAGCAGATATAAATTGTGATTTTAGAACGTGCTTAATGGAATCCGAATTTATAATTCATAGATAAGCATCCATCTATAAGATAGTTAAATGAAGCATTTAAGAAATATTCCAATTTTTTCTTGGAAATATGGTAAATAATGAGATGACAATTAACATACGGCTAAATATTTTCTAATTTCGATATAAAAAACAAATCCACAAATGTTAGCGATAAATATTATAGAAATATGTAATAAATTTATTAAAAAAAAGAACTCTAGATCTTTAATAATTGCAAACATGAACCGCAAAAATATAAAAAAATAAATACATATTTAAAAGCCTAAAATTACTTTTTTATCTTTTTATTAGAATAATTTTGATTTTTTTATGATCTGCGCACCCGTTAATGCGTTTTTAAGATCTTTATAGGATCATTTGGCTGACTATGTAAAACTTCGCATGACATTATTTCATAAAACATGGTTTTTATTGTTTTTGATTTTTTTCATTCAATATACAGAGCAAATTACAACCTAGCAGTTAAAATCGCTTTCAACATATATATGAAATTTCTTTTGCATTAATGGGTTTATAGAAGATATTTTTACTGTTTATGCATCCACTCAGAGTTTAAAATTTTAAAAGCTTTTATGATCAAATGACTTATTTTCGTAGATATTTTTATTCTTTGAACCGCATTATTTTGATGAAAAAATGTCGAAAGAATATAACAAAACGCAATTAAAAAAATATGTATCTGCAACAAAATTCACAGAAGAATTCAAGAAAAAAGCTTGTTTATATTTTTTTCAACTTTAATAAAAAATTCCAAAATGGTCGACATTATAATTTTTTTACCCTCATTTTATAGCCAGAAAAAGTCCCATCAGTAGATTTTTTCAATATCACTTTATTATATCAGCTATTAACCCGTACTTATACGCCATAATCATATTACTATGTTTAGTTGTTACTGGATAAGAAAAATACCGAATTTTACATTACTATAGAATGCGTATAACCAAGTTAACTTATTCCGGAATAACCACACCACCCATCCGAAAAGGTTATACTTAATGAAAAAATAATACTATAAATGGACTTTGAAGTATTTAAATATACAATTTTTAACCAGAAAATATTAAACGCGAGGAGCTTCGGTTTGTCCGACTATAGAGAATACCCAAAACCCTTCTGTTCGTGTTGCTTGCGCACCTCAATTTAAATTTGACAATTTTAACCATCAATATTAAACTACCGATATTTTGACGAGCCAGAAAATTTTAATTAATTAATTTAACGATAATGTCTTGGAAGATGAATTTTATTTCTATATAGTTTTATTATACTATTTATTAGGGACAAAAGAACTTGGAAAATATTAAAAATATTAATAATGATGTTTTTTTTATTGGTAGATTTGTTTTATTTAACGAAAACTGCGAAAGACACTGTCTATCTTAATGAACCGAAAGCGATAAGCACCTAGCATTTAATTTAAATAGATAAACCCTAAAATTACCTAAAAAAATGAGGAAAAGCCTTGGTTGGTCATTATATTGATTCTATTTCAGAATTTATCCAGTACATAGGTTGCTTGTTCACATATTTCGACATAAAAATAATATTTTAATAAATAAAAGACGCTGCTAAAATGGTTCATTTATACTAAACGGTAAAATTATCTTTTAATTGATAAAGACAATATTATTCTGGACTATTTTTTTAAGATATATGTTAATTTCTAACCCTTTAATTATTTTAGCAACATACTTTCAAAATACCACTTAAAACACTGAAAATATATCTAAAAAGGTATTATATTTTTTCGCATTTTTTTTTAATGTAATCTTCATCATTTTTAATTTTTTATATGTCAATGTCAAATATTAATTTTATTCATGTGGGAAAAACCGTTAAAAGTTTAAATTTAAGAAATCAATCAGGTCAAAACTTCGAAAACAATACTAATGGGTCAATAATGGATTTGAATGCTTGGGATGCAGTTCAAAAATCGGATAAACCTATTCCATCGCCACCATCAAGTGTGGGTTTAAAGCTATAGCCTTATTTTCGAGTTTTAAGTCTGCCTGTGTCTGTTATATATCTTGTAGCTGGGCGAAATAGATTGAGCTTTGAAATTTAGCATTACCTGTTTTTTAGTAAGAATTCGAATCATTTATGGTTTAAATCGAGTATTCCAGATCGTATATTTGCATCACTCATTCGTTATACTTAACACAATTTATAACTTAAGTATTTTTATTGGCATTGTGATAAAAGCTTACAAAATTCATAATCAAAACCATTCATAACAAAATGTAAATTTAAGATGATTTTTTCCAACCCCCACGTTCGATTATACGAACTCATCGAGTTTTGTTCAATTGGATTATCGGTGATGAATAATTAAATGATGTATATAAATAAAATAGCTAATGTTTATTTACTGTAAGAACATAAAGTCATCACTGAACATAACATAATATATATACGACCTTGCGCGGCTAAATAAGTGTATGATAAAGCAGTTTTTAGAATATCTGGTATTAAGAGCCGAATGCCTATTCAATCTACATACTGATGTATAATATAAACCTAAATTCACTGATCAGATAGTATATTTTGATTTTTTTTTTAAAATATATATAATATTATCTGTGCGCATTTTTTTCATCGTTGATATAATTAGAACAATTAATGACATCATAAAAATATTTATATAACGTAATCCTGCATAATATATTTATAAATCCCTTAATTTTTTTTAAATCGACTATTTTATGTGCAAGTATGGAACGAATCTGCATAAAATCTTTGTAAGTAGTTTTTACAACCTGTAGCATAAATATTTAAATTAATATTTGTTATCTTTCTGTCCACACAAACAATATAAAAAAACATAGTCTTATATTATATAAAAACCAACGAAGATAGCAAATCGCTTTATTGTGATTCAAAAGGTTTATATATTGACTTTTATATTTAAATAGCATTAAGATCTATGTAAGATGTGTAAATATTTCAATTTAAAATTGAAAATAGGTAAAAATATCTTTAAATAATAAATCTCATGTTTCATTGTCCTAAAACAAAGAAACGACAAGGTGTGTATCAGGTGGTACTATATATAAGAAATTTATATAAGCTTTAATTGTCAGTATAATAAGGATTTAGCTTAATATACCTATGCATATAAATTGACGACATTTCGGCGCTCTATGACTAAAAGGTAAAAATACTCAACCTAGCTTCAATTAAAGTAAGGAGATTCAAATTCGTTGCAACTTTAAGAATTTTTAAACTGACAATCAAATTATTAATGCCGTATATCTGGAAGAGATGCAGTAAACACAGTTAAACAATCCATTGTAAAGAAACCCCGCACCTTAGACATATAATTGATTGCAACGCTGGAATAACTTTACTAATCTACGAACAAAATTTAGAGTAATCAAAACCATTTTTGGTATTATGGGTATGTCATTCGAAACGGTTATCCTATCGACGCAGTCAAATTAAAACCTTTTGACTTTTTTTCGTTCCTATATATTTGGCTATTGATGCGAAAAACCATAGTTCAAAAATATTTTCAGATAAATTTCGAAAAATGTACCAAAATTCAAATTACAGATAAATAAACAGATTTTCTTATTTGAAAAAAACAAAAAAATCAAGATATTCATTTCCTTTTCAAAGGATTTTTCAGTTCTAAAATATAAATATTTTTTTAAGCTCAATTTTATATTAAACAATTATTTATTATAATATTTAATCTTTTATCTTTGACTCAAATGGTTGTGGATCAATAAAACTTTATATTTGCTTGCACTTCTAGACTACCATGATCCAAGATTTTCGTTTATGAAAATGTAATTTTTAGTGCTAAAAAAATGCACAACAACATCACAAAAAGTATATAGAACACACGAAGGGAAATAAAATAAAAACCTACAGTTTTAAATTAAAAAATACATCAAAATTAAAACCTACAAATATTTTTCACAATAAAATTTGTGTATATACTTAGTTTTTAACGCATATTTTTTTTTATTTAAAATCGTTTTTTAAATTTTCAAATGCTCAAATCTTATCATAACCTTGTTAACTAATATTTCGAGCTTTGTTATTGATATAAATCGCATTAAAATTAGTTGCACGTGTGTATCAGCAAATTATTTTAGTTTTATTAACCTATATTATTCCTAATTAAACGGCTTGATATTATATCATTAAGATCATATTTAACGATTATGTTTTTTTAAATCAAGGTTTTTCTCTAGAATATAATACATGTAATTGTTTTAAACGCTATTTTTTATAAATATAATATCAGATTATATGATTTTTTTTTAAGAATTTGAAATTATGCGTGTTTGTTCTTTTATCAAAAGATTATAAATTTAACTCAATTCAAAAAGTAATGATTTTATCTGTAATTATTGTAGAAATACCATATTTTTTGGATTTAGATTGTTATTTTTTTGCAATTAATATCTTGTATTCCCCCCAAAGATCAAGATATAAAGTTAACCAACAGATATCATCTGGAATATAATTGGCCTTAGATGGAAATTTTATACATAAAATAAATTTAATGAAGAAAAAGGCATTATATAAGAAATTATAGATGACTTGAATTTCAAAAAATTATAATAAGCCTAAGCAATAAAAAAATTAGGCATGGATGAAATAAACCCATAGAAATAATACACAATAAAATTTAGAAATAGTGTAGAAATAGATCGTTTAAAACTTCACCATATTCGAACGTCTCTAAAAAGATGAAAATATTGGTTTATATGGTGAAAAAAAATATTTTCATGTGAACAACATAAAAAATAGGTGCATAATTAATCCCATCCCACAAAACCCTCTTACATTCAGATATTTAATATTAAAATATCTTTTAATTTATGATAAATATGATTTAATTTTAATAATTATATTAGAGAATAGTAAATTGAATTCAAAAATATACATGTTGCTGAAAATAAATAATGTTTATTCATAAGCAAATAGATTTAAAAAATTTAATTTGAATGCCAAATATCTTGAATTTAACGTCATATATTAAAATAATGGATTTACTGTCAATAAAAAGATGCTGCTGCAAGAATTTTTAATAAATATTAAATTAAGTTTTGCATACAGCATAACCTTGAAGCATGCAATTTATTTTTGGTGCTTGGTTTTAATTTGTATTTAAATATAAGCGATACGATGATTAAGGGACATAGATGGGTATTATAACAGGTTATTCTTTTATATTCGGCATTAAATAGTTGGGAATGTAATTCTAAAGAATTTTTATATGGACTTTTATGATATCATCATGAAGAAAAATTATTTGTACTGAGAGCCTATTCATTTTGAAATGAAATTTCTGATTTCCATGTTATTATATCTAAGTTTATTAGGGTTGATACATTCAAAATTTATTATAAGGGATTTAGAATACTTTCATCTATATTTTACAGTATATTTTAGGAATAATTGGGTTTGAAATCTAATTAGAATTGAAATAGTTCTAAGTATAAATATAAATATAAACATAAATGTATCATGCATAAATATCGTTTTTAGAAAAATAAAAGTAAAAAATTATAATATACACAGGAATTAAAAAAATAATTGTAAGTGATGCATATAAATTTGTTTTACCCTTATTACCACGATATTTTAAGAAAAAATAATAAATAAAGACAGAGGATGTATGAAAACAAAGCTGAACGAACGGGCTTAGTTTATAATATTGAAATTGGTGCAAGTAAATCATAAATAATTTTCTCTACAATAAAACCTATATTTTAGTATTAACATCATTATTTTGACAAATTTTTGGTATACACACCCACAAAACTATTTTAAAAATTTTTTTAAATATAAAAGGTTTATTAAAAATACATATAAATTATGTTTGGTTGTAATATAGTTTTTAATTGAAATATAAAATCCTTTTATTTTTACACAGTATAAGTTTATTTGGCGAATATTACTTATCTTGATTAAAACATGTAATTTAAGAACTTTTTGAATGGTATGAAGTACTTTTTTTTAGGATATTATTATATCATTATAAACCAATGGTTTTTCTATTCTATTCATATAATTAAATTAGAGAATAATATTTATATTCATCATGTTCAGTTTCCATTTTTTTCTGATATCGTGTTAATTTACTTTTACCGTCAAAGCAGTGTAAATTATGGATTTTGCATTCAAACTTGTTTATTTTTTATGGATTCAAATTCAATATATAGAATGATATGGATTATAAATTTAAATGAGTTTCATTATAATTTTTGATCGATGGTTGTTTTTAATTTTATAATAAATGTACATTCAAATAAGTTGCAGCTCAAAAGTATACAAAAATTAAAAAAATATGGTTTGAAATAATAAAATAAATTATAAGTGCTGCTTTTACAAACATAAAAGCGTTTATATAAATTTTATAATTTAATGTTAGCAAAGCTTATTAAAGGGAAATAACAATATTTAGATAGACCCGTAATTTTAACCTTTTCTCTAGATTAAACTTGTAAGAATATATTATTTCAAGTAAAAAAATTTATATAGATGTAAACTTATAAACACTGACAAATGAAAACACTTTAATAACATTAATAAAGCAAAATATTAATATATAATTTCATGGGTAGTAAATGTAAAAATTCGATTATATGAACTCTTATAAGTACAATATCATCATGTTATCAAACCAAAAATTATTAATCGATTATAATTCGTAGAAAAAAACAGCCGACGGAGGCTTTGAAATTTAATGAAAATATGTTAACGAAAAAAAAGAGGAATATCATAAAATAAAGAGAATAAATTATTAGAAGTATACAAAGTTTTAAGGATTATTTGAAGAAATACCAACGTTGATTCTATATAAACATTATACGGAATTTATAGAAAGTTTTGATTTATATTTGATCGTAAAGGTTTTTTTTGAACAATATCATATAAACGAGAGAAATATTGTTTTTTGCTAGACTTATTTTGTTTTATTTACTCAAATTATAATATCGTGATATAATACTCCATACATGGGCACTTCTTTTAATAGATATGTTAAGAGTACAGTATAAGATAAGTTTTTTTTATACGTGTAGTTTAGTGTTTATTTTGCTGGTTTTCGTAAAGCTTTTGATCATATTTTAAGAACAGATAAATAATGTTGATCATACTATAGACATAAAAAATACATTATAATCTTTATATCTAAAATTATTAGGTAGAAACTAGGGATCCAAGTTGAAAAAAAGGAACTTTTTAAAAAATATAAATTAGTAAACCAATATAATACAGTAAAGGTTTTTTACAATAAAAAAATTATTAATAAGTAGGACATAGTCTACAAAAATCTATATTTATATATTAAAGCCTCTTAGTCTTAAAATGTTTATAATAATCTTTTAATCAATTTTAAAGGTTTATTTGAACCATAAAAAATTTAGTAAACAGAAAAATATGTTTCAAAAGCGCGAATTTCCTAAAAAATTCAAAATTTTACAATAAATAGCTGTCCATTATCAACAATATCAGCATAATTTAGAATATAAAGCCGAAACCTGCAGTAATAACGCAAAATTGCTTTCAAGTATTAAAAATAAGAAATGTAAAATATAAATCAAAAAAGATAAAATGCGCCATTTAAACGTTTTTACCAAGACTAGTAACTTTTATAAAGAATAAAACATATTTTATATAAAAACAAGATTTTAAAAATATTATGCATTGCATCATGTCTAGTAATTTAATGGATTTCTTCATTATATTACTATTACCATTATATTGGTTTTTTTAAAACGATTTAGGCACACATTAGGACTTAAAAAAATTTAATATATTTTAATTTATAATCAAATATAAGCATCAAAAAGTACGATAAATCTAAAAAAATGTTCACAAGAAAACCTAAATTATAAATTTTATGCGTAAAAAAGTGCGTCAGAAAAACAAAATGGTCGCTTATGAAAGCCTTTCAAATAGTTAAACCATATAAATCAACGGCTTACTAAAAATTGATAGAAGCATTTTAATCATATAAATGTATTTTTTCGATGGTGGAAAAGCTGTAAACTTAAATAAATTCAAATTCAATATTAAATGAATAAAAAAATGGTAAAAAAATCCAATAAGCAATTTTAAAAAGTGATAGGGGCTTATTTATACAGTAAATCTTTACAAAAGCGCCAGTGAAAATTATAATTCAAAAACTAAAGTTTTAACTTTTTATTATTATTTTATATTTGAAATGTGATTTAATGAAAAGTACTGTATCTTAATATGAGATCATAAACAATTGATATCGTTTGGAAAATTATCGATTAAAATATAATAAAAAAATGTATTTTTTTGCAAATTATATTTAAGTCTCCCTAACCTCGCATTCTAGCATAAAAGGTTGCAAATTATTGTATACACAATATTGATTTAATTTAGAACAAAGCCTAAATAATAATAAATTATGAGCAAAGTATGCTTAAGAATTTATTTCACACAACAAAATACCAATTGCAAATTCATTTTTGAATGAAATAAATGTAGAAAATTTTTTTAATATATATATTTAAAAAAAATCATGCATGCTCAGAGTTCAGGTCTTGATAAACAACGCGTAAATAATATAGACTTATTTTTGCAATAAGACCCGATTGTGCTTACAAAAATTTCAATTGAACGGATTATAGTAACAAAAAGAGTATTTTTGGTTAATTTATAACATATATTATGCCTCAAAATCCACTATAATGGTTTCAATCAGGTTGAGTTTTCTTTTATATCGTATAGAATGAAGAAATTTAGTCTAATTTCTTTAAAAAAATATGGCATCCGAATTTGTCGAGCTATTTCTTTAATAAATTTTGAAAAATGCATTTATCTTTACTTTTATACTTTCCAAATCTAATTTCATTGAATAGTAAAAAAAGTTATAATATCAATTCAACAATTTAATTTTAAATTATTATCCAAACTTTCTTTTTACTGTATATTAGTGGAATTTTACACCTAAAAAATGGTCTTAGACTGGAGTTTTAAAGATAAGTATATATTGCACATATATTCTATTTCATATATAAATCAAAATATTATTTTTATAACTGTTTAGTTTAACAATATTTTGTTTTATTACCTTTTTGTGCTCGCCAGAGATAGGGAAGTTATAATTTCGCACATTTCAGGGAGGATTTTTTCACATTAAAACTTATTATATTTTATATTTAAAATTAATTAGAAATCGACTGTATACTTATTATAATACTAGAATTTTATTATTTGGTTTTTTTAACCATATAAAGATAAAAAGAATTTTTTTGCACTTTAAATAGACTGATGGATTACTTAAATCCCATACTAAGTACATGTAGTGTTTTCAAATTTGATGAGAAAATTATTATGAAGATTATTTAGATTTAACTGCCACAAGAGTAGCTATACATTTAATTTCTATTTAAATTATATAAATAATGATATTTATGTAAAAACCATTTGTTCACTGCAACATACTAAATTATGAACACATATGTGCTTTTAGAAATATAAATCTGCGGTTAAACAATGCTGTAATATATTATCATTTTTAAATCTCTCAAATGTAAAAAAGACAAATAAATTCATATTCAATAAAAATATATATTCTTATCAAAAAAATCATGATAGGATTTTAAAGAAACACGACGTGTTTATTAATTGGAACAAGACGCAGCTATAAATTTTATACACAATAAAGGTGGTTTTTGATCCATAAATAAAACTTTTTTTATAATACATATATTTGTAAAAAATCATGTAATTACTATTTTTCAGAATTAATTTTCATTTGGACAGAGAATATAATAATGATAATTCTAATTTTACGAATATGTGGTTAAATAAAATTTAGTCCAAGTAAAAAGTACACCATTAGAAGTATTATACAAAACAAATGAGCATTCAAGACTGCAAACTTTATAATGCTACTAAATGCAATCCTTTGGTTAGAAAATAAATATAAAATCATGAATCCTAGACACACAGTTGATCAATCAATTTTCAATTTTCTTTTTGAAGCAAAACATATTCTTTTAAGAATAAAAAATATTATCAAAAACGTTATGGCAAATCTTTATCAGTAAAAAAGCATATCATACGGATTTAGATTTTAAATAATAAATTTAAATATAAGCTACATAAAAATATAAGGCTATTGATATTGAAAATACATATTAATGATAATTTTGGCCATTAGTTGACTTGGTAGGTAACATTGCGCTTTAATGAGTTTAACTATATATGACATTTGAATGTTATACATGCTCAATTAATCAAATCTATAAACAAATTTCAAATATTGTTATGAATAATATAAGCGATATATTGAATTATTATTTTTTTATTTACGGCATAAATTCTTGATGTTTTTCGCTCCCAAATTATTCTGACGCAATACTTTTTTTAAATGATCTATCTAGAACATAAAGAATTCTTATTCGTAGAAGATTATTTAAAGTGAACGTTAAATTAGGTAAATGTAAAAAAAGCCACAAATAATTACGATGACACATTTAAGTTTTCATGAATGAACTTGAAGAATAAGTTTTTATAAGATAATATATTCATGTGTTATTTTATAGTGTAGTTGTTTTTCTTGGACTTACTAATTGTTTTTAGTATCATCTTGATTCTATTTTCTATCAAATTCAAAATTCGTGTTGCGCGATATTATTTTAAAACAACACACGGTGATTCATGATTGGTTTTACTATCATGTTCCGCTGTCTTTATATTATATTAAAATTCGCCTTTAATTTTAATTTCAACGAACTTAATCTAAATATTTGCATATAATGTACGGAATAAAAACATTTTCTCATGCTCATCACAAATGATCATCATCTTTAATGAAATTTCTTATTTTCTACATAAGCAAGACTATCTTTGTATAATTATTTAACATATTTGAGCTGTGTCATATTTTGTAGTTTTTATGCAAAAAAGACGTTTTTTCATTGTGATTTAAGCTTTTAATACTTCTTTATAAAAATTTTTGTTCTAATGTTAGTGTTGTTTGGTGATATCATGGCTAATGTGATAAGTAATTACATTGTTAGTAAATTCATATCAAACAAATTTTAATGAAGAATTTTATATTCATTTTATTTACTTTAAATATTAAACATATATATTTAAATGTGTATGATTTTATATGTTTGAATTTTTTATTTCTAGATACTTATATTGGTGAAGATACACGATCAGCATAATTTTTAAAATTATTATAGTGTGTGATTCATCTTTTAGGCTATTTATAAAAGTTTTACCAGTGTATTTAAATTTTTTATATCAGAAGTACTTTTTTTATAAAATAAATTGTGATTATTTTATTACCGTTTAAGATAATTCATCTAAAATTAAAAGTTGATTAAACAGAAATTATAAAGCAATAACAATCTTATTTTTCTTTAACAAATTCAAATAAAACATCTATAGAAAATAGAAATATTTTTCTATAATAAATTATATCATTCACCTCTAAACTGTTGAATTTTTAAATTAAATCTTCAATTTAAAAAAATCATCATAGTTGTAAATAAAATTTTGTTATTTTTTTTGAAGATATCAACACCTATGATTCCGATTTTCATAGTTGCATAAGACCTTATATATAACTATATAAGCTTTTAATTTATTGCAAATTTTTTATATATTACTGTATTAACATTCAAATACGTAAAATCCTTCTTAATCATACTTATAGCTTATTTTTTTTCTAGCGTATTTCGCTCTATTAAATCCTTTTCTATTCCTAAAATAATTTTTGAACGCTATGAAGTACATCTCACCTAATTTTTTAGATACATACCATTGGGCTTATATATAATAATATACAATATTCTCGATAGTTGTATGTTTTTTTTTCGCTGAAATATTATGAGGTTATCAGAATCATCCTTTCAGAAAAAAAACACAATATAGTTGTTCATATGTAAAAAATAGCTTTTAAAATGATTTATATTTAGAAATTTAATTTCATTTCTAAGACATATATAATCGATCGCCTAGTTGTTTAAGAATAAAAAAAGGTTGTGATTATGAAGGTGTAAGATAAAATCACATAATCATATGAATTTTCCAGTTCTACTGCCCTTTATTAAATTTAAAGGTTATTAAATCTTTAAAAGGGATGGAATAGTCAATTGTTGGTATTTAATAGACTTCTTTGCGATTCTTTTCAGAATTTAAAATGCACGAAATTTACGAATTAGATTCTATGAAGGCATCACAGATGTTTTTTTTTATTGATAAACTCTATTAATTTCTTTTGCCGTCTTCTTATTCGGATCACAATAGAGTCCGCACTTTAATGCCTTTATTTAGTAGCTATTAAAGTTTAATAAAATTTTCATATATATTTTCAAGTTAATTCTTAGTTTTTTAAAGCGTTTACATAATTATGTTTATAATTATTTATTTTAATAAATTGTTAACACAGCTTCAATATTTTATTTATGCATTATATGATGTTTTGGAATTTCTACATTACCACAGAATTCTTTAAATTAAAGCTTCCAATAACATTGAGTCAACCGTTAAAAATCTTTAATGTTTTATTCAAAAAAATAATTGTTAAATTGCTTTTACGGAATTTGAATAATCTATCTAATATCATTTTAAGTAATGGCGCCTTTCACCAGATCACTATTATTATCTATAATTGTTTTTAAAACAAAAATTTATTTTTATTTAGATGATACTTGCCACAATCTAGATTCCAATCATTGATATAAGCTTAGCTGTTTTATATTATGCGCAATGGAGAACTGGCACGCATTTATAATATGGCGAGCTATTTTTTAAAATTGCACGTTTGCAGACAAAATATACATGCTCTTCTATAATTATAAAGACAAGCGGATAAATATATTTTTGCTATAAACATTAAGGTGATTTTATAACTTTTTTAGTTTATTCAAAAATATTATTCATAAAGGTGAGAAACTATTAATTAAAAATAAATTCCATTGTTTTTTCAATCGAATTAATAATAATATCAAAAAATAGATTGTTTTTTGTTGACTTTGCACACATTTCTTTCATATTTTTTTTTCAAATTATAAAGCGATTACCTAATCACACATAATTCGTGTTTCTGGATTCCAAAGTGAAAGGATAAATAATTTTACCCATTTACAGGGGGTATAATTTTCTAAATTATAGAAAATTAATTTTTAACTTGTCTCGTTGGCTATAAAATAATTTTTTATTTTCTTGAATGTCTGTACTGAAAATTTTATGTTATTATTACATTTCTGTTTAATTTAAAATGCTTTATATGCAAACCATCTTCTAAATTATTGGACGAATCAAATAGAAGTTTGCTATAAATAATCTTCCATCTAGCTATACTATAATCTAAATTATATGATATAGAATCCACTTCAAATGTTTCAAACTCAATATCATCAACATTTTTTTAAATTTTTAAATATGTGAAACCCACTATATGCAGAAGATGAATCGAAAAAGAAAACAGCTCTATAATCTTTAAAATACAGTATAAAATTTGGTTTCCATATTGTTTATGTTCCAGAAACTTTTTTTTATAAATTTTTTTATACTATAATGTGATATTATCGAGATAAATTTTTTTTTGCTTATAAACCACTTCTAATATCATGTTAAAATTGCCAAAATAATGGCATTATTTTTTTTAATTTAATTCAAAAACTTTTTATCAGTTCTTAGTGTGGGTTCGACTGGTAATTTGGAAGATAAACAGAAAATCTTACATAAGAAGTAAATTGTCGCGAATATTCATTTTTAAATAAATATGGTACTATATCACTCTTAAATTAATCATAATAATACGGTACTTGATCTGATTATTTACATATATTTTTATTTATAAATAATATAATTTCCTTTTTACGCATACTTTAGAATATATTATACATATTTAATGAACAAAACACCGCAATATCGATATAAAAATTATATTTCGGGTGTGATTTTTTATTGCACCATACTTTATATTTATTGTACGCATTTATTTTTATTGCAAAAATGTGATTCCTTTACTCCTTATAAACATGAATAGCGTCCATGTATATCTTTATTGCATCATTTTATTTTTTAAATAATTTTACGTAATAAGCTATATTTCGCAAATCCATGTGTTCTTTACTCATATCAAATCATTTATCTATTATTTTTTAGTTGATATTCTATACAATTTAACTTATATAAATACATTTTTTATTTTACCTGACACGACTTTATCCAATTTTTTAATTTTTTTATCTTAAAATTATCATATAAAATTAACAATATATAAGCATATGATAGTTTACACTTTAAAAACCAAAAGATTATAAATAAGCTTATAGTTTTTCGGAATTTTTTTTAAAAGTATACTTTCAGGCAAATAATAAATTTTATTTTATAAATCTTTGGCTACTAAATCTGCTTTAATTTATGTTATTCTACCACCAGATAAATTATAGATTATTTCGCCAGTTATTATTACATTTAATATTGGCAAACACATCAGACTGGTAAAATTACCAACGATTATATTAGAATCATGAAACCTCTCACAATTATTTCTTGGAAATCTTACAATTGTTGATGGAAATAATCGTTTTTTAGCTTTCACATCTGTAACATTGCTTTATAATTTATCCACCAATTATTGATAGTCTATAAATTCGAGTCTACCTGATTCATCGATATAAAATTATAATTCTTTGCTTCTTCTTTTAGATGCTTTCAACAATCTATTGCAGCAAAATGCTATAACTATATAAATATGAATCTAAATTTTTTTATAAAAATAAACAAATCAAAAATTTAGCTTTAGGACTTTGGATAATTTAATTTTGCATGCATATTTTTATATATTTTCATTTTAGTATTTCATGCGAGGCTTGCATTTTGGCTAAAATAGTTATATTTTTATGTGTCTGAATGGGGAAAGAAATTATTATTTTTTTGTGAACATAGTTTTGTTATTTGAAAAAAGTACGTATATCTTGTTTAAATGGGAATTATCTGTTAGGGTCACTAAATAAAATAGCCTTTTAAATATTCAAGGGAACATCTAATGCATAACTTTTAATTTAGTCAATGCTATATCAATTAATTGAATTTTTGGATGTTTTCTAAATATTTTTTTTATTGATAATAGCTTCAAAAATATTATGTTCCTATTTTTTTGTGCATATGAATATAATTTTCTTAAAACCAGTCCAGTCTTTTACAGTACATAATTCATGTTTAGATTTAAATTTGGTGTATTTTTTCCTATTACTCTAAAGTATTATAAAAAGAGCATTAATTATGATAGGTTTGATTATATATTTTTTCAAAAATACCAGGTATTGACATATTTTCGGTATTTATTCTAGGTTAAGCAAAGAAAAAAAGACCACTATAGTTTTTATTTTTCTTTATAAGTTTTGTACTCTATAGGCTTAGGTTTTTGAAACAATCTTTTAAATAAGGGAAGTCATCATGTTTATCATGTATAAATTTCCCACAATTAAAAAAACTGCTGTGACTTTATTAACGCCCCTCCTATGCTATGAAATATATTATACAGTAAATCATAATTATTTAGATAATTTAGTACATCTTGTATTTATAATAAGTTGTTTTTTTCTAATTATATTTTTATTAGGCTTTTTTTTTAATTTACATTTTGAATTTCTTTCGTGTTTTGTTTCAATTTTACAATGCGTGAAGTCATGTCTATATTTTAAGAATAAATATATTTTTGCTATAAATAGACAATATTTCATTTGTAATAATATTAATATGTAAACATTAACTCTTTCCCTTAACTCTATATTAAAAACATAACTTTTTGACTTTAGAGCATTATTTTTGTCGATTTTAATATGTGAAGCGTTAGTAAATTGTTAATAAATTATACTATATTCAGTTGGGAAAGTTTAAGAAAGTTTATTGGGCTTCTTGTCAATGACAAAGTAGTCCATTCAACTAATATTATCAAAACACAGTATTTATTATTTACACATAACTATCTGTTTAATTTTTATAAGCTTTTCTCGATTCTTGGATGATGCATCTCATTTATTACAACATTAACGATTTCAAAATGCAGAATTAAAATGTGCTATGTATATAAACTCTAATCATCAAAATAAAATTACCATGGAACGCTATGACTGATATCATTAAATTTAAAAGTCGCAAGTTTATGCAATTTGAACTACAAATACACAATATAATTCTTTCAAAATTTTTGAAAAATTCGGGTTACCATCGAATTTACGATTCAGTGCTATATTAAACATCTTATATACAGCTCTTTACTTCAATAAATAAATAACCAATTAAATTTCAATTCGTTCTTTTTTATTTTGAACCGAAAAAATACTTTATAAACAAGAAATATAGGTCTAATTATTACATATTTCAACATAATATCAATATATGCGTCTTTGTTCAAAAAATATGATCATTTAATTCAAACATGATACCATTGCTTTTTACCAATAAAGTATACATATTATTGACATTGAATATGGCTTTAAGGAATAAGAGATTTCTAATTCTCTTCTTCTTGCTTTTTTAATTCATTCTCTTTCTTATATTTTCAATAATATAAGAATATGTTGTTTAAGAACTTCGGGAAAATAGAAAATTATATAAGCCATTTCAAAATATATTAAGGGAAGAACAAAAATTATAAAGAGAAAAAAATGCAAAAACTAGAATAATATTCTGCAAATTACTAATATTTAGAGCAGAAAGGTATGTTTTTTTTTTTAAATTACAGTTTGTAAACTAAACAGATGAAAAAATTTTAAAAAGATTTGACGTTTAATTATCTTTTTTTTGCGTTTTTTCTGAATCTTATCGTTTTTTGCATATTTATTTATTTATTCATTCATTTTTGCATTATTTTTTTATAATTGATCTGCTTTATCGTAAGGCACATTGTTGATGATGTGTAGCGTCTTAGGTCCTTATTCAAGAAGCTTCCCATGTGGTTTTTTTCCATCTACCATGGGGGTTTTTAGAAAGAACTTTAAAGGCGATGAAAAATTCGGAATATTATTGCTTTTATCTTCGATATTAGATCAGTGAAGTAAATTATCTTAGACTTAAGTTTCTAAACACATTAAAATTATTGAATTTGGCAACAATATTTATTAGAAAGTTTAATACTATATCTAAGTTGCGCCTCCGGTGGGCTTCCACGTTATATTATTTTGGCGTTATAAAAAAAAGAAATTATACTTGTGGCATAAAATTTTTCTCAGTTTCCTTTATTTTGTTTCTTAGATAATCACTAGTTGAGACCATCTATCACGCCTTTTGATGTAATTTCTCATTCAAACTGACATAAATTGTTTTTTTTTAAAATAACCATTATCTATTAGAGTAGAACGGTCTTTAAGATGGAAACGTGGCTTTTCATAAACATTAACATTATTCATATACCACATAGCTCAGTCAATATACCTTATTAAAAATGTGTGCTATTTTTAAATATTCTTTTATACTCTACATTTTTTACACTTTCTTTTTTACATTGATCTAGTGGATCTAAAAATAGTTATCTTGCATATTTTGGGAAGATTCAAATTATTTGATCCAAAATGTTTATTAAACGAATCAGTTCGATATAGAAGCAATCTCTCTATTGTCTTTTTAAATAATTGTGCAATTTTAACCGAAATGTTAATGTTTAGAATTTTCTGATATTAGAAAGATTAAGATTATTTTATTAAGTAAAAGTGGAACATGATGTAATGATTTTAATATTACCCATAAAAATTATTATAATTATTTTTAATGTGATGACTTGGGATGGGGGGGGGGGTCACAAAATATCATAAAAAATATGTTAAGGAGTTAAAAATACCGGACGAAGTAGAAGCATGCATGCAAGCTCTCACACTCCGCAAGACACTTGAAATCATCTCATTTGAGAGAAGAAGAGCAGTTGATGAAGATAGATCAGAGGAAGGTGTCAAAAGATGCATCAAGGAATTGTGCAATATTCTCAACACGCTGAACACGTCTAAATAGATAAAATCGATAAAAAGAAAATCAACCCATAAATAAATAAGAAATAATTATTTTTAATATATTTAATGAATTTGACATGCTATATATTTACAGCAAAATTTTGTCTAAAAGTGTTTATTATGTTTGTTTTTTATGTTGCTTATAATATCTAATATGAAAATTGCATAATGAGATAATTCGTCAAAACAAAATCATTATGATCACCTTTTTTATTGATTGAAAGATCTCTGCAGTATTTTGGAATTTCATGTCCAAATATATTTTCACGTATTATCACAAATATATCTATCATTATATCGTCGCAAAACCGTGTTTTTATTTATTTATAGAAATATAATGAATTTTTTTACGAATAAAAGCGATTCATATGGTTGTGGTGTTATAAAACACCTATATTTTATATACTTAATAACCGTACCACCCATGATAGGTAATTATCAAATTAAAACCAAGGTGGATGGAAAATTATCAGCTGACTACACCTTCAGATTATAAAAAATTTTAAAAAAATATATTTTGGTATATTTGAAGCTCTTATTCATATATTAATTCTATTTAGCATATGCAAATGCCTATATTTACATTAAAGTAATTAATTGACAGAATAAAGTTTTTTGTTAGATATTTAATATACAGAAGAATTTTAATTTAAAAATAGTAAAATATTATTTTATGCGAAAAATACCCACATTTAAATTTAAATATATTTCAAATTTAGTATAAACTATAAACTGTTTTCGGCGAATGTAAAATATCTACCTACTTGGCATAGAATATAGAACGATGTTTAGCGCATGCTAATACTTATCAAGTAAAAGAAATGCATAAGGGCAACCTTCTATCTTGTACCTAAATTTGCAACAAGAATCTATAAATGATGCGAACTTACATGCAATCTGGTCATTTTAATATAAAAATGGGTTCTAATTTTGCAGCTATTTTCTACTTAAATCCAGACAAAAATTATAATTGCCAAAGCTTAGTTATAAAGTATAACACAATTCGAAAATTTCACAAACATGCTTTAACAAAGTAAAAAAGGCTCGAACTAATTATATTACAAAGTTTGATTTAGAGGGAAATTACGTGACTAAATTAAACATTCAAAGCCTGCGGGGAGTCTTTACAAATTTTATGATATTTATATTTCAATTTTCTAACTTTGTACCACAAAAAAGGTTTTATCGCAAAGGATCAGATCAAAAATTACATAATGGCATAAAACATCTGATTTCATACAAAGATAGCTTCGTAATAAAGAGTAAAATTGCAATGATATATTAATAAAAAAAAATGATCAGAAACACTATTTACCGGGTTATCTTCAAAGGATAAATTATCTTTCCATTTAGATTCCAAAATATAAATACTTTTATGACTTGAACGTATTAATTTACTCTCAAATTGTTTGGGTCTTATTATTATATTTTTTATAAATAAAATAATTTCATTTTTGAATGTAAAATAAATAACAAAAAAGCAACTTTTTAAAAAATCCGATAAAATACAAAATACAAATAACCAATTAAAAACAAAATGAAATGTTATAAATACAAAAATCCATTTAATTATTGAAATCAACATATCTTGTGAAAATAATGCGCGCGAATAATATTTTATTAATCCTTTAGCCATGTCATATATATTGATTAACCAGAAAAAACAAAGACTCATCAGCAAAATTATATAATTAACCTCAATTAAGTTTAGAAAATCTCCATATTGCATCTTAAAAATGTAAAGAAAAAGCTGGTAAAGTTTTATATTACATTTGAAGGCGAATACTTATATATACAGAAAAAATATTTTTTTAAAAATTAATAAATTTGCAATAAGCTCCAAATATAGTTTCTTGAGTTCATTATAACTTTTCAGTGTTTTATTCGAAGAATAATTTAGGAGGCATAAAATTAAATTTTAACAATTTTTAACAGTAAAGACCCGTAAGTCGGTAGAATAACAAATAAAACCACGCAAAAATCAACTAAAATGGGTGTTTTTAATGTCAATATTTTTATTGTAATTTTTTACCTAAATAATAGGCATAGACTAAGCTTTTTAGATTGAAATAAACAGAAAACCCTTTGCTTTAGTATATACATATAAGGATTGAAATCTCTTTCTTAAGATAATATAATATAAATTAAGGAATTGGATGTTTTCGATCGCTTTGTATGGATAAATATCATGTGATTTAAGTCTTTTTAATTTATCATATAGCTCTCGAGACATAATTTCTGCTATCATAAAAAATGCGTAAATAAATGAAGATTTTTCTAAATATTTTTTAACTAATGGAAAGATATTTTCTTACAATATTAAACTATAAAATAATTGTCTTAATCGATATCAATTTTCACTGCATAAATTTCATTTCTGTTTATACATCTAACATACCATTTTATAAAAAAATTAAAAGCTAATTTGCGTTTTTACTTTTCTCTTGACTATTTGCTATAATAAATATTTTTTAATGCTGCTTTTAGTCCTTTATTTTTATTTAACGCGGTATTTCTGATTTAACTGGTTTACGTAAAGAAAGAAGCTTAATATCATATAGCATATAGGAGGATAATGTATATTAAAGACTTTTTTTTAAAACATTTGTGTATAATCATTTAAATTTTAGTTAAATATAAAGAAGAAAAGAGGATCCAAAAAAATAGCTACAACCTGGTAATTTTACAAATTTGGGCCTATATAATGCACATTAAAAATAAAAATTATATGTTTTTTAAGAAGCTTGTCTTCTTAATTATTCATCTAGGTTGGATTTTTTTGATTTAAATTTGAAAATACCTACAAAATAGCCAAAATAAAGCCTTTAAAATTAACTTAATGCTTATTTCCTAATATAAATACCTAATTTCGTTTGATTTACTTCGAAAAGACTACATGTTTCTTTTTTATATTTCGATCAATTCTTTTATATATTATAATAGTGTTTGTTAAATGCTTTGAATTTTAAAACCGCTATCTGGCCAGAGATTGATAAAGAAAGTAGATTGGCAAACATGATAATATATAACAAAAAATCATGAGTAGCAGCAGTTAAAATGTAATAAAAATTTTACTTCGGTACAATATAATTTTTTTGAATTGTGTAATTAATTTAATATTCGTGCGAAATTCTGGATTCAAAATTATTTCTGACTTATATTTATAATAAGTCTGAATACACTGATATTTTAACTAAAAATCTATTGATAAAAATTATAGAAACATAGAACAACAAAATTGAATAAAAATATTTTAAAAATTCAATCAACTCTGCTTCTATAAAAAATAATCTTTTTTCTGATTTCAAAAAAAAATTGATTTTAAAGATAAGAAATTGTATATCTTTTTTTGAATTTACGCGAAATATTATTCCTTGGAATTTTAAATCTTTTCCACAATCGACTATATTTTTTTTATGGATTCAATTATTTTAATGTAAATCTTATATCTACCACTTGTTGAAAATAAACAGCATTTACAATTTCAGATAACAAAATCTGCATAAAGACAAGATAAATTTTTTTTGCATAATTTTTAAAAATTAAGTGCGATCATGTTGATTGGAGGTGGTCGATTTTATTTGAATTCAATTTATGAAGATATGTAGGTCCTATAAATAAATTCTTTTTGTTCAGAATATGATTTATGAGGAGATTTTTACACGTCTTTAATTTTAATATAAGACATTTAATCTGCTTAAAAATTTTTTTATGTGCCGTATTTTTGAGTCAATCGAAAAATAATTATCATAAACCATGTATAGATTTCTATATATGTAATTTAAATTGTTAAATAGACTTTCAATATCAATGAATTATATATTTATAAAAAATTTTGATTGATAAAAAAAATGAATTATTTGTTAGGATATATTACATACTTTTTGTCTGCATGTTATGTTATCAGTTCGAATTCCCAAGATCAAAACACACCCGAAAATATGGAATATGCAATAAATGAAACTTCTTTTGAGACAGCTCAGTTTAATACAGCAGCTTTTTCTCAATATTATTTCGATAGAGATTCATTCGAATTATGTAACCATGTTGAAAGCAAAGATTCTGGTTCAAATACACCCATGAGGCATAAAAAGGTTAGCGAAAACACTAATAACCGAATTTTGAATCAAAATTTTGTAAATCTAGGGACAGGTGATAACCAGACAAATGGTTGTTTGTTGTATAATGGTCTAACAGCCCAAAATTATGCACGGCATAGTAGTTGGGATATAAAAAATATGGAATACCCGAGCACACAAGAAAGTAACAATGATTATTTCTCATGCAGTATATCTTTAGTGCCTGAAAATGCTACCTTTCGATCCTGGGATCAAAATATGCAAGCGGATTATAAACATGCTAGAGCGGATCAGAGACTAGATAAAAATACAATGCAAGCTTTCAACTCAAGTAACAATCAGTTTAGTAATGGATTACCTTGCCATAGTCAAAATAGTATATCAGTACCAAGTATAAGCGTGCAAGACCCCAAACCCCATATTCGCGAATATAATTCACCCTCCAGAAGTGAAAATTCCGCTGTCAGTATGCACCAAAGATTTGATTTTGAATATAAAATGAACAATAGTACGTCTTTTTCCAACAATTTTATATCTAATATAGCTACTAGTGATAATGAAATCACGCGATCTAACGCGCAAAATTATGAACAAGACCAATCTCAAACATTAAAAATGGAATTTTACGAGAGTAATCCATCTCGACGTTATATGAAGGGTCAAAAAATTAGTGCTCAAGATTGCAATTCTTATAATTTATTATGTCCCCGAAAACCCGATGACCCAATGTATAATAACAGTATGAACCCAACTGTAGATAAAGTAGATGCACTAAAAACCACAAGCAGATTTTCTGACCTCGAAAAAAGTCATCATGATGAAAATTGTGCATCTACTATTAATATAATTACAGATAGAGATGATGTTCCTAGTAAAAATGCACAAAATGGAGATAGTCTGACGATCCAACCAGATCTAACCACTCCATCACAAAGCGATTTTTACATTGAAAAATTAAAAAAAAGTAAAAACCAGTTATTTAAACAAAATACACATAGTTTTCAAGCGGTAGGCAACGAATTAAAACCCTTTTATCAAAATACCCAGACCGATACAAATATGCCAATTTCATATTATCATCATACTCATACAGTGTCTTCTATGAAACAAGAAACCTTCGATCCCTTTATAGAATCAAATCCTTATTCTACGGATCACAGTGATGTTCATTTGAAGCAAAGAAATAATGAACCTTATAGCAGTTTTAAAATTTTAGAAGAAACCAACCCAACCAGTAATAATGATGCTAAAAATGATTCTGGATTGATTTTTTCTGCCACCCAAACACATCATTTACATAATTTTCCAGTACTAACCACAAATGAATCATGCGAACATGACAAAAATCAAGGCAAATTTGATTTTATAAATCGTAAAGATACCAATTCTATTCCCTCTTATGTTCTGAATACTTCTAAATCGCAGGAGCTACAAGATACTACCACAAGTGTTAGATGTGATTTAAAAGACGTGTACGAAATCACCCCGTTTAAGTTTAATAAACATCCAAGTGGTTATTATAGTCACCAAGTGGAAGAGATATCTCGGGAAGACCCAATGCAATTAAACCCAACGACAGCTGTTGTAAACCCATCATGTAAACCTAGAACTGGTAATAGTAAATTATTAAAGCCAATTTTGAGTATGATGAATTGTGTATCGCACCCCCAGGAAAAACATTTTCGTGGTGATATTCAGGAAAACAATATATATTCCTCAAATGATAATCAGAATTCTGGTACTAATTCAAATAGAATTCTGCACGAAAATCCATTTATCAGTGATTTTTACGAACCTCTTATGCCACAATATCGTCACACCGCCTATTGTACCGTTACAGGCCAATCAAATGATAGTATATCGCTGAAAACGACGGATCAATCAGATTTAAACCAAGCTGAAAAAACAAGCAATTGTTCTACTAACTCGGAGCGGATGCCTATGACCAAAAAAAGGACCAATTGCGGTTACATTTACTTAAAAGATAATGGTGAAATACCAAGAGAAACGCCACAAACAGACACAGTAATTCCAGAAAAAATAACATCAGTGGATACTTTGCCCTCGGTAGTAGTCACAGAACATGACTCAACTCAATTATTTAATCTTGATAGAAAAAAATATAAATCGAATGAACAAAAAAATTGTTTTACACACGATGACATACTAAAGTCATACTCAGAATTGATTTCTTCAATTTTGAAAATAAAATTTTCGGCGAGCGAAGAATTCGATATTCCACTTACCGAATTATTTGTGTGTAATTCATGCAGTAGATATTTCTGTGAATGGACTAATGGTATTTATAACACCCAAGGGGATTTTAATGAAAATATATATAGCGTAATAAGAAATTCAACGCATAAATTATCTTCTAGAAATATATTAAATTTACATATGGTTTGTATTAAAAACTATATTGTATCTATTTTGAGTCTCATGGAACAAAACCTACAAATTTCCGATGCACACTATCAATCATTCAAAGTTGAGATTGATAAAGTTTTTCAAAAAATCAATTTTAGCCAGCATATATATAAAATACGAGCCCGTTCTGAATTATTTCTAACATATATTAGTGATATGAAAAATAAAAAAGATGAAATAATTAAAGAAATAGATTATGATAAAGAAAATTTAACGAAAGATATTAGTCATTCATTTCGAGAAAGCATTAAAAGATTGGAAAATATGAATAGGCTTTATTTAAGGGAGCTTTATGGTTTACCATATTTAATTATAAATATTTCAGAAGGAAGTCGAGATAATTTTATGTTTGATTTGATAATAAAAATTGAAACCATTATATACTTGATAGCAGAAGTTAATAAATATATTGAACCATTAAAAAATTCTTATTTTGTAGAGTCTATTACTGATAAATCGATGAAAAAACCAGAGGAAGAATATGTCGAAATAAGAAAAAACATAAGAAGAATAATATATAGTTGTATCATTGAAAAAAAATCACACGAGCATATCGTAACGGTTTATAACAAACTCATCATAATAGAATATGAAGAATCAAAAAAATATATAGAAAGTGGTATAGGCCACAATGTCGTCACTGATTATTTAAATTTACTTGCGACCATTATATTTTTTATGGATGAAAAAGACATCGATTTTTATTTTTATTGTCGAAATTTTGCGGGATACCCATCAAAAAGACGAAACAAGGAACCAACGATGGAGAAAAAGCTCGAAAACTCAATCAAAGATGTTCTATTTTATAATGAATATTTCATGGAAAGTCTTTCGAGACAAATTATTTTGATGAATAACTATCTCAAGCTTCTGAAAAATACTAATTTCCTTGATTTCAAATGCGATAACGATATAAGAGATGAAATCAAGGATTATTTTAAATCGTGTGAGGAATCAATTAAGAGTCTTTATAGTGCATTTACAGTTCGATCATGTATCAAATCAAATAGTAAAAAATTAGCATTATCTATATGGAACTATCTGAAAAAAAAGGTATTATAGGATTTTCACTGAAATTTTAAAATAAATAACGAAATAAGAAAAGCTTTTATATTTAATTCTTTTTAAATATAAGGTAAGAGTAATTTTTTTTTGAATTTCTTTAATTTATTGAATTTTTTTGCTATAAACCTTACCCTTGATTTAACTTGTTTCCTTTAAGAAAATATTTAAGTATATTGTGGCATTATTTTCTTGTGAAAATTCTAAATCCTCATTAATTATATTATTCATGTTCCAATTTGTCAATAGACGTTCTAACCCTGCATCGAATATTTTATCGATATAAGCCAATAAAAGAATATAGATAATTTCTTCCTGCCCAATAGTACAGATTTTAATTGAAGCATGTGTTTTAAAAAAAAATTTACGTGCATATAATAAAAATTATATAATTTTATATTGAAAATATGGCACAAAAAGCACAACGAAAGCAATATATTTTGTTGAAATCTAAAAATCCGCTTTGTTTTAGATTTTGGAACTCAAGACGTTAATTAATTATAATAAAATACAATTTTTCATATTCTATAATAAAAAAGGCCAAACTATCGTAAAATAGAAAATGAATTTCGACAATTAGTACGCGAAGATTCAACAAAAAATTATCTGAATATGAGACGGAAACACCAGAAAAAACAATAATTAATGAATTATGAAAGAAATAGAGTGAAAACAACGTTTTATATATTTATTTGCAATTAAAAGGCATTTTTTTATGCAATATAACTTATGTTTCGTAATAATTTGGTATACGGTAAAGGTTCATGATTATATCTATTTCCTTTCGATTATGGATTTATGTGACTTGCCAATCATTTTTTTTTATTAATCAAGACATAAATAGCTCTATACTCGTGTTAGATTATTCTAAACTAATGATCGGGTTTATTCTACAAACTTAAATCTAAAAGCATCCTTGGAACGAATGTGAAAAATATTGCAAATTACAGAGATTATGCTACCAAATGAAAATTCTATGGAACTAAACTACTTAAAAACCTTCTTTTTACATGTACATACTGTTTACATATCTCTTTTTGTTAATAAATTTATAAAATTTTTTATTGATTTTCTTCTTTTCATATTCTGAAAATTGTTTTCTCGAAAGTAAAATTTAAACTTAAAAAGCCCTATTATAACTTATAAATCAATTAAAATAAACTCGAATACTCATAGTAGCCTATTAAGTTATGTATTTACATAGTTAACTCTTTTAACTATGTTTTAACACCGAAAATATATATTTGGTGGATATTTCGTAAGACATCTGTTTAATTTATAAAAAATTTGATACACTAAAATAACTATTCAATATGGATAAAAGATCCACACTAAATAAATTTTTATGGACATATGTTTTTTTTCATGGTCCAGGTAGATCTTCAACATGAATTTCTATATGGATTATATAATAGATTTATCTTTTAACACGCCATAATATCCTATGCCTTTATAAAATGATCGGCATAATTTGCATATTAACACAATTGATTTGTTTAATTTCTTGTTTTAAAGTTATTTTTCGTCACCTCCATGACTATTTTGGAAAATTTAATACTCTAGACCGTTTAAAATGTTTAAGATATTGAATGGTGGGAGTAGACTGAGATTATATTTATTTAAAATAATAAACAATGAAATGAGTAAATTATCTCTATCTTTGACAGTATAAAACATAATGTTATACATAAATATTTAGTCTATAGCCTGTTTATAAATAAAAAAACGCAAGTACTACCTCCTTTTCTACAATATATAAAAAATATATACCTATTTATCAAATAATAAATTCTGTTCTTTAGATTTAAAATTTATCTATGTGTGTAAAACCAATAAATCATGGTATATTATTCGACCGACGGTTTTACCTCAGATTTCAATATTCAGGGTTTTTCTATATTCATTAGTATTCATCAAATACTAGTATCTATAATTTTTAATTTAATAAATTTTATCTATTTGTTTTATTTATTATTTTAGTATATAAGAATTCTTAAAATGACTTATTTAATATAATTTATAACTTGATTAGTAATTTTTATCATTTTTTTAGCCTCTTATACTTTCGGTTGTTCATTTTATCATTTTTTTTCAAGTGACCAAAAAAAAAGTTTACAACATACTTTCTTATGTGTTTATACGTTCTAATATAAGAAAATTCTGTATAAAATTAACCTTATTTTTTTATATTCATCATTTGTAACATCACTTATTATTATAGGAACCATTGTAAACTGCAGCATCTTCCTGTGTATTTACTATACATCTATTTTTGAACGTATTTATTATCGATTTATCTCATTCTTACAGATAAATGCATATAATAGAGATTGTATGGTTCTTGCTTACTATTTTTCTTGTGGAATATGCTACAACCATACTCTAGACTCACACATATTCTTGCTGAAAAATATGATTCTTTTTTTCATATTAGGTCAAACCTCGACTACTTATACAGCGCATCCTTTTTCTCTTGGTATGCTGATCTGCTGCATATTTTTTTTACTCCTTGATAGCCCCGTTGTGGGTATTTTATCAAGACTAAAATCTCTTTTTTTCGAATACAAGTGGAACTCACGACCATTCATCAAAACAAGCACTGGAGACTAGTTAATTATACTTATTCTTGATTCAATATACATTAACTTTTTATAAAATTATGACCCATTTAAAAGATCATAAATAAATTTTCGATTTAATGTTATACATGCACAGTTTCCAAATATAAACTATTTAAATAAAAAACACAGTGTCACTTTAAGGTTAGATAATTAGCTTCGATTTTTGTATAAACGGTAAAACCCGAAGAATCATACTTTTGTTGTACTTTAATTAAATAAAAAATCAAGAAACAATAAATGTACCTCAAACTTATATAAATAATAATTCGTACAATTCTTATTAAATAATTTGGTCTTTTTAGAATCAAGAGTGTTTATAAAAGTTTAAAGGAATTTGATTCTATTGCGTGTGATGAAAGAAGTAAATTTTACCGTGAATATACAATAAATATAAATAAAACAAGAACTAAACACATATCTGGGTATTCCTACTTTTATTGAAAAATCCAAACTATAAAATATGATAAAATTTGACCATTTATATTGGAATTAATAAAAACATTGGCAATTATATTGATTCCTATATCCATAAAGAAAAATACAAATAAAATTATATTATAAAGAAACATAGTCGTTTCAAAATATTTTTATATTGCGGCATGGTCATACCAATTTTCATTGAAACTACCAGATGTATGAATAAAGGTAGTTTTTGATTTAACTTTCTTTTTTTTTGAATTAACAACACTATTAGACTTAAAGCATTTTTTTTAGTAGTTTTTACCTCTATGAAGTCTACAAAACTCGAATATACCGCTGTTCATATAATTTCTACGAGAAAAGAGTATGTTCGACCACAAATATAATATTTTTATTCGCTTTTACTTCATGCCAGGATGCATATTGTTGAATCTATGTTTTTTTATTCGGCTGAATTCTTTGTGTTTAGGTGATGTAATTTTTTTTCATATCGATAAAAATTACTTTAATTAAATTTCAGTAGAACCATGCAAGATTTTTTATTTTTTCCATTGTTTTTTAATTTAATATATTTTAATCATATTTTATTGTCATTTACTTTGAAATATACAGAAAAAATGTGCGAGTTTTATAATAATATTGCTTAATACAGAAATTTAAATGCATTTATTTGGTGTGAAAGGCAAACTAAATTCTTTCTAATTATAAGAAAGAGTCAAAATACATGTATAATTGGGTTAATTCGAATTAAAATTTCGATTACGAGTTTAAAATACTTGCTTTCTTTTGTAATTAAACGATAATATCCATAATCGTATAAAAATGAAACTTTATGCTCAATATATAAGAAAAAATTGTATTAGTTCAGTTAAAAAACATACAATAACCAAAATATATAATTTAGAGCTGTTGAATTTTTTTATCTGCATAAAAAACCAGGGGCTGCGTTAATAATTTTTTTTTGCAAAGCTGAATTAAAACCACTGAAATTACATGTTTTTTAACCAATGAATTCAGATATTGGAAAATATTTTAATTGAAAATAATGTGCCACCAATTATTTTTATAGATGTAGAAATTTTATATATAAAGTGGGTAAACTTAGGTATGTTAATTAAATAGAAATCTCTTAATATTAATTTTAATATTTGTGTACATAGTTATGTCGAAATATACTAAATGTTTGTTAGAACATAAAATTACCAGTAATTTTATAAATATATGAGCAACGAAAATTTTACATATAATATTATGTGTATTTGGTGTAATTTAGAACTTATATAATCACATTGTGAATTTTATGTGCACATACTATATTATACATGAAGTTATAATTTTGATTAGAAATATATCGATATCGAGATATAAAAAAAAAATTTACTAAATTGTTTTTTAATTTTATTTGTTTTTATTTACCTGTAAATCATGGCTAGAATTTTACCTCCAATGAATTCTAATGTGCAATACCATATATTTATGGCAAAATGATGCAAATTTTATCTATGATTCAGGTTAATGGTTATGTTCTGAATGCGTATTTGGTTAAATAGTCTAGTTTAAAGATTATTTATGATTTACTAGATCATGATGAAAGCCTTTACAAAACAAGTTTACATCAAAAGATAAAGAATTTCAATATTTCACATCACATAACAATGCAACAAAGTGAACCAATAATGTGTTTCAACCATATCCCTATATATGTATCCATTGTTTTTGAACTGTCAATAAAATTTCTGATATTAATTTTAATATTTTCGCACGCAAGTTTTAATTTTGTCGTTAAGATATTTCTTCTTTCAGCATTTCGATATTGGTGAATATTTTTTGGGCACAAGATTTCTATATAAAATATCACATAGTATTTATATTTCTTGATCTCTAAATTATTATCGTTTGAATACCCTTGAAAATTTTCGTTAAAAAATCACTGTCATAAAATTTTTACAGCAAAAAAACAACTTTTACGCTTGAATTATAAAAAAAATGAACATAAATAGACGCATATTTCATGTATTAGTTTGAAATATTAAAATAGAATAACCACTGTTATGCGAGAAAAGCTTCAATTTATAGTTATAGCTTTTATATGTTTTATTTTTGCTGTGTTTATTTCATATAAGATAAATTCACAATACAAGCGTATTATTGAAAACATACCCCAATACAAGAATCACCACCTAAGTTCTGATCCAAATATCTTAAACTTCGCTAACAGCAAGTTTTAAAAATCAAAATCTACAGCAATGGTTTAAATTAAACATTCATGGTCTTAATTATCTAAAAAAAAAATTAATTCACGAAAGCAAAATTGTCTATATTTACCGCTGAATCTTTCTGTATTCAAAAGATGTATACTATAGGTATCACAATTAATTTTATAACTTTTTTAAGTTATTTATTAATTATGATTATAGATTCCTTGTTTTTTCCAACATATTTTAGGCCATAATAAGTTTCCAGAATCAACAAATTTGTATGCTATACTTCTAGCGTATCAATATTAATTTAGTTATCAAAAATATAAGATAAATTTTGACGGCTATAACAAATAGTGCTCAAAAAATGATGCCTTGATATATTTATGAAATTTAATTTATAATTTATCCTACTTTAATAGCTCAATACAAATTCGACAAACTCCGAATGTAAATTTATGTATTTTTTTATTTATGGGCTAAATTTATAGTTATAATTTTAGATTTTGTTCTCGAGCACAGCTTGCTTGATCCCCTGCTTGCACAGCGTAGTTATACTTTTTGTTATCTTCTCCTGCTTTCGAGACCTATTAATTCAATGGTTTTTCTCAATCCCAAGGTTTGTATATTTGCCTCGATCTGATTCGTGAAATATAGTTCCTCCAGGTGCCTTTTATAATATCGTGTTAGCACCTCGTCTAATGTTATAACATCCCAATTTAGATTTATATATAAGCAAATTTAATTATATGTGCACATTTCCTCTTATCAAGAAAACCAAAAAGATTAGACTTCACCTAGTACAAGAGATCAGCGAAAACGAAAATGCAGAAATAACGGTTGATCCCGAATAAAAACAGATATTTTTATCAAACAAAATAGACCTGATATTTTTCTATACGATAAAAAAGAAAATATGATTACGCTAATTGAAATAGGTATAACTAGCCTTGACAACTTAATTGAAGTTGTGCATGAAAAATATAGGAGGTATGCATCTTGGCGAATGAACTTGATTTAATTTAAAAATGTAAAACAAGAATAGTACCGTATTGTGATGACTTGGGATGGGGTGGTCACAAAATATCATAAAAAATATGTACAGCAGTTAAAAATCCCGGACGAAGTAGAAGCATACATGCAAGATATCACACTCCGCAAGATACTTGAACTCATCTCATTTGAGAGAAGAAGAGCAGTTGATAAAGATAGATCAGAAGAAGGTGTCAAAAGATGCATCAAGGAGTTGTGCAATATTCCCAACACGCTGAACACGTCTAAATAGATAAAATCGATAAAAAGAAAATTAAACCATTAATAAATGACTATAAAAATTATATGTGTATCTTTTCTTTGGATAAAAATCAAAATTTTAACACTGTGGAGAAGCATATAAAAAAACATAACACCTAGCATGTCGATATTTAGGAATGTTTGTCATGAACATACACGAAGACATAAAGAAGTGGTAAGATGCATAAACTCAATGCTCACAAGAGAATACAGCTTAAAGAATAGAAGAAAATCAGAAAACACTTGGTTCAAGGAGTAATTAAAAACGAACAAGCGCAAATAAGGTTGATACACGAATAAACACTGATATAAAAATATCACATGATTGACCAGACATTAATGTGCACTATAAGAAGAAAAATTTGACCACGTTAATAGAAATAGGAATAACGAGTATTGATAATCAGACGAATTTTGAAAATGTGAAGCTAAGAAAATACGATCTGTTAGAAAATGAACTCTTCCTTATTTACAAATGTAGAACTCGAATGACGCTATGTGTTATAACTTGGCATGGGGTGGGTTACAAAATACCATAAGTCGTATTTAAGGAGGGAATAATACCAACTGAAGGGCTAGCATATTCACAAACAATAGGATTGAGGAATACAGTTGAACTAATAAGTTTTGAGAGAAGATCGGGCATCTTGGAACATTATAAAGATGATGTGATGGAAAGAAGAATCTGGCAAATATGTTCTAGAAGCAATCTAAAGTTTTTTGCTTAAACAAATAAAATAAAAAAAATAAAAATCAAATTAAGCCATAAAATAAAATCGATTACTTTCTTAAATTTATATTTTTGTGAACTAGTTAATTTCGCGTAGCTGCGAGGATCATCTAAAGCACTGTGAGGCCGACCTATAGGAAAAGAAAGCTTTTGGAATATAATGCACAATTAGTTTTAACCCCGAAACAACTTGAGTTGATTTCTGAGGAAGTACAAGTAATAAAGTCATATTTTTATGATAGGATGTTTTATCTCAGTGATGACCCTATTAGGTTGGTCTATTTGTGAAATTTTTTGTAAATATTTTACTTGTTATATTTGTGAAATTTTTTGTAAATATTTTACTTATTATATTTGTGAAATTCTTTGTAAATATTTTACTTGTTATATTTGTGAAATTCTTTGTAAATATTTTACTTATTATATTTGTGAAATTCTTTGTAAATATTTTACTTGTTATATTTGTGAAATTCTTTGTAAATATTTTACTTGTTATATATGTGAAATTCTTTGTAAATATTTTACTTGTTATATTTGTGAAATTCTTTGTAAATATTTTACTTATTATATTTGTGAAATTCTTTGTAAATATTTTACTTATTATATTTGTGAAATTCTTTGTAAATATTTTACTTATTATATTTGTGAAATTCTTTGTAAATATTTTACTTGTTATATTTGTGAAATTCTTTGTATATATTTTACTTGTTATATTTGTGAAATTCTTTGTATATATTTTACTTATTATATTTGCGAAATTTTTTGTAAATATTTTACTTGTTATATTTGTGAAATTCTTTGTAAATATTTTACTTGTTATATTTGTGAAATTCTTTGTATATATTCTACTTATCACCGCAAGACACTTGAACTCATCTCATTTGAGAGAAGAAGAGCAGTTGATGAAGATAGATCAGAGGAAGGTGTCAAAAGATGCATCAAGGAGTTGTGCAATATTCTCTACACGCTGAACACATCTAAATAGATAAAATAGAGAAAAAGAAAATTAACCCATAAATAAAATATATATATTTTACTTATTATATTTGTGAAATGGATTGGTTTGTTTAAAATTGTTATACAAATAAGGATAAGAAATGTCAAAATATAGCAATAAAAATTGTATAAGAAATAAAAATGATGGCTACATGCCATAGTGGGCTTTTTTTATTTTCTGTCAAAAATACAAATTAAATAAAATTAGAAATGTGACGTGATATATATCGTAACAAAGATGACATAAGTTTGTGCATATTCGAATTTAAATAAGATTAAAATGTCTTTGTAAATAAAGAATGTTATAAATATAAGTGGTTTGATAAAATATTTAAATGCAAGTAGTTATTTTGCTTTTATTATGTACGAGCATATGAGCTATTCTTAAAACACTGCATATTCTACTGAAAACGCAATTAATCATAAATTATATACAAAAATTCCAACACGTGTTATTTATAACATTTTTCTTTCTTTTATGCTTATATTTGCCATAAAAGTTTTTTCTGATTTTAAAATTTCCGTTTCCCTCAAATTTGCAATTAAATTTTTCTCAAAATTAGCAATTAACTCGAAACTGTCGAAAAAATCAAATTGAATTGAGTCAATTTAAATTAACTTAAAAAGCTTTAGTATCATAATATTCCTTTTATGTCCATTAATGACAGGTCTAATTTTGATTAAAAATTTTTTCACCAATAAAATATTCTTTTTTATTATTTTATTCAACCACATTTGACATTTATTATTTTAATATAAAATTATTTCTCTTTTTAGAATTTTTTTGATAATAATATAATGAATTGGGTATAAATATGCATCAAATTTTATTTCAAAAATGATTTTGCTATTTAGTTTTATTTTTGAAATTTCTTCGTCATTTGATCAGACTAATTGGCAGAACGATGGCTGGTACCATTCGATGCATAATCAAACACAGGAAGGAAGACCATATGAGTGCCCGTTCAATACACACACAAGCCAGGATAGTATAAATTCCTCTTCTAATAATGCCTATGGTGAAAGCCGGGACAGGTATGGTTTTAGCCTTTACAATGAATATAATAGTGGGTTACAACAGCTCGAACCTTCGGTGTCTCAACAACATTGCGAAACTAGAAATAGTAATCAAAGCATAGGTCTACAGCCACAAAATAAATTCCATCCAAGTCAAGAAAAAGAGCCCAGATTATCTCAAAATAAATCACAGTCGTGTCAAAGTAAAGAAAGTGGATCTGTATCATATGAATATTCTATTGATGCTTCATCCAATAGTGCAATTATTCCACATTCAAACTCATATGATTTGAATAGTCATACGCACATGAATTCCTATGGATCAACTTATTATCATCAACCGTCTGCTGCCCAAGAAAATAATAGTTACGATTCTACTTCGAATGAAACCAGTTTAAAGACAAACTATGAAATGAAAACAAATATACAAAAAAATTATTTGGAACAAAATTTAAATGATACGAACTCAATATCTTATTTGGATCCTTCATACGCGCAAGAATTCGATGATGATATGCGAAATCGTATATACTCTGTTCCTTCCGTCGATCATAGTACGGGGGATATTGGATTAGGATCAAATATTTATCCTAATGCGAATATTACCCTAACTACAGGAGCAAACTGTATGAATATTGATAGTGTTTCTGCCCCGAATCGTGCAATAGAAACCAATTATTATGCCCCTGCTTCAGTGCAAAGTGACTATTATGAAATAAAATCGACTATTCCGTTGTCTATTTTCGCTCCACACGATCAGAATAATTATTTTCATGATAGCAGCAAAGCAAAAAAAGTGAATCATAATAATCATTTACTGCCTAAAAAAGATGTTACATCTGATCAACACGGATTATTTGATTCCAACGTCGCACAAAATCAAAATGGCTGTTCATCTAGTCCAGCACTAGACGATAGAAACTATAAAACTACTGCAAAATATACTTATATCGATCATTCCCAACGAAATGGCGTTACTTCCAAAGATAAATGGCCTGTATATAATGATAGTTACCACTCAAATATGAATATGGGGGGTAAAATTCCTAAAAGAGTCTGTCTAGGTTCCATGGATAGCAGCACAAAAAGACATGATGAATCTGTATACAGCACAAAAGGATATGATGAATCTGGATACAGCACAAAAAGATATGATTTTAGTTATGAGAATCCCCAAGCAGGCAATATTGGATTTAATGCTGGTATCTCTTCTTCTTGTTTAGAAGCAAATTCACAGAAAACCCAAAATAATACCCATTGTACTCATTATTTAGAGGGTATGTATGAGTCTGAACCGCTTATAAAAAGCAATTCAAATGCTGTATACTATGATCAAGATGGCTATTTAAAGTTATCGAATGCGCATATTTCAAAAAGACCACAAAAATTAATATATAATGGAATTCCTAAAACATTTCCCTATTCTTGTAATTTTAATAAGCCAAATCTCGCCCCTCTCGACGCAAATATCGCCAAAGATTTTCAAGTGGGCATTGTTTCTTCTACTGTGGGTACTGATGGTGGTGACCTAATGGATTTTTCAAAAGTAGTAGACGATCAAAATCGTATTAAAAGTATAACCCAAACACCTTCCCGTGCACAATCTTCAGAATTAAAAAATGACAATCATGGTGGAGCTATAGACATTCCGATTCAACATACGAATGTTGATCGAGTTGAGTTGAAAAATGTGCCGGTACAATCAGATGAAGAATACTGGGATGTTAAATTTGTGGCGGAAAAGCCAGCATATCACGAGTTGAGTTCTATGATAGATTCAGCATTCTTGAGTGGCACTGAAGATAAATGTGAGAAATCATATTGCAGAAATACATTAGGGATACCAAAAACGAGTTCGATCGATAGTTCAGGCAGTCATAATATAGGAACAAAGGCTAAACTGGTTCATGATTGCCAGAGTGGAAATACATCTATTCGAAAAAAAAAATCAGTGGAAACCTCATCAATCGTTACCCAAACTAACAATCTAATAATACCAGACAGAGATAAAATACATTTTCCCGAAGTCTCAGGATCAGCGGTACTAAAACAAGCGGCTATAAATTCTTGCATTAACGATCGAGAATCAGAACATAAATATGCGCAGAGAGACGAAAGCTCGGGTTTAATTGTTGATAAACAGCAAGATGCATGTTATGCTATCTCTAAAATGAACTATATCAATAATTATCCTCCCCTATCCTCTGAATGTGATTGGAAAGGCGTACTTGGGGAAATAACAGACAAAATAATTTGCTCTATAGTGTTATTGAAGAACAGATATACTCAACTAGAATTTTCTGAAACTATTAAAATACAGGAAGCATATATTTTGTCCGTTTTCGAACAAACTCTTGCGTTGTGCAATATAATTGAAATCTCAAACATAAAACATAAGAGGATACTTATAAATACGATGAAACAAATAGTGGATACGTTTAAAAATATTAGTCTATCAATTGCTGATCAAGAAGATACCGGATGTATTTATAAGAAGTGCAGGGTTTTTATTGATTATTTCGACCGTTGTATGAATATAATCAAAAGTAACATTGAAATTACACCGATAACATCTGGTACGTACTTGAAAGAAATATCTAGATTGAAGAATATTGTCAATAGAAGGATTTTTTGTCATCGAATTTCTGAAATAAAAAGGGATTCGAAAAATCTCTGGCTTAAAATACAAAATATAAATATAATCGAAGATAAATACAAAGAACTAGCTGTTTACAGTCATGTGAATCTAGATAAATCGAAAGATTTAGATTTGATATTAGTAAAACGTATAAAAACTCTGAACATGGAAAAAAATGTTTATTTAAGGGAGCTCTACACTTTCCAAAAATTATTCGAAAATTTTGCATTCGAAAAGGAGAATGATGAATTCAAACTAAATCTTCTATTAAAACTAGAAATAATTATATTTTTAACTACAAACATGATCGAAGATATCGAACCAATGAAAAATACTTATTTTAATGAAAAAAACCATGATGAAACAATTAAAACTGCTGAAAGGGATTACGTAGAAATTAGAAAAAACACAAGAATGATATTACATGAGTGCATTTGTGAAATAGAGTCTTTAAAATTCATATCAAAAATATACAAAGAAATAATACTCCAAGAACATAAAATATCTTTGCTGTATATTAATAAAAATAGAGGCCACGATATTGTTACACTCTATTTAAATCTTTTGGCAAATATAATTTTCTATTTTAATGAAAAAGCTGCAAGTTTTTATTTTTATTCAGAAATCGACCAAAAATCCCCGGAAAAGACATCTGACCAAGAACAAGGCAAAATATTATTAAGAGAGCTCAAAAAATCGATCGAAAATGTTTGCTTTTATAACACTAATTTCATGTCAGATATATCTAGAAAACTAATAACGATAAAATATTATTTCAAGCTGATAAATGAGACTAATTTATACGATGTTTTGTGTCCTAAAAAGATAGGAAAGGTAAAGAAAATTACTAAATTAAACGAAGAATTGGTAAACGATGCGTATAATAAATTTCTTGGCGAAACACCACTTTTGGATGCCGAAACATTGAAAATTGAAGAGATATACAAAGGTTTCATTGATGAAGAAATTTTTTGATTTCTATTTTATATAAATAAAATCTCTGGTCTAAATATTAAGTTTTTCAAAGAGTAAATAAATTAAAAGAAAAAAGGTTTGATAAAAAATATGTGTAGCACCAGTAAATTTTCTTCTATTATAGTAAAACTATTCTTTCGTATTTTTGTATACTCTAAGAACAATATTTAATATTAATGTAAATTTTCTTCTAATATCATAAAACTATTCTTTCGTATTTTTGTATACTCTAAGAACAATATTTCATATTAATGTAAATTTTCTTCTAATATCATAAAACTGTTTTTTCGTATTTTTGTATACTCTAAGAATAATATTTCATATTAATGTAAATTTTCTACTAATATCATAAAACTATTCTTTCGTATTTTTGTATACTGTAAGAACAATATTTAATATTAATGTAAATTTTCTTCTAATATCGTAAAACTATTCTTTCGTATTTTTGTATACTCTAAGAACAATATTTCATATTAATGTAAATTTTCTTCTAATATAGTAAAACTATTCTTTCGTATTTTGTATACTGTAAGAAAAATATTTCATATTAATGTAAATTTTCTTCTAATATAGTAAAACTATTCTTTCGTATTTTGTATACTGTAAGAAAAATATTTCATATTAATGTAAATTTTCTTCTAATATAGTAAAACTGTTCTTTCATATTTTTGTATACTGTAAGAAAAATATTTCATATTAATGTAAATTTTCTTCTAATATCATAAAACTGTTCTTTCATATTTTTGTATACTGTAAGAAAAATATTTCATATTAATGTAAATTTTCTTCTAATATAGTAAAGCTATTCTTTCGTATTTTTGTATACCGTAAGAACAATATTTCATATCAATAAACTATAAGATTTTTTTCATATATACTTAAAATATTACACTCATATCAACTATTATTAGCCCGAAAATCATTTATAGCCCAATAGAAAAATTACAAAATAAATAAGGATAAATTATAATGAACTCGGTTTAAATAAAGCAAATACCAAGAATATACTAGGTTTTTATTTCATTTTCGATCTATAGCATTCTAAGCCTAGAAGAAAATATATTTTATATGTAGGAAAAAATTACGAAAATATAAATTATGTTTTTCGATTCAATAAAAAAAATATAAGTTTTGTGAAAAAAAACTAAAAAAATACATATAAATCCAACGCTAATGTAATTTTTAGTAATTTCATACATATAAATTATTTTTCATTCCTTTGAATGGTTAAAACAAATAAGTACATAAAATATTGTATCTATAAATAAAATTCTTAGATGATAAAGGACATGCGTTTGAATTAAAAATAATCGGCGGTTTCATAAATAAGTTATCAATAAACCTGGTTGTACAGTACCCATATATAGAGCAAAATTCTACGTTCTAAGAAAAGGTATAGCTCTTTTTAAAAAATTTTCAATTCCTTGCTTAGAATTTTGGAACGATACTTTTTTCTCATATAAGGATCTTGTATTGTAAATAAAATTGAAAAATCAATTAAAGCTTTTTCTAGATGAACAAAAAATTAATTTGTTGGTTTGGGTTTTATTTAAAATAAATAGCCTATATTTTTGCTTTGATGCAAGAAATCAAGCAATAATGTAACACAATATCTATTGAACCTACACTTAACCTTTGAATAATGCACGATCATATTTTATTTGTATATGCTTAAAATAAATTCAAGTGCTCCATAAAATAAAAATTTGCTATTATTGTTGATCAAATCTACTTTATAAACGTTTTAATTTTTATCAACATAATCCAACATATTTTCGAGACTTTTTATTTTCATATTTTATACCTTAAGAAAAAATTTTAGACTCAACTAAAAATATTTATAAAAGGGGCAAAGAAAAATTTCATCTTAAAATGCATCATTCAATGGCAAATTTAACATAAGCTTGCAGTTTAGAAAAACAATAGTGCATTATGTTTCAATAAAAATTGATTTTTATCTATTTAATTTATTTTTTGTATTTTTTTTGTTTTTCTAAGAAACAGCAATAATACACAGAAAAAAACCATTTTTCGTATATTAAAATTTAAAAAGTCAAATTATATTGATTTCATACCCAAGTTATCTTTTCTTTATGCTACAAAGTGGTTTTTAATTTGGTTAGGGCATAGATGTTCACATCTGTGTCAAATCTATATAAGTATTTTAGTTAATTTCATAGTTAATTTTGACTTATTTTATAAAAAAACATAATGGATTGCTGCAGTAAGTTTTTGGAATGAAACGCGCTTTTTTCTTAAGTTTTAGTATTCTAAGACAGTTTTAAATTACAAAAAATGTTTTTTTTTGTATTAAACAATTATTTACAAATAAAATAAATATTAATATATTCGATCATATAATATACTTTATAAATGTAAACGTGAAACACCTGATTTGTAGCCATTGTATTTTAATATAAACCAATAAACTATTTTGTATTCTAAATTAAAATATAAATAAAACCTACATATTCTTGGGGAAAAAGCGTATGCCGTATTCTATAAATTAACTATGCACATCAATAACAAAAATTCTTGAATTGAATGTAATTTGAGAAAAAAAATTTCAAAGAATTATATATTTATTCATAATAAATTTTTTACAAATGATATCTAGAACTATCTGTATCTTTTATGGCTAGATTCAGTTCATTTTGATTAAAAATTATATTATGAAAATATAGAACTATTCTGGAAACCATTATTCCTTAAATCAAATTTGGATTATTTTCTTGATAAAAAAAGTGATTTATTATTCTTGCAAATACATAAATACGACAAAACTTTTCAGGTGATTACTATTAAAATTATGTATTATAAACAGTTATAGATTGATATTTTGTATGTGCAATCGCAATAATTTCAAAATTGCCAATGTCTTGTTTCATAAAACGAATTTCACTAAAAATTTTATTAAATACTTTAAAGTATCATTTCGAATCGTAGAATCATCAGAGCAATTTTTTCTCGATTTCTAATAGACCCTTCATTTTTATCCGTCGTGTTATGTGAACCATCTGTGCATAATCTGATCAAAATTCAGATGTGAAATCCAAATTTGAGAATTTTGGGTTAAAATTAAATTATACATCCCTTTTTATTCAGTAAAACTCAATAGCGCAATTAGTGCCCAATATATTCGAACTCCTCTGTAATAAATTAAATATAAATTTTTTTGGTGTCAGTATTATCAGTTTTTATTTTAAAGGCATCAGAGAAACATTTATTCCATAATAGAAGCATTCGCGTGGTCTATCAGCTAGATCATAACTGTTTATTGTTGTCTATAATTTAATTTTCTCCTTTAAAGCTGTAATTATGGGAAAAAACACGATTTTTTTATCTAAATTTAAATTATATTGCTTGTAGCATTTTAGCAAAGAATGATGCAAAACTTTCTATAATATACGTAGAACGCGTATATGGACCTCAGCTATATTTTTCTGTATACTTTATTTGTAAAAAATTGAATTCAACTTCTTATTTTTGAGATAACTTTTATTATTATATCTATTTGTATATCTTTTACTCACTTTAAATATCTGTACTCCATTTAGCCCTATTAGACTGAGGGGCATATATGCACGTGTTTTTATGATAATAAAATATTATCTTTATTCTCTGTCTTCGCTAATTAACCTAATCACCATAGCTTGAAGTTCTCTTTAAATTTTTTTTGCATGATAGGTTTTCCACAAACAAAATAGATTAATTTCTTCAGCTGTATAAAAAACTATACTATCTAAATAAAATATATCTATAAAGATTTTTTCTGAATGTTTATTTTTTTTAGTGAATATACCATGATTTTATACGAATATTTATAAATAATTGACAAAAAAATAGGACACTCTTTAAAAAAGATTTACCGTGCATAAAATGATCATTCAAAGATAGATATGTACGAAAATTATTTAAATTATTTTTTAAATGGCGTTAAAAAATTTAATAAAAATTGAGTGTATACATAAGATTATCGGAACCATAAATATAATTGCCATTACAAGCTAGTATGTTAATAAAAATTACATCTTGATATAAGCAAGCTCTCAAATTATCATAAGCATAAACTTAGTATTCTGTGATCTATATTTAAATTTATATAAGTCACCAAGCCTCAGTGTTCAACCCCTATAGAAAATACATAACTTTTATAAATTTTCCAATCAAATTAATTGACATTGATGCATCAATGGAAGTTTTATCCGCGGCTTTGTGCTTGAAAAATTTTTATTTGTGTTAATTATTGCTATCTTTTATTTGATTTATATATATTCACAAAAAAAATAATAAAATAAAAGGTATATTGTAGCAGTATTCTATTTTACTACTTTCTTTTTTATTATTTAACAATGATTAGCCATTATCATAAGTTTAAAGCGAAAAAAATAAAAATACATAATAATTTATCTTTCGATGCGTTGATAAATATATGTTTTGTTGAATATAATTTCATGTGCTAAAATTTAAAATAAAAATTGAATTTATAAATGTTATTTAGATTAAAATTATATTCTTAATTTAAGGTGAATTTGAATTATTTTTCTTTGGAGTCTTAAAATGGTCCCTTCCACTGTAAAAAAAGTGTCTGATGATTTTATATTTATTGTTACCGTTTGTTTTCATGAGGTTTCCGAGGAAATCCCCTTTTAACATCCCGCCTCCAAGGTATAAGCCTTATTATCTATATCCATCTCCTTTCCGTCATATTTTTTCAAGTCGTAATGTCGTTTTCTCAGTAGTTTGCCGTCTTCATTTTTCACTAAATATGTATCGCCTCCATATTTTCCTACAATCTTTCCCTTTCCTAAAAATCGTCCTTTTACGCTTTTTTCTACATTTTCTTCGAATTTTCTCGTTTGGCTGTATAAACGCTGTCCTGTATCGTGCTTTAAATCTTCTCGCGTATGAGAAGTATTTACTATTTTGAATTATATAGTCCGTGTCTATTTCTTTCAATCTTGCTTTCCCTGTGGCGCACTTAATTGCGCTATGGTAACTGTTGTATTTATCTGTTATCACCTTCCTTACTCTTTGTTACAGGTCGCCTTCTTTACACTTAGCTAATCCCTCCCATATTGTCCAGATATTTTTTTCAACTATTCCATTACTCCTGTGTGATTCTACTGTGGTACTCCTATGTCTTACATTGAATGTTCTGCAAAAATCTTTTAACTCTTCGTTTATAAATTTACACCCATTGTCAGTTATCAATTCTTCCGGAACGTTCTCAATACACCACGCTTCTAGAAGTCTCGCAATTTTCGCCTCTGATTTTGTTTAAATTATCTCTGCGAATCCAAACCTCGTAAAGTAATCAATTCTCATCATGATATTATTTTCCTTCTTATCTTTATCAAGTCCACTGCAAATTTTTCCATGGCCCATTTGTATTCGACGTAATCACATCATCCCGTGAGTTTCCTATTATAAACTAGACACTTTTGACACTGTTGTAGTGTATTTTTTACAAATTTATTTATTCCTGGTCAATAATATCTTCATTGGATTCGTAAGAGGTTGGTACTAATCCTCTGTAACCAACCATTTCATAAGCTAAGAACACTATCTCTCTTCTTTTCTTTAACTCATTATTTCTATCCTCTCACCGTTATCCTTAAACCAAATATTTAACCATTTTCTTCGACTGTATTCTTCTCAAGCTTGCCTTGATTTATTTTTATCCTTTTCCTACTTTTTCTGTGCTCTCCGCGTTTTCGTTCTCAAAAATTCTGCTTAATGCAGCTGCCCCTGTAATCTCTTGTGGTTTCTTATATATTATTTTGAAGTCATACTGTTTAATTCTTTCAATCCACTTATTTTTTCTATTATTATCATAATACCCTTTTATCCTAATGGTTTCTAAAGCCTTGTAATCTGTATTTATTTCAAATGACCTACTTTAAACCTCGTATTCAAATTTTGAAATTCCCCAAAAAACTGCTATCATTTACTTTTCGCTTAGTTCGCATCTTTTCTCCGTCGGTGTAAGTTTTTTACTTGCATGATCAATTAGCACAAGCTTACCATTCATTTCTTGCATAAAGCCTGCTCCTAGTCTTGTATCACTCGCGTCTTTTTATAAAATAAACCTTTTACTATAATCTGGTAACTTTAAAACAGTTCTTTCTCTAAGTTTTCTTTTATTTCAATAAAGTCTCAGTCCATTCCCATTTATTTTTGTCTCCTTGCATGGAATCCGTTAATCTGCTTACCGCGTCTCGAAACCCCGGAATAAAGGATCTAAACCTATCAGCTTGATCCATATATCTACCTAATTCCTTTCCATCCTTCGGTAATGGGTATTCGATTGCTTCACTGCGTTTTAAATCCGAAGGCTTTTATGTTTCTCCATTTATTTTTACGCCCAGCAATTCTACTTCAATTTTCATATATTGCAATTTCCTACGATTGACTTTCATTTTATTTTCTTACATTTTACTCAGCACTTGATCTACGAGAAAGTCATGTTTTTCAAGTGTTTCTGCATGAATCAACATATCTACATGTAGCTTTCACTTCCTTTCCCTTTAAACTCTTCTAATATTATCGAAGTAGCCCTATGTAATATTTGTGGTGAGTTCTTGCAGCCCATCGGCATTGAATGCCATTCTTAAATACGCCCGTCATGTTCGAATGCCGTTTTTTCTTTATCACTATCTTCTACCTCTATAAAGCAGAAAGATTCTTTTAAATCCACTACTGTAAACCACTATGTGCGATTTGTTGCTCACATCACGTCTCTTATCGTAGCCAACCCGTACACATCTATCTCTAATAAATCATTTAGACCAATATAGTTACAAATAAACCTTATGCCGCCGTCCGATTTTTCTATACTTCTCACTGGATTTCTCCACTTTGAATTTTATCGTCTTATTACTCCTCTTGCTTCCAAAGATTTTAAGTGGATAACGTCTTTTTTTACGGCTGAGGGATCACTTGTCCTTTGATTCTTATAATTTTGCCTGTTGGCGTATTTATTTTACACTTTTCCAATTTACAAAATTCAATTTTCTCGTCCACCTTTGCGAAAACAGACTGATATCGTTCGGACAATCCTTCTTTCTATCATAGGTTTTCTTTACGTCTCTTAGTTACTTCTTTTTTTGTCATCTTCACTACTATATTCTTCATCATCTAAAACTTCTTTATCTTTACAATTTAAAAAATTAAAGAAAACATGGGACGAATTATTATTTTTATTCACGCTCATAAAACAAAATCTTCCGATATAGCCCATGCGCCCACATGAAAAACACTCCTTATCTCTTGGATTCTAAAAATTTTTTCTCGCTGAAATTTCTCTTTTCCCGTTCTTCCACTAAAATATTCTTTAGCTCCATAAACTCTTTCTTCATCTTTATCATTGCGGTTCTTTCCTCCTCAAACTCGGCTTCCTCATCTTACTTCTTTAGCAATTCTACTATTTCGGAACTCTCCGTATTCAAAATTTCTCTTTCCACCAAAAATTCCTTCAATTCCTTAGACGCTGTGAAATAAAAATAGATGTTATTCCTCCATTATGATCTTCTTCATGTCCATGTCACAATTAATGAATCACATCTCCTTCAATAGGTTTTTAGCCGCTTGGCTACGGTGACTCTCTTTGCCGCCTTTCTCTGGTGTCGCCCCCATGTTACCGTTTAAGTTCATAAGGGTTCAGAGGAAATCCCCCTTTAACATCTATTATGAAATGCAAATGGAGCCCGGCGTTGCATACCAATAGAGTTTTCATATACGATGCGTGGGTATTTTAATTACCAAGACAAAAAATATTTGCGATCGAATAATAGCATTAAATAAGACTTCGATTTCCAAACTGTGATCACTGTAAATTTATTTTATTAAACTGCTTTTATATTAATTTACCTGAATACACTATGAATCGAAATATCACACAAATTAAAATTTGTCTGTTTACAAACCATCTGAAGAAAATTAGAAACAAGATAAAAATTTTCAATCTTGTTTTAAATTTATGCTTCAAAACTCTACTAATAAATTTGATCTCTACCAGACGATGGTTTAAATGATACTTTTCTGTGCAATGAATGTATCAAATGCGTATTATGCGAATAAAACCGAATATCAGTTATTAAATGTAAAATTTTGTGTTACTGACATAACTTGAAATTTTTATTAGAAATTCCAACACAAGGTTGAGATTACCAAAGGACGATATAAATACAAAACTATAATATAGATGAATAGAAATCATATATGAATTTTTCGGTGCAAATACTTTATATAAGTTATCATAATTATTGATATGTATATAAATACTTTAATATATATACACCATACCATTTTTTTACTTATTCTATAACGATCAAGGCTTATAGAGATAATATAAATTGTATAAAATATTTATTGACCTTGTAACTTTTTAATGGGTCTTGGCATTAATTTTTATTTCCCCATGAACTCTTTCAAAAGAATATATTTAAAGAATGGCACCTGATCAATTTTTTATGTATAAAAACTTAGAATTTACAGCATAACTATAATCAATCTATTAAATAAAGTTTCTTTTATCAAAAAAATTCTTTGAATGCGATTTAATTTTTCATTTATAATTATCACAATAATTATCGATGTTATAAATTGAGGTATAAATGATGTCTGAAAAAGAAAACTCTGAAAGCTAAAAAATTAAAATATGCTAATACCTTTTCGATGAGTAGCTTGAATCTTGGTTAACAAAGATTACCAGACTTTTTATGCTTTTTTACAATGCCGATCATTTATATAAAACAATATAATGTATATACTGTGCAATAAACTTCAAAAATTTATAGATTTAATGATAAAAATATATATAATTTTATTTTAAGAATTTTTTAAATACAAAAAACCTATCAATAATATTTATAACTTGGAAATTCAATAAATATCACAAAATATTAATAACTATTATATAAACGATTCTAACATTATAAAAAAAAATTAGATGTAAAAATACCACAGATCACATCAAGAATGGCTGTAATAGCATAAATTTATCGCCATTAATGATGATGCATATATGAATAAATTCCTAATGAAAAAAATGAATTGCATAATTAATTTAAATTTTATACAATAAAAATATAGAAAAATACCTGCTTATGTTAGTTGTTATCATTTTAACTTATTTTATTTGATAAAAAAATATCCACATAATTATAAAGCACCCTTATTAACAAAATAAATTTCAAATAATGAGACATTATGCATTCTGTCATATCGATTCAATAAATTCTAGCTTAAAACTCATCAATCGACAAATCCATCCGCTAGTATATACTTCTTTAAATGTATTTTTGCAAAAAAAACTTTAAAAAAATTCTTTATTCATTTTTTTACTTTGATAAAGTTATCTTTTGTGAAATATTATAGACTGTTATTTGCATATCCATACAATTTTTGCATACATTCAACCTAATAATTTGAGTCTTTATAGCATTTAAATTTTTTGGAAACAATTTAGATGATTCTGATAGTCATAAGTTCAATAGTTTTTGGGTTTTTTGGCTCAGTTGATTCTTTTATATATTGATGAAATTTCAGGGCTACTAATGGATATGGAAATTGTGGTTGATTTTTAATATATTACAATTTATGATTTTAAAAATTATCGTAATATTTTGAATTTTACAGTGGTATATTTCAACTAGTATTTACTAGCTGTTAAAGTGAATAATAGTACCCAAATTGAAACGAAAATATAGCCTCATACTATTTGACTTTTAAATAGAAATTAACGAATAAAGTTGTATTTAACAACCTTTAAATCTTGTAATTAGCTTTTTATATGAATATTTTTGGATTTTTTAAACCTTGAATTTAAAAATGTGGCCAATCGGATAATATTTTTGCAAGATAAGATAGTGTAATAAAATTTTATAAAAGCATGTATCTGAGGTGAACATATAAGAATATTTGGGATAGCTTCGTCATATTATTTCATTTTTTTTATAGGTCATGGTTTAATATTAAGCTATATTCGCGTTTTCTATCTATATTTAATAGATATTCTTGAATTTTTTAGTCGAAATTGTTAAATTTTCAAAAAATATCGCTTAATTCCAGCACGAAAATCGTTTGCTATTTATTTTTTATCTTTGCAATAACACAAGTAAAATATGCATAAGATATTTTTTTTATAATTATGTTAATGCAAAACATCTTACTCATAATTTATTTTGCTTGTTGTTTGCAATTATATAAGCTTTTGAAACTTATACAAGCTATTTTTTCTAAACTAAATGCTGCATTAAATCTTGGATTATAAGCATTCTTTTTCATATTTTCATGAAGTTAAAACTGTATGGGTTTATATTATCATAATAATCATGTTTTAAACACAACTTTTCTAATTGTAAAAATCCTAACAAAAAACTTCTGATATTTTCTACTGAAAGATATTAAACATATGTAAGATTCATAAAAAGACAATTATTGTAATATTTGAATGTTATTTTATGTAAAAAAAATAGCCAAAATTGTTTTGTGAGACTATAATGCAGGAAATGATCATATACGTGATAAAATTTATAAAGAACAAGACTTAAATGTTCAAAATAGATATGAATAAAAACATGAATCCTTCCCCATTAAATATATGAATTTCCAACTATTTCAAGGTCTTGAATTGATTTTTGAGTCACTCTTGGCTGCACTTTTAATGTTTTATCAATTGTATATATATTGTTTTTCAATATTATTTCGTCTTTTAGATGTTAAAACCCGAAATTTATAATTAAAGCTTGTAAATGTGCCTAAATTCAAAAAATTTACCCATAACACAACTGTTTTTCTAAATTTTATTTTTCATGGCCATTTGTAAATTGAAAAGAATTGGAATATATTTACAAAGTCGTTAGAATAAATATCAGCCAAGAAAATTTTTTTTTAAACAATAATGTCACATTTAAAATATATATATATACTCTTAACTTTACAAAACAATGCATAATTAATCATACGCACTACGAATATTTGGATGAATCAAACATAATATCACATCGATCATCTGTTTTTCATTGTTTTTTTAGCGTATAATAAAGATAACATTTTTTATAAATTTTCCTTAAAAGTAAACTGGCTTTAAATGCCTTTTAAATAGCTGGTTTTTTAAATTTCCAGAATTGAGAAAAATACAAAAATTATACCTAATACAAAAACAGCATGCGAATCATAGTAGGCCAACGGTTATTAAATAAAAGAAAAAAATTACAAATTATAAATTATGCAAAATATATAGACTTAAAGGCCTATAACTCAAAGATTTTCGCCGGATATATGGGTTGGAGACAATGAAAAAACTTTATTATTATCTAGTATCTATAAATAAATGACTATAAATTATTTTGATTTAATTTGTAAATATAACATATGTCTTCATCTTAATGATTCTATCTATTATTTTTCCACTTGTTTGGAACATGAAATCAGGTGAGTATAGTTTAATAGATTGGGTTGAATCATGAAGCTAAATTTAATCCGTATTTGTGCTTTATTTATAATAATAAAAGTGTAACTCTCGTGGTAAATCTTGCATAGTTGTATCAATAAATGTAATTGAGTTAATAAAGTTCGCACGTATGCTGAAGATCGATCTATAGCATGGGATAAAAATTATTAGAACCCTTCGAAATATGGTTTCTAATATACAAAAAAAAATTGAGCCGGATATGTTAATAACTGAATTAGCTAATTTCATACTAAAAATTGGAATAGAGGCGAAAAATAATTTTACCGGTCTTGACATGATTCTAAATGCAATCGTGCTAATAAAAATGCTGGGATTTACTCGATTACTATATGTCCATATTTATTATATTTTTTTGACTCTATCCAAAGATTTTACTAAAAATATTTTTTGCGATCTTAGTTAAAACAACTTAAAGGGTGTTTCAAAATCAAAATGAATAATCAAGAGATTCAATCTGTCAAAAAATTAAAACCTAGACTTTTTGTCATCTAAATATTTATCTCTAACGTTAAGTATCCTATAACTTTGAGGAAGATGATGACAAAAAAATATCAAGGATAAATCGTATAAAGGGGTATCGTTAAAATTAAAAATTAATATCTAATGGATTTCGGCTCGAGATTAGCTCTTAATCTTTTTGCGCGCTCTTTACTGCCAAAAAGTTGTACGATATTAATTTAATGAATCCTAGTTCTATTTAATTTAAATACCATATTCATTATAAGATACTATTACCGTTCTGTTATGAATTTTTCACATTCAACAAATATAAATGTGGGTTGCTTCTATTTATTCTAGTTGCTGAGTTACTCATCTAATATATACAATAAAATAATATACCCAACTAACTATTTCCTAATTTTCATCGTAGACTATGGCGGAAATCTAAATTTTTTTTGGTATAACGGCATATTTTGTTCTAAATATCTTCGCTAATTGAAATTAATTCTGAATCTGCTCATAAATACTAGAATTTAAAAGTTAAACCAATGCCAAACTTAAAACATTGAAAATTATGGCTTTGTGACAAAATTATGAAATTCCACCGCCTATTCTTTGTTAAGCATAATCTAAGACGTCAATCGAGACCAAATAAGCATGCAATAGCAATTTCAAGGGAAAATACAGCTTTAAATAGTTTCATTGGATGTTTTTGTTGTAAAATTGGACTTTTTGTCACCCTCTGCATATAAAACACAGCCTATAAACTTCTAATAAAACTATCTGAGAGTACAGGTAAAAAATATGAATTTTATTGCTTCTAAATACATCAATTCTATAATGCTTGCGTTTACTTCATGCTTGGAAAAGATATAAGATTAGAGATTATCCAAAAAAAAATATTTTTATCAGCCTGGCGAATATTTATAATTGTTTAAATTTGGTTTCTAATTTAATTTTTGTGCAAAATTATGATGAAATCGTCAGATGAAAGTCTAATTTATGATTAAAACGTCAATTAAGAAAAAAATAAAAAAAATTATGTTTTAAAGGATGATTTAGTATTAAAGCTTTATTGTTTTTTAAAAAGTCTTATTAAACTTAATAAGTTAAAAATAAAAAATAAAAAATAAAAAATAAAAAATAAAAAATAAAAAATAAAAAATATATAAAAAATAATTTTTCATATATATGTTGCTAATTTGTGTATATTCCAGTCTCTTATGCACTTAAATAGTAATTTATAGCGTAAAAAGACAAAAGGCATAAAAAATAATATATAAAGAAATAAGTTAAAGATTGTAATATTATTTTCATCGAAACTGTTAATACAATATTTATTTTAAACAAACTCCATTTGTGATAGGCTAGTACCTTTTCTTATTTGTTTGAAAGAGAAATCATGCCTTTAGAATTGCATTTTGAGCGTTTTATCGCAAAAAATATAACAAATTTTCTTTTTCGTAAAAGAATCACTTAAAAATAAATTATTGTGTTTTATATATAAAAGAAAGGGACAGTGAAAATATCAGAAGATGCATGCGCAATAACACAGTAATCCATTTAGACTAAAGACCTAATAAATCGGATGGTTTATTCTCAAATCAAATAATTTTGGTATATCATGAAAATATACGATAAATACTAAATATAATCTCAAATCAAATAATTTTGATATATCATGAAGATATACGATAATATTATATTAAAATGATACAGAATAAATACTAAATATAAAAAAAACCATAAAAGAAGTGAAATATTTAATTAAAGACACTTTATATAACTATAAAAATATCGTTCTTTATTTTGTATATTTTATTGATAATTATCACAAGGCATACCTGATGTTGTCTAGTATTTAGGCTGTATAGCAGAAAATAGCACTTTGAATAATTATTAGATTCAGATTTTATTTAATTAAAAACACACCAAAGGAATTAATATTGATAAAATTTATTTGAATATTTTGTACAAGAAAATTCAAATTGCATCAAAAAGAAATTTAAATTTAATATTGATTTTTTCGAAGAAAGTACACATGCTAAAAGAAGCATGGTTTTTTATATGTATAAAAAATAAATACCTATTTAAAAATTTGAAGTTTCGATTCAAGAAAAAACAATTATTATTTTGAATATTTTTGTGGTCATTATGGAGCATTTTTATGTGAAATATCTGAAAATTAACCATGAAATAATTTACGTAATTTATTGTGTGAAAAGATTTAGTAAAAAAGCTAATTGTAAATAAAATACACGTATAATAGCTGCATATTTTACATTTACTTTCTTTGCTAAAGTTTTATTTACTTTCGAACATAAAGTTATTTAACATGCATTTCTCAATATAATATACTTTTTTTAGTATGACCAACAGCAAATTTATTCCAAGGTAATTCAACATAGATATTTTGTTTTTATGGCAGGGGATTTAAGTAATTCACGTGGCTGTTTTAATCTTACTAAGTACACTTCTAAGATATAACCATTAATATTGTGCTTGAAAACAAGCAATAAATTCAAACTTATGCAAAAAAAGCCTGTAATCATACTATAAATCTTATGGTTCTTATTGTATCCTATATTTTTGACATTTTTGCAGAATTTAAGCTATGAATATAAAGTAGTTTTTTAGGCAAAAACTCATGTATAGAGTCTACCAGAATGCAGTAAAATGATAAATAATTTCGTATGACAAACTAAATCAATCAACGCTCTGAGAAACATCTCTAATATAACAACCATGGTTTTTTTAATTGTTATTGCATTCTGGAAATCGATCCAACTCCTTTTAACACCAAAATAATAGAAGAATGCTAAAAGCGAAAAGATTTCTGTTACCCTTGGTTCCTACTATTTTTTATTTAATTCATCGCTGTATGGTTGCATTAATTACGTGTTCTTAGAGTTTGAAAATATTCTTGCCTGCGACAATTCAAACTTAAAATCGTGCAAATTATAAATATAGGTCGAAAATACCTGCATGTAGAAAATTTCAGGCTTAGGCCTAAAAATAGCATTATATGAAATATGAAATGGTGGGAAATTTGATCTGGTAAGATTTTTAAATAGATAACTGGTGCTTCTAGAAACGTCGTATATATTAATTTGAATATAATGAAGTGCAAAAAGGAAAAGTTGCTGGCAATAATGTAAATAAACACGCCGGAATTTTAGGATTGTTTTATTTTTTAATATGATTTTTAAGAATTGTGATCTAGAAATGAAATAAATTGGCGTATATATCCCAATATGTCCCTACAATATAAATGATAAGCGTTGTAATAACAGCAATTTATGGGATTCTTATTGCTATTTGTGTTATTTCTATGCATATAATATTTTTAAACTAATCCCTACTATTTTTTTCAAACAAAATAATATGTGATTGAATTTGTTTATAAAATTAATTAAAATAAAATATAGTGAAAGTATCACAAAATCCGATCCAATTTTTGGTGTATTTATTTAATTTTATACAAATTAAATGCGTTTTATATCTTTATTAAGTAAAAATTAGTTCTTATTTTCAAGTCTACATGTTTAGGGCAAATATTCACCTACAAAATTATCATTTCATATTGATTTTTTTCTAATATTATAAAATTTTTGCATGGTATAATATTGTTGTATATTATTTTTTTTGAGATATGTAATTCTATTTTTTGTGTCATTTTGAGACTTTTTGGCCAAAGTGTTTTTATTCACCTCAAATCTATTGTATAATACTGCTTTTATAAGCTTCTTCGATCTTTTAAAATGAAATTTATATATTATTTTGACACAATTAACCATCGTAATGATATTTTTTAACTTAATATGGTATAGTATATTTTCTAAAAATCGTTATAATTTTTTGGGTAATTTTAAATTATGAACAAGAGAATGCAAATAAAATCTAGAGCACATAAATATTATCATTTCAATAATTTCAAAAAACAAATATCCGGTATATATTAGAAGCAAATATGCATTATATTTATATCTTCATTAATTTTTATTCACATTGTAGACGTAGAATGGATTATTAAGGAGGTAAATCGTCTTTTTTTTTATTAAATTTTCGTTAAAACGTTGAATAAATATTGCGTAAAAATAACAGAAAAATATATAGCGATCAAAAAAACCTCAGTTTTCTTAAAACTACTTTCAACCACTATTTCGGGTATGAGTATCGACTAAACGTTCGTTACAACAAGAATGTTCTTACGTGCCTTTTAACTAAACAAAATTTGCCTTTCAAGTAACAGAATCCTTTTATATTGAATATTAAAATCCTTTTTTTTGAATTCGGTATGCTTATGCACACCATATATTCATAAATGTCGAAATGATTTTTAGAAGAATTATAAACTGATCATTCAAGCTTATAAAGTATGCGGAATGATATTTCACTCAAAATGAATAAGAATTTTATTTTTCTATTCGAATTTTATTGGATTTAAACTGTGTGTCTATTGGTTTTTTTATTAAATTTAAGACGAATAAAAAAAAAGTCGGTCAAAAAAATTGGCATATATAAGTGAATGCATATGCATAATTTTAATTAAGAAAGACGTTCGTTGGCCTATTAAAATAAAATACTAATACCCGTGCTGGAGCGGCAACCAATAATATTAAAATTTTTGATCAGCGTTAGTAATATTCTAAAATAGCCAACCATTCACAATTCCCTTATTTGGAAAGTGGCTGTTTCTATATTTTAGAAGAATCAAGTTTTTTAGTTTCATCGATTTATATTTTAATTAAACAAACACAATAATGATAGCAGTATATAAATCAGAGGAAGGTGTCAAAGGATGCATCAAGGAGTTGTGAAATATTCCTAATGGGCTGACTACGTCTAAATAGATAAAATTTCCATAAAAAAACTTAACCGATAAATAAATATTTCTATTTTTATGAATACTAGGGCAGCAAAACATTTTCGGGAAATCCCATGCCAAAATATTTTTCTTTAGATTAAATAACATGATTAGAAATTGTTACCATATATGTTCGCCTATTTTTGTACCGCATTTATGATAATATATAAAAAAATCACACATAAATAAGAACAGATTTTTTAAATGAAATAAATATGAAAAGAATATATTTACTAACGAATATTCTGATATTATTTATAAGACTAGATTTAATAAAAAGTGGAGAGAAGATATCAGCTGTAAAGGATAAAAATAATACAGCTTCCGAACATATAACACTTCAATATATTATCGATGCTAAAATTGATCAAATATATCGAAAAAAATTTGAAGTTGGAAGGAGAGGGGGAGGGATAATAAAAAGTTTCGATACATCTAACCCAGATGTGTCGAAAGATACATAAAGGAACAATTAAAAAATAAAATAATCGCAATTTTTCAAAAAAAAAATTGTTGGCATTAAATTCTACTTTTAATTTATTGATTTATCAGGATAAATTTTCAATTTTTTCAACTTTATAATTTAAAATTAAGTATACTAATGAGAACTTTTCTGAAAAATAAAAGCATACAAAATCAAAATATATTTTCTTTTAAAATTATTTTATTTAGATCGTAAATTATATCAAATATTGTTCAAATGATGTTTAAGCTAATAATATACGATCTGTAGCAAATGAATTCACACTTATTTATAAATGCAAAAATTGAATAGTGCAATAGGTCATAACTTGAATGGGGTAATATCAAAATTCAAATATTAAGGATTTAGGAATGCAGACTGAAGCCAAAGCATATTCAAAAACAATAGTATTGAGGAAGAAACTTGAAATCATAAGTCTTGAGAGAACAGGTCTGTAAACATGATTAGGCGAAAAGAAGCGCAGTCAAATATTTTCCTAAAAGCAATCCAAAGTTATGTTTGAACAACCATAAATAGCTAAAAATCAATAGAATCATATAGCAAAATAAACTCTATATTGGGAAATAATGTTTTTATTAAAGAAATGGGAATACCCACTTAAGCAGAATCATACACACAAAAGATAGAACTAAAAAGTCATAATTTTGTAATTCTGAAATTAGAAGATTGATTGTGGGAATTTGCGAGGATTAAGAAGCTGAAAGAATGAAAAAATTCCCCCTTTACAATAATACAAATTTTTATTTAAATAACCTCAAATTATACGAACTCAATCAACCCATAAAATAAGTTCTAGTATACATAGAATAAAATATTTATAAAGGTTGTATGATTGTGCGACGCTATAAAAAGTGGCCGTGGATTCTATTCCCACCACAAAAAAATTGAATTCTCTCAAAAATTAAAAATACCCGAAAGGGAGCGGTTAATTAGAATAGATAAAAATATTCCCTGACAATATTTACATGCCAATAGAAATTAAGAATATCTTTTCTAATGCATCTGACCATATACCTGCATGGATAATATCTTACACCATTCATCAAGAATATATGGAGAAATTGAATGATTGTAGCGTCCAATTTTCGCCCAAGCAATAGATATAAATCAATTAACTCCATATATTGACTCATTATTTTCAAAGGTATTAGTTCAAGCAAGGAAAGGCGATCAAGTGCTTTGGGCTGGCTCACGAAGCGATGCAGCATTTAAGAAATGATTAATATGGTAATAAACGAACGTCTTAAAGGTGATGATAGAAAAATAGTAAATTTTTTTGTGCACAATGAATTTAAAATAATTTTCCCTCAAAATTCTTATATTTTTCGTTCGTTATAAAATCTTAACCGATAAAATGCTAGGATACTTTTCTATTAAGAAAATAACGACAATATAATATTGTAATTGTTGTGTTTGGATTTTAAAAAAATTTGCTTGATAATTATCTAAAAAATATCAAGTCAAATGATTTTTTTTAATGTCGCAATAGATAGTATTGAGACAATTTATTTATTGGTTAATTTGATTTTCGTCGTTTTAAATTCGTTTGTAAAAACTTTTGATTTCTGTATAGAACTAGTTTTATTAAATCTTCTTTCTACTTCATCATCTTTAAAAATTTTTCAATTCATCTTCCTCGTCAAAGACTTACATATTAAAGTGTTGCAATTAATCCATATTTCGTGTGTATGCATCCGCTTCAATTAATATTTCTAATTCCTTAATGTGCTAGTTTTAAGATAGAAAATGATACATAGAAATAAGTCAGCTTAGAATTTTTTGTTAAATCTTTGAAAAAATATTATCTCTAATTTGTTTAATTAATGATCTATAAAAAAACAAGCCTTATATCATTTTTTCTGGTTAATTGTATTTTTGCTGAGTAAATTTACCACTCCACTTAATTTCAATTTTTTTTTGTTTTTCAGTGATAAAAATATAGTGTTTAAATGTTTGTGTATTTAAATTCTAAAATGTGCATAGGTTTAACATGTTAGAAATCTAACAATAGATGCAGAAATTGAATACGTAAGCAGTTATTTTTACTTATTATTCCAGATGTTTTTATCTATAGAATTTAACCTAATCAAGTCACAAAATGGGATACGCATATAAACCACATAGTTAATTTGGTGTAGAATGGTGTTTTATTTTCATCTTAAATATTAATAAAGCTCGAAAATAGTTTGATATTAGTAAATCTAGCGATAATTATATTCATGTTCTAGAAAGATACATTTTAAATAACCAAACATCTTTTAAATTTATCGGTGGTTGCCAGTCTCTTTCAAAATTTGATATGTATATTTATTGTGTGATTGAGTAAATATGTGAATAAAAAGATCTTATAATATACAGGCATGCAGGTGCAATACTAAATTTTTTTGCTCAAAAGTCGTTATTTATAGATTTTTTTATAATTTTAGAAGGAGCAGAACATATATTTTTCATGGAAGTAAAATAAAAATAAAAGCATGAAATCTTTTTGGATTTATATTTGATTAAATATCTTATATAGACACCACTCTTTTGATTATATCTGCTCAATTATTTTTCTTTTAATTCTTTCGGATTATTATCTGCTATGCGAAATAACCATCCGTACATCCCTCAAAAATTACTTTGCTGCAGATATACTGCGTTTTTAGTTGTTATGGTCACACCAGCATAGTTATGTCTGTTGTATAATATAAATTGAGATTGCCTGCAGCATCTTATTTAATAAGTAGGAAACGAATCAGCCCTACAAAATCATATTTAAGACATTAAATTATACTATTTCTCTTTATAAAATCAAATTCTTTTTTCGATGCAATGTATTAATTTTCATGCATCATTTATCGATTTTTTGATGATAAAATAATTGGAGAAGTAATTATATTAAGCTTGCTTTTGGATTAATAGAAAGTCATGACATACTAATATATACCCATTTTTGTTATTCGATAAATAAATTTATTTAATTCATTGTATTTTATGTAGATAAATATTTTAGAATTTTTATTCCTAAAAATAATCGTTCTATCCAATGGAGTTAGACGCAAATAAAAAAATAATAATAACTTCATTTATTTGACTGTTCTTTTAAAAAATAATCCATATTACAGCATTTATATGCCTATAAATCGTTTTGCAAATTAAATTGTATACACTTCATTTTTAAGTCCGGATAGCTCCAATTTTGATTAAAAACACCCACAAATTAAATAATCTTACTTTCTTATCATTTATATAGATCAAGAAATAAATTGCAGCAACAAAAATAATAGAGATATTTTACGTATCACAAGACACGTAAAATATATTTATGGTGAAATAATTTTTTTTTTAAGGAAAGGTCTCTATTACGTTCCTCTTTTGACTCAAACTTAAATACTAACCCCAATGTTTTATATATTGCCAAATAATGGTGCAATAACTAAAATAGATAAATACAAAAAAAGCATTTCAAAATATAATTGTTATTATTTTGGATTGTTAATAATGCGTTTATATTGTTTAAAGCTCTCACTTCTGCAATTTTTTTCTAAAATTAAGCATTATTTAATATTTTTAGGTGTTTATGTTTTTTATGATCAAAAATTTAGACATAATTGAATACTTAATATATTCAGTGGGCATTCAGTAACTACGTTCACACATTCAACTCCATCATAAACTTTTTATATATGATTCTAGTTCCTCCAAAGGTATTATACCCTAATATATGTTTTTACAAATTACTGAACGACGAAAGAAAGTTTTTGTGGAAAAATAATTTGTTTTTTTACAATATTTAGAACTTTAAAGAGTTTTCTCTTTTTTTACTACTTTCTATAATTCATGAAAATCGCACGACACAAACTATGAACCCTATTTATATTTAAAATTGCGATTTACTTTAGTTAGTATTAATTAAATGAGTGTTGTATTAACTTGTTTGTTTTATTAATATTTTTCGATTTAACTTCTAATATTTCTCTGATTTCCCTCTATTTCAGCCAACCATTTTTCATAGAATACCAGGTTATTTAATTATTTCTTTGTTTTTTTTGATGCTATAATATAATCCTCAAACAAATTTAAAGTTTTTTTTTTAGATTTCGATGCTATTTATTATATATTTAGATTTGAAAATACGTTTAATTTTTCAATATTTCTTTCAACTATACGCAACATACAATAAAATCTGTAATTTATGTTTCAAATTGAAGTATAACATAAACTATATTTACATTTTATTCCAAATTGATTATATCGGAACTTCATGCGTCTAGTTCTTCAATATTGCTATCTTTTGATTTGTTTTATAAAAAAATAATTTAAAGAAATCGGCATATAAAAACACCAGATGCCGATTTTTAAAATTATGAAATCCTGCGATCATTAGGAAAATAAGCCGAAATTATTGATATGATTAGCTGTTAGTTTTTTGCGATCAATAAATCTTATCACTTATAATTAAAGCATAATTTTCTGTGTATGTATGACGGGTTTTATTTTGACAATATGAATGTTTCATCTCAAATGGTTCATACTTACGGTGATACAAAGATATTTTAGGGGGTTCTACTTATGTGCAATTGATAAATTTTAAAATTCTAATCGAATTACTTTTATTTATTTCTATTGCTTTTAGGAAGCTCGCTTTATATTTTATTTAGCGGAATTTTGCTTAACTTCTGCATATATCAGTGGCACACCACCAACACTTCTTGTAATCCGTAATCACCGTAAATTGGGCCTTTTCTCAATGAGGCTGTCATTATGTGGATGGAATGTGATTCTGTCTACTGTTTATCGCTAAAGATACAAGCTACAACAGTACTATTCATATCCTTGCTGAACGGTGTAGGATCTTTTAACATTCTGGAGACACAGTTCAACGGCTTGCACAGCAACCACCTATTTCTCATGGCTGGTCAATTCTTTATCTTTTAGTTTATCACTGGCAGCCACCTGTAGGTATTTTTTTTTAGAGAAGATTATTGTGACGAATAAGTGGTTGGGGTGAAACCAACGACTACTGATCTAAGAGCCAACTTGTAAACTACTCCGATAAATTTTAAACAACTTTATATAAATCAAAGCGAAAATAATATTTTTTATTGTGTGGCTTCTAATATCGTATATAGTTAGATAAAATAAAATTTTAGCCGACGATGCATATTCAGATATTTTTAATTTATTTTACGAAGTAAACGAAACTTATTTTGATGAAACAATAAATTAAGCTGTATATTAAAGAAATATTTTGTCTATTTGAAGTATGGATGGCTGTACATATATAAATTCCACCTTTATATTATTTTTATGCAACAATAAATGGCACATTCAAAAAGTCTTATATCTATAGTATTTCTGTATGAAGAAGGTAAGATATTTGGCACATATTAAACTAATTTTCAGTGTGTTTTTAAAAGTAGGTATTATCTATTATATGGCATACATGATAGCGAGTTTAATAAATGTGTTAATAACAATAAAATCAACTTTCTAACGTTTTTTTTCTTATAAAATGACTATTTCAGTGTATATTAGCCATATTCGGCATCTTAAATCTTATTATCCATATTTTTTTACAAAATTTTAGAATATTTAGAGCGACTTTAACGAAAAAGTAAACGCCAAAAATAAATATAATTTTATTGTCGTTAAATGAAAAAACTATCAATCAATTATGAATAATTTTTACAAACTTTTTCTGAAGCATAATTTGTGATATACAGCTTTAATAAACTGTTTTATCAAAATACATAAAAATGCTTGATTAGAGTATATTTAAGATTATAACTAGTCTATGTGTACATTTATATACATCCAAATATAGAAGAGGGACAAAAAGCAGCACTTGCGATGATTTTATAATGAAACGCATTCGATTTATAAAATGAATAAATATTCTTTATTGTTTTAAAATTATCAGTCAATCAATAATCCAAATAAATCTTCATGAAGGATAATATTGCAATCATCATTTAAGATAAGGGGCACTCTAAAACAGTATAGCAATATGTTTACTTTGAATTGCTTAAGAAATTTATTATGATGAATGATGTATACTGCATTGTGATCAAGCTGAACAAAGTAAACATATATAAGAAATTACTTCCAGTAACAAAATAAATGATTTGAAGTTTTTATAAATCTTACACCATCTACGTGTGATGATAAATGTTGTATTATTTATATAAAGAAAGGATTTGTAGATAATATAAAAACATGCACAATCTACGTATCATAATAAATGGTGTATAATACATATAAAGAAAGGATTTGTAGATAATATAAACACATGCACAATCTACGTGTGATAATAAATGGTGATTTATTTATATAAAAAAACGATTTGTTGATAATATATAAACATGCACAATATGCGTATCATAATAAATGTTTCATAATTTATAAAAACGCGCCATTATCAAGGAAATTGAACGTCTTAAATGTACAATTCATCATAAATAAATAATAATATTTTGTTATGTGGTAAAGTACAATTTACAAGTGAAATAAATATTGTTTAATCATAATTCTCATGCAATTAAAGATAATATTAAAAACGTTACACAAGAAAAAACGATAAATATGGCAAAAAAAAATTTCTGCTTGTGCAATAGATAGATGTTTTATAATGTTTGAAATATGTTAAATACTGGTAAAGTTATATATATGGACCAATTTTATTCATCTAGCCAGCTATATGTAAGATTTTGAAAATAATTACGATAAGAATGTATTTATATTTGTTTCTTATCTATCCCTATATGGTATGTTAACGAAAATATTTATGCACAACAGACCAATATAAATTTAAATTTACAAATTGTCTTTCAAATTTTAAATGTTTATATGTTATTTTGAATAATATAAACTTCTACTTCTGATTAGAATGTTTTTTTTTAGTCTAGATAACCAACTTTTTTTGATAGAGATGTAATCGTAATATTTCCAAAAAAACAGTGAATTTCAATTCTTTTTTATATTTTTTTTATCAATTTCTCTTCTTTTAGATTCAAATTTATAAAGTGGTTCAATTAGTTTTTAATATGGAATATGAAAATAAAATAGTGTTAAATGATGCTTAAATTTTTCAATTTCAAAGGGAAACATTTTAGTATAATTATAATTTTTTAATTCATTTCGATATTAAAATCTTTTTGGTGTTTTAAAATATATTTTTTGTGATACTGAGCATGTCTAATACGTAAATTAAAGTGATATTCTTATTTTACTTGGATCTATCTTTTTGTTTAGTCAGTGACGAGCTAATAAGCATTACTTTGATTCGAAATTTGTTAAATAACTGTTGTACAAATAACATAATTTTACTTCAACATATATGTATTTTTCTTGATGAATGTAAAGATTAAAAGCTTTTTTTTGTTTAAAATAACTAGACCAATAGTTTATTTTTAATTGATACATTTTTTTCTATTATTGAAATTAATCAATTCAAAGAATCAAAGAACATTTTATTTTTTCATAATTTGATCAAAAGAATGATTTCTATCTAAAAAATGAAAATTATTGCTAGAAGAATACTAATATTTAAGTTATCAATACACTATTTTTACATTAGTATTTTTGTGTATAAGAGAGCTGTTTGTAATGAATGTATTTATTTAAGTCATATTAGAAACGATTTTAATTTCTTAGTTTAAGTCACCTGTGATTTTATATACAATTAAGTGTATATTGCCTTTTAACATTTAATTGATGCAGAATACTGTCGCCAATTTTAAAATTATAGAATTTCGTTTAACATGGTTCAAGAATTTTATTGGTTTTTAACTATAATGATTGCAAATAAATGTATATATTTATAAAGACTTGAGTGTAATGTATGTATGTGGTTACTAAATATAATTATAAGAATTGCGATGAAAGATTTTATTTTTTAATAATGACAAATATGGATTTTAATCAATTTATATACATGTTTTAAATCTAATTAAATCTGAGAAGTTAAGTATTGTTTAAATCATTTGTAATGCAACTTTATAATTATATTAAATCTGAGATTCAAATATTGCTTAATTCATCTAGAATGGATATTTTAAATTTATTAAATCTGAGAATTCAAGTGTTATTTAAATCATTTGTAATGCAACTTTACCATTGTATTAAATCTGAGATTCAAATATTGCTTGACATAAATCTTCCATTATTGTAAAATATAATACCAAATCTTTTAAAGTATGATTTTAAATTTCCAAAATTGATTTTTACATATAATCAGTAATCATTATAATTCTGAAAAATCTATACATAAATTTGCATTATTTAAGAGTCTGTGTTCAACTAAAGTATTTTGTAATGGCAGAATAGAGTTTTAATGTCATTCATTAACATTATTATACTTTAATTTTCCGCATTAGTGATATAAACAATATATCATTTTTGTAAATTTTTATTAGATCAAATTAATTTATCTATTTCTTTGAAACAGCATATTGATAATTTTTGCAAAAAAAATATTAGAGTTTTTTTAATATAACCACAAATGGGAAATTATGGTTATTTTGAGATTGAATTGGGATGCTTGGTTTCATTAATACTAAATTATATCTTTCGAATATTTAAAATAGTTATGTATAAAGATTTTTTGTTTCTTTTCATACTACATTAAAGGCAAATTTTACGTTTAAATTATTTAGCATGTAAAAGTGTGTTTTTACTATATTGCTTAGCATATTGATGATTTTGTTATCTGCAGTGAAACATAAATCTGCCTACCACCAAATCTTATAACTAATCACTATTTACGGTCAATTAGATTCTAACACATTCAATTATTCTAATAAAATCAATTTTTCTATTACAATCAATGATTCTTCTAATATAGTTATAAGATTCTATTAATATTCACAATTCTTCTAAGTCATTCGATTTTTCTATTAAAGTCAATGATTCTCCTAATACTGCAAAAATATTCTACTGATACATTCAATTTTCTATTACGTTCGATTCTTCTAATACAGTAAAAATATTATTCTAATATATTCAATTCTTCTAATACTGCCAATTATTCTTCTATTACAGTCAATTATTCTTCTAATACTGTTAAAATATTCTTCTAATACTGTTAAAATATTCCTCTAATACTGTTAAAATATTCTTCTAATAGATTCAATTCTTCTAATATTGTCGATCTTTCTTTTACATTCGATTCTTCTAATGCTGCTAAAATATTCTACTAGTAAATTTAATTTTCTATTACAGCCAATGATTCTTCTAATACTTTTAAAATATTCTTCTAATAGATTCAATTCTTCTAATACTGTCGATTTTTGTAATACTGTCGATTTTTCTATTAAAGTCAAATATTCGTTCAAAACAGTCGGCTTTTCTTCTATTACAGCCAATGATTCTTCTATTACTTTTAAAATATTCTTCTAATAGATTCAATTCTTCTAATGCTGTCGATTTTTGTAATACTGTCGATTTTTCTATTACAGCAATGATTCTTCTATTACGATCATATATTAATCCAATATTGTTAAAATATTCTTCTAATACCGTCGATTTTTCTATTACTGTCAAATACTCGTTCAAAAAAGTCGGCTTTTCTTCTAATTGGTACGAAACTGTATTTAATTTCAAAATAAAAATCATTAACTACTGTTGATTAGATTATATATAACTCGTTAACTGGTTTTATAAAAACATACGTTTATATATATTTGTTTTTTTTTGTTTTGTTTATAAGTATTTTTATGATTTATATATTTGTTATCTTCTGATAGTTATATGTTATCACTAATATACGGTCTGATTTCCTTTTTCCGACCCAATTTAATTTTTTTCTGTATTTATAGAAAGAAAAAAGAACCCCTTCATATGGCAGAAGAAGTTCAAGGATTAGTTATTGACAATGGATCGGGAATGTGCAAAGGAGGATTTGCTGGTGATGATGCACCACGAGCAGTATTTCCAAACATAATAGGAAGACCAAAGCATCAAGGAGTTATGGTAGGAATGGGACAAAAGGATTGTTACGTTGGAGACGAAGCTCAAGCCAAAAGAGGCATACTGAGTCTCGTATATCCAATAGCCCACGGAATGATATGCAATTGGGAAGATATGGAAAGAATATGGCACCATACATTTTACAATGAGTTAAGAGTAGCACCAGAAGAACATTCAGTTCTCTTGACCGAACCTCCATTGAACCCAAAAAAGAACCGAGAAGAAATGACAAGAATCATGTTCGAGACATTTAATGTTCCTTCACTCTACGTTGCAATCCAAGCCGTTCTCTCCCTTTACGCAAGTGGAAGAACAACCGGACTCGTTCTTGACTCTGGTGATGGTGTTTCCCACTCCGTACCAATATATGAAGGATACTCAATACCTCACGCAGTTAACAGAGAAGACCTCGCTGGAAGAGACATCACCGACGTTCTCATCAGAATATTCACTGAAAGAGGATACTCATTCAACACATCAGCTGAAAGAGAAATAGTTCGAGACATCAAAGAAACTCTGTGTTACATAGCTCTCGTATATGCTGATGAAATCAAGAAAGCACAAAGCGGAGAATGTGAAAAAACATACGAATTGCCAGACGGTCAGATTCTCACAATCGGAACTGAAAGATTCAGAGCACCAGAAGTCCTTTTTAATCCAAAGATGATGGGAAGAGAATGGTTAGGAATTCACGAAACTTGCTACGATACAATCCAAAAGTGTGATGTCGATATTCGAAAGGACTTATACGGAAACGTGGTTTTGAGTGGAGGAACAACAATGTACCCTGGTATGAGCGATAGGATTAATCTTGAACTCAAAAACTTGGCTGCTCCTTCTATGAAAGTAAAGGTTGTAAGCCCACCCGAAAGAAAATACTCCGTATGGATTGGTGGAAGTATTCTTGCAAGTCTCAGCTCTTTCCAAAATATGTGGATCACTAAAAGCGAATTCGAGGAAGAAGGTCCTAGTATCGTTCACAGGAAATGCTACTAACTAAAATAAAATCGTTAGCCTGAAACGTTTTCTTTAAACTTTTATTTCGAAAAATTCATCAGTTATTTATTTTACATATGTTACTAAATATCGTAGTGTTATATATATCAGATTAGTGTAATATATATCAGATAATTGTTTTATTTGTTATATATACACACGTCTTATTCGTATAGTTTTATTACGTATACTTTTTATTACGTATACTTTTTACGGGTTGAATAATCTTATACGCAGTCGTGCTTAACCTTCTTATATAAACTCTTTACTATATATTTAAAACCTTATGTAGGCTCTTTACGGGTTGAATAATCTTATACGCTGTTGTGCTTAACCTTCTTATATAAACTCTTTACTATATTTAATAACCTTATGTGGGCTCTTTACGGGTTTGAATAATCTTATACGATGTTGTGCTTAACCTTCTTATATAAACTCTTTACTATATTTAATAACCTTATGTAGGCTCTTTACGGGTTTGAATAATCTTATACGCTGTTGTGCTTAACCTTCTTATATAAACTCTTTACTATATTTAATAACCTTATGTAGGCTCTTTATGGGTTTGAATAATCTTATACGCTGTTGTGCTTAACCTTCTTATATAAACTCTTTACTATATTTAATAACCTTATGTAGGCTCTTTATGGGTTTGAATAATCTTATACGCTGTTGTGCTTAACCTTCTTATATAAACTCTTTACTATATTTAATAACCTTATGTAGGCTCTTTACGGGTTGAATAATCTTATACAATGTTGTGCTTAACCTTCTTATATAAACTCTTTACTATATTTAATAACCCTATATGCTGTTATGCTTAATTTTGTTATATAGACTATTATTCCATTTGATAACCTTATGTGAACTCTTTACTAGGTTTCATCAACCTTATATTCACGTGTTGTTGTGCTTAATTTTGTTATATAAACTCTTTATTAGTTTTATTATTTTTCAACTAGCAAAACTTTAGTTTACTTTTTAGTCACATACGTTTAATACTCCTTCATCTCATAACAATTAAATTCCTTCTCAATTATATTTGCCTTTCAAGACTTATTATTTCAACTATTTTGTCGCCTCTGTTTATTTATTTTTGCTTATTCTTCGGTCTTCGTTGGCATTCCTAAGTTCTTAATATGCGGATTATGGTATTTTTCATCATTAGACGTGTACTTTAATGCGTGTTCTTTCAAGAGTGAACCATATATTCCGGTTTCTTGTTTTCTGCATTATTCAAGGTACCAATGCTGGTAATCTCGATTTTAATAAGAGTGGTTAGTTTTTCTTTTAATAATGTAAGAACTATCTAATATGAGATAATATATTTTCATGAAATGTTTCTCTATGTTTGTTTTTTTTGGAAAAATCTTCTGCAATTTTATATAACATTTTTTTACATTTATTTTATTTGCTTGCATCTCTTATCCATTTATTCTGATTTCTTGGTTTTCTATACTTTATTTTATTATATGGTTCTCTTACACCTTTATTTTGATAGCTAAATACCCCCATAGTTTGTTTAAATAATAACGATTCTATTGTATCTTTACTTTGTAAGATCGAATCCCTTATACCTGTATTTTGTTTGCTAAATTCTTCTGATTTATTATTCTGGTAAATGATTCTCTACATATATTTTTTTTGTAAAGAATAATATCTTCATTCACTTTTTTTTAATTTCATAATATCTATATTTTAATTTCAAAATCTGTATAACCTACATTTTTTTCTAAATTCTACTCTTCATGTTCGTATAAATAATGTAACAAGAAAATTTTTCATGTTTTGTATCTTCTGACTGGTTCCTATTCTTCTAGCTAAATGGTCTTTTCAAAGAAAATATCAATCACATATCCCCGCTTAAAATCAAAAAAAAATATTATCTTTTCATCGAAGTTTTGTTTAATATACAGAAAATATTGTTGCTTCACAAAATGAGGCTGTTGATAAACCCTGCTCAATAAGTAAATAACATTTATTTTGTAGAATATTCGATTTTGCTGCAATATATGGTAACAAAATTCCTAAAAACAAGTATAAATAACTAAAGCCGTAAATCCTGCGTAATAATGAGCTAATATACATCATATTTTATGAAATGTATTTTTTCACACTATGCTCCTACACGAATCATTCATATGATCCTTCAATTTATATAAAAATGTTATCTAAAGGTTTTTAAACTTAAATCTTACACAAAAATTATCATTCTCAATATTATCAAAAAATAATCACAATAAAGTGTCACACAAGAAAATAAATATCTTTCACGCAAATTTTAAAATTACAAAGGTTAAATTATCGATTCAACATTTTGAGTAATTAAGTAACGCTGAAAAACTCTATCTATATTTGTATAGCCAATCCAAAAAAAAATTATGCCCTTTAAAACATCTAGACTTAGAAAAAATCGGTATATTAATCTGAAAATTATTGATTTATTAAATATTCGCGTTGATATATAAATTTTCGTTTTATTTATTTGTTATATCATTTATTATGTGCTCGTAGTGCATATTTTTTTAATTTATCTGTGTAATTACCTAAAAATAAGCATTAACAGTTTGATTTATCTTATTTTAAGTTTAAAAATTATCTATGTGGTAAAGATGCCACTCTAATCGAATAATAGCATATCTTTATATTATACATCTTGCGCAATTGTTATTTTTCTGGCTAAACTATTAGTGAAAATCAGGATGAGCTATATTATAATTGACCAGCATAATATAACATTCTAAAACCATTATGACTTTGAAAATAAATTTTATTGCGCATGGCACACTATACTTTACTTCTATTATAAAATAATATTTCTGAATTTATAATTCTGTGGTTAGATATTAATATAGTGTATACATGTCTTACTATTTTTCATGTCTATCCTAAGACAATAGGTATTGATCTATAACTCTGAATTTAGTCTTAGAATATAAATTTATATATCGCTCATTGTGTTTTGCTTCTATTCCGAAACAATATTTCTGTGTCTATAACTTAATGTTTGTATCTGCGATTCTTGGTTTTGGCAATACATATACCTTTCTTGTATCCATGCTTTTAGATTTCGAAATTTAAAACCTTCTACGCAAAACTTTTTATGTTATTTTTTTTCTTATTTTGGCATCTTAATGTCATTTTACCAAAACTAACTTTTTATAGTGACCCCACAGCTGTAAAAAAAATATCTAGAACTGGTTTTATATCACTATTCTATGAATTGAACGGGTTTCCTTTTGTTATTACTTTTTTGGCCTTGAAAAATATGAGAAAAACTGTAATAATTTTGTGACGAAAAAAGAATTGTTTTCATGAGTTATAAAGACTTTCTTGTGTGGTTAATTTGTTTTAGACTTGGAAAATATGAGAAAAACCGTAATAATTCCGTGAGGAAAAAGAATTGTTTGGAATATAAAATATCAGAAAAAAATATAACTATCTAAAAGCGAATTACATGTACATTTATTCTAATTATATTTTATGGGAATTTTACCCAAAATTACTTCACAAAAATTTGGAATATTTAGTCGATATTGCGGTTTAAATGTATATTTGATTCTTAAGTCTGTTTGCGGTATTTTATGCTTTTAATAAATAATAAAAATAAAAGTGAATGAAAATATATTAAATCTCTTAAATGCTCTGGTACAATCATATGTACATATATCTGTGGGTTTTCTTAATGAACGCCTTCTTAAATAGACTTTCTAATTTAAATCTGCTTTTTATTGTGTGAGTTTGTCTTTTTTTATGCACACAGTCATCATTTGTATAAACTCAAATCACATTTTTCATAATTAACATCACATAATTTGGTTGGTTTATGATGAATAATTATAATTTTTTAAGTTCTGGTGGATCATGATATAATGTATTAATTTTTAGTTTTCCTTAGTATCCTATACCCCATATTATTATTATTTCGCAAATTTATAAAGATTAATTTTTTAATGATCTAATCCTATGCTGTAATGCAATAATTTCTTTTTTTTTATCAAGTGTACAATTTAAAATAATAAGCATTTTTTACTCGTGCATCTGCAATATTTTAAAAACTTCGATGAAATTTTTATCTTATTTAATATTATCTCGTGTTAAATAGTATTTATTCTATATATATTTCTTATAAATCAACGGAAAAAAGAAGCTTATCGTAATAATTCAAACAGAAAACACCAAAATATAAAATATTTTCTGTATCGTTAAATAAGCAAAAAATCCTTCTGATAATCAATAAAATATTTTGAATAAGCTTCATTTTACCTAATATTTTATGAATAAACTTACAGCAGTTTTTTGTAATTTAATATTAAATAAACCTCTGATCATACAATTATATTTTCAAAAGATAAACAAACACCATAAATAAGAAGATACTAAGACAAAAAACTTTAAGTGCTAGTTTTTTATAAAATTCATTATTTTTCCTAAAAAGGCATTCAAATAATTCTGAAATAACTATTGATGGTTTTTTGCTAATTAACTTCTTAAATTGATTTATTTATACGAACATTGTTGATATATTGTGTATATTTGGTATTTAACAAGATATATTATCCCGATGATTATTTTCGAATGTAAAAAAGGCAAATCTCAAAAATGATATCATGAAATTGTATAATTACGCATTTAATGTAATTTTAACACTAGGGATTTTCTTTAAATTTTTTTAAAAATAAAACACACGTTTCTTCACCTTATTGATCTATATTTACTAGTCTTATTTTTAACCAAGAAAGCTATTTTCACAATGATATAATGGGCCTATACCAAAAATATATCGATGTATTTTGAAAAAAAATTCGCAATTTTATTCGTAATTTTATCAAATAAAAAGAGAATAAAATCATAAAAAGTCATATTACGTATTTTGTTACTTCTATGATAGTCATAAAAAGAGTTTATCGACCAAAAAGCCTTTTAAAGAATACTGGACATGAGAATTAATTTAAATAATGTTGTTTTATAGAGAATATTTCAAATATATAATTTTCTTTACGGGGCTATTGTAAAATATTTTAATGCAAGGCCTATTTCATGCCTAAATTATAAAAACATTTATTTGGACAATACCAGTATGCAAAAAAAAATTATAGTGCAAAAAATTTATAACATCCCTTTTTAACAACTTTGTTCGAGACTAAGATGGAGAAATTTTAGAACTTTTTTTTAATGCTACTAAGATGTTTAAATATGATTATTATTAATTATTTTAATGATAAAAACGATTTTTGCTTGATAATAAACAAATGAAAGTTCATTTACGCGATTAAATATTAAATTATCAACTTAAGCTAACTTTTTATATTATATATATTAAATTTGGATCCCGTCAACAAAGAATAAAAATATTTTTCTAAACACCGTTGAAAATTTATTGAAATCATATATCACAAAAATGCGGTTTTTAAAAAGAATTGAAACAAATCTATGATGGAAATGATATAAAAATTACCTATAATGCTCGCTTAATATTAAACTATATTTCTATATATAATACAAACCAAAAACACTTTAATCTAATAAAAGCAAAAATAAATTAGATGCCTAATTATACAGAAAAATAAAATATATCACATGATGTGGTATAGACTGATAATCATATATATTTTAAATACCGGCTTTAATTAGTATAAAATGTTTAGAAGTCTCTTTTGAACGCAAAAAAAAAAATTATTGTTATTAATATAATTTGAATATATCTCATAAGTTTAACATCAAAATTCGCTTGTATTAACTTCAAAAGTATAAATAAATGAATCCACTTGTATTTTTTCTGCATCTTTATATATCAATTTTTAATTTTATTGCCTCTAAATCATATAGTTAACATAACCTGATCATTTTTAACTTTATGAAACTAGTGTAATAAAATATTGGGATTTAAAAATTAATATGTTGCTTAAATTTCCCATAAAATTTTTTTTTATTTAGGGTCGATTTTTTAGGTATGTACATGATCTATATGGATATGAAACAGCTTGAAAGTACGATATTACTTTTTATAACTCAATTAGCAAAAAAATAACCTATTTATTTTTGATTTAAATCTAATAAAGACTTGACTATCAATATTGTTGAAAAGACCGTTTTTTAATTAATAGATAATATTAGAATATATTAAGACGAATAATTTTGCTTTGGAAACAATAGAGATGAATTGTGGATCCGTTTTAATTTGTAATTTTCAAGTTTAAAATATAAGAAGGTTTTTTATTAAAAAAGAAAACGAAAAAAGTATCGCATAGGTCCATTATCTATGCGAAATATTGAATAAATAAAAAAATTAGTGGTCTAACACTTGTCAAAAACGAGAAAATTATAGAAATATTTTTATTGGTGTCAAGACAAAAAAGTAGAGAATAAAATAATGGTATATATTAAGAATGCCTCTTGAAGATTGAACCAAAAAAGATAGTTGATGATTTATTAAACTTTTTTTTATTTTAAGTGTCTGTCTTAGTACTCGAAAATAGTAATATCCTACTTGTTGCATTATTTTAAATAGAAAATTTAATTCAATAGTAATTTTTTTTATTTGGCGTGTTAATGTAAGAATTCTTATGAAGAAGAATAAGTTTATATCAAATGATAAAACGTGTTTTTATAAAAAATGATGTTTAAATCTGATTTTTTATTCTGTTATCGTACAAATTATATTTATTATTACATAATGCACCGATAATTTTTCAATTAAATTTAAAAAAAGGTTTTGAATAGTATTTCTAATATAAATAAAAAAAGAGTCTTACTATTTTTGATCATTTATTGCCTTCTTTTTTAGTTTTTTTCGAAATAAAATGAATATTTACTATGTTAAAAATATGGGATAAAAGTTTTCCTGCATCAACTCTGACATACTCAGATGTATTAGGTTTTTTCACATCACATTGAACACTGTTTATTATTTTAGCATCTAAATTCGTCAAAGAAATCGATGTAGTTTCTTCATTTGAAATAGTAGCCACACTTGCTAATTCTTTAATGTAAACATTCCATTTTGTAATAAATTCTTTTAATTCTGTAGCTCTCATATAAAAACGGTTTTTTTTAGAACCTGGAAATCCGAACCAGTTCTTGTATTCGTCTGATATTTCTTTCTCATCTGTTAAAAAGGCAACAAAGAACCATACGTGGAACACAAATCTTGTGTAGCCATTTTTTTTCCCTCTCTTAACCAAATCTTCAAAACATTTATCATAACTGAATAAAACTTGTTCATATTGAATCGAATTCCTTTTTGGTAAGAAATTTTTTCCGAGGTGAAATAGATATGTATGCATTTTGATAAGATTTTCGCGCAAAGTCAATTTTTTCAGTCTACATATAGTGTAATATCGAGATTTTTTTCATATAAGATTGTATCCTTCCATTTTTTTTTATTGAGTAAAACATTTAACAAATTGCTAATCATATCTTTGTATTCTTCCACGAACAAATATAATCCATTTATATGTTCACATATCAAAAAACTTTCTCTTTTCTTATCTTCTTCCGTATAATTTAGGAAGTCTTCTGCATATTCTTTATTATCTTGCAAATCTGTAATTTTCATAATTTCAACTATTAACACTGAAAATTCTGGAAACATAACCGGTAGTGCAGCGAATTCTTTTTTGATCTTATGTAAGTTAATTTTTTTATTATTCCTGTTTTCAATGGTTGATATTTCACAAAAAGTGTCGATTATTTTAGACTTTAATATATAGAAAGAATCAAAACGTGATTTCTTATCTAAACTGTGACGAAATACGTCTTGATTGATTTCTTTGGTTATGGAGCCTGCTATTTCATTCGCAGGCATAACTTGAATATTTTGTTCTTTTTTAGTCTCTTCAACGTCATTTTCATAACTTAAATCAATTATTTCAATGGTCTCTAGCTTATCTGGAGTATTCACCGAAAAAGCTTCTTTCTTGAAATTTAATGTATCTGTTCTTGAATCATTTATTTTTTCTGACAATGCTGACCCTTCTTTTAATTCCGATTTTGAATCGAATATATCTTTTATCTGAATTAGCATATTTATAAAATCACTCATTTTGGGATATGAAAGACCAAAAATCGTTGATAAATCAGTATCATATTTTCTTAATTGATCATAAGAACCTCCTTCAAAGTTATAATGCGCTGAAAGACAATATTTTTTATTTTTTATCCACTGTGATTGCATCTTTTTACGCTTTAAGCTTTTAATTTCAAAACTTTGGTTTATTTCTCTATTGATCAGCCCCCTAGTTTGAGTTTCCTGCTCATCTATTTTTTTTGCTGATTCTTTTTCTTTGAAAGAATTTTGTCCGGTCATTGATAGATCTAAAGGTTTTTCATCACTATTATCATCTATTTTTTCAACCTTTGAGCTATTATAGCCCTCTTTATGTGAAGGAAACGTTTTTCCCTGTGACAAATCAAGGGTCGTGGATAATATATCATTTGAATTCTGGGTTGAAGATGTAGGATATTCTGTTACTATACTTCGATCTATAAAAGACGAAGAATTGCTCATTGTTGTTCCTAAAATGTTTTCTAATGTGTTATTTTCTCCGCAAAAGACAGATTTATTTGCGAGTAGAAATAGACATTGGGTACTAAAAATCATAGTAAATAAGATTTTGTATAGAAAAAATATTTATAGTTACAGTTTTTATTTTAACCTGCAAAGTAAAATTCAAATTTACCGAAAAAGCTAGAGTGTAAAAATTAAATGTATCGTAAAATAATTTACGATTGTCATTTTGAGTTAATGCATTCTAAATTAGCATTTTTAACACAGTTTTTTGAATTTACATTTTTTTAATTTATAGCAAATTAAATAGCACAATTGTGGTTTTTGACAATGAATTAGATGAACGTTTATTTTTCCATTTCTCTATACAACAAAAAAGGTGGGTATCAAATATTTAGATAAAATATATCAAAGCTTACACATCTAGTTCTTTTTATTGGATTTTTTTTCAAATTTATATTTAAAAAAGATCTGGATTGTACCCTTTCAGTATCATTGGTTTCAAAAGGTTGTTTTATTTTGTTTGCGTTTTTTCAAACTAAAGAGTCTATCTAAAAATTTAATACCAGCGTAAACGTATAGTTTTATTTTTATATCCATAAACTTAAAGTTTACTAATATTTATTTGATGAATATGATGAAATCTAGTTTAATCATTTACCTTGAGACTAATAAATAAGTACGCCAATTACGTCTGGGTTTTTTCTATATGGAAGATATATTCATGCAGTGTTGGCTGATGCTATTTATTACCCGAAAATTTCATTTTTTAATTTCTATAATAATGCAATTTTTAGCAAAAAGCTTGGATAAATACAGCAATGTTTATGTCAAATATACACAGCTCTTACACCATATACTTGATCCATGCTTTTATCCTTTGTTAGGCCTACTTCGAATTATTATGAAGAAATAAAAACATATTGAATAATGCTTATTTATTTGCATCGCTCGCATAATATACTGTTTTATTTTTAATAATTATTATATGAAAAATCATTTTTCTTAGGGATCACGTTATAGATAAATTAAATAGATTGTACCTTCATTTTATTTTTTATGGGATCATAATTATTCCTTATTATATAGATTTCAGATAAATCCTTATCCTTTTAAAGTTACACGTTTGAAATCAATCAAAAAACAATGAAAACTTTTTGTAAAAATTATGAACATCCAATTTTGATATTCATTTTCTGTTTTTTAATAAAATTACATAAAGCGTCTCCTCTAGTTTTAATAAAATAATATATAACATTAATATTAGTAGGAAATAGGAAAAATCTTCTAAAACCATGTATTACATTTTTTTGTCGATAAAAAGGGATCAATTGAATGTTTATTTCAAATTTTGTGCTTTATTTTGGTTTTATAATCATATTTTAAACCACAATTCAATAGTTCTTAATATGAACCCAGAATCTATTCTAAAGAACATAGAATAGAGGAAACGCATCAATAGCAGTCTATATCTGTATTCCTATATTTTTTATACTAAAAATTTCCCAATTTTCAAAAAGCTATATATTTTTTAATCAATAAAATCTAGAATTCTAACCCATTTAGTTTAATGCTACAGATTTCGGCTTTAATCTAGTAAATAAAATAATTCGGTTTTATTTTAGTATGTATGAAAATAGTATTTTTAAAAAAACTTCTATCTTTATAAAAAATTATAGGCTTTTAAAATTCTCAATTAGTTTAAATATTGCATTTTATTTTGGAACCACACAGTTGGAAATTTATATAGTCATTAAAATCATGAATATGTTAATATTTATTTATTTTACAAAACTTGATACTTTTTAAAGAGAAACCCTAATCACTATTTATAATTTATCGGTTTTTTGGTAAAATTATACTGTATGTAAATTTTAGCTTTTATATTTATTAGCCTGTAGAATTAGAAAAGAGAAATTTTATTCACAAAAAAAAACCTTAATATAATTGATCATAAATTTATAGTTTTTATGGATATCAAAGTTAAAAAAAAATTTTGTCGAAATATATTATTATCTGGGCAGTCAAACAGCATATGAAATTGCATTTTATGCCTAAAATTTAATATTGTATTCTAAGTGTCTACCTCGGTTAAAAAATCCATATATCGGGAAAATTATGATTGATTTTATCTTTGAACCTTCTATGTTAATTGTTGAATTGGTGTAGATAGAATATATATTTGCAAAGTATAAATTTTTTTGGGTTACAATTAGCTTGATAAAGCTTTAGACTAATAATTAAGACTTTATTAAAACATTAATAGAGCAATAATTACATTTTAGTATTTTATCATCGCACAAAAATCTTTCATTTTCGCGAAAAAGATAATTGATTGAATAATGTTAAATTATTGAACAAATATACATCTTTGTATTTTTTTCGCCTTAAATGTTAAGATAAAAGTAATAATGAATGTTCTTTTCGACATTACAATGGTATATTTTTAAGATGAATGCAAAGATCTAAATAAATCGGAAAATTTTTAACACTTATACATGGTAAATTTATTTTACGTACTGTTTACTGGATTTATAAATAGTCTCGCATGAGGGAACCATAATTATATGTTGTATGTCTACAGAATATAAGAAATTTTGGTTTAAATTTAGCGGTTTAAAACTAATTGATCTATTATATATAGAATTTTGTTTTTAAGATCATCGAATCAACAAAAAAAGAACAATTTAATAATTTTATTAGGCATAAATGATGGCTAAAACTTGGGGTCCCTATATGAGTTCAACAAAAAAAGAACAATTCCACACCACGAGCTATGCCTTTTATATATATATTTTCAAACAAAAACACATTCATTTTTCACATTTAAAATAAAAATTATATGGATCTAATTAAATTTTTGTTTTTTCATCTTTGAATAAAAAATAAATTTGATTTATGTTTTAATAGAATTAGATCTAATACCAAATCCAGGGTGCACCAAAGGGCGTAAAATATGTAAATCATAAATCCTTCAAATTAAAATATTTATAACATGTTGAAATTATTTAAATTGATTTAAAAATATTTCTGGCAATTGATTATTTTATCTTGATAGTTATGATACAGACAGAAACATATTTGCATATTCTTTTAGAAAATTCAAAAAAATACAAACACTATAGAATTCAGTATATTGTGGAATGTGATACGCGCCCGAATGAATCTTTACGTGTACAAATGTTTTGAATTATAATATCTTCAAATCCTTTGTTTTCTATTTTATGTTAAATTGAGTTGAAGCTTTATTTTTATTTTAAATAATAAAGCTTGGAATGTAAACTCTGTATTTTCACGTGTAATATTTATCCATATCGAATATTTTTTTAAAAGCTATGGTAAAGTTTATTATCTATAATTTCATGCGATTGAAACACATTTTATGGTTAGAGTTCTATCTATAAGGGTGACTTAAACTATAAAAATCTAGAAAGAAATTATTGTTCTCAGTAATTTGTTTTTTTTAATCAAGAAAATATCTGTCTAATTTTTCGAATATAATAATAAATTATATGTTTGAAATTATGAAACCCTGGACAAAGACTTTATACGAAGAATATTTAAATTATTGAAATGTAAACTATTATCTTCCGCATTTTCACGTTCAAAAATCTGTAAAGCCACATTTTATTATGATATTGCATATAAATACATTTAAAGTGAATTTTTTAGAATTTCAAGTCGTTTTTTGATCCTATTGTTATATTTCTTTTCTGATGTAAAGCAAACCATGATTCAAATTGGAAAATAAAATCTTGTATTATCATTAAGTTTTAAAAATCTCTCAAAGAGGTTTTTAAAACTTAATGTAAATAATATAGACAATGTTATTAGGTATGATGCGTGGCTAAAAGTATAAAATATATTTCTTTTTTGTACTTTACCTATTCACATCAATTAATTTATATTATTTATAACCTTTCTGATGTGAAAATAAAACAGCAATATAAGATATTTATAAATAAATAAAATCAAATTAACCATGCCTCATTTTTTAATTTAGCAACGAAGATACTAAAATCCCAATAAATAAATAGATAGATATGTGTATTTTAAATTAAGATAAAAATAATTTGTGTCATAAAATTCATCATATAACTATATTAGCCTGATAATTTTATGAAAAAATTGAAATCCGATTTTATTGTTGTAAAAAAATCCTAAAGTACAGCATAATGTTTTTTAATTGGTAAAATATACATAGAATCATCAAAAAATTTTAATCCGAAATTTAAAACTAAACTACGTTTCTGTATTACATGGACAAATTTAATTTCGGGACAGCCACATTTAGAGAAATTACAAGTCTTAATCTTTAAATTGTAAATAAATAAAAGACTAAAAAGGTATCAACACTAATCGCTTTATCAAAAAAATACTTTCATATTCATTCAAAAAATAATATTTATTTATTAATTTTAAGGCTACATATTTTGTTATAATCTTAGTTTTTGTTTACAAGCCCAACTTGCTTGATCTCTCGTGCGCACATCGTATTAATGCTTCCGGCTATTTCTCCTCTCTGAAGTCTTCTAAATACCTATTCTCCGTTCAAGAATTATTATTTTAATGGCTTTGCGAAATGACAAAAATTAATGTATAACTATCTATAGTAATTTTTTTGTAATTCCTATTTACATATTGAAGCATAGTTTATATTTAAAAACTCAAAATCTTTTCAATTATATACAAAAAATTTTAAAGATGTATTACGTAGTTTTAATATGTACTGCAGCCGAACCCCGAATTCAAAAGATTAATTGCTTATTTTCAACTTTTTTTAAATAAATCACAGTAAATACCATTAAAATCTCTACTTTTATAAATAAAACGCTTAATAGTTAATGTTATTGTAATTTCTGGATGTATATTTGAGTAGTAAAGGTTTTTTTTACTGCCGAATCTTTTTTTAAAGCAGATTAATATTTATTATATTCTTAATAAACTTAATATTCTACTTATACACATATTTTATTATCTGAGCTAATGATTATCTTGATATAAGATGAGTTTTTTGAATTACTTTTTTGGTTTTTTTTTCTAAAATAGAAATTAAACAGAACAACATAAGTAGAATAATAAAGAAACATTTATTTAATGACATAAAAAATTTTCTTGTATCTTTAATGTTATTTTTGCTAAAATGAAAATCTAAAATCTGCGATTATTCGCCCATCGCTAAAGATTTATTTTTTCATGACAAATGCTTTAAAAGATAAAAATATTTTTTTTTGGTAAGAAGTTTACTTTGCTTTTTTTTATTTTTGGTGATGTGCATATAAGAATATAAATCTTTTTATTGGAATAAAAGAAACCTTCTGAAAATTACAGACCATAAAGTACTCTTTAAAGTGCCTAAATTTACGGTAAATATCGCCAATCATATTTTTAGAGCTTTATAAAACGGAATTAGTACAGTAAAACTTTTATAAAAGGGTTCTTTAACGATAGTTTATATTTCGTACGTAATAAAATAGAATAGTTCTATACACGCAATTAAACCCAATGTATAATTATGTCTTTTCTGGATTCAGGCTTTATTTATTGTCTAATTCACCATATAATTATGTGTGCTAGAAAACTACTTTAAATTTACATGTCACTTGCATCTTGAATAAAAATTATAGAAAAAATTTATCTTCTTAAATCTAATATTCATGCTAAAGATAAATCACAAAAAGCCGACATTTGAAGGCTTCAAAAATAATATTGCTTAATACGATGATGCATTATAATTTTCTTGACGTGTAACCAATTTATAATGTTGAAGGTGTCAACTCTTAAAATATTTATAGAAATACATTTGTTAAAGTACAATTTTGTAGTCATTATTTAGAAATTGACCATAATTAAATGTATTTTTTGAATAAACTGATTATATTACATGTTCTATTCTTTAAATTTAGCATATTAGGTATTTACTGCACAAATAAATTTGAATTTTTTAAATCGGTAAGTATCATAAAGCTAAAAGATATGTATGTTTGATTCTCGCGAAGGTTTTCAGAAATAAATTCATATTAATCAATTCATTATTCTAAAAAATTAACGATGATTATTTTCATGTGGTATTCTAGAAGAGTTAAATAATTTCTGTTAAATGCAAATTAATTGTATAGCGTTGAGTTTACTTAAGCGTCCAAGAAAACAATAATGAGCTGAAATTGTTTTCAAACAAGAGCATACTATATATTTTTGGCATTATTTACAATAAAATCTGCAATTCCATCCTACTTAAATTTCTAAAAAAAAAGAGCTATTTTCGATGCAAGTCATATATAATGATTGAAAGATTAATATTTTAAATAGTGCTAAAATTCAATCGGTCGCAGGAATACTAGAAACCAAAACAATAAGAAAATGCTTGAAATTTTTTTATGTATTTTTACGACATTATTGCGAAAAGGTTTTTGTAAAATCAATTTTGATTTTATTCCCTTAAATCATGAATTAATTATAATTTGTACTATTCTCCTTAAAAAAAAGATTGAATATTAAGATTGAAGAAACATTTCGTTTCTGAAATTCAAAAAAAAATTATGCAGAAACAAGGTTTTAGATACAGACCTGATCAATATGGATATAAAACGGCCTTAACGTATTACAAATTTTTTTGTTGGTGAATTGAAAAAAAATGATTTTTATCATTTTTAACTGTATCCACTGCAGCTTTAATGCAAAAAATTGATAAAAAACTATTTTTACAAGTAAAAAGAGAGAAATGATGTTTAGTCGCACGAATAATTATCCTTAGAAAATGATCAATATGTATCTAGATGCAATAATCAAGTGAAATAGATGGATTTGTGGCCGGTTTATAAAAAATACACAGGTTCTGTGGTGTATAAAATAATATAAATAGTGAAAATTAGTAAAAACATCTTCGTATGTTTTTTCTTGAAAATATGTTGCTACTATAGAAAAAACTTGACAAAAAATATCTCGTAGGTTTAATATATATCGATTCATGCAATTATATATATAATGTAATATTATTGGAATTTCAACAACATCTAAATTTAAATAAAAACCATAGAAACGTTTTTTAGCGTCCAAAAAAAAGACAATATAGGGGCTAATTACATTATTTATTAGGAATATTCATTCTAGATAAATCCAAAAAGATATTTGATAATATATTTACATTTTTTATAGAATATAGCAGCCTTAGTGTTTAAAGCTGTAATATTGTACTTGTGACATTATTTTTAATGCAAAATAAAATTCAATGATAGTTCCTTGCAGGCAGTTCAATATGAGAAAACTTTGGCTTAAAAAAGTTCATATTCAATATTGAAACGTGTATTAAAAATTATTCGGCTTTTAGACCAACTTAAATGGGTTATATAGTAAACTTTATATGCATTTGAAATTTAAGTAAACAAATATATAATAATGAAACTGATTCTGAAAACTGTACAAATAAAAAATGTTTTAAAAAATACATATCCGTTGTATTCCTTTAAGTGTGTTGTTATAGTTATGTCTTATCAAACGGGATTCAGTAGAATATTTTAAATTAATATAAAATGCGCTGTTAAAACCAACATAAAAGATTAATCATAAAAAAATAAAAATAAATTTAAGTTTTAAATTATTATTGACTTTTAACCTTATATTTTTGCTTAGAAACTACTGCCATAAGTCATAAATTCTGATTATAGGGTCTCAAAATACCATCAATTATGTATAAAGAAGCAAAAATACTAATGGCTGCAGAAAGACGCGCAAAAAACAATAGTTTTATATAGATGTTTACATAAATAAGTGTTTTTATGTAAAAAATTCATTTTTTTTGGGTAATAGGTAAGATGTAATTGAATCAATTAAACAAAATATTTTATATATAAGAGGTTAAAGTTTTCTTTGAATTTATAAAAAAAGATTTTTACTAACGATCTAAAAGATTTTTTTTAAAAAACCTAAGTTCTTGATACATTTATATATGTGTAAACATATATAAAACCTTTTTAAAGGATCACTATTTTTAGTATTTAACATAAAAAATATCAATTGCGCTTACAAATTAGAGGTCATATAAATTTTGTGCCATATTTAAACAATTTTGTTTGATTTTTCATCCAAAACAACCGTAATATAAGTTAAAATAAAGTATAAAAAAATTATTTAAGATTTTTATATGTTAAAGCTAATTATTTTATCATTTAGAATAACTTTATTTTTCAGAATCGCATGCGTTTTAGTTTGTTATTTTTACGAATCAATTCTTAATAGAAATACAGAATATATCATCACGAACCGGATAGTAAAATATAAGGCTTGAAGGCAACGAAAATTTAATATACCATTGAATCTTCTCTGGTATTTGAATATTTGAAGCATTATATAAGTTATTGTGTATCATTATTTAGCTGTAGAATTTTTTTCAAACAGAAGCTGAAGATTAATCGGATACAAAAATGGTTAGAATAAGATAAAATTTAAAAAAAGTATAATTTATGAATATTTTGCATTAAGAGAGATGCTAAATTACTTTTTTGTCTAAGACTCGATAAAATAAAAAAAATATAAGCATAATATCAAATTTTAAAGATAAAAAGATAACTGATAAATTTTATGCATGGAAAAACATACTAACAAAAATATAATTATATTTTACAAAAATTTCAGGGCTGTAAATTAGAATGTCTTCAAAAATCATTGGTTAAATTAAAAAACACATCGTGTAGTTTGTTTCAAATTAGTTCTGTATTTCATGATTGATTAAATTTTATAATTTTTATATAAACGTAATTACACCAAATATGTTATCTTTAAATATAAACTGAAGAATAATTTTTTTTCATGGGTGTATGAGGGATGATATATGCGATGACACATTCTAAATGTGTTTCTGTGTATATTGAGTCTTACTTTGATTCCCGTTCGAAGTATTGGTGTGTCTGAAATTTTTTATTCGAAACGGTGCGTAGTAAAAGATATTTCGGTTTCTTGCTCGAATTTTACTCCAGAAAAAAGTAAATTCAAGATTCAAAAAAATCCTTCAATATGGATCTATCACGTATAATTTATGATGATATTATTTATTCATACATCTAATCCCCATAATAATTTTAAATTATTTCAATGTTATTTTCCAAGATATAAATCTTGATTTTTATCAAGTTTTTTGTTATAGATTTTAACATCTCGTTTTGAGAAATTTATAGATCATTATACGATTCATTTACAAAGCTTTCGGTAACTACCGAAAAGTTTCATGCTTTAAAACTAATATATTATCGTATTTTACGAATTTAAAAAGCTTCTCCGTATGTAGTATTGATCCTCGAAAGATAGTTAAATTGTGTTTAAGCGTTATTTTAAGGTCATACCTCATAATTCTTCTTTTTCTGAAGACATATAATATTTTATACCAAAAAAAGGTATATTCAATGAATAATCAATTTTAATGACAAAATAGCATTATTGTATATTTCTATTCTTCCATATATTTATTTAAATAAATTATTCTGAGAGGCAGAGGCTGTGATAAAGACATGTAACATTAATTCTTTTTATAAAAGATGGCTATAAATGTATTTATTGTTAATTTTATTCTCGATTCATTGAATTTAGCCATCAAAAATTTGGATTGCTCTTTAGAAAATACTTGCTTAATATTTTATTCTGCCATAACGCTTTGATTCTCACTCAATGTATATTCTTCTTTAAAGACTTATTATTATTAATTCAAGTTTTTATATTAATCCTATTGTTTGTGCATATGCTTCAGTTGGCATTCCTTATTTTTATTTGCAATTTATACTTAATGAATAAAAAACGAATTTTTATCTGAACTATTTTTAGCCCTATTAACAAGAATATGATTTTTAAATACCTAGTTTTATAGATTTTATGATATTTGGGATACTATGATAAGGGAAAGCCATAAACTCGAAGAGCAAATTTTATTTGTAAGAAAAAAAAATACGGAGGCCTAAATTTACATATTAAATATATGTTGATATCTAGAACAAAAAATGAAATATATTGTATATCTAGAAATAAACATCAGAATTCTTATCTTTAAATCTTCATGTTGTCTTTTATTTAAAAAAATTAAACATATTTTTAACCACAATTTTGTTCCGGACCAAATAATTCCTTACTATCTTGATAACTCTGTTTCAATTCTTTAGAATGTGTCACGCCTAAATATTTTGCAAACTTTTCGCCTTTTTTATATAAATATCAAGTTTTTTTTTTGATAATTATAAAAAAATATCAATGTTTAACCAAAGACTAACAATTTTTGTAGATGGGTCAGTGTCATATAATAAACATAACTTTTAAATTCATTTAAATATTTTATAGCTGGAAATAAGTCCTTTTATTTTTATGGATTCTATAATTATTTTTAAAGACTGTGATCAACCACTAGAAGCGTCGATACCGAAAACGCCACAGTTCTAATGGCATGGTCTTGATCTTGTGAGAATAAATAACACCTTAATATGTTTGATCATATATTTATCATGGAAGAGAACATCATTTTTAATATTTAGACTTTGATATAGGCAATAATGCTGGTAGAAACTCAAATGATTGGCTTAAGAATAGCTAAGATAAATAGGCTGGGCTTCTGTATGTTGTAAATTTATTCTGAAAATAAATTTAATTTACATTTATATCAGTTAATTGTTTGTATATGTTGATTCATATGCTCTTAAAGTTAGAAACAATACAATTTATCTTGATTGAAAATATAGAAAGGTTTAAAAATACCCTACAGCAAGCTTTTATAAAACATATACTATTTTAATATAGGAAAAGTTTTTGATTAAAATTGAATAATATAATCAGTAGTCTAAAAATATATCCTCACATAATGAAATAAAATTAAAAAAGAAATTTGTATGAGAAATTGAATATAACAAATTCATAGTTATAAAATGCATATTTAATAAAATAAATAAAACTACAAATTTAGGGCACAAGGACAAAGTTTCCCCTTTATAGAAAATTTCTACATAATCTTTTTTATATTATAAATATTATTTCAATTTTTTTTATTATGCCACCACCCCATACAAATTTAATCACTGCTCGAGGGAATGCATTTACTTGCAACTCCTCTATAATAACAATAGAACTTTTAACCCGACTATGGTTAACACATGTTATATATTTATCCTTTCAGGTGTTGTCTCGCACATGAATTCAAATATAATTGAACTTTGAAAAAGAATTCGCGATTTTTGATATATTTTTAATAAATGGGTAAACTGTAAATTAGGGTTCAAAAGAAAACTGTTCGAATATTTATTATTTATATAAATCTTATGATATATTTACACAATATAACTTTGGCGATTTATTTAACTTAAAACAAAAAAAAACATAATTTTTTTGCTTTAAATAGCCACTGTTATGTTTTTTGAAATATATTTCCTTTGAATTATTTACAAATAAAGGTGTTTAAAATTTCTTTTAATAATTTTTCTTCTAATCATTTGACGTATCTCCTAATAAATAACATCCGAATTTTTGAAAGACAGACAACTAAAATACGCATTTATTTTTCTGAAATATAATAACAATTATTTGTTGGATTATATTTAGTTTTGATAATAATATAAGGTAATTAAATAGCGTTAATTCAAAAGTTATATTTTAAAACAAGCCTATACTAAATAATTTCTTGTGTATTATTAGTATGATTAATTCATAATGCCAGATATCTTTTTTTTATGATTTTTTCGGGGTCAAACATGAAATATAGTTAAATATAGATTATCTATAAATAAGGGTGGTGTGGTTGAGTGGTTTACAAGTCTGACCCCTAGGTCAGGGGTCGCGGGTTCCATTTCCACCCACCCCACTAATTTCCGAAACGAATTTACTCTAAAGAAAAATACCCAAGGGGGCGGCCAGTGGACCTTAAAAGATAAACCATAAAGCACTGACAAGCCACGAGAAAAAGGAGGTTGCTGTGTAAGCCGTTGAACTGTGCCTTCAGTATTGAAAAAGATCCCACACCGTTCAGCAAGGATATAGGTAAGTGTAGAGTGTGGTTGTAGCTTGTAACTTGTAGCGATGAACAGTAGACAGAATCTCATTCCCTCCACATAATGACTGCCGCCTATGAGAAAGGGCCCAATCCACGGTGATTACGGGTGACAAGAAGTGCTGGAGGAGTCCCACAGAGAGACGCAGCAGTTAAGCAATAGTTCCTATGTATATAAAGCGAACTTCCTAAAAAGTAATAGAAGTAAACATAAATAAATAAAGTAAATTCGATTAGAATTTAAAAAAATCTATAAATAGATAGAGCTCTATTAGTTTAAGGGGCTATAAAAATATATGCATCAAAAAATGGCTCTAAAAAATTTAAAAATCATCATGATCAGTATATTTTTTATTAAATTATAATAAACATTTTTCTGTGGTATTTTTTGTATATAAAACTTTTGGCAATTTGATATAAACATAATCAAGAATATTCATTATTTTATATCTTGGTCGTATCATTCATGTTATAAATATCAATATATTTTTTTGCCAAATATTACACTTTTTTATTTATCCTGCACCATTTCAATACCTATTCAATAAAAATTAATTTAAAATTTTCGTAAAATATAGTTTAGATTACATTCAAAAATATGCCAAATTTTTTCTTTTATATTTATCTAAATTATTTTTCTTATATTATTTTGTTTTAATCAATATAATTGTAATTCGCCTGAATATTTATAATAAAATTAGATGTTTTAACTTTATCAAGTCTATTGGGCGAAAAATTCGGAATGAGTAACCTTTACACTGAATTTACCTTTATTTACTTGTAATTGTGCTTGAAAATCGATCTTGTATCTTCCGATATTTACTGCGATAGCACTTATTTTGTAACCCCGCCTTAAAGGGAAATGCTAGCAATAACACTTGTTTGTAAATGCTAAAAAAATACTATATCCTAAAAAACATAATACATTAAAAATATACAATAAATTAATCTTTTATACCAAATTTAGGGGAATTGTTCATCATATACAGAGATACGTTATATACGATAATAAAAAATCGAATTAACAAAATATATTATTTCCATCGTTTTATTGTAAATGTAAAAAAAAAATTTACTAGAATTTATATGGGCTCTTCATATTTTTTCAGGGGATCTCAAATAGTACCATGGGCTATGATGCAATGTAAATTAATTATATATTATAGGCCGAAAAGTCGAGATTATTGGCTCTATAAGAGAGCCTAAAGTTTAATTCATAATTAAGTTTACATATTAGTTCAATTATCAAACTTCCATATTATAAATATGCCGAACATGATAAGAATAATCGTTTAGATTTTATTATGTTTTTGTCTCCAAATTATTTCAGTTATTAATACCTTATTGATTTTGTATTTACAACAAATTACAAATTTTAAATGAACAATTCAGAAAGATTGGTGTTTATTCGTTTTATACATTAAAATCAATTCCAATAAATTTACCCGATAAATATGCGGTAATTTTAGATGTGAATTATATCATTATTGGTCCATAAATAAATATAATTCATGTCAAATCGTAAATTTTTAGGATTTTCGTGCATAATTATCTTATTTAGAAAGTTAGACTTCTATTAATTGAACAGAATATTTCACAGTTCTTATAAAATGGATAAATTTAATAAAAATAAAGCTAAAAATTGCGTCTTAAACAATATTATAACAATTTTAGGTGTTTATATTGTTTAAATATGCATTAAAAGATTTTATATTTATTTTTCGATAGATAAACTCCGCTTTGATTTCATTTTACATTTATTGGACTTTAAATTTTATAAAACCCCCTTTTTGGTGAATTATAAAAAGTTGAGCTGAAACCATAATATAGAAGTTCAAATGCTACTAAAACTTAGATAAATCGCTTTTGATTTGCTGATCTTAAAATATTTTTTTTGAATTGGCCTTAAATCGTTTTTATGTGGTTAACATTATATGATTATTTGATTTTTTAACTTTTACATAAAAATTATAATTTTTTTGACTATACAATATCTAAATATGAAGCATATTTATTTAAACATTGTGTATGAGTCTTAAAAACTTGAATTTGGTATTGTGAATTATGGTTTTTTATTAAAAAAAATAAATAACCATGTATCATTTCATCAATTTCATATTAAATAAGCGTAATTACAAAGCCACCATCACCGAACCCATATTCATAAAACTGCACATTAGTTTATTTATTTATTTTCAAACGAATAATAATTCTAATTTAAGCAAGAATCAAATATTGTTTTAAATTGGGTGGGCGAACTTGAACAGCTCATTCGTTTTTGTTAAGATAGGGGCATAAATGGAAATAAAAATATCATTTTAATAAAATTTTTATTCATCTTGGCTGATTGATCAGTGTCATATTAAATTTGAAATGTCAAAATAATAATTGGTAAACAATCGGTTCACTACAAATCTAATTTGACCATATGAAAAAAAAATTGATCGATATAAATTAAATGATCCTTGAATTCTCGATTCACCCTTTAGATAAATATATATTTCTATAAAAGGAATATATTGATTAAAAACAAAAAATGATCCAATCGACATCTGGGAGTATAATTCGTCAAATAACTTCAATTTTTTATTGGTTGTTTTGAATATAAAAATATAAATATGAAAAAAAATTTAAAAATCATGACAGAAAAGAATGAAGAGAGTTCAAGCAATGGATGCGGGCACAGGATATTCGGCTTCAGTATGGTCGCGTTTACGATTATATTTACAATCGCTTTTTACGCTATTCTATATTTTTACTGCAAATATGGGTTGTTATGGTATACTACTTTGAATATATTATTGGTTTGTATTCCAATATTATGTCTGATGAGTCTCTTTGTTCCACCCAAATTTCAATATTGTGTGCAGCCTTGTGTTTTAATTTCAGCAATGCTTGTTAACTTTTTGTTTTATCATTATGCAACAACACAAATCTTCGTAAATAGCGATTACACCGATGGAATGATGAAGAGTTTGGAGAAACATAATGCTATTTTTATTTTTATACTGCCTACGGATGGTTTACCTGATGATGGTGAGATGAATATAGATGTCAGCAACATAAGTAAAACAATAACCGAGAAAATTGCCGAAGAGAAAGAAAAAATAAAGAAAAGTGAATCAAAAAATAAAATGCAAGTTATAAATATGTCTATCGAAGGACTAAAAAATAAAAAGGATGCTGTTGCTGTGTGGGAAACCATTCAAAAATATAGATTTACAGATATTGCACAGCAAGGTATTATCAAGTTAAATGTCATCGGATTATCTGACGCTGCCGAAAAGGCAATTAACAAAAGAGATTTTGAAGAAAAATATCTTACTAAGAAAAAAAAAGATGCATAGATCATGCTTTTATCATAAGATGCTTGTGTTTGTTAAATAAACCATAAAAAGTAAACATGTTTTTTTATTTATATTTCCGGGTTAAAAGTCAAAAATATTTTCTATTTCGTCTTGCTCACTACTTTGAGTCACACAATATTGCGATCTATCAGATTTATGTTTATAATTTTTGTTTTCATAGTTATCAATTTCACTATCTATATTATTACCATCTTTTTTATGATGAGAAATGATATAATGTAGCCTGGCACAGGTCCCCATAATTACAAATGTTAATCCAACATAATGACCAAGTGCCAACATACTACTGACTAAAACATATAAATCTACACAAGATTTTAATAAACTTCTACTGTTTTCTAAATTATTTTTATAAAGATATTTATTTAATTGCTTTTTGAGGTGGACTAGTTTACGAAGCATAATTGATGATTTGTGCTCATTCTTAGTTCTATGAACTAATTTGAATAATATTTCCTTTTCCGTATCCATAAAATCATCTAATTTATTCATTCCTAATTGAATGGGGTAAATATTTATCGTCACTTGTGTGTTAAAATCTCTAATGTAAAAAACACAACTATGCTCTACTTAATAGTTTTATTTGATGAAACCAACTAAAAGTATTTTTATAGTGCATCTATAACCGAAATTAAACACATATCAATATATGGGACAAATAAATAGACTTGAGCTAACTATTACCATAAAAACAAATCTTTCGATTCTTTTGATTTTTGAAAATGAATTTCATAATTTATTGGAATATTAAAATTACATTTTATGTTTGACAGAACACAAAAAAATATTAAATAAAAGTTTGTATAATACAATAAATTCCATATCAACCATTTGTAAATTTTTTATTTATAAAAATAACGATGTATTTGAGTAGAATATAATTTTTTCAATAAATCTATATCGTGAAAGATATTAGATTGTACAAATTTTATGCATATACAAAAAGAAATCAAGTTATATTTTTAAAAAGATCATGTATATAAAGTTCTCAAAAATTAAATAAAAAAAAATGATGACATTATTAGATTTATTTTATGCCTATTATGTTTGAAGTCAAATTGTTGGTGTCAAGAAGCTGTTTGGTATGTACAAAAGAAAATCATCCGATTTAACAGCAGTTTTTCAAAGATAAAAAAACAAAAACAGTTAGCTTGTCTAACATAATAAATTAAAAATTAATTTCAACCACAAGCATAAAACTTATAACTCCTATATTAATAATACCATCATATTATATTCCAAAAAAAATTATGTTTAAATAGAAAAATTAAACAAGAAATCCTTCGTCTACTTATTTAAAAAACATACTGGATCATACATTAATAAAAAAATCTTAATAAAATTAAATAAATGATTCCTAATCAAGTGGTTTATTTATTCTAAAGTATTTTTTTGTAAAATCCTCTCCATGATAGCTTTAAACAAACGCTTATTGATTTTTACTAAATTAAATCAACGTTATATTATCATCCATTAATTATGATACAAAATCTCTTGCTAAAAATAAAATCTTACTTTTTTTATTTTATTGTTGTTTTTTGCTACTCAAAGTGGCTCATTTTGGCATATAGCGTTTGTTTAATTTTAATGAATTCAATTTCAACGTATTTTACAAATACAGGAATAATTTATCTGCCATAACATAGAATCTCTCTTTTTTTAGTGTCAAATTTATCCGCAAGTAAAATTGTTTTCGATTATTCATTGTAAATTTTTTCCTTGTGCTTTAAAAGCAATATTTTCTCGGGTTTTATGTTATTAATTTGGTTATTTTTCCTCTAAAATGAATATAAAAATCTTAGACTAGATATAAATATGGCTGAATCTTAAATTAAAAAAGAAATTCTGTTCTTAGGAAGGTTTATGCAATTAAGACCGCAAATTTCTGTCAAAAGTTCAAAATAAATATCTAGCGAGTAGCTTTAAATAAAAAAACAATAAAACACATCAACAAGATATGGTTATTTGTAAAAAGTTTGTATTAGCGAAGAAAAAAATAAATTCAGAACGTTGCAGCATAAAAATCTTGTAAACTCGTGTTAAAATTTCAGGGAAAGGATAAAAAAACGCAAGAAAAATATAAAAATCATAAAATTTGACTTTTTTTATATTTATTTTGTGAATGATATTATGATTGTAAGATTTGTGGAATAAAAGTAAAATCCCAGGCCTATAATATTTATAATTTCAATTTAAAATGTGAATTAACAAAAGAGGTATATATAACTGTATATAGAGCTAAACACGACCATTTTAATATGTTATTTAATATAACATAAGCTGGAAGTTTTGCAGTAGCTATCTAAAAATAGACATTTGTAACAGAAATATAAAAATTAAAAATATCCTAAAATAAAACATAAAAAAAAGTTTATAGCACGATGTTTTATTGCTGAAACCATAACAGCATACAAGAAATATATATTTATCATAAAATTGCTTTTCACAGGTAAAATATAAAATTTGCAATTTAAATTTTAAATAACTTTATTAAAATCTAAATATTCATTTGTATTTTTTTAAGCGTTAATTTGTATTTTTGGTCGTTTCTATACTGATATTTTCCAATTTATTTGATATTTAGTAAGTGCCACAAATCAATAGTCTGAGCGGTGATAATTAAAGAGGCAAGATAAAGCCAGATAATCGGTTTAATATTCTAATGGAAAAGGATCAGAGCTGGGAATTAAATTAATAATTTGGAGGTAAATACATAATTTGGAGGCAAATACATAATTTGGAGGCAAAACATAATAAGAAGCAAATCAAGTTTCAGAGGTAAATTCGAATCAGATACAGAATTATATTTGGTGTGAAATACTTAAATGCCACGAAATCTAAATTTGGAGGCAAAAGTCTAAATATCAATATTTTTTTTTGAAAGTATAATAAATAATGCTCAATTCAAAAAAAAAATGGTAAAAAATATAGGTTTTTTCAATATAAAATCCCAAAGCTGGACAAGAATAATTTGAGTTTTATAATCTTACACATCACTACAAAACTATACAAATCAATATGAGACACCAGTTCTTATTAAATACAGGTAAAATCATTCCAATCCTCTAAAAAAAACGCTATAATGTATTCAATATGCGCATAATTCACTGTAATTTGTAAGTTCACACAATTTTAATCTGTTGTCATAATTCACTGTAATTTGTAAATTCAGACAATTTTAATCTGTTGACACAATTCACTGTAATTTGTAAATTCTCACAATTTTAATCTGTTGAGCGTAAATATTTTATAAGTTTAAAATATAAATGTTTAATTAATAAATAATCCTTTGAAAATTGATGTTTTTCAGCTCTTTAGATGGGCAAACTTACCAGCTTTTTTTACCTTTTTGTTTTTTTTTGTTTAAATCTCTTATTTTTTTACACCACAGTCAAACTTCTTTTTGTATTTTTACTTTCTTCATTATTATATTTTTTGTGGTGCTTCATTAATTTCAATTATGTTATTGTCACTTTCTAATAAAGCATGAGTGTTTAATTTAATTTTTATTTAGTCCTTGATTATACCACTATATCATTTTGGATAGTTTTACGGTTACTTCTTTACACTTATTATCACCCTGTCGATGTCATATGTATTCATCCCATACAAATTATCAAAAAAACAGTGATTATATATTTCATTGTACAAAAAGATATATATGACATTATAAAACTTTTAACAATCTTCTTTATTGCAAATAAATATTTTTAGGCATTACACTAATATTTATACGGTAAAACATTTTCAACTTAATTTTATACTTTTGCAATTTAATGTTTATTATTCGCTACAATAAGAAATTCATCAATACTATTTTAATATATAAATACTACTTGAAAATAAAATTAAATGAACAAAAAATTGGCCATCGGCGATAGAATCAGATCTTAAAAGGCCATGAAGAGGGCAAGATTTACGTATCAAAGCGCTGATGCTGTTCATAAACCCATATATCATTTTTTATATTATTAATTTAGGTGAAAGTATGTGAAGAATTAAGAAAACCGCTCGGTATAAAATAAACAAAATAAAATCGCCTCAGAAACAATATAAATGATATACCGTGTGATACCGGATGATTTTTTGAAAAATTTTATAAATTTAAAGGCCATAAACCATGTAACATTGAATAAATTTCTGTGAATAGACAGTATAAGTTAACTTGAATGCATACACTATTGGTTTAAAATATTACTGTTGGTTTTAAAAAAATAGATTTCTGCAAAAATCTGACGAGGAAAACGAATATTTCAATAGATTTCTTACTTTAAATAATGAAAAACCATTTCTTTACGTGAATTCGGAATCTGAATATCTTTGCGACAAATGTTTTTCAAAATATTTAGAATACTATTATAATTAAAAACGTTTATCAAAAGATCAAAAAAAAAGTGTTATCGCTGCTATGAGGAATTAAAAATGAGCAATTATATGATATTTTAATAATTATTCGACCAAAAAAAATTTTAAATATTCATTCAAGCATAATTACAAAATACATAGTCTGTAAATTATCTTGATTGATGTTTTTATACATAAAAAAAAGGTTGAAATATTTAATCGAAGAAGCTGATCATAAATTGATTTTTTTACCTCCGTAAAGTTCACATATGAACCCGATAGAAAAATCCCATAAAATTAAAGTTATTGATTATATTATGAGAAATGACTTTATAAAAGAAAAAAATTAAATTAAACACAAATTGTAGAATAAAATATAAAAAGGAATCAAAATAAATGTAAAACTATTAAATTAATTACAAAGACAATTAAGGTAAAAAAATATATCAATTAAATTAAGCAAATAAACTATACATTTAGCCTTTATGGTTCTCTTTCTTTATAAATTAAATGGAAATTTATTTGTAACTTCATCTTTTTACAAAATAAAAACCGTAATAAATATATTTATGTGTTTAAGAGATAGCGAAATGTATCTTTGTGGATCTTTAATTGATTTGTTTATTAACTTGGGGCCTAATATGTTTGAGTAAATACGTTTTCCACACCAAAAAATTCCTATATTCGTTAAAATACCTAGCGTATCATTTTTTTGAGATCTATGGATAAAATTATGAGCCAGATAGCAATTTTATTTTACTAAAAAGTTTGAAGCTATTAAAGAATAAAACACACAAAAAAACGAAATTATATAAGAAAACTGATAAATTTGCGATTTTTCTTGTAAAATCATCGTTACTCATAACTAAACATTGGTATTTACATGTCATTCTAATAAAATCCAATTTTTTCTCATAAAATCATCGTTATTAGAAACCAAATATTAGACTTTATATGTCATTCTAATAAAATCTAGATTTTTCTCGTAAAGGCATCGTTATTAGAAACGAAATAATGGTATTTATATGCTATTCTTCTAAAATCTATATTTTATTTATAAAATAATTGTTACTCGAAACGAAATAATGGTATTTATATGCCATTGTGCACATATAAGGCTATAATTATATCCGAAATTCAGAATCAATATTGACTTTACAAAAACACATAAAAAATGGTGCCAATATTAATTTAGTAGGCACAATACACTAGCTAAAATAAATAGCTATATATAATAAATCAAAGACCATTTTATAAAAAAATCATAAACAAAAAAAATCCCGAATGTGATTGTGACCCCGTATGAATATTATGTATGTGTCTTAGATTTTAAAAGATGTTGTATATGACTTTTTTTTATGAAATATTATTTTTTGGAAACAAATAATATTTTTCATGGTCTATAGAGAATAAATTGAAAACACAACTAGGGGAACAAAATACGCATGATTTTTAAAGCTCTGTTGTTTTTTATTATATTTTTAAATTTCATATTCTTTACCATGCAAGATCCAGATTCGGCTATTTCTATTTATATTGAGTAACACAAGTATATTTACCATTTTTCTATTACAATATTTTTTTTTAATCATTCAAACCAGATTCGCAGTAAATAGAGTTCTATAAATTCATCCTTATATTTTTTTTATTGAATATAATATTCGACAAAAAGATTTTTTAAAAGTTACTTGATCTTTTATAAAAAATCAATAATTTTAGCATTAAAAATCTTTATATATTGATAGATTATTGTTTCAATTGATTTTTGATTGCATATAAGAAACTGTGATCTATTTTGACTATTTTTTTAAGGTCAAAAAAACGTATAAACTAATTAGAGATATTTATTTATCTTTAAAAATAGTTAATTCGTTAGTTTAATTTATAAATATACCATAGTGTATAATTTTTGCGATCTTTATTTGTATTGCAATAATTTATAACATTCTTGATCATTAATTTACGAAAATAATACTTTGATTTATAAAGCATTTATGCCACAATCTTCGTTTATTCTTATCATTGTGATTGCGGTGATTATTTATATTTACAAGATCGCATTCGATGTTGAGATGTGTATATATGATTATACCATATTTAGAAAATTTATGTGATATACATATGCTTTCTTATATAAGAATCACACAAAAAATAATCATATACCTTTTAGCCCGTGAACTTGATTTTAGGGTGATAAAAAACTTGTTATTTCAAGTTTATAAACTAAAAAAAATATGTTTAGCTTTTTTTATTCAATAAATACGAAAAGGACATTAAAGAATGTCAGAAAGAATATATTCAATTTTTATAATTTTATATATCCAATTGCGAAAAATATTTTATAAAATTAAATCTTATTTACAGTTTGATCCATATTTATATATTGAGATAAAAATGTTTATAAAATACAATTTTTGATTAGATTATAAAATGCTCATTTTTTATATGCATGTTTAGCCCTTAGAAGACAAAATTTAAATTCAATTACTGAATCACTTGTACCTGAAGATAAATAATTTCCCACATGCGATTAAAAATATAAAATTTACTACTATTGTTATTTTTAAACCACATGTGCTTTTTTCAGACCCCACATAATAAATTTTATTATCGCACAATGAAAATAAAAAAATAAAAAAAATATTGCTGATTCTTTGTGTATATAATCATGTACAGTAAATTTTTATTGTAAAATTATACAATTAACAGGGGTATTTTCAAAGTAATAGATTAAAAACCATGAATGAAAATAAAAAGGAGTATAAATAGAATTTATATTTCTAAAAAAAAATGGTTTTAATCTATATGTAAACACCTTTTACAAAATTTATATTTAGATATGACTTTGAGATAAGTGATTATGGGGATTATAATAAAAAAATACACGAAAAATTATAATAGTAATTGTTTATTTTGTATTTATTTTCCAATGCAGTCACCTACTCTGACCAAGGTCTCAATAGACGCCAAAGAGTTGGCATATATCTTTTCATTCAGTTTTATTTGATTTTTGAAAAGTAGCACGATTGTGCTTCCTCCAAACTCGAACCACCCTATTTCTTCCATAACATCGATAGTTTGATCTAACTTTATTTTCAATTTAATAGAACCAACTAATGTAGCGCCAACAGCCACAAAGTATATTGTTCCAAATTTTTCGGTTTCTATTTGAATAACTACCCTTGTATTTTCGGTCAAAGCATTGGTTTTTTTGATTGAAAGTGGGTGAACAGTCAAATATTCGCCAAATATATAATCTATTGTTCTTATAACACCTTTTAGAGGCGAATGAAATCTATGGTAGTCTTGTGGTGCAAGTCTACACAAGAAAACAGATTTAATATCCTCTTTTTTCATGAGTAAAGACGCAATGGAAAATTTCTTTCCCTTGATCCATATTTTTGTAGCATCCTCTATAGTTTTAAATGCTAGCATCCTGCAATCAGTGGGTGATGAAATACCATCTTTGAATTCGATATTTCTAGCACCGGGTTTTAATTCCCGGCTAAAAAATTCATTAAATGAATTAAAACTATCTTTATGGAGTTTTACTTCAGTCATATCAATATTAAAAAAGCGAATGAAGGGATCAATTGCTTTCCTGCTCTTCGGATTTTCGAACTTCGATCCCATTCTCAAGGTCATTTTTTTGACGATCTTCTTGTATATTTTGCTTTCAATAAGTCTATTTGAAAAGAGAAAAGTAAGTGCAAATTTCATTTTTGCGTAAATCTTCTCAGCACTAATTTCTCCGCTATGAAGATCCTTAACAAATATAGTTGTATCTGGTAATGAAAATCTTGAGTTCGTAAAAACAAAATAAAAAAGTATTTTCGAAAATATAGAACTATTTTTTGTGCTGTTTTTTATCAAAGATTTTAAATACTCTTCACTTGTGTAGAATGCGTGATAAGTTTTTACTGGAAAAACAGATTCCTGCTTCTTTTCTATATTTAGACATAGTGCCCCAAAATCCAAAGTATTTGGTATTACTATATTTTTAAATAGGCTCATAGTTTTATTAAGAAAAAATCCATTTGATAATAGCTTGATCGAAATGTCTTCAATATATTCTCTATTGACGAATAAATTAAAACTCTCATTACCAACTATTTTTCTTTTGTAAGTTTGTTCTTTAATTTTTATTTGTAGTGTTTGTGGAATATTGTGATCATCAGTTAGTCTTATATTAAACGCCAAGATTATAAAGAGAGATGTCTGTGTGTTTTCACATGTAACTTCATCGTCCGTGGTAAATGAGGAAGAATTATCGTTGTATTTCACCGAAGTAGTTTTAATATTTTTGTTCTTATAATAATTTGAATCTTCCTCTTCATTTCGTCTACTCTCAAAATTATTTTTTTCTTTTTCATCTGCTCCTTCTTCGGTCAACTCTATTGATTGGTGATTTTGCTGTGATATTTCTGCAAAAGATATTGGAAGCTCATCGGCTTTCTTTTCCTTTTTATTATATCTATTTCTATAAAATTTTCGAATTCTGTTAAATATAGCCATGGCACAATTCGTGGGTGTTAAATGCTGCAAAATATTTTAGAGTCATAACTATATTTGTAATATTGATATAATTATTCCTTTTTTAGTGGTAAAAGACCTTTGGAATACATTTGGATATTCTATCATAGTTAAAATATTCTCTCGATCAAGAAAATATTATTAAATTATTTAGATCATTTCAGTATGTTGATTTGTTAAATCGTATTTTTAAATTAACATTTATTAATTAAATAAATGATTGGAACTTGAAATTCTAAATAAAAAAAAAATGCGATAAATCGAAAATTTTGCAATCAGTAAATGATAAGAAAGGTTTATTTAATATACGAAGTCATGAAATTTTCATTCTTATCTATGCATATTTAAAACCGTTCCAGTATTTTTCATGGAATGCTCGTTTTTAAATTAGATAAGAAGTTCAAATAGTGAATTTTTGGAACGTTTTCTTGCTTAATATGTGTAAAAATATAAAATTCTTGAGATTTATGTACATAGCTAAAGGTTTTTTTTGTGGATGAAGTTTGATTTAATATACAGGCTTCGATTTTGGCATGGTTATCAATTAAAAAATATTGTATTAAACTGTATATTTCAAATAAATTATTTATACTTAAATACCATATAATTATCTGATGTAATGATTTAATATCTAGATTATGCATCTGTATTATCACTTACGTCACGATGATATTATCAATACGCGAAAATATATTAAACATATGTCATGTTGGGCAGTACTGCTGCAAATTATAATATGTTTTTTTCTTATTTATATCTTGATAATTTAGAGGGAAATTATTGATGAAAATGTTTGCGAACCAAATAATTAGTCATAAACCTACGATCGTAATTATTTCATCTGATTTTAAGCGTATAATATTCAATAAAAAAACTTAAATTTATTTATAGTGTAGTTTTATTCCAATAATTTTTAGTCTTCTTTTGTTAAAAAAAAGGCATTTAGATCGCGCTATTATAGAGCGTTATGATCATAATTTTTTTGTGGATTAAATAATTAGTTTATTGGGATTTGCTCTTATAACCCCTTTTCAAACAAAATAAATTTTTATATGTGTCTATAAAACAGTTCGATGGTAATTTTTTATTTATTAAATAATTTACGCGTTATTTATTTCTTATTACTTTTTTTCAACCAATAGAAACTTTATCTATGTCTATAAAACACTACAAGCATAATTTTTTGTAGATTATATAGTTTAAATTTACACTGTATTTTTACCCCTTAATACCCAAAAAAACCTAATAAGCTCTATAAAAAAGTAACACAGTAAACTTCTTTCAATATTGTCCTCTTAACAATTACCCTTCAAGCATTTTTTTACATTCAAGGCTTATCAATCGCGTATCTTCCTCATGTCTATTGTTTGAGTATGTGCCTATGCTTCCGTTGGTATTTCTAACACCTTAATATACGATTAGTGAACAAAATGAATATATTAGAAAAATTTTAAACTAATTTATAATCTTAACCACTCTTCGTATAATCGAAACATCAAAATTGTGATGTTTTTACAAAGAAGAGAAAATTATGGCTCCTTCTTTTATCAAAAAATACGCTAAATTCTTAATATTTCCAAGCTAAAATTATTATAGGCAAAGAGCCGATTTTTAAAAACCTAGAAGTCATTTTAGTATTTATGACACCCAAATATGGGGCTTACTGTACTATATTATTTATACGGAAATGATTTTTTTATTTATAAAAATCTTGATATTTTAAACTATGTTTAGTCGTATGTTCATTGATAAAATATTAAAAAGCTTGTGTAAGTTTTAACCAACAGAAAATACTACCTTATAAGTATTTATAAAATTTAATGTATAATAACTGTGGTATTACCGCTTCTTATTTTGAAATATGACATTTATTCATGTTTTGGGATATTTTATTACTAGCTTTTCACTGACTTTTCTCATTCATTTGGCAAATATTTGATATTAAATAGAACTTATTTCAGCGCTTTTTCTTTTTTTAAGATATATATTGTTATTTATTTCAATATATAGTTTATAATTAAACTACATACATGCTAGCACATAAGGTTAACCAAGCACAGTAGAAATAATATGAAAGTTTCCTAATTTTTATAACATTTCACGATTTTTTACTGCACTTTAAATGCCAAAGGCATAAAATGAAAAAATTAATAAGAGAAAAAATTATATATCAATATTGATAAAATTTTATAAAGAAACCAACACCATCATATGACCAGAATTTTTTTTAACGCGATTTACATGTATTAATTATATAAAAATAATCAAGTTCTAATTTTTAGGTGGATTTGTTTGTGTATAAGTGATAATATTATAGGAAATTATCCTGTAAACTCATATTGCGTTGAAAAAATCGTATTATATAATTATTTTAAAGATTCAAAGATAGAAGTTTGGTATTTAATGATTTTTCTTGTATAAATGATCTTGTTTAATGAAGCAATATTGCATCAAATATATTTTTATAAAGATACTATTTGTTTATTTGCGAATAGTAATATTCCTTATAATATATCTTAGAAAATATCATAATAAACCTTAAAAATTCACCAAATAAGACTCATTGAACATAAAAATGCAACTAGCCAGTATTTTTTTTCGTTTTAAGCATTTTATTGATTTATATTTTTATGAAAATTCAACCAATATGGTTAAAATAAAGACAAAATACGATATTTTAAACTTTTTAAAAAAATCATTGATCTCTGTTTAAGTATAAATAAGAAAAGGTGGCTAATTGTTTCTATAAGATAAAAAGTACATGCTAAAAAAATATTTTGTACATGTATGTTATCAGATGCGATATTTTCTTTTTGAAAAACTTTCTTTATTTATGATACATAAGAAAACAAAAACATTTCTTTTATAGATGAATTTTTCTAATTTTTCTAATTTTTCATGTATCTGTATGGTCTTATTATTATATTTATTTTAAATATGTATTTTATATTTATTGGGTTAGTATTTATTATTATGTATTATAATTTTAAATCTTTTTTCAATTATGCCCTCCGTTAGATCTAAGCGAAAACATTTCCACAGAAACCCCAAAAAAATAGTTCTTTGTATTTCATAATACAAATGATTTCTTTATTCCTTTGTTTTAATATCATATATATTGAAAATTTTGTCTATTATAATAATTATTCATATTTCAAAAATTAATAAAAATACCTTTCTTGCGTAAATTTTTCAATAGAAGAGTTATAATTATTAATTATTAATTTTGTATTTTTTATTCTGGGTAAATTTTAGGGTTGCAAAAAAATATTTACCTACTCGTTTTTTGTGGCTAAACTAAATTTTTTCGTGCATATACTGAGGTTTCATTGAAATTGAAGTTTAATTCTAAATATTTCAAAAAAAATATTTAAATATAAAGAAATTAAATAGCAAATTCATAATAATCATTCTATAAATCACCTACTCTTAATATACATTTCAAATAGCTTGAATCTGTAAATACAAATAAAAATATATTATATATAAAATTTATGTATCCATTTTCTTTTCTGAAATTGTTGGTTCTTTTTCTAAACATGTAAATATTTAATTTTAAAAACGCTGTGACATTTTACATACAGAGCTTTATTGTTGTCTTTGATCTAATAATATAATTTTTTAGCCCTCAAATTCAGAAAATAAAATAAAATGTGTATTCTAAGCGACATTAAATTAACAAATAACTTGTATAATAAATTTTCTAACTTTATTTATTGAATATACCAATCAAATTGCATGTTTTTAAAAGCTAAATAATTTTCTAAAAAACCTTTCATGTAGGTAAAATATGGCTTTTATATAATTTGTTTTTGCCTATATGTTTTTAATTACAGAAAAAAATGATGTTTTGCAATTTAAATTGAATTATTGTGTTTCTAGATTTTAGGTAAAGGTGCGTGCACTGGATTATATATATATGATCATTCAATAAATTTTTCATTTATATATTATATCCATAAATAAATATTGTAAAATGATTAGCGAAAATTCTATTTTTAAAGAATTAATTTATTGGTATTTATTATTTGTAGAGTAATTTTATAATTTTGTTAATAATTTTTCTCTTAAAATTTACATTTACCATATTTAATAAAAAAAAATATGTTGCAAAACCTCAATATTAAAGGCTAAATATTATTATTACATATATAAATATACAGTCTTCTATTTATGTAAAAATGTATGTCAATTATTCTTTATCGTTTGAAAACAAAATTTAGTAAATTAAAATAATAAAAAAGCTATTATGGTAGAATTATTTTATGATAGTTTAGAATTTCTGTACCGAAATATATAGATAAAATTTATAAATGGTCAAATTTGTGTTCCTATTATTCATTGAGCTGGAATTTATGATATTGCACAATATCGATGATTTCTTTACAATTTAAGAACTTCATCTTGCATAAATTCAATCATATAAAGATAAAAATGTGTTGCAAATTCAGTAAAGTCTGGGTAGATTTTATGCTTGATCACGATATGATAGACTATAAAATAAATAGTGAAAGCATCACAATTACATGTAACAATTGTAAAAACACGGATAAGTGTATGCGAATGCAGAAATTCAAGACATATTCATTATGTTATTTCTGTAGAATGAATGAGGGCTTTACGGATTATTACTATGGCTGTATACATTGTGGAATAGATTACAAAGACCCTAAAGTAGTTAATCTTTGTATTATATGCAAGGAACCTAGCAATAATAAAAAGGATGCGCTTTGTATTAAATGTAGGCATGAATTACTTAAATAAGGAGAAACTTTGAATAAAGAATGCATATAGACACTATTACTATTTATACTTGTTTTAACTATTTTTAATAAGCTAAAATTTGTACTTCAAGATTTTCAATGGCTAAAATGCCCTAAAGCGAGGTATAATAACTTGGAACTTAAGCATGTTTAACAACCATTTATATTTTTTGTATTTTTATACCCAAGATATTGCGAAATTTTCATGTTTCGAGGTGGATTTTCAATACCATTATAACATAGGTAATCTTTATTAAATTACATCAAAATTATTATAAAGAAATAAAATAAACAACCCAAGCAGTATAAATGGAATCACCGAAAAATAATCTGGGTAAAATGCGATTTACTTAAAACTGGTGATTAAAATTTTTATGCTTGTGTTAGCATAACATTCCCCTTTCTAGAATTTTATCTACTCAACATATTTCAAACCCCATAAGGGGCTCTTTCTAAATATAAAAAATGTAAGTAATCTTTTTATGCCATAAAACTGTATCTAAAAAAGCTTGATATTTCTCAATGTCACGAAATAAAATATTTTTGAATTCAAAAAAATTACACTTGGTTCTATCCTTTTTATAACATGAAAAAGAAAATGGAGCGTGCTATATTTACATTTTTTGGATAAAATTCTTATTCTAGTGTTCTCTATCAACTTTTAGAAACTGATTAATACAGATCAGTCATATGATGCAAGAAAAAATTATAAAACGACAGTAAATTGTATAAACGGAAGAAAGGAAAATTTGAAATAAAAATTAATAAATGCCAACATTATTAGTTTTAAAAACAATTTATTATAGCACAATAAATAAATAGAGGCTAATGGTCAATATTTTTTTTCGAGATCTTTAAGCAGCGCAAGAAAAACATTCATTTTATTTTTGTAAAAACAGTATGTACTGATATAAAAAAAGAATTATCTTTATATGACAGGAATTTAAGTCGCATCCATGTCGAAATTATTGTTACAAATCCCTTAAATTATATATGGCTGCATATTTCTGGTAGCAAGAACTTAAAAAATGATTTAGTGCCATATGTGCGTAATTCTCTCTAAAACAGGTAAAAATAATGAAAATAAATTTATTACTATTTAACAGCAGCTTCATGTTCTTTAAAAAAATTTTAGAGTTTCATTTGATTAAAAATGGTATTTTTAATGAGAAAATAGTAAATTTGCATTATAATGCTATCAATACTATACCGAAAAGGCGTGTATCGAGTTTATTTACCCTAATAATTGGGTAAAATCTCTCATGTAAATATCCCTATGACCAAATAAGTGGTTTTTATTGTTCGCACCAGATTTTGGGAAGCATTCGTGTTGTATATGCCTAAAGTAAAGTTTATCAGATGAAAATTCATATTATTTTTGTGTAATCCATCTAGTGGTATTTAAATCTCGCTCGTTGCTAAGCTGGATCGATGATCTTCTGGGTAATCTTAGAGATATCAATCATATTCTTAGATCTTCACCCATAAAATTGGGATTCTTATTATTATATTTGAACTTTTATTGAATTCAAATTTCATTGTCTGAATTCGAAAAGTGATATCACCATAATAAATTTGATTGTTGTACTAACAATAACAAAAAGAAACTAGCTGGAATCTTTTTATAAAAAAGTAAAATATCCATGGTTCATTAAAATTTGTTTTTTTCTAGTATTTGTAATACAAAGTAAAGCATGATTTTTCATTTTTTGTTTATAGATTCACTTTAATCATAAAATTTAAGAATAATATATAAGTTTTCTTTAAGCAAAGATCGAAAAATGTGCTTTTTGGGGTAAAATGTATTATAATTTTAAATGTTCAGAAGTAAAACTTCTATAATGGTAAAAAAAGGTACAGCAAACATCTATATTTTCCAGAATTTACTTGTAAGTTGATTTAAAGTATTTATTTTGTATTAATAGCTTCTTTCAGCATATAAATCCCACAAATTTTAAAATAAATCATTGATATACAAATATGGGTTGAAATTTTTGTATATAAACTCCAAAAAATACACCAACGAAAATTTATTTACATTTAGGCAGGAAAAATATATAAAAATTTTATGGTCAACTACACAGACTAAAATTTCAAAGAACAAATAATAATGTTAGACTTGAAATTATTTTGGTTTTTTGTGAGAAGGCTGAAAGAAATAGATAAGAATAATACAACAATCACTGAAATTTTAATTCATGTTGTTTGCTAAGATTTATGTTGTTGGCTTTATAAAGTATTTAATTTTGATCATTTATTTTATAATAAAAATCAGCTGCAAAGGATTTTAATTGCGCCATACTTTTTTTAAAAAAATCTATAAGATATAATCGCAAAATATAATGGTATTTTTTTTTCTTTTGCCGTCATTATTTTTTTATTCTTTTCTCCTGGTCATCCTGTACTCATTTTTGAGTTCCCAAGTATTTCGATTATCTGTTTTGTTCAAAGAACATATTTCCGACACAATGCTTTGAATATGAGCCACGGGCTGCGAACAGAATTCAGCGAGATCTTTGACGGTCCATAAATCATTCCTTTCATATGCATTAAAAATCATGTCCATAACCTGTTCAGAACTAAGTCTTTCTCTTTTCTTATCACACAACATTTTCTTTCTCTTATTGGCTAAATATTGAATTTCACTCAAACTTTCAAATCTATCTTGAATTTTACCATAATTATGATCTATGGCATTTATGCTCCTAGTTTTTCTTGGATTGCTCAACGATACATTTCTCTTGTATTTCAAATATTCTTCATTTATTATAGGCTTAATGCAACAATCTTTCATTATTTTGCCTTCAATAGTGGCTGATGATGAACCGTTTCTTAATACATACATATTGCTAGTTGTTTCTGTAAAATCAATACTATATTGTGACGGCAATCCAATTTTAAGAAGATCATCGTTAAGAACGAATGAAAAGCATATTTGGCCATTTTGGTCTTTTATTACATTTAAGGTTCCAACATTCAGCTCATTTTGTGATTCAAGTATTTTTTCGGTTAAGAATGCTGGGAGTTTGACTAGCCAAATCGAAGAATTTTTACACTTGGTATCAATGAACATATCGGGGATATATTAATTCGATATTTTTATAATAATTTTGAATCGATATTTAAACGCTGAAAAGAGCATCACTATATTATATTGCATATGCTAAAATTTTAAGATCGATATATAAAAGATAATTATTTTAACGCGGAAAACGCAAGACACTTGTACTCATCTCATTTAGGAGAAGAAGGGCTGTTGATGAAGATAGACCAGGGGAAGGTGTCAAAGGATGTATCAAAAAGTTCTGCAATGTTCCCGATATGGTGACTACTTCTCAATAGATGGAATGGATAAAAAGAAATTTAACATATAAATAAAAAATAATTAGCCCGGATTGTATTTTACTGGTTTTAGAAAGAAAATTAAATCAATATTTGTGGATCCTACAACAACAAACATTGAAATTCGAATTTAATCTGAAGATAAGGGCCCTCGATAAGAGATAATCTACCAAAAAAAATTAATCGCAAGAATAAAATAGCAGTTTGTTGTATATATTATTGAATTGTGTAGAAGCATAAAATAATATTTACTTTGTTTGTTTTGGATATGGATAATGGCAGATATGATTTTATAATTATTTTGGGGTCAAAAGGTATACAATGATTGAATTAGCTCCCTGATATAAGAAGTAATAAGCAAGAATGGAATTAAATCCCTAAAATAAGCACCGTTAGAGATAAAGAGTCACATATAATGTGCTACGAATATCAAAATATAAGCCAGAAAGCAAAAAGACAGAACCGTCGTGCACAAAGTCATGGGTGATAAAATTCAAAAATATCACCCTAAAGTTTTAAACCTTATTAAAATCTCTAGAAATTTATTAGAAGCATAATAACTTTGAATCGATAATTTTTCTATTTTAATCTTCAAAATTTTTCATTGAATAATAGCTATTGAAAAAAAATATTAATGGATTGAACTGTTTCTATTTTTAATAATTCGGAAATAGTTAGTTGTCATGGAATTAAACATAAAATGCACAAAAATCCACTCCATCATTTTAAAATTATGATATATAAAGAAATGGTGTTTTTCTTTTTTATTCAGAAAATCACTTGCTCATTCTAATTGATTTACAGAATTAAAATGTAACATCTTCGTGTAATATAGCATTTTAATAGTTTCAAATTGATGTTTTAGAACTATTGATTCCAAATATTAATAATTACAACTTGAGTATAAATTTATTGATTAAATTGCGTGTACTGTATATAACTCTTTTTTCTCGTTTCGAATTTTTTATAATGATGTAGATGATATTCATATTTTATAAAGCATGTATAATATTTTTTTACAGAAATTTTAATATAAATTACACAAAAACTTTATGATTTTAATGATCTAAACTAGAAATAAATTCTATTTTTTTTGTTTTTTAAATTTTCATCACAATTGGTCATATTGTCTTGCTTTTATAACTATGTATATTTAACACTGTAAAACTGTTTTTTAATTATGTTCTAACTTGAAATTCAAAGGTTTAACCTGTGATAATATATTTGACCATGTTTGATTCAAAGGGTTAAAAGGTGTTCTTTGTATATGGATATCATATTGAACTACTTTCAGGGCTACTTAATCATGTTTTTCTGAAAGTATTTTTGGTATTCTTTACTACATGTATATCAATGAAAATACTACAAGTGATTCAATACTTTCTAATATTTATTTCACGTTATACTGTTTACATAATATGTCTTCGAATATATTTTTATAATTTTAATTTACATAGTTATGATCCTTAGTTTTGGAAGGTAAAATTATATCTAAGATATATTAATGCCATAAATTATTTATAGTTTATGTAAATTGTATTCTAAAAAGCTCCTTAATTTAATGTGTGCTTCACCCATATTAAAATATTAAATCATAACCATTTCAAAGGTGCTGAATATAGCAAAATATATTTTTTTTTATTTTTCTAAGGGATTGTCTATACAAAAAAATAAAATAAAATTTACGAAAATAAAAAATATGTCGATTTAAAAATAAAGCGGATTTAGATTTAAATATCACAGAATTAAAAAAAGCTTAACTTACTGGCAATACCAAAATTTTCTTCTAAAATTTCTTAATGGGGCAATCACACCTCTTTCCAAAACTAAATCACCTATATGGTTATTTCTGGTGCAATAAAAATGAATGTTAAAAAATTGGATCAACTTCTCGGTTTGATATAGGATTGAAAATAAAATCATTTTATTCAATTAAATTAATAGTATCTACATAAAATTAATTATTATTTAACGCATTTTTATAACTACAGATTTTATGATAGCATTTTTATAATTGCAATTTTAAGTGATATCATAATGTTTTTTTGCTGCATTTTTACACTTTATATTAAATTTAAGGTTAAGAATATTTTATTTTATAAAAAAAAAGCTACAACCTATTTTGTAAACTATTTAATAATACAAATAAAAATCCATCTTACTTTTTTATATTATGTTTACACAATTAGAAGGGTTGTAAATAACTAAATATGTTGATTTTAAGATTGTAATTAGTAGAATATTTATATTTAATGCATTTTGACAAATTTTTTTGCATCTTATAATGCATTTATCTTTTTATTTTGTCTTTTATTCTTAGTAATTTTTTATTTCACACGTATCGTACTAAAAATAACCATTTAAAAATGATTTCAAATTTCATTTTTTTTGATTTTCTTAAACATTAAAATATCAAATATAATTATTTCCTTGATTTTTTTTACGGCTGCGTAATAATTTATTTATTTTGCAATTAAATTATTTGTTTTTGTGTTTATTTTTTTTTTTGATCAAAATAATTTTCTGTGGGTTAGAAATAAGAAAATGAAGAAATTCAATATTGATATAGTTGAAAAATAATTGAAGTTTAAGGGACGCGGTGGCACAATTTATCTAGAAGTGCTATAATAAGTAGCCCGAGTACAACCGCAACGCACCCCCCTCTACCAATAAATTTACTCAAATCTGAAATACCGAAAGGATGCGGACCTCTGAAACTGTTAGTAAAACTAATCAGGACTAAAAAACCGAGATTAATATGAGAGGTTGCAGTGTAAAATGTGGCAAAAATACATCGGACTTTTATATATGAAGCCTGTTTCGCATAACAAAGATATGAATAAGGTATAGTGTAAGCAGCATAATTAACTAGCGATGGAAAGTATATAAAATATCATTCCTCTCCATATGGAATACTGCCGGGTAAAAAAGTTCCAATTCACGGTGATCAAACTGGTTACAGATGATGTGAAGGAACATAAGCGGAGCTTATAAGATAAGCAAAATTTCCTAATATTTATATGCGAACTTCCTAAAAAAAGATATTTACGAGTAAACTCATCTTGAATTCTAGAATCAAATGAAAATTTTTAAATGATGATATAGATAAAAACGACACAAAATATATAAAATCATCCATATATGTGTATTTCTATGTTATGAATGTTTTTTTCTTTTAAAACCTTCTATTTTTATATTAAACTTATTCAACAAATAATTTTTTTAATAATCATCTAACAAGCTTTTCTTTCGACTCCTTCTCCAAGACCTAATACTCAAATCCTTTTCACATTCTTATTATTTAAATACGATCCACCGATTCTGTTATATTATAAACTCCTTAATATATGAATCAGGGTTATTTATACCCGTCTATACCATTACATGGCCTATGCTAATATTATGGATCTTTATTTGTAATAAATTTCCTCTAAAATATAATTAATGTGATGATAATAGTAAATTAAACAATTAAAGAAAAAAACTTTGCTTATTAAGGAAAGAAAATAAAACTTAATTTCCGATATATACATTTATGGCATGAAAAATAATATAATATTTATATTTTGTAAATGTAAAAATCACTAAAAAAATATAAATATTTTCTATAACATGAAAATTCGAATAAATTGTTGTGAAAATCTTTGTGTGACGAATATTATAAAAACATAAAACCCTTTTTTTGTTATACTAACCAAATAAAAAAATACAAGGGGTGATATTTTATATATAATGACCCAATTACATTTTTTGATTTAACATAATCGTGTTATCTACATTTAGTTAAAAATCACAATGATCTTAGTAAAAAAACGATTTATGATGGTGTCACCTTTTAAATTCGACGAATAATTCGACTTAATAAGCATATATGGTATTAAATAAATGTTAACATATTATTTTTATGGTAATAAACATAAACATTTTTCATATAAGGCTTACATGGATTATTTATGATTTAAAAATATCATTGTCTTTACCAATATAATTTTTTTTACTTGTTAAAATCAACAAAATAATTTATACCTCTAAAAATCAAAATTTTACCTTATGCATAGGCAATGCATCAAGTTATTGCTATAAATTGGGTAATAGTATTTTGATATTCAAAAAATGAATTCACTTTTTATGTAACAAATTTAATGATGTGAAAGTTTAAAAATACTTGTGCTGAAAACATATCGAAACATTTTTTATCTTAAAACAATAGAAAACTACTGTTTATATCTTTTATATTTCAACTCCCGATTTGATATCTTCTAAAAGCAAAAAATGCATTTTTAATTTTTTTTCTGTTAAAGTTTTTTTTATGGTTGAATTTGATATTATATCATTTTTATTTATTCAAAAGGTTTCTATGTGGCGTTTCGAAGTCATATCTCGCGAATTTTCTAATTTATTTTTATAATTGTGACTATGATTTAGCGATGTAATTATATGACCTAGAATCTTAATTTAAATAACTAAGGTTTAAATCCTCTTCACATAAGGATATAAATAAATAAATTTACTGGTAATATATGCTATGTAGCTGCAAGAGATACGGAGAACACTTATAGATCAATCCACAGTAAAATAAAAGGTCCATGTTTTTTATTTAACTTTATTGTGGCGTCTCTACAACTGAACATCCACACATACTTGTAGAAAATCTATGCCAAATAATATAATACAATTGGAATATAGTTGTATAAATTTAGGATCCAAGTGAACTAGTAAAAAAATTCGCTCCATAATTTTATAAATATCAATAGTTACATGAAATTCCCTTAAATTAACAAGTCTCGAAAGGAAGAGAGGCATTGAAGAAGACTTTGGAGAGGGGAAGATAACCGAAAGTATAAATACGCTGTGCGCGCAGGGAATAAAGCTAATTGTGCTCGAGAACAAAAACTAAAATTAAATCCATAAATTTAACCCATAAATAAAAAATTGCATATTTAAACAGTTGTATTATTTTTATATTCCCATACTTTCTTCTTTTATTGGTAAAAAATAATAATACTTTTTAAAACTGCATAAATTTAGTTCTGAATATTGATAAAGATCTCTTAAAAAAATAGAAAATTTTGAGTTACAATTATTTTTTAATGTATATCAATATTTTTCTACTTATTCTTCCGATAAGCGGTAAAGAACAGAATTATGGGGTTATAAAAGTTGAAATAATCCGAGACAAATTTAATCTGTTCGAATACATTTCACATCTTCTTGTGGAATTGAGCTTTTAACTGGTTTTATTTCCAGACTAAAGTATTTTTTTATTTTTTCTTTTGTAGAATTATTTTTAACAACGAAATAATTTTTACCATCGAATGCCAAAAATCCCTCATTGATAAATTTTTTGACAATAGATTCGGTGCATGGAATACTTACCGACATTCTAACGCTCAGACTTTCAATATTTGTCATTCCTTCGTTATAAATTATAGATAATGCTTTTCTATAGCATGCAATTTTTCTTAAATAGTTCTGTTTTATTTTTTCCCCATGAACACAAATCTGACATTCATATTTTCCTATTGGAATACGTTTATCTGAATTGCTAAAAAATCCGCAACAAACAGTATGAAGCCATGAATCACATTTGTCACATTGTAGCATATCTGAATCATCTAAGTTTACATGACATATGCACCTAATTGTGTATTTTTCATATTCATGCACTAGATTATCTTTTATTTTCTCTATCTTATTATCTTCTACGACTTTATTTTTGTCTACCTCTGTTTCCCTTCTCTTTTCATCGTTGGCATTTTTAAATGAATTTCTTTTTTTAGGCTTAGTATTTTCTAAATTTCCAACTTTGATTGTGTCATTTTCCATTTTAATTTTGTGAGAAGGTTCATAATTTTTATCTAGGGCTATAATTTGATCATTAATAGTATTAGAATTTTTAATTTCTCTATTTACTATCCCCTTTTCACTATCTGCTTTAACGTTTTTTTGATTCAAGAAAATAATATCTGTCTCTTTGTGAGGGATATTTTCTGTAGGTATTGCTTTTTTATTAGCTTTTTTCTTTTTTGATGGTGCGTTTAGATCTTTGGTTTCTAAGCAACTGGGTTTTTTCGTTATTGTACTCTTAAAAATTGATATTTTATCTATATTTTGACTGGTATGTTCTTTAATTTTCTTCGATTTAGACCATCTAGGAGCCTCATTCTCTTTATTTTCTATGTTATCTATCACATCATCGTTTATTGATATTTTAAAAGTATCGGCATCTTTTACTTCATTTTTAATTAGATTAATATCGCCTTTGATTTCATTTTTAGGCTCATGGATAATATTCATTTGATTATTGATATATTTTACATCCTTATATGGGATTGTTTCCGCATTATCCAATTTGATTTGATCAAAGCTATTGCTTAAGCTTGCTTCAATATATTCGGAATTCTTCTTCACTCTCTTACTCATAGATTCATATAGAGTGGCAATACGCGCTTTAACTTCACATTTCTCAAGCGCGCCTTTTCCTATATCAAGCTTTAATGGTTCACTTATAAACTCGAAATGATGATTTTGACCAGGCTTGAAATTATAAGGCTCGTAATTTTCGGGTGTATGATCATAATAGAAAAGTTTTAGTGTCACATATTTTGTTCTAGGAAGAGGCTTAAGAGTCTGAGTCATTATACACATGCTACGAATAAAGGATGATATAGTTTCAGTCGATATTTGACTACTTTCCTTGTAATCAATATCAAAAGAGTATGTTTCTGCCATTTTGATTGAATTGGGAGTATTTTTTTCTTTATAATGATGTTTAATAATCTCTGTTTTCTTTACATCGTTATCTGTAAAAACACCATTTTTTATTTTCTTTTTATTATATGTATTAATCTTAGTGATACCATTTAAATCATCATCGATATTTTTTATTTCTTGTTTTTCATTCGTGTATTTTTGTTCTTCTTTCATGTATTTATGATTTTCATTTTTACTTAAAATTTCTGGATCGGCACTATATATGGTCTTTGCAACATCATCTTCATCCCTGAGATAAATTCCAAAAACAATTTTTTTTAGATACTTCTTTTCAACAGCATCAAAAACACTTTTCTCTAACCAGTTTATAAACGTATTTGCTGCTGTATTTTCTGTGCGTTTAAGTTTTTTTATAGTTATGCCTAAAAAGGTTTCGTTTACATAACAATCTTCGTTGAAAAGATCTCTTAGATAAGAAATACACGAAAAAGAAGCATACAGAAGATCTTCTATCTGTAGTTGTTTATGTATTTGCATTTGCATTTTATGGTTGGGTATGTCTGGTTTTTGTTTTTATTTTTATTAAAAGGTTATTAAAGTAATATATCCCTTAATTTGTGTTTAAATGGACTTTTTATTAATACTACATATAAAGGTTTATTTTGATTATCATACTTACTATTGTACTATGATTTTTAAAAATATATATGTAATATTTATAATACAAATATAGGCGCAATATTTATAATAAAAATATATGTGTAATATTTATAATAAAAATATATGTGTAATATTTATTATAAAAATATATAGGTGTAATATTTATTATAAAAATATATAGGTGTAATATTTATTATAAAAATATAGGTGTAATATTTATTATAAAAATATATAGGTGTAATATTTATTATAAAAATATAGGTGTGATATTTATAATACAAATATATATTTCAACTCAAGTGTATATTTTGAATCTTTGGCTTTTATTCATTAAATACTTAGATCTGATTGTGTTGCCTATACATTGTTTTATTAATTATATATAAGTTTGTATTTTAGAATATAGTTATTCTTGAAAAATTTTTAATAAATTTTTGTTTATAATATTTTCTTGCGTTATTTATTATTCTCTAGATATTTTTATCATTTAAGATATTCGTAAATATTATATTTTAGGTATTTTATGTGTCATTCCTTAGTTCTATTGTTTTGGTTTTCTGTGCTTTAAAATGTAATTTTTATTGTTTGTTATTTATAATTTTTTTTTCTTTACTGGTTAAGTTTCTTTTTATCAATTCCATCTACTGGGACGTATTCAGCCCATTGGGAATATTTCACAACTCCTTGATACATATTTTGACACATTCCTCTGATATATCTTCATCCATTGCCCTTCTTCTCGAAATGAGATGAGTTCAAGTGTCTTGCTGTTGTTTATAAAATAAAATCATGTTTTTTCAGGTATGTTTATCCTTAATTATTTATTTATTATTATAAATAACCAAATCGATTGATGCATATATAAAAACTTTGTGATTGAGAAAACCCTTGAAGTTTTAAGTATTGAACGGAGTAGAGGTATTGAAGAAGACCATAGAGAAGAGATGATAGTCGAAAGTATTAATGCGCTGTTTGCACAAGAGATCAAGCAAGTTGTTCTTTAGGACAAAAACTAAAATTATAACATTTATTTCAGCCCCAAAAAAATAATTATGAAACCTATAAATAATTATTTACCATATTAAAGTTGATGGGATGGTTACAAAATGCCATAAGTTTCATATTAAGGAGTTGGGAATATAACCTGAAGCGGAAGCATGCGCACAAACAATAGGATTGGGGAAGACACTTGAACTAATGCCTCTTGAATGAAGAAGATGCAAATAGTAATATTGTAAAGATAATGATGTGGAAAGAAGTATCAGCCAAATATGTTCTATAGATCTATCTAAAGATTGGTCTGAGCAACTATAAAAAGCTAGACAATAAATATAGAAATAAAAATTAAATAAAAATGTAATATGTTGTTTTTTCTAAATAAGTTAAGTTTCTTCTTTTTATAGATTTCATCTATTGAGACGTAGATAGCCCATTAGGGATATTGCACAGCCGCTCAATGCATCTTTTGACACATTTCCCTCTATATATTCGTTAATTGCTCTTCTTCTGTCCATTGATATGCGTCATGTGTCTTGTGGGATGTGAGAGCTTACATGTATTCTTCTTTCTCATCTGGGATTTTTAACTCTTAAAATATTTTATTTTGGAATTACGTAGCCTCCCCATTCCAAGTCTTAACAAGTCTAATATGTTATTGTTGTTTATTCAAAATACTAAAATAAAACAAGTTTTAATTGTGATGATTTATTTATTTTGGCATTAATAAATTTTATTTATAAAAACATGATATACTATGTTATGGTGCGGTCACTAAATACCACAAGTAGTAAATCAAGGAGCTAGGAATGCCAGCTGAACCAGAAAGCTTACAAAAAATAAGATTTAGGAAAACAATTGAACAAGTAAATGTTAAAAGAACAAGATGTAGGATATATAATATTTTAAGCCCAAATAAAAAGGTAACAAAATAACATTTTCTGTTTTTTTATTATTTAAAAACGAAAATAACATTAATTTTTCATTCAATTAATTTAGATCTTATTTTTTTTGCATTGCTTTTTATTTATTTATTTTAGGAATAAATGCAAAAAATTTGTTCGGAAAACTCTATATTATCATTTTTTATTATATTCAAAAAATTGAACCACATATCATCTTTATTATGTTTTTTCCATATTATATAATGCAAAAAGTCGTTTATATCTTTTTTGTTTCAATTAAGCACGGTAACCCTATTTTAACCCTTTTTTGGTTTTCAACAGTGTTAGTATAAACACCCGTGACTATATCTTTGTTTCTTTACTATGGTTAACTATTTAATGTTCAAAATTTAATTTTTAAATACTTCCTTCCAGCCATCCATATATAATCGAATCTGGATTAATATGTTTACAAAATATTTTCTTTATTTTTTTGTAATCTCTTTTCTTGTCAATATCTGCAAATATTTTTTAATCATTTGTAATTTATATACAAATGATCATCTATGCAGCTATAATCTTATGCTTCCGATTATATTTTCTTTTACCCATTGCAGTTTAGTCAGAAATAACTATTATATTAGTATGCCTAGTTATATTTTTCTATCGTTTTACTTGAATCACACACATTATTCACATTTTCTTAGTTTATTTACAATAGTATTTAGATTGCTTCTATTTACTCATAATTTTCGAAAATAAAATTTTGAAAATATAGCCAAGACATGATAAAAAAACCAAAGTTTTAATACTGAATCTTGTGAAAATGGTATAGCTTCTTTTTATAGTACTTTTCCCACAGTTCGCTTTCTTAAACCTATATTGATTATTTTTCACATATAATACTGACCTACACTAGATTGCGACGGACTTTATTCATCTAAATAATTAATTTTAGATATATTAATGCTTTCTTTAATATCTATCCACATTTTATAAGGTCTTTATTCGATTTTTTATATAATTTATTTAAGGCATGAAATCAATATCCAGAAAATTTTAAGAGCAAATTCGTTTGTTTTTTGATTTTAAGTACAAGTTCGATATGAATTTTTTGCCTAAAAATCATGGTTTAACTGAAGAAGTATTGCAAAGATAATGAGGCTGAAAGAAGTATTAAGCAAGCCTGTCCTACAGAGCAATCTAAAATTTTGTTGAACAAATATAAGCAGCTAGAAGTGCATTATACTATAAATAAATATGTTTTATAAAAGATTTTAAATTTCACAAAAGCTAAAATTTCTGGACTATTACATTGATTTGATGTTCATAAAATACCAGTCTACGACTACTAAATTAAATTCAAGATAAATATATTTAACTATATTTTAATTTTAAATCACGTGCATATAATTATAAGAAATAGAATCTATAAAAAAGTGTTCTAGCCAAATATATTTAGATCATTTTACAAAGGTTTTTTTTTCACATATAAACTTGCTGCCTGTTATCACATATATTCTAGATTTTTTTCAAAGATTGAAATATCATGTAATAATCTTTATTCGACCTTATTAAAATAAAAACAATTTTTAGAATTCAGAGACTTAAGAAAATTATCCCTTAAAACATTTTTTAAAAATATAGACTTTCATTATACTTTAATACACATTTATGAAAATGCACATTTAACTTCGCTAGGCTCTTTTTCACCATCCTTTTCACAAAGAGCATCTTTTATTTTTTCTTTTATGTCGGCTGGCATGTTAGAATTACTCAAAGAATATATCATTTCCTCTAGCTCTTGGACTTCCTCGATCGTTTCTTTTGTTAATTGGTCGACAAAAGCATCCAATTTTTCTTCTTCTTCAACAACTAGATCGATGATCTGTTGGTTTTCTATTCCTACTAAGCTATTTACAATAATCCTACAAACGTCTCTCATTTCAGTTGTCTTGCATTCAAGCTCATAAAGAAATTTGGTGTCCACATAGGCTGTTACAATATCCGTATCTTTTGATAATGACCCGAAAATGTGATCGACAAGTTTTGAAAGGCTTGTAAAGAACCTGTCAGATTCACTTGATAGTTGATTTACAAAATTAACTTCGAATTCAAGAAGAAGTGTATCGAGTTTGTGGCGATCAATAATGTTTAACTTTGGTGCCGGTGGTGTTGGAGTATCAGGTTCCTCTATAGCGAAAGAAGTTTTGAGATCTGTATATAAATCTTTAAAAGAAGAGGCCAAGAAGTTTTCAACCAATGTTTTTTTGCTGTTTCTTTCATTCATACAAAACTTAATAAAAATATCGCCTATTTGTGTTGTAGATTCTTTTATGAATGAGAAAAGTCTTGTATGTATTGTTGATTTACCTGCAGATCCTTCGTGTAATTTTACAAGACTACTGACAAACTGATTAAGAATGTGTCTGAAATTAGACAGCGTATTTAAAATACCTGCTGTTAGAGCCTGGTCGCCCGAATCGAAGCATTCATCAAGACTCTTTGTGACTTTATCGTATTCAGATTCCAGGAACCCACATAAGTCATCAAGTTTTTCGTTTACCAAAATATCAAGGCATTTCTTGATATCCATTGTAACACCGCTTGTGGCACCTGCATGTAGACCTCTCTTTTCGGCATTCAGTTCATCTTCGGTAAAAAGAACACGCTTGTTAGCAACTACAGATGGCATAAAATACTTAATATATACACCTGAGCCCCCCTTTCCTCCGGCCTTGGATTTTTCATTTGTTTTGCAATCTGGTATGGATTTTTTAATGCAAGTTGGAGACCTACCAGGTTGATTATTTTGTCTACATTTCCTGATTCTAGGAACGGGACATGGTGGTAATTCTTCTGGACAAATAGGTAGACAAACAGGGGCTTCCCTCATTTTTCGGACCCTCGGTCTACAATTTCGAACAGGTTGCGGCCCTTGAACACAAACATACTCGTCATTTGAACCACGTACTCTTCTTCTTGGCATACAAGGGCTCCCACCTCTATACCCACTGAACGGTATCTTTGCCTCTTTTTTATTTCCAAACAATACTTTATTGTCACCCTTTCCTTCAACGATAATATCCTCCGTATCTTGAGATTCATCTTTCCTGCTAGAAATACCAAATAACTTGCATCCATCTGGTTGGGCTTTAATCTTATAGTAATTACTTTTTTCTACAACTCCATCACCTTCGAATTGATTCTTTTTTTCTAAATTTCCGTATAAAGATTTGTTTTTCTTGGCATTAATAGGCTTATCAAGTTCTTTTTTTGTTGATTTTCCACTTCCATACAATCCGCACTTCTTTTTACAACCTTTTTTTCTGTACTGTGGTCTTCTAGGATCATTATAATTCATATCACCCGCCATTACATATCCATTGGATGAATATGATTTTAATGGGACATATTCATTCGAATATGGATCATATATGGCATTTGAACCACGAGTATTTCTATATACATTATTTTGTGGATAGTTGCTATATCTTCTGTCTTGTATTTCATCTCTATACATCACTGGATCTGAATCATTATCATCTGATTGTTGATATGAATCATCATAGTGCACATCTCTACCGTGCGGAATATATGATGAATCGTAACTTGCTTCAAAAGTTTGTTGTCTGCGGCCATGCCCAGCATAATAAGCATTTGAATCGTTTTCACTTTCTTTTACTGGTTTTTGTGGAACTAGAGCCAAGTCACGAAGTATATTCGCGTTGTTTATTGGATATATCATTCTAGCATCATCAATATCAATATCGAAAATCTGGTTTGTTGGCTGGCATGGTACATCACCTTTCGACGATTGAAAATCGAACAAATCGCTGTCTGTTTCCGAAGAATTACTTTCCCTAGTTCTTCTATTCTGTTGTGGCATAGATTTACGATATCTATTATTTTCATACATGTTATTCTCCATATACATTCTACTATCTATATCATGTTCATCTCTTCTGCTATAGGAACTTAAAACTTCCCCTATTATATAAATCAGACAAGTGGTGTTTGTGAAGGATTTAAGCATGTTGATGGAATATTATAAATATATATACATGGTTTTTTATTCTTTAATGAATCTCGAATTTCGAATTTGTACGTTTAGGGAAATTCATTGCTAAATTTCTAATTAATGTGACGAAACATAGTTAAATCGAAAAATAAATTATACACGCAATAAAATTGAATTTTAGAGGTGTAATTAAAATCTATTTTAGGATCTGAGTGAATTCAAGATACTCAAATGTATTTATCATTTTAAAATTTTACGCGTATAGGGTATAAAAAATAAAAAGTTAATTAAAATCGAATTGATCGATTTTTTTACTTAACATAAAATATTATGTACCGCTTTATGGAGTTTTTAATAATAATATTTCAAAATGCTATATATTTTATTATCTTTGAAAAAAGTGAAACAACTAATAATAACTTATAATATCATATAATATAATTGCGATTTTTTATTGTTAGAGATCTCATTAAGCCAGCGAAATTCTTGTGTATCATGGTTTTAGGATCATATAATAGAAGAGCAGCTTTTATTGTAAAAGAATCGCCGACTTTAATATCGAAATTATCATATAAAAATGATTTAAAAAAATACGATAGAAGTGCAGTTTTTATTTTTAATGAACCTTATTAATCTCTAAATTATTATGTATGAATTCTTTAGGATCTATAAAAATAATTGCGGTAGCATTTTTAAATAACCTCAGTAAGCTCGAAATTATCTTGCATATATTTTTTGGGTCAAGAGAAATAAGGGCAGTTGTTATTTTTAATGAACCTTATTAAGCTCTAAATTATTATGTATTAATTCTTTGGGGCTATAAAAATAATTGCGGTTTAATTTTTAAATAACTTCAGTAAGCTCGAAATTATCGTACATACTTTTTTTGGGTCAAGAGAAATAAGGGCAGTTGTTATTTTTAAAGAACCTTATTAGCCCTTAAACGATTGCGTATTGTGTTTTAAAATACATAAACATCTTTTATATATATTTATAGCTTTATTTAATATAAAAGATTGAATATTATAAAATAATAATTTTGCAAGAGTCTATATTATGTGAGAAATTGTTCATGTGTTTCAAAATAAACCAAAATTGTGATAAAAAATTTCAAAAAAAGCCGGTGAATTTGCTGAAATGTAATTTTCATGTTAAAACATCTTTATTATAGAAGTTTGATGGGGCTGAAAACTGAATTTAAGGAAAAAAAACAATGGGAATTTTTTTGCAAACTAGTTTAAAATGAAGTGTTTGGGTCGAATATATTTATTTTTATAACTAGCCCAAAAGAAAAACGATCGTGGTCTATGAGGCTTAAATATTGCCGTTTGGAACAAATGTATATTATTTTTATAACAAGCCTAAGAAGGTAAAATATCATGGTCTTTTTTGGTTTAAATATTCTTTTGTGATAATTACCTAGAAATATAAACTATAGTGTTTTTTGGAGGTTTAAACAATATTTAATGATAATTATCTTTGGAGTAGGAGCTATGGTTTTTTATATAGTTTAAACAAGGTTTTTTGTGTTTAAATAATACTTCATATCAATAAAGAGCTGATGTTAAGGCCATGTTTGTCTAGAATAGTCATATAATTTTTAAGTGATTTTTTGGCAAGAATTTAAAGTTCATTATGATTTAACATGAAATTAATATATAAATTAGCATTCATGAATAAATTGTTATTAATCGAATTGTAATATTGAGCAATAAATATTCCCTTTCGCATTTGCATTGTGTATTAGATATTTAATTCCCTTCGAATTTTGTATATGTAATTTATAGATAAAAATTGTGCAGCAGCACTTATATTTAATAATAAAATATTTGGATTATTTTATTATATTTTTTGGTTTTTTTATGACGTCCCGTTCCACATCAACCCGTGGCAAATCACCAACATCAAATTTAGCATGCCCAAGCAAACAATTATCGCCATCTTTACAAAAACCAAATAAATAAAAAGGACATATTTTTTTCTTGACATGTTTGTTTCTACAATACCCACCATTCCTACAAAATCCACGCTTATACCATAAACACTCTCTTGCAGCATTAGGATCTATGTGAAGAAAAACACACTCATTGTTAGAACACTCCCCATATTTACTAAAGAACCAACACTCGGGCATTCTCTTAAGATCATATTCGTGCAGAAATTCACAGTGTCTTCCTTTTTTACAAAGGCCTCGGAGCCAATGTTTACATACCACGGCTTTATCTAGGCGTATGTGTATCTTTTCACATTTTCTGTTAAAGCATTGGTGTTTTTGAAAATCAGCACAGTAAATCTCTGATACTTCGTAAATCCCCAGTGTTTTTTCGATAAAATCTTCAAAATCATATCGTTCGTCACCATCCATTCTTCGAAATAGGGACATGAAAATTTCAAGTCTTAAAATGGTATATCTAATTTTTATCTCTTTTTCATTCACTAAATTTCTGCATAAAAAAGAGATCAATATTCCAGTCTCTGTCAAGATGGACTTTCTATTAGTTTTGCATCAAATTCACCCCTAAAATATTCAATTCCATTCCATTCCATTCATTACAAAAATAATATAAGTGGAATGCTGACAATATTATTGCCTGTTTTTTAGACTGGATTATTTTGGACCATCAATAATAAGTTTGGGATTCGTTCTGAAATTATTTTAAATATTTCTAGGTATGTGTAAAATTAATTACAGCGAAATAAGAATCAGTAGATTTTACTGCTTTTAAACTTTATTATATCTATATTTAATGAAAATAACGCCAATTCATTTTGGCATTAAACATTAAAATTATAATAAAAATGGCAACTAAAATTATTTTTAAATTATTATTCATTATTAAAATAATATAAATTTATAAACGATGGTTTGTTTATAAACTGTGCTAAAATTTGAAAATAAATAAAATAACTTTTGAAATTCAACGATATTCTATGTTCTATCAAATAAAAAATGTTTCAGCACGTAATATTCTATCTAAAATATTAAAATGCCTTATAAGTAGCAACTTTATTTTTAAATTTCCCTCTGTCTTATTTAAAATATTTAAATATATAACAAAGCATTAAATCGATTGTATACCAAGGTATATTTGTTTTTTCTGGATACAGCTGATAATCAAACTTACATTTCTGGATTTTTTATTCAAACAAGTAAAAAAATTGCAGGTATATATAAGTTGTATCCAGAAAAAAACCGCATTTCCCTCTCTTGATTCGCATGATTAATTTACGCCAGAATGCAGATTTCTGGGATATCAATATGTATTTCAATTATCTAAATATAAAAAAATGGCTTAATTGCATTTTATGATTAAGATAATCCCGCTCATTTTTTTTGTTCTTAATAAATATTTTTTAGATGATACTTAAAATAAAATTTGTGTATATAAGTGGAATTTTCTTTCAAAGCCATATACAATATTACATTATATATTTGTTTACTAAACAAGGGCAATCCTAGAATTTAAAAACAATTTTAAATTTTGTACGATGAAGGTTTAATATATTGGATTGATATTTTTTTGAAGTAAAGGTTTTTATTGTTGTTTAAATTTGTCTTATTTCATTTATTATCTAATAATAAATCTCAACTGACCATATAATATTATAATATTTTATATATATTGAATTATAAATATTAATTTCCGAAGTTATGCAGTGATGCAGTGTTCTTAAATAAAGATGTTAATTTTTAATTAAATGCTCTTAAATATAAATTTTGATTTTCAGTTTGATGTTGTTTAAATATAAATTTCTATTTTCAGTTTGATGTGCTTTAATAAATATTTATATTGTTAATCACGTCTTAAAATTCATAACATCTATAAATTCATTGTTATTTTTTACCGCGATGAACTTCTAATTCGTTTATTAACATATATATCATCATCCATTTTAAAATATAAAAAAACCCATAACGCTAATAAAAAGGTTTAAAATATCATCAGGCTTACTCTAAAATAAACATTTGTTTTAAAAAAATTTATAGGTGCTATTTTTTATATTAAACAGTAAAATGCACGGGTATTACAACATTTAAATTATCAGCATATTTATAAAAAAATAGATTTGTAATTCCATGTTTAAGTAAACGAAAAATCTAATAACTAATAAAAAATGCTTAGATCGTATTCTTACTTTAAGGTATAAATTATAATTTAATTCAAAAAGATAGATTATTATCTATATCGTGAGAACAATTAAAATTTTTTTACTTTTTTTGATAATTCGGTTTTTAAAATCATCTATACATAGAAATATTTTACAATTATACGCTAAAATAATAAATACAATCCAGCAAAAAAATCAATAATAAGACATTAAAAGATCTTTTTATTTTGCACATGAAACCTTTTAAGTCATAAAAAATGCAATCGATATACTTTAATTGCTATATTTTCTTTCACTTTTTCTTTTTGCTTAACAATCAAATATAAATAACACTGTATCTTTGTGAATTATATTATAATTAAGTAATGCGCTAGAAGAACTATTTTACTAATTTTATTTTTCATTTCCACAATTTTTTTGCATCTTTGCGTTTTTATAAATCTAAATTTCACGCCTTTTATTCATCTAGGAAGTGCGCTTTGTTTAAAGATCTATATTAAAACCATTTGAATGATAATATCGGATATATGAACTGCGGTTCAAAAAAAATTCAAATTCCGTTTGTGTTTATTATACTCGGGTCCGATTTGGGGACGATGATATTTTTATTTATTTATGGGTTTATTTGATTTTAGCTATTTAATCTTGTTCAAGCAATACTTCTATGTTCACTTAAACATATTTGCTGATACTATGTTCATCTCGTCATTTTTACAATCTTTCTCGATACAACATCTTCTTTTCATACTTATTAGTTCAGTTGTCTTCCTCGATTCTATTGTTTGTGTGTATGCTTCTGCTTCAGTTGGCTTTTCCATCTCCTTAATATACAACTTATGTATTTTGTAGCCACAATAGGCCAAGCCACGAACGTATGATACTATTATTATTCTTATAAGTAAAAAAGATAAAGTTTGTTTACCAGTAGGGTGTAATTATTTGTATTTTGGGATATATACGGTGGAAATAAGATCTTTTTGCCAGATTTAACGCAGTAATCTATGTTTAATACAAAAAAAAACATTTTTTTAATGATAATATTACACGTAAATAAATTAAATTCTACCAAGGAACTAATTGTACTCACATCTAATATTGTGAAAAATATCCTAGAAATTTATATTGGATATTAGATGCTCATATACATGTCATTAATAAAAGTAATCATAGAAAAAAAATAAGATTTATCATTTATAAACACTCTATTAAATAGACACATTTTCTATTATCCTTATTTTCCAAAATTATGAAACTAAAACTGAGCGAAGCTAAAAAAAATAATAGATGTAGATCAAATGTACATAATTTATTGTATTTTTCATAAAATACGAACATTCAAATTTATAGGACATACTGTTTAGTGTTATAAATAACTTTCTTAAAAATTGGATTTCTGGATTGATTATATAAAAATGTTTTATCTAATTATTCATTATATAATGTATGGACTCTATACATTGTATAACTAAGAGAGGAATTTAGATAATGGGAATATATCAAGGGAGGACTTAAAAAGATATATTAGTATTGCAGGATTTATGAAAGGAAATTGTTGAAGTGAAATAACTTAATCAATAAAAAAAATATTATTTGGTTTTTATTTCAATGTAAGTAATGAAGCATAAAAAAACATTTATGATAATTTCTAGGGTACTTTAAATTACAGTAAAAATTTTTATTCACTGAGCTATTATAATTTAGTTTGTGTGTTCAACTTACGCATACACGGTCAATATTATTAATAAACTGAAATTACATTAAAGTAAGTATATTTTATATAATCTGTGTGTGCACATCATATGGACCCTTTTTTATATATTTTAATGTTTGTTTGGTCTATTTTTTAATTTTAAATCCTTAATTTTGATGATCAGCATGTATGAATAATCTGGACTTTTTATATATTTTCCTTTTTAACACTATTTTTTTTGATTTAACGCACTTTTAAAATGATAAATTGGCATGCATGAATAATCATGTGTTTTTATATATATTTTAATGTATGTTTAGTCTATTTTTTAGTTTGAAATTCTTAATTTTGTATAATCTGTATGTATGAATCATCTGGACTTTTTTTAAATATTTTCCTTTTTTTACTCTATTTTTTTTTGATTTAACGCCTCTTAATTGTGTTATACTTTAAGACACGTGCTATTTTTTATCCTACTAAACATCTAATAGAACAAACAGTCGTAATTCATCTTGAAAACACAAGATTTGAGATAATTACAAAAAAAAATGTTGAAATTATATATGCCAAGACATTACAATTTAGAAAAAATTATATTATTTTGAGCTTCTGAATTTTATACTTTGATTTTGTCATTTGAGGATATGATAATTTTTTTTTTGCATAAAATATATTGTGTTGCGGAATTAAAAACATTATATTTATTACTGTTCTAATAATATTAAGTTTTATTTTTTACATGTTTCTAATGTTAGCTGGAACTTTCAAAATTTAAAAATATAATTCAAATAAATTACAAGATTTAAAACAATGTTTTAATTGCGAAATAAGGATTATAGGAGATAAATTTTCCATAAGATACATTTAAATTAATTGGGCAGACTCAATCGTTTTTTTTCTTACCGATTTTACAATAATTAGAATCTAAGCTTATTAATGTGTGATTATTAGTTATAGCAGTCATATTGTAGTATAAATCAGCAAATATAAAAAAAAATGATCTGCATTTTATAGTTAAATTCGATTTAGTTTATATCTTGACATTGCCCCTTATCTTGATATTAAATACTTATGTTAACTTTATTCAGATTTTTTTTGTAAGATAAAAATATTCTTTTTTTGAAATAAATATATGTACAATACTTAAAATATATATTGCAATCTATAAACATTGATAAATATTTTAGCTTTTCAAGTTTAAGCAATTATTTTCTTTAAATTTGTGGTGGTCTTCATAATTCAACTATTAATATGGTATTTGGCCAATTTTAACCAAAATCAATTTATATTATGAAACAGTAAGTAGTACTTTTTCTCTATGGTAAACTAGGGCATTCTTATCATCGAAATTTTAATTTTATTTTGCATCCTAAATTCATTAAGTTAACAGAATAAGATCATTCCATAATAAAAAAAATGTTAAAGATGCTGCTTAATAGTAGATATATGTGTGTAAAAAAAGGTATATAGTTGTGGGGTTGAAGAACGTAAATTAAAATATCTTTAGCGTATTATAACTTTCTTTTTTGATTTAAAATTGAAAAATTCAGATGTGTGGCTTTTTAAAAAATCAATTTTTGATTTCGATGAAATGCATGGTTTTAAGTCTGGGCTTTTCAAAGAGAACATCCAGAAAATTTAGAGTTATCAGCGGAATGTTTTCTTAAAAAAACACCAAATAATATAAGGGAATTTATGATACCGGAGTAAAATTAAAGTTCAAGGGACAAAAAAATACAAGAAAAAGCTCGATATAATTACAAAGGCGATAACATAAAATATATGTGAAAAATGATAAAAAAAATCCAAAGTTTTTTATGTAATTTATGTGGTGAGATAACATTATAACCGTAGTCAGGATTATTATTAAAAACAATGATAACGGTTTTATCATTTTTATAATATATGGACTGCCTTTTAAATGTATGAAAATAAACATGAAATTTTGTAAAGAACTTTAATCAATGGAAAACCAAAATAGTTACACGCTTATTTATATCAGAAATAAAGATTGTATGGTTAAAATAACGGTATTAAGTCTAAATAATCATAGAAATAAAACCAAAAAAATATTAAATAATGTTTCAAACCTATTATATAAAAAAACCAAAAAAGCCTTTATTTTTAAGGTTCTTTTCTCAATTTTTTGAAAATCTCAATATGAAAGTTTCTGGAAAATTTCAATTGAAATTAATCTATAATATGCGCATTGTGTTATGATATCTTATTTGTAAGGATGTTTTTGGATACTATGGTACACTTAATCTTGTTATTTGCCTATGTTTTCTCTACACACTCCATTCCAAATATATTATTTTGTGGTTTATTGCAGAAAACAAGTCTCATGTCTATTTTCTCTAATATTATAGGGATTAATAGTCACTTTTATGCTCAAAATTGGTCTAAATATTAGTTATGTTTTGTCTTACCACCCCAGAATCTCGTTTTAAAATACTCCATTTAACATGATTCAAAATTTGTATGTTATTAAATATATAAAAAACAGATATATATGTGTTTTTTTTTTCTTTGTTATCGTATTTAAAAGGAGTACCATATAAATTAAACTGTAAAAGGGGGGGGTTTTAGATTCACATTGAACTTTATGTTGTAGTTAATCTTTATCAAATATGTTCTTTTTTAAATATTGATTAATTTACACGATATTAGGACAAATGTTATGTATTTTTGCAAAATATTGATAAGTTTTGCTGATTAATAATGTGAGTTGATTTTTAATGTCTAGTATCGATTTTCTAAACAATATTCCCTTTATATGGATATAAATATAAACCGATTTTATAGTGTTATATTTTATAAAAAGCGCTGAATTTATTGTATTATTCCACAGATAATTTTAATGTGTGATTTAAGGGTCAATTTTGATTCATCTACCATAGAACCTAGTAAAATACAACTTAACGTTAATCTATAGAAAGTAAATATAATGAATTAATTCTTCCAACTTAATAGCCATTTATATGCGTTGTCTTCATATAAGACGTACCAGTATATATATTTATAATATAATAATTGTAAGTCATAATACCCAACACCGTCAAATAACCAAAAATACACCGCCTACCATAATTTTGATTTAAAATCACTGACTGGGTCTTTTAAGCATTCATTTCAATTCCTATTTGTCATATGCGAATACTAACTATTTGTAAATCTTCAGCAAGATCTAATTAAAATAATTTTACTATGGATACAAAGTTTTCAATCTAAATGCTATATTTGAAATTTAGAACATGATAAAAAGAAATATAATGCGAGATAAATATCTGTAATAATTTTTAATATAAAATATGATAAATTGCAAACATATAAATATATTTGAATAATATAAGTAACTAATTCTAAAACAAAATACATTATTCCAAAATATTTTAGCATGCAGTAATGACTAAAATTTTAATAAACTAATATAGAATATTGGATATCAGCACATCGAAATTATCAGAGCAAAGATTGTTTAAAAACAATAATTTTAAATTCGTTATAAACCAATAAATTATTATTGTATATCCCAGAAAATGATTATATTTTACATTTAATTGTTACATAAGCTTATAATTTTGTTAAATTTCTAAAATAATATTCTTAATTATATTTTAAACTATAAACTACTTCTGAAATTATTTTAATTTTTACAGATAATTAATATTTCATGAACGTTTTAAATTCTTCCGCCAATTTATTTATTTAATTATATTTTAGCTGTAAACAAATTTGAAATTATCTTAATTTTACTTATAATTGATTCTACATATATAATTTAAATTCTCTTACCAATATACTTAATTATATTTTAGCCATAAACACCTTTATAATTATTTTAATTTTTACTTATAATTGTTTTTCTTTATTTTTCATGTACAATTTAAATTCTCTTAACAATTTACTTAATTATTTTACGTTAAAAACACCTAAATCCATAAATGTGGAATTTTTCAGCCCCCACAAAATGAAGATCTCAAGCCTCATCATGATACTAGCTGTTTCAGCCGACACATCAGCATTCAAAGAAGGTTGTAAGAAAAAACTAGAAAGCTCTAAAAAAAATCTAAAATCTGCATTTGACTATACCAAGCACCACTCAATACAGCACTATAAATTCCTCCATAACGCCCTCAAGAAACATAGCCGTGATTATTTTGATAAAGCAAGCGTACATGGAAAATCTCTATTACACAATTTGTGGAATCAGATCATTCGAGGCACATTATGCATTAAAAAAAAGATATTCAACATGTGCAATAAAAACAAGGTTCAAGAAGAAGATCATCTTGTTGGGGACAAGTATAATTATAAAGAAGATGATGATGAAGAGAAAGATGAAGGTGGAGATGGTGATGGTGTTTCTATTGAACATTTAATCGAAATTTTACAGAGGATGCAGCAAGAACAAGAGAAAAATGGTGATATGAAAATGGATGGTGGTGATGATGATGGAGAAATGGCTGATATTCAAGAAATTGATAGTGATAACCAAGTTGCTAACATTGAAGAAGAAATTTCTGATCTTGGTGGCGAAGTTTCTGACAAATACGACCTATGAGAGTAAATATTATTTTTAATATTGATTTTTTATATATTTTTGTAATTTAAACGTTTTTGTATTCATTCTTTTATATTAATTAAACATAGATATATTTGGAAAGCTGTATCATCCAAATCTGTCTATAGAAAAATCCAAAGTGTTGCTTAAACAACTATAAATACCTAAAAATATTATTAATCTTGAATTATGCTAAGTATTTATATTACAATATTTATTTATTTGTGGGTTAATTTCTTTTTATTGATTTTATATATTTAGACGTGGTCAGGTCAGCCCATTGAGAATATTTCACAACTCTCCTTGATGCATCTTTTTACACCTCTCCATGATATATCTTCATCAACTGCTCTTCTTCTTTCAAATGAGATGAGTTCAAGTTTCTTGAGGAGTGTGAGAGCTTGCATGTATGCTTCTACTTCGTCCGGAATTTTTAACTCCTCAACATATTTATATTAAATAAGTTTTATTCATATTTTTTATGGCCTTAGTTTTTTAAAGTAATTATAAATTTAAGTTCTTATAAATGAACAAGACAAAAATTATCCCATATGTTATAACATGGGACGGTGTGGTGACACGATTTCAGAAAAGGTACCAGAAGGAACTAGATGTCACGAATCAGGTTGAGGCATATATTCAAACCTTGGGATTGAAAAAAAACCCTTGAATTAATAGGTCTCGAAAGAAGGTGGGGTATTGAAGAAGACTTTGGAGAAGAGAGATACCCGAAAGTATAAATACGCTGTGCATACAGAGAATCAAGCAAGCTGTGCCTGAGAACAAAAACTAAAATTTCATCTATAAATTTAGCCCATAAATAAAAAATAAATATTTTATGTTTGCTTATCAAGGTGCTATGCAATATTCCCAAAAGGCTGACTACGTCTCAAAAATTGGAATTAATAAAAAGAAACTTAACCCATAAATAAATAAATAATTTTATGTTTGTGTATTTAAAAGAAGAGAATACATCTAAGAGTGTAGATATCATGTTTCCACGAGAAATTAATCAAATCAAGCTTGAAGAAGAAATCAAAAATTACGATTTTTATGTTTGCTTCATAAAATAAGAATCAGTGGTCGCGGTATATCATAAGTCGCATATTAAGGATTTAGGAATTCCAACGTAAGCAGAAGCATACGCGCAAAAAATATAGTTGAATAAGATTCTTGGGTCGATAAGTCTTGAAAGAAAAATATGTATTGATTAAGATTGTAAAGATGATGAGGCAGAAAGAATTATAGAGAAAATCCATTCGATAGAGAAACCTAAAATTTTACTTGAACAAATCTAAATGGCTAAAATCAATGTTAACCCATGAATGAATGAAGAAAATTACTACTTTATATAAATAATAAAATCGATATGGATATAGTTTGATTTAAGTTTAAAGTTGTATATATGTTTGTTTTATCTTATTGCATATGTTTACTCAGTTAAACCGATCAAAACCTGCTTTGGATTTTTTGGAGCAACTAGTTACTTAATATTTCTTTCTGCGTTATCATCTTTACAATCTTTATCAATGCATCTTTTTCTTTCGTGATTTATAAATTCAAGTTATTCCCACAACTCATTTCTATCCTTATTTCAACCTATACACACGACAGCTGCCTTTTGTATATTTCTCTTAAGACTCGTTAATTTTAGCGCCTTATTTAACTCTATTGCTTGTGTGTATGCCTCTGCTTCCTTTGATAATTTACTCCTTAATATACGACTTATAATATTTTGTGACCACAATAATTCAGTTTGGAGCGAATAAATTAAAATTTTTCTGTATCTGAAAAAAAATCAGAAGAATTTCCACGTAAATCATATTTCTCTGCTTATAGTTTTGAAAATTCGCTCGGCTATCGATACGGTCTCTTAATCCCTTAACTTCGTTTTTTTAATTAATATATAGCATAGGTACCACGGAAATTTATTTATGGCATTTTTTTTTATTAATATTGTATAAATAGCATAAAAATTATATTCGTATCTTTTAAGATATTTTCATTTTTTTATAATTAATATTGTATAATTAGAATGGGAATTATATTTGTATCTTTTAGAATATTAATTTTCACTTCTTTTAAATCAATTTATATAAATTTTATTTGTACTTTTAAGGAAACTTAATGTTTGTTTATAGATTAATTTGTATAAATATTTATGAAATTTTATTTTTTACTATTGAGGCACTATTTTTCTTTCCTTTTATTTTGATTATAGTATAGTATTAAAAAGTTCCCTATTTGAGCTTTAATAAAATTTAAATATCAGATAAAAAAATTATTTTTAGAAATTAAACATTAAGTATATGGATTATTTTATTTTTTAAATCGCTTTAATACATTATATACCATAAACTTTCTACATCAAAAAAAATCATGCAATTTTACGCCATTATCTGTGAATCTCACGTCTCTAAAAATAACAGAACCAATTAAATGTTTGCACAGATGTTAAAATAACTAGTAGAAATTTATATGCTTGCACTTTTATTTGATTAATAATAGTATTTTAAAATCTAAAAAATTATATATAAAACCTCTAATGGCATAAATTCACTATATTCTGATTTATTTATATTTCTTCCGATCATATTCTACAAAATAAAAACAGTGCATTTTACCAGTTTTATAAGAATGATTTTATACATGGTTGTTTAGATGCATATTTATAAAATATATAGCCATTTCAAGAAAAATATTGCTCGATAGACACATCAAATTATAAATAAAAACTTGAAAGTTAATTAACTGAATATCTATAGCTACAAGATACTCAAAAAATTACATACCTTTTTTAATCCAATCGATATTTTTTTATTGTCAAACATTTTTATTTTCGGATTTTGTATTCAAAAATATGTTATAAGATGAATGTTTTCGCAAAATACTTTTCACCCTCTGCAAAGTCAATACATGTTCTTCATTTTTAAATATTACATAATTAAATTAAGATGATTTTCTTTTTTAATTAATCCATTTGTATAAATACATCGTGGTTCACCGGAATTTCATTTTGTTCTTTTTTTAAAATAAATAAAAAGAAATTATCGCACATTTTTCATACAAAAAAAAATATATTGGGCATCTTTCTGTACTCAACTTTGCAGGAAAATATGGGATCCCTCTTTTTTAAGGTTTTTATAGAGCGTTATCGATTGTATTACGATGTAATAAAAAAATAAAATAGATATTATTGATACTCTGAATCAATAAACACCTAAAAACTTCATTACTTCGCATTAAATTATATTTTAATGCATAAATGAAATTATTTTCTAGAAGTAAAAAAAATATTTTTTTATAAATCTGAAAAGTCTGTACGCTTAAAGACGAGCGGATGCCTTCAATTTACTATGCTAAAAAATGGTGCTAAACGTGTGTTATCATGCATAAATTAATGAAATTTCAAGCAGTAAAAAATTATTGTATGCTTATTAATAATACACAAAAAAACCAAATATAATTCATTATAAATGAAGTAAAGCAAATTAAATATTCATTATAACTTTATTCCTTCTAAAAGCTTGATTACTTGCGATTTTTTAGAGCCTGGTATTCTAATAAATACCATATTTGAATTTGATTCTGTATTATAAAAACAGCAAAAATCTTTGTAAACTCAATATTAGCTGTTGTATTTTATTTGTCAGCAAATTTTTTTTAGAAACTCTCTTTTTAAATTCGAATTTACTGCAAAAAAAGGTTCTTCAAAAATTCGTCGAAATTAAAACTATAGTAGTTGGGTTTTAATATATTTGTGCAGTAAATTATAACTATTTTGCTAAAAGACCTAGTAAAAATATAATTCGTAATATTCTAGTCCTATGCTCAAATGAAATTCAATAAAACATGTGAAAAGTCATTTCACCCAAATTTTATGTTTTTTTTTGGAAACTAGCTATAAGTACCTTTATAACAAAAAATAAAACTTAGACTTTCACACATATCGTTCAATGCTTTACAAGTTAAAGCATATACAAACTAAAAGAATATCTTGCAACATAAATTATCTATTTTGCAGAAAAATACGTTTTGTTAAGATGCAAAAATAAAAACATTTATCCATCTTTATGCTAATTAATCAATTTTTTCAATTAATATTTTTAAGTGAAATAAGGCTTTGTTTATGAACCAAAAAAAATTATTTTCTGGATGAATCTCATTTATATTACACAAATTTCATATATATAATCCCTTTAAATGGATAAAAAAACATTATATTATAGTATATTACTATCCACCCGTATTAGAATCCCGAAACATTTTTTTTTGCATTCTAAAATGATGTTCTGTAGATTGATAGAAAGCTAACAGTGATTATTAGATTATACATAAAAAGGATGATTATTGTCTTTAAACCTCCAAAATAAAATCATATCGATTTTTTTCTTAATAGTAAAATTAAAATTAGAGTCAACATATCAATTTTCGTGAGTATATTCATTAATTTTGATCATACTTTTTTTTTATTCTCTTAGTGAATTTCTCTGTCATATTCGAAGTTCAGCTGCATTTTTTTTGTAGGTAGAAGACATGCACTCTAAAAAAACATGGTTGAGGCATAGTATATCTGCTTTTTACACACTAATTTTTAGCTTGTAACCTTGAATATACGATGAAAAATCATGTGAATGTTAACTTATATAAAATATATGCATATTAAAGCAATTTTTTCATATTATTTCAGAAGTCGCATTGTGTATTTTCTACCACTCGTTAATTTTTCAAAAAAGGTTTTAAATCTCGAAAAAATAGATCAAAGGCATAATATAAACTATAACAGAACTGCTAATACATTAATTTAAATTTTATAGAGACGAATGGATTGATGAATGTATCAAATATCAAGTGCTGTCAAGGTGATAATTCTGAAAGCATCGTGTTCGAAAAAAAAAGATACAAGTAAATGATTATTTTAAAGAAATATCATGCGTGTCGGGAAAAGGTGATGATATAGTCGTGGCATATTTTTATATAATTAGAAATCTGGCGCAGTGCAATATTTAAAAAGTAATATGTATAAATATATTTAGCGATAATGGGAATAAATTATAGTATATTTATGTATAGACAGGACTTATACAAGACATTTTCGAGGCCCCAATTATAATCACAATCTTCTACAGACAAAAGTTAATAGAAATATTTGAATGCAAAAATTTAGTTAACCTGAAGGTACAATATTCATTCTACTGTGTTTTTTCTTGAAAAAACACATTTTCTGTGTATATGATATATTTGATATGGTTTAATATTTAATAAACCATATCAATAAGATTTGCTAGAGTATTTTAAATTTATCATAATGTCTTTTGTGAATGAAATAATGGTGCCTGAAACTCTTATATTCTTTTGTGAATGAAATAATGGTACCTGAAACTCTTATATTCTATTATGAAAGAAATAAGTTTATAGATTCGGTAAAAGAAAATGCATAAAATAACACAAAAAAAATATATACTCTTATTAAAATATTTACACTATTATGAAAATGATCATATTTTATTTTTATGAAAATATTTCATTTTGAATTTGAGTAACGAATTTACCAAAAAAATAAGGTGTGCAGATAAAAAACAAAATCTTACATCATATATGGGAATATACTTGACATTTTCTTCGGCAAAATTTATTTCTCTATCGATTAAATAAAGAACCACAAACAGTTGTATTTTATAAAATAATGTTTATAAGTCGAACAACAGAAATTCTTTGTCGAATTATAGTTATTATATAGGGATAAATTTTTAAGTTAAATTATTAAAACAATCAAATAAATCAGTGGTTTAACTTTTTTGAATAAGATTTATATCTAACGCAAAGGATTTTTCTTCTGCAGAAAATAGTTTATCTGAGGCAGTAAATAAATTTTTGATTTTGAAAGGCGTTTTTTGCAATAAATTCGTTGCAAAAATAAACTACTTGATCCAATTATTTTATAGTTAATAAAATATAAATAGAAATATCAATGGTTATTAGGGCTATTTTATCCTAATCATGATATATTATCAATCATTAATTGTTAACGATTTCATTCATGTAAAAACCTATAATATTGGGTCTTTTTAAGTGAAATAAAAAATATATATTATAATAACAAACTGTTATTTAATGATTGATAGCTTATATTTTTGTATGAAGGTTCTAATTTACTAATAGAAGTTAATCCTTATATAAATTGAAATTATGGACCACTATAATTTATTACCGTTAAAAATAAATAAATTTAAAAATTAAGAGTTCAAATATGTTCTATTTTATTCGTGATATTCACTGTTCGTGTATTTTAAGTAAATGAGATTTATTTCATTTTCTGTGCAATTTACAATTTTACACCTTTTTTTATTCGTGCTACTTTAGATTTATTCATAATTATCATTTAATGTCTTTTTTTTTACCGAATTTTTGTGATCACAAAATAATATCGGTATCTTTGTATTCTTTTAGATATATTCTACCCTTCATATAATATTATTTATATTTTAACATTACAGGTCCATAAAATTTACTCAAAAAACACAAATTTTATTACCAATTTTTTATAGCCAATTTTAAATTTTATTCGGAAAATATAGGCTAGAAAAATTTTTTAAAGGTAAATGATTACGTTGAATCTCTTAGATGAAGCTAGATCTTGTTGTGTATAAAAATACACTGTTTTTATCTCTAAAATTAAGATAATATATATTGAATGGCTTGGTTTTCTCGGAATGTTTGAATAAGACTGTAATTATATTAAAAGTATTAATATAAATATATATTGCACTTTTATGCGTAAATAAAAGTTAACCTGCCAAAACTTGTTTTTATTTTATATTTATCTTATCGATCTAAATTTGAAGATAAATTTTCACTCTTTACACTGAATTATCTTTCCTATTTAGCACATTGTTACAGAATAAATTTAAGATCATCTGAAAAATCATATAATTAAAATGTAAAGATTCTGCGAAAATTATTGTAACAAAAGAAATATAATTATACACTTTAATTCTATGCCGCAAGTAAGAAAATGTAATTCTAATATTTTCGCGGTTAAATTTTATTTAGATATAAAAAAAGATAATTAAAAATTCTTTATTCACTGTTTAAGTCTTTTTAGAAAATTAGGGCCATATATTTATTTTAATATTTTATTAATAAATTGAAATCTATTATTAATATTTAAAAGGGTCGAAAAATTTCATGATTTAATTATTAGACATAATACAATATAAATAAAAAGAGAAAATTTTTAACTGATTAAAACATTCTAGATTCAACACATAAGTGTATTTTTTTACAAAAATATTTGATCTACCCTCTCATCTGCCCAATAAATATATATTTATATCAATATTCAAGATTTCAAGACAGAAACTTCATGATTATATGTTTTTACTAGAATGTATTTTATGGAACTTTAAAAATATTTTGCCGAAAAAAATATAAATGCCCGATTGTGTTATAATTTTCTTAACAGTGAAAAGTGTAATTTCCCCCTAAAATCGTTAATATTTAAATATAACAAAAGATTACTATAAAATACGCACTATTATTTCTTTTAGAAGAGTTTATTATCAAGAACTGAAAGTACAATCTTTCAAGTAATGAGTTAAAAAAGGGTCTATATATCGATATCCAAAAACTTTGGCTTATTAAGCATGATTATTTTTCACATAAGCTTTAATTAAATACAAAAACATATTTGCGCGTAATTAATCCCTAAAAATTTAACATTATCTGTTTTTAATTTTTTTAAGGATAATATAATATTATTCGGATCCTAAAAAAATACTAAAAAATAAATCGCAATTCGTTTTATTCAGCCAATCAATCTTTGGATTCTATTATAATATTAGCGAAAATGAATTGAATAAAATAAAAAATCATCTGTAGCCAATGAAAACAAAAAGATATCTGTATTAATGTGGACAATCAGGGATATCACGTATCTAATATATTTTTAAAAAATAGAACTATTCAAACGTAATTTTATTTCAAATTTATGACCCTATGTTTTACCAACGTATTAGTTCTGCGTATAGGTTTATACGGCAGTCTAAATTAATTCATTTTATGAGCCGAAATTATTAAAAATAGCATTAAATAAATATAACACGTACTAAAATTTTAATTAAACCAAATTTTTATGCAATCAAATTTTTTGGGGGCTTGATTATCACAAAAAAACTGCAATCGTTATTGTTTTTTAAATAAAAAAAAATTTTAATGTCTATTGAACATCTATGTTATTTTCTTATTTCGCCTTTTAATCTTTCTTTTTCTGTATATACTTGTTTACACTATAAATAAATTTCTAGAATATTCCATATCACAGATGATAGATAATAGAAAATAGAAAATTTTCGTGAATACATTATGTTTGAAAGCCACATACAAGTTTTGAATTTTCATTTTTTTGATTTAATTTTAAATTTTTATAATGTTTACAGGTGTATAGTATGAATATGTCGTCTTTCCCACCATGGGTTTTTTCACTTTTATGCTAAAAATATGTGAAGTGGTAGCTATTTTTTAAGTTTTTTTTTGCATCAGGCAAATTATATGTAAATTTAAGTTAGCTAATGGGCTTTATCTTTATTGAATTTCCCGAATACTTAAAAGTATAATTAAAGAGCACGAAAACATCGAAAATCATTATTTTTTTAGGAATAACTTTTATAAGCATCTATAAACCTGTAAATTAAATTAAAAATAGGATAGATAGTAAATATGTATCTTTGCATGTTTCACTTTGGGTAAAATTTTTAAATAGAAAGAATTGAAAATAAATTTATGATAAAATTATCGTATATTCAAACTATGGGATTGAGAACAAGCCTTGAGCTTATAGGTCTTAAAGAATAAGAAGTATAAAAGAACATAAAAATGAAAAATATAAAATCAAAAGTATAGATATGATGTGCCCATGGGAAGTCAACACGTTATGGTTGAAAACAATCTAAAACTACGATTTAAAAATTAGCACATAAATAAAATTATATCATCATATAAAATTTATAATATAACAAAACCATAATATGCAAAAAAATAAATTTTTTTTTGGAAATTAGAGAAAGAAGTTTTTGATGAAAATATATCATATTCTATTGTGAAAAAAATTTTAGTCGCGATTTATAAACGAAATATTGTTTATTCTGTAATATATGATTAATTATTTGAAAATTAAAGTAAATTATTATGAACACAATTTAATGCAGAAAATCAAATTAATAATAAAAAATAAGAATCCGAATGGCAATTATTTAATAAAATGATGGGAAGGTAAGGTGTATTATTTACAAATATGTCCATTGAGTCAATTTTTACCTCTAAAAATATTGGTCGCTATTGAATAAATGGTTTTTTCAAAATTTTGTATCAGCTCAATTATACCACACATCTTCACGGCACTTGAACTCATCTCACTTGAGAGAAGAAGAGCAGTTGATGAAGATAGATCAGGGGAAGGTGTAAAAAGGTGTGTCAAGATGTTGTGCAATGTTCCCAATAAGCTGAACATGTCTCAAAAGATGGAATTGATAAAAATAAACTTTACAAATAAATAAAACATAACAAAATGTAAATAACCCTTGAACTAATTTGTCCGAATATTATTTGTTATTTATGGTTTAATTTTGGTATTGTAATTTTAGATTTTTTCTTCAAGCTTAACTGAATTTATTTCCCAAATTTGTCTTGAAAATTGCAATAATAATATAAGAGAATTTGAGAGAAGTGGGACAGCCAAAAGTATAAAGTATTTGGCCACACGATAAAATAATCAAGCTAAGCTTGAAGAAAAAAAAGTAAAGTAGCACAGAAAAATTACACATAAATAAATTATGGTTAACATAAAGTATAAATCATTTAATAATAATTTAATTTTCATCTATATTTTATATTCATGCAGTCATAGCTTGTACTATTCTTATTAGAAAATATCCTTTAATCAAATTTTATATCTTGTAGGCAAATTTCATCATTTTTATAAAAAGACTAAAGCTAATTTTTCTGTAATTTTTTTTTCTAAACTTTTTTACTTTTCATGCTCCATTTCTTGAAAATTTTGATAATATTTGTATAATGTATGTATATTTCATGTATTAAAATTATATTGAGCTGGTTTATTAGGCTTATAAAAAAAAATTGTGAATACTTTTTTACTATGTATCCTACAAGATTTGTACTATTTGTTTTCGAATTTGGTTTTTTTGAATGAATCATTCTTTGATTATAAAACAACGAATGTAATCAAAATTAGAACACTCTCTTTGATATATATTTGAATTATCTAATGTAATTTTTAAAGAAAATAAAAACCATCTTTTTTTGCTCCAAATATATGTATGGTTGTTTTTATTGCTTTCAAAACCAGAACATGCCATCTTAAATTTTTTTTAATTTTAAATTTGACTTTATCTAATTTCTATCAAAAGAAATGTCAAATTTTTTTATGGCACAAACATAAGTTATTTTTGACATTTATTATCCCAAAATGAACAATATTTTCTAACCTCAACAATTATTTGATTACTTCACTTTTATAATGTAATATAGAGAAAGTTTTTTTACGAATAGAATGATATAGTTGAGTAAAATTATATTTTGAATAATTCACAAAATTTTATAACACAATGCTTTTTAATTAAATTCGTAATTTAATTAATCCTCTGTTGGTTCCAATTGATATTTATTTATTTTTTATATTGTGGTTAAATTTAGTTGATTTGTATTTTAATTATAACAAAATATTTAATATTCGTAAAATTTAGATATTTTTTTTAAACATCTTTAAAGGGGAAGTTTTTGTAGATATAAAATTTAATTTCATACAATTTAGTTGATCTATATTTTAATTACATCAGATTATTTAATATTCTTAGATTTTAAATATTTTTTTGTAAAACATCTTTAAAGGGGAAGTTTTTGTAGATATAAAATTTAATTTCATACAATTTAGTTGATCTATATTTTAATTACATCAGATTATTTAATATTGGTTCAATCTAGATATTTTTTGGAAAACATCTAAAGGGGAAGCTTTTGTAAATATTCAATTTAGACAATTTAGTTGATCTATATTTTTTTTTGAGTAACATCCAAAAAGGGGAAGTTTTTGTTAATATAAAATTTAATTCAAACAATTAAGTTGATCAATATTTTAATTACATCAAGTTATCTTCGATTGGTTCAATTTAAATATTTCACAATTATCCTTAAAGGGAAACTTTTGTAACGTTTTAAATTTATTTTGTTAATACCATAAAAATCAAATTTTAAACCCATATATAGATGAATTTTTTTTTCGAGTATATTTCAACAAGAAGTGGTAAATGTATACTCTTAGCATTCAAAGACAAAAAATATCTTTTCAATTGTTTCGAAGGATTTCAGAGATATTCTTTTGAAAGTATGGTTAAAATGAGACAGATTACTACAGTTTTTTTACCTACAAAGAAATCTGTGATTCCATTTATTGGAACTTATTTAACAATGGGAGATGTTGGAAGAAGCAATGTGACGGTGATGTCTGAACACCAATACCTATTTCTATATATGAAGAAGTTCGCACACAGACCAAATTTAAAGTTAACGTACCAATGTGATTTATATGAAGATGACAACATCATTATAAAAAGTGTAAAGACAGAAGAGTGTATGAATATGGTTCTGACAATCAAACGCATTAGAGGAAAATTTGATCACATCAAAGCCAAAAATAATGATATACCAAGGAATCTATGGTCGCGTCTCTGTGAAAATGAGATACTCGTTCATGAAGGAAATGAAGTTCATGGGTCTGATTATTTGGGGCCGTGCATTATTCCAAGCAAAATAGGCATTGTATTTAATGAAGAGAATTTTACTGGTCTTGAAGAGAAGTTCAAAGATAAAGAAATCGAATCATTTATTTGTTTTGATGAAAAAGCGGCAGTGCATCTAAAATTACATTTTTCAAATGCCAATTTTTATATTTTAAAGGATTCAGAAGGAATAGATTTCACTTCTCTGCACAAAGTTCAATGTAAGATGAATGAAATCGACGATTCATATAATTTTACAAGAAAGAACGATGTACGGGAATATCTTTTAGAACCATCCGAAAAAATTTCATTTCTTAAAACATGTGAGTCAATGATTTATAAAAACATGACCAACACATATGAAATAAAAAGAAGAGAAGTCGAAACATTCGAAGAACCTAAAACAAATAAAGAACAAGGCAATGGTATTTTGTTCCTTGGGACTGGTTCTGCAATACCAAGCAAATATAGGAACGTAACTGCTATTTTAATAGAAGAAGACGATTTATGTATAATGTTTGACTGCGGTGAAGACGCTTTACATAACATACATCGTGTTTATGGAAATTATGATATTTTACAGAAAGTCGATTTGATATTTATTTCACATTCGCATGCTGATCACCATTTAGGTCTAGTAAGCGTAGTAAAAAAAATACTCGAATTTAAAAAAAGAATTAAACTTATTTTGCCGGATGCTGTGAAAAGGTTTTGTGAGCAATTTTTCAGAAGTGGGGTTGATTATTTCACAACCGAAGTTTTCAAGAGACCCATTCGCTTACAGGACCTATATCCCCACACTATCGCCGAAAATACCAAGACATTTGATTTCGGTTATAAAATCACAATATGTCCTGTATCGCATTGCGAAGATAGTTGTGGTGTTGTTTTAAAACTAAAAAATAAGAGCATTTCTTTTTCGGGTGACTGTAGACCTTCAGATCTATTTGCTCATATTTCCGAGAATGCTGATGTTATGATACATGAAGCTACCTTTGGCGATTCTTTGTTGGAAAACGCCAAAAAAACTAAGCACTCTACAATAAATGATGCAATCAATGTATTCAAAAAATCAAAGTCTAAGACTCTTATACTTACACATTTCAGTCAAAGATATGCTAAGAGTGTTCCAAATGAAAACACAATATCCGCATATGATTTTTTTAAATATGATTATACCGATAAAAGTACTAATTCCATTTTTAGTATCAACAAATATCTCGAATCTATTGAAAAATAAATAGAATTCAAACTTATATTTAAAAGTTAATCCTTTTCTGGCTTTCTTTAGATGGTTATACCCAAATTTATATTACATTCCACAGCCTATAGATAAACACATAATTGTTTTTAAATAACTATCAGGCTTCCTTGTTTTAAAAGATTCGTCGGTTCTAAATTAGTCGATACTATTTTATATGATGGTGGCTTCTGCTTATATAAAAATCACCAATATATCACACAGTGCATTTTATAAATATTTTTCCATTCAATATTACACGTTACCGTTTTTTTATGCAATTTGAATTTACTATGAATCTATTTTCTGCCAAAAGTATTTTCGGTTTTTAGGTTTCGTTGTTTGCTGGATTTCTGATAGCAGTATTTACACTTGATATATATAATCAAATATTTAGCATCAACGAATACATATATATAAATAAAAATTCGGATGAGGTTGTTATAAGTATTATATGTCGAATTTTAAAGAATTAGGAATGCCAACTTAAGCGAAGCGTAAGAAAAAACAATAGTATTAAGGAAGATACTGAAGTAATAAGTCTTGAGAGAAGAAGAGGCATCGAAGAAGATTGTAAAGATGATGAGGTGGAAAGAAGTATCTACCAAATCTGTTCTATAGAGCAATCTAAAATTTAGCTTGAACAACTATAAAAAGCAAAAAAATCAATACTTAAATAAAAATCAATAGAAATTCGAAGAATATTGGCCGTTTTAACCTATTCACTTATATTTTTCAGTATATACTAAATATATATTTAATTGGAAGAATCTAGGCCGGTTATAACAACCATACACATCTACAAATTGGTTTTAAAAAATAAAAATTCGATTTCCAAAGAATAAGGTCATTTGAACATATTCTCTTCCAAATATGCTGGTTTTATGCATATATATATATTTCGAAATAACTTACGTTGGTTAAACCTTTTTAATTTCGGATTTTAGTTCTGAAGGATAAGTATTCAATTTTGAATGACTTTAGGTCGCTTTTACACCTCTACTTCTGCAGTTAGCTTTAAGTTTTAGATAATTATTTGTTTTTTTTTCAATTAAGGCATCTGTAGTACATAAAGTTTATGCTGATACAATGCATCAAAGATTATATTTACTAAAAAATAATTATAATACTTTCCCATATCAGCTTTAAAAAAATGAATTAAATAGATACATTACATTTAATCTGAGAGCACACAAATAAATGATGATCACAACCAAAATACCAAATTTATTCAATAAAATGTGACGTAGATTACAAAAAAAAACTAAATTTATTTGATAAAAATTAAATATAAGCAATAAAGCTCGTTGTTTTTTCAAAACTTGAATCGTAATACAAATAATAATTAAAATGCTTGGTTTAAAATACGCTAGCTCACGATATTCTTCAGCATTCCCATATAAACAACAACCAAATAAATACAATTATTCGTTCTTCGCATACAACAAGAAGAATACTAAAAAAACATATTATTGTACTTTATCCAGAGTGCTTCTAAACAAATATAGATCATATATGTCTATTTGGTCATTTAATTTATAATTGAACATTTGTAACTTTATTTTTTTATAAGATAACATATAGTTCCCTTGCTTCATTCAATTTATAGATACAAAATGTACTATATCACAGTTTTTAATCACAAATTGATCTATTCAGGCAAAATCAAATTTTAGATGTTTAGATAAATTTAATTAAAAATTTAAGCGAAAATATTTAATATATTCCCTTCACAATATTTTTTGGTGATAAATATATTGAAATACACAGTTTATGCTATGTTTAATCTTTAAATTTTATAAATAAATAGAAATTGAATACTAAATATATTTTTCTTGTCTATGCATTTCTTCCAATTGTTCTTTTCTATGTATGTAAATATAGTATTCTTTATATTTATTTATAGTTTATATAAAATTTGTTTTTCGTTACTTTTTTCATTTTAAATTAAGTATATTTTTAAACGTAAAACGGTTTGGAATTATTTTAGCCAATTGTAGCATTTATTTTTCTTTTCATTGATTTCAGTAAATTTAGATTTTCTAGTTTTTTAGGGATTTATTGTTAATATGTATTTTTAATGCTTTCGGGAATTTTTAGAATTAAAGTGTTTTTTTATGAAAATTCAAACTTATATAATGAAACAAACCTTTATTTGTATTTAAGATAGTTTTTTATTCCACAAGTTTTCGTAGTTGTGATACACCATCACGTCTTACTTCTAGAGATTTAGAGGAAATTATTTACATAATAAAATTTTGAATTCTGTGGTATTTTTATGAAATTTACCCTTTATCATTTAAAGCAAATATTAGTATAAAATTTTCCTTTTATATATTATATATATAGTCTGAGAATATAACTTAAACTTGCTCTATTTATTTAAAAGCCCGATTGACATATATATTTCAACTTTATTTATGCAATAGTCTTTGATTTTTTTAAGGTTTGCCCTCATTATTTAAGGAAATGATTAGAATTTTTTCAATTTATTTATACATATGGATATCGAAACTTTTACGCAGACATGCTTTTTATCCTTTAAAAGTATCTTTTTAATTATAATTATACGATCAGACGTGCCTAAGCTAAGATCTATCGGTTATAATTTAACCTATTATTTAAAGCTAGAATTAAATTAACAATTCATCTACATATTTAATAATATTATGGCTAATTATATACCACTTAATATTAAACGACAACAATAAATATACATTCTCAATGTGAAAAACTTATTTAAAAGCTAAAAAAATCTAGCTTGCATTGTTAAAGGTCGATTTAAAAATATAGAGACCACTTACCATTGGAAAATAATACATACATAAATTGATTTTGTTTAATACGTAAAGAAAAAAACGGCGAATATCCTTTAATTATTAAAATTCTAACGAACGAATTTATAAATAATCTAAACATAATATTTATCTACTATAATTTCATATGCCTAAAAAAATAAAAGAATAAAGCTTTAGAAAAATAGCAAGTACACACAATTTTTTATTAACATCTTCGTCTAGCTTGGCTTCTTGGGACATCTGGATTTTTAAAAATAAAATCTCTGGCTTGTTGACAGGTTGGGTTGGTATTATAATTTCCTTGATAGGGGAAGCATTGACCATTCGGCTTCAAATCAATAGATGGATCATCATAAAACTTTTTGTATGCCGACTTTTTATATTCATCGACTTTACACACTATTCCGTCTAAAAGAACAGCCGTCGAGTTATCCAATAATCCCTTTATTTTAAATAAAAGCATATCAGTTTCTTCGTTACATCTATTTAAAGCCATATTCCTTCTTATATTAAAACTTTTATCGTTTCCTATTTTAATATCTTTAAACTTAGTAAAGTTTTCTTTTACATCACAAATAATCCTTTCTATTTCTTTGCACTTCTTATTCCTTGAATTAATAAGATTAGACTTTATCGAATTGTTGGAATCATATTTTTCATTCGGTTTTCTAATGTGGGCATTTGAGTATATTCCCTTAAGTGTTTCACCCATTCCTTCTAGCATATCATTGTTCACTCCTTCAATTTCATCTATCACCGATTGAAACTCATCATCTTTCATTTTTAGTATATTTGTTATTTTTTTGTTAGCTGTTTCAATGACATATTCAACAAATTTTCTAAAATAATTGAATTGAAATCTCTTGTCTTCATCTCTTCTAGCCATACCTCCACATATAATATTTGTTATATGTGACATTATCTGTCCACTATATTCTTCAAATATCAGCTGAATATTTTGGTTTATAACCTGATCACATTGAAATACAACACCTTTCATTCCTTTATCTAGATTCTTCATACCTGTCTTCAATGTATCTGCTATACCACGTAACTTCATATGAATTAATTCTTCAATACCGTCGTACATCGTTGAAAATTTGTTTACAAAAACATCTACATTTGGCCCAATCTGCGGACTATTAAACATTTCAATTACACTATCAAACACCTGTCGATTATTTGATGTTCCTCTACCTCGATCATTTATTGTATTATATTCACCCATGCCCTTGGTTGCCTGTTCTAAGAAATATTCAGAATCCATATCAAATGAAGGCTCACAAATATCCATAGACGGCTCCTCATATATAGAATTCGAAAGCGGCACTTTTCTAGCACATTTTAATTTTTTGCAAAAATTCTGTCGTTTTTTCTCGTTTTTAATTTGTGGATAAAACTTCATTGGATTCATATTATTATGGTCATACATTCTTTGACAATTATTTCTCCCAAATCCAGCAAAATTAAGTGTTTTGTTGTTGGCTTCTGGTGACTGCAGATCTTCTAAATTAAATTTGGCATCAAAAACTGTTGGTATGCTCTCCCTTATTTCGCTAAAAGTATGTTCCATATAGCCTTTCGGCGATTCGCTACTCCTTAAATATAGATCATCCAATGATGTGGACATTTCAGGCGTTGAATGTTTAACCTTTGTATCATTAATATTGTCTATTGGTCCAAGCCTTTCATATTCATTCACTTTATCTGTTGATAAATCACACTTTCCCTCGGTATCAGAATCTAATGGGCAATCTAGTGCTCTTTTGAATTTTTCGGAAAAGCTCGATTCCTCATTTTCGTTATGCGGTTCGTGAATACCCTTAGAATTTTCAAAAGCACTTGAATTAGGCTCGTTATCCTGGGAGTCTAATACACCTATGGATTTCTTGAACTTTTGGGAAAAATTAGATTCTGTTTCTTCGTCTTTTATTGATCTGGATGATATGTTTTTATCATTACAGGCGATGAAATTAATATTACTTTTTTCAATACTCTCAGCCCAGTGATTATTTGATAATTTTTTAGAGGATCTTTGAGCTGATTCTATATTAAAATCACATTTTGCCTGACTTTTCTCATCCACTTCTGAGTAAATATTCGATTGTCTATCGTATAAATCGTTAAAACTATCATTTTTACCCTTTAAAAAATCAGCTGTTTTAAATCGTTCATCTTTTAAAATATATGATGAATTCTTGCTATACTCTTCTTTTAAATCCAAATCATTTTTTTTAAGATTGATGGATGAATGTTCTGAGAAATTATTTTCAGAAATCTCGTTGCTATAATCTTCTAAAATACGCTTTAGTGGTACTTTATCCTGTATTAACCCACCTCTAGGAAATTCGCTGATCGTATCATATAAATCCACATCTTCAGATTCGCCTAATTCAATCGATTCCTCTTCCCCTAATGAAGTATGTTTTCTTGAATCATCATCTTGTGCATATTGATCGATTGGCATTCCTTTATTTCTAAAACCAGGATCATTTGATCTATAATTGAAAGCTCTTACGGCCTCCCCATTTAAATTCCGATTTTCATATGGACCACCGTAAATATCGCTGTTTTCTAATTGATTTGATTTATTTTTATAGTATAAAGATTCGTCATTATAGTAGTATTCACTGTCATCAATAAATTCATCGGAATAGTCATAAAGATCATTTTGTCGATTTCTATCCCCTCTATCTCTTTGCTTCACCATAATATCATCATTAGAGACATATTCTTCGGTGTATAAATTGTTTCTTCTATCTTCATAAAACTTACTAGACTCTATACTATTTTCATTGTCTCCATCCTCGTATTCATAGGAAGTTTCTGATTCATCGCCTAGAAATTGAGGAAGTATTTGTTTAAATATTGTTTTTTGTAGGAGCTTGGCATTATACTTTGTGTCATCACCCTTCAATATGTTCTTGATGATATTGCTTTCCGATTCAAATTGCTCAAAATCAAATTCTTTTTTAGGTTGTTTTTTTTGTTTTGGTTTTTGATGGTTTGTCTGTAACCTTTGTATTAGATTCCTATGGTTTTGACCACCCTTATACTCATTTCTGGACTCAATAAGCCGAAAGAAAATAAATATCATAACAAATATTTTTTTCCATAATCCTACAGAATAAGATCTCATTAAATTATTACAGTTGTTTTGTTTTATAATAAAAATGTTCTCTAATTTATCTATCGTCATTTTAATAAAATTTTGAATGTTTCCAGATGTTTTTATATTAAAATACATCGTAAATTCCATTTTTGGAAATAATATTCTCCAAATCCACTTTTAACTTTTAATATATTCTCGATATACTAGAACAATATAATTGAAAAACATACATTAATGTTATAAATACTCATATATGATTTTAAAAACTTTATTTTATGTTCTATTTACAGAGCCACTGATTTATTGTGCATATTATTTGTAAAATAAAAACATATATTCAACTATTAATAACTTTATTTCATAAATAGCTCCAATAGAAAAGATTATATTTTAAGAATAGACAAATTCTGGGTACTATATATTAATTTTTTCTATAATTATCTACAATTAGTAGAATTAGGAATGATATTATAAATTCACCTCTAAGGCTATCCCATTGCCAATGTTCGATTCAAGAAGAATTTTATGAAATCCCTTTACAATTCAGAATATTTAGTAGTGTTTGAACAATTTAAAATACAACCTCTCGAACTGATGAAATTATGTTATTTTTGATCAGCTTAATATTGAATAATAGATCAACATGTTATCATATATAGAATTTCGCATGGTTTATAAATTCATACGCCTTAAAAAATTTCAATTTTATGGAATACAGATTCCACACACGATAATTACTATAGTCTATTTTATATTGAGAAATTACTACCAATCTTTAATTATTTAATATATGCGACTATATTTTTTTAATTTGTTTATCAACCAGTAAAAAAGAATGCTACTTTTATCCGAAGTCCTTATATAGGATTATAATATAATATTTTCCGGTGTCTTAGACTATCACAGGATTTCTACACCGTTTAATATATTAAAAGTGATATCACATCAATTAAGTATGAATCGGGTTGCTTGAGCGAACCCGCTAACCATAAACAGATGAGCTTACTTATTTCGTCATTTGGGTAAATTTTTGATGAAATTTTGAACGTGCCGGAAAGTTTTATATAATTTAATATCAACCCCATCTCCAGTGTAGCTTACATTTATCAGTTAGTATAATAATCAGAAATTTCAATTATTCCTCAACAATAAAAATCTAACCTGATATTCTTATCGATGTAACATCTTTATTAAAAAAATAAAATGGTATTTTGTTCATAATTTTCTTTATAACTTAAAACACAAACGACAAATCTTCAACGTTCCGCAATTTTCGGTTTGTTATATTTTACAAAAAAAAAATCTTTAAACACGCTCAATTACTCTAATATTTTTCTTTTTCGCTTTATTAATTTTTAAATTTCTCTTTGTTTTTTAATATATGTTTATATATTAGATGAAATTTTCCAAACTTGTAATTTTATCTTTGATTCATGTTTTTAAATATATTAATTTCTTTGATGCATAACTTCATGTTTAAAAATTGAAAGGGTGCTAGAAAAGCACATATTAGCATTTTTTTAGTATAATAAAATTTTGCGCCTTTTTATACTAAAATAAAAATATTAAAAAGTGTATTTTTTTCATTTTAATTTGATTTGAATGCCAAAAAAATCAAAACTCTTTGCGCCTTTTTATACTCAAATAAAAATATTATCAATGTGAAATTTATTGAACAAATTAAATAATGTTTTAAAAGTCAAAAAAAAGAAAGCACCAGTCTTCTGGTAATTACTATGATCAAAATAATTATAAAAAAAATATAATCATATGAAAAATTAAATATACAAAAAAGTTTCATCAATAGGGAACATTTGTATATTTTTTTTGAAAATATTCATATAGAGAGTAAAATAATCCTAAAACACTAGTAAATTCTCTTATTAATGCTAATCTTGTTTTTTAGACGCAACCTAGTTATTTAAGTAGTATAATCTTTCTAGGTGACACTTGGTTTAAGAACTAAATAGAAAAGGGGATTTTTAGTTTTGAATTTATACTAAAGTTAGATATAATGATAGCTCAGCCTTTATTTATATAAAAAAAGGATCAAATTGTTCCGAAATATTGATAGTATGTCAGATATCACCATAAATATTTTCATATTAATATGATTGTGTCTTTTTTTAACTGAAAAATGTATGACTTGTATGAATTTTCTCCCCAGAAAAGCATCTTAAAAATTTATTGACCAAAATGATCTCAAGTATTATTGTGTGATTCGTTTTATTCTTAGAATTATAGGAAGATGTGCATCAAATAATAAAATATGTGTATCATTAAACATTTATTATCCAATATTTACATTTGATATTGGCTATGTCATCATATGTATTGACCATTATTGATACTAATTCTATTTGCAGCAAGCCTAAGAATGAAACTTCCATTATCATCTATTTTGCGAATTTAACATTTCTTTGAATCTTTCAATATTTTTTTTGTTTTATTTGTAGGATAATTAATTCTAAATGATATGTTTCGAAAGGTACGCGCCATAAATAAAATATCTTAATTATTGTTCGGCTGAAAACAAAGAACTATTTGCACTTTTTGTCACACAGACTTAAATCCGTTTATTTTGGATAAAAATATTTTTCCTACATGCAAGGCACCAAATATTTACGTTTTACACTAGTTATTAATAAACTTTTAAAAATTTAAAAATAGGTGAAAATAATTAAAATTTACCTTCTTTATTCTTTAAAAGTTTTAATTTTTATTCTTTTTAAAATATTAATAAAAACTAGTCGATATAGTCATTCCCACAGAAATATTTCGGCATTGAATTTGAATTGGATATTCTAGAAATTATATTTTTCAAAATTTTTAAGAATATTCATAAAAAAACCTTTTCTAAAACAAAAATTGTTTTATAATTCAACCTGTTGATCTTAATATATAAATAAACCTTTATGATACAAAAAAGTATATCGAATCTATGTGAATTTTTTATTTTGTAAGAAAAAAGAATTTAAGCATATCGCGAAGGCTAAAATATTTAGTTTATAAAATATTCAATTTATTAAGTTTAGTTTTCAGAAATCTTTTGAATTAAACACTTGAAAACACCGAATAAACAGTTTAAACATCATATCTAAATTTAATGCGAGAATTTCAATCTATTTTTACTTTTATGAAAGTATTTAACATATAAAATAAGTTATCAAGATTATGTTCCATATCTTTTGAATTTTTTTTATTGCAAAACAATGCTAAGGTGTTTATTATGCATTAATGATGACAAAATATATTATATCCGCTTGGTTTTTTATATAATAAAACATCAATAATAATAAAAATTCAAAAAAATATAACCAAATTTCATTCTCATGTGTTTTTTGTAAAATTTGTAAAAAAAAACGATATAAAATTAAAAAAAAATATAAACCATTGCGATAGATTATAAATTTTATTTTTCAGATTGTATTTAACACTTTAGATATATGTAAAATGTGAAAATATCTTATTTTCAAGGAATTTCAGATTCTAATGATAAATACTCTCGAATTTACAGTGAAAAAGGTTATATAGAACCTAAAAATATGTACGAAATTCATCTTTACAATTTAATCAATATCAATCGAAATTTTAAATGACTCAATATTCTTTTTTTTGAACATAATTGAATACTGTATTTTTAACTTAAAGAGTACAGTTTGTTTGAAACAAATATTAAAACTACAATTTCGAGAATAAATGAAGTTTATGATTCGAAATATGTTTAAATATTTGAATATAATAGTCGAATATGGGCTATATATCTAAAGTTAAAACCGAGGGGATGCCCGTTATTAGAACAAATTTTTTAAATTTAAATCATGCGATAAATTTTGAGCAGTGAATATCTATCAATAAAGAAAGAGAATAGAGACAATAGTTAAATGTGGAGTAAATTAGCGCGGTTTTCACTTGGAAAATAACAAACTTATAATTTATAAGAAAATGTTTAATGTTGTTATTTGGTTATTTATATGATGATGTAGTAAAAATATTACATATAAAGCACAGAATTTAAAACAAATAAGAATTATTTTGGATTGATCAGCCTCTTTTAGTTTCTATGGATCTTATATTTACATTATTTAAAAAAATGGTTGGCTAACTTATGATAATTTTCATGTGTATTCAGACTCTTGAACATCATAAAATGTATCAAAAATATCATATTGTATTATGTACAGGTTAATGAGGGGTATCTTCGTCTTATAAAATATATTAGTACAAAAAAATGTATATGCTGTAAAAATATGTTCACGATGATATTATTCATAAATAACGTATTCTTTTGGATTGTATATCATATAATAGCCTTAAATAAATAAATATTACATGTCATAACTATTTTTTTATTTTTTTTATGTTCATTAAAATCAAACTTTTGCAAATTATCATATTAAATTTTTTATTTTTTTTTATTTAGAGATTGAACCGTATTACATATCGTTCTATTACTGTAAATTTAACGCAGAAGAAAAAAATGCGAGATCAAAGACAAATCCCCCTGCCGATCAAATAAATTGAAATTATTGAAATATAGTATGAAAATAAATTGAAACCGTTGAAATATAACTTGAAAATAAATTGAAATCGTTGAAATATAGTATGAAAATAAATTATAATTTTCTTTTTATCGATTTTTTCTATTTAGACGTAGTCAGCGTGTTGGGATTATTGCACGACACCTTGATGCATCTTTTGACACCTTCCCCTGATATATCTTCATCAACTGCTCTTCTTCTCTCAAATGAGATAAGTACAAGTGTCTAAGATTTTAAGTATAAAATATTAGTTTAAATAAGAAAAGGTAGAGATTATTTATATCAAAATTATGTAACATTAATTTTCAAATATGATACGACCCATATTATAGCCGCTGTTTATTTAGTTTCTATTATTAAATTCTGGCCTCTATTTTTTTTACGATTTAAATTGGTTGAATAGAATTATATATTGATTTATTTTTATTTGCTGATATTTTTTTATCTCCAATAATTACTTAATTTAGAGCAATTCTATGCTAAAATATACATTATCATTATTAATTTCAAAATATTATATTAATTGCAAAAAAATTGAAAAAATATATTACATCGAGATTTGAATATATATGCTGTTTTTCAAGTGTGTATATGTCTATTATATAAATCAATTGTAAGTTATTTCACTTGATCTTTGATTACTTATGGTTTTTATAAATTTATAACGTGTGGAGATTGCTATTTTATATATAAATTTAAGTGTTATTTCACTTGATTTTCGATTACTTATGGTTTTTATAAATTTATAACGTGTGGAGATTACTACTTTATATATGAATTTAAGTGTTATTTGAATAATTCTTGTTTACTTATATATATAATAAATCTTTAGCTCATTTTGTTATATTGATTTGGTATATAGCATCATTATTAAAAATGATCCCAAGTTTATTCTATAATGATATCTATAACCTAGTGATAATCTCCATGCAGTCGATTTAAAAATATTTTCATAGACATTGTTGTGATGAAATTATCCATACCATTATTCCAAAAGAATAATTTACAAGTAAAAGGGTAGGCTAGATGGTTAATTAGAAATACATTTGCTTATAATTTTTTTTGATATTTTACTTGTTATAATTATAAATCGTCTATAATTAAAATATTTTAAATTCAATAGTATAGAAATTTAATTAGCCCCGGTACAAAAGATTCGATGAATATTAGAGCAAGAAAGTTAATAAAGAAACAGAAGATAAGGGATTATCGTGACAAGCTTGCTTTAATAGAGCTTGAAAAGAGATCCATAAATATAGAAAATATCGATATTTTAGATAAAACCCATGAAAAGCTGAAAAATCAAAATGAAAAAAGAGGAATGGGTGTTTCATCTAGTTGTAAAATTAAGAGGAAGAAAAAAAATAAAACAACAATATGTTTTTCAAAGGTTATGGAAAAAGTAAAAAAACAATATGATATTTGAATTTATAAGCCAAACTTTTTTGTTACATTTTTTAAACAATAGTAAAAGATGCTATATTTAAGATCAATAAACTGAATTTCTTTTTAATATATTTTTTTTATTGTATTTTCAAGGATTATGAAAAAGTACCAAAACAATGAGGTTATTAAAATACTATAAATCTAGTTGTTTTACATAAATTCAGAGCTTTTCTCATCATTTTCTTCCAGTATTTCTGTTTCTTCAGTTATTCGCTTTATCTCGTTTTCCTTTTTCTCTTCGAGAAGTTTACCTCGCAAAATTTGTTTTTCTAATGCTTTTTGAGCTTTTTTAATATACTTTTGCTTTAAAGAATCAGTATACTGAAAAAGACTCTCCGGTTTTTTATATCGCTTAGAAATTTGAACATGTAACAGAATTCTTTTTTCAAACCCTTTTATAGTACAGTTCAAAAAAATGCAAAACAGATTTACTATATTTTTCTTAAATGTTTTACGCATAATGTAGGGCGGATTCCAATCACTATCATTATTTTTAAATATTCCATTCTCTTCACCGTCTTTATCCACATCAATATCAGTTCTACAAAGATCAAAGAAATCCTTATAAGGATCTCTATACACACAAACCTCTTTAATTGTTTTTTTCAAATCTATCATTCTTTTATTTTTGCCTCTTCTCAAATAAATGAACAAAAAACAGCAAATAAAGACTTCGGGCATAAAAACAAATTGCTCAAAATCAAATAATGTAATATACTTCTTAAGATAAACAAATATTTCTGGTGTTTTTACAATAGAAAGCTTATCGAGCATAGGGTTAAAATACTTCAAAAGCATTTCATGGTCTCTACGCACGACAGATCGAAAAATTCGTCTTTTATCAAATAATTCCTCGTCTTTTCTAAATCTATTAATCAGAAGAAAATTCTTTTGGTCTAGAAAATAAGGCTCGCCAAGAAATCGAATTATTTCTTCACAATCCATAAGGGTATAATTTAAAACATTGAATAAAACCAATCCAACAATTTTCGGAAGATTTTCTGCTCGTATTTCTTGTAATTGATATTTCATATACTCAGCATATGTCGTGGTTTTGAAAATTTCAACAAAATGGTCAAAAAATAATGGCTTGCCTTCGGATTCGTATTTATTTCGTAAGCTATAATAAAATATTGTGTAAAAATATTTGAACCGAAACATTTTTGTGCTTTCGGTTTTGTCATCAATAAATGAAAGATAAACTTTGAAAGGGATATCTGTTTCAAAACCTAATTCTTCTTTTATTTTTAAATAAACTTTTCCAATCACTGTTTTTATTTCTTTAAAAAGTGATCTCTCTGTTTGTGTTTCAACTTGTGTTTTTCGTCCTCTGCCGGAAATACACCCATAGTCCATCACATTTGTGGATTCATATGAAAATGGTGCAATATGTCCTTCTTCACACATATAAACTTCATCTGTAAGTGTATATGGCGTTTCACAAATGTTACATTTTATATTCATTTTAACGGTAAGCAAAATAATTTTTTACGTATGGCTATCTAAAATCTTCATCGTAAAAAAATAAATCAAATTATCATAAAGATATATGATTGATCTAATTAATAAAGAAATATTTGTTTTATAAGATCTAAAAACATGGATATAACTAAACTGATAAGAAAATTATTTTCAATATATAAATTCTTGGAATATATATTGTATTGAACTTGCCTTCAATTGATACTTTACGATATTTTAAAATAAGCTGCCATATAATTACATAAAAATAAACGAAAAATAATAATTTTTATTGATAGAATTCGATATTTTTACAGTATTGAGAATAAAAACTATATGATAACATAAAAATATACTAAAAGAAATGTTTTATATGATAAAATACGGTGTCTAAAAATAATGAATAGCTCAATCATACGATAAATAGCAAAATAAACGATATTTTTAGTGTATTGAAAATAAAAACCTCATTAAAACATTAAAATAAACCATAAGTGATGTTTTATATGATAAAATACGATGTTTGAAAATAGTGAATAGCTCAATCATACAAAAAATCGCAAAACAAACGTCATTTTTCGGTATTTAGAATAAATAATAATTTAATCACATAAAAATAATTTTAAATAAATGATATAATGCAATATTGAGAATAATAAATCATATAAAGATAATAAAAAAATATATTTTTTTGATAAAATACGGGTTTCGAACATAAAAATTATTTATTTATCTGTTTATATTCTATTAAATAAAAAAAATATAAATAAATAAGGTTTTCTCGCATATTACTATATTGAACCTAAAAATAAAAATCATTTTTTTTTATTTTTTGATTATAAAAACAATAAATACTTGGTAGCTTAGAAAAATTGTAGTATATCTCAAGTACACCCTAAAAACCAGATTTTAAACATATTTTGCCTTAAAATAATTTTTTAAATTCAATTTAATATGAAATTTTAATTGTGTATAAATACTTTAAAAATACCTTTATAACTTTTAAAAGGCGCTTGTCTAATATGTATGCTAAATAACCATCGTTATATCTATAATTACAATATATTTTTATAAAATTAGAATGCTTCAAGTATTAGTTCACACTTTTCAGCAATACTTTTGTATGTTATTTTATAATAGGTGTGTTCTATTTTATAATCCTCTTTATCTTAAAAAATCATCCTGTATTTTTTTGCCGCTATCATTTTTCTCACCTAATGCTTTCTGTGTATATTTGTTTATTTATAATAGTTTTCTATCAATGACAAATATATCTCTCTAAATTTTATAGTAACAACAATTGTTAAATTTTTAAATTTTTTTTCTTAGTTGCTGTCTTTTCTGTAATCTACTAATATTTTCTTAAGAAAGCAATTTTAATTATATAAAAAAAACTGCCCACTTACCTTAGTTTTTTATTTAATCACCATTATTCGGTCAAAAAACAATTTATCAATGTTTAATCTTCAAGATAACAACAATTTTTCTCTGTACTTACTGTTAATTATATTCTACAGGTATATTCGATGCTACTATCATGTATATTAAATAATATCATATTATGTTGCACATGAGAAAATGAATTGGTCAAATAAAAAATATCAGAAAATTTATCACTCAAAATTTATTGTAAAAATATTTTTAATTCGTGCATATCAAAACTAATAGGATTTTAAATCTTTTACATTTGATATTTTACTGGGTTTTCATCTACTAGATCATCAAAAAAAAATTAAATAATACACAGTATAAATTTATTATTTTTTTGTCATGTAAAAGCCGACTTTAATAAAAACTCTATCCATACGAATCCGTTAATAAAGATGCAATTAAGCAACCTTTTTTATAAATAAAATTTTCAAGATTAAGTATTCATTTTCTAAACACCCAAATAAATTTTTTATTATTTCTTAATCAAATAGAATAACTCGAAATAAAAAGAACATAATGAATTTATATATATCAAATATGTATTATTTATATATTCTAATAAATAAAATTATCGATTTATATGCATTATAAAAATATATTCTAATAAATAAAATTATCGATTTATATGGATTATAAAAATATATTCTAAGGATTGATATCTTTGTAAATATGATATATTTTTAAAAATATTTATTTTCATTTTTAAGTCGCTTTAGATCTTAAAATTATCCTATAAATGTAAAATATTTTTTTTGTTTTAGATTATATTTCATAATTATTTATCAGATTAAAGTATGTGAATTTGCTGTATCATGGCAGGATTTCATTTTTATCAACTAAATCAAAAAAAAAGAAGAGATTTTGTCGAAAACCGCATCAATAAAATGGCAATAAAAAAATATTGTTTATAATAATGCCTTTTTCCAGCTGATGAATTCAAATTCACATCTTTATTAAAAAATTGTATGCAAGTCTGAAATATGCTAAAAATTATTTAAAAATAAAAATTTTAATTAGTAATGATAATATAATTCTTGTATAAAATTGGGAATGTTTGTATTTGATTCTACATAGCATTTTCCTATAATAAATTATGGTGAAATTTATGTGAATTTAAATTCATTAAATACCTTTAACTGCTTAATATCGTTTACTATTTATATTTCAATGTAAAAAATTTTCTTTATCTGAAATACTTCATGAACGATATTATTTTGAAAAATCTGAAAAAACCCAAATAAGATGGTGTGATGCTAAGCGCTCTAAAAAAAATCGGATTTTTTGTATAAAATATTTTTAATCCATAAAAAGTAATCAAATAAACATATTTTTTTTGTAATTAGGAATTAATTTATTTACCCTTGTACTAATTATAAATATATGAAATAAATTTTCATCAATGATTTTATTTCGATAAATTTTAAAAATATAAATAATATAATAATTCATAGTTTTTTATGCGTGTTCATTAGTTTACTTAAAAATTAAAATTAATTATGACAAAGCTGTTAAAAATATAGTTATCAGGAATTATATAAATAATAACTAATATAATTGATGCCTCAATATAACTTTTATATCTTTCATTATTTATCACCTCATAAAATTCACTATTTATGCTTGGTTTGAATTAAAAAACAAATATTTATCAAATAAATACATCGAAAATACATACCTCATTTTTAATAGATCATATTAATACGACGCAAAAATAATTATAAGTTACTTTTCATTTAAATTAAGAGTATATGAAAGAATTGATTAGTAGGATAGATCATATGATTAATTTTTAATAATTTTACGATAAAATTACATTAAGTCTAAAAATGTGTTATATATATTCTAGTTTAATAAAACCTATAAATCTAAATACCGAAGCTTCTTTCCATAGACCTGTAAATTAATATACGTAAATTATTGGCAATCACGATTTTTAATAAATTTATTTTCTTTATCGTCAAAATATTTTATTTTTCTAACTTGTCACGATTTTTCTTTGCAGAAATATCATTCAAAATTTTACAGCTACATTTGAAGAATACACAAGATATTTTCACATGCCTAATTCTCTATAAGAAACATCAGCATTTTAAAAATAATAAGGATGCAGCACATCGATTTATATATAATTTCCAATATTATTGCAGTTTTTGATTTATTAAACTATTATAAGATGTTTAATTGATATATACAACAATAGAATATATGTATAGAATCACAAAATAATTTTGTAGATGAACTAATCGTAAAATTTTTTATTATTAAGTTGTTAAAAAAAATAAAAATACAATTTAAAAAAAACTAATGAGGATAAAAACATAAAAATTTCATAATAATTAAATTAAAGATGATATTGGCTTTTTTATACTTAAAACTTCCTTTCTTTAGATAGAAACCATAAATTAGCTTGTATATTTTATTATTTTGATTAAAAAATGTTATGAATATGCTATAGATAGCCGTAATCTTGCAAAATCTAATATAAATACGTGTTATTAGGTGATTTTATTTGATTCCGAAAATATTATTTTTGCATAGTTTTATAATTTTAAGCTTATATTGACCGTAATAACATGAAAAAATGATTGAAAGCCACTAAAGATTCTCCTTTTCTGATAATTTGAATTTTAACTTCTGATTTATTCGGTTCATTTTATATATTTATATATAAAAAGAGGAATGGAAGCAGAAAAATCGAATACATCATGCCTATTAACAAACGTAACGTAATTATCTAGATATCTAATGTTACGAGGTAAATTTTCAATGTTTTTTTAATGAGATTTTGAAAGTTTATATCTAATAATTAGATCACAAAAATTAATTTAGCATTTTTGATTTTAGAATTTATTGTTCTATTGGCTCTTATAAAATAAAATATGACCAAGGACAAATAAAAATATTACCAAAATATAATAATTAGTGGAGCTGAAATCTACATAAGATAAAGAGTCGTATCGTTTTTTATTTAGAAAAAAATTAATAGATAATTTAACAAATATAAAGGAATAGCGGTCGTCAATTCGACATACAAAAAAAATATATTTAATTTAAAATAAAAATTTATTTGAATGTTTTATTCATGTACGAATTTACTAATATATTGACACTAATTTTTATCGGAATTCTTTAATCCTTGATAATATTTGGCTGCATTTCATTACATATAAGCATTTAAGATAGCAGTAATTAGTTTAATTTTTTATCAATCATAAAATACATATTTCTAAAGGTATATGCAATATGAGAAAAAGTAAATTATGCGGAATTTCGAATTATATACTATTATTTGCATATCTTATGTAAATTTTAATAATAAAAATCCAGAAATTCAGATATTTTTTACTGGAATCGTGATTTGATTTTTGTTTAAAAAAGTCATAAAGGTTTTTAATAATTGATGCTGTATGAAATTAATTGGGCTCTATAAAAGATTTTCTTTTGATAAGATGCTTCAGTTTTAAAAATATAGTATCATATTGCACTGAATAAACCAAGTAGGTAATTTTTATAAGGCTTTTAAATCCCTTTTGTATTTTTTTTATTCAAAATTATTCTATAATATGATTACTTTCTATAAATTATGTATAATTTTAGATACCACGAGTTTAAATTTAATAAAATTCACTAGAAAACATAAAAACAATGAATATTTCAGTCAAGTTTTATATCGGACAAAAAAATGATCAATAAAAAATTTTAGATTTAGTTTACTAATATTTAATAACTAATATGATTTCTATCTGGTTTTTCTTCTTTAAAAAAGTTTATTTATTTATTAAAAGATTCTAGCACACGGAAAAAGCATCATTTAGAAATTCTTTTGATAATGATTGAATTTATAAATGGAATATTTTGAGAGTTTAACATTAATGCCCTTAAGGTCTATTCGTATTTTAAAGTTCAAAATAATCCCAAAACGTAAAAATAAGTAAAATGAATCGAGACCTCTTAAAATTTAGCTCTATTAAAATATAAAAAAAATGAAATTACAAAATTTTATTTTCATATATTTCAAAAAGGAAATACTTAAAACAAATTACGCTAATTAAAGAATAATTATAAATATTAGATGTTAGACATATTTATGTCAATAATCTAGAATAAAATAAAGTATATTTGTCAATTTAATCCTAAATATTATGCGAAAATTAAGGCTCATTTATTATTACTTGATTTTTTGTGTATGTTCTGATGCTACTGAAGATGGTAATGCCAATTTATCAACAGAAATTTTGAATGAAAGTCCTAAAGTTGTATCACCTATAGAAAATAATGCGCCTCGTGTTTTGCAGGAAAGTATATCCAACGAGAGAAAATCATCACCTGAGGAAATTAAAAAGGCTCTTAAGTCATTTATTGAAAATATCGGGCCTCTAGTCATAAAAGAAAAAGAAGATAGGCTTTTAATATTCATTAGTGATGAAAAAAATGAAATGATACGGAGTCAAATTGAACTAGAATTGAGTAGCATAGAAGGCGATAGCTATAAAACAGAAGGGCACCAAAGAGATCAAATGACTTCGAATGCTGAAAACAGCACTGCAGAGAGTAGCGCCGGTAGTGAAAAAGATCAAACAACCCAACAGACAACTACTCAAGATACTTACTTAGAAAACAATTCTACGAAAAGTTTATCAACAAGCAGCACAATTATAATCAATCCTTATGATTTTTTTAAAGACACAGATGATCCAGAAAACGTAATTCATCCTCTTGATTTCTTTAAAGATACAGATGACCCAAAAAATATAAACAATACACTATTTTCAGCCAAAAATACATATATGAATAAATTCGATACAGGGGTCTCGATTAATAAAGAATTTGATTTGACTGAAAATGAATCGAGCCAGATAAAAATATCGGAAAATGTAGATTTATATAAATTTGGTAGTATTGATTCAGAAATTAACCATCTTCAGAATAATTCTGGGATTCAGAAGAATTCAGAATTGAATCGCATTTTAGATGTTCCAACACTAGATAATTTTGAACAATTTGAGAGAAAGGTATATTTGTATAGGGGTGAAGGTGGATCTATACGGGCTGATACTTTTAAAAAGCTAAAAACAAACAGATATTGTGAGCAAATGCTTCAAAAATATGCATGCTTTGTCGATCCTGATAGTGAATTAACTAATGAAGCACTAGAACACAAGAAGCTAGAGAAAGAAGCTGAAATAAATTATCTTGGTAACTTTTTTGATGAAATTTATAAAAAAGCAAAGGACGATAATATAGAAACAGGCGATAGCAAAGAATCTGACATCTTAAATAGAAATTATGAGATTGAACCACCATTATTTACGTCAAAAAAGTTCGATAAAAACCATTTTGATTTTTGGAATTTAACCAACAACGAACCTAACCATCGTATAAACGATGACCTAATTGATGGCCACTCTAGCTATTTATACACCAATAAGAATAGAAATAGTGGTGTTTACAAAGGAAAAAGCCCAGTTCCACGAGTATCAAGTGCAAGAATCATTAATAAACAACCAAGGAGATCATGTAGCTCAAGAATGGATTTTAAATCTCCAGCCTCTAAAATTGAAGAAACACAAAAAACACTATCAACAAAATATAAATTCCATATGTACGAAGGTCTAGATGAAAGCGATACAGTTGAAGTTCAAAAAGATGACTCAGAGATAAAAAATATAATGAGTGAACTTACCAAAGAATTTTTATTGGTGTTTGACAGCACTAGTGAACTTATAACCACCGTTTTCAAAAAAATTAAATTGCATTTATTGAAAAATGATTCTAGCATTATGGAACAGATAAAAAATATTTACGAAGATTATTCGGATAGGTATAGTGGAAAGATCAAAAGTATTGTAAAAGAGGGTGAAGATGAATTAATAAAATTCTTAAATGACTATTTTGTAGATAGAGGAGGTGAATTTTACAAAACAAATTTGAAGAAATATATTGATTGTGTGAGAGATAACATTTCTGATATTTCTTTGGAAATAATGACAGCTTGTATATCATATGAAAATATAATTGAGACTATAGAAACTGTTATAAAGCAGAATACCATAAAGTTGCTTAATGATACATCCGATATGATAAAGGATCCAGAAATCGTGGATCCGATTATATCGAGCCTTAAACCAGAATACAGCGATAAGATACTGGCGGCTATGCTGGAAGAAAAATATAATGTAGAAAGTTATTTGAAAAGTCTCTATATCGAACTATATGAGTATATTATAAATGTTTCAGTGGATGGTTGTATTGGCGAGGTAAATTCCTCTGTGGCTTGGATAATAGCAGATGAGGAAATATTAAACAATTTAAAATCCAAAATAATTGAATTGGAATCTAAAATAGGGGACTATATTGATAATATTGCAGATGAGAGAAGCTTAGAGGTTTCTAAAATTGTGACTTCCAATGAAGAAGAGGTAATTGGCTTTATGGCATCAATTTTTGGAGAAATAAATGATGAAATAGAGCGTATACTTTCGCGAGCTCGAGCTGTGCAGACGAATTGCACGGAAGATTTCTTTACCCTTGCGAATGAAAATATTCTTAAAAAATCACTTGGAATGCTTGATATTTGAGATGTAAATAAAGTAAAATTGAAATAACATAAGATTTTCTGAATTTTTTTAATAAGAACAGTGTATCTTATAGTTTTTTTATGAAGCCATATATATATAATTTAGCGGTTGCAAAAAAAAATTATAGGATTTGAATACTACAATAAATAATTATTAAAGGTTTTTAAGGGGTTTTTACATGCGGATATTTACTTTTATGATAAAATCCAATATTTTTTATAAAATTATATCACAAAACAATATGAATCTTAGATTATATGAGGAACAATCTGGTAAAAATTAAAAATATACAATAAATGACTAACTTTGGGATTTAAAATAGCTAATTTTTTTATATAATATTATATTAATTATCACTAGTTATATAAATAATGGTGGAATTGTGTATAGAACTTACACAAGACTGGAAACTTGGAAATTCCCAGTAAGATTTGATTTGAAAAATATTGGGTTTAGTAGTCTATTGAACCTGTCCGTGTCAGCTTGAAATAGAAAATAATCACTACCAATGCCTAGAATTGACTATGGCTACAGATGATACACCTAGTGTTTTTTAATTAAACAGCAAAATTTCGAAATAGACATTAAAAGGAAAAAAATACAAGAAAAAGGTTTTTTTAGATAAAAAATATGAACTAAACAAAAAAATTTATTTCTTAAAAATATTTTCTGTTAGATTTAAATATAGATAAAAAGAACTCATTTAGAATTTTACATTTATATGTCAAACATGCATAGCTCAAAATATTTTTTTTTGTTTCTGCTTAAGTTCTACGACACATGAGATAATTATAATTTCTTGTCTTAGCTTCATATGCCTTAATGAATGTTGAGGAGCAAAATATTGCTCACGATTATTAATTTAAATGTAAACAAGTTTTTTTCTATAGTAAACAGATTTATCTGATTTTATTAATCAGTTAAAGAGTAATATTTTTGCACAGAAATCTAAAACGCTTATAAGGCCAAATTTATGGGATTATTTCACCATAAGGATACGTTAATGTACTGATATGCGAAAAATAAAATAAATTAAAAGTTTTAAATTCCAATATTTTACGAAAAATTTATTTCTAAAAAGATCACACCATATGTAATAATAGCTTTCATAAGAAAGATTATGATTACTTTAGGAAGCTATTAGACCAGAACTCCACATATTTGAACCCCCTTTTCAACTAAATGAAAAAATGTGTTTATAAGCATTGGTCGTTTTTTTGAACGAATTAATGGTGTAGGTGTACTATTTGAAAACGTTGTGTATGTATTAATAATATTAAGGGTGTTATACGTTGAAAAAATAACTATTTAAAGAATATGATATTTAAAATGATTATTATAAAGATGGGCTTAAGAAAAATGAATTTATACTTCATTAAAAGTTTATTTACCCCTGATCCTATTCATTGGTCTTTTAACTTTTGGTTGCATATTTGGAACCAATCCCATTCTTTCAATTTCTTTTAATTTGACCAAAAACGGAGTACGATCTTTTTTATTTTCTTTCCCCTCATTAAATTTAATGAATATTTCTTCAATATCCACATTATCATAATCTTTTACGGTAGGACCACCAATAAGATCACCCAATTCTTTAATTTCCTTCTCTTCCCATCCATTTGAAATTAGTTTAGGATTAACTTTGTAATTAAGATTAACTTCCACTTTTTTTTTAAATTTCTGTAGCCTTGGGTCTCTTTTAAATGCGATTTCTACCAATTCAGCAATTCTCTTGTAATCTTCAGATTTTTTTTGTTTAATTTTAGATTTTACTTTAGACATGACTTGCTTTCTTTGCCAAGAATTCGAATGATCGTATTCAGTCGAAATAAAAAAATATTCAAAAGTTCTCCAACTTTCAAATGATCGCCAAAATCGATAAAAATGATTCACATCTTTGATTTCAGTTTCCATATTACCAAGATCAGGACATTCCTTATTGACACAAAAATGTGAATTTATAGTAAATACCGGTCCGAATACTCGAAAAAATTCGTCGTTGCTATATTCTCTATCTTTTGGAATATATTCATTAAAAATTAGTGAATCATATCTCCTTTTTTTCAATGGATCAGATAGAATTTCAAGGGCTTTATTTATTAAGATATAAACTTGTGGTGATGATCTTTTATTCATATCGGGATGGTATTTCTTTATAGCTTTCTGGTGTTGTCTTTGAAGCATTGTTGCATCTAAAGGCTCGTATTTTAGAGTCTCAATGCCTAGTAGAAAATATAAATCTACATTTTTCCAATCTTGCAGCTGCTCGTCGGTGTAAAAGTTGAGAAAATCTCTTGATTGTATATATTGCTCAAGTATTTCCTTTGGAATTTTTTTTGATCTATCGTATAGCTCAAGTTCCATTAAAGGGGATCGAAAAATTTTCAAATATCACAATTGATGCAAATTTTAATTGACTAAATTAAAAACAGTCATTATTTATGTTTTAAAAATCAGAATCAATTGAAATATTTTTATTTAAGATTTTGTATATTTATTTTATTTTGATTCCTCGATTTCGTGTTTCAATCAGATATTTTGGCTTAAAATATGTGAAAGAATTTGAAGCTTTAATATTAGATACATTAATTGAAATTTTGTAAGAGCCATCTAAAACTTAATTGTGCCAATAGTAGTGAAAATCGATTGTCTGAAACTTTTTAAAACTTAATATAAATTTTGAATAATTAAATAAAAATATTTAAAAGAAGTAATAATGAATTTGGCATCTAATTATAAAAAAATACTAAATTAAAAAATAAGATGCTTAAAATATAATCCTTTTTAATGCATAAATTAGAAATACCAATTATTATTTTGTTATGGATTAATTATGTATTTTAACTTTGGATTTTCTCTTCTTAAAGCTTAACTTTATTTATTTTACATGTGTTTATCTTTCTTGAGTATCATATCTTCCTTTGCCTTCCACTAATACTACTCTTTTCGCGAATATTTATTACAAGAGCTTTCCTCCGTCCTATAGTTTGAATGTATGCCTCGATTTGGTTTTAAACTTCAAGTTCTTTCTGATAACTTTTTTGATATTGAGTTAACCCTATCTCATGCTACATCATATGGTAAATATAAAATACTATTTATTAATTTTTATTTATGGGTTAACTTTGGCATCGTAATTTTATATTTTTTCTTCAAGCTTAACTTGATTGATTTTCGTAGGTAATCATATAATACTCTTGGCTATATCCTCTTCTCTTATATCATCTCCGATACCTCTCATATTTTCAAGACTTATTAATTCAAGCGTTTTCCTTAATCACATAGTTTGAATACATCTCTATTTGGTTTTTGACTTCGAAATCTTTCTTTAACCTTTTATTATATTGTTTTACAACCATTAACATGCTAAAAAATTTATCTTGAGAAATTAAATAATAAATAAATATACAATCTATTGGCTGAAATCCAAAAAATAAAATAGTATGAACATTGAATCATAAGAATTATATTGATTCTAATCTTAATTTCAAAGCAATTTTACTCACATATTAATATTTTTATGTCATTTTCTTCATATATACGAAATTTTATTTATCGTGAAAAATATTTATCTACATAATTCAAAAAAAATAACTTTACTAGTTTTATTTGTTATATGACAAATATCGCAGAAACTTTTCCCATGGGGCGTTATAGTGATGATTCATTCACCTATATCACTTTTTTTACCTATAAACTTGAGGAAAATGAATATGCATTTTCATAATGACATCATCCAATAGACCTTTTTGAACCGAAACAGTCAAAAACAATAATATATTATAATCCCGGCTTCAATTTAAATTTAATATACAGAAAAAATGTGATTGTATTTATTTTAATCAAATTTTCAATAGAAATTCATGCTGTATAATATATTTGATGTTCGGAGTGTTCCATATGTTTTATAGATATCAATTAATTTCATCATATAATTCTAAACAAAATGTATTCTTGTCTGTTGGTGATTACAAAACTGTTTTATTCATTTATTTACCTCTTTTTGAGTTTAATACTAAGAGCCTTTAATATATTTAAGAACCTTTTGGCAGTCAAAAAAATTAAGTAATTTCACCATACTAAATTTTTTGCGCATTAATGTATTTTATATGCAAGATCTCCATCGAATTTATAAATGGTTCCTTTAACCTCCTAAATAACGATAAACTTATATACAAAACTCTAATATTATATTTAAGTACAATAAAACTATTAGAAACATTATACTAATTTAGAATCTGTTGAAATTCTATGACAATATCCAGAATAAATTTAGTTTCTTAGGCATTTTTATTATATGAACATAAAACATAGGTATTTTCCTGTTTTTTTTATACGAATTATTTGATTTTTCTATAAAGTTTCGTAATATAGCAATCTAATTTACGTTTTACTAAGAATCTTGATTTTATTACTAATTATAACAGATGAGAGAATTTTTTATAGGTTTACTTAAGACTACAGCTACACTGTGCATTAAATTAAAGTTTTGTATGTACAAATGAAGCAAATTCCATAAAGCTTTGTATTAATCATTACTTACTTAAAATATTTGTAGGCAGTAAAATTTAAATATATTATTTTGATTGTAACAAAATGAATAACCTTTTCCAAGTAATTTTTACAGCTTAGAAACATCCTAATAACCTAAACCCACACAAATAATAAACAGAAGGTGTAATGCTAAAATTGTATGCGCTTATGATGTATTTACAAGCTGTCGTTTATATAAAAATGAAATTGAAGGAATACTGTCAATTATAAATGGTATGAAACGGGGAAGATTAATTTATAAAAGCCGTGAGTTTTGAGACATTTAATATGATGTTAAAAATAACAAACCCCGTATCAAAACAATTAATGTGGAGATAAAAAACTAAATAAAATATTGTTATGAATGCATTGAATAGATGCCATAAAACATATATTCACCCTGCACCAAAGTTATTGTTCTTCTCTGGAACGAGCGAGTTCCATCAACAAATCGCATTACTTGAGAAGTAAAGGGGTAGATCGATTTTGAATTTATTTGATTTCCTATAATGGTTTTAAAATTAATACAAAGAAAATTCAAGAAAAATATGAAAAATATGAAAAATATATTCAGAGAATATATAAATAAAAAAGCGAAATAAATCTTTTAGATGGTTTGCAAAATATCTATTATCAATTAAATGGTGATTTAACACAATTAACTTTTTTTTATTGGTGATGCTTAAGCATATATACTATTTGCATTTTTTCGTTTTCATTATTTAATAATTAAATGTGATCCAGCAAGATATATAAAAGCATCCAATATTTTCTGGTGCTATGATCAACCATCAACTGCAATAATAATTATAAAAGGAATTATTTTTTGTTTATAGGTTGAGTTTCTTCTTTTTATCAATTTTATCTACTGACGCGTGGTCAGCCCATTGGGAACATTGCACAACTCCTTGATACATCTTTTGACACCTTCCCCTGATCTATCTTCATCAACTGCTCTTATTCTCTCAAATGGGATGAGTGCAAGTATCTTGCAGAGTGTGAGAGCTTGCCTGTATGCTTCTACTTCGTCCATGATTTTTAGCTCCTTAACATATTTTTTATGGAATTTTGTAACCACCCCAACCCAAGTCATTACATATGGTATATTATTATTATTATTATTCTTATTATTATTATTATTATTATTATTATGTTTATTATTATTCTTGTATTCTTGTTTTACATTTGTAAATTAAACCAAGTTCATTCGCCAAGATGTCATACTTACTATATTTTGCATTCTCAACTTCAGTTAAGATGTCAAGGCTAGCTAAGTCTATTTCAATCAACGTAATCATATTTTCCTTTTTATCGTATAAAAAAATATCAGATCTATTTTGTTTGATTAAAATATCTGTTTTTATTCTGGTATCAACCTTTATTTCTGCATTTTCGTTTTCAGATAGCATAAAATATAAATATTATAATAGAGAAATTAGGCGAACCTGGAATTGTCGTTGTTATAGATGAGAGAAAGTGCGGGAAACGAAAATATAATAAGGGACATTTTTTGATGGTTGTTTGGTTCTTTGTATGGTTGAATTATAGGAAAATCGAGGAATGATTGCAATTGTGCACCAGATATAAACTATAGCCTTTATATTGATTTTAGAAGAAATATATACATGAAGATTCGATAATTAATTCAAACTGTTGATCAGTATAAAGTTTAGTCTAAATAGTTTGGCTGAATGCATGATGGTAAACTAAACTCTTTACTTTGTAGATTAAATAAGATGTGTGAATATAAATATGATTGAAGGAAACTGGGCTAGAAGAAAACAAAGAGTGTCAGTCCAAAACAGAGAAAAAAAATAATTGACCTGGTATTATTTAGATATACATAAAAATCCATGATTGTTTTAATTATTTGAATTTTTATTAAAATTCTCTTTTTTTTTTAATTTTACTTCACGTGCACACGCATTTTTTCAAGGTTAAAAAATTACAAATTTGCTAAAAAAAACAAAAGTACCTTTTATTAATGTCTTAACCTTCTAGGTTCCCTAATGTTTTATGAAAACATGAAAAAAGATATCCTTTACGACCTTCCTTATTAACGTACTATGGTGAAACACACCGATCATACCTTGCGGTTTTGATTACTGCTATTACAAATTTTCTATTGTCGTTTCGGGCCTGAATGATGTATTATTTCCACTAAAGACAATAAAATATATCAATTAGACAAAAAATTGTAGAAACAGATCTCTATTTTTGCATTTTTAAGATGATTTAGAGCATGAGATGGCAGATCCAGGAGATAATACAAATATTATAAATAGCTTCCCTATTAATCAGAATATATTAAAACGGTTATTTTAGTCAAAACTGATTCTAGAATCTTTTCATCAGACTTACGTATTTTATTAAATTCCTTTATCAATTTATATATATTTAAACAAAAAAATTTGATATGTTTATTTACAGCAGTATTTTTTAAGAAATATAAGATGTATATTTAGAATAGATTTGAAACACCTTTCAATCACAAATTGATTGATTGACTATCGAGAATTTATGAAAAATTACATTTTATATTTATTTTTATCGTGCATCTAAAAAATGTATTTTTCATGGCAAGTAAGTTTTTTTATTTCTACATAGTAAAATCTACAAGTGATATTTCTAAAAAATTTGTATAAATTTAGGAAATAAAGAAGAAGTAGAAATATAATAAATCAAAATTATTATTTTTTTGTAAGAGAACTATCTGTACTTATCGTAATAGCCTGTTTTTTTTTGCAGATGCCGGTTGTTTATTTATAATCGAAATTAATTTATCTTATGGAAACTATATTTTTAATATTATGGGAATTATGATAATTTTATTTCAATAGTAGACTTATTTACTTATGATGTATTATATAATAGTTTTGATAGGAGCTTTCACAGATACTCAAGTGAAGAATAAACACCCAATAGCTTTGAAATATAGTATTAGAAAACCCAAGGCTTTTAATTAAAAAAAAATGTCAAGCTTAGAAATAGATCAGATATTAAATATATCAGATTCACAAAATTTATGATGATTGGATCGAACATAGTTTATGTTATTTTACGCTATATAATTCATTAAAATATTCATGTAAGATGTTATTAATTCTTATAATATAAAAATGTGATCATTTTGTCTCTAAGAGTATACTAATACTATCTAATTGTTTTTTTATATATTTAATTACATGATTATTATTCATTTTTATTTGGGCCCTCTTATGATTTATTTGTATTTTTTCTGCAATTTTATTTTCAGAATCGGTGTTTATAATAAATAAAACAAATTCAAACATGTTTTTATGTATTACTAATTTTATATCACAGAAACTCATCACCAAAAATCTTTTTGAAAATACTTCTTCGCTTATATATCAAAATTAAGGGGTTGTCACTCATGAAATAAAGATGCATAATATAGCGAAAGAGCAGATAACGGGGCTCTTGCTGCCGTTAGAACTCTTAAATCAATAAATATTTTATCAAGGGATCTTAATATGTGCTTAAAATATATTTTTCTAATAATAACTTTATTTTTGATGGCCCATAAAGAAAGATCTTACCAGTCGTTAATAAAAGCATCAGAAAACTGATTATCGTTTCACGTATCAAATATTTCAATTTTTGACATCAGCTGGATATATTTGATGATCCACGAACATTAGATCTAAAATTATGTTAAATATTTATTTAATTTTTACTTGGGTTTGGGAATTAGCGCGTTATCTTATATTGCCTTAAAAACTTCAGTGACATATTTTGACAAATTTGAAGATGTATTTTTATTTTGAACTACGATTCCATAAACAATGGGATTAAGACCTTTATAAAATGTATCATATTTCCCCCAAGAAGTGTTGATGTTCCCGAAATAAATCAGAAAATTCTTTATAAGTTTTTTAGGGCAAAGAATATGATTTTGAGGGTTTAACTTGATGGTTCTGTGGATAAAATAACTTTATATGTTGCTTTATCCTGCACTATACCTAGAAAAGCTGACTCATTTGAGGCTTTCCCCCCGCACACATAATAAAAGAAAAAAACATCATATCTCTTATTTTAAACATATATACGAGTTATACAACGTAAATGAAGCTTGATTATTGTAATGAACTAAATCAAATAAGTAGTATGCAAACCAGAATTTAGGCGCCAGCTGTTATATTTATCATATATTATGCATTAAACCTATAAAAACGCATCAAATAATTAAATTTTTTTTTAAAATAACATAATTTACTCCAATATTATGTTTCGCCATGTTCATAAATAAATATCAAAGGCAATATCATAGTAGCGTACGACTTAACCTACCTTAACACAATAAATTTTTTGCAATGAAAAATTTAATTTATATTTTTATGAATATAGAAGCTAAGACACTGTAAGAATCTAATTTATAAGTAGTAAAAAGAATTTTTAACATTGTATGCAGGAAAGTTCTATGATAACATGCAAAAAAATATTAAATTTTTCGATTAATCATGATATTTTTTTAAATAACCGAGATATATAAGTGGATATCAAAATTTGCGATAAGTGCAAAAATATCCCCGTTGATATTTAAGAAAAATTGATTTAATCATATTTTATTGGTTGGATGACACCTCCAAAGATGAAATGGTTTTACGAAATGAATCATTCAAATCGTCTATTTTCATTAGTGGATGCTTTCAAAGACATATAGTGCCCATAAAGTTTGAGGTTCAGCACTCTCATATTTATATAAATTTACAGATATATAATACTTATTTCTTCTATTTAAGATATTTTGTTTATAATTATACAGAGTGTTATTTTTGTTTAAAATTTTTACGTATCCGTAATTTAGACTAAGAAATGTATTTACTGCACTGTAATTCGAAAAATTTTGAAGATTATCTGTTTTTTTATCTGACTTGAAACAATAATTTTTACAATACCAATGAAAATGATAATAATTTATATAAGATTTAAAATAATAATAGCATTCAATTATATGCAATAATAATATAGCCATGCTATTATATTGAATAATAATACAGCGATGGTATTATTTGCAATGATTTAGAGTTTTATTGAACGTGGGGTAATATTAATAAATGATGTAAAAAACATTAAACTTTTTTTTTTTGTATTTATATAACCAGAATGTTAGAATAATAAGAAATAAATCTGATTCCATGCAACAATAATGTAATTTTTAAGAGCTAAAATAAATAATGTGCGAATAAAACGGATTAAAAGTATGCAAGAATAATAATATAGCCATACTATTATATGTAATAATAATACAGCGATGGTATTATTTGCAATGATTTAGAGTTTCATTGAACGTGGAGTAATCATTAATAAATGTTGTAAAAATCATTAAACTTATTTTTTTTGTATTTATATAACAAGTATGTGAGAATAATAATAGAGAATTCCGATCAGATACAACAATAATGTAATAATTAAGAGCTAAAATAAATAATATGCGAATAAAACGGATTTCTAGCATGCAAGAATAATAGTATAGCAATACTATTATATGGAATAATAATGTAGTGATGGTATTATTTGTAATGATTAGAAGGTATATCGAACGTGGAGTGGTATTTACGAATGATAGAAAGCCCATTGAATTTGTTTTTATAATTGGTTTTGGTTGAATACATAACGAATTGTGTGAGTTTTTGTGTGGGGTCTTATTAAAAATAAGATTATTATATGCATACCAACTTTAAATGGGTGATTTTAAATGATTATTTTATATGATTGATTCGGTTAACCATTTGTTAATTTATTTTCCATGGTCAACTATTTGTTAATTATATTTGCAGTGGTGAACAATTTTATTAGTTCTACAGTGGTCATTTTGATTTGTTACTGTAGACACATAATGAATTTTCGTACCCCCTAAGAAAATAGAATGACGAAGCGTGTGGCGTATTTCTACGATCCGAACATATCGACCTATCATTATGCTTCAGGTCACCCTATGAAGCCACTTAGAGTACGCATGACGCATTCCCTGATCACGAGCTACGGGTTGTATCGGCATATGCAAGTACATCGACCGGTGCATGCCTCATTCGAAAATCTAACAAATTTTCATTCGACCGACTATATAAATTTTCTTCAAAGTGTTACTCGGCACAATATGAATGAAATGTCCAACGATCTTCATAAATTTAATGTTGGTGAAGATTGTCCAGTTTTTCAAGGGTTATATGATTATTGTCGGTCAACAACGGGTGGGACTTTAAGTAGTGCTTATAAGCTCAATTCAAAAGCAGCAGATATTGCTATCAACTGGTCGGGTGGTCTTCACCATGCCAAAAAGAGTGAGGCATCCGGGTTTTGTTATGTTAATGACATTGTTATTGGTATTCTTGAGCTTTTGAAATATAATGAGCGGGTTCTTTATATTGATATCGATGTTCATCATGGTGATGGTGTAGAAGAAGCTTTTTATACTACTGATCGAGTATTCACCGTTTCTTTTCATAAATTCGGTGACTTCTTTCCTGGTACCGGCGCTTTACATGATATTGGGGAATTTAAAGGCCGTGGCTATTCGGCGAACATTCCATTGAGGGATGGCATAAACGATAACAGTTATGCATACATTTTTAAGCCCGTGATCGAGAATATTATAAATCGATATAGACCGACTGCTATTGTCCTTCAATGCGGGGCTGATAGTCTTTCAGGTGACAGATTAGGATGCTTCAATCTCTCACATAAGGGACATTCACAGTGTGTAAGTTTCATAAAAAGTTTCAATATTCCACTTCTAATTTTAGGCGGTGGGGGTTATACTGTGAAAAATGTCTGTCGAGCTTGGACATACGAAACCTCTAAACTTTTAGGCGTGGAAATCTCTAACGATTTGCCCTTCAACGAATTCTACGAACACTTCGGTCCTGATTATTCCATCAATGTTCGTAGTTCAAATGCAAGTGACCACAACGATAAATCTTTCCTGGATAGCATTATTTCATCAACACACGAAAACTTGAAAAAGGTTGTTCATGTTCCCTCTTGTCAAATTATGGAAATCCCACCTGATCTTATTAACGAAGAGAGTGACGAGGAAGTTATCTGGAACAGATTCAAGGAATCAGGGGGTAGTCTTTATGATGAGTCTAATATGGACTCGGATTCTAACTTTTGATATCGAATAAAATTATGTTTCATACTAACCACAAAATAAATAAAGTTAATTTATTGATACACCATTATAAAATATTATGTAATCAACATTATTATTATATATCGAATAAAATTATGTATCATACCAATCAGAAGTAAAATAAAGCTAAAAGATTGATAATACATTATCTATGTAATCAATATTATTATTGTATATCGAATAAAATTATGTATTATACCAATCACGAAATAAAACAAACCTAATTTATTGAATCTACATTATCTATGTAATCAATATTATTATTGTATATCGAATAAAATTATGTATTATACCAATCACGAAATAAAACAAAGCTAATTTATTGAATCTACATTATAAAATATTATGTAATCAACATAATTATTATATATCGAATAAAATTATGCATCATACCAATCACGAAATAAAATAAAGCTAATTTATTGATAATACATCATCTTTGTTTTCAATATTATTACTGTATATCGAATAAAATTATGTATCATACCAATCACAAAGTAAAATAAAGCTAATTTATTGAATCTACATTATCTATGTAATCAATATTATTATTGTATATCGAATAAAATTATGTATCATACCAATCACAAAGTAAAACAAAGCTAATTTATTGATACTACATTATAAAATATTATGTAATCAACATAATATTATATATCGAATAAAATTATGTATCATACCAATCACGAAATAAAATAAAGCTAATTTATTGATACTAAATTATCTACGTAATCAATATTATTATTATAATCTCTAATTTTTACTACCATAAAATATTGCTACATCCTGTTATTACTATATTCATGTGATTTTAAATTGATTATTGTATTGATATTAGGATCAAATTCATTTGTTGTAATTTGAATTTTAGTTATGTAAATTTTTTTACTCTGTACTTACATTGCTCTATAGAAAAGATTTGCTTAATAATTATTTAAACTCATCTTATTTACAATCATTTAAATATGTTCTCTTTTTTCAAGACTTATAATTATGTATGCTCAATAAGACTTATAATTATGTATGCTCAATAAGACTTATTATATTGTTTCCGTTATAGACATAATTATTTTAATGTTATCATAAAATATTATGCATCCATGTTATTACTGCCTAATTTGTAAATTCTGAACATGAATAATACGCTAGTTCTATATTAAGATATTAAGAATAACAATAGAAGCATGCGCACTAGCGAAGAATTGAGGGAAACGCTTGAATGAATATGTCTTGAAAGAACAAATACAAAAGAAGATTGATAATATGATGTTATTGAATGTGACATTAGCCAAGTCAGGTGTAAAGAGAAATCCAAGTTTTTACATGAACAAATATAAACTGTAAAAAACCAAACTAAACCATAAATAAAATAATTACAGTCTGTTATTATTAAATAAATTTTATAATAATGAGTATATTTATCCTCATTTGTTCTTGAATTATCATATCTTGCATTAAGTGTAAATATAATCATATCTGTGTTATTAATGTACCATGTTAAATATTATATTATTAATATGTTTGTATAAATACAATCACATCTGAGTTATCATTGTACCATGTTAAATATTATAATATTCTATTATTAATATTTTGGTATGAATTTAAATACATCTGAGTTATTATTGCACCATGTTATTTTAAATATTATAATATTAATATTTTGGTATATATATAATACCGTCCGAGTTATTATTGTATCATGTTATTTTAAATATTATAATATTCTATGTTGATTTCACTGTAAAAATATTATTATGTTCATATTATTATTCTAATCATGTTCTTTTCATGTTTATTTTGTTATTAAACCTTCAATTTAATAATACTTCCTCATCGCACCTGCTGAAATATATCAATTTTTAACAATTTTTTTAAATAACACCTTGATATTTCAAGTAAGAATGCACATAAACTAGTTTTAACGCGTCTTATTCACTTATATCCCCACTTAATATATCCTGCTAAACTCTTTAGCATATATTTTATCCCAGAAAAAATCTCTTTGTTTTTTGGGTAATTATATTTTTTTTCCGTGTTATTGATAAAAAAATAAAATTGTATAATTTACTATAATTACATCACCTTGAATAACTTCATCATCATTTTCATGTGAAATATTACATTTTTTTGAACATATTACTATATTTTGTATGTTCAAAATTTAATAAATTTGACGTTTCCCAAATAATTATAATTCATTTTTATATAAAAGATTGCTTTAAGTCAAATTATAGCACTTTAAAATTATTTATATGTTGAAACTTAAATAAAATTAAAATTATATTATTTTATATAAAAGATTGCTTTAAGTTCAATGCTCATACATTAGAAATTATTTATGTGCTCTAAAAAAATTTCAATTGTTATATTTCAATAATTAGTGAAAGCCTGAGAATCACATTATCTATAAAGATCTGTTTTTTATTTAAATATTCTGACTGTCTTTGAATAACATAATTCTTCAATATAAAATTGCAGTTTTTATTTTACTACTATTTAAATCATCAGAACTCATCACACACTCCACTTTTATACTAATTCCATCAGCTCTAACAATACGAATTAAATACGATATTTTTAATAATTTTTACTTGCTTAAATTTTATGTAAATATCCTAAAACAGTATCTAAATTTTTTTTCTTGTTTCTTAGTCGCTTTATACGGCCATCTCATCCTTCAATCAACCATTACATAGCGATTTTCTGGTAATTCATTCATACAAAAAATAAAATTACGTTCTCGAAAGTACAAAAGTTAATAAAAAAATATCGATAAATTTTTTCGATTTCTTCAAATTATACAACTAGTTTCTTAAAAAATACCTTTTTTGTGCGAAATATTTCGTTCTTTGTTGCTGTATATTTTCTTCAGGCAACTAATTCATCCAAATTCCTACATTTATCAGGCATTTTAAACTTTGTATTGCTTTTAAAAAATTTTTTTATTTAATAATTAGAAATATATTTTTAAAATTTCCCGAAAAATCTCTTTTTTTTTTAGCAAGAAAACAAAAAAAATTTCCATAGTAGGCTGTTATTTTAGTTGAATTTAACTATATCACAACTTCAAGAGAAAGCTAATGTACCTTTTATATACTATATTTACATTTTTTGTTATTTTTTGCTTTCTCATATAAATAAAGTTTAAAAATAAATTCAGATTGTGGCCCTCTTCTTGTTATCTGACCCCAAGCGCTACCATGATAGTAAAATAACCATTGTTTTTATAAGAATAAAGACAAATTTTTGCCTAAAAGAAAATTTTTGAACGAAAATAAGCAATATAGGGTTTTGTAAGCACGCAATAATAAATAACTATAGTATTACATGTGTATGATAGACTACAATATAAAAAGGACATAAGCGGCAATAGACATCTAAATAATTATTTTTCATCAAAATGGAAAGAATATTAAATTCATTTTTGTTGATTAATATGGTTTAACCCCCCAACAAAAAAAATTAAAATATTATAAAAAATTAACACGGTTGAATTCTATAATTAACATTTTATGTATTTTATATTTTAAAGTTTAATAATACATATTGTAAAATTTAGATACGGTACAAATGTATAGAAAGAAACTTAATGCCCGAAAAATGCAAAAAAACCATTTTAAAAATTAATGTGCAGTATTTTCATTTTTAAGTTGCATATAAGTCTGAATATACGTCCCTATCTTATACATATAATTCAAAATAATGCGAGGTGGTTTTTATAGCATATGAACCACGCCTATATGCATCATATAAATGTATGATAAGGGAATACTTGTTAAAAAAATAGAATACAGATTTTTAAGATATAATCTAGATAAAAATTAAAGTTTTTAAAACTAAATATACCTTTCGAAACGAACATTCAAAAAATCGCAAATATAGAATCTTTATAGCAATATAAATTGTATAAAGCAGTATATCTTTTTGTTTTTACTGTAGATTTATAATGGTTTATCCTGATTGTAATTTCATATTATTTAACTTTTACCTGGGCATGCTTTTATTTGACTATATATATTAAATTTTGATATTTAACTAAATTATTCTGTCTTACATATAATTTATGTAATATTTGAATTTTCAGTATTTTTTAGATCATCGTAATCTTTAATTATTCGTAGGTTTTCTACTATAAATAATTGCAAAGTAAGATTAATTACTTAAATTTCAAAATTATTATTTTTATCAACAATTATAACGGAATTTTTATATCTTTTTATTATTAACAATATCGCATTTTATTAATTATTTTTCGACAGCAGAGAATTTTTCAAATAAAATAAATTTAAAATATTTGTTGTGGACGTATTTATGTTTGATCAACTGGTATTAAGAAACCCCCTCTATATTACAGCTTCACCAGTTACAATTCAAATTAATAGAAAATTTAGAAAAATACTTCATACTAAACTATTTTTAATAAAAATTAATGTGTATATATAACTTATATTAATTATTTTGAAATATAAACGTTTAATAACACATATTTATTTTCAAAACAAACCGAAAAAATTAAAAAACAAATCGGTTTTCCTAGTTTGTCTTTTACAATAGAAAAATACATTTTGATAATATTTTATTGTATAAAGTTTTGTTAAATAATAATTGTGTGATTTTGTAATCTTCCAAAGTAGTATATTTTTTTGTTTTGATTAACTTTTCAGGAAATTTATAAAGTACAAAAAGCGTTTAGGGTAATATTTTTTTATTACAATATTTTATTAAAAAATAAATTCATAAATTTATTATAAATCTATTAAATTTGGAATATTTCATACAAAAATAATTGTTGTCATTTTTTTTGTGATATATTTTATTTTTCATGGATCTGTATTTATATTGATCTAATATTATAAATCAACTAAAAAACAATAAGTGCAACCATTAATTTACTGCGGTCTGGATTTTTAGGCTCCTTACGTTCCAGAAGAAAAGTCAAATTTACAATTTTTTTAATATTATTTTGCTACGTATTTTTTTTCTGCTTTGTATTGATGGTAGGTCTGAATATGTTCACCCTTAATATTTTAAAGATATTAAAAAATTTTGACTTTTTTTCTGGAATATTTTTGCCTTCAAATTATCTATTATAAAAATCTTGCTGTCGAAAAGATATTACTGCTTTTTAAAAAAAATAGTATTGGACTAAAATACAAACAACTCAAAAGGTAAAATTTTTTATTATTATAAAATTCATCTAATATATTAATAAAACAGGTCTTGAAATATACGGTGAAAAATAACATAGATTTAAGGTATTTCAATCGATCTTGTTTTACAATTACTATCATTCACTATTTTATTTTAGCTTTAAATAAAATAGCATCAAATTTTATGCTTTAAGGCACCATACAAAAAAATTATTCAAGTAGAAATTATACATGTTGAATTGGTTTTTTATGTGTGAGGAAATTTTCCGCTCTTGTGCATTTTACTATAAACGTCCTTATTATTTATTAATCGGTGTCAGTATTCACAATAAACTTATTTTATCATGATCACTTACCGCGCTGTATGCTAAAATTAAATAAATGATCACGTTTTATATCCTTTTAAGTGTAATTAAAAGCCCTTATTACTCATAACTTTATTCTTCTCATCCGCTTTTAATGGAATTCGTTAACCAGATAGATTTACAGCTATATATAAAATATTATTTCAAGGATGCTACAAGTAAAAGCATATATTATACCATATGGCGTAACATGGGATGGAGAATTAACACAATATCATAAAAAGTATCTGAAAGAACTCGAAGTCACAAACCAAATCGAAGCATACATACAAAATATAGGATTGAGAAAAACCCTTTCCCAATAGATCTTGAGAAGAAGAGAAGTATTGAAGAAGACTTAACAGAAGAGAAATGACCAAGAGTGACGATATAATGTGCTCACAAGAAAACAGTCATGCTACGCTTGAATAATGAATATATAATTGCAATACCAAAATTAACCCCATAGTAAAGCTATAAAATGATAGTATATAATTTTAATATCACAAACTAATTAAACATCTAGAAAAAAATAAGTAAAATGTGAAAGCTTATTGAAATTATTATTTCTTTTAAAATAATAAACTAGTACAGGTAATAAGAGCACAGCCGTCATCTGTTGATTTATAAAAAAATATATTGAAAAGTACCTACTATCTTCCAGTTATTTTAGTAATCAGATACAATCTTATCCTTTAAATATAGCTAGTTATTATTTGAATATATCAACGGGATAGTTAAAAAAAATTACAGGGTTCTAAGAAAAAAAATACATACAGTAAAATCCGTTCTGTTTAAGGGGATCGGATATCCTCAACTAATTTATGAGATTTTATATGAAAATAGTGCATATAAAATATGCGGTTATAAAATAAAAATCCCTTTTACATTTTTTGTTTGATTTTTGTATCAGTACTCAAGAATTCAGTGCAATTATTGCTAAATAATCGCATTTGATGAAAATAAACAAACTCTATAAAATATTTATATTTTATTGCTGATGTAAAGTTTAGATTTACTTTTTTATTCAATATAATCGTGGCTTATATTTTATTTTAAAGATTTCTTAAACTACACTTTATTCATATTAAATCACTTCATAAATAAAAAGTGTAAGAATATTACCATGTTAATCGTGGAAAATTATCAAAATGGTGAAAAAAAACTGTTATTTTTTGTATACATGTTTTCAAAAGCGGCTTTTATTATTTTCTTTAACTCAAAATCATTGTTGATATCGATGAAATAAACTAACGAAAACACGAAGAATACACAGCTAGAATTATTTAGTGTACTCGAATAGCAAGAGAAAAAACAACAATATACCTTAACCCATAAAAATGAAAAGTTTTACAACTTAAATCGTTTTCGAAAAATTATAACATGTGTTGAGTATTCACTGGTAGATTTAAATGCATATTACGACAATAATTATTTATATTCGCCTGTTTATTAATTGAAAATATATTATGTCTGATTGTGTAATATAAAAGAATAGAAAAAAAATGAAAATCGTAATATCTTAGATGAACAGACACAAGATATGGCTGTGTGATCGATGCTATTTTCTGTTTTAAAATATATCAGTCCATTACCACCAGCTTTGTATATTCTATGACCAGTTATTTTTATTCTTATTTTCTAACAGAATATTGTTATTATGATCATACTTAGTGCTTACTTAAAACTTATCGTAAATTTATGCGATATCAAATGAAATACTAGATTATGAACAGGATCTGAGTGTATATAATCCTTACGATCCTTAATTAAATTTTTTGTTTAATAATTTATAAATAGAGATGAATTAGAGAATGATAAATGGAATCACACATTTAAGTTCATTATGTTTACAAATATATTGGGTACACGTTAGCTCCATAAATTGCGTTTCTGTTGTTTTTATTTGAATTACATATCTTTTTTATGTTTCAACAAGCTTAAACGAAAATAATGCTAGTGTTAGATTATAATGATGAGAGCATATTTATATAATATTTCGATTCGAGATACAATGCAAACAAAAAAACCTTTTTAAATATAAATCAAACACAAAAATTACATTTTGATGAGTTATAAATTTTTTTCTAAGTTATAATTAATCCTAAGAAGTGAAAATAGTTGGTATAGAAATTTCCGGTATTTTAAATTTAATTATCTTATTAATGACAAAATTTAATGATTAAAATATATTTTAAAAATATTTTATGCAAAAAATTGTATAGATGATTGCCAAAAAACTTTAAACCATCTACAATAAATTTAAGCTTTATAAATAAAAGCATCAAAAGGTTAAAACATAGGAAAGATACAAGTAATTTACGAATATTATATTATAAAGACCTGGAAATAATATGTAGGTGTGGCAAAAATGCGTTAGAAGAAAAAAAAGCTTTTCTAGTATATCCACAAGATGATTCAACAGTTGAGATTTATGTTTATTATGACGAACTAATATATTATTTATTCTGTAAAAAAAACCTTGTTTCATAACTGTATAAAACCTTGGATATATGACTTAATGCGGAAGAAATTTTTGCTACTTAATTTTATTTAAAAAAAATACGAAGAACTCAATAAAAATGTCAAATTTTTAAAGTAATTTAGAATCAAAAATGGAAATAAGTCTAATTGGTTATTATTGAAATAAGAAACTGTTGCATTAAAATAAATTTGTGGTTTTTGTATGCTACAAATTTTATCAATGGCTTTATAAGCTACAAAAGATAGTTTTGATAGTTTTAAATATATGTGTATGATTGCATCTGCAATGAATATCAAGCTACCATATATATTAGAAAAGATACATGGTATAATAAACTTAAATTGAAATCAAGAAATTGCTATTACTTCTGTTCTTCTATTCCAAAAGTTACCCACAAAGAACTACATGCAAGCTGCTGGCATGAACCAAAGATCTTTGCAGTTTTATAAGTGAGGGTAAGAAACTAATAACAAAACATTATAGCGATAATATAGTGAGAATGGGTGAAGCTAAATGTATTATTTAAGCTGATGAAACAAGTCTAACTATAAGTACAAGTAATTTCGAGAAAGTGGACTAATGGACCAGACCTGGGCTTTGGCTATTATAGACACAAGAAAATCACCTAGCAAAGTATTTACTACTATCGTTCTGAATATAACTAAAGCAACTCATATTATGTAATTAGCAGTGTGAGTAAAGTGATATATACGGATGAATAAAAAGGCTAATATGATATTTCATAAAATTACCATAAATACCATAGGATCACACATATGTTTAATTGTGTTGATCCAGATTCTTTAGTCATGCTCAAAATGTTGATTCGTACAACTACAGCATTAAAAAGATAAAGAAACTTAGATACGAATGGTTTAAGGCATTTTTTGTTTTTTTCTCAGAATAATGCTAAGTTGTATGAAGCTCTACTTGACTTAACCAAAATTCAATAATAAGCTCTTATTAATTTATATATTATATGATATCATACTATTTTCAACAAAAAATTTTATATTTTTCTATATTAACTTTGTGTAAATTCAATTTTTTTTAATTAATTGAATCGCTGGTGCGATTCGCTTACTGATACGATCACAAGGGATTTGTCTATTAGTATAAAGTTTTTAATGTGTATAAACTCCTATATAAAGTGATAATTAAAAACTAGTTTATTATGATACACAAATACAAATAAATTCAAAATATATTTTTTAATAAATTTAATCTCATAATTTCAATGGATTTTAATAAACCTGGCAATAAGAATTTACATGCACAAAGATCTATATTTGTTAAATAAAAAACGGCCAGATATTTAAATTACGAGAATGGTTTTTATTATTGAAAAAACATTGATAAAATTTATGAAAAAACATTTCCTACGTAATAAAGTCGGTAAGAATATTGTTACAGTTATATTGTTCAATAATTCATGAGAAAGACAACGTAAATATCTTTATTTTTATAGTCAACTTGAATATCCACAATCCCAAAAATTTTTCTTTAAAAGACAAAAAGGCTTTACCCCAAGGGAATCGAGACTTCGTTTAGAATCACATAAAGTAGGAATTTCTTCAGAAATGGGTTAAAATCGATATTTTCATACATTATATGCTAGCTTTGGTCTTTCAAAATGTGACTCGGTGTTATATTTGATGCAGTGTTAAAGTTTTATCATAAAATTTTTGAATTCAATTTCCAGATTTTTATTTTATTATGAGTTTATAGGCTTTATTTATATTTAAAAAAAAATCAAGATCGATTTTATGTCCCTATTATACGAATATTGATATAATTAAGGATTTAGTTGGTTTTTTTGTGTTTATTTATTCATTTAATTGATATTAAATTATAAAATTTGATATTAAATACAAGATATAGAGTATTCTCATATCAAATTTCAATGTGTATGCCTTATGAAAACAATTATACTTTTTATTTATTAAATATTGATAAGACTTAATATTTTTTCAAGTGTTACTAAATCATTATTTTAGGCAACTAAAACCAATATAAATTCTTATAATGTTGCACATACCATCAGGTAAAAATTTTACACGTTATTTTTATTGATTTTTCTTGATCTGATTAGATTTATATTTTCAATGTGTATATTTACAATAATCGATAAAAAACCAAACAGCATTTTTTTGTAATATAAAGAGAGACATTGAATATTTCAAATTTATCAAATTATTCTAGCCTACATAATCAACTTCGGTACAATTATTTAACGTTAATATTGATTTATTTGGTGATTTATTAGTTTACCAACCACTGATTTTGTTGTATATTCTTTCTAATATCAACTATTTTATTAAAAAAGGATTTTTAAACTATTTAATCCGCAAAATTTTATATTATTTATGCGTTCGATTATTTAGCCATTACATTATATGTGAAATAAAAATATTTTTAAATTAGGCATTCTTAGAAAGCTTGGTAGAAATAAATTTATGGAAGTGATGAGTATAATGATCGATTTATATTTTTTTAAATTAAGACAAATTAAATCATAGAAATTTTTTAGAATGTACCCAAGAAAGTATAGCTTAAAGTGTTGATATTTCAACCTCTAAAACTCCAAGTAATAACGAAAATAGTTTAAAATCCAATTTTAGCGACAAAAATTCCCAAATAAATTCTGTAGAAAGATCTTGAAATAATTTTTTCTGTGCTAAAATAATTTAAAGTGCTCTTTATAGGAAATAAAGACAAAAAATAAATATGAATAATATATATTCACATGGTTTGCAATCTTTTTTAAATATATAATAAGCTTAAAAAAATATAAATGAAACGCGTTTAAACAAAGTTTTTATTGTTAAAAAATGTATTTAGAACTCAAAATTAAACAGTTGAAATATAAATAACCGCGAAAATATAAAAACACATAAATAAATATTAAATAATATCAATAAGATCAACTAAATAGTACTTGAATATTAATAAGAAGTCAATATAAATCTGATTTTGATCATTAAAAAAATTTATGATATTTTCTTGAGATTTGAGGTCAGAATATCCAGAAATAGGGTTATATTCAATTAAAATAAATTGAGAAAATCTAGAAAAAACCAGTTCAAATTATATTTTTTTTTCGGAAATAATGGTTTATACCAAACAATATATTTAAAATAGGGTGGTATCTATTGAAATTCACAGAAGAGATCCCAGTATTTTCCGAGCAATAAAAGTTTATAACATAAAGCATTGAAAATTTGGGTTATAATTGAAATTTACAGAAAAAATTATAGTATTTTCCGAGTTGTAAAAGTTTATATCATAGATATATTTGAATTGGGGGGGGTCTTTGTCTAATTTTTAGTAAAAAAATTGATATTGTATAAATTTACATATCAATGATATAGTAAGCCAAATAAAAACAGATATATCATTAAAGAATAAATCGATTTAATTATTTTAAAAGGTATTTTCACACTTTTTTATGAGTACTTGATTATATTTATAGAATATACAACTTTAATCTATATATTATAAAAATAACGACCGAGTTTGTTTCATATTATTATGAATTTACAAGATTGAATTATTAAGGTGTACAAAAATTACACAAATTTAGTGCATCATATTTTATAGAAAATATATAAGACATAAGTTTTTTTGCTATAGAATAAAAAAATTGACTTTAATTGAATTACATTTTGTACAGAAAATACACAAAACAGAAATATTTCTTAGCACACAAGAAAAATATGTAAAAAATATATAAGACATAAGTTTTTTTTGCATAGAATAAAAAATAGACTTTAATTGAATTACATTTTGTACAGAAAATACACAAAACAGAAATATTTCTTAGCACACAAGAAAAATATGTAAAAAATAAATTTACGTAAGTTTTTTTATTATAGAATAAAAAATAGACTTTAAATGAATTTAATTTTGTACAGAAAATACACACATCAATAATATAATATAATTAACTTACAAGGAAAATATATAAGACATATATTTACATAAGTTTTTTTGCTATTTAATAAAAAATATACTTTAAATGTATTTAATTTTGTACAGAAAATACAAAAAACATAAATATTCTTTAATTTATAAGGAAATTATTACTAACATAACTACTAAATTTTTGAGACTTAAAATGTAAACATAAATACGCAATTTTTTTACAAAAAATAAATACTCTGATTCGCATACATTTGATTTATAAAGATTATTCAATAAAAAGAACTTATGCAAGATATTTTCTAAGATTTACACAGCAATTTATATCCATCGATTTCTATTTTATCAACAAAAAAGATCATTTTTCTAAATTTAAATCCAAATTCGTGGCTATCTCATTTCAAATAGAAAAGATAGAGCGCTTTAGTTTAAATATTTCCTGATACATATCGCCTTATCCCATTTAGTATTTCTTTATCAAACCCAATATTTTCCTTTAATTACACATTTCAATACTTTCCGCCTCTATACTTTCATTCGGCACATGGTTTTATATTTCATCTATAATTTTTCAATAGACTTGTAGTATTGAAAATAAGAAGAAACCCCTTGATTCAAATAATGAAGAGTGATAAAGAATTACAGCCAAAGCCAGTCGAGCCAATTAAAGAAAAGAAAGTACCAGAAGTTGATGCAAAGCACACACCACCTGTATTACATGTTCTTAAGGATACATTACATCTTACATCAACAGACATAAATGTTGATATAGTAGCGAATACAAAAAATCAAGCGGATAATTCTTTACTTGAATCGAAATTAACATCAAGTCATCTTCTTTCATTTTCTCGCACGATCAATCCACCAAATCTCCAATCCGCACATTCGCTCAGTTTTTACCTCCAAAACTATAAAAGGAAGCCAGTGGAAAGTGCTTTACCAGAGCCTACACCGCTTGAATCGAACATATTATATACACCGCATCTTCCCATGCTTCTCCGCATAAAAGATCTTCTTCTTTCATTAACGATGCCGCCTGTTGTTAATGAATCAGTGCAAATAAACCAAAACACGATGCAAAAAATGTATTCAACGCTTGTATCCAAACAAATTCCGAAGCAATACAAGAATATAAGACAATTGCGTAGTATCTTAGTTATAAATAAGCGGAAGATTGGCATAGTTTGTGTCCGTGAGATTAAACGTGCTTTATCGAAGACAATGAAGACAAATCCGGCACTTAAGTCAAAGAAGATATCGCGAGAAATAGGTATTTATTTTAAGAAAGGTGCTATACAGAAGAAAGCAGTTTTGAAAGTTGTTAGTGATACTGTGGATGTTGTTCCGAAAAGTGATGGCCGGGGTTTAACTGCTTATAAGCGGAGAATGGAAAAAGCATTAGCTAAAAAGCTTGAGGAAGAGAGAGAAGCTGTTAGGCAAAGACGTAAACTTAATTTTTTGATTACCCAGACAGAACTTTTTTCACATTTTATGTCGAATAAAGGGAAAAATGTATTGGAAGAAAAGGGGGGAGGAGAAAAAAAGATGCTTGATTTTGATAATGATGAGTTTGATGAAGATGATGATTTTAGAATTGCGAGGGAAAATGCGCTTGATGCTGCTAAGAAACAGAAAATGAAAGTTGATAATTTTGACGATACCGGCAATAATACGAGACCTGATTCTTTTGATGATAGAGGCAATAACCAAAATGGAGAAAATAGAGAGGATAATCATGGGTCTAATACCTTTACAGGCAACACTACAAACATTGTTAATACCTCAAATAATTATAACAATAATAATGACCATAATCATATGGATGCTAACAATATCAACAATAACATTGATAACAATAATACCTCTAAAAATAACAATACTAATAATAATGCCTATACCGATGTTGATACCAACAATATGAACACTAACAATACATATGGCAATATTAACGATACATCTAATAATAGTGTGAACAGTGGCTGCAATAAAATCCCTACAAGCAATAACAACGAATTATCTGTTAGTTCTATGAGTAGTAAAATTGTTTCACAACCCAAAGATCTTAACGCAACATTAAAAAGGTATCAACTAGAAGGACTTTCATGGCTCACAAATCTCTATGACAATGGTATAAATGGAATCCTAGCAGACGATATGGGCCTTGGAAAGACAATCCAATCAATAGCATTTCTTGCTCTTCTAAAAGAAAGGTACACCATCGAAGGCCCATTTCTGATTGTAACACCAGCATCAACTTTACACAACTGGATATCAGAATTCGAAAAATTTCTTCCTTCATTTAACGTTGTTCTTTACGCTGGAAGCGTCTTAGAACGCAAGAATCTTCGAAAAGGAATAACATTTAAGTACAATGCAAACAAAAACGCAGTAAACGTAATGGTAACATCGTATCAAATGGTCGTAACAGATGAAAAATTCTTTAAAAGAACACGATGGACGTATATGATCCTCGACGAAGCACAGGCTATCAAGTCAAGCTCAAGTATTCGATGGAAAACTTTACTGAATTTAAGTTGTAGAAATAGATTGCTATTGACGGGAACACCCGTTCAAAATACCATGGGAGAATTGTGGGCACTACTTCATTTTATTATGCCTACACTTTTTGATAGCCATGAAGAGTTCAGTAAATGGTTCTCCAAAGATATAGAAGGAAAGGAAAAAAGAAAAGGGAAATTCAATAATAATGAAGATGCTGTTTATAACACAGATCCCTCTACGCAAAATAATTTTGATGGAAATACACCAAATAACACGGATCCAAATACTCAAAATAACACGGATCCAAATACTCAAAGTAATATTGATGAAAATATACAAAACAATATGGAAATAAACAATCAAAACAATTCAGATCCAAATTCTCAAAATAACACAGAAAAAACAAATGGTCCAGGAAAAGGGTTAGATGCACAACTAAAAAGACTCCACATGGTCCTAAAACCATTCATGCTTAGAAGAGTTAAAGATGACGTTAAAGACGAATTAGGAACAAAAACAGAAAAAGTAATAATGTGCGAAATGAGCATTCGTCAAAAGAAATACTACAGAATGATCCAAGAACAAAGAAAAATATACGACGATGATGTTATAGCAAGTGCATGCTCAAATTCCGAAAAACAAGGCGAAAATGAAGAAGGATTAATGAATGTCATGATGCAATTCAGAAAGGTGTGTAATCATCCCGATCTTTTTGAAAGAGAAGAGGTAAGAGTTGGAATGTCTTTTGGAACTTGTGATGTTGTTGGAAATGGTTATGTTACACGTATTGGGAAAAATAAAATTGAATATAAAGTACCTAAAATTGTAGGTGATTTCGTTTCTGAAAAATCTCCGATTCATTCTTCTATATTCTTTGAAAAAATAAGAGACTATAGCACTACCCATGTTGGGATAAATAATTACAATACCAATAATCATGATAATAAAGATTCTGAAGGTTATCGACATATCGATGATATAGATTTTGATAATGAAACGAAGAGAAGAAAAGTTAATCAAATATATTCTCCGCTGTTTAATTCAAAATCCAAAATAGATTCGTTAAATTTATTTAAGATAAACAAGGAATCGACTTTCATAAACGAAACTACAGATAAACTGCAATCCACACAGGAAAATTATGCCAAATACAATAATATATATGTAGAAAAGGTCATAGCACCCGAAATTACCCCTTTAACAACTTCCAGGCCTTATATCAGCATGTGCATCCAAGAAAATGATTTTAATAGGTACAATCCGTATAACACAACAAATACAAGTTATTACGACGAAAATATCGATTCAGAGGATAAAAATGAAGAAACCAATTTTATAAATTCGAATCCTATACACATAAGAGACACACAAAATCAATTATACGATCACAAAATCTTTAAATACATCACATCCGGCTCATTAACATCTACAAACATCGAAATCCCTCGCCTAGGAACATTCATAACAGACAGTGGGAAACTAACAATATTGGATATTCTTTTATCCACCCTAAAATCAGAAGGAAAAAGAATCCTAATATACTTCCAAATGACCAAGATGATGGACCTAATGGAAGACTACCTCATAAAAAAAGGATATACATACTCAAGACTCGACGGCTCATCTCGCTTAAAAGTAAGAAGAGATCTTGTCAAAAATTGGCAAGAAACAAACGAAAAATTTATTTTTATTTTGAGTACTAGAGCCGGTGGCCTCGGCATAAATCTTACTGCTGCCGATACTGTCATCTTCTATGATAGTGACTGGAACCCAACAGTAGACCAACAAGCTATGGATAGAGCACACAGGCTCGGACAAACTAAAGACGTGGTAGTCTATAGATTGATCATGAAAAATAGTGTCGAGGAAAGAGTTATGGAAAGAGCGGGAAGAAAAGGAGAAATACAGAAAATGGTCATTAAAAGTGGTGAGTTTAATAAGTGGTAAAACAAAAGTAACTCATAATCTAATAAATTGTATCAAGGGAAGTTTATAAAGGACCAAATACAGAGAACAGAATTTAATAAATGATATACAAAAGTAACTCATAATCTAATAAATTGTATTAAGGGAAGTTTAAAAAGGACCAAATACAGAGAGCAGAATTTAATAAATGATATACAAAAGTAACTCATAATCTAATAAATTGTATCAAGGGAAGTTTATAAAGGACCAAATACAGAGAACAGAATTTTATAAATGATATACAAAAGTAACTCATAATCTAATAAATTGTATTAAGGGAAGTTTAAAAAGGACCAAATACAGAGAACAGAATTTAATAAATGATATACAAAAGTAACTCATAATCTAATAAATTGTATCAAGGGAAGTTTATAAAGGACCAAATACAGAGAACAGAATTTAATAAATGATATACAAAAGTAACTCATAATCTAATAAATTGTATCAAGGGAAGTTTATAAAGGACCAAATACAGAGAACAGAATTTAATAAATGATATACAAAAGTAACTCATAATCTAATAAATTGTATCAAGGGAAGTTTATAAAGGACCAAATACAGAGAACAGAATTTAATAAATGATATACAAAAGTAACTCATAATCTAATAAATTGTATCAAGGGAAGTTTATAAAGCACTAGATACAGTAAAGGATATAATAAAATAAATCATTATAAATAGTAGCACCAGATAAAAACACATAAAAAGATGCTTTCAAATAAATAATGGGGTAATTTAATATAAAGACCGCCTTAAGTAAATAAAAACGCTAATTTAGTAAATGCTGTAAAAATGATCAATAATGGGCATATACTATTTGATAAAAAAAATAACTAAAGAAACGGTATGCCTGAAAATTTTTTTCCACCTGATTTAGAATCATATAAAATAAAAAAACATGTTATTGTAGCATATAAAATTAGTGCCACGCCCGGAATGGTTTTTTTCACATAAAGTATTCGCAAATTTTTATTTATTCATGGGCTAATTTTTACTTTTCATGTTTTCTCACACAAAACTTTACATTGATCTATTTTACATGTTTGCTGTATACTATTTAAAGCACAATATCCTTATAGTCTTCCTAAATACATCTTCTACGCTCAAAACTTATGTATTCAAGCGTTAATATTTATATCTCAACTTTTTATTTCTTTTTTTTAAATATCACAAATATTGCTTCCTTTGATTGTAGTTCCAATACAATTCATCGCTTGTTTCTAAAACATATAGGCTAAAGGGTTTTTTATAGCCAATTTTTTTTGTATACTTCTCGTGCATAATATTTCCGATCTTCTTAAAATATAATAATTTTTTTTAGATATTATTTATACACTAAGAAGTGCATAAATTAATTTGATTTATGCATTAGCTTATTAGGTTTTCTTTTTATGATCTGTTAAACAAAAACTTATATGGTTTCAAAAAAAGTAATTATAGTGTCCTATTTCGTTACATCATCTTCAAAACCTTACACTATACATCTTTCACAAAAAAGTATCCATTCTTAGTGTCCAAGAATCTGTTTTTATTTAAATCTCCAACCTCTTAATATGCGACTTATGGTATTTTGTGACTATAACATCCACGTTATATTGAATAATACTATTATTTTCCATATATTTTCAATTCTGAAAACGTCAATTTCACAAAAAATATTATTTCTCGGGTTATAATTTACAACATGAATTAATTATCAATACTGGTCATTCATTTTTTATATTAGTATAATTATTTTCATCCTTCAATCAATATAAAAACATTACATCAATTATACAATTGTTTGATATCTATTTTTATGTATTTGATAAAATTTAAATTGATTTGTGCATAGTTCCTAATTTATCACTTATGCTCATTTTCAACCAAGTTAAAATTTAGATGGCTTTATAGAACATATTTGCTTAATACTTATTTCAGTCACATCATATTTACAATCCTGCTCATTGCATATTCGTCTTTAAAGACTTATTAATATAATTTCAACTTCAAGTTCATCTCTTTTACGCGAGTCTTCACTTTCATTGGAATTATTATATTATTAATATACAACGTATATCATTTTGTGACCAAAAAATCCGCTTTATATGGTTTTTTTATTGTATAAATGTTTTCCTTATGAAAATGAACAAGCTTTTTTTAAATAAATTTGTGTGATTCTTACACTATATTATAGAATAACCAAAAATCATATTCCAGACACCTAGATATTTAATAAGACCATATTGTTATTTTTTTTTTACACAAGGAATTTTTTTTTAAAATTTATGTTGTATTTAGAATTTGTTTTTTATCATGCATTTTCTGTTGTTATTTTAATATATAAAATATTCATATATGCCAAATTACTCCACCGGTCAAATTATGGTTACGTATTTGGCACATAAAAGTTCATGATACATGGAAACACTATAAATTTTTTATAAAGTCAAAGATAATGCACCAAATACATGTAATTTGAATAACATTCCTAGTTCATGTGTAATTGTAAGAATTTTAAAAATCAAAGCATTAAAAAAGAACCCATATCTGTGATGTTGAGTAAAGTAGGAAATTTCTAACTAGTGAACACAAAATAGAAATTTTTATATAAGTATAATTCTTTATAAGGACTTAATATGTTAAGTTTATACTTTTTTATTAGAAGATATAGGCAATTTATCATCTAAAGTTTATTTTAATGATTCTTTTTTCTTGCGAAAGAAAACATTTTTAAATTATTTTTATATGCACAAATTCATTATAACAATTTACGAAGTTTTTATATAATTCTCAAACGAATGATATTCTTATATTTATGAATCGTAATTCTAAATTTTCTCTTCAAGCATATCGCATTGATTTTCTATGGGCACATAATTATGTAATCTTAGACATATTCTCTTCTTCTTCGATAACTCTCTTCTTTTTTTAAATTATAATCGAATTTACTTTGATTTATTTATGTTTATTTCTATTACTTTTAGGAAGTTCGCTTTATATTAATAGGAACCATTGCTATACGCTATGTCTCTCTGTGGGACTCCCCCAGCACTTATTGTCACCCGTAATCACCGTGGATTGGGCCCTTTCTCATAGGCGGCGGTCATTATGTGGAGGGAATGAGATTCTGTCTACTGTTCATCGCTAAGGTATACAAACTACAACCACACTTACCTATATCCTTGCTGAACGGTGTAAATCTTTTTTCATAGTGGAGGCACAGTTCAACGGCTTACACATAAACCTCTTATTTCTCATGACTTTTCAATGCTTTATTGTTTATATTTTATATATCACTGGCCGCCCCCTTGGGTATTTTTCTTTATAGTAAATTCGTTTGAAAATTAGTGGGATGGGTGGAAGTGAAAACCGTATCTACTCATAAAAGCGCCGACTTGTAAATCACATAACCATACCATCCTTTAACAAATTTTATATATTTTCATGAAATCTAATCTCTTTAAATTATAATAAAAATGGCGAGAAAGTAGGCTGTATAAGTTACAACTATACTAAATCAAATTATTATATTTTTTTTATCGAGAATCTACTAAGACTCGCACCTTTTTGATTTAAAATACAATTAGATAAAATTATGGTATATAAAAGTACTTTCAAATAGTAATTTTTTTAAAAAATCGATTCTTCTGTATTTATATTATACAATATATGCTCTCTGGCTAAAAAACTTATATTTAAATTTCTATAAAAAAATTTCACCTATAAATTCGGTTTGCATATGGTATTTATATACATTACTATATTTCTTTCTAATCACTTAAATAATTCTAGGTGGACTTATTCTTGTCTTTTGTTGTTATTTTAAGCAGTATGTATATCAATATTTTTTAAGCTCAGACAGTGTAATACATTTTACAATAACAAAATTAATAATTCCTATACCTTTAAAAATTTCAATTTTGTGCAATAATTCTGTGATACTGAAGGTTTAAAGCTAAATTGAATTTTCTTAGCCCAATCAATATATTTGATACCCATATATATCAAAAATATTTATTCTACTTTAAGTCTGGAATATAAAAGCAAGGATGGGATCCGCACCCTCACTCTAAGCACATGACTTTTTACGCCATGCCTTAATTACAAGGTTAATTTCTAATATATATACCAAAAATACTATAGAATTCCATACACACAAAAGTATATTAGCGAATTAAAAATAAGGCAATCGATATTAAATATAAATTAATAAGTATTATTTGCAAACGCAACTAGAATTTATAGTTTAATACTATAAAAGAAATACACAAATTCCTATTTTTAAATACATTTGAAATCATTACTTAATTTTGAAATTTTCAACATCAACATAATGGTATAGAAACAAATATTAAAATCATTATTCAACCACATTATTGAACAAATAAATTAGAAAAGAACATTTTCGAGGTATATTATTGTTTAATATTTTATTATAAATCAGCTATGTATTTTAAAATGTTTAGCAAACAATAAATTTTGATTAAACTTCAAAACTGTACAACAAAGAATGTATCACATTAATATTAGAAAAGAGCGTAAAACCTTTGCATAGCATTAGAAATAAAAGATATGCTATAATTAAAAAAATGTTTCTATTATATAATCATAAAAACTCTACTATCAGCAGTTTAAATAACAAAAGTAAACATCTTTTAATCGATCAAACTTAAATACTGTTTAAAAGGAAAAAAAATATATAAACTTTATGTATGATTCATCAAAAAAAGGGCTTTTCGGATTATTTTGTGCCGCATTTTGAACCTTAAAAATATTTGTAGTTTAATATGTAAACTATTTTCTTTTTAAAAAAAGAATGAAAATTAAAAAAAAGGAATGTGTCAGATAAATAAATATATAAGATAAAAATTAAGACTTGTGGATGTTAATTTATACATCAAAGGTTTTATTTGATGCTATAAGGTTTATGAACACTACATTATGTAAATTTAGTTATAGGTGTTTTGCAATTTATATTTATCTATTAGAAAACTTAAAAAACTTAAAAAATATAATATCTTTTAGAATTGTATAGTTAACGAAATAAAATTGTAAATAATGAGCGAAAGTGAAAGAAAAATAACTTGATAATTTTTATAGTAAGATGTAAAGTGATTTGAACGGGCTTATTCAGAATGAAATGGTAAATATACGGTTATAAGTAATCACCAATTGATATAAGACTTACTAATTTCAGCTAATATGTAGCTATTTTCGTACGTATGCAATCGTAGTTATATGTAATAAAGTTTTTTTTTTCAATTATAAAACCTAAATATTGGATGAATAACTACTTATAGCAAAATAAAAAATTAGAGCCTAATATTAGACTAAAATTCTGTGTTCACAAATTTTAATACAACACATGATGCCCACAATAGCAAGATGTGGCATAAATATTCTTAGATTCGTGTTTATTCCATCTCCATCTCCATTCACTTTCACATATGTATATAATATATTGCGGTAAATATAATTAAACAAGATTCGCATTAGATTTTTTTTCTAAACCAGTCCGATAAATGGCGTCCGAATTTTACAGTGTAAATAATAATGCTTTATTAAGATAAAATTAAATATTTCCCCCAAAGAAATAATTTAAGCAATATTAAAATTTCGTACAAAAATTATATGTATCTAAAATCCAAAGACTGTAATAAAAGATTAAACGATTCTCTCATAATGCAAATAGATTAGGATCTCATAATATTTTAAATGAATGAAAATATAATTAAAACTCTAGTTCAATGTCGCCGACAAACATCTATTAATAAATATATTGCAATTAGGATATGCTTATTTTTAGAAAACAATAGTATAAGTTTTAAACATATTTTCAGATTTTTATTACTTTTACATCCTAAAAACCTCGTTACTCGATCAATGCATCTATTTTGATCAGTAAATATACAATCTTTAAAATATTCAATCTATTTTTTTGAAAAACTCACAAAAAAAACCTTTCTAACAAATATTTCAAAGAACCTGTTCCAAAAGACCTATTAGATGAAACAATGCACAATTATAAATTCAAATGGCATCTTAAAAGACGGTCAGTTATAAATAGATTTGATTCCCTATGCACTTTGGGAACGGTCATGAATATTATTACTGGGTGTTTTGCAAATAAATTTCCAATTAAAAAAAGCTTCCACTATAGTTCAAATAATATGCACCTAAGTATTGCCAAGCATATGAATTCATACAGATGAACATAGGCCTATAAATACTTTATAAGCCTCTGTCATACTCACGGCACTGTATACCACAAAACATATTTTCAAATGGTCTAACAGAAATTAATACAAGGCTATTGAATCATTTAACAGCAAATTATAGCTTGAGATAAAAGAAAAAAAGGTATAAGTGCCAATAAGAGGACACTGTTTCTTAAAGAAATTTAATTTTATTTAAATGATCTTCATAATTGCTTTTGTGCTTTTTTAAATTTAATTAAATGTTATACTTTAAAAATTTATAAAGATTACACTTTTTCTGTATGCTTAAATCAGAAAATATTATTTGGTATTTCATAAAAAACTAGATGTCACGAACCAGGTTGAGATATATATTCGAACCTTGGGATTAGAAAAAACCCTTGAATTAATAGGTCTCGAAAGAAGGAGGGGTATTGTAGAAAACTTTGAAGAGGAGAAGATAGCTGAAAGTATAAATACGCTGTGCGCACAGAGAATCAAGCAAGTTGTGTCTGAGAATAAAAACTAAAATTACGACTATAAATGTAGCCCATTCATAAAAATAATTGATTTTAAGTTTAATATATAATTATTTATAGGACCCAAGTCCGATATTCTAATAAATTTATTATGTTAAAATAGTGTATTCAATAATCTTAAATATATCTTCACTTTTTCTATAAATTAAATTTTTCAAGGATAATTTTTCACAATTATGACATAAAAAAATTGATGAAAATCAAGGATAATTTCAGTATTTAGAAACTTTATCGCAATAAATGTATCACATATACATAATTTACATTATTTTTCATCAAATTTGTAAATCTTAAATATATCTTCACTTTTTCTATAAATTAAATTATTCAAGGATAATTTTTCACAATTATGACATAAAAAAATTGATGAAAATCAAGGATAATTTCAGTATTTAGAAACTTTATCGCAATAAATGTATCACATATACATAATTTACATTATTTTTCATCAAATTTGTAAATCTAAAAATAATAGATTCTATTTTAGACATAATTAAATTATATAGAATAAATTTTAAAACCTAAACATATATTGTTTATTGATATTAGAAAAAAAATATTCTCCTCGAGCTGTTCCATAAATTTTCATTTGTTTTATAGTATATATATTCACTTTATTTCAGTGGAATAAAAAAACAATGAGTGGGTCATAAATTCGATAAATAAAATATTATCATATCTGACCTTTACACATTGATGTAAAAATATTTTTATCTATATGTAAAATTTAAAAAACGAAAAATCCTTATGTGCTATGCTTAAGGATGGTTTGATATAGGCAAAAGAGTTACGACCATAAAGCCAAGATCTACACGTTAATTTATAATCTATAATGGGAATATTATATTTAAAAATACAATTCTGGTTTATATTAACAGCTTATAAAATTCGCACTTGATTTTTTTATGTGATTATTAATTTTCATTTTGGGATATATAATTTTCACGATAAAAATATAAGCATTATATTAAAAAGTATTAGAAAATAATATTAGAGTATTATCATGGATGTTCATAAATTGCAAAAATAATTTTTATTCTTTTTGATATTTTTTTTCTGTACTTATCAAATATTTTTTGGATTGATTCATGAAATATCGTTTTATAAAATGTATAATATTTTTAAAAAATCAATTTTTTTTTAATCTTACACAGTAATGATGAAACCAAGCATTATTTACAAATTTTATAAAAAAAATAAGACTAGATGTTTCTTAAATGATCCGACTATTCAATTCAAGGTTATAAATATCCAAAAATGATAATTCACTGGTTTTTAAAAAGTTGTAAAAAAACACTTCAGATAAATTCAAAAGTCCAAAACGAGTAAATTAAAAAAAAGTAAAAAAAAGTGATTGCTTAAGTGGTGTGGATAGATCATCATTAAAACGATCGAAGTAGAAACTTTAGAGCATATGAACTACCAGTAATATTCTTAATTCGAGATCTAGCATATAATCATATTTGCTAGGGGCATTAGATAGAAAGTATTTTAAGATAAATACAAGACACTAATTTTCAATAAAAAGTTGTTAAAACTTGGTCGTATTTTTTATTTGTGAAATTTTACTAAGCTTTTATATGATTACATGCCAGAATATCTACAAAAAGAATTTTTAATGCACATGTGAACCTAATCATCAATCTTTTTCATCATTATCAGTTTAAATTATGCATAATTTCAGTTATACGCTGTTCAAAATTAACAAATACAATTAAAAAAAACAAAAAACCTTGGTATAAAAACTTTCATTATATGATAAAAATATAAATTAGTAAAGTATTATTAGGATATCGAAATTTATAAAATTAGAAAAAAAAGATAAAACCTGTAAACTAAACATTTTTTTCGTCTGAGTAAAGGGGATTTAGACACACTAACAGAGTAATCATGAATTTTCATCTCTTCTTATAATTCAAAACTCAAAAAATTTATAGAAAAGAACAGATCAAAAGTTTAATCATGATAACCACAACCGTGAAAAAATAAAAAGAATTTCTTATGGGAATTTCCTGCTTAAATTTACTTAATAATACCATATTCAAGTTGAATATAAAAAAATATCAGTCTTAAACCAAAATTCATTATAAGCTAAAAAGAAAAAAATATGTTAATATTGAAAAAAGATAAGCTGCATATGAAAAAACTTTACGTCTATAACTAAAAAGCCACAAAAAGCTAAGTAGTTCAAAATATGTTAATATTAAAAAAAGATAAGCTGCATATGAAAATTTTTTTCGTCTATAACTAAAAAGCCACAAAAAGCTAAGTAGTTCAAATATGTTAATATTAAAAAAAGATAAGCTGCATATGAAAATTTTTTTCTTCTATAACTAAAAAGCCACAAAAAGCTAAGTAGTTCAAAATATAACAATTTGCATATGAAATTTTACGTTTTATCTATACTATTGATGGCATAGGTGTTTTAAAAACACATTTGTTGCAGTTATAGATATTAAAGAAAATGAAATTATATAGTGATTGAAAATAAAACATCATTTCAATCATAAATGTCATCATATGCTAAAAAGTAAAAATATAAAGAGATATTATTCATTTATATGAATCATGGGTCTCAAAAGATATGATAAGGCATAACTTGAAGAAAGATCAAATATGAAAATAATAAACTGATTTTTAAAATATTGATAATCTACCAATAATTCATATAATTTTAAATAAATAAGTAAGCTTAATTCTTTATTTTGCGAATGCATAGGAAGTGGATATGTTTAAATTTTCATATTTTTAAGCCTTTATACTGTAAATCTTAATTTCTGCCCATAATAGAGAAAATACTTACTGACAAATAAATCTTCACTTTTTTGAAGATAAAGTTAACAAATGAGTGCCACAATAACCCCGCTATATACGTCGCTTGAATTTTTACGCAGAAAATTGGTTCATATTTGAATATTTTAATGCATATTTAGTTATTATAATGTAAATTTCGGATGAATTGTGAAAATATTTTGGCAATAACCCTTAAAAAAAAAGAATATAGAATATAATTTCTTGTGTTAAAATTTATTGTTCAATTTCTAAATATTTATGCTAAAAATTCTGTTGCATGATTTCCAGTAAATGTTCATTAGAATTTTTATTTTACTTATTTATTTTCCATATTTTTATTTATATACTTCATGCTTTAAAATAAATCGACAGAAGTAAGTATAAGTACGATTATTTTTTAATATATTTTTGCTTTTTTTTTCAATCAGCACAAATATTTTCAAATTTTATATTTTATGCATTGATTGTGTTCGTCGATGCCATCCAATCTAAATATACATGGATTGTGTTATATGATAGTGTATTTCTATTCTCAAAAGCAACATCTCAACCGGTAATTTTAGCTTTTAAGTTTAATATTTTTGGAGCATTATATTTTGTAATTACATGAAACAATACGCGAAGGGATAATTTTAAGTTGCATATTATATAAGCAAACCTTTTTAATTATATATTAATATTTCACAATAATAGACCGTTACCTATTTATTTTCCTGATAAATATCGTTTTAAGCAGCAACTCTTATAAAAATAAAAATTAAATTTCAGAGTGAATAAATTGTATTTGATGTATGTTAAATATAGTTTCCAGTATTATTTTTAAATGCGGGATTGGTTTTTTATTATATTAAAACAGCCTTATTAATCCAAAAGGTTTTTTTATTTAATTTTTTAGGCATAAATAACGATCTACGAAAATAGAAATCTAAAATTGTTTTAGATCGGTAAAAAACACAAAAGAGGTATCATTGTAAGAAAACAGAAGATAAAAAAGTCCAAAAATAAAGTTATAAAAGTATGATATCTAACATATTATAAAGGGCTGGTTGAATATATTTATAGGGCTATAACGCTCATATGCTATTTTATTTTTTGAAAATGATAGTTTATAGTAGGTTTTCTACAGGTTTGATTTCGATAAGATAAATACAGAAATAAAAATTCCTTTTAAACTATAGATTTTACTAAGGATAGAAAAATCTGATAAATGAAAGTTATAGAATATTTTATTATAATATCTAATAATAAATTTTTCAAAAGATTCGATCTAAAGCATTCATTATACTACCGGTAAAATATATGAAAAAATCAAGCTAGCCGCACATATGATCGCCTGTTCGATATATATATAATTTTTTTCGCACTTATCTGCTTTATATAGGTTCATGGATAGATCAAAGGTTTGACAGCATTAACACGTGTTATTATCGAGATTTTTACAATCAAACAAGTTTTTTTGTGATTTAGCAGATCCAGATAAAACCTTTTAGGGCTCTTGAAAGATATATTATATAAAAATTGCGAAATTCGCCATAATAATAGAAAATTATTCAGACCGATCAATTTTAAGTAAAATTTATCATGTAATTTTGTATAAAAAAAGGATATCGCAAATATAAATCTTACATAATTACTGTAAATTTCCGCTGCATAATTTCTTTCACTTATGTTATTTGACTAAATGATAAAATACCCAATAGATTATTACATAATTTGACCCAAATATTATAAAGATATAGATATAGTCAAATAGGTTTGTGGAAATCAATAAATTATTATAATATATTTTACTGAATTTTATTTTATCTTTTTTTTTACATATTAATGAAATATTAAAAAAAATATTTTTTGCCAGACTTGCAACAATGCGCAATTGAAAGAATGTAAAAAGCATCAATAAAAAGCATAAGACATATATAAAACTTAGCATCTGGTATATTTTTCGCATGTGGAATTCAAAAATTTTCTTAGATATCAACAAAAAAGAGCTACATAAATTTGAAATTGCGGGAAAATAAGATATAAAATATTTTTTATACAAAATACTAATTTATAAAAGTAAAATAATATGCCAAACTATATAACACGAAATACAACAGCATTATAGTTTTGCTGTAAATTTTTATTAACTATTTTGTCATTTATGAAGCTAATTGTTGTAAAATGCATTAAAAAAAATGTAATTATGTTCAATAAAACTCCTTTGTGGTAGAAAAGTGTTTTAAGGGCGGTGTGCAAAATTTTATATATGCTAGATTCAAGTATGCAATTTATTCTTTGCCCAATTTTTTTGTAAATAGTATAAATAAATCACAAATCATATCGATAAAATTTAAAAAAATAATTTTCATCTTCTCAATTTATTCGTATTGAAATTTCTATAAAAAACCTTACTAAGTAGAACACATGCATTTTATAATTTTAATATTTCTTTTGAAGTGAAATGACCAGAAAACGCTCATAAATTAGAAAAAAACATAGGAGAATAAATTCATATATTTGTTCTATACTTTTTTAAATATAAAAGATTTCCTATTTAATCAAAGTGACTTTTATCTACCGGCGAAATTTTTCCCGATTTTTAAAAAAAAAATGGCATCGTATAATTTTTCCGACAATTAAAAGTAAAAAAATTTCAAGCTTACATTTCATATAATTTTTAATAATTTTAGAAAAATGACATAATTATGGAATAAAGAAGACATCCAGAAAAATTTTAAGCAATATTTTATGTTAGACTTTTTTTAAGATTGTATAAAATTTATCTAATAAGTGATGTTTGCTGTTATTAAGAAGTAGAAATAATTTATTTTTTTATATTATTAATTAAGAGACATGAATTAATTATAAATTTAAAATACCAAAGCATTAAATATTCAAAGATTTAATAGCCTGGCATGTTTTAATAAATAATAAAACTATTCATTATTTTTGCTTTTGAAATGAAAAATTTATTTTTTTTATTGATTAAATTTCATATTTTATTTGTTGCTTTGTTAGCATAGATTAAGATCGTTCTTAATTTATTTTTGTCTATATACCCGGATGCTGCATTCAAAAAGGGAAGTAAACGTGAAATTTATATTTTTCGTTATTTAGTGAAATATCTATACCTTCTTTATTAAATAAAAAAAGCTTTTGCTATAGAATCTCTTTTAAATATTTCATCGGATAATAATGAAACAAAAAGGAACACATGATGAATCCATAAATTTCTAGAGTTGTTATTATTTTCATAATATATTTTAAAATTTTTATAAAATCGTTTATCATGTATAAGATTTAATTATATAACCCTTAATAATTAATCTTTTTTTTAAAAAAAATATCGGCTTCCTAAATTAAAATATTATATTTCAAATTTTATTTTATGTTTTTAAATTAATGCAAAATCTTCATAATTATTTCCTTATTTTTAAATTATATTATATTCGCGGTTTGCCATTGCCTGTCTAATAACGATGGTATTTGTAAATTCTTTATACGGTTTTTTTGTGTAGCCATTCATTTATTTAATTTTTCGTTATTGTATAATTTTTTAGTTTTTCTGTGATGTGATCAATGTTATTTTTGTTTTATATAGAATTGTGAGCTTATTAAAAAACGCTCATTAATTTTTCCATTCCAGAAAAAAAAACTAAAAAATGAATTCACCGTGCACTTTTACATATTTCGGTAATTTTTTACGAAACTTAAAATATAATACAATTATTGACAATTTAAAAGGCATAAGTATTAGATTCGACTTCATCTTATAAATATTTTGTAAATAGCATTTACCTTAATCAGCCAGGGCATCGCTAATATTTTATTCCGCGATGCATAAATTATTATATTTCACACTTGAAAGCATTGAACATAAAAAAATGTAGTTTAATACAATTATAAACCAGAAATATTTTTTTAAGAATTTATAGAGACTTACAATACAAAAACATGTATTGCTTCTATAACAATACAATGAAGCGAACGTACTCTATAAAATACCTCTTATAAACATATTTGATATGCAATTAAATCAAAGTATAAATTAATTCAAATGAATTTATAGCTTACTTTGCAGTTATTTTTATAGTTCATATTAAAAAGTACTGTAATCTAAGGGGCAATATTTTATTCAATTTAACAAAATATAGAAAAATTTAATAAAATGCAAAATGAATTGTTTTTGACAAATATAAAAATTTAAAATCGATATGAATCATTATATTTGATTCGTGTGATTAAAGTTCCAAATAATATGCTAAAGGGTAAAATAAAAGCCTTGCATATAGACCCATTATGCTGATAATATTTATTAAAAAAAAATTACAGAGATTTTAGCCAATAATTTCATGTCATGACATTTTTATTTAGAGACTTCACGAAATAAACCCTTATTAGCCTTAAAAATGCATACAAATAATTTTCCGAAATTGAAAGTTATCTTTATTTTAGAATCTGCGAAATATTTTTAGTTCGGATAATATTTCAGTGATCGAAGAACCAATAGGAAATTATAATTTTATTTCTAAGATAAATAGATTCTTAGGTGCATTTATGATATAAAAAATTAATGGGTATTTGCAGGCAGATATTTATCGTAAAAAGATTAATTTAGGCTGGGCTGACGTTTCTTACCTTTATAATTCAATCACATTAAAGCATATATAATCGCATATGTGCTAGATATTTGCTTACTATATATACATGGAACAATCAATTTTATCTTTCTATACAGTTATTTTAAAATATAGATATTGAGAATATTCTAGCTATACATTTTGCTTGAATGGTGAAATAAATTTGGATTAAACGAACTATTCAAGGATTATAGAATATTATGGTATGAAATTTATTTATTTATGGGTTAAGTTTCTTTTTATCAATTCCATCTATTGAGATATTGTCATCCAATTGGAAATATTGCACAACTCTTTGATACATCTTTTGACACCCACCCTTGATCTACATTCATCAACTGCTCTTCTTCTCCCAAATGAGATGAGTTCAAGTGTCTTGCGAATGTTATGATATAATATGATTTTTAAAACATGGTAACATCAAAATTGCGGGGACCAGACAAAATTTGATATTTATCAACAATTTTTCAGAAATACCAATCTCATTTAAAGAGTTTGGTTTCCTAAAACAATTAAAACAGAAGAATAAAATCATTGAATAACGATAAAAGAACCATTAGGTTCATATAATTCTTATATACGATGAAATTTTTAAATATTGAATAATTAGTTGGGATCCTTACATGTTAACACAAGAATACAACTTAACGAGATTGCTGAGTTTAAGACATGTGGTTTATATCGAGAATATTTGTATATTATTTTTGTAATTTTTATTAATTTAGAGCGGCTTTTTAAAGCAAAATATAGAAGCTCGAAATATTAGCATTGCCTTGTTATAACTGTAAAATAATGCCTTTTATAAGTTAAAAAATCATGGATTCCAAAAAAGAGGGTAGATATTCACTGTATACTTATAAAATGCCATTTTATTAAGCTACTATTCCAGCAGTATTCGGGATTTATCTAAAGAATATGCTTTAAGATAGAAATTGTAAAAGTATCACAAATATCGGTAAATATAATATTTTCTATTCAAAACTTAATCTACAACCATATCAAAAAATAAACGCATAATTTTTAATTTTCATCTATATTAGTGTTTTACAAAATTATTCCCAATATTTTAAGTCTTTGTATGAGTATTTTAATTAAAGAATATATGCCAATGAATTTATGATTAAATATTTTTTATGTAGATTTTAGATAAAAAATATTGTCACTCTAATAGATATTCATCCATTTTGCTCCATCTATTATCATGTGGAAGGTGATATTATTTTATAAATTATATTTATTTTAAACAAGGTGATATGATTGAAGAATATATTCTTTCAGAATAATTCTCATTATATAATACAATTCATTTTCCCTTAAATAATTTGTAAGATGAATATATTTTTTCATTAAAGAAATGAACATATATAAAATAAATTGCAGTAAAATTCCTTTTATGATGACATTATACAATTCTTTTTTCAAAAAAAATGCATAAATTCGAACTAAAGGGGTGATTTACTATACAAAATATTTTTATTACTAGTATTGGGATGATATGGTTGATTGGTTTACAAGTCGGACCTCTATGAGGGGTTTCACTTCCACCCACCCCACCCATTTCCAAACGAATTTACTCTAAAGATAAATACCCAAGGGGGCGGCCAGTGATATATAAAATATAAACCATAAAGCATTGAAAAGTCATGAGAAATAAGAGGTTTATGTGTAAGCCGTTGAACTTTGCCTCCATATGGAAAAAGATCCCACACCGTTCAGCAAGGATATAGGTAAGTGTAGAGTGTGGTTGTAGCTTGTATACCTTAGCGATGAGCAGTAGACAGAATCTTATTCCCTCCACATAATGACTGCCACCTATGAGAAAGGCATCAATCCACAGTGATTACAGGTTACAAGAAATGCTGGGGGGTGTTTCATAGAGAGACGCATCAGTTAAGCAATAGTTCCTATTAGTATAAAGCGAACTTCCTATTGGTATAAAGCGAACTTCCTAAAAGAAAAATAAGTAAAACATAAATAAGGTAAATGAATAGAATGTTTTTATCCATGCATTGTTTAATTGATATTTTTTTATGGGTTAATTGATTTTTAGCTTTTTAAAGTTGCTAAAGAAAAACCTTAAATTGATTTATACAACAAATCAGGCGGATCCTTCTTTCAGTCTCATCATATTTCCAATCCTACTCGATGTATTTTCGTCTTTCAAGACTTATTCATTCGGGTGTCAAATCAATCCAATTTTTTGTGGGTATGCTTCCGCTTCAATTGGTATTCTCAGCTCCAGAAAAAAGACTAATGGTATTTTGTAACCATCCCATCCCAAGTTATGACGTATGGCAATATTTTAATTCCAATCTAATAAATATTTATTATAAAATTTAAATTTTTATTCAGATCAAATAATTCAAATAATATCAATATTTCAGACAAAATCAATATATAAAATTATAATTTTTCTTGTAATTCTATGTATTGTAATTCGAGCAGAGTAGTATTTCTTATAGAAGTATGTATTTATTTATTATAATTTATCATTGTATCTTATAATTCAAATAATATTAATATTTCAGATAAAATGAATATATAAAATTGATTTAATGCTAAATATTATAATTATAATAAATAAATACATATTTTTTTATGAGACGCAGACTTGGCAATTATAATTTGTTTAGGTCTTATAATTCTACAACAACTTAAATTTTACATTTAAAAGCCCTTAACTAACATGTCTGCCATTTTAGAGAAACTCTGCCACAAGGCGTTATCCGAAAATAATAAAACAGAAACACTACACGAGATATCAAAATGTCTAGAAAATGATCCTAGAAATTGTGAATTTTTATGGAAATACAGCGGAATGTCAATACTGCTTTTTCAAGAACTAATTTCTTCATTTTATCTACTAAACACAGACAAATTTTCAAATCAAGAAAGTAACAGAATTTGTACAGTTTTGAATCTCCTACAAATTCTAGTAGCAAATCCATCCATCAAAGAAAGTTTTTTACGTGCACAGCTTTCATTTTACTTATATCCCTTTTTAAATATAACAGGTCAAACTCAATATTGTGAAAATTTACGTATAGCAAGCCTTGGAGTTATTGGCACTCTTGTAAAAAATGGAGATGACGATACTGTAAATTACTTAAAGAATACTGAAATGGTTCCATTGACTCTTAAAATTATGGATATAGGATCTGAAGTTTCCAAGATAGTTGCTTCACATATTTTTCTAAAAATAATTAATAATGATGACGGCCTTGAATATGCGTGTCAAACTTTTGATAGGTATGTTGCTATTTACGTGATTTTAAATTCCATGCTTCTTCAGTGTGCAAATTCTTCAAATCATAAGCTTATTGAAAATGTGCTTGACTGTTATATACGAATGTGCGAAAAGGAAAATGTGAGAAATAGTTTTGCTACTAGAAAACCGGATTCTTTGATGAACTGCTCCGTCCAAAAACAAATAAAAGACAATCATGTGTGCAGAGAAAAATACGAGCGATTTTGTAGAATAATTTCTAAAAGTTCTGCATCTGATTTTACATAAATCTAATCTTCTGATGTCAAATAAATGCATAGTTTTTATATTCAAACTATTTTAAATATATAATAATATTCATTAACACTAAAAAGGCACTCGTTTGTAGTTATTGAATACGTATATATCATAGGGTTAGGATTAGTAATTTATAAATATATTTTATGCCTCACATGTAAAATAATTTATTATATGGCCTTTATATGTTAAAAATAAAAAATTTGGTTTTTTTTGGATCATATCTTTCGATGAAATATATTTCCAACACTTAGACCGAAATCTAAGGCGTAAAACTTACCCCAGGTAAAATTAAGGTGTTTTGTTAATTTATTTTAGCAATTAATCATTGATGCATGATTTAAAATATTTAGAATCGATTTTTTTGACAATCCAAATAAAAAAAAGACAAATTATATATGTATTTTAATTATTGTATTCAAATCAATAGGGTTAATTAATCCTAAGCATCCAAATCTAAAAACCAAGAAGAGTTTAGCTATAAAGGCTAGAAATACATAAAGGGTGAGCCAAATATGCTATTTTATAGAATAAAAATACAGTTTCCGGCTTTAATTGAATCAAGCGAAACAAAAATTTACCTTAGAAGAAATATATTAGCGCCAAAGTTTTTAAATTTATAGAGTTAAAAAAAAATTTAATCATGCTTTAATATTTACACATAATTATCTCTAATTCAAAAAAAATCGCTTTTTAAAAGTTTCAGTGTCAAAAGCTGGATTTTTTCGCCTCCAGATTCTGGCTTATTTTCGGGAATCAATTTTTTTTGGGTAGTTGAGGCTGAGAATTTTGTACTGAATTTGTGTATCATATAATTTATTCTAGAAAACATAGAACATTCAACAGCTGACTAAGTATCCCGATTTCTTATAAAATATACAATTCCATATTGAAACTGGCAACTACGGGTACTTTATATTTGAGTTACAAAGGAATCATGTCTATTGCATACTTGATTTTAGAAATAACTATGAAGATTCAAATTTAAAGCCACAGCCTTGATTTAATTCAAAATATTCCGTCAATTTTTGCTGGTAACTTTGGATCCTTATTCAAGTTTAGAATTATGATATCTTTTTCATAGCTTTGCACTAGTTTAACACGTATATAATCATTTATCTGGGTTTATTTTTTCAATACCTAGGTCATATTTGTATATATCTTGCATCACCATTCTACTTCATATGAAACTATATATTTTTTAATCACAAAGTCATCAGTTTCGCTTTGTCTTTAATTAACCGCGCGAATATACATAATCCACTATTTTGAGCATTTCTAAAAATATGTTTTTACCTAAATAAATTATTTAAGCTATAATTCTACCATAAAAAAACCATTCCCCTAAAATTGAATCAAAATTATTTTAAAAACTTGAATTCACCCATTATGTTGTTTATTATATCAATTTTTGTTATCATGCTCAAACCTAGCAAATTAATTTGAATTTTTTTCGTGCATTTTCGTCTAAATTAACGTCAGAGAATATTATTTATTCGGTTTTAATGACGAAGAAAAAAATAGAAAATATTTGCATTTTTTTAAAGTTTTGGGACAATATTATACTTTATCGTAGTATTTGAAAAATTAACGTTTTTTCTGAGAAAATTTGTTCGATACATACACTTAAATACCCTTTTAAATTAAATTGGCACAGGAAAACCTATAATCACGAAATTCATGTAATTTTCTTAATAAAACTACATCATGTTAATTTTTCAAGCTAGTGTATATATTATAAAAATACTTGATGCCTAAACTACACTAAAAACATTTATTCACTAACAGAAGTATTTTTTTAATAATTGTTGCCTTATAAACAACAGAAGAAACTTCAAATAAATTATGACATGTATATTCTTTATCGAATAATTATTTTCAAGATATAATATCTTTTACCGCGCATTTTGAAATTTAAGAGAGATTAATATCGAATGTCAATACTTTAATTTCTATGAAAAATATGGAAATTATGAATTAAAGAAAAAGTTATTACATGATTTAACCGATAATTTTTGCACATTTAATTAAATTAACTGGAAAATTTTATTTAAAATATTTATCTAACGAAATGATCATGACAAAGAAAAAAATTTACTTAATTTAAATCTTAAGAACGCAGAATCAAAAACCTTTTTAAAAAGATAAAAAATATTTTTACAGCATATACAATATTTATTGATGTTACTTTTGTATTTTAAATCTAAGATATGATCTAGGTGATTATAAAGCATAAAAAACAAGTATATGCTGGATGGCACATAAACACAAGCCAATTATTTAAATTTATAGATATATATTTAAAATAGGCATACAATGTCCTTTTTTTTAGCTAACAGTTTACGAATAAACCCTTTAAACAATGTATTAGCTTTATATATATATAAAATACAAAAAGGCACAAATATTAATATTTAGTTTAATCTGTGGATTTTCATTAATTGCGTTTCATATCAAAATTAAAGAAAATTTTTCGGAGCTAACCTTTTATATTTTATGACATTTAAAACGAAATAGTCAAATATGTGTACCCATTAGTTTTTTTTAGAAATAGAGGCGGAAGAAACGCCTTTAACTTGCATTTATTATATTTCTTTGTTGTCTGGAATTTAAAGGTATTAAGTGTGTTTTTAATCCGAGAATTTTGATCACATTTCTTGGAATATGCTCATTAATTTATTTTATTGGTTTTTTTAGGGAATATTAAAGCAGCTTGACCTAGTTTATTATGTGAAATAATTACTTTTAGGTTTTATATAAATATTTTATAGCGGGCATTAACTCGACTACCATCTTTAGGCCATAAACTATAACTTTCCTCTTGAAGAGGACAAACCCTAGTAATTCTAATGCATTTTTTTAATAAGAGCTTAGGTTTGTATTTACATCTCTAAAGGTTTATTTTTATTATGAATTAGGTGAATTCGTACTCCCGTTAACAACACACCTAAAAGGTTTTTAACAAATTCCGGCGTCTGTTTGTATCATAAATACACGTGATATTTTGGATATTATGATAAATTAATTACCATAAATATTTTCCTATAACAGTGTAAAAAATACGAAAAGCTCCAAGTAATCATATAGTTATAGATGCAAAATGTTTAAAAAATAATAAAAACAGCAATTGAAGTGTATCTGATTTTTCTAGAATAAATATATGCATTAAAACAAGAGGATTAGATGAATGCAAAGTAAAAAATCCAATTCCATCCTGTTATCGATTTTTTGGAATTTAGATTCCATTATACATATGAAAAAAGATATTTGGACTATAAAAGATTGCAATTACTATTTAGGAAACAACAATTAAAGGCTTTTTAATATAGTTATAGTTCAGGAAATAGGCAGCTCTAAATAATCCGTATAAAAGTTTTACCATTAAAACAAGCAATATTTCCAATACAATACTATTTACCTTATAAGCGCACAGATTTGAAATAAGGCCTAAGTTATAAATAAATCTTCTAAATTTATGAATAATTTTTTTAGTCTTTATTCGCATTAAACCTTAGATAAGTCACAAAACATTATTTACATGTGCATGAGGATAGTTAATTCACATGATGAATCATAAAGATTAAAGAAATAAAATTTAATTTTAGTGATTCCTTTTTAAAATAAAAAAAACCCTATGAATTTCGCAAATTATATCTGTGTTCATACATTTCAGGATTATATTTTAAAAATCGATTCAATCAAAACATTGTATTTTTATGTTTTTGTACCTTGTGTTATAGAGGCCAAACTAACATTATCGACTTTAAACTTTACAAGAATAGAAAATATCACTAGAATTATTTTAATAGTGATTATTTATTGTCAAATCTATTTTAAACTACCCTTTTGATATTATTAAAATAAGATTAGTATATTTGAAAACCAATAATACATAGAATTTACATTACAGATTTTTAACAAATAAAACATACCGATTGCAGGCCTTATTAAGATAATATATGCTCTAGAGTGAATTATAAAAAAAAATTAGTTTAGTATTTTATTTACTTCCCTGAATATCATATAATTTTAGTCATGAAATATCCATAAATGATTATGAAAATTTATCATAAAAAGGTTATAACTTTAGAAATTTAATATAAATGGGTTAATTTATTTTTTACCATATTATTATCTTAAAAAACCATATATATCTTGTATAACAGATTTAATCAATAATCCTTAAACTCAACATATTATAAATTTTAATCAACCTACCAATCCTTTAAAGACATAAACATTCAAGTGTTACAATTACTTCTATTTTTTGCTTACATGCTTCTGATTAAGTTGACATATGTAGCTTTCAAAAAATAAACAATTATTTATGTTTATTATTATGGAATATATATAATTTAATACATAAGTGACGTTAATCAAATACTTAAAGCTATGTATGTATTTTAAAATCCATCAATTTTTGTTATTATTTTCTTAATTAAATTTTTTTTCAAATTATATTTATATAATGATACTTGAATGCGTATGAATTAAAATTCTTAGTAAAGTTTAAAACCATTTTTGTTTTTTTAACATCGTATACATTTCAATTTTAAAGGATGTATGCAGAAAATCTGCACTATAGTATTAATAAAGTATTTATTAATGCATGTGTCTAATTTTTTTGTAATAAAAATCATAATATTTTGTGATATAGAGTACGTAAAATATTTTTAAGATAGAAATTCAAAATAAACAAAAATAAATAATGATAAATTTCCTAAATCGCAAACATTTTAGCAATATTTGGTGATACTTTAAATAATTTTTCTTGGATCAGAAATTAACTTCCAGTAAAAATATTAAAGGGTTTTAATCTAACCACCTTAATTATGTCTCCGCTTTTTAGGAAACACCCCGATCATATCATATGAGCGTTTATCACTTGTACTCGCTTTCGGTAATCGAGTCAAGTTTTTTTGGAGCAACAATAAATTGTATATTTAAGCCGAAATTTTACTTTTAATATGGAGCAGTCTACACGTATTTTCTGTATCCGTTAGATTTAAGTAGGACTAATCATAGTTTAGTAAAATTAAACAATGGCTTACATTTAGATCATTCATATCTTCAATCATTAAATTTAAAGATTTAAGATAGAATATTTACACTACTAAACCATCGACACCCTTAAGATTCTATTGAAAAAGTTCTAAATTTTTTAATTTCATTTATACTATAGTCAGTTAAAATAATTGCGGCTTTTATACAAAATGTAAAGACTTTTTTTGGAAAACATTTATTATTTTTAAAAAAGGTATTCCTTTAAATTATGATTTTATTTCTAATGATAATCATATATTAATAAAAAAAACCTTGATGAATTATAACTATCCATCTAAGTTAATACCATATTTACTAAATTTGCTAGTAACGCTTTCTTGATTTAACGTATATGAAATATTAATATATATTTATTTGAAAATTCACCTTCTCACGAAATATGCCTTATTTTACTAAAATTCTCTGGTTCTTGGTGTTCATAATAAATTTTGCTATAGCGGATGAAGTATCACTCGAAGATATTAGAAGTATATTTAAAAAGGCCAGTAATTATTTAATTTTAGGTAAGGGTAGTCACCCAAAGCATGATAAGGTATTTTTTTGTGTTTCAGTATCGAAGAATAAAGCTTTCGATTTCTTAACAGATCTTTCACAAATATTAAATGATTCAAATAGCTGTTTTGAATTTTCTTCTATTTATACAAAATTATTAAAATTCGATCATACTGAAATTTCGTGTTGTTCTAAACCAAAAGGGATTATTGATACAATTTGGAGTCTATTAAGCCGTAAGAAACCTAACTATATATCAAACAAAAAAGATTCACTTAGAGTAGAAAAAATATTTAAAAAAAGAAAAAATCTCGAATTGGATTTATCGAAATTTAAGCATACAGAAAATAAAAAAATTCCAGACATGTGCTTGATTCAAGATCATCAAGATATGGCTGATAGTCGAGATTGGTTTTTGCAAAACTTAGTGCTTGAAGGTGTGAGGCGCGAACTCTATTGCGAATATAATGTTACTTATATTCTACCAATTTATTTGAAAAAATGTCCAAGCTTTAAAGGCCATCTTCAAGATAAAATTCACAAAGAATTTCCATTGTTTGAAATTAGAGAATACATATCTAGTTTGGAAATGTCATCTTTAGTCTCCTTTATTATCATTGAGATTGACGAATTTGTCGAAAAAAGCTACGAAACTATCTACAACGAGATTAAAAATTCAAAATTCTGCAATTATAAAGATTTAGATGAATTTTTGGTCGATAAATTTTGTATTGAAAAAGAGTTATATTTATACACGGAGATAGCTCTTCTAACCCGTTTAAAAGATATCTTTGAAGAAATGATAGTCGATTTTTCTTCAACAAAAAATAATATGCTGAAAAATTCAATGCCCATACTAGATAACTTGGGTAAAATATCGGAACCCATACTGTTTTTCGGCTCCTTCCATGATCTAAAATTAAAGAATGACCTTGAAAGTGAACTATCTAATATGATAGCCAGTAATAAATATGATAATGAAGACAACAGGAAGATGACATACAGCAATTTTATTCGCTATCAAGAGTTTTTTACTTTCCTAGGCAAATCAAGATCCAGTTGCCTTGTTGTTGAGGTTTGCAACAATTTAAAGGAATCAAAAAAATTAAATATAGAGATTAATTTATACGACTTTTATGGGAACGCCATAAAGTTAAATCATATGTTGATGCAGAATTTACTTTGCAAAGATGTTGATGCTGCGAATTTAAGTATTTTATTCAAAGTTTCTGAAGATTCTCACAATGAATATTACATTATGTTAAAAACTATAGAAAAACAAGCTTTGAGAGAACGTTTTCGAGTCTGTCACATAGGATTTCAAGAATGCGATCAAAGTGATGTTTCAAAATTTCTTGTTGAAGAAATAAATAAACTTTTCTTAGATTAAAATTCATCTTAATAAAATATTAACAAGTTTCATATTTATTATATATTATAAAGGTTTTTATGGCAGAAATAAAATATATTATGTAATTGAACAATGTATTTATGTTATCCAATATCATTAAATCTATGCTATCAGATCCAAAAACATACTTATATATAAATATTATTTTCATTAATTTTTCTGTAGAAGCATACATGCAAGCTCTCACACACCGCAAGACACTTGAATTCATCTCATTTGAGAGAAGACGAGCAGTTGATGAAGATAGATCTCGGGAAGGTGTCAAAAGATGCATCAAGGACTTGTGCAATATTCCCAACACGCTGACTACGTCTAAGTAGATAAAATCGATAAAAGAAAATTAACCCATAAATAAATATTTTAATTCATTGATTTTTCTAAATTATGCTAATATAATAATCCAATACTATAGTTTATTTTTGAACCAAGAAACTTAGCAAAGCATTCTATTAAAAGATAGCTCTAAATGTCTACCATTCGAAAAACACTATGTTCCTTCTGAAAGTAAGAACTATTTTTAAAATTTCTTGGTGCACGCTGATAATGCCTCAAACATATACTTTTAATAATTATTCTACCATGCAGCATTTGCTAAAACAAAAAAATTAATTTGTATTTTTTAGGGTAGAGTTCTTTAAAAAACGAATTATAAATACATACAGTAAATCTTTACATAGTTTTATATTTATCGTGTAAATTTTTTACAAAACACACAAAATTTATAGAATTAAGGCAATTTTTCAATCTAAAATGACACAAGATTCAAAAATTAAAAGGATTAAAAAGCATTATGGGGCTAAAACACAAGAGTTTGTTTTCAAATATTTATCATGAAAAATTTTGTTAGGGGTTTAAAACATACTTATAATTATTTTTCGTTATAAAAATAATCTATAACTGTATTCTACGAAAATGCAAAAAAAAATATTTAAGTAAAGAGATATTTTCTTAAAAAAACATTCTATAGTTTAAATACCGCTTATTATATGTGTTTATCATTTTTAAACATATACGCATAAAAACCATACAAATAAGTAGATAAAAATACATTTTAAATTGCATGCACTCATTAATATCAAGTAAAATTATAAATTAACCTTAATACACAGGAGTATAATGCGTTTATGTATGTTTGTAATTTTTTAAATGTATATAGTAACATTTTTATATAATTTTAACATGCATATCTGTTTAAATATTCATTTGAACACAATTCAATGGATCAAAGCATGATTACTGTATATAAAAAAATTATTTTATATTCACAGAATCTTTATGAGGTATATAATTTTTTTTTTGTTTTTTCCATGATTTTAATGTCTAACTATTAAAAAAACATTATTTACTAAATCCCATTGCTCTATTATGCTTAGTGTCGAGTTTGTATAATAATATTGGTTTATGGCATATAGAATATCTAAATACTTGTAGATATCTCATGAAAATGTAAATAAATAAAATATATACCTTTTACAAGGATAAATTTTTTTTTTGGTGCTTTAATGTTTTTTGATTCAATTTTACAGCACAGAATTAATATAATTGAATCTTGGAATTAAAACGTTTGTAATACGATGATAATTACGAAAATAGATCTTATATATCATCATAATATAAATAACACATTATTGAATCTAAAGAGTTTTACTCCGTGAAATAAAGGTAATTATACCAATATGGAAATCATAAAGATATTTGCGCGTCAAAAATATTAAAAAAAATATGCACAGAAGAATATTTTTTAAAAAGTTCATTATTAATTATAAATTTGTGCAACGTGTTATCCTCATTTATTAAAAGGTAATTGAGTCGGAATTTAATGATAAAAATACTGCCTGTTATTAGTCTTTTTTAAATGGAATCGGTACTATATATGCATTATTCATATTAAAGCAGGCTATTTGCGCTTTTATTAGGAGATGGTATTTACCTCATGTATTCTATTTTTATTGGTATTTTCAGTGTTTGTGGAAATATTTTTAAATGTTATCTACAATAATGAATCTATTTCATGTTGCAGATTTTATATTTATTGGTTTTTATATTGTGATTTTCTTATTATTGGCGTATAATTATGGATCAACAGAATCGGGAAAATTTAATAAAAACATTAAGCCTATTTCTTTAGCTTTTGCATGAAATTATAGAGATAGAACGCCATATCACTGTTTTAATCATCTAAATATGAGTTTTTATTTTTTAGACTTTCATTTGACATCATTATATATTTTTTATTTATCTTTAATATAATTTAGTAACAGAAGAATCACAAATTATGAAATTTATACCATGCTTATTTCTATTAGAATAATAATAGAAAACAACATTAAGGTATTATTTTTTTCAAGCGAGTTTTATGGCAATTTCAACATAAATTTCAATACGTAAATTGAGTAATATAAAATAATGTTCAAATAAATTTTCTTTTCTTTATTTAAGTCTATTATACTTTCGATTATACGGTAAAGAAAGGTCAAAGAAGATATATCTAATCAATGTACACTGAAAAAATATATGAATATTGCTTTCAGATATCAGATTTGATTTATAGATAAATAAAACCATTTTAGATGATCGATTCCCCATATTATAATACAAAAATGTGGCTTTTTGACACTGACAGAGAAAAAATTATCATGTTTTGCATAAACTTATCCCGTGAACTAAATACTTCGTTTTTCATAAGATCAAAAAAATCTGTCCATATCCGTATCTCTCTAAGATATGCAAATTTTCCAAATTAAAACAGCAAAATGGCATTTATTTATTTAAATATAAATACCTAAGAGTATCGATTTTTATAAAAAATTTAACATTCAGGATTTAAATCATTAGGCATAAATGATTTCTATTATCAGCATCTTAAAAGCATATATAAAACCTTCTGAGTATGATTATCAGAATCATATATTTTATTCAGAATTACACATTTTTAATATGAATTTGAACATTATTTTACAGCTATAATTGAAAGACTTGATAGGAAGACTTTATTAAAGTGTATAGTTTTGTAAATGTAAAAAACCGGCTTAATCATATAAAATTCGCTTTACCTGTTGGATGTTGAAATCAACGCAAAGATTTACTCAAAAAACTTGACCTTATTTAAATTAATTTAAATTTAAAATATGAATAGCCAAAATTTTTGAAAAAAAATAATTTTAGCTTTGTAAATTTGTTTTCTAATTATTGAAACTAAATCAATAATAAAAAAAATTTGCTATAAGTGAAATAAATTAGTAATTAGCAAATTTAAAAGGGCGAGGTTCAAGTTATAAGTGATTCATATCATTCGAAACCTTTAGTCACAAATATATTTTCGCTTGATTTAAAACTTTAAAATATCAATTTAGTTAGAGTTCACTATAGGGATCGAATTGAAACACTAATGAAAAATAAAAATAGAACAGAAATATTAAATTTACAATTAATTTTGTTTCTTTCCGGAACAGTTCTGCCATCATATTTTTTAATAAATGTTTTTGGATTTTTTGGCGCTAGAATTTATGAAGGTAAGTGAATTGGGCATTTTTTTGCTAAAAAAGAGAGGGCAAACAATATGCGTAAGTCAAAATGTAATTGAAACACATAGAAAATATAAGAAATGTCTTAAAAAACCCACATTAATATAATCAAGAATACGTATAGGTGTAGGAATAATAAGGCTGATTTAGAATGGATTTAGAGTAGTTTAAAAACCTTTTTAAATGCAAAAATTTAATAAAAAAGGCTATTATATCGTTCCCATCTGCAATCATCGGTGAATTTTTTTTAAAGGTATACTCGAAAGTGCTAGTGTTTAGAGTAGAATCAACAGAAAATGATGTAGCTTTTTTTGAAGAATGATTTTAATATAAATATCTATAAATTAAATATAATATAGAGTCCGGGCTTAATTGTGGAAGCTGACGAGATAAAACTACGCAAAATGTAAAAAAATTAATAGGTATAGAGTCGAAGGTTTGCGTTGTACAATGGGACAAGAAAAACAATCGAAAATCCTTTAGCATGCCATTTAGTTAAGAGGGATGCTACTACTATAAAAACTTATTGATAAAAACATATAAAAGCTGTGCCATCATATATACATAAGATCAAAAATATAAAAAAAATGTTAGAAGCCTGAAATAGACCATATTTTTGGGACATATAGCGAAAACCTTTAAAGCATACAGTGCAGGAGTTTAGACAAACATGGTGGGGTGAAGAGTAATGGAATTAAATTAAGAATACCTATAAGAAATAGACCAAAAAATAATTACAAAGATATTTTAATTATTGTACGGAAGAAGCAAAAACACATATTCATGGTATAATTTTTTTGGAAACGCTCTGTCAGGATTCTTGAATTTTTTTTTTAAATTTATGAATAAAGTGTCTTTATAAATTCAATTAAATTTTTATATAGCTTTTTTGCTATTTGGAATTATATTTATTACACCATATCTAATAGTTTTAATATTACAAAAAAATATATTTGTCAAAAGCAATCCTATTATAAATTTAAAAACAAAAAAAGATTAAACAAGGAAAAATAATTACTGGATACAATACAATTTTAACAAAATTGAGAACTGAATAAGAATTCAATATAACTCTGTATGAATATGATTAACATCATATTTCCACATATATAATATCATTAAAAGATGATACTGAGAATTAAGATCGAAAAAATACGGAAATCGATCAGGTAACAACCAAAGCTAAATTCGAATCTAATATTTCTATGGGATTGAGTATAAATTATCAATAATCAGTGAATTCGTCGGATTTGATCATGCAAGATATCGCACGCTAAATCATACCTCTTAAAGGTATATTTGTAAATTAAACATTATTTTAAGTTCTTTATTAAATTAACCAGATTTTTTTGTATACTCACCAAAAATTTTTCTTACAACTATATTATATTCGTCTTGACTGTGATTATACCTTCAATTAATAAGTTAACGGATCATATTACTCAGCCGTATGAAATACAGAGATGTATATATTCTTTTTTACACTACTAACATTAAAGTTTTTTTTCTTAATTCTCTAGATTACTTAGCTCTGGAACGAGTGATGACCCCAACTCAATTGAATAATATTATGGATGCATATCTGTTTGGGATGTATCAAAATATCCCTGCTATTATAAATTTGCAGTTTATCATCGTCTCATACATCTGTACAATGCACCCCTGGACCCACAAATTTTCTCCCGTAATCATTTAAATAATCAAAAGTTCACCCGATAAGAGAAAGTAGTCACGATTATGTTTAAATACGTCAAATCAAAGTTTTTTGATGAATTTCAGCTACAATACAAACCAAATTTGTTGTAATTATAGATCGATCTTATACCCTGAATTCATATACAAATAAGATTACTTAATAGAAAAAATCATTTGCTGTTATACAAAATATAAACCATGCACCGTTAACAAAAGAATACACGGTGTTTTTGTTACTTTTTCAATCGGATTATGTCGAGCAAACAGGGCAGCTGCATCTGGTTGGATCTGATTTTTTTGTGGCTAATCTCAAGTTAAAAATCCTTCATAATTGAAATTTGCTTTTCAAGCCTCCAAGTTGATCATTTTGAACCAATTTCATTTATAATTTTACAAATAGAGGAGATATTTAAGGAAGAAACGAGTAAAAAAGCTAGATGCATTTTTTTCATAATTTGTGATTTTTTAAAATATTGAGATATAATTAAACTTTGAATCTAAACGAGTAAAATAATTTTACTTCAATTTTTTTTAACGATAATAAACTATATCCCTTCTATGAATAATTTTAAAATATTCGAAGCCGCCCAGGCACGGGAAATCTTAGTTTACAATATTGTTTTTTTTTTCAAATGTTAAAATATAAGATATTATAAGAAATTTAACTAACTATGCTGTACAAATACAATATTAACATAATCTTTATGGGTTTTTTTGTAAAATACAGATTCATTCAATAGATATCTTTGTTTTACTCACTAGTTATACCCCTATTTTTATAAAAAATATACATAATGGATCAAATAAGTGGATTCATGTCACTATTACAATACGTTTCAATTTAAACACTTTTAAACCACACAGCATCTTTAAATGTTTTTAGGAATAACTGATCGTTTAATTATCAAGTTGATGCCTTAAAAGCAGTGAATTTATCTTGGAATACCTAATACTATATTTTTTAGATTTTTACAATCACAATGCTCAGTCGAAAATAATCTTCATTTTTATATTTATCAAAAAAAATAGGCTGCTTTTGTCAAAGTTTGGTGCTTCTCACCAGAAAACAATATTATATCTCAATGTTTCATACATTTAATTTTTCGATTTCTCAACAATATTTGTATTTTTAACAGCGGATTGAAATTTTTATATTATGTATTTTCGCTTCAATATATTAAGTATATTTTATATCCACACCGTCGATTCATATATAATAAACTGATCTTTTAGTTACAGCAAATAATTATCAAAAAAAATATTATAATAATTATGCATTCGATGTAATCGTACTAATCTTCTGCATATAATTCTTTTCAATAAATTAACAGTCCAACCCCCGAGCATTATGTATTTTTTAAATAGACCTTTGGATTCTCATGGTTACTTCGTATTGTTGTTGCATGAATTTAATCTTTGAATCAGCTATCTTCCAATTCTGCGAGTTAAGCTAACACAGTGCTTGATGATAACATTCAGAATAACTTTTATAGTTGTGCGTATTTTTAATTAACTTATCTAATTTTTAAAATCGTATAACAAAAAAGAATTATGGTGCTTATGATGATAAAAAACTATCTAGTTTATTGCCAAAAATAAAACCTTTAATTTTGAATACCTTTATAATATACTTGAGTAATTTCTGGCATTTTTCGAAAAAAATTGATCTCTCATAGAATCTTTGGATTTTCTGGTTGAATAAAAAACGTTAAAAAATCTTTTTAATCTTGTTATGGTGCAATAACCATCAGCTTTTAATAATAAAAACATGAATATTTTTAGATTTGAGGAAATAACATAGATTATCAAGGATTAGATGTATTTATAACCTATAATGTAATATTTTATATCTTTATCATTTATTTGCGGCATACTAGTTAGATAACAAATTATTTTATATCATTATATGAATAAAAAAATTATTTTTACTTTTAAATCTGAAAACTTATATTATTACGTAAATATATCTCATTAAGGTATTTTTGATCTTCATTTTGAACACAAAGTTACCATTATCATGCTATAAAATCCATATTTTGCGTTCATTTGAGCTCGTTCACAATAAATTTTTTTTAAAACGCCATTTTAGCTTTGAACAGCTTATATATACCCACAACACGAAAATATAACTTGATATTTATTGGTTTTTTCTTGGTTAAACATTGTATAACACACTTAGACCAAAGTTACAGCCTTCAATTACACAATTAATAAAAATTTAGAGATAGCATATAGTTTTTTAAGCAAATTTGATCAAACTCATAAGATTTTATCTAACGAAGGAATATCTTATTAAAACCAAATAAATTTAAGAAATATGGAATAACCTGTGTAAAAAAATACGTCATTTTTTAAAAGTCCTGATATTAAATCAATTAGAATGCAGATGAACATTGATGTAAAATAATGAAGAAAAACGTAAAAAGATTTATTTTTAACTAAACTGAATGTTTCTAGAAAATATTGATGGCCAAATATGACCACATCAACTAGTTCTGCGCGTTTAAAGCACTCTATCGTGTTAATTATGGTTTTGATTACTTGCACTTGTGTTTGGAAATTGTGTCAAGCTGTTTAAGGACCGCAATAAAGTGTATACTTAAAGCTGAAAATTTCTAATAGGTGAGTTGGCTCACCAGTGCTTGCTGTATCTCTTGCAGCGAGCAGTATTGGTTATTTGATTAGTAATTTGACCTTTTCTAGCGTGAGAAGAATTCAAACATCTAATAATTAACTTTGAAGATTTTAGATAGAATATTTACATCATACAAAATTTGCTTCTTATGTTATGTTTGCATTTTCACAAAGAGAAATAAATTTTTTTGCGGATATAATGTCTTTTGAATATTTAAGATCTATATTTATGAAACTATAATATAAAGATATAAATCTAAGAGTGTAACTTTTTAATCATACCTAACAATTGTAAACAACAATGTATTATTGATTTATTAATTAGGCCCCTAAATAATTGATGAATATAAAACCAATCAAAAATATACAACTTCTCGATAAAAACAAAAAAAATAAGAATAATGAATCTGCAGATGTTACAAAATTCCTTGAAACAGGAATTAAAGTAGTTATTAAAAGAAATCCAGAACGATTAACCTATGAATTAGTCAAGTTAAAAAACAGATTGAATTACTTTCCTGAAGAGAAAGATATAAGAGTTAAATTGTTCAAAAAAGCAAAAGGGATGATTGTAGATTTCTTTAAAAACATTATAGATAAAGGTCAACCCAAATTTGACGTATATTCAACACCATTTTTTCAAAAAAATCTTTTTCTTTCAACAAGTTCAATAAGCCTGGTTCTCATAAAGAAACCAATGGAATTCGAAAATTTAAGCATAAAAAGAAGAAAAGAATCGAGAAAAAATGCAGAAAGTATGAAAACTATTTTAGGGATATTTAGTAATTCCGACTTTATAAAAAAAGAAAGTATCGTTTATATGAGTAAAGACAATCAGCCACATATTAAATTTATAGATTCGCAATTTGGATTCAAATTTGATATTACGATTGCAAGAAGTTGTTTTATCAAAAAGAGGAATTATATAATGCAAAAGATTGAGGAATACCCTTTTATTAGAGAAATATATCCATTGTTTACACAATATTTCTATATAAGAAAACTCGATAGCTCAGTTTACGGCGGTATTTCAGAATATACGTTATTTTATTGGCTATTACATTTCGGAATGCAGCATCCGGTAGTTCAAAAAGATCAAATAGATATTTTCAAAAATATCGGTCCATTTATGATGGATTTTTTCCAATTTTATGGTTTAATATTTAAATATGCAAACATTTGTTTGGCCTTTGAAGAATCCGCCGTTTTTAGAGAAAAAAACGAAACTGGCCATTCTATATGTATTAAAGACCCCGTTGATAAATCTTTTATCGGGAATACAAAGCTAGATGCTGCAGATTTGAAAAAAATGTTTTCCCATTCATATAAAATAATGGACATACTTATGCACAAAAAAATTTATCCCTCAAAAATAATTCTTGGGCTTTGGATGTATTATGATGAGCAAGAAGATAACAATAGAAATAATGTAAGAGAAAAATATAAAAATCAAAAGGGTGATTTAGATTCGCCTAAATTTACAAATAGAATATAAAATATCAATGATCAGCTATAATAAATGCAAGTATCATTTAAAAATATAGAAACGCCTTCATTTACTTATATACTATAAATTTTTGGAAGTCACAAATATAATAAATACAAATGGTATCGGCAAATTTCTTTTAAAAATATATTTTGCTTTATTGCAATTTTCATCTGAGCTATATTCTAAGGTAGGATCTGAGTTTATGTTTTGGCTGTGCTTTTATCATCTTTTGGCTCCTGTGGAGTCTTTCCACTTTTATCATCTTCGTTATCATCTTCACCTTCCTTTTTCTTATCTGTCTCTTCTTTCCCACTATCTTTGTTACAGTTTAATTTAGCGGATAAAATATTGCTAAGCAATCCTACTTGCGTTTCTAAAATCTTAACTCTGGTCTCTAAATCTGCATCACCCCCAGATCCACCCCTTGAAGTATCAAATTTAAGTGTAAAATCATAAAAATATTCTAAAAAAGCCACTGAAATTCCTATAAAAAGAAAAAAAATTAATGTTTTCGTCTCTTTGTTCATCATAAGAACACTTCTTGATTCGGTATTATATATTTCTACGTTTTTTTTATAGGTTGTTTTTGACAGCGAACGAAGAAAACCCCTTTTACAAAATTGATTATCAATAAATCAAAAACTGTCATCAAATGTCGATATATGTTGCATCAGAACATATTTTCTTTGTGTTAAATTTCACTTAAATAGTATAGAAGATCTGTACTATAAGAGTAAGTAGATTAGCCGATATGATATATCAATATACAAAATGAAAAATATATGGGGGAATATTAAGTTTATTTGCATTTATATTGATTAGTTTAGAATAAAAACTATTTTGTAGCATTTTAAATACGTCAGATTCAATCTTTTATTTAAATATGATCTTAATAGCATAATTGCATCATAATAATCGAATCTGTATCTGTTAACATCTTTATATACCAATATATCAGAGAAAAAATGTTAAAAATCCGGTTATTTCTAAAAAAAGTGTAGTAAATTAGGTTTAATTTATTGATTCTTATCAAGCGATAATCGATATAAAACGCTATATCGGGTCAAGAGCTTGAAAATGAATATTTAATTGATCATAATTTTTTTATATAAATTAGGAGCCCTTTTTATTGATCATGCAGCAAAAATATCATATTAAATTATACGAAAAAATTCAGATTAAATTTCTATTTCGGAATGTATAATATCATCAAATAAGATCTTTCCAAATATTATCATTTATTTATGTTTAATGTTTATATATTCGAAATAGACTTCTATTCGACTCGCACACCATTATTTTTATTTATATGCAAAATTTATGATTAATTTTGTATCTTCAAAAAGTATATTGTTTAGATATTTTAAAAATAGATACTTAAATTTTGAAATAGATTATGAATAATATTATCTACACCCAAACCATGTTTTTACACTATGATGTGAATTTGATTATTATTATTTTTGGATAATCTGTGGATTATTATTTGCGAATTTCAGTTCAAAATTAATGGAAATTTATACAGCAAAAAATACACAAGATAATTTGATTTATTCTTCGTTTGTACTATAAAAATATAAAAGCGATAATTCTACGAAAAAATCATCGTGAAAAGAGCAAGTTCTAGACATAAAAACTATTATTGATCAGCACTACATAATATTACAAATATCTTAGAAGTTAGTATTCATACAATAAACTGATAAGGCATAAGAAGCTAAAAATTTAATATTCAATTATTTTGCACCACTATATCTTTGAATAATCGAAACAAATATAGTTCCATATTTTTCTATGAAAAATACCTATACATTTGTAGGAATTTTTTTCATTTTAGCATCGACAATATAAAAGATATACAAACCAAACTACTATTAAATTATGGTAAAATCTTGCATGATGAACAATAGAAAATGTATTTTTTTGTAGATCTTTGATTGAAAATATTTATCGAACGGTAGAATATTATAGAAAATAAATTGAAACATAAATACTATGATGATTTACTTAAAGGCGCAATTCATATTAAAAAAATACGTTAAGGTTTTATCTTTGTTCGAATAAAAATCTTTTTTGAAATATCGTCTTCGCCTTTTTAAAATTTCAGGGGATTGCCTATGATGTTTGAGAATTTGTAGAGTGTATATGGTCGAGCAGTGTGTAAATATTCGCCGTATAAAATGAATTTAAATTATTTAAAGTATGGATTCTCGACACGCAAGAGAATCGTTGAATTACCAAACTTGTAATTAGTACCACCTAACGGCAAGGGATGCAACAAAAATTAATAGGCGGTACATAGTAAGAGAATATTTTCAGCTTATAATTTTCACTTGTTTGTGGCGGTGAAACAATTCGATTTTATTACCGAACACAAGTGAAAGTAATAAAAGACATTATTGGTATATGGGGGACGTTTCCTAGAGATGATGACCCGAATGGTGTGGTAAAAAAATTACATTGACCTTTATTGTAAATTTATCGCTGAAGAAATATTTATACGCCCACGCAACTAAAAAAATATTCAATAATAATATAAAAAGTAAAAAGACCGTCTTTTTGCTTTTTATGCGAATTCGGTTAACTCAATAATTAAAATATGGAGCTTTAACATAAATTATTTTGGTAGTTAGTTCATGATAATATAAAAACAGGGGCATTATTATGGAACCCTTTATTATTGTTATAGTGTTAGCGACGGTGAAAGATTTATAAAAATTTTATATAATGGGATTTTTGGGAAGTAAAATTGAAAAATAAATTTTTATGAGCGTTTAGATTAGTTGACTTAACAAGATCTTCTTTAAATAATAAATTGATGGTGCTGAAAAATACATTCTTTTATCAAAATAATAAAATATTGCCTTAAAAATTATTCTAAAAATGGCCAGTCGAGTAAATACTTAACCGTGATGCATGATATATAACGAGATGCAGTTTGAACTGGTTTTAGATAAAATTTTTTGTTTTTTTAAGGCTTTATTCGTTATTTTTGGTTTAGTATCATTGATAGAATTGAACACGGCTTTATTAAAAAGAATTAAAAGAAATGCCTTGAGCGATAAAAATAATTTTAACTTTTTTATTGTTCCAACATAAAGTTATAATGATTCGGATGATCTTTTTACACCGTAACATAGACTTCGTAAAACATCTATGGATCAATCAATCGTTTTTTGGGTTTCTTTATTTGTGTTTCTATGAAAAAATCAAATATTTTGATTTAGATCTTCAATAAAATACAAAAAAAATAATATTTTTTCTTTATAAAGCGTCTTTAGAACGTTTTTTCGTTTTCATTATTTGCACTTTATTCAGAAATTAAATCTTCAAAATCGTCGCAATAAAAAAATGTGTTATAATTAAACTCATTTTTTTATCATGCTTTCTTCAATTTTTTGTTATAAAAACCATAGTATAATGATTTTTTTCTATTTTTGATGTTGTGCATATTACTAGTATTATATTTGAGTAGGGGAAGGCTTACCAGAATGATCATTTTAGGTTCACTAAAATAAACGATTTCAAAATATATGGTACTAGTTTTAAAAAAATAAAACATATACATCAAGGAATAAATTTAAGTAATTTCTGGTTTATTTATTTATGGTTTACAAAGGCAATTTCTTCTCTCTAGTTCAAAATTTAAATGCCTCTGCACAAATTATAAGATATTTTATTACATAAACAAGCTTTTTTTTGTATTACCCTTTTATCACTTAAAATTTAGTCTACATTTTTTTTCGAATCAGAGCTTATATATTAAAGAGATATTTTTTGATCATTTAAATTTTTATGCTGGTTATAAACATGAGCATATGTAGATGTTAGAATATTTAAAAGGAAAATATTTACCGTTAGAAATAAAAATTAACGGATTCAATTAATATATTTGAAAGCTGATCTAAAGCATACTATTGCGGGTAAGGTGTTGAGTCTTGTTCAGAACCAATCAAACTAATTTAAATGCTTTTATGACAGATATAGCTGATATTTCTCTAAATCACATTTTAAATCAATGAAATAAGACAATAGATTTATTATTTCCATTGAGTTAAATATACATAATAAAACTTACGAGTAAAATTCAAATTTATGTTCTTTTGTTTTGAAGTTAAAATAATTTTTGATGGGCTTTAGATAAGATATAAACAACATCTATATAAATCTGGTATGGAAATGCCGATAGAACTTGGGTTAACTTAAAAAAATTTAGTGATCAACATAATCGAGAGGTTGTTATTAAAAGTAATAAGATAAAGTCAAAATTGACCGGGGCAGGAATCGAACCCACAACCATTCGATCTGGAGTCGAAAGCGCTACCGTTGCGCCACCCGGTCTATTTGAATGACCAGATAATAATAATAACCTGTATACACTAGATCAGATCTAGATTTAAAAAAAGCAAAAACCCATTAAAAGTTAGATTACAGGCATTTAGTTTTGAATATTAAGAAATTGATATTATTAAAAGTCACCAAGCCCCAATCAAATCAAAATAATATATATTAACAAATTATACTAAATATTTTACTCCCATATGGGATAATCCTGGAAACGTGAATTTAAGCACCGTTTAGTGTTAAAACAATATTTTGATATATAATAGTGACAACTTCTCTCTTATTGACCAAGAGAAACTTCAAAAATCACCATTGAAATATCTTGATATAGTGCAGATAAGATGATTTATATTATTTATTCCATTTGCATTTTGTTTTCATTAAATATGATTTATATAATGGGGTGAAAAATATAGATAATATGAGCTGTTGAATGTTTTAAGTTAAAATGCTATAAATGTAAAAGTTTCATAAAAAGTATTTAAAAGAACTCGAAGTTCCAAACAAAACTAATTCATATATTCAAACTATATGATTAAGGGTAAATTCAGAACTAATAAGCCTCGTGAGAGTAGACGAAGAGAAATCCAAAAGTGGAGGTAAATAGTTCTCACGGAAAACTAATCAGCTTAAGATTAATGAAAAAATATTTTAAAGTATAATACTAAAAATAAACCATAAATTATATAATTGTGTATAGATAATATATATTGATGTAATATATATTTAAACTTATCATTTGACCCAATATTTTTCCATATCGTATTTTGGGAAGAAAAAAACATAATATAATGAGTACTCAGAAAACAATCCGTGAATCAACACTAGAAAACCAAAATATAAGGAATACTAGAATCTATTTTTTTATATATAATCTAAATATCCTAAATATAGTCTTTTTTAGAGAATTATTTCATATTTTATGAATATTATAACAAACAATAAATCCTTAACCAAATAAAAAAAACATATTTCATCATTAAAATTATGGTTAAACAGCATTTAAAGGGGGAAAAGTCTATGTAATCATGCGTTATCATTTTAGTATAGAATAATATTAGAAAATTCAAATTATTAATCAAAATTTTTTATTCCAGACCTATTTTGGTATATTTTATATAAAAATATGAATCTATCCTTTTTAGAAAAATAGCCTTGTAAAAATCGATTCAATACATGAAGTGTATTTTTTTTACCTTTCCTATCTGGGTATTCATAAATTTTATCTAAAAGAGGATATAGTTATATATATTTATTGTAAGACTGATTTTATGATTAACTTTTCGTGTTTTCACGCGCAAAACTTTAGATTGCTCTATATTGCAGATTTGCTGTATGCTCTTTTCACACATTGCATTCTTACAGCTTTCCTCAATGCATCTTCTACATCATAAAACTTATATAAAAGTGTTTTTTCAATATTATTTTTTGTGAATATGCTTTCGCTACCCTTGGCATCACCAATAAAGAAGATATATATGTATATTGTAAAATAGTATTAGATTTAAAGTGAATCAAACATTATTTTTTTGCATATTTCCTTGTGATTATAGTTTTATTGATTTCAAGAAATATTCATCATAAATTTAGAAGAAAAAATAACAAGTCTTGTGTAATTAAAATAATAAATTCCAAATATTTTCGATAAAATATTTTTTTACTACAAGAGTTTCGAAAGAAATAGATATATAGATGGTTGTATTTTATGCGTAATTTTGTATGGATTCATTATCGCTTAAACCATACATATTATTTTGCGCTTTTTACTATTTGAATTAATAAATTAACCTTGGTTTTCTAAAAAATTCAAGGCACACGTATCTACATATTGTAATATGCGTCATAAAATGGTGTGGTCATAAAGCAACATGTGTCTGGTATTTAATATTTAGGATTTCCAACTGAAGCAGAAGCATGTATATAAACAATATGATTAAAGAAAACCCTAAATATAAGAGTCTATTACGAAGAACTGTTACTGAGAACATTGTAAAGATGATGGGTCAAAGAAAATATTAAGGAAACAAAAAAATCCAAAATTTTGTTCGAACCTATTTAATATAGAAATAAATCAAAACAATTCATAAATGAATTTTCTATATTGCTGGATTAAAATAAGTTTTCGTGTGTTTTAAAAATACAAAATTCGATCTGTCTTATCTATTGGTACAAAATGCATCGATTTCATTTAAAATACTATTAATCACTTCTAGAACATAAGAAACAAATAAAAATTAATAAAAACAATGATTTAATAAAAAATGCGGGATTTAATATAAAAAAATGGTATCGGCTAAAATAAAAGTACATGAATCAATATCTTTAGCTATAAAAGAAGAAATGGAAACAAACGAGCGAATATTTGTAATTGGTGAAGAAGTTGGTAAATCCAATGGAACCTATAAATGCACAAAAGGACTTCTAGAGAAATTTGGATCCTCTCGTATTATTGACACACCAATAAGCGAAATGGGGTTTACTGGATTGGCTGTTGGAGCAAGTTTTGCTGGCCTCATACCTATTTGTGAATTTATGACCTGGAACTTCGCATTACAGTCAATTGATCACATAATAAACAGTTCAGCAAAAATGAGGTACATGAGTGGGGGTCAAATAGGATCGCACATAATCTTTCGCGGGCCGAATGGTGTTTCACCAGGTGTTGGTGCACAACATACACAAGATTTTTGTGCTATCTATGGAAGTATTCCAGGATTAAAAGTGTGTGCGCCATATTCATCTCGCGATCATCGAGGAATTTTAAAAAAAGCTTTGCGAGATGGTGATCCAGTAGTTATTTTAGAAAATGAATTGTTGTATAATGTCGAGTTTGAGATTGATGATTCGTTTAATGACAGTAACTTTTTACAAGAATATAAGTGTGTTATAGAAAGAATGGGAAGTGATGTTACTATTATTGGAATTTCTTTGAATGTTGCAATTTGTTTAGATGCTGCAGATAAATTATTTTCAAAACATAATGTTAAGGCAGAAATAATTAATCTTTTTAGCATCAGACCTCTTGATATGGAAACGATTTTTCAGTCTGTAAAGAAAACCAAAAATTTAGTGATTGTGGATAATGCTTGGCCAAGTTTTAGTGTTGCATCTGAAATAAGTTCGCGTGTCTATGATGAATTTTTTGATGATCTAAAGTGTAGTATCAAAAAAATAAATGGAAAAGATTGCCCGACTGCATATTGTTCAGGATTGGAAAAAATATCGTTTCCTACGGCTGAAGATGTGGTTGAAACTGTTGTGAGCATGATTCAATAAAATTTTCAAAAGATAAAAATGATTTTTATATCAATTTTAAATAAATTAAAATATTTGAGAACCGATTGCAAGGTCGAATTCAATTATAAAATAAATTTCTTACTGTCATATGCACTATAATTAAATATAAAATCAAAATTATTGTATTAATAGGGTGAAAACTGGATTTTCAATCTAAAAAAAAGGGTGCTTACTATGAACTTTTGCGGGAATTTTTTTATAATTATAAAAAACAAATAAGAAAAAATTAGAAATTAATAACTTTATAAAAGATATCAGCCATTCATTTATTTTATAATGTTCTTTTGGTCATTATGATATATTTAAAAAGATCATTCGCATGCAAAAAAAATAATGCCACCTTTTATCAAGCAATATTTGCATGTTCAGACTAATTTTTTTGTGTTTATCTATGTTTCTACCAATATATATCAACTACACATACAAAAAAAACAAACATAACGTGCACATGTCGTAAATTTTCTGTTAATCCTAACACAAAAAAGGATATTTTATATGAAAAGGTCTCTAGATACTCTCTAGAACCAGATTTTTTATTGAATGTGGTATTATAACCCATAAACATCTTTTAATACATTTTTTTGGAAGACTTTTTGTATTATATTAAGGAAATATTTTACCTTTTTTATTCTAAACGGATGAATTTTTTAGAATATGCATCACTGTAAATGCAAAAGTAGTTTCTAATATTTATGCATAATTGTGGCAAGTATATCTTTATTTTTAATCCAAATATTTTTTTAAAATATATAGAAATTATGATGGATTTAAGATTTTTAATTCATAATTTAATAAATCTATGAAGATATTGTATGTTTAGATGAAAAAGCATGGTTTTATTTGGATTTGATAACAAAAATCAACAATAAACCGTTTATTTGTACCTGTTTGTTTTTTTATAATATTATTGATGGAAATACAACTTTTTAAAATTATAAATTGTAATTACAAATTTAATTCAAAAGATTGAAAGAAAACGAGCACATTTTGGATGATTTAATTCCGTTGATATTCTTCAGTATATATCAATAGATTTAAACCCCTAAAACCTATAGAGATTCAAAAAATCACAAATTTATATTAAAAAGTCAAATCTACAACCCACTCAACCAGAATAAACATATTTTATTTTTTATTCTATTCATATAACCAGAGATTGTCTACCGAGTGATGAAGAACCAAAAAATAAAATAATTTAAATATGATAGATTGATTATGTGGGTTTTTTAATTTATATATGTAAAAAATACAGATATTTTGTATTTTTCACTTTTTTTTTATTGCGAATAACAAGTTATATATAAAATTCATTTATCTTTTTGGAAATAATTAAAACAATATTGTTCCTAAAAGTTGATTATAACATAGCATATAAAATCGAAGAATAAATAATTTTTTTCACGTTCATTTTATTTTCATATATATTTTTAACAATCAATATTTTAACTGATTAGGCGTTAACTTCATTTTTAGGACGTACACTTTTTTGATTTTGTACCCTTTATTTCAATGAAACACAAAAAACTAGCACACGCTTAAATGAATTCAATTGTTAAATTATGAAGAAAATTTAAGATTAAAGGAACGCAAATATCTTGGTGGTGAAGTCGAAATGCAGTGGTGTGATGAGAAAGGTGTAGTTCGTTAAAGAAGTGTCTGTAGAAAGGCTTAAAATAATTTGCAAGTAACTTTTTTTATTATGGTTATGTTATGCAAATATATCATCCAATGAACAATAAAATAATGTATTAAGAAAACTTTATAAAATTAAATCGCATATGAATTGAAATTGATGAGAAAACATCGTGTATTGTATTATTAGAATTTAAAAACATGACATTTGCAGACTATTATGACACAATAAAATAGAAAAACGGCGATAAAGGCTTGTTTGCAATAGATGGGTCTAAGTTTGGTAAGCGTAAGTAATTCTAGGGGCATTCTGTGAGGGTTCTTGAAATGTTTAAGACTACTGGCCACAAAAGAATTAAGTTTTTTTGTGGATGAAAATAGAAACACAGGAAACGCTAAAAATAGATAGTTATGGTATGGATTATAACACAATAATTTATACTGACGGCTGTAAACGATATAAAAATTCCAATTTATACATTTCTAACACAAAACTGGGAATTATTAGCTTTCTTTAAAAGTTGCAAGACATTTTTATTACTTATTCGATCAATGGATGTTGGGCAGGTATAAAAATGCACGTTACATTTTGAAAGAACAAAAAAGATGAATTTTTTTTTGATAAGATGTATGATATATAAAACTAGATAAATCATTCATTGGTATTATTATTTGAATATATTTATCTAGTTTTTATCATGTTTTGCCGTTAGAGGAAGAAAAATGATATTTAACGCCCTGTGCTCCCAATATTAACACCATGAATATATATTTATTAATGGGTTATTTATTTTTTATCCCCATTAAATCAAGGAAAAAACAACTCTATATAGCAGCACAATATATTTTTTTATTCATTAAATGATTTTAGTTACTTTATTCTTACACAAGGAATACTGCGAGTCGTATATTAAGAAGTAATGACTGCTTTCAGAAGCACAAACATTAATGTTTAGGAAAACACTTGAATTAATAGTCTCTAAAAAAAATATATATATAGTTCATTCCTTTCACAGTTTTTCTCTAATCATTTTTTATTTCAAGACCTATTAGCTAATGTGTCTTTCTCAACCCCACTGTTTGTGTGCATTTATTCGAAATAAATCCATATACGATCAATGATATTATTGTAACATAATATTATAGTGAGCATTTATTTTTATATTAAGTTAGCCCTAAAATATCATTACTATAAATCAAAATTATTCTAAGTTTGTTATTATTTTCTACATTTAATCTTATTTATTTTAACTTAGTACAGTAGTAAATATTTTTACAAAGGTTCTGAAATAAATATTCTAGGAAGGTAAATTTTCGCTTAAAGCAATAATAAACATCTTTGTAAAAGCCTTATAATTAATATTCTAGAATGGTTAATCTTCATATGAATAATAATAAATATTTTCTCAAAGGCTTTATCATAAAAATTCTAGAATAGTTAATCTGCACTTAAAGCAATATAATTTGTTTTACAAAAGGATATAGAATAAAAATTCTAGAATGGTTAATCTTCATATGAATAATAATAAATATTTTCACAAAGGTTTTATCATAAAAATTCTAGAATAGTTAATCTTAATATAAATAGTAATAAGTATTTTTCTAAAAATTTTATCATAATATTCTTCAATATTCAATTCTCGCTTGAAGTAATAACAAATATTTATACATTGTTCTATAATAAATATTCTAGGAAGTTTAAGTTCGACTTAAAGCAATAGTAAATATTGTTGTAAAGACTTTATAATTAACATTATAGAATAGTCAATCTTAAAATATATCAATGAAATTTCGCAATATACAAATAATACCATTTTTTGAAATTACATATAGTTATCTTATTAATGAAATATATAAAAATATATTTCATGCTGTATTAAATGATCGTGAAGAATTTATTTTCTAAGATTAAAATATTGCAATTTCCATGCAAACCAGTAATAATTAGTAAATACTTTGAAATATATGTAATATACTAATTAAGATAAAAGCCCCTAAATATGCATACACTTTATTCAACCCACAAGATCACAAAAACCAAAATCTTGCTCAAAACGATTCATGAGCGTTACATTCGCTCAAAAATGGCGTGCTCATTTCCATGCTGTCCAACACCGCATTTTCATCCAGAATTATGTCGTTATACAAAAATTCCGTTCATTGTAATTCCTACAAAAGAGGTTTTACAAACGTTTCTTCCTCTTTTTGAAAGCAAGTTTGTAGATGTTATTGTTTTACAAAGTGTTTTAGAAGATTTGCGTTGTGATGGAATGGGAGTTTATAAAAGAGTTAAGGGAGCCATGAAAAATCGATTTACATTTTACAATGATTTTTTTGAAGAAACTTATGTTGAAGGAGATTATGGAAAATATAAAGTTTATAAAAATACGACTAATGAAAATGTAACAAACATAGTCACAGATCATATTGCAAATGAAGGAATTATAGATGATTATATTGCAAATGAAGTAATTACAAATGATTCTATTGCAAATAATTCTATTACAAGTGATTTTACAAGAATTTACAAAGAAAGTTTTTCGTCGAACATTGAATATCAGAAATTCAAACGCGTTATTGAGTATTATAGAAAACATGTCCCGAAAATAACCATGCTGATTCTTACGAAAAACAATATCCACACTTTCCCAAATTTATTTAAGAACCCGCAACCGATTCATGATCTCTTAGTAGAATCAGAAAGGGAGAATACGGAGTATGATGATTATTATAATGAAGAAAGGATCGGTGTTATGGTTCAAGAAGGAAAGGTTGTTAAAGGGATCTTATATGTGAATACCTATAACTGTTTTTCCGGGATTGTTCATGCTGAAATCAAGGGAAGATCAGTTAAAGTTAAGGTTATAGGGAGAAATGATATGAATAGGGCTATGAATCTTGATGGAGTTTATGTTGAGATCAAGGAAAATTCTGGGGACTTAGTTGAGTTAATTAATGAGGAAGGATCTGGTGTTCACAGCAATAAAAATAATAATGAAATGGGTAAAAACATGAATATTAGTATTGAAGGCAATAGAAAAGATGTGAATGAGGTGTTTGGAAAAATAGTCGGATTATTTAAACGTGATTATAAGCCTTTAATAGGGACAATAGACAAAAATTCTATAAATGGTAATGGGGCACAATATGTATTGGTGCTTCCTTTGGATAGGAAGATCCCAAAAATACGTATAAGAACAAGTCAAGTAGAAGAGCTAGAAGGTAAAAGAATATTAGTAAGAATAAACGAATGGAAGAAAGATTCTTTATATCCTTTTGGCAGTTATTTAAAAGTTATTGGAAGTGTTGGTGATAGAAAAAGTGAAATTGAAAGTATTTTATTGGCCAATGGAATCGATTATAAAAATTACGATCCTGGATATGGAATTCAAAGTGTTATTTCTGCCTTAAGATCAAAAGAAAGTAATTTAGCAGTTAAACTCGAAGGTAATACCGATGAAAACACGGATCATAAATTAATTAACGATTATGAATTAAAAATGAAGGAATTATCGATTACTTATAAAAATATAGTTGAATCGGAAACAAATAAACGTTATGACATGCGGGGGGAGCTCGTTTGCAGCATAGATCCACCAGGATGCACAGATATAGATGACGCCCTTCATTGCATAATAAAAAAAGATACAATAGAAGTTGGTGTTCATATAGCAGATGTTTCATTTTTTGTAACTCCAGATTCCCCGCTTGATAACGAATCAAAGAAACGCGGAACCTCAGTTTATTTGACAGACAGAAGAATTGACATGCTTCCAGAATTTATTTCATCAAATATGTGCAGTTTGATCGAAAATGAAGATAGATTAGCATTTTCCGTTTTCTGGGAATTCGATTCAAACCTAAATATGAAAAATCACCACTTTAAAAAAACCATAATAAGAAGCAAAAAAAGTTTCACGTACGAACAAGCCCAAAACGAATTGAATCTAAACACAAATCTTGGTAAATCTATAAACACACTCAACCAAATAGCAATAAAGTTAAGGAAGGAGAGGTTAAAAGACGGATCTTTAGAATTAAGCTCAAACGAGGTAAAAATACATTTCGACGACAAAGACGAGAATTATTTCCCAGTAGTACATAAAATCGAAAATAAAATCATGCACGACACAAATAAATTGGTAGAAGAATTTATGCTGCTTGCAAATGTAACCGTCGCAAAAGAAATATATACAAATTACAGAGAAAATGCTATGCTTAGACGACACCCGAAATTCGCAGACGACTCTTTCGATGAATTAAAAGAGTATTTGGGCAAAAAAGGCATAAAACTTGAATACCTAACATCAAAAGAACTAAATGAAAGCATCGCAGCAATAGAAGACGGTAAGTTTAAAGAAATAATTAAAAAAATAATCACCAGATCGATGAATCAAGCCGTTTATTTCTCTTCTGGATCTGTGCCATTCGAAGAATTCAAACATTACGGTCTTTCCATGCCAATATATACCCATTTTACTTCTCCAATAAGAAGATACGCAGATATTATTGTTCATAGACAACTAGAGTCAATTCTTAACAATGAAAAAAAGTTTTATATGGAATCAAATGTGATCGAAGAAGTTTGCAGAAACATTAATATGAGAAATCGAAGCGCCATGTATGCTAGCATGGATTGCGATAAACTTTTTGTTTACCTATTCATCAAAAGTAAGGGGAAAATGGTGGCGGATGGGTTTGTGCTGAGGGTAAGAAAAAATGGAATTGTGGTGAATGTTCCTGAACTTGGAATCGAAGACACTATTGTAGTCGAGGATGTAGAATATGTCGAAGAAAAAAATGCATTTTTAAGGGACGGAGAAGTGGTGTTTAAAGTATACGATCAGCTAAAAGTCGAAATTGCCCCAAACGATGAAATGTTCTTTATAAAAAGGCATTTCGATATGCGCATTATTCAATAATTAAAAATATTTTTATTTCCACATTAATTTACTCTTCTAGAATTCTTAGGTTGATGAAAGGGTAACTATACTTTTATAAAAAATATTTTTATTTCTACTATACTCTTCTAGATCCTTAGGTAGATAATTGGCAATAACCATACTTTTGTCAAAAATATTAATTTATAATTTACCATTTTTGAATTCCAGGGTAGATAATAAATATAGCGATACTTTTCTTAAAAATATCTATGTTTCCGCTCTATTCTTCTAAAATTCCTAGGTATATAAAAAAAGTAACGATTCTTTTCTTACAAATATCTATATTTCTACTATACTTTTCTAGATCCCTAGGTAGATAAAAAGGGTAACCATACTTTTCTTAAAAATATTCATTTCTAATTTACTGTTTTAGAATTCCTAGGTAGGTAATAAGTGTTGCGATGCTTTTCTTAAAAATATTTTTATTTATACATTACTTTACTCTTCTAGAATTCTTAGATAGATGAAAAGGGTAACCATACTTATATCAAAAATATCCATTTCTAATTTACTGTTTTATAATTTTTGGGTTAATAATAAATATAGCGATACTTTTATTAAAAATATCTATGTTTCCTCTCTATTCTTCTAAAATTCCTAGGTATATAAAAAAAGTAACGATTCTTTTCTTAAAAATATCCATATTTCTACTTTACTGTCCTAGGACTCCTAAGTAGATAAAAAGAGTAACATTGCTATTCTTCAAAAATAATACAATTCCTACATTACTTTAATCACCCAAAAATCCTAGGTAGATAAATAGGGTAACCATACTTTTATCAAAAATATTTTTATTTCAAATATAATTTAGTCCTAAAGAATTCTTGAATACGTAAAAGGACAATTTTAACCTTTAATCATCATGTTTATCTGTAATTTTTATGGTTTTACTAATTATATTTACTTTCTGAATAAAAAATACACCACTTACCTTGATGTTTTTAATTTTTAAAAGAACCTATTCATCTATTAAACTTATCTAAAAATTGGACCCTCAATTTAATTAACTGATAAAAAGTTCTCTTCGAAAAACTTATTTCCCGCTTTACTGTATTATGATTATTTAATGATATTCCGACTTTAACTTGATCAATCAATTATTTTCACATAAAGCACTGGTATCAATTTTTCTATCCTAGAACTGCAAGTTTTTTCAAATTTATTTAGCGTATCCTATATTCGGCAGATTTGGTTTGCCTATCTATTTCATTAAATATATTATCTCATCAAATTTTCTAATGATAGCAGGAAATATGCCATGCCATCTATAGCGTTTTTCATGCATTGAATATATATAGGTTAAATTTTCAGTGGTTTAGATGAAGTTTAGTCAAAATATTTTTTAAAATATCGAAGCTTTGTATTTTGAGTGAATGAAAATCTTTACATTGACTTTGGTACGCAAATATGTTTTTTTATGCTTTATTTTTAGCGCATCCTAGAGTTTTTAAATGATATTGACCTTGTATTTTTATATCAATTTTCGAGTCTCGTCTACAGTTCCGCATATATTTGCTTGATTTAATATAATTTCTTTGACACAATTTTTTCCTATTAATTTAGCACCATTTCACACAAGTGATATATTTTAATAATAAATACCAATTTTTAAATACTTTACACAATTGCCTATAAATAAAGAAAAAAATATTAATGGTACAATATGAATATATGATTTTTAGAATTTTTAGAATTTTTTGCGCATTATAAATGTAAAAACCATAATTTTAATAACTGTCGCATGATAAAGATTTTATCGCACTTATTTTAATAAATGATCATGCAAAGCGGTTAAAATTATGGAAAATATACTTTAAAAATATATTAATGCGTATAGAAAGTATCTTTGGGTGCTAAATATTAAAAAGGTTGTATTTTTTTTGATCACAGCGAAATTATATTTTCATGCAAAATAATAAAATCATGATGCAAAAATATAAATTAAACTAGATCATAAAATTTTAAACGATTTGATTAAATTCAAAAACGAAATCCAATATTAACTTAATACTACTAGTAAGTTCCAATAATAGTTCATATTTAAAAAAGATGTTTTAAATTTTTTTAAGCGTTTAAACTGTGATTTTATTCGTCTTCAACATAATAATAGAATACATCATAAAAGGCATAATTTTTGATTAAATGGTAATATAAAATATTGCATCGAAAAAATAATCATTGAAGAAATAATTCAAGACCCCTCGCCATTTAAGCAAAAGTATAAATATTTTTGAATTAGACTTATAGTCACAGAAAAAAAATATTTTTAGAATATTTATTATCAAGATATATATATATATTTTTATTTGTTATAGTCTATATGTGCAAAATATGATATATTTTCATTTATATATTTGTTTATTTTTCTTCACTTTTTTATATTCCCGAATACGGTAAGAATGTTATATTTCTAAAACATAAAACACCTGAATTTACTGTTATTTTTTTCTCTTCGAATTTTTTAAACATAAAATTCGATTAAATAATGTTTAAATAGGATTTAAATCCTCATATCACAAGAATATTTTAAATTATTCTCTTTGTAACTTTATTTTACGAAAATACCATATTTTAAGTTTAAATACCTCTAAAATGACTCCTTTCAATTTTAGAATATTCTTTTTTTTTAATTGATTTTTTAGATACAATTAAAGAATTGCTTTACTATACTCAGAATATATAGTTTATAGTAAAACGAAACGTATGTCTTGTATTGATATTAATATTAGAAAAATCAAAACAGAATTTTTAACCTATTTATTTGGCGTGACATTTGTATTTTTTTCGTCATAATCAGCACTTAATATATATGGCGCATTTTTATCGCTTAAGACAATTTTTTTTGATGTATATTGTTTTTATACTAAGTTCATTCAGTTTAATATTATAGACTGAAAAATAGTCTTTTCAAATAATGCCGATTTTATTCTTTTTTCCAAATATACATATTTCTAAGATTTTCAGGCTGTTTAAATATATTGCTTTCTAAAATTGCAAACAACTTATAGGGTTTTTAACATTATATAGCACCTCTATCTTACACATCACACAGTGAAAATCATAAATATTTATTTATAAAGCTTCACTAGTTTTTAATTTGGAAAGTTAAAAAGCAGTCATGCCGGCAAAATATTCTTAATTTAAATACTTATCACGATAATATATTTTTTTTAAATTTTATGTTAATTCAGGTCATTATTGAAGCAATTAGATAGTGGTCTCTATATTTATCACTCTTTTAATACAAGCAATAGATAGCTGTGATGTTTTTAAAAAATATACCCCAATGTGACGCTGTCCAAAAAATACTTCTAAGATCATATAATTTTCTTTAAATGTAAATTTTGATTGTATAGAATTATAAATTTATTTTGTAGCTTTGGTTATAATTTCAATATGCTTATTTATTACTTTCACATATTTTTTTTAACAGATTTATGCTTATTTTAGTATTTTATAAGTATTTTAATTCTTAATCCTATAATTTTTGAATGTTTTGGAGGTATTTTAAGAATAGTTTATGATGATTCTGTGTTATTGCAGCAAATTTTTTATTCTATGACTTTTTTTTAATGTTTCTATATCATTTTCATTTTAAGTTTCAAGCTTTTCTTTTTTGTTGATAATTTTGATAATATTCATACGTTAGTTACGTATGAATTTAATAGAATTATACTTTTAAAGTTTTTTTTTTGCTGTAAAGCCTTTATTTTTTATTTTAGGAAATTCTATGTAACTTCTGTGCTGTATTTTCCAGATGATAGATTTATAATTTTTATTTATCAATCAATTGTTCTGGTTATTTAAAGCTTTAAATTTATGGTTTTGGCCTTACTTATTGTATTTATAGCACAAATTTTGTATAATTATTCCTATTCATCATTATAAAATTAATCTATCTGTTAATTATTTTAGTCTGTAAATTATTTTGAATTCTATAGATTATAAAAACTACAAATTTTTTATTTTAGATTATAAATTTCTGATACTTATTTTCAATATTTTAGTTATAAAAAAGATAATCATGGCCAATTTCTCAAAATATTATTTTGTAAAATTATCTTTAACACGATATTATTTTTAATTTTACCATTAAATTTTTTTGAATAATATACGACTTTAATTTTTTGTACCACTAAATTTCAAAAAAGTGGACCAAGTTGCATATCAGAGCGAGTAAAATATACACAAAAAAAACCAAATGTAATTTTATGCATGAGTATAAAGAAGAAAATCCAAAATAAGATCTATATGGGGTTGAACCAATCTAAAAGAAATTTGTTTTTAGTTTATAATAAAAACGCTATTAAAATATATACTATAAGGGTAAAATTACAAAATAAACTATTTAAAAATTATGGGTGTAAAAACAAAGAAATAGAATATCATAATACGGAATTATCACAATTATTCATAAATAATATTATAACATGTAATAGTATAAACTTAATGATAAAGCAATTACCCAAATATGAAATAGAATACGTTTGAGATATCATGATTTCAAACCAATTTCTAGAGCTCTTAATTACATTGTTTACGATATTTTTTGAAATTATTTTCCAGAAATAATTATAGAAGCCAAAGCATATATTAGAAGATTTGAATCATATATGCATAGAAAACAGGACTTAAAAAAGCAAAAGCAATGCGATTTTATACAATCATATACAGGTAAAATTACAAGGGCTGTAAAGGTATAATTATTATATCTGTATCGGGTCTTTAACTTTGCACAATCTTTCTATACAAATTTTTTGAGAATAGCATAAAACCTGGCAAAAGCTTTCTAGTTCCATAGCATCCATATTATATAATGCATGATATTCTTGGCGCAGAGAAAAGCATGTGTATTTTTTTAATGTAAATATAAATTCACATGAAAAGTAACCACCTTAGATTCTAAGATACAAGAATATACCTTTTTTAATGATAATTTGTTAATACTATGGCACTTTAAAGCGCATATACGAAGCAAGCAAAAAGTAATTGTTATTAAAAATTGGCGAAATTATGTTGCGAGTACTTAATAACCAATATTTTTAGTGAAAATATTCCAGATGTAATTTTTTTTCCTATTTTATAAAGATTTATTTCCTTTATAAGTCAAAAAAATATTTTTTTCCAGAATGCGTCAAAGTTAATTAAGAAAAATCTGAAAAAAAAGTCTTAATGGAAACTATATATGCGTAAAAAAAGTGATAACGAGAAATTACTTTTCTTCTATTTATATGCACATGTCCAAATCTTTGATTTTAATATTAAATGAATGGTGTATACTTGTCTATGTAAAACTTGATGCAACTAAATTTTTTGTGGAAAATTTTAAATCGTAAAACATCCAATTTATTAAAAAAATATCAGCGAAAATGTTAGAAATTCTGTTCACTATAAATTTACCGCTTAAATTAGATGAATATATAATTTATATTTAGAAATTTTCCCAATTTTATTTGTTTCAAAAATAGTGCACAAAGAAATTTTATGATGCTTAGCCGCTATTGTAAACTTTTTAAGAAAATAAAATATTCAAACATTTTAAAATAAAAACACCGCCCTTTGAACAACACAGGCCGATAATAACGAAATATTCTATATCTTATATTGCAGCAATATTTTTCTTAAACAAATTAGTTTAATTTTTTTTTTATTCTAGAAAAAGTAAGAGCTCGATAGTATATATTTTATTGAAAGAAATTTAGTAAATTTATTACCAAGTTTTTGAATTTTTATGGTTATATTGGTTAATATTCCAATTTTTTTCTTTTATTTTGTTTTCTCTTCTTTTATATTATTTCAATTTATCTACATAAATAGCAGATATACATATTTTACAAAAATTGTGATTTATTTGCATATACAGAAATTAAAAACGATCTCTGCTAGAATAAATCTATAAAAATAATCATAATTCATTAAACTGTAAATTTTCGATATAGAAAAGGAATGATTGTCCCTGATAGATTGCAAAAAGAGTATAATAATGCATTTTTGATTTAATAACAACAGCGTAAAACAATGTTTCTGTGGAATCTTATACAAAAAAGGAATTTTTTTTATTCTCTTTGAGAATCTATCGCATGAATGCATAACAACTTTCATAAAAAAATTGAACTAATAGGATTTATAGCATAAAAATTCATTTTTTTTCATAAAAAATCACAAGGGTATATTAAGTATGGTTACAAATACATAAAATACGGTCTGTAAGATCTAACTAAATTTTTAGATCGCGCGGTTCATTATGGGTGAAGTTAAATATAATAAATTTTGGGTTTTTTTTAAAAACTATACTTGAGATGACAAATGTTGAGAATTGCAGTTTATAAATTTTAAATCAGTAAGAACTTAATTTTTTTTAGAAAATCCTAGAGTTGAAATGTTTTCTCATAAAATGATTTTTCTCAATAATTTTTTTCTTGTTTGATTATGGACTATTAGCAACTAACATTAAATCATAAATTTTATTAATTACGCGAAAAATTATCATAGAATAAATTGCAATATTTTGTACCTCTTTTGCTTAAATAAAATTTTATTTTATATCAAGAAAAAATAACCTTTAAAAAATGCCTAGAATCTGAAAATGTATAAGCGATTCAGAATATCATCAATGGCACATATAAAAAACATGCCATCCACAAAAAAGGTTAATTTTATACAGAATAAAAGTTGTTTCATGATATGATATTTTGATAATTCGATATTTATTACTTTATTATGCATAATAGAATGTATTAGTAGCCATTAAAACAATGAAAAAAAAAGAAAATTTAAATCGTTCATTTTTACGTTGCCAGTATTCTTTTACTTTTGACATTTTTTAACCAAGATTTAGACCTTGAATATCTATTAAAAGTAAGTTATTAACATGCATTTATATTTTAAGTTGGTATTATGTCGATGAATTCTAAAAAATTGTGCGTGCGTAAATGATTAAAAAAATTAAATTATAATTTAAGCAATATTTATAAAAAAGAAAAAAAATTCGCCTTTTATTGTCTTGAACTTGATTTATTTACTCCTATATATCTTCTTTTTAATAAGTCCACTGAAGAATATTAGTTAATTTTGCTTATTTGATGCACCTCGTGTGTTGTATTTCACATTTTCTATAATCACTTTGATCTCCATGGATTAGACTTGTTTTACCAGGAGGGGGATATGATTCGATCTACTTTACGTCGCTGTTTAATTATGCTATCATCACTCTCACTTACCAATATACTTGCTGAACGGAGCAGGCTTCATTCAATTTTCGGGGCACATTATGGTGTCTTATACAGTACCGTCTAATTTATTCTCCGTTTGTCAGTTTTTTATAGTTTTATTTCTAGTTTCGACAGACCGCACCCCTTTTCGGGCATTTATCGTTTTAAGTAAATATATAAAATCGGGGTGCATTGCGGTTAGAACCCTGGTAATTTATTATATCTCTTATAAACGGACTGAATCATCAAAACCCCGACCCATTAATGTAATATATATTTATTTATAATCATCCTATCATATGCCAAACATTAACATCATACGTTAATTTAATAACTGGGTTACGAGAATTTCAATCAACATAAAATTTATTCTATCATTTTAAAACTTAAATAAGTTCATAATACATAATAATTTTATCTTTTCATAATAAGAATAAAAACTATATAAATAATATCGTTTTAAGATAATTTAAAAATTATTTAAACTTGAAGTCTTTACACATTTCCGACGTTATTTTCCGATTCGAGTTTAATACACCTAAAAATTACCAATATTCAGATTTTCTGTGGTACAGAAGAATAGTATTCACGATGCTGAACTATATACAGTTGTTTTTTCTTTTATTTTACATCTATTTCGAAAAATATTTATTTGATAGTACATTTATTTTAACAGAATAAATGCAATATCAAAATAATCATAAAATCAATAAACTATATATTTTTATCAATAAAATCAAATATGCATTGAAAAAGCATATTTTAATCGTGATCTGTTAAAAAATGTGCAATTCAAAATGTTTAATTTTAATTTTTAAACGATGCGCCATTTTAATAATTTTTTTTAAAACCTTTATTTGTATATTTTATATATTGGGATAAATTATATTAAAATATAACAATAAAAAGGATTTCTCCAAACACCAGCTAAATAAAATATCAATCCTTTGGACATTTTTTACCATCTTCTTATGTTCTATTTCACCAATATATTTGATTTGTAAAAAGATTTTTAATATATAGATTCTGTTTTAGAAGCCATTAGCAAATATTTATAGGTGAAAAATAGTTTCCAAAATATAACACCTAGATTAAATAAATGATAGACTTCATGTGGCACCGACCTCAATGTATCATAAACAATCCAGCTTGAGCTTTTTGTATAAGCTTAGATATTTCAAAAAGTAACATTTTTATAAATCTATATCTATTCTTATGCACTTAAGAAACGAAAAATTTATATCATTACTGTTTTTAACTAAATTTTTTTAAAAAGCCTATGAATAATAAATTCTTTAATCATATATTCTGGTTCTTATTAGTTCGGAGTATCTCTTTAATTATAAAAGAAAACAAGTGCATCAAGCGATTCACTAAATTTCATGATTATTGTGTATAAATAACTTTACAAAATTGAATATTGCTTATTTTTTTAGATTATAAATCAATTCAATCCATAGTTGCCTCAATGACATTTTATTGACTGGTCAAAGAAAACGCTTCTTTTTTTTATTGATCCTTTGTTTTATCTAATGATATATTCTCGCATTATTTAGATTGAATTCAATTGTATTGTTTAATTTTGTTATTATAGTCTAAAGTGCACATCTTGTTATTATGTAGAAGTATTTCTTTCCCTTTTTGAGATTTAATAATACCACCATCCGGCCGTTATTTCGTTATAATTTCAATATACATTTTGAAATAAATTTAAATCGCACCTAAAAATCGGAAATGCTGTGCATGTCTACGAAAATTAAGCCAAGAAAGTACTATGATATTTAGAAGCTACTTTTTAAATAAGTTGATGAAAAAGTAACTCCTAGACAATAAAATCGGTGTGATTTAAAAATAGTAAACAAGTGTATTTTATGTTCTCGATTTCGAAAATCTCGATTTTTCTTATCACACAGATATCAAGGAAATCGTTTTTTGCCGCCTTTTTATCTATTGTAATCAATCCACTTTTTATATGATGAAATCATTTCTGGATTTGATCTCAATGATGTAAAGGAATGTAAATAGCTTGAATTCGATGTTTAAATTAACATAAAATTTAATATGTGCTTTAATCTTGATTTATTTTTATTAAAAAATATTATACTGTGATTTAAAACCAGATTATATTAAAATCATTATTTTTAAGAAAAACTTGATATGTTTTTATAGAAAATATTGGAAATTATATAGTTATTTTTCTGAAGGAAATCTTTGTTTTTATATCAAAAAAAATTATCATTTTTGATTTCTAAAATATAATGATTTACATTTGGTCAATATAAATTTACATTTGTGCCCAATTTATATCTGTATTTTTCCCAATAAAAAGTCGTAAGAAATTTTAAAGTTTTATAAGACGTAGTATAAGAATTACCAGAAGCTCAAGAAAAAAAGGCACATATTATAATGAATAAATCATACTATGAAATACTCTTTTTGCCGAAGAAATGTAGCCAGAAAGAAATTAAAAAAAAATATCGCGAATTAGCCTACCAGTATCACCCAGATATGAAGAATGGAAATCTTATGGATTTTACGGAAATACAATGCGCATACAGAATTTTAAAGGATAAAAAGATTCGTGAATTTTATGATTGGTTTGGAAGTAAAGGAATTGAGCATGCAAATAGCGATAGAAATATATTTTTATACTCTAGATTATTTTGTTCGAGAAATATCATCGCGATAATAATCAGTATTTTTTCAGCTATACTAATTATAACATCTCTTCCATTATTTATATTACTGCAGCAAAATTCGATCATAAGCGTATCGTTTTCAGCGGCTTACATTCCATTCATAATCCCCTTCTTGGCTTTGCTACTTTTATGGATTAAATCATGTAAAGAGTTAAAGAAAGCCTCGAATGATTACTCATATGAAATAACCAAGTTTTTAAATTGGATAGCAAAAATATATTTATGCCTGTTACAACTGATATTAATGTTATTAATTATTGATGGTTATTTAGTATTGGAAAAAGGAACCTTTTTAGGGCCATATTTTTGCATTGAGCTTATCGATATCTTCAAGCTCGTTTATAATATGAGCTCTACAGATTTAAAGCATGATAAGCGGACCATTCATCATTTATTACAAGCCTTTTTGTATAGACTAGCAATAATGTGTGTGTTTATACTAAAAATATCCGTTAAAATGAAAGTTTTAGTAATATTTGCAGCGTTTTCCCTGTTATTTATGCTTAAAGTCAAAAGAAAAGATGTCAAAGAAAAAATAATTGTAATCAGCGTTCTAGGATGTTACATTATTGGTTGCTACAGTTTTAATAACTTGATGATAGATGTTATTTTGAGGTTATTTCTTCTGATACCATTCAGCATAAAGACTATTATTCTAGTTAATATAGTGGGACGATGGATGAAGGCACTACCGACATCAATATGGCTTAGGCAAAGCATGATACCTTATAATAAAATTTAATTTTTTTTGTTTATATGATACTAAAATATGCTACACTATCGAATTATATCATAAAGCCTTACAACAAAAGTCAACAATAATACATGTGTAAAAAATGCGATTATTTTATCCACAAAGTTTTTTTCTTCAACAAGAATATATTCACAGTGTAATATAAAATGAGAAAAATTGTATTCAATAGGAAAAGTTTAATATGTAAATTCCTTTTTAGAAATATAAAATTTAACCATTTTTATGCAATAAATATATAAATAAGTGTAAAAAATTCTAATTTTTAATTTATTATATAAAAATAACGCTGAAAATAATTTTAACAATTCATTGAGTTTAATTTAGAATATCCAATATAATAGTTTCAAATTCAAAAGATGTATTATAATGTGACTAAATCACATAAAAATAAATTCTGGTTCATTTTTTAGGATCATGTTGAGCTTATCATCAATTTTTTTTGTGCTGCCATTCAAACCTTGAGTGTACGTTTTTATCTAAATTTTCATGATTTAGAGGAAGCTGATGTACCCCGGTTATTATCAACTTTACATAAATTTGTTCACATTATTCTTGTATGATTCAAGTCTAGAGATACAAATACTATTAAAACAAATTTAAAATATATGGTCAGGTTGTTTTATTAAAATTCGGTAAATTAGAGTGATAAAAGATTCATTATTTTCCAGTTGCTATTATACACAACATAATTTAAAGGGTTTTAAATGTACAATCAAAGTGTGTGTTTTGAGTATTTGTGTTTACTAAAAATGCCATATTAATTTTTTATAAAGTCCTGTTTTTTAAGTTTTTAATATAACATATATTAAAATTCTTTCTGATATTTTGTTGGAATTACGGTGAAAATTCAAGAAATAAAGTATTAATACAATAGAAATTTATTTCTTTGAACAGTCTTATATTTTTATAGGTATTCATTCCTACGAGCTTTCAATTTAAAATTCTTTTTATTTACATAATATCAAAGATATTTTTTTAATACTAAACAACTTGATATGTTAAACTTGTTCCACTGTTTTATTAAAATTTTAATTTGAAGCAAAATATGATTTATGAGGTAATTTAGATTATTTTTCCTAAAATATAATGCATCTTCGACACACGAATTTCTTGAATAGAAACTAAAAGCCTTGAAGGAATCGCAAGTTTTTTATAGAAGTGAAGAAACGTGTGTTAGGGTAGATTTAAACTTATGAGAAATATAAAGCACAGGGCAGAAAAAAGGTTTTTTTTGCCAAGAATAGATATTGTACCTGGTCCAGCTTTAATACACTTCTTTCCTTTTGAATTTAAAAACATCATATAAATACAATATACAGAATATTGTAAATTAATTTAATATATAAAATTACAGACTATAAACAAGTTATTTTATTTCCGATATATATCACATACATTCCATGATTTTCTATATTTTTACCCATCTTACTTGCCGAAATGTATTATTTTACAATTATTTATTTTATTGTTTTAAAGATACCCGAAATTGCTGCTTGAATAGACTATATCTGGAAATAAATACAATAATCCACAAACCCTATTAAGAATAGTAAGTTTAAAATAGACACTCCATTTTATTTTACAAATGAATCGTTGATGTGCACATTTAGATTGTAAAATTATAAATGTTTACACATATAGATAATATTTCATCTCATTACAAGATTTCTGTGAGCATTAATTTCCACTTACTAATATTTCAGCAAAAAATAAACATCTATGCAATTTAACACCGACTAATTTTTATATACAAAAGTAATTTTTAGACATAAATATTTTCATATGGAAACCAAAATTATTTGAGATTTAATTTTTTTACATGCAAGAATATTTATTATCTTACTTAAACACAATATACGCTTAGTCGGCTTTTTTGCCTTTGTTTCTATACTAATTTAAGGATCATTTTTGAAGAAAACTTTATTTGGTAAGCACATAATTTACTAGTAAATTTTAATTTATATGATTTTATGCAATTTTCTAATATTTCTAAGCGCTGATGAGCATTATACACATGATAACTCGAATAGAAGTATTATTTTTTTTAGGAACTCTAAGATCTTAAAAACATAAAAAAAATATTACAGTAATCACTGCCTCAATAATCACTGCCATATATAATACAATACAGCTAATCACAGGCTTTCCGAGTTAATTGAGTCTATGTGTACTTATTACACAAATACAAAACTGACTATAATGTCACCTCTATAGATCTAATCAACTCTAAACCGTATAAATCACGCCAAAAAGTATTCATTACCATGTTTTATATGCTATATGATACGCTATAAATCTAATAAAGCTTTTTTACTTAATTGTTTATCGCCGATCATCATGTCCGCTCAATATTTTTTAAGAAAGGTTTTAATAAAATTTACAGGTGTATACAAACACAATAAAGGAACAATTCAGAAATAAAGAGATAAAATCTTAATATTCAAACAGTCAACTTTTTTTTGAAATTAAAAAAACTTAAAAGTAATTTATATTAATTACAAAAGCTCTTGAATAAAGGATCCTAGTATTTTATACATTTGAAGTATTTTCTTTATATTTAAACAACAGCATATGTGAAAATAAATTTAAATGAACAATCAAACATAGAAATGTTGATGTATATAATCGAATCATAAAAAAATACATACTGCAGCCGACAGACCAGGGAAAGTGCGATAATTATAATTAAATGTGAGGTATAATAATTATAAACGCTCATTGATTTTTTTATAGGCATTATAATAGTATTATTTATGAAATATAGACCTTAAGATGTTTTTTTTCATTGATTATTAAACCTATATTTTATAATTTTTAGATATGCTTAATTTCACTTCTTATCACACCGGTTTTTATGTTAAATGCAAGGTTTTGTGATCATAAATACTATTTATATCTTTACTTTTAAATTTAAACAAAAAAAATTGTGAATGTTTGTATAATATTTCAGCATTTTAGTATTTAATTTAACATAATATATAATTTATTTGTTTTTTATGATAATTAGAGTAGCGTAAAACATATTGAATAATTTAATTTGGTACATTTTCATTTATAGTGCAATTTACAAGCTTTTAAAAATCCGTTACTTTGAAATTAGCATGCCATTATATATAAATTAAATATAAATAACTTGATAAAAAGATTATTGAGATTTAAATATTGCCATCTTTCCTATATTCGTGGAATATAAAGTTTCATTCTTTACAGTCAAAATCAAAAGATGTATCATATAATACCTCTCTATGGTAGATTAAACGTAAATTTTTACAAAAAAATAAAGCGCCTTCGCTTCCGTTCATTAGTCTTTTTAAGCATCAATCTAAAAAGATATAAAGAGAAAATTAGACCATGTTGAGAGTGATATTATTTTACCATAGTTGTTTTCTAATTCGAATATATAAAAATTTATATTTGTATGAATATTGTGTTCATTTATTTGGTGTAAAGTTTCTACATGCAATTATCCACTTTATATTTTTCCATAAAATTTAATCGTAAAAGATATTTTTCATTCCAAAAAAGGTATTTCAGAAACCAAATACGATTATTCCTCATATTTATGTATTTGTATAAATTCATTAATAAAAGCTTTTTTTGTGATTCATGCGAACCCTATACATGAGTTAAATTTCAAAAAATATATAATCAACATATTTGGATTTATTATGCGAAAATGTTGTATTTCGTGTTATCCGATTTAGTCTAGTGTGCACTTCTACCTTTTACGTGTATGAATCAATAAGTTAGCTCTATAAAATAATGATAATCTAAGTTTGGGTGAATAAAATGGGTTCTTAAACTAATATGTTGAAAGTCCTATCCTCTATGAAAAATACAAAAATCTTATGCCTTTATATTTTTTTGCTGTATGCAAGAAATCGCTTTGTTTTTTGAACCAATAATACAAAACAAAATACATTTTGAGTGGATTTTGTTGTAAAAAGGATAATTTTTTGACCTTTCTCGAATAAAAAAAATATCCATCATGTACAAAAATTATTCAATATATTTTAGAAGTATATGATTACGTTCAAATTATATTAAAAGGCAGCTATAGTGCATTAAATGAATAAAAACCGGAGTAGTTGTTTAAAAAGGTATTTCGGAAATAAAATATAGATAAGTTCTTATAAAAAACAGCATTTTATTTTGAGTGTCATAGATGAAAAAGGGTTTGGATTATTCTTTCTTTAAAAACTTATTTCGAAGAATCTGAATGTGCATAAAAATGTTGTTAGATATAATTTTGAGCAAAATACACTGCTTTTTATAGGCTATACCTGTAGAGTTTTTATTGTTTTGATCATAGAAGAGGGCTGCATATATACAGCATGCCATTTTTTGAAACATTAAATAATTTTAAATAGTATATTGTTTATTATAGCAAAACTGTATATATTCAACGAACTTCTCATACAATAGACCAAAATTTTTGTAGCCATTATATAACAGCTATTGTGTTTGGAATATTATTTTTGAGTTAATAAATATCATTTTTCAATGAAATATTACGCCTTCAGGGCTATAATTACTCCTTATACAGAAATTTAGATTTCATTCACAAAAACACGGAAATATTCTATTCAACCATATATAATCCTTTATATTTTCTATAAACTGTATTTATGTTCTATTTCCCCTAAATTCGATTTTTTTTTTGCTTTTATCGTGAGTGAAGGGTACATTACAAAAATTATATTCAGATTGTTCTCTTATATAAAAAAAGAAATCGCATTAAAAACTTTATCTAAATATTTATAAATATTATGTTCATGGGCTTGTACACATATTTATAAATGTGACATCATATAAATATGTTTTCAGATCATTTTTATTTAAGATCTTAAATTCATGCCAAAATATTTTGCCTTTATTTCTTAAGACTAGAATTATAATTTTTAAAAAGAATAAAAACAAAAATTTACTGAGATAAGGAACAGAAATATTATTTCCAAAAGTGTTTGGATTTATATTATGGTTTAAAAGCTAGATGATTGTTTTCATAAACTATTTTAAGCTAAATTATAAATTATTCTTATTTTTTACCTTAGGAAATTTCATTTGGATGTTAAATGAGATTCATCATTTTTAAAAATCCATAGTTTTTGTTTTTATTTATTCAAATATTTTATTTACAAAAACTTAAGGCTTATTTTATAAATTACATTGATTTTTTAGAAATATGTTGTAGCTTTGAACTCTAAATTTGTTTTTGTGTTTTTTATAATCATAATTTTAGGTATTAATGATTTTTTTCGGATCCGATTTTGCCTGAGGTTACTCTAATGAAAAATTTATAATCTGTTTTTTTCATAATAAATGTATATTGATTTTCAATCACCAATAAACAAACAAATATAAATGATAGAACGCATTTCCATCTAACTTAATTTGTTATTGCTGGAAAAATATATCGGTTTTTATATATAAATAATTTTCTTATAGAAACAAAAATAGTTTCATGACAGCAATTTTTTTTAACACCTTTGAAGAAAAATTTCGATTCCGAAAAGATAGAATGCATTTATTAAAATATATGATCAAAAAATAATAACAAATGAGCTTTGATCTAATAAAAATCGAACTATACCACAAAAACTTATGTATTCTTTAAAGATTTCTTTTTCGTACAAATTTCACATTAGATATAATTATTGGTTACAGACTCAAAATAACAATTTAAGCATTTTTATATTACTTGCAATTCAATTTTACACCCCATATTTTATCTTAATGCAGCAAATTCATACAAACGAGTTGAATATAAAATTTAAAACCTCTTTAATAAATATATTAACGCTTTTAACACAAAAATTTATTTAAAACGTATGTAATTATCGCCAAACCAATGGGGGAAAGATAATAACACCTACGAATATAAAATAACCCATGAATTTATACCATGATTGTGTATTTTATTTTAATATAAGTCAAAGTTGAAGTAATTGGGGTTTATATAGTTGGTATGAATCGTATGGCATATAAAATATTTCTGAATTCAAATGGGATAAATAATATCGAATTGGATTAGCAAAAAACGAATTTTCACTGCGGATATGATCGAGATGATGATTTTGTAGACTCATGTAAATTGGGGATTGGGAGAATCTGAAAATATTGATCCAGTCCCTACAAAAAAAACCCTTATGCCAATATATAAACTATCAAGATTTAAGAAAAAAATTATAAAAAGCTTTATTTTTTGACAAAAACATTCGCTCTCTAATTAAAAATTTTTTAAAAAGTGAAGAGCATGTAAATTGTCATTAAATATAATTAACATGAAGGGGTATAATGTATATGCTTAAAAGAAGTCTATGGTGAATTTGAACCTGTACTATTGACTGATATTCAGATGATCACTGTCTAGATGATACGGCTTATAAGCAAATCATTTATAGATAAAATAATAAATTTAGCAATAATATCTGAATTTTATCGGTTGAATAACTCTTAAATTACAATAAATTTTCATAAATAAGAATAAATATTTGGAAAAAAAGCCAGTTAACATAAGTAAATTAAAAATAAAGATATTGAATGGTGCCCCGAAAAAATTATCTGTGCTTTAGAAAGGTATAATCATTTTGAGATAGTTTATATCATATTTTATATATGACTATATGTCAAAAAAGTAAGGGGATCATAAACTAAACACAGTTTAATATTCAAACAACATAAAATGACCATTATATCAAGGCTAATGTCTCAGATTACTTTAACTGAAAAAAAATATCATTACTTTGAGTGGAGGAAAACTGTTTTAAATACTCGTTAATACCTTAAATTGTGATAATTTTTTTATAAGATCAAATAGTATAAGCTTTTTTATTATATAGAGCAGATTTTTTTATTTTCTGAAATATTATGAAGAAAAAATTGGCAGAATTTAGTTTCTAAAACATGATATAGAAGTAGCTAAAATCATAAAATATGGCATGAATGAATATGAAAAAGTAAAATTTTGATTAAAAAAATCTTTCATTGGTTTTATAGATATACGCGAAAAAATATAATAGGATTACCTCTGAAAATTTCAAGATACATGTCTAACAGTTAAATAAAAACAGACGTGAAGAACTTTGATACTCTTTTTTGAAGTTTATTTTGGGACTTAGAACTGATTATGATCAAGAAGAGAAGTAAAAATTTTCCAAAACCTTTATATTAAAAATTATATGACTTACTTGTGAATTTGTATTAAAGTATTATTTTCGATTCCATATCCACCAGGCATAAATAATTTTTAGCATTTATTTATTTAGTATTATCTGCGAATTAAGATAAGTATTTTATGATCGGTTTAGTTTAAAAGACGAGAGATATTGATGAAAATGCAAGAGAAGTTGATATAACCAAGTATGTAGCTATAATTTTCACCCGGGTAATCAATCACGATATATTTGAAGAGAAAATATAACATAAAAGGGCTAAAATTAACTCATACATAGAAAGATTTACATCTTTTAGTTCCCTAAATCATAAATTCTAGTATAAAACATTAATTTTTTTCTAAAATGACGCTCTGTCTGATGTAGATAAGCATTTAAGCAACAAACATCATTTATACTAGTATAAACATTTTTAGTCGCAATTTTTTTCTAAAATATAACCCCTTAATTATAGATTAGTATTTTAGTATTTTAAAACTTCTAAACTTCAGATATCCTGTTTCAAGGTGATTTATTTATTAATTAAGTTATGTAAAAATCATTATATTCGACAATTATTATAGTATGACATCTTGGCGAATATACTTGGTTTAATTTTTAATGTAAAACAAGAAAAATATCATATGTAATGACTTAGAATGAAGTGGTTACAAAATCACATAAAAATATGTTAAATAGTTAAAGATCCCGGACGAAGTAGAATCATACATGCAAGCTTTTCACTCCGCAAGACGCTTAAACTCCTCTCATTTCAGAGAAGAAGAGCAGTTGATGAAGATAGATCAAATGAAGGTGTCGAGAGATGCATAAAGAAGTAATGCATAACTCCAAATGGGCTGACCCGCATAAATAGATAAAATTGATAAAAAGAAACCTAACCCTCAACAAAAAATTATTTACATTCATTATAGAAAGTAAAATATTTTTATAAACATAATAATTCGTTTAATAAATAAAATAAAACTATTCTAGCAAAAATAATTTTAAATGGAACTTTTTTAGATTTTTTACATATTATTACTAACTTGTAATGTATAAAATTTAATAAGATTTTGCAAAACATTTTTCTTAATATAGCACTATTTTCATGATAAAAATACAGTGCATTAGTGTTCGATATTCTTGTGATGTATCTAAAAATGACGGTTCGAATTTATATATTGCTTCTCTAAGTCTTTTGTACTTTTTAAACACTATTTTTTCTCGCCCAAAGTTCTTAATTCTTATTTTTTTATATATGCGTTAATTTCTTTTCTAAGCGTTCTTTTTTAGCTTTTTACTTTTTTTCTCCTTTAAATGTGCATTGAACTATTTTCTATTTCAGAAAACTAAATTGAAATGGATATATTAGTTTCATAAATCAACTAATCTTATTCAATGTGAAAATAATATAAATATGTTGTGATGTCTAAATAATTGTAAAAACGATATAATATTAGATTAAATCAAAACTTGATTTTTATATTAAAAAAAAGCTATATGATGATTTATAAATATTTTACGATAAAAACATTATATTGAACTAGTAATATTCAATTCTAAACGGAATTCATATATTATTATATTCAATGCTCAATGCATTTTTCTTTTTCAAATGTTTGTTTCCAAAACAGAAAAATTATCTAGGCTGTTTCAGAGATCCTAAGATATAATTTTCTAAAAATACTAAAAATTCGACTAGAATTATAAAAAATTCTAAATTATATAGGGATATAAAAATATATAATACTGGTGGTAAATAAAGAGGGAAATTATGGGGGATGGTAAGAATATTTTTAAAGTTGAAAGCATAATTAGCGAATTTATACATTGCTATAATCAAACTTCAAAAATACCATCATTTAGATATAAAATATTTTTACTTTCATGAGCTTACTAAATGCTTCAGTTTATATATCTATTTAAATAAAGATGGTCTTTTAACGTGCTTTAACTTAATTTTTTACGGGTATTTCAATACATTTTAATTTGTGCGTTATAGTTATAAATTAGTCTGTTCACCATCATCTGGTTTATATATGTAATTAAAACGTAAAAATTTACATTGATATGTCGCTTGAAATTCTATAAGTTTTGTAAAATATTTACAATGTTATGAATACACATCTTGATATGGGTACCCTATGTGGCTCTAGTATTCGAGAGAATTTATCATTTCTAATGGATTCCGAAACAATTTATTCATAAATAAATTGGCTTTCATTTATATAGTCACAAATACGAAGCATTCATTTTCATTCAATATCATAGTAAAATCACACAATTCAAAATTATCAAATTACTGTACTAATGGCATGAAAATAATTAAGGTCTAAAGATTTCAATATAAACTTGTTTAAGAATTCTAAAAAGGCAAATAAACCAATTACTTCACTACAGCTAACTAAAACGATGTAGTTTAAAGAATGTTTGAATACTAAGAACTCAAAAATACATATAAAAGAGAAAAATAACTGACCATCAATTCATAAATTAGTTTTTTAATATAAAAAAAATTGCACCAAAATTCAAAGCATTATTTGGTTCGAAACACCAAACTTTTTGTTATCTGCATCGATTTTTTCTCATAAATATATTTTATTTCTCAAGGTTTTTATATGGTATATACATAAGCAGATTAATAATTTTAGTACATATATCTCATAATTAACAATTAACTAGATTTTATTTATTATATGTCTTATCTAGAAGATTTCTGTAATTTATTTATATTTCAAATTTTTATTTCTTTTTATTTCATTATGCGAAAATATCAATGTTTTTTTATCCTTTATTACTAATAGTAAAACACTTCAAAAAAGCATTCAAATGTATACAATTACGTATAATTTGCGATTAAACAAAAACAATACCTCTGAAAAGAATTTTTCATATGATTGAAACTCCAAATACATGCTTTATACATCGATATAATTTTTTGATATTTATTATCGCGACTCTCATATAATTTATATAATGATTTCCGCGTCTAATTAAAGAAAACAATTTTGTTTGAAAAATATGGAAATGCGAAATTTTTCTAATTTTTGAGTATTGAGTCTAAAAATGATCGATTTAATTTAATGTTCAGTGCCTGGTTTACATATAAATTGCATTTGCTTTTTTTGGTTTTAGACTACTTTAGTTCAGAAAAACTGTAGATTGCTCTATAGGAAAGTTTGATAATATGTGATTATATAAATCATCAGTAAAATCATACATTCAAAATTTGATTTTTTAAGGCTATATTATTCAAGTTTTATTTTCAATTTTTTGTTTTGTGTATTCTGCGTTGGTATTTCAGCCATTTAATATGCCAGATGCACCGAAAAGACTATATTTTATCAGAAAAATATAATTTATTTTTAGACACATAGCCCAAATATAGCTAATTCAAGTAAAAGGTTTTGAAGATAAATAACCCAAACATAATTACACTAAAATCTTATGCACATTTTTTCATAATTTCTATTATATAATTATAATACTTAATTCTAAAATATTTCTGAAAAGGATTTTATTCTTGAAACAGAAACGAAATAAATTATAAAAAAATTTTCATGGTTTAATTTCTATGCACTCTGAATAAAACATGATTCCAACCTTCTTTAATTCTTATATTTTGCTTTTTAAGTAGATTATAGAGATGCCTGTAAAACAAATAAATTTTGTTAGTGTATTAATTCTTCTAGTTTGTCAACCAGTTCTTCTAATTTATGCTTTGAATTTATATTTTAAATGCTTTTGAACCAGAAAAATATAATGTTTATGTGAGCTTGATTATAATAAAAACCAAGTCAAATTTTAATTTTAACCCGCCATTTTTATATCCAAAAAAGCGAATATCAGCTTAAAGTCTTCAATTTTTAAATATATTTATAACATCTCAATACAGATTCCTTTGAAATCGCAAAGATCTTTGGAATTAAAATTTTTCTCCAATGAAATATCATAGATCTATAGAGATGACGTACTTTTTATAAGGTTATTTCAATTTGAAAATATTTATCATATAACTGAAATTAATTTCAGCCTATCAGGAAAAATAGGGCTTTTTTATTGAGGTGGTTTCTAAATAATATATTATAATATTTTGTTTGAAAAATAGATAAATAATTACATCATATTAAAAGGCAAACGAAAAAATATCAATGAATTATATAAATATTTTCTAATAATGGGCGCAATATATAAATTGTCTATAAAACAATTTTATATACTCTATTATGAGCTGATTAGCCATTTTTTATAACTATACCATGTATACACCTTTTGTTTCAATAAATAAATCATTAAAATTTTTAAAGATTCTAATAAGTTCTTTTTATTAAAATTACATGTAATATAAGTAGAAAATAAACTCTTGTAACAAAAATTTTAAATTAGTATTTGACTTATTCGCGATTATTTTAATCATATAAAATTCCATAATAGCAACTTTATCAATCAAAATTGTTTATTACGATATATTATCTTTTTTATATTTTTAAAAAACAATTATCTACTTAAATAAACAAAATGATAATAATATAGCCAAGAATAATATTAAAGAAGCGCTAAAGAAATAGTTTTAGATATTTACCGAAAATAAAAAAATGTTTTTTGGCATTTTAAAAACTAATCTGAGCTGCTTTATGGCTTATTTTATTTTTATAATCTCATAATTTTTTTCCAGCTCTATATATATTTGCACCCATTATTCTAAATACTTAATTTTAACATATATTTTCCTATGAAATATATAATTGTTAAACTTTTTCAGTATAAAAATTTCTAGATTCGGTTGCTTTTCAACTAGAATCTAAGCATATTGGAAATTTTATATATGATTCATCAGAAATCTTTTGATGATAAAACAAAAAATTGTAAGCTTACAGATAAAAAAGACAAAAATTCATTTTTTTCTAGGCATATTTCTGAGAATTTCATTTTTTTGTATGATTTATATGTTTTATTTTACACATTTATGCAACTACTCAGTACATGAACTCTGCAACATTTTGAAAGAAACTAATGACATAAAAAAAATAAATTTTTAATTAGAAAAAATTTATCTTGTGCATTATATCCTTTTATATATTTACAATCATGCTCGGAAAAGAGATACTGCTATAACAAAACCCCGTAAATATTAATTATATATGTATTTTGTTTTTAAGCTGCTTTTTTAAGATTATATATAATGTTTTTGGAATTGGTAATTTAAACATCACAAGTTAAAAAAAATGTTGAAAAGTCATTACTGGTCAATTTAACATATGCTCATTCACGTAGCTATTTTATTATGGCAAAAGATAAATTAAGTAAAAAAAAATTTAGAAATTTTTTTATCATTTTTAATATTATAATTAAAATGCAGGTTTTTTTTAAACATGCATAATTAAAATTTCAAGTGATCATTAAAATATACGCTATTACAAAATTTTTATATGTGAAAATATATTATAAAGTCACGATATCTAAAATTTATAATTTTATCTATTGTCGATTTCTATTTGTCTATGGTTAAAAATAATTACTGTTTAGTAAAACAAAGTATTTACAGATAAGAATCTGTTTTAAAAAAAATAAGGTTCAGAGCCAAAAAGTAGCATACAAAATGATATATCTCTAGCAATTCTTACAAATCACAAATATTTAAATGTAATATATATGATTGTGTGTTTTCTTTCATTATACCTATATGCTTTTGTTTTTAAGCCTATATTTTATTTTACTTTTTTTTGTTTACTTGCGAATTACTTATGATTGCTTTACATGTCAATATGATGTATATCTTTTATACACAATACATCTTACATCTATTCCTTATAAGCTTTTACGTCTAAGGCAGATATTTTTACGATTTTTAACAATAATATTGTGTTGCATATGTTTTCGTTCGCATCCCATATCCAAAAACTAGAGCATATAAAAAAAAGTGGTGTTTATGCATGAATATTTAATTTGTATAAAACTAAGATTATGCTATCATTTACGTAAAAAATGGAAAAAACTATAAATTAATACAGGAAATCTATTTATTGCTTCACAATTTTCATCACCCATAATTTTTTTAACTTTGATTTTTATATTTGTTTAATAGGTAATTATTTGATTTAAAATATGCTATTTCTATTATTGCTATAAGAAAAATGATAAAAGCTCTTTTTTTATAAAATTATGTACACAGATACCATAATGTAGTAAATCATCGCCCGTGTTATTTAGAAGTATTTACCTGTTTTTTTGCATCTTCGATATATGATTTATCAAAGGAGCTAGACCATAAAAATCAACAATTGTCCCAGAAATATAAAAGTAAACATCTAGATTTAGCACAATATCTTATTTACAAATGATAAGTTAATAAAAATCAACTTTTAATTATAAATATAATATAGAAGTCCAATAATTATATAATCACCATTGCAATCTTTATTTGTATTTATCGTGTAAAAATATATCTTGCAATATCATTGTCCGAAAATCATGTAATCATCTAATAATATTTTTTTTGATAAGCTTAGTTATTGATAATCCACATCAATGAAAATCTTTTTATAGATGTCTTATGAATTACTAATTTAAAAATTACAAAAATTAAAAATGAAATGCAAAAGCAAATAGACTGCAATTTTAGAACTAAAATGCGTAGAAAATATTAGATTGCTTAGTATATTTCGATATATTTTTATTTTTCGATGCCAAAATTTGGATTTCTTATGAAAACAACTTAATTTTATACTTTTCTATTTCATGCTCTAAAAACTATTTTCTGTATATTCTCTATACATTTACTGTGATTTTTCCAGAACTAATACGGTTCAATTTAAGTTCAGCTGCTTGATTTTCAACGGTTTTCCAGCATACATATATACGAATTGCATTATTTTGAGGCCTTTCTAATCGGAAGTCGTATCAACCTATTTATATTTCAAAAAACTAGTTAAAAAATTAAAAGGTTGGTTATTCATTTTTTTATAAGTTTTATGTTTATTAAATATAAAAGAAGTATAGGATTAAAAAAACCTTCTAGATATGATTTAAACGCATATAAATAGGCTTGAAATCATCATAGTCTGTATTATTGAATTTTAAGACATATATCTATTTCTATTGCGATGAATAAGTAATGCTTATAACATATTTACAGGCGACAAGCAAGCTAAACTTTTTTTTACCTGTGCACACTCAAGAGCACCTAAAACGTAAACTAAAAGATAAAGAGTTATGTATATCTATACTTTTTCTAATGCTACTTTTATATTTTTTTATTTACATCTTATATTCTATGTTTTTAGGGTTGATTTTTTTTGTTTTCATATTTTTCTATCAGTTTAAGCTTGCAACATTTAAACTTGTATATATTCAAGTTATATATTGTGTTTTTCGAAAGCCAAACAAAATCCTATATCAAGATTCAAAAAATATTTTTTAATATATTCAATTATAATGCCTTTTTCATTGTATTCTTTGTAAAATTGATCAACTACTGTGTGTTTATATGTTTTATCTAATTTAAATATTCTATATTTTTTTAAAGTTACAAATAAAATACTATAAATATATTCTTATAAAAAAGTGATATTTTCTGAAATAACAGTAATTAAGGAAATAAAATCTAGAAAATGTTAGGATATGTTTACATATTGAGCTTATTAAATTAATAATATCGTCGAGATGATTTATATTCTGGATTTAAATTATAAAAAAAGAATATCAGATTTACATTTTATAAATTTTTTAGTACACTATTCGAATTATTATGTGACTAATAAATTCTAAGCGATATGTTAAGGGATAAAAAAGTTATATAGTTTATAATATTGCTAAAATAATATAAAGTGTTGTTTATGGATTTTAAATAACCGCGAAAATACGGAATGAATGTAAATAGATTAAAAAATAATTACAATAAATATACACTTAGTTTATAAATATGCTTTTTGTGCTCTTAAATCAACATATTCGCCAAGTAAGTAAAAAACCATCAAACCCTTTTCTCAATCTTGTTCTATATTACTAAAAATATTGGCACACTATAACGAAAATAAATGACTATAAGATAAATGTTTATAATAAATAACTTATCATATAAAATATAATAGATATATATTTATTATTTAACATAAGAAATGTACTTACGATTATGTAAATGATTATATTTAAACGTTTTATTCGTTTCAGCTTCCTTAGAAGCCTATTTAAAAAGAATCACATTTTATGCTAAAAGTATATAATTTTCATTACTCACGTAAATAATAACATTTCTATATCTTAACTACCTTTTTCCAAATACTTTTAGGTAAGTTGCAGGCAAATGATAGAGTAATATTGTTAAAATATATAAAAAAATAACAATTTTTGTTTTTTTAACAAAAATTAGGTAAAAACCCCCAAATATTCAGAATTATGTCTTTAGTTGACAGATATAAAATTTTAGGATTTCTAAATATTTTATAATGAACGCAGTTGTGATTTGGCGAGATTGAAATCAAATTTTACGCTATCTAAAAAATCAAGTAATAAATATATAAAATTAATGAATAGTAAAAATGTAGTTAGAAACGCCACAAATAATACTTTAAATTCTGTAAAAGACTTCAAATAAACGATATTTTGGCTTTTTAGAAAATTCAATAATAATAGATTTTATACGGGAGTATTTACATCTTGTCATTGACATTTTCGAAAATCAATCTAAATATTCAAATTAAAATTTTTTATCAAATATAAATATAATCAAAAACAAAAGAAGTTTTTATATTTTAAAGGTTTTAAGACGTAGCATTCTCGGTTATACTCAATGTTTTCTACGCTCAGGTAACATATAAAATTGATAAACACTTTTATCGGTTTTTTATACAACAGAAAAACTTCAGTATTGTTAAATTACCATGCGGAAAATGACTTAGACATAAAAATTTAATTGCATTTAACAAAAAATTTGACATTTTAGTATATGTATTCTTGCAAAACATTAACATAATTCGTTGTAAATCTTTAAAATATGCGTCTAACATTATGAAATCCGTGGTATATCTCACACATGATATATTTCATATAAACTAACAAACTACGTTTCTAAAAAAACTATTATCTATTATACTGAATATAATAAGACATTCTTTATTTCTTTAATATATTAAAATATATATTATACTCGTATAATTTTTTTTTCCAATAAATTTAAGCATCTTATATACTTTAATTCTTTTTTTTAAATTATTTGTGAACTTATTACACAATTTGAATATCTTTTCTACATTTTATTTATTATCTTTATGAATTTCTTTCGTTCAAGTTTTTTATTTTCAAAAATACTTTTGTATACTAACTTTCCATGAGAAATATCATAGCTTCATAAATTTTTAATACCCTAGAAATTTTTAAACACAAATAATATATGAAATAATTCATTTCGATCCATATAAAATCATAAAAAATCATATACGTGCAGAGGATTGAAAAAAAAACGTGCTTGATTTCACAAAATGCAAAATACAAGTACTGATGTCATTTAGTATATATAAAAAAAGACTGAACTTTTTTATAAAATGTTGACCTTTGCAATATATGAAAGCATATAATAATTTGAATATTTCATTTTGTATCAGATCAAAAAACAAGACTAAAACATCCTCAAATCATATGGAAAAAAATAGTTGTATTAATTGATATACACTAATTATTCTGACTTAAAATTTAAATAATGATGGTTGTATAATTTATATTTATTTAAACATCACCTACTAAAAGTCCTTATATAATTATAATTTATGATTGAACGTGCCAATAAAAAAAAATGTGCTTATTTTATTGTTTTATAATAGCATGTAAATATATTTTCTTATAATTGTTTTATTTATTTTGATTTTGGTCCCCAGTCATCATGATTGATGTCTAGAATTCTAGGGATCAAGAGCATGCTTCCAAAATGCCGCAAGAAGCTTTTAATTTCAAAATCCACAAATTCCAATTTTTTTAAATTTTGTTGCATCCCTGTTAATGAATGGATCAAAATTCTGATTAATACATCAGTTAGATTTATTTGACTGGCAGGTGGCTCTGTATTAAATCTTTCAGTTTCAGTCAATATGATCTCTTTTGAGGTTTCATAATCTGATTCACCTTCATACGCTGATGTTTGTAATTTCTTTGTTCTTTTTATTAAATAGAAAATCTCCAGTTCATGGCTATCAAAAAAGGGTTTAGAAGAAAGATCCTTTATAGCCTTTAATTTTTCTAGTAAGTTCAAAAGTATTTGGTTATCCCTTCCATGATTTTTTTTCGATAAAAATTCCAGCTGTTTCACACCATTTATCCTTAGTTCTGTTCCGGGCTGAATTTTTTCTAAATTAGCACGTAAAATCTTGATCGTTTCCCAGTTTAAGATTTTGAGTAACTTTTCTCTATATAATATCCTCAGTAAATTTATCATCGTATTTTCTTTTAAATCACGTGATAATATTTTAGTGTCCACCATTTTGTGAAATTCAGTCTTACTTTTACTGTTTATCTCGAACGATATCAAACGATTTCTTTTAATATCCTCTGCTTGAGCATTTATTGGATCTCTAAAAAAATCTTGATTCATTGCAAACCCATATTTTATGCGTGCTATAATCCTATCCAACAAGATCACTATTTTATACATCTCATCTGATTCTAATATATTTTTATTAGCCATATTTCTCCATTCTTCTTCTTGAATGTCCTTGCTTAATGTTTTAAAAAATGAAACTGATTCTATCATATTGCTGACATCTATATCAGATTTCAGAGACCCTGAATCTTCTTTTTTTATCGTGTTCATAATATTTATTTCCTCTTCATCATTTTTCTTAAGCAAGCAATGACCCACTGAAATTGATTTCATAACCTCCAATGCTTTACTAGTAGTGAAATTCGAGATTGTAAATATGACATAAAATAATACATTCATTTTATAAAATATCAAAAAAGAAATACATTTATACTGATTGCGATAATTTTTGATACGCAGAACGTTTTAGATTTTAATTTGTATATAAATTAAAAAGATAAATCTAGATCTCATGAATATTATTATGTGGAGGAAATCATATTCTAAATGTCTCATATAAAACAAATTATATATATAAACCCGTGCTATTTTATCCTTTAAAAGCAAAACCCCAGAGTTTTAGAATAGGATATTTTCACTATAAGATACGTGTGATTATATCATAAAATAAACTTGATTTTAGATATCCTTTATGATTGTATAAAATTGATAATTGCATAAGAAAATAATAAAAATGCAAAATTTAATATAATTTAAACTTATTTATACAAAAAAGTCGTTTCTTTAATCAAAATATAAAAAATGGCTATCTAAGATTTAATGTCTAAAAAATATTTCTTTTATTTTTATTTATGTGTTAAATTTGATTTTCAACTTTTAATAGTTGTTCAAGAAGAACTTCACATTCTACACATAACAATATCAGCGTATTCTTCTTTACACCTCATCATTTTACGATCTTCCTCAATGCATCTTCTTCACTCAAGACTTATTAGTTTAAGTGTCTTCTACAATTCTATTGTTTTTGCGTAATCTTTCGCTTCTGTTGGCATGATGAATTTCTTCAGATAATACTTATGGTTTTTTAAAAAAAAGTAAATAATTGTTTATATTTATTTTTATCGTTTTATTTCTTGATTGAAAAATAGTTATTATAAATTTTTAAATGAAAACTATAAATTTGTGCTAAATTTATAAATCTATACAGTATATAATCGACATAAACATATAAAAAATGGTTTATAAAAGCTCCGTTATATTTGTTTTTTCTTTTTATATCGATTGTTTTTTCCGGGTTACCTGTACATCTTTCTAAACAGCAGATAGAGTTTTTAAAATATAGAAAGTGTATCAATATAAGCTATATACCACGTTTTATGCTTTACTTTATATTTTTGATGTGGTATTGTCAACCCTTTAAGGCTTGGTAATCACATAAAATTGTATCCAATTTAAAAATACTGGCTAACACATGATTAATGTCAATATAATAAATTTAAACAATGAATGATTTTTATAACCGTATTAACTGACAACTGAAAAATTTAAACGGGGTTTGCATACTTATGATATACTTATCCATATTAATACAAAAAGTTATGTTTATAGCCTTTTTGTGCAATGAAATATGTGATTTTCATTTATTGTATAACTTTGTTGATTTTTTATGGGCACACCATATAAACTGTCTATTAAATCTTCTTCAATAAAATACCTATTCTTCAAGCTTACCATAAATTCATAGTATGAATAAAGTTCAAGATACGCTATGTAACAAAGTTTTTTTAGAAGCCTGGTGTGCACACACTTTCCCTTTCTGAAACAAATTGTAAAATCTTTGTCTTAGAATACAAATAAATAAAAATCGATGTGCTAGCTGATCATATGAAATTTGTTAGTTTTCTATCAATTTTTTTGATGTCATCACTACTAGTTGCAGAATTTCTTTCAGTGTGATGTATTTTTTTGTATATATAAGTAAGAGCCTGTACTATAAAACTGTAAAATTTTTTCTACGTATCTAGAATAATCATAAAACTAAGAAAATTCATATAAATTTTTACCGTGGCCCGGCATATTCTGTGTTTTATTGAAGATATTTGATTTACTAGCATGAATTGTAAGGATCATACTTTTTTATTCTGCCTCTGCGTGTAATCATACACTGGCAGTTTTTAAATGGTTTTATGCGATCAAAACCTTTAAAAATTCATCACTGTAGGGGATTTTTATTTTCCACTTAAAAAATTGGAAACAGAGTCAGGATTCATCGCTAAATTTATATTGATATGTTAGCCACCCAATGTAATGTTCAAAATCTAATTTTGATTTCGCAAAGCTAAGCAAAAAAATTTAATGTCGAGTCTTATGATTGTAAATAAAAAAATTTCATTTTTTAATTACACCCAGATCAGAGTTCTAACTTTGAGTATGTTAATGCCTTTTATTATTTTGTTAAGTTTATCAGTCCAGGTGTAGTTGCGCTTTTTAATAACAAAAGCAGCTTTTCGTGGTGATTTATCTTCTTCCTATTATAATTATTTTTATAAATGGATCAGTATTTCAGATATTAACTACTTTTTCTAAATTTATACGTCGAAGTTTGTTTCTTAGCGAATAATTAACGAATTTCTTTATTTTTTCAGACCTATTTTTTTAGAAGGGTTTCTTATGCTTAAAACAGATATTGGTAATCATCAAGTCTTTGTTTTCATATATCTAAAAAAAATTGCATCATGGCATAATAATTCATTAAAATGATTACTAGGTACTCTGAAATCAAGTTTTACATCTAATTTTAAAATGTCTTAAATTATTTCTAGGTTATAAATTGGTACATATTAGTCCAGAGATCCTGTTCTCATTCATTCCAACATTATGTGGTCGTATTTTCCTGGCAGTAATGTTGCTTTTACTTTAATACAAATAATATATGTTTCTTACTTTTTTTGTGAGTTCCTATTCTTATATTATAAATTTATTGTGCTGCTTCTCATGTTCTTATATTCAAGTTTTTACGTCTTTAGTATAACCTCTTGTTATTCAGAAAAAAAGAATTGTGTTCCGAATTTAGTATCTTTTACTTTGATAGATTCTGCTGTGCAAAGAAAGTTTAAAATTTGACTATGGGATTTATACACAGCACAAAAAAGTGTGGTTAAAACTATTTACAATGTTTTTTATTTTCTGATTAATGTCAAAAACTTGCATTCATGGTATAATATTGACATTTTATTCCGTTCTTTTTTGAGTGATGAGAGAAATTTAATCGTTATATTTATAGCTATTAAAACAGCTAGGTAAGCATTCTAATCATATGAGTTACAAGTTTTCTTTTTTTCTATCTATTAAACTTTAAATCCGTAAATATAATTTTATTCACTGCAAATTTATCACCCTCGCTCGTTAGCTCTTAAATTATTGGTATAAAAAATTATAATAGACAATGTACTTTTATATTCATTTCGCTTAGTATAACTAGTGCCATTATCAAGAGTGATACCTTATTGTGGTTACAATTTATGTAATAAGAATGGATTTTAATTGTTTAAAGAAATTTTTGTTATGATTTATATATAAATATTACCAATAAATCTATCAACTTCTGTTTTTATAAAGTATCATTTTTACTATCTCGTAAGATGTTGGTTTAAATTGGCCATTTACTTATAAAATATTGTTATATTCTGTCATAAGCTGCAGCTTTTGTGTTTGACAATGGATCAAATTAAATGAATTTAAAGTTATGCGTTGCCTGCTAGCTTTGTCGTTTTCTCACAGGTGTGTACTTTTGCAAATAATCATCAAACTTGCATGTTTCGTCATTTATTATTAACCAAATTTTGATTTATATTTATTTGACTTCTTTAAATATTGTGAAATCATGTGCGATATATGGGATCTCTATGTACACGTTTTCAGCATGACTTTTATATGAGTTATTTTTTTTTCTCATAAAAATTGCTCAAATTGTCTACGAAAAGTTCTTATAGCCTTTTGTGTATATTTAGTGTTTCAATGGATTATCTTAGCTGTTTTTAGCTTTCTTAATTGTTTTCAATCTTTCCTAAAGCTTTGTAATTTTTTTCGTCATATTTTATAAGTTTAGATAGGATATCGGAAACTCTTTTAAAAATCGAAAAATAATAAAGCAACATCTAAGCAATTATTTGTGGTAATTTTATCCATTCTAAATAGGTGCTTTATGATCTAGCCGTAAACTGTTTACATCTTTCTCCATTTATCTATGATGGATCTTACAGTTTGCTGAGAGTTTAGAGATGTCTAGTATATATTTGTGTGGTTTTTACTTTTTTTACAAATTTCATGTTGATTAAATTTTTCTTTATAGGAATCAGTTTTGTATATTTAGTCTTTACATTTTCCATTACTTATTTCAATAACCATTACCGGATAACCATATCAAAATAATAAATTATGTAGATAAAAACAATTTTAAATATATCACTAGTTTTTTATAATTCAACAGTACATTTTAATGGATTTGTGCTATTTTAAATTCGGCTGATTTATATTAGAGTAAATTTATTTTGTGCCATAAAAAAGCTACATATCACATTCAACGATTTCATTAATAATCAAATCATATAAAAACAACAAAAAAATTTGGATTCTTGATACATTCGTCTTAAAACCTATAAAATTATACAATACCTGTCTAAATATTTATTTTTTATATACATCATGATCTGCTTTTTGTGTTTAGAATAAATATTTTGTGATTCTATGTGTAATGTAAAACAAAAATTAGCTTGACTCAATATTGATAAATATAATAAAAACAAAAACATATGTCATATAAGATTCTTTTATTTAGTTATCGCTCCCCAGTCGTCTAAGCCGAGGTCAAGAATACCAGTGGTCAAGATTTTCCTATGAATATTCAAGAAGGTTTTGTATTCCATTTCTGAACATCCATATTTTCTTTTATTGTTCAAATCCGTCGTTGACCGGATCTTAGTTCTTTTAAGAGCATCCTCTATAGTTATTTTGATGTCAGGAGGTTCATTACCAAATTTGCCATGATCAGTTAATAAAACTATTTTTGTAGTTTTTAAGATCGATTTTTTCTTTTTCGACTCATTTTTCAGATACCTATGTGGTTTCTTTTTCCTTGATTTTTTTAGCAAATCAAAAATAGTCAGTTGATCATTATCAAAAAAAAGGAAAGAAGCTAAATCTTTTATTGCCTTTGATTTTTGGTTTAGTATCAAAAATAAGTTCTTAAACTTTTTATGGTTTAGATCTACCGAATTTTCTACCCGCTTTATTCTATTTCTCTTGATTCCTGTTTCGAAAGAGAATGTTTTCATATAAGTAGTTGAAATCATGATTTTTAACTTATGATAATCAGAATTTATATTCTGACAAAATCCTCTTTTATCTCTAAATATTGCTTTAAAATATTTTTTCCTGTCATCTATATTATTAACCTCTTCTATTCTGATTCTTTTACGATTTTTCGATTTTAAAGTATGTATAGAATTTTCACATTCTTGTGAATCTTTTTTCTTTCGATCCAATATTAAATATTGATTCGCGTTCGATCTCACGTGTTTAAAGCTTTCCTTTAATCCATTTATTACGCCTATTGTTTTAGAGATCATATCAGATTCTGATATTTTCTTTTTGCATAAATCTATCCACTCATATATTTTTGAGCATAGATTCTTGTTCTCGTCTATAAAAATCCCTTTACCTAATTTTTCCTCTGAATTTCGGTGATGAATTATTTCATAGAAGATCCCTGCTTCTTTCTCCTTGTTTTCTTTGAAATAAGTTGACAGAGAATCAAATTTAATCTGACCCTTCGTGTTTAACATATTTATTGCCCATTCTTCATTGTTCATCGACAAACAATCACACATATTGTTTGATTCCACCCTCTCTTTATTGGTAGTAAAATATATGATTGCACTTATTACATAAACGAATGTATTCATTATATCAAATATAAGAAAATTCAGTATTTATATCAGATTGTGAAAATTTTTGAAACAAATAACGTTTTAGACTGAAATTTTTATAAATTATAAAAAATTCATCTATGCCTGATTCTATTTATTTTTGATCAAGTCAATGAATTTTTAATGCCGCTTTGGCAAACAAATATTTCTATTTTAATTTTTATATTTTTATAAAAGCAAAATTATAAAAGTTCTAAAATATTAAATTGTTTTGATGTAAAAAAGTAGAATTTTTAAAATTTTAACAAATTTAATGCTTATTATTTTTTAAAAAAGAAATATGCGTAATTTATTTTATAATTGAACTTTTATTTTTAAACATTGATTTTTTGCTTCGAAAAAATGTTAAATTATCTATATTATTATAATAAGCATTATTATAGACTAAAGATTGGTTATGAGCTGTTCTAAAATCAAAATCCAAAAAATTATAAAGTACTTATATTTTATTAAAAAAATTTTACTGCTTTTTTGTATTCACTCTCTATCTTCTGCTTACTTTAGTTATCCTTGTATATTTTAAATGAACCATAAATCAAAATATTATCATATTTTACGAATTAAAAGGCTAGAAGCCTGTTATCTACTACCAAGCACATGCGATTTATCATTTTAGTATAGAACACAACACAATGATCGAATTTTTAAACATGATTTTTGATAATACACCATTTTTATTACATAGCCGTCACTTGTGTGAACGAATTTATGATCTGAATATTAGTATTGTATTCAATATTTACCTTTTATTTTTTCATCGTAAAAAATGTATTATATGCTTTATACAATACAAAACAAAATATGTTTAACACTGTCAGAAAACATGAATACACTTCACATCAAATATTATTGAAAAAATTATTAGGAATATTGATAAAAATATAAAGCACAAAATAAAAAAAAGAATAATCGTAATGTAACAATACTAATAGGCATATAAAATTTATGTACCAGACTTTTTTGAACCCTAACTTTTCTTCTATAATAGCATAATAAAGATTATATGTATTAGATTTAAGATTCAGAAAGACATAATAAAATAAAAACTATTGGTTTACTTATGCTGTTAAAATTCTTATTTTGAATATATTAAGAAAATCATACTCGAACTATGCCCGAAAGACAATTCTAAAATTACAAATTATCAAAGAATTTTTCTTTATTAAAATAAACACAAAGTTTTCAGAAAAAAAATCAAACTATAATATGCCGTGTATAGAACCTGAGTTTATATATATCGTTTTAATAAAATTTTGCTCTATTTAATATACGTAATTCTATTTATATGCACCAAAGTTTGCCTTCCACCGTGTTAATAAAACTCTGTATTAAGATCTATACAGTTTTTTTATAATTTACAAGCCATATTTATCAAGCTCGCTATAAACATTTTATATACTATCTCTATATTTGAGTGAATGGTGGTGTATTTTTCAACTATTTTCTTGTAATTTCTGTACATATTTAGAATTAACCATTAATATATCACAATTCAGCCTTTAATCAACTATTATTATTTTAAATACTCTTATTACATCATACATATTCGCTGGTGAACCCCATTGAATTTTTTACATCCAAGTTTTTATCACAAGGGGCTAGAATTACTCTTTGCATTCTTCTCGATATTTCCAAGGCTTTTTTTATGTTAATATTCATCTTTGAACTTTAAACCATTTGTTCTTCTTTCTTTTAAAAACACCAACACTTTTAACCATGTTTATTTTTAGTGTCTTTAAGGTACAAGATTAAAAATAATTAAAAATTTTGGGTTTTTATTTATATTTTAAAAACACATTGATCATATTTTATAGTTTTTATATCTATATAAATTAATACAAAACCTATTTGAGATCTAAAATACATTGATCTTAACCATGCATCGATATTTTTTTACAGAGTAATCATTTTTTATTTATTAAATATTTTATTTTTATGCTTCTATTGATAAATACATCTTTCGATTCTCAAATTTCTATAATTTGGTGGTTAAAAAAGCAAAAAAGAATACATTTACAAAATTATGGCGAGCGAGTTCCAGAAAAAAATAAAAACAAAAAGTCTAAAAAATGCTACAGTATCTTAAAAGCGATGAATTTGATCTTTTGAAATGTGCGCATTCAAATTAACTAAACTTATATAATAAGATACAACAGTAAAATAATTGCAAAAAAAATACACAGAAGTTTATTTTAGTCTTGAATTAGCAATTAAATCATCTATAATTTTTCTAGTAATGGGTTTTGAATAAATTTATTATTTATTTGAAAAATAATTATTATTAGATTGAAATAAAAGTCTGCTTCTTTTTGCTTCCATTAACAACGACTCTTAACAATCATGAATTTTTTTGGGCAATGCATGCATAAAAAATCTTTCATCGAGTTTTCTATGGTTTAGAGTTAGAAGAATATATAAAAATCAAAAAACCATTTGCTTAAAAACCTTTTTAACATTAAAAATAGAATTTTCATATACAAATTTATCTATAGCACAAAAATTATAAAATAAATCCGTCTAAATATATTAAGAAACTTATTTATATAAAAAAAATTATAGGTTTTTAGACTCTATATAATACAAATTATCCCTCATTATTGATTAAATAGTAAATTTATAATTTTATTCTTAATAATAATTAAACATTTTCGCTTAAGCTTTGGGCTTATTATATGTAAATTAAGGGGTCGTTTTTATGCTGAAATCTAAATTGTTTTATAATTTAATGCAAATTTATGTTTTAATATAAATTTCACACCATAAATACGCTTGTTAAGGATTGGCTAAAATATTATAACAACTATATAAATTTAAATTCATAAATATGAATGAATTCGTGTAATATATAACTATATGAAAATTTATAAAATTAAAAGCGCAAAACTAGATTTTCATTTTTGAACAAAATATAAAGATTATAATACATATAGATAATTTTTAGAAATATATAAGCTCTATCAGTTCATTTTAAATTTTAAAATCATTCATTCTATTTTACAATTGTAAAATTATGATCGATTTCTTTTAATCCTTATATCTTAGTTAATTTTCTTATTTTTGAATATAGATATATTGTTTAAAATGTCATTTTTTATTTTTTTCATCTTTTATTCGCTCACTTTTTTTTTATGGAACACATTTTTATCTTAAAATTGCATCAAAGACAGCGTGATTTTTTCTTTACTAAATATGAGATCTCATATTCCATGCATCTATTTTATTCACATTTATAATTCTGTTTTTTTCTTATTTTATTCCGTAATTAATTTATTGCATCTTTTCTTGTAAGATCGACTTAAAAAGATACACAATCCATTGAGTCACACAGCATTTTTTCACAATTATTCACAAGATTGATGGATTAATTTTCTATCTAAACTATTAATTCTTATATAATCGAAAAAAGTATTTATATTTACAACAGGTTTTATTGTCAGAAAAAATATAATTTTTACCATAAAAATTAAAACTTCTTAAGTCATTATTTGATGTTTTATTTAATGTTTATAATATATATTCAACATTCTCTCGATCTTAAGACCAATATATTGCGTTTTTTTCTTCAAACATGGCGTGATTAATTTCCCATTGGCAAATCAATTATATACTCTCGGCTATTTTCTCTTCTGTAAAATCTTCGTTAAAATCTATTTTTTTAGAAGATCACAAATTTCAAGTTTGTGCTAACTTACATAGACAAAATATAATTCCCGATTTATTTTATGAGTTCTATTTTACTTCAGGTTCCATACTATTTGCGCATGATTTTATTTTTTTACAATGCTATAATTTAATTTTTGATCTGTATTTACTTTTGGGAAAATCCATGAAAAAAGAATTGAGGGTATATGCGTTAGGCGTGACCAATTTTTTTTTGTTGTTTTTATATAAAATATCTGTTTTTTTTTGCTTTGATCGACTATATTCCCACCCTCTATAAAAATTGCAATATATTTGTAAAAAAAATATTATTGTACCGAAAAACAACTAAATTTGTCAATTTTACAGTTGTAGGTGGGTTTAAGCCATAAAAAAAACTAAATTTGTGTAGTTTTCATCACATTTATGTGAGATAAATACGTTATATTTGTTTGATTAATAGGAAATATTTTTTTTTCGAAAAGCATTTTTTTAGAAAATTTAGGGTTGACTTTTCTTGTAGCTAATAAGTTATATTTATAATTTAGAAAATAATAGCTACCTTTTAGGCTCAATATTATTTGTTGGAATATACTATACTTTTTTTGATTCCAGACATTCTTTCACGATTCAATTATGTTAGAAACCATGTTATGCAAAACCAAAGTCATATGACACGATAAATTCAATTGCATTTAATTTTTTTACATACTTGCGATAATAATTTTTATTATTAAATAACTAATATATCCTAAAAAATTCAAAAATTCAACGTGAAAACCGTCTTTATAAATTATGTAAACTATATTCTGTTTTATGTAGTGAACAAAATAAGATAATGTCACACTTTAGAAAAGTATAAGAATATCGCAAATTTATGAATTTTTACTCATGCTGTAATGCATTTCTTTGTCTTTAAGCCACATAAAAATTCACATCGTACCTCGTTTTTTTGTACTATACCATAAATTCTGAGCCATATATTTCATTTTAAAATATCAGAAAAAATTGGATGTAAGCTATCACGTACATATTAAAAAATTCTTAAACCAAGAGAATATAGTCAGTATGTAAAATGCACAAGATATTAAACTTTTGATGAATAAAATTATGCCCAGAATATTAAAAAAAAAAAGAGTGGATGTATAAAGTTAGTTCTTCTTTGTTATTCAGCCTAATTCGTATTTGTTTTTATCACGCATCATGATAACTTTTCTGTGATGAATAAAGTGTTCATGATTTTTTTATAAAAATATTCGGAAGAGCATTTTGCTGTTCTAAATGCATCAATATCTAGATATGTAGCATAGACTGCTTGTAAAAACTGTTCATGATATATAATCTTCAAAAACGCCGAGAAACTATAAATTTCGTTTAAAATTATTAAATCTATTTTCTTTTATTGATGATCCAAATATAATTGCTCAAAACATTTTCATGTAAATTGAATAATATTATGATAGTAAAAATGGTCCTTTTTGACAAAAAAATACGGCTTAATTCGGAAATAAGTTTATTTCCAATATTTGACTAAAATCCCATTAGAAAATTCCAATTTTACATTTTACGCTAAAATACCATTTAAAGCATTTTATTGGTGATAAAACTTTTATTTCTGGACTGTTCATTTTAAAAATGAAATCTGGGTGAAGGCACCTAGTTCAAGAATATCTATACCTTAAACCTAAATTAATTTAGATTTATAAGAAGAAACAGCAATTGTGTATTCTTTATTTTCTAAATATTAAAATTATAAATCAAATATAAGTAACCAGTATCTCTTAGTAAACATATATAGGATATTATTAAATATGTGTAAATAGCATCTCATGTTAATTTTTATTTCTTAAAAGCAACAAAGTATATAAATTTTTACATAATTTTTTTTCCAAAATAATTCTTCAGATATAACAACTTTATGTTCAGAAAATAAAGAAACTAAATATAATAACATAAAGTGTTTATTTTAAAAAAATCCTAATTAATATATGCTATATATAAAAAACCACTAAAATTAAAAACTTGGCACAATAAACATAAGATATATGAATTTTAAACAAAATATTTCAAATTTTATTTCTAGTTTCTCCATCATAATTATGATAAAAAGGTATTTTACATGTCTAATTTATCAAAAATATTGTCAGATAGATATGTTATAATTATTTATAGTCTTCCACTGAAAAACATTCATAATGTATAAAAAAAACATGCTTCTGCATCTAATATCACATTCTTATAAATAAAATTTGAAGTAAATTGAATAAAAATATTTTATTTGAAATTGCGATATCTAATAAAGAAAATTCTTCAAACCCGTTCCATCGATGTAAAAAAAAATTATTTTTTATTTAATATATTGTGACCAAATTGTAATTTATTATATAACTACAAAAGAAATGTTAATTATTAAGTTTGCTTTATTCTAAATGGTTTTTCTTCTGTTCCCACCATTTTATTTGATCAATTATTTATTTTTTTGTGTTTTTAAAGTATATTTTAAAGTAAGTAATATTTAAGTTAATAAAAAAATATTTGATCGATCAGTTTAATTTTTTTTCTATTTATTAGTATTAATAAGAAAAAAATGTATAAATCATAGAAATATATTATTGATTTACTTTCATAGCTAGTAGATCAATTGACTATTTTTTTTATCTGTAGAAATTTACTTTTATCATACGAAATATTTTATCGATCCGGATTCTCAGTAATTTTTACAGATATATCATTTGTTTGTAAGATTTTTTTTTTCGCATCATAGTAAACTTCTAATAACGCGAATTTGTATCTAAAGTTGCATATTTTATCTTATAATATTTTAGAAAAATAAATTAGCACCATACTAAATAATTTTTGATACGAATTTGAAATAATTATTTTTTATTTTTCCTATTATTTTTTAAAAAAAATTGGCATCATTGAAAACAATTGTTGATGCAAATTCTTATCTATTAAACAATTTTAGTTTTTTATATTTAAAAAAGAAAAATCTGGTCGATATAGAAGATATTTACCAAGATTAAAAATTAGCGATTGTCGGTGGTCTAGATATTAGACTTCTATTCTTATAATTAAATATATTTATTTCGTATTCTTTTCATCCAAATACATGTATGAATACTAATTAGGTAATAATTCCGGCTAGCTGCATGAAAAGAAACACTCTTAGGTTTATCCATTGTAAAAGAAACATTATGGGTTTTAAAACACACTTGATTGTGGCGAGAAACAACTTAAATCGATTTAGAATGCAAGTACTAATAATAAAAACCTAATATTGGTATTACAAGGATGTTTCAACGTAGCGGTAACCCGATCGGTGCAGTCAAATTCAATTTTCTGAAAAAATATTACCATTACAGAAATATTTATATGATTTAATATATTACATCTTCAGCGCTGATGTTTAAAGAAGAATGTTTTTTTTACTTTTTTGATACTTGTTATTTTTAAATTGGCATTTTAAATTTCAAAAAAGAATAAGAAAGAAAGATTTTAAAGAAAATAATTTTTTAGAAACATTTAAAAATATAAATAATGGTTAAAAACTTTTCTTATTTCTAATAGTTTTATTAAATGATAAAATTATTGATTAAAGATGAAATGCTATTGATCCTTTAAAAAAAAATATTGGGCAATAATCAAATGCTAATTAAAAAAAGAAAAATATTATTAATAAAACATATTATCACCAAAACGACTTGAATAACCTAGTAACTCCCTATTTTTTTATTTAAGTAGAATATAAACCATTGGATCCAAATCTTGATGTCTAAAAATTAAATGAAGATAGGTTCTTTTATATTAGTGAAGTTGAGAAATAAACAAACTATTTTTTGTTTTTAATTTTTGCTTTTACTATCATTTTTAATTGGATTTAAAAATTATATACGTCTAAATTATGACAGCCCTCTCTTTGATATCAAAAAAAAATTATGTTTAAAAGCTTGGTACCTTGTGATAAATAACAAGTGTAATTTTTAAAGAAAATGCAAAGTGGTCATAATATTATCGATGTTAAAATTTTTATTACTCCGTCTTTGTTTTTCTTCTGCTGATCATAAGTGTAAACATAATGATTTCATAAATTACTATTCCAAGTATTGATACGCCTAGAAATATGCCTATTCTTTGAATTTCACTTATATTTTCTAAAAATGGGTATGGCCAGCTTTTTAGTGATTTGGCAATATGCCTGCAGAACAAGTAATAAATGAAAGAAAAACAAGCCACAATAATGACGTGTAGATTGGAGCGTTCGAGAATCACATTTCTTAATTCCAAAAAAAGAAGAGGAACAGGAAAGCAGTGCATGCATAAATTGTTAAATATATTTAGACCACAGTTTTTATAAACACTTTCGTTCATAATTAATAATGGTTCGTATGCAAATAATCCCCAAAATATTATTGTAACAAGTATTTCTATGGGAAGAACTATACTAATTAAAGTTTTGTATATTTTTTCCATCCACTTGATTTTTGTTCCTGTGACTTTGTATAAAAATTCCAAAATAAGTCCAAGTATCAATGTAAGAACTGTTGCATAGAGGCCTATGATGGTTAAGTATTGAAATCTGTTATATAAATTCTGTCTCAACATTCTCCTATAATCTTCTGGATACCTAGCATCATTAAATCCATATATGCAAAAATAAATTCCAATCAATCTTATAATCATGAACAGCATTTTTTAAATGGGTTAACGGCCTCTATTTTATATAAATCTCGGTCAATGGAATAATTTAAAACAAAACAAAATCTTGAGCGCATTTTATTTGGGAAGATTATCAAAAAAATATAATTAAAAAAATATATTAAAATGGGCCTTTTATTTGCTCATAGTATCATGTATTGATTTGAAAATATATCGGAAAATCTGTAATAAATCTTTAACTGGCCAAATTAACCATGAAAAATTAAATAATTAAAATGATTCTAGGCTGGAAAAAATTTTAAACCATTACAAAAAAATATCTTCAACTCGAGAATCTGTTTTTTTTTGATATTTTCTTTGATTTTTTATATCACAAGAGATATACCTATATGTTTATTTTATTTTGAGGGAATCACATATTCATTATATTTTGAAATGACAAGTTTATCTATATGCATGATTCCAAGTCAAAAAAGTTTTTTATATACAAAAAGAACGGATACATTCATATAATTAAATCACTAGATATAGAGAGAATATTAGTATTTTCTAAAACCGCTTATAAATATAGTAGTACAAGTAAGTAAAATCATATTTTATATTTTGTACAATAATATATTAATACACACGGTACTCTTTATATGTATAAAAATGTATTGTTTCCATGCTTTTTTTTAAAAAAATAAAGTTTTAAGTTTTGTATTTCGGTGAAAATTATAGCTGATCATTATTTAAGCTTAATAGCAATTTGAAAGCCATAAATAAATGGTTTCGTTTTTGAAAAATAAGAGGATAAATCAAATAAAATATATTCACATGATAAAAATATATTATGATGAATTTAACATAAATATATTTTTTTAATTCTAAAGATGAAAGCAGATCAAATATGATGTTTTTGCTGCATTATTTTTTAATTATCAAAAAATAATATGTGAAAATTAAAAAATGTAAAACAGAATCAGAAGTCTCAAGCGAGAATTATAAATCATATTTTAGCAGTAAATAGGCAGTAATTTTTTTATAGTAAAACTATTAATTTTCTAATGAATTTTGAATAATCAAATGATTGATTTTTTTTTTATTTAAGGGCTATATTTATAGTCGTAATTTTAGTTTTTGTTCTCAGGCACAGCTTGCTTGATTCTCTATACACACAGCGTATTTATACTTTCGGCTATCTTCTCCTCTCCAAAGTCTTCTTCAATACCCCTCCTTCTTTCGAGACCTATTAATTCAAGTGTTTTTCTCAATCCCAATGTTTGAATATATGCCTCAACCTGGTTGGTGACATCTAGTTCCTTCAGGTACCTTCTATGATATCGTGTCACCACGCCGTCCCATGTTATAACATATGGAATAATTTTTGTCTTGCATTTGTATATTAATGAAAGTTCAGATGCTAGCAGGTCATATTTTCTCAATTTTTCGTTTTCAACTATGTTTATGTTGTCAATACTTGTCACGCCAATTTCTATCAGAGTGATGCAGTTCTTCTTTTTGTCATATACAAAAATATCAGGTCTGTCATTCGATAGCTTGATATCTGTTTTAATTCTTGTATCTACTTTGATCTCTGCGAATTCGTTTTCCATTATTTCCTGTACAGAGTGTCTGCGGATTTTCTTGGTTTTTTTGAAATTGTATTTTCTTGCCAACATAAAGTGAAGACATCTTACAATCTCGTTGTGTCTTCTTGTATAGTCATGACCAAGCATTTTTTTACATCTGCTTGCTAAGTGGTCGACAGTTTTAATTGAGTCGTTACAATGCGGGCACCTTGATCTTTCTCCAAAGAATACGTTCCTATCCTGAATAAAGCAAAATCTCGCCTCTTCTACCGGTCTGATATTTCCATATTGTAGCCACTTCGAGGATCCTAATATTTCAAGCGTTGAATTTTGATGAACATCGAAGAGTTTTTGATGTAGTGTTTTTTGTTTTATTTTACACAATAAACTCTCTTTTTGTTTTAATTCAAGGGCAGGAAGGTCTATGTCAACGAGGCTATACTTTGTTCTGAGGAATTCATTTATTACGGATAAGTGAGTTGCATCTTCATTTTCAAATTTTAATATTGCGGCTTTTCTGGGCGATTGTCGTTTTTCTTGGTTTAGGGTTTTATAAAGTTGGTAAAGTATTCTTTCGGATTTAAACTCAATATTTTCCAATCCACGTCCTAGTTCATTTCTTTTAAGATATAATCTTTCTTTATTGGATGGTTGTAAGTGTATCCCATTTTCTATTAGTATTCGCCGAATTTCATCATCTAGATTTCTAAAATCTTCCGGTTCTAGCTTTAATAAACCCACATAGTAGTTTATCAGTGAAATCGCATTTTCATTTATCGCCTTTATTATGTTTTTACCATTTAGTTTTGTTTTGCATATGCTTTAAACTCTTCCTAGCATTTCTTTTCTAATTTTTTCCATCGTTTCGGGTTTAGTTCTTGATTTCGAATCTTCCAGTATGCCGAGATATTTATATCCCTCTTTTCCTTCTATTACTGTGGCAATATCTTTGCAATTTATATTGTTAGTGGCTGATTTGGTAATGTTAATTTCCATTCCGATACATCCGAAGAATTTTGTTGCTTCATTGGACATAAGCTTTAAGTTACTTTCTTCTTTCGACAAAATCTTTAAATCATCAATGAAAAGGAAGTGATTGGTTGTAAATGCCTTCTTATCGAGGTTAATGGATATTGATGGAAACTTTTCATTTAATCGGCGGCTTAGCGGATCCATACAAAGAACAAACAGTAATGGAGATAGACTATCTCCCTGTATAATCCCCTTTTCAATTTTTTTCTTTAAGATTTCTTCATTGTTTAATCTTAGAGATAACATCCAGTTTTTTGTTAACACAGATATAAAGTCAATCATCCATTCTTGTATGTTAAGATTTTTTAAGCAGGACAGAAGATACTCGTGGTCGATTGAGTCGAATGCTTTTTTTATGTCGAACCATGTTACGTGTAATTCATTATTATATTCACTGTTTATTGCAACGTTTATCATGGCTTGTTCTTTAGCTCCCTGTACTCTTCTGACTGTACCAAGTTGGTTTTCTGATAGTAGATTTCGGGATTCGACGTCTTTCTGTGGTATCATTGTGACAGCTTTAGTTGTCAATTTATATAAGTTTGACATGCATGTTATAGGTCTAAATTCCGACCATTTAAAACTTCTTGTTTGGGTATGAGGTATGTGATCCCAGAGTAGAACCAGCTTTTTACCTCTTTGTTCTCAAGGCATATTGATTTTACTGTTTCATATAATATTGGATGTAATTTTGTGATTTTTTTGATGAAGAAGTTGTATATACCATCGCATCCAGCAGCTTTCCAGTTAGGCAGGTAGTTGATGATCTCCAAAAATTCTGTTTCAGAGATAAAAACCATTTGTGGTGTGTTTTCCAGCGCGTTTTTGCGCAGGTAAGTATCGAAGTATAAAATTTCCGTATTTTTAGTCCACATATTTGACCAGAAATTCACAATATTTTCTTTATCTGCCTTAATTTCTGATTTTACCGTATCTGTCAATGTTCTATAAAATTGTCTTCTGTTGACTTCGAACTGGGTGTTTGTTTTTGTAAATTCTTTTCTTTTTTCATATTGCTCTATCTGTTTATTTATTATCCTTATTTTATCGTTATTGTTAGTAATTACTTCAAGGACATCATTTTTTTTTGTCGAGTATCCTGTTATGTTGTCTCATGATTTTTCTTAGAAATTTTGTCTCACTTTCTGGGAGTTTTACTGTGTTTCTTCGTAGGATTTGAGGATTGCGTTAATTTGATCATATCTTTTTATTTTCTCTTCCTTTATTTGTACGTAGTTTAATCCTTCCTGGACAGATTTTGATGTTAGCTCTTCGTAACTCTTTTAGACAGCTTGCAAGATCTTTGCTATATCGCACATGTTTTGAGGGCGGTGGTTAGTGATATGCGCATGAACCGCTAAATTTAGACCTTCAATTATATCGCTTTTAACTTTAGTATATGGTATTTTTCTTGTTCTAGGGATTTTTGTGATGTCCATACTTTCTAAGTCCGTCAGTACTCTGAGAAATGTTTTTTTGCATCTGTCGTGGTTAATGCAATGGTTAAGCGTTTTATAGTCTTCCTCTTGATCGCTTTGTTTTCTTCTTTTCGTTTCTATTTCTTTGAACTTCCGGACTTGTCTTCTTTTCCCATCATTATCTTTTAGAACGTTTGATGATTTAGCTTTAATTTCAGTCATGCTCATATCACTGTTGAAAATATAATTGTGACTCTTTAGGAACTCTTGCCAGCCAGATCTCGGCATTCTTCCGAATCGTTTTAGGATCGAGGTATAAGCCTCTTGAATCCAGTTCTCTTTCTCGGCGGGTGTACTCTTGCAGATGGCTATGAGAGTAAGAAGAGCCGTGGTATGAATACGTGTGGTCGTGTTAGTTTCAGGCAAGTTGTCGGTTGAGATTATCGTTACCGGATCGGTTTTTGAATGTTCATCTTTGTAGTTCTCCTCTCCTGTTTTTTCTTTATCCCCCATAATTTGAATAATCAAAAAACCTATATTTATTGATAGTTAAAAAAAAAAATTATATTGGCATTTAAAATTAAATTTAAGCAAAGATTAACAGAAATCCATAGAAAAAATAGCAGTATTTTTCAATCTTTTGATCTTTATATACATAAAAATCATATAAGCCTATCAGTAATCGTTTGAAAAAGTAATAATCTCTTTCTTTATAAAATTTTTATTTGATTTAATGGAAATTTATATATTGCCTGTCAATTTTGATAAGAATGTATAGTTAATTCTTAAAATAATCATATATAATCACTATAAGGTAAAAATTAGACATTCTGAGTCCTGTCATCAATTCGAAAAAACAAATTAGCTTTCTGTCGGTTTTTTTCCGTAAAGTACTATAAAAACCGTTTTTTTAAAATTAATTTAATTACTTCAATATTTTTTTTAATATTATAAAAACAAAATTTTCAACAACTTTCCGTATTTATATTTTAGTGTGTGTTCAGAATCGTTTTATAAGTAAAGCCTTTATTCTGAAGCTCATTATTCATACACAACTTCCATAATAAAAAAATACATGTAAAAACGAATATAGAATGTATTTAAAATGTAGTTATATTATATTGAAAATATATGTTGAGTTTATGGTACTACATATGTATCACGATCAATCAAGTTATACGTAAATAATAGAGTCCTTTATGAAAAATGAAATATTATATTATCTTTGAGCAGTACTAATGCTATCTGTCAATAGTATAAGAGATTCTTTAGCTACAAATACCTTTTTTATTGTAACACTGAAAATACTATACCAATTATCGCACAGAAATCAAACTTATAAAAGCCCTATTGCTACATGGAGTTTTGATTAAATTGATTCGTGAATATAAAATTTTTTATCCTTTTTCAAAATTTAATACATGAAAAAGAAACTAATATCATCGAAAATAGATGTAAGGAAAAAATTTTAAGTATTAAAAAGATCAATAGAAATAGTTATCTTGCTTTTTAATGTTATAAAAATTGGTAATATAAATTTAACAGCGTTAATAAATGAAAAAGCATCAAAAAAAAGTTATAAAAAGTCTTTGGGAACGATGTTTAACCACATCGAATTAAACATAAATTTAAATTTTTTACCCCTGATCTTCTTTTTAAATATGATCGTTTTATGGGAATTTTGTTTGTTTTTGGTTTGTTTTATAATATACCTTTTGCCCGTTTACAACTGGCTGAACTTAGCTGTCTTTATAAAAAAAAAGTACTTACACTTAAAAAATGCATTCTCTTTTACCACCTAAAGTACATTCGCTGTGTACAAGATAATTTAAAAGTCAAAATTAACTATGTTCTATGTGCTTATGACTATATTTAAATAGACATGCTTGCGCCTAATATATTACCAATCACCCTGTGATCACTATATTTAACGCTTTGTCGTTTTAAACAAAAATTTTGGTGTTTTGTAATATATAAACAACAATTAGAATCGACATTATATTTTTTTTCAGATGCAATCATAAGTGATATCCTTTATACTTTATTTATTTATGGGCTAATTTTCTTTTTATCGATTTTATTATTTAGACGTAGTCCGCGGGTAAGAAATTTGAAAAACACCTTGATGCATCTTTTGACATCTTCCCTTGATCTATCTTTATCAACTGCTCTTCTTCTTTCAAATGAGATGAGTTCAAGTGTCTTGCGGAGTGTGAGAGCTTGTGTGATATCCTGAAAACTTTAATTATAGCAAAAATATTTATATAAAATTATAAACTTACATAAACACCAAAAATTGTAAAAAAGAGGCAAATCCAATTCTTTAAAATGAAAAAATCGTAAACATACAAAGATACAATACAAAATTATATAAAAACTACTCAAATTATTATATATTAAAACAATTGAAAAGAACATAAAATAAAGAAATACCTATTGAGCCATATTTTATTTTCATTTGCGTATTAAAACTTGTATAAAAACGTATGTATCTGTACTTTTGCATTTTTTCGATATTTTTATTTCACTGTTTTTTCGCATATATTTATAATTGGGCCTTAAACAAAGATTTGAAATTATATCTAGAAATTTAAACATTTTTGCTGCTTTCATTTGCTTTATCTTAATTGAATGATCTTGATTCTTCTTACTTTGCAAATCTAATTTAACATATTATCTAAAAATAAATAATTTTAATTTTTTTTGAAGAAGTTTTCCGTTTAAATATTCTTAAAATCTAGCTTTAATTTATAATAATTTAATATCTTAATATCTTAATCAGGCAGATTCAATTTAATTATTCTATGATCATAGTTAAATATTATAGTCACTTAAGTAATCTTTATTTAAAAAGAAAATTACGCACATAACAATTTTTTTATTATTCTTTCGATAATATCCCAATTCTGCTGATTTCGTCTAGTTTTATTTTTTAAGTTTTGATTCTTTAATTTTTTTGGCTATATCTTCAATTTATTGCATTTATAGTTAACTATTCTTTCAATTATATGGTTTTAAATCATTCTTTCATCTATATCTCGATAAATTATCTCATTTTTTGCAATTTAAACTAAATTGACATATAATGTACCTCAAGTCTCAAATTAAAAGGTTAAATATACCAACAGAAGCAAAAAAATACACACGAACAATGTATCATAAGAAACTTGAATTAATAAGTATTGAAAGAATAATATCATAAAGATGAAGCTGAAAGAATTATTAAGCAAATCTGTTCGCTCTAGGTATATAAAGTTTTATTGAAATTATATTTATAGCAGAATGGAAATGACCCATATATGGCATATTTTACATACTATTCGTGCTTACTTGATATAAAAAGTGTCCATAATTCGCAATATATGAGTCGAAAAAATATTTACAATCAAAAACATTAACATAATAATATAAAGGAGAAATGTTACTTTTTAAGTCTTCAGACAGTGCCAACATCATGTAAAAATACCAAAACCATTGAATAAGATGGTACGATGTGTTAGAATTATCATAGAATATTCTTTCTGTGATGAAAATTTTACAAGAATTGCATTACCTTCACATATAAATTGCCATCTTAGTGAATTATCACAATTTATGGTTGGGTACGAGTAACGAGGAGTAGAAAAAAAAGCTCAGGATTAAAGATGTATTTAATTAAGCAAAGGGACCCGCAGTAATGCGCATAACTCAATAAATATCGTGATGAAAACATAAATGTAATAAAGTAAATGATATTATTGAAAATTCATTACAGACCATGTCTTGGTATGATAACAATACCGGAAAAAAGAAACTATAATCGTAAAAATTCAGATTTAATATTTTAAGAAAAATATAAAAGTAAAACTGACATAGCCGCATATAAAATACGTTTTTTTCTGTGCGTAAGCTATGTATCTATTCAATAAAAAATTACATCGCCTAATTACCTATATATTTGTATGAAAATACGATTAAGTCTTTATGTGCGATTCCATATTTCAAATATCTATTAAAGATGAGCTAACGCCTCCTTTATTGCATGAGGTTGAGAAAATATTTGTCTTGACATAAACGAAAAAAGCTGTAATTATATCTCTTGTTGGCAAAAACCTCATAATGTGCTCTTTCGGAATTTTCATCATAAAATCCCACAGGAATGAGATACGAACGCTATAAAAATCTATAAGGAATAAAACAATTCTGATATCAACAGATTATTTTATAAATATACTAATAAGTAGAATGATATACAATTAAATAATTTTAAGATCTGATAAATTACCTTTTTCCTAATAAATAAAGACATTTTCAAAGGTTTTTGTCGATAAGGAATTCTCAAACCTAGAATTTCGAAAATATAACTAAGCTGAGTGCAAATATTTCTACTAAACACAAAGAGAAAACCCTATCTTATAGAAGCCTCATAATAATGCAAGTAGAAATATTCAAAAATAATTTAATAAAAACAAGCTTTAGAAAATAATTTATAACTAGAGGGTAGGATCTTGTTGAAAAAAATTACTAATATAGTAAAATTTTGAAACTAAAATAATAAAGTTTTATGTAGAAAACTTGTTATGTTCTATTTTTAAAATTTTAATGTTGAAAAAAATTCGAAAAAAAAAATTCAATATATTTGAAAATGTACATTTAAATTTACAAATACCCAAGTTTAATTTTAATGAAGATGAATATTGATAGATACCAGTAAAAGGTGTTATAATTACCGTAACATCTAGAATCTTGTGTTTTTAGGGGATATAAAGGGGGGAAATATATAGTATAATTTGATATTTGACTGATCTGATTAGGTGAATCTAAAATTAATTTTAGTATTTCAGAGTTTCAGTAAAATATTTTAAGCCTTTAAATTGTAAAGCCACTGGTTCTAATATATTTTGAATAATTTTATATAGTATAAAATGTTATAAGCATATAGGCACAAATATTATGTCGATATGGGCTTCAATATTAGTTTACGTGAATAGAATCGATAATATAATCACTTTTCTATATTATATAATAAATATTATAAAAGAATTGAAGGAACGGGATATAATGTGTGGATTCTCTTAAACTTACTAAAGATTGTTACGGGGTATTTAATCTTACATTAGAGCCTGAAAATATACAAACAGTAAAAAAACAGAGACCTCCATATGCTGTGTACAAGTCGAAAAAGTAATATAACTTTTCAGAACCCAATAAATAAAAGTTGCAATCATAAACTGAAATACTTGAATTAGGCAGAGATAAAAGGTGAATTATTAAAGTGATACATATCATTTGCCCGTAATTTAAAATTTTAAACCTAAAAATGAGCTGCAATGTTCACTCTTTCATATATAATTAATTATAAAAACCGTTTATAAATCAAAAAAAAAGTTATTAAAAACGACAAATTAGCTGAGATTTCTTATATGGTGATTTTCATCTCTGTTATTACTTGTTTACGGTATTATAAAATTTAAGTTATTGCATTGAAGAATTATTCCTGAAATATTTGCTTAAAGATTACTTTCTGATGTAAAAACATTAACTAGAAACGAAAAAAATCGAATCAATTTTCAATGCTTTTACGTGTACCGAAAGAAATAAATTATGGGTTATTTATGCCCCTTTTAAGCTTTATATTTTAATACTATGGTGATCTTTAATCTTAGAAGACCATCTATTATATACAATATACGTATAAATTTCTTATGATGTAAGCATGTCTCGAAATAACCCTTAAAAATATCATAGCTTTAGGATAAACTAGAGAATAGTTTTCAGCTAAAATAATTTGAAAAAAAAGCAATAATCACAAATTAGTACGATATAAAATGTTTGAAATCCATCCGATCAGACAAAACGGTACGAGTAGACCAGTACACATAAAGAAACATCTTTAATTTCTTCATAAACCTATGTATAATTTTTTGTAATTTTTTTTGTATGATAATATTTGCAAAACAAACATTAATTAACGAAGTTGTGGCGACAAATTAGTGTTAGGTTAACAACTAATGAAAATATCTTGAATCGAATACAAAAATACTCATCGTAAATAAATAAACAATGTCCCAAACAAAGCTATACTATCAGTATAAATTCATCTAATAACATCTAACAACGTGAGAAAATTCATATAAAAAAAAATTACGTTGATCAAAAGTTATGTATAAAATAATAATAAAAATTAGTCATGCGTAAGTGAAGATCACAAAGAAGATAGGTACTTCAAAGGTTCAAAGAAGATTCAATGTGTTCTTCCGCATGAAAAAATAGTCAGTAATTAGGTAAGATTGTGCAAAATAAAAAGCAAATCGGATTATCATTTGCTAAAAAGGCATATAAGGTATAAATTTAATTAAAATAAATTAATATTTCTCTGTATCAGAAGGAATTCATTAGTAGTATAAAGTTTATAAATTATGGTATGATTATAGAACAGAACGCCTAAGTAACTACTTGAATTTATTTCTTTAAAGATAATTAACTATTTCAATAATATAGGATTCCAAGGTGGATAAATTTTTTTTATAAAATAAGAACACCGCGTTATTGGTGAAAAATAATACTGAGGCATAGTTGTTCCTTAATAGTTATACAAAATGGTAAATAAGATTCACTTATTGCCCAGGGGAAATATAAATTCAAAAAGTAACGAAATTTTAAAAAATATGTTAATTAAAAAATGTACTAATAACAGTCTCATGATATACCAGATATCTTTTTCGATAGTAAAAACAAGTCTGATCAAACTTTCTAAAATTGAAGCTAGCCGTATTGATAGCTTAGAAAATGTTTAAAGCGATAGTTTTGGTTTACTTAGAAATACAATTCTTCTTATTTTGATGTGAATAACATGAAAAATACCAAATATTTTATAGCAGAAAACAGTTAGGACGAGAATCGCGTAATTATATGACAAAGGGAGACAATTAGAACGAAAGCGAGAGTATGAGTACAAAAAACAGGTTTGAAAATACACTTTAGTTTAGATTATATGAATAAGTTGATGATTGAAGTAAGTTTTCAAATAAAAGGATTATATTAAAACAACTTAGCAGGTTCTTATGAGCAGCATAATTTTTTGTCATGTTTTTTGAGTGTGGCAACTGCACACATAAAAACTCATTATATATGAACCTATGCAACCTTGAACTCAGTTCGTGAATTTTAAAAAAATATATTTGCAAAAACGATAAATTGTGTTTATTAGTGTATTCAAAGATATTTCAATTAACTTAATTTACCTATGGCTTTTTGCATGCTTATACATTTAAAAGATGATATTTGATGACTATAAAATTAAATCACGGAATTCGAGTTTTTTGTGTTTTCTAGGTGCTAAATTATCCATTATTATTTTTTTATTTATCAGATATTTTATATTTATACATTCGTATATTGTCTGATTTTATAATTTCTTATGGTTCTTGACATTATTAAAATTTCTAACCATAAAATTGAAGAGCTTGTGTCATTTTCATATTTCTAGATCCTAAAAATGTATATTTACGTCACTTTTTCATATTGTCACTTTATTTTATTGCATAGCACACGTATTTTTTTATATTGATGTTCATAAAAAATGATTTTAAAATTCTCATTTCGAAATAGGAGTTAGTAATTAATTATTATGGGCCTTAAAATGACATTCATTGTGCATACAGCCATCTTTCTAATGGTAAAATATTTCAAGTGTGGACAAAATTTAGAGATAAAGGCTGAAAATCATGAAATTAAGAGGAAAGATGCAGAACTTGATATACTTTTAAAGGAATTTCAAGACTCTTCAAATGTAGAATTTCGAAATTCATTGGAAGGATTATGTGACAAGGAAAAAATAAGAGTATTTATTTCACAATCAATATGTAGCGATAAACAAAAATCGAAAGAACCAGAAAATTTTTTAAATATAGTAGATGAAATAAAGGTAAAATTAATTATTGAAAATATAGAAATACCGAAAAAATATTCAGATATTATAAAAAGTGGTGAAAGAATTTACGATGTTTCTTTTGTAAGTAAAACATCCAAGAGTAATTATTTAAAGGTTAACACTAGAACGTTTTATGAAATCAAGGCGTTGAACTATTGTAAAATTATAAAAAAATTTATTTCGCACATAAAGTGGGAGTCTTGTTCCAATGATAGTTCAATAGCGCTTGCAAATGATAAAACAAATATTTCTAAATTTTTAGAGGCAAATTATGATTCTCTGACAGACGAAAAATTGGAAGATACTTTTCTGGTATTAAAAGTCGAAAGTTTGAATTTATGCTTATCACAAGTTAATGAATTAATTAATTCTGTAACTAGAGAAAATCTATCAGAAAATGCTTCTTTGCTAATAAGATCTGTAGTTTTTGAACCATCGGAATTCACAAAGGAAACAGAAAATTGGCTAGAAAATAAAGGATTGAAGCCCCCGAGTATATTTTTTGATGCATTCACTGGTATTTATATCACGAATCCTTGCTTCTATCCGTCTTCGCGTAAATATGTTGATATATCATCCTATAGTAAAAACAAAGTAGTTACGATGAACGAAGACAATACTTTTAATTATGCTCGCTTAGACCCCGAAACAAAGGAGCCTGTTTGCATGACATTGGCTGATTGTGATTTATATATCAGATGTTTTTATTTAATGCGAGCAAGAATGGCAACAAAGACGGGCAAATTTATGAAATGGTTGCACTAAAAAACATTACATATAGTATATTCATTTATTAAGAAAAAAATAAGCTACAAAATAAATATATCATCTAATCTAAATAGAATTTAAAGCATCTAAGTCATTTTTTGTTCCCTAATACGCATTATGCTTGATCGAACAAAAAAAATATCATTTATTCTAGCTTATTATATTCAAAGCCTATGATGATTCGTATCTTTGAATAATTTTTTCATACGCGCGAAATGCTTTTTGCAAGTCAGTAATACCGTGGTTTTAGCATCATTTCAGACATTGTGCAAGTTTATACGACTTTCTATGTGTTTTCAAACTAAAAGAAATCAAGTTTTGTATTTAAAATCGAAAAAAATGAGTTTATTAAACATTTAAATATAAAAAAAAAGAACGTATATTATATAAAAATCATAAAATTTTCACTTATATGTAAAAATCCATGTTTTAAATTTACTGTAAATTTCTTTAAATGCGTAAGAAGATGTGTTTAACGTTTACACATTCAAAAACATTTTTATTATTTTGGGACAATCCTTTACCTATGTTCTTCTAGATATATCTTACAGCTGAAACTTTTCGACTATATCGATCTTAGGGTTTTTAGAAAATTGCGTCTTTATTTAGAAAATAAATACAAAATTTACGCTAATAACTTCAGTTATAATTAGCCTATTTATCTAAAACTTATATCATAAATTTAAATACAAAATGTAATAACATAGAAACTTTTTTTTTACTGCACTGTATCTTGTTTTTTAAGTGCAAAAAAAGCTTTTTTATATTGAAGCTGTAAAATATATGCCAAAAACCAATTCCAAAATATTTTTGCGCTAAAATATATGTTTAAAAAATATTAATAAGGTCAAACATCACCTAAAAACAAATTTATATATATTTTTAACTATTTAATTGCCTGTTGTCAGATATATAGAAAGCTATAATACATTTTCAGAACTAAATAAATTTTTGATACTGATTTTCTCGATTTTGTTAATTAATGTGGAATAAATATAAAAGACAACTTATGAATATATAATAGATTTGTCTTTCGCTTCATTATGCAGAATAAAATTTAGCATAAAAATAATAGAATTGAGGAATCTTATCGGAAAGAACGCTTAATATTCTCTTCTTCATTATAAATTATTTTCTGTGAAGGATAGTCAATAATTCTAAATTTTTTCTAAACTAATCTTTTAGATGAAATTATAAATTAGTCATCTGTAATTTATTGTTTGGAATCAATATATATCTGATAAACAAATACATATGACTATTATTTCATAAATATTTGTCTATAAAGATCACGTTTATTAGTGTAGTATAATATCTAACTACGATTTTTGCATAAATTAGCATACAAGCCATGAATATTGTGCGTATCACCTTCTTAACAAAGTATTTTAATGAAATATTTTTGAATTAGAATAAGCTTAAATATTATTTTAAAAGGAATTTTCAATGCGAACAACCTATTAAAAATTTGGTTTTTTTTATATAATCTTGTTTATAAATTCCTATGTGTTTAAAAATTGCGCAAAATCAGCTAAACTACAGATCTTGTGTAGGAGCATAAGTTATTATAAATAAGAAACATAAGAACGCCATATTATATATTATTTTAGAAATAATTTAATTGAATAGATGTTAATAATTTTTTTGAGTTGGTATTTTTAAAATGCCATTAAAAATAAGATAGGATTGCTATATTAAATATACAGATTATTTTAATTGTGCCTCTATATACAGAAACTTACGCTGATATTTCTTCTTCTTTATATTAAATATTTTCAAGATTTTTTAATAATTTTATCGTCTTAGATTTTTTTTTAGTTTTTGTTTGCCTGTTACCCCCTAGGAAATCATTTATGTTTATTTATCGAAAATAAAATATTAGAAATCTGTATTCTTATTTGACCTAAAAAAATTTCATATAAAAAGTAATATGATTTCATTCGCGCAAGACACTTGAACTCATCTCATTTGAGCGAGGAAGAGCAGTTAATGAAGATAGATCAGTGGAGGTGTCAAAAGATGTATCAAAGAGTTGTGCAATATTTTCAATGGGCTGACCACGTCTAAATAGATAAAATCGATAAAAAGAAAATTAACCCATAATTAAAAACATTTATCCTAGAATGAATTATTTAAAGCTTATTTTTTCTAAAATTTTACACCCTAATTGTAGATAAGTATGTTAATGTTTGTATACTTTAAAACATCAGCTCTTCGGGTATAAAAAAATTTTAACATTAATTTATTTTATATATCAATCTGTCAATTACAATTAAGTATTTTAATGCGAGTTTTTCACTTTAAGAATGATTCCTTGTACCTAAGAGCCTTTTCAATTATTTTTGCAGGAACACCCGCCATTTTAGCTACCTCGATACCATGTGAATCGACACATACCCCGGGAATCATTTTATATAAAAACACTATATCATTTTCTTCGATCTTAACTTTCATATATCCTGTCATAAACAAGTTATTTTGGGATATTTTGACTATTATATTATGGTAGTGAGTGCTGAACATAACAAAGCATTTCCTATTTTTGAGGTTATTTAGAACGCCTTCGACGATTGCCTCGCCGTCTTTTGTTGAAGTGCCTCTTCCGAGTTCATCTATGATCATTAATGAGTGTTGTGTTCCGTATTTAAGCATTCTTGCGGTTTCTTTCATTTCTATTTTGAATGTTGATTCGCCTTTTATGATGTTATCGTTTGCCCCCAATCTTGTGAATATTCTATCGAATAATGGGATGAGCATACTTTTAGCCGATACTTTAAGACCTATTTGTGCAAGAATAATGTTCAGTGCTACTGTCCTTAAGAGTGTACTTTTTCCGCCCATGTTTGGGCCAGTTAAAAGCAAAATGTTTTTTGTCATTTTTAGAGTGTTTCCAGTGTATGATTTATATATTGGATTTTTTATGTCCTCGAATTCCGGCACGGGGGAATCTTTGTTTTCTGTAGTGTTTTCGTAAAAATTAGGAAATACTGTTTCGTTGTGTATTTTTCCATAAATAGCAAACGACATATAACAATCGATATCTCCTATTATTTCACAAACGTTCCTGAAAATATCTATATATTTTCGGAGTGTATTTGTTACGTGTCTTGTGAGGGTTCCTTTGCTTTGAAACAATCTTTCTTCCATTTCTATATACTCGTTGACGAGGAGTCTTAGTTCTTGTGTATAATATCTTTTTAAATTTTTGGTGCTGCTTACGAGGTAATAATTTTTGGGAACAGAAGCTTCGGCGTCGACTTCTATTTGGAATATTTCCTTTCCTATGTTTGCAAATTTAACTTTACCTTTTATTACCTTTTTTTGATTTTCAAGATACTTTAACATTTCCGTTTCGATATCTTTAAGTTTGGTTATATTTGTTTGTATAGCATCATTTGGGTTGAGGGGTATTATTTCTGCTTCTTTTATGGTGTAATCATTTGTGACGCTCTCTAAAATCGGGGAAATATGTGGGAATAAACGAATTATCTCTCTTAAATAATACAAACCATTAATAGCCGGTGATTGATTATTTATTGGGATCATATTTAGCGATTTATTATCATTTAAAACATTTCTATCTCCAGATTCGGTACTAAATAGGAGATCAGCATCGAAAGACAAACTGTCATCATTATTATTGGCTCTAGTATCACCCGTTTTGTTATATTCATTTATTATAGAACACTTATTGTAATCATTTTGAAGCCCATTATTAAAGTTATCTTGTATAAAACGGTTATTTGAATCATCTTGTATGGAATTTCTTTTTAAATGATCCTGCATAGAATTATTATTATAATCATTTTCTTTTGTATTATGAGTCTTTTCATATGGTGTCACGCTATCAGGACCATAGTGCTGTAAAATAACCATATCAAGTTTTTCGATACAAGAATTACACGCCTTAAGCATTGAGATAAGAAGGTAAAGGTCCTTTACAGCTGGATTATCCCCAAAGGTTTTTCCAATTATTCTTTCAATATCACCGATTCCAGAGAAAAGTGAATTGGAAAGATTGCTATTCATGCCGTCATTGAGTATTTCAATTAAAACTTCTGAAATCAGTTGTCTTTTTCTTATTTGATGTAACGAATATAACGGTGAAATAAGCCATTTTTTTAATTTTCGCTTACCAAAAGGTGTAGTACAATGATTTATTGTATTATAGAGTGTATGTTTTTCTGTGCTATCATAGTTATTTTGAAGTATTTCTAAATTAGTAAGGGTTATTGAATCTAATATCATATATTTGTTCATAGATGTAGACCCTTCCTTTAAATAAAAACCCCTTTCAATGTTTTTTAAAGTATTTTTGCTATCATTGACACATGTCGCTTCGTTTTTTGATTTTTCAATGTAGCCGCTTCCTAATCTCAACTTCGATTCCGAATCATATATTTTATTATCGAGCTTTTGCAATGCATCTACAATGTTTTCTTGAGTAGTATTATCCATGGTTTTCTGCCAGTAGTTGTCAAGAGGAAGTATCCTAACATGATCTAATACATTAACTCTTTTAAGATATTGCATATACCCTGATATATAAGAAAAACAGAGCCTTTCATTTTCATTAAATAAATTAAACCTGCAATTTTGGTTATAATCTTGCATTGGTTTAATCATTTTAATGCTGGAATCCATTAAAATCTCTTCAATAGTGATTACCTCTACAATTTTATACTGAACAAAAATTGTATTCAATATGGAATTTTCATTATCATCTAAGAATGTGGTAAAAAAGATAGTATTCGTTGATGCGTCATAAAGATTCATACTATATTTTTGATTATTTCTTATAATAGAAGCAATATAAATACTTTGGGGCGATTTAAGATGTTCATGATCATAAATTGTTCCTTGGGTTATAACTTCTTTAAGCTCACGATTAATTATTTTTTTCTTTGTAGATCCCTTAAGTTTACTAGCAGCGGGATTCAAAAAGCTAGTATCTATATTACTCCCCAAATTTATACTTATTTCTGTATTGTTACACGACTCCTCTCTTTCCCTTATTTTCTTACCAATACTATTTTCATCTTGGTCAACTCTTCCAACCATGAACCCGTTTTCAAGAAACTTTCCCATCCAATACTCAAAAGATGATTCTGGAACACCGGCCATTTTCATATTAACCCTTTCTGCAACTTTAAGGTTAAAATACTTGGAGGCTATTTCCGCATCTCTTTCATATAACTCATAAAATTTCCCTTTCTTGAAAAATATAATTGTGTCAAAATACTCTTTTTTAATTGCCCAAAATTGTTTTTCAAAATCAGTAAGCTTATTCATATCATTTTCTGAAATAAAAAGAGAAGAAGGATCATATTTTGGATCCGATGGCAGTCGCTTATTTCGATCAAGAACGGGCGATAAAAATCCATATCTTTCTTGTTGTTTCGATGGGGTATCGGAATGAAGAGAAATTGGAGATGATCGAAGTCGATCAGATTTTTTAAGTGTGTGATCGAAAACTGCAGGCATATTCTTTAAATTATTTGACGTATATTTCTGTTCTTCATTATGCGGCCTTTTCTTTTCCAATTTATCTGCTGATTTCTTGCTGCCTTGGTCTTTTTCCTCTTCATTTTGGGATTCCAAAACATTTTTATGCCGTGTTTTTTCAGATAATTTATTTGAGGTAGCAAATTTTGTTTCTTCTTCATTTGAAGATTCCAAGATATTCTTATGATATATTCTATTAGATGATTTATTGAAAGGTAAAGCCTTTGTTTCTTCTTCATTTGAAGATTCCAGTATGTTCTTATGTTGTATTCTTTTAGATGATTTATTGAAAGATAAAGCATTTGTTTCTTCTTTATGTAGAGGATCTATTATATTTTGATTCTGTATTCTTTCGGATATTATATTTGCCTCACTATCAAATGTATTTATATCAATATCATTCTTAGAGCTTAAAACACTATCATTCATATACTTTTTAATACTTTCGAATTGACCCACATTTTTCGGCTTCTTAGTATCTTTTAAGAAAGTATCGAGCACCGTATTTTTATTGGAAACACTCGCATTGTGATTTTCTTGCTTGATTCTTTTCACTGGCGATGAGAAGAAATCCAGTACCGTTTTCTTTACCATTTTGTAATGGGTTTAATTAATTCAACTTAATTCTTCGGATTCGTGGATTTATATATATGATAAAATTTATGGAACATGGTCTATCAAATTAAATTAAATGCGGGAAACTAATTAATTAAATATGGAAACATGAATGCATAAAAATTTAATTTATGTGTTTAATGCAAAATCAATCACATTAGAATTAATTCTTGAAAAAATTGTGTTTTATGGGCATCATAGCATAAATGTTTATCGATTTGTCTAATATACATGATCATCGAATATTTTACTTAAAGACACAAATATAATAACCCAAACAAATTTATACAAAAGAAAATCTAAGATTTTAAATAAAGTCTTTTAAGGAATAAAACGTTGATTAATCGTTTAAAATATAACTGTTTGCATATATTCAGATTAAACTTAATTCATACCCAACAAACTTAATATTTGTTTAGTTCACACTGTTTCAAAAATCCTTAGATCAATTTTTTTATTAAAATATTTTTATGATTTCATTCTATTCACAGATTAATTAATAGTTTGTCTAAATATAAATCCCCAAATCATTTCAAAAACACACAATTTAAAATAAATTGGTAATAAATAAAGCAGAAAAAACATCTGTATCAGCGATACGCAAAAAAATACTTATCGATATGACAATTTATTAAACTATTGCAATAAAATAAATGCAGATTTAATGAAATATAAAAAAGCAGCGTTACTTAACAATGCAAAAAAATATTTGCAAATTAAAAAATCAATCTTATAAATATATGCTAATCGATAGCATAGAAAAATAATTAATCAAAGAGCCAATTTAAAAATTAACAAAAAAGAAAAATTGAACATCTAATAAAATAATAATAAGCATTAATTGTGACTTAATTTTTAAAAATCGTTATTTAGGCTTGAAAAGAAATCATTATATCTTATTAGTAATTTTTTTTATTTAAGGGTGGATTCTTGAAATTCGCGGAAACCTGTACCAAAAAAATATAAACTGTTTTTACAAAACTTTAACAAAGTTACGAATGAATTTTTATGGAATATTCAATTTTTAACTATTTAATCTTGATTAAGTAAAAGTTTCGAATACTCTTTATAAATTTGAATGATACTTTTTTTCATCTCGTCATCTTTACAATATTCTACCCAGAATTTTCAGTAAAAGTGAGTTATAAATTCTAATCGAATTTACTTTATTTATTTATGTTTATCTTCTATAACTTTTTTAGGAAGTTTGATCTATATGATAGGAACTATTGCTTAACCGCTGCGTCTCTCTGTGGGACTACCCCTGCACTTCTTGTCACCCGTAATCATCGTGGATTGGGCCCTTTCTAATAGGCGGCAGTCATTATGTGGAGGGAATGAGATTCTGTCTACTGTTCATCGCTAAGTATACAAGCTACAACCACACTCTACACTTACCTATATCCTTGCTTAACGGTGTGGGATCTTTTTTCATACTGGAGGCACAGTTCAACGGCTTACACAGCAAACTTCTATTTCTCATGGCTTGTCAATGCTTTAATGTTTTTCTTTTTTTGTTCACTGGCCGCCCCCTTGGGTATTTTTCTTTAGGGTAAATTCGTTTGAGAATTAGTGGGGTGGGTGGAAGTGGAACCCTCGACCCCTCTATGGGGTCCGACTTGTAAAATACTCAACCATACCACCCAACGAAACCCATAAATAATTAATTAATATAAATTATAAGTTGTATATTAAGGAATTATAAATACCTAACTAAGGATCACCACAAACAACAGGATTGGGGAAAGCACAGTAATTAATAAGTTTCGAGTGGGTAAAATACATTTTGGAGTATTGTAAAGATGATGACATTGAAAGAATTATCAAAAAAAATTTATATAGAGCAGTGCAAAGTTTATCCAGAATATATATAAAATGCTAAAATTTTATTTTATTCGCAAACAAATTTGTGCTATAATTTAGAGGGTATATAATTCCATAAAAATAAATGTGTATTTTGTTAAAATTTTATAAATAATAAAAATGATTCACGAACTTTAGATTATAGTTATCCATGAATGAAACGTAATTTTAAATAAATAAACCAAAAATTTTATAGCTAAATAAACCTTTGCCGGATAACCAAACGCCTACCAAAAATGAAAAAATCATATAAAACTGTTGATAATATGCTGTTATATTTTTAAAACCCAATGCCTATAGCTACAAAACATATTTTTCTGAACTTTATATGCCGCTTATAAATAAGTCGTTTGAAGGCTCGGAAGTACAAAATTATATATTTAAAATATACCAGAAATAAAAATCGAGCCCAAAATCAACAAAAAAATCTGATAATCTAGAGCTTTATATATGAAATTTTTTAATATATGGTTGGAGTTTTTGGTTGTTTATTAGCCAGTATTTTCTAGGGTTCAATAAATGATGGATTTTTTTCTCAGATTAAAAAAAAGGCCCATTTATTTCAAGAATATGCAAACATAGTATTTATTCGCGAAAAACATATATTTCTTATTTTTTTGTGATTGAACGGTATATCGGTAAATAAATTTTATAAAAGGTGATTAAAATAATAGATATCTTTCTATCTGGGTGATTTAATATAGAAACTTACGATTAAACTTCATAGTTAAAACTATAATGACGTTTTTACTGATTTTTTCATAAACTATTTATTTCATAAAATATAACGTGAACTCACAATTGGATCCCATATTAAAGTCATTTAATAGTTTATAGGTGATTTAAATGGCTATAGGATTAGTTAATTCAATAATGGGAATGAGCCGTTAAAAAAGATGTCTGTTTTAATTTTATTCTTAGGTATTAAATAAAACACTGTTAAAGGCGCATGAATATTTTTGTACATAATAATATTGTAAAAAACGAAAATATATTGAAAAATCGCTAAAGAAAAAGATAATCAAAAAATAAATATGCTTTGAACATAAGAAAATTTAATAGGAGAAGGGTAGATATTTTTGTATTCGTAACATATTTATTCGGTCGTTTTCATTGTAGAATTTTAATTTATAAATTTTCATATTAAAAATAATTATAAAGAATACACCTACAAACGTGATACCGAAGTTGGTTTGCTTACTTTAATATGGCTAAATATCAATACATTTCTGAGAATAATTTGTTATTTTTTGCAATTAAATTTAGGTATTTTGAAATGAATAATTTTACTTTATTATTTTCTTAGCAAAAGTTGCCGCAACAATCAAAGGAAAAATAATAGAAGCATCCCCGAATACCTTTACCCCGCTTCCTTTGAGTTTGCCCCAACTGATTGATTCACTTATATTAGCCCCGGCGTCACTTCCATCAAACTCTTGTGCATTGTTAACAAGAACACAATAATCAGCGCCATTTTTAAAAAGATTAGCATTTAGTATGTGATGTTTAATAAGCCCGGATCCCAGAACAATAACACCTGTTTTTTCTTGGTGCACGGCTTCATAATTCATTTTGTAAATATCTTCAATTATATCCAATTTAATCTGATCTCTTTTATCAAAGAATGTCAGAATATCACCTAAAGATCCATCTGTCAAGGCTGGACAATAAACGGGAATATCATTTTTATAACACCAATATAAAATTGAATCATTGTGATTTATTTTTTCACCCAGTATTTGTATAAATTTACTTGGGGTTAATATCAATGGACTTGAATCCAAAATATGTTCTTTGAACTTTTGATCAATTATGTGTGAATACTTTAATTCATTTCGATCTCTATGGTCTTTGATTAAGCTGTTTAAAATTCCTGTTAACCATTTCTCAAATTTCACGTAATTATCATTTGGAATAACGAGGTTACCAACTCGATTATAACCATTATCACGTAATAGATGCCCATCAAGGTCGAATTTGGCTAAAAATGTATCACCCATACATTTTATTAAGTCTTCTTCTATTCCTCCTGCCGTAGTTACAAAAACATCAATTTTTTTATTCTTTGCAAGATAGCAAATAGTGTCGCGCAGACCACTTGTTATCATATTGGAAGTACATCCAAAAAATATCTTGGTCTTGCAGTCTTTTTTTTCTGTTTCATTGATATTTTCTATTTCTTCTTCATATTTTGCTTCGCAACTTGAAATCTCTTCGTCTACAGATTTATCCATACCAATCATACGGTTGATTTCTTTTATTGCTTTTGTAAGATTAGTCGCTTGGAAACCAACAGTTGAAAGTTTTTGAATGAATTCATTTAATGTATATTCCTTTTCAAAGTTTAGACCTCTCACTGGTTCACTAAAATTTATTTCTTCATTCTTTTTAGCTGCCAGATCTTTGACTGATTGTGGTGCAGATTTCGTCATTTTTATTACGGCTAAATTAAGTCGAAAAATTGAATTTAAAAATTTAAATAGCATAATCAGCAAGCTTAAATTAACTAAATTAAAATTTATGTATGATTGAATCTGAAATCCAGAGTATTATAATTTACATACACTAAACACAAGCAAGTTTAAATTACAACATATATTATAAGTAATATAAAATAATTAATTTGAAAAAAAATAGCAGATTGCATATAATGTTTTGCTGCACTTTGCATAATTCATTTTAAATTAAAATGTATGAAATATCGTACAATGAGAGATATTGCATTTACTATCATTTAGAATCATATATTTTAACGTTGTTTTAATGAATATACATGGATTTTGGAATAATTTAAGTTTTTTTGGATTTTTATTATGTACAAGTATCCATGCAATACTAAAAAAAGGTCTTGAATTATTTAAAGGTCTGAAATTTAAATTATTTTAACAAAATGCGCAATAGGCTATCAATCAACAAAAATACTGTAAAAATTAAAAATTATTTGATGCTATTATTAAAAGGGAAAATCCATTTGTTATTAAATAGGAAAAATGTATGAATCTGGTTTTATTTCAATATAAATATCATAGATAAAAATTAAAAATTATTTGATGCTATTATTAAAGGGGAAAATCCATTTGTTATTAAATAGGAAAAATGTATGAATCTGGTTCTATTTTAATATAAATATCATAGATAAAAAATATTAATTATTCATCTATGTTAAAGAGTTAAAAAACCCGGACGAAGTAGAAGCACACATACCTCGCTCGACACTTAAACTCATCTAATATGAGAGAAGAAGAGCAGTTGATGAAGATAGATTAGGGAAAGTTTTCAAAAGACGTATCAACGAGTTGTGCAATATTCATAATGGGCTGACTACGTCTAAATTGATAAAATTGATAAAAAGAAACTTAGCCCATAAATAAAAAATAATTATAAAATTTACAAAGTATAAATGTAAAATAAATTATTATGATATTGCATAAATTTCCATAATTTATTTTAAAAATTACTTTTAGGACCCAAATATTTAGTCTTGAAATACCAGTCAAAATAAATTTTATACATCGATAGCGGTAAATTTTATTTTGAGAATTGACTAACACGTAATCTATTTTCAAGATATTCGATTTTTTAGCTCGCAAATGTCATTTCCTTTTCTTTAAATTTTTGTTGAAGATACAGAAAACATACGAGTTAAATAACACGAAAATATTGAAGAACTAAATCCGATAATTGTATCTTTATATGGATGAATTTTTATTTAAATTTATATATGGTAACCATTCTAAATTAAATTTGGCTTAAAACTACAGTTTGATTTAAAGACACAATATCCCCCCTTCAAAAAAATAGCAAAAACAAGTATTTTAATTGACTATAATTCCATTAAAAATTAAAATTATTAAAAAAATTTCTAACGAGTTAAATTTTTGGGTTCATTATACTAATTATGACTTTTGATTACATTGAATATGAAAATTATTAAAACGATTTTATTGGTTCTTAAATAATAAGTTTGCAACTTAAAGCCACAAAAAAAAACATGAAAATGGATCAGTAAATTAAGTATGTAGTAAAAGAGAGGAATTATGCTTCAAAATAAACAAAAAATCAAAACTATTTTTATTTATGTCGTGAAATTAAGCAATATATTGGTATTTTTGTTAAAAACGACCCAAATTCTTACATATAAAATTTTTTGATTTACATGGTTTATATTTTGATTAATTGGATTATTTTTTTTGGATTAAACAAGGGAGAAGTTATGTTTTAAAATCTTGTGAAGTGTTTTATATAATATACATGATAAATAATTCTCTATGAACCGACATTTGGCATATTTTTTACTATGAAAATTAAAATTTGCCTAAAAACATAAATATAATTGATCAATTCTGAATTTTATTAAACTAATTATTTAAAACTACTCTAATCAGTTCAAAATAGAAAAATTATTCTCTATATAAAAAAATAATATTTAAAATTCTGAATCTATTCCTATAAAAATTTTATGATAATGTCATATTTTAGACATTAGTTTGTAGGCGAAAAAGGGCATTAAAAAATTGGTTTAAAGTTATTCAATATAATTTTGTATATAGATGGAATATTTCGTTTGAAATATTTATAAATAATATTGTAGCAAAACTGTGTAATTAGGTACAAAGCGATTCAATAAAACTTACTATTGGATCCGATTTTAAAAAATAAAAAAATACATTTTATGATGGATACCCCATTTTTAAAAATTATACGATATACAAAAAGCATCGTTTTGATCATCTTTAGATGCCACGAATAGGTTTATACAGTCGAAATTTTATTTTATATTTTATAAAAAATTAAAAGTTTGAACTTGAATGCCAAAATTTATTACTTTATTTAATATATAAATTCTATGTGGTGTCTTAAAGCTATAAAAAATTTTGAAAAAAATCTTGTATCGATAATGAAAATAAGAAAATGCCTACCTCTACATTTCACATAAAAATGGTTGCCAAAGGAGACAGATACATTGAAAATTTAAAGAAAATATGCAGAACTATAGTCTTACATTGAAATTTAAATTATGTTAAAAACATAAAAGGGCCTATGTTACATCAAAACAAAAGTTGGAAATTTAAAAGATTAAAATCCATAATAATTATAGCTGCCTGTCCCATTCATTTAAATTCTAGGTTAAGAGCAAATATATAATTTAATGTTATTTTCGAATTATGATTCAAAAATATTATAAATTTTTTTCAATATATGTATAAAAGATCATCTGAGATTATAAATTATCTATTTTGATGTAATTAATATTCAACTAAATCTATTCGTTGATTCTCTAAGTTAATTAAACATAATAAATTCAACAAAAGGCGACCTACCTGGCATTTCAACCAGGACCTCGTAACCTCGAAAGCGGGAACGCGTGATTTATACACCATAGGTCTAAAAACTGTAAAATTTGCATATAATATTCAGTTTACTGTTATTAGCTATGGAATTTTACATGGCAAAAATATAAACTTCTAAATTTCGCTGTAATTGAAAAATAAAGAAAATTAAATTAGATGCTTGTTAAATACTTAATTATATAAATTACTTCGTAACGTTTATCATTGAACATAAATATCGTCTCTTTGACACAATGAATAATAATAAAAGTCAGAATTATTCATAAATTATATTTTAATAAATAGAATTGGTTAATGAAATGCTTTTATTAAAGAGCACAATTCGTTTCATGTTTTTTTATATTGTTGATGATTTCCATAAATCCTATTCGAAATGTATTATAAACCAAGGATATTTTATCAATCGATGATGTGAATTGATATATCAGCTATGTGTTACGTAAATGATGGTCATATTATATATTATTTGTTTCTGTTTAGAATTTATAATCCCGTAAGATTATATATTTACACTTAGTTTATGAATATGATCCTGTTGATTTATAGAAAAAGAAAGGTCTTTATATATACTAAATTATTAAATTATAGAGAAATGTAAAGCAAAGAGCTAAAATATCACAAACTTGCACCAAATACCGTAATTTTAAATTTCAGAAGTAACGCATTTAATTATAAAAGCTCATATAATTCTAAATACTCATCATGAAGATTCTTTATTTCGATCGTAAAAATTTACACTATATTACATTGACGTCTATTACTCTGATGAAAATTTCATGTATAATTTGCTTTATAAACCAAAATAAAATGGATTCTTTAAATGCGTAGGTGTTATTATAAAATCATTTAAATTTCATCAAGAAAGAAGAATCCCTTCTTCTACAAGGGTGTGATGTTTCAATTTGATTCCAGTGGCCTTTGATCCCAAAATAGTTCATATCTATACTCTATGTATTTAAATTGAAAATTATAAAAAGATCTTTAATTTATATGATGAGTATTTGATGATTAACCTTATGGCATATACAAAATACTGGCTAATCTTTAAATTTAACTAAACAAAATAAATTTTAAATTTCCGATACCGTTAAATGCATGCGACAAATTTTTAGTAGAGTAATAAGGTGAAGAGTATCTACATCATAGAAACTCAAATATCAAATCCACGGTATCATGTTATTAGTTGATAAATCTTATAAAAATAATATAACATTTTCGAAAAATTAAAAGTTTTCGAAGCGATATAAAACGCTAAAATCATTCTATAAATGTATTAATTCTGATAGAAGAGTAAGTCTATACGATTATTATAAAAAAACGCTGATAATAAGTTAATAAAAATTAGTAACTTTATAGTAATATACTTTTAAGCCTTTATCTTACATAGGCCCTGGTTTATAGCGCTCAATGTTTAGACAAATTCCGATTAAATCATTTTTAAAATATATGAAACCAATTTATCTATGCATGCGCCCACTATCATATTAATATTACAAGAATTTGATTATTTCGATAAAATTTTCACATTAAAATGAATCAAAATAATTTTATGGGTAGGCTTTGAATTAAGAATATTGGGTCTGTAATCAATATATTAGGAAAATATAGACATTACTTCGGAAATAAATTACATATTTTTTTATCAAAGTATTAATTTGATTAAAAAAAGTACAAAAAATTTAGGCAACGAATATATTTACATACCAAAAGGCTTTTAAAAAATTTTATAATCTTTTGTCGAGATGAAATAATAGACTCATTTTAAACAGAAATAACAATTTTTCGCATGAAATGAAATGGTGAACTTCGTAATATTCAATTGAATTCGAAAAATGCAATCTAATTTTTAAGTTTCAACACTATAGAATAGATAATCTATACAAATTAGCAATAATATATCTTCAGTTACATCTAGAGATTTTCTGGTGTACGTTTTTCGAGCTGTAAAGGCTATGTTATCCGCTTATAAACTATGTATCAAATCTAATCAACCATTTAAAAGATTTAGGTTATTTGTAAGATTTTTTATAGCAATTATAGCTGCCTCCATCAATTAAAATTTTAACCTAATTTTTCCTATTAGTTTATAAAGAAACTAATTATATGAAAATACGTAAAATATATCTAAATAAAAACGTAAATATATAATTCTCGGCAAAAATTAACAGATAATCAGTGGTTAAGTTTATTAAAGAATCGATTATAGAATGTTTTTTGTTATACTGTCAAGGGAATGAAAATATATATGCACAAAAATAATTATTTCAAGGAAAATCCTACAATATATACTTGAAAATTTACAAAATCTGCACTATTTTAGATCTATATGCATAAAAACAATGCAATAAATTATTGTAAACCTTTTTTTGTTTTTTTACTGACCTTGCTTCATTCTTCACACATTTTTCTCTTTCTTTATAAAGTATTCTTAATTCTTTAATCTTGTAATATATAGCTATGCCTATAGTGCTCCAAATTGTGATTATTTCACCACAAAATTTAAATAATGTATATGAATTACCCCATAGTCTATAATAAAAACATTATATTTTTACTGATTCATTCCAGATTGTACAATACGGGCAGTTAATAATCATCTTGAATCAAATTTTTCTGAGAACTGAAGATAAATGTGCACCAAAAGAAGTATTTGTCATAAAAACTTATGTGATCTAAAATATAAAAAGCAGGTAAAAATATACAGTCATTTATTGGTTCTCAGATTATCATGAATTATGCTACACTACTATGTGTAAAGAGGCTGTTATTAGCCTAGATGTATTCCCATAGACAGCAAACTATTGTGTAGTTTTAACATTGAACCTATGAAAAAATTATAATTTGATGTAAAGACCTAAAAAATGTTCTATGTTCAATATAATTATTGGAACAAAAGCGATTCAAATACGAAGGAACTAATTAATGCATATATTATCTAATATTCTATAGGTTTTAAATTAAAAGATTATACAGTACGGTTTAATACCGAAGATCTGTTTCAATTTTATAAGTTGAAACTATAAATAGAAATATCTACGAATGATGCTTATATATGACAAGCCAAATGATCATGAATATTATAAAAATAAATAAAATACAATCGTTTAGGTTTGAAATTACAGTAAGTAAAAAGAATGCCTTTTTTAATTTTTTATAAATTCTAACTTTTGTTTATCCAAATAATAGTAAAATTAGATTTAACGCGGGCGTATTTTAATATCATTATATATCCGATTAATATTGATTTTTCTATGAATTACACATAAAAATCAGTAAATTTTGTCTTGGGTTCCTGATGTAATCAAAGTGTCATGGCGAAAATAGCACCTAGAGAGATGATTTATTCAAAAAAAATTAGCATAATATTTTGCGCAAAAATCAAGGCACAAATAATGCAATTTTTCGTTAGAGTATTAAATAGATGAAAAAAAATTATTTACCAAAGACTAAGCTTTTATTCGCGCCTAATTTTGATTTTATTTATGAAATACGAAATTTTGACCATAAAACCCTCAGACTGTAATTTTGTTTTAATCTCATCTAATTAGAGAAACTATATTCTAATATCTATTTATGCATGAACTGCGTCTATGAAGAAAAATTCATTTTTAAAAACACAAATCCAATGTCATCAATATAAAAATGTGTAGTCAGAATGCTACTCATAGTTTACTGAAAAATATGCGAAATAAAATTCATGGTTCACAAATTCATCTGATTGAATTACATAAGTTTAGTTTAATTTCAGGTTAGTAGGTATTCGGAAAATTTATTTTATTATTGCCAGTTTGTTTAATTAGATTTAAACTAACAGCCGACTGGTATATATTTGAATTTACTCATAGATGAATAAATTTAGAACAATTTTATTTTTCACATTTCTTTATGGTCAGGTGATGCCATTTAATTTTACGAAAAGGTGAATTTTGTTATTATATTTTAAAACTCATTTGAAGTTTAATGGCATGGTATTGTTGAATGATCAATAGTAATTTAGCAAAATTGTAAATCTGTATCATTCAAATTTTAACAAAAAAGGAAAGATTAGTGGGATGGTATGATCTGATGATAAATAGTGATTTTACGAAAAAGTTTTTGTTTTCTTATTTAGATACTAACAAAAGAGGAGATTTTGAATAATAAAAAGCTTTTTTTTGGGTAGATATACCTTTTCGTCTTTTTTGATAAATATATGAAATTCTCAGAGGCAAGAAGGATGAATAAATGATGAAATTATAATTATATTTCTTTTAAGAGGTTATTTTTTAAAAAAATAAGGTTACATAATGATAAATTCAAGGAAAATTTTCCAAAACTATTACCTATAAAAATAAAGCAGATAAAATTTTATTTGATTGAATAAAAAATATATCATGCATTATATAGCTCATTAAGTGATTTAATTAATTATATATTTCATTTTTAAATACTGAAATAAAAAATAACACTGAAAGTATCCTGCTGATCTCATACTAATCGGCCATATATAAAACATGTTATTGTGATATGCCTATTTAAGTATACTGATAATCTATAATAAAAAACCAAATTCGACATTTTCCCAATTTTATATCACATAAAAAAAATGTGCAGTGCAAATTCTTTGTAGATAGAATAAGTTCCTCTTTTGGCTTTTATTTTACTTTCGGTCATTTTTATTTACATTAGAAACGCAATATTTAAAATTTTATGTTTGTTTCTTTATCCGAACATTTTCTAAAAGTCGTTATAAACTAAGCACAACAAAACAGAATAAAACTTACACCTTCTACATATTTTAATCATAAATTTTTTCATTATTTGTACTGACTAAAAATCAATTAATAACTTAACATATTTTTTTTTGGCTATTTAAATTCGTTCAAGCAAAACAGTTGATTATTCTATTGGATCTTTTACTTTAAATTAGCATAATAATATCATTGTATGCTGAGATTAGATGCATTATCTCTTTTAAAGACTAATGAATCCAATTATTCTCATCAATTTATTTGTTTGTGCTATGCTATAACAGATATTTAATATGCGGCTTGTGGATTATACCATTGTTTGAAATTTTATAATAATTTTATATTTCAACGCCGTAAAAACCAATATATTTGATAAAATTCAACCTGGTATAAAAAAATTAAGCATATCTTATTTTAAAACTACCTAAACATATGTTTTAAATTACTAAATTGTCAATTATTTCTGTAATAAAAACCAAAAATTATAAGAATTGAGCCCCGGAATTTTTATTAAGTGTCTATCCAGAAATTATAAAATTCTTTTAATCTGGGGGTCAAAAAAAATGACAGAGATTTTATGATATTTTTTTAATTTTTTTGGTATAATAAACACAATATGTCGATAAAGCAGTTAAATGAATTCCTTAACTTTCTTATATGCATCTGTGAAGCCTTTTAAATATTCTAAAATAAATTATATGTATTAAAATCTATATTTAGACACTTATAAGTGGATTTGAAAGTGTATTATTTGAAGTTATAAAATAAATAAAAAGCACTTTTTTGTATCGATCGTATTTTTTGTATAGAAAGAGAATGATCACAGTGATAAGTTTGAAAAAATATTTTTTTTGATCATTAATGATTTTATGAATTGATAATGTGTGAATACTGTTTTTTAATCTAAAATTAGATGAAGAAGCAATTTTATATTTTCATAACTGATTAAATAATAGACATAAATAATTTTATAATAGAATAATAAAAACTTATCTGGCCGCTCAACTTATTTTTTTATCAATTTATTTAATATAAAATTCTTCAAATATGACATGAAAAGAGGGAAGTTGCCAAGAAGATAAAAGAGAAAAGTATATGGTCAATACTATTTATATTATGTGTCTAAGAAACCAATCAGCTTATGCTCGAAGAAAACTTAAAATATTTATACCAAGCTAACCTATGAATAAAAAGATTGCATATAAAAACCATTTTACCTAATATTTGTGTATTTTTACAGCTATTAGTATTGCCGAAACTAATTTTTTTTAAATGGATAATTCCCTGCCTGAATTTTATTACCTTTTTAAGTAGACGTTCTTTTTTAAAGTAATCGACTGAATACAATTTTAGATACTAAAAAAATTATTCTAAATGGTATAAATTTAAGATTGTAGCAGTGAATGTTTATATAAAATTTAAAACACATATTGAAAGACCATAATTTAGACAATCAAATCTATTTATTAATTGATATTCAATTTTGAAAATTCCTCATATCATATTCATGAAAGTTTACATGTCTTAATTAAAAAAAAAATTTGTATCTGTGATATGCAAGACACTTTAGCTCATTTCATTTGAGAGAAGAAGAGCAGCGGATGAAGATAGATCAGGGGAAGGTATCAAAGATGTATCAAGGAATTGTGCAATATTCCCAATAGACTGTCTTCGTCTAATTAGATATAATCGATATAAAGAAACTTAACCCATAAATAAAAAATGATATTCAAGTTAAAAGTCGGATTTATATTGTTTAATTACATTATGCAAAAATTATACTTCTCTTTAAGTATTATTCTTCATATTTTCATCATTAGACCTATAAGTAATTTTTAATAGAATATTTTCTTTGATTGAAGTTCATTCATCTATTTTTAAAAGTAAAATACCCAAAAATTTTATTTATTTTATTCTAAATTATATAGGAAAAAAATTATTTTTTAAAGACTTTCTTTATTCATGGTCTAAAATATAAGTTGCAAAAGGTAAAGCCCTGGCACAGTAAAAAAAGCTAGAGCGTTTAATAATTACCATGAGTTTTAAATTTTTTGTAATTTAAGTGGAAAAAGGTACATCTCTTGACTCGAAGGGGGTTGTTTAAACCCTAAAAAAATACATAACAATTTTGTTCTTATTAATTGGGTATTATTAACATCTTATTGTTATACGGTTACATTTTTGATTGATCAGTAAGTTATATTTGCAATTTTTATGATGGCTAAGATATATGAAAAACTCTATTTAATTTCTAGCAGAAATTTGTTATGTTTTTCTTGTATTAAAATCATACACTTATAGTATTTTAAATTTTAGCGATCAATTACGCTAGGAATCAATTAACATTGTAAAGAAATATTTCTATAATGAATTCAAAAAAAATAGCAGTGATTTCTGACAACTTTTAGGATGAAAAATCCCCGAATTCGAGCACAAAAATAGTAAATAGTGAATATATAATATTATAAGTAGGCGCCGCTATTAATAACCTTTCATTTATTTAAATGCAAAGTATGTATATTTTGGTTAAATAGGTTTTATTTTCATTTTTAAATCATACGCATTAGAAATAGATATTTTTTAATGCCTAATATCAAATGTGAATTTTCTGAAATTTTTGTGTATTTAATTTTTTTTATCGGACTAATAAATTAATTTCTAAGTCTGATGGCGGTTTACAAAATGTTTTGGTTTTAATCTAATTAGGAAAATTCTATTTAATTTAAATTAATAAATTTACCAAAATGAGAAGATTTTATATGCTTAAATAGTAATATTTTGAAATATTTATGTTCAATTTACTTGCACACATTTCATTGTTGCTTGGCTTTTACTTCTTCACAATTAAATCATCGAATATTTCATCCATGGTCGATACATTTAACTGTTGTTTTAAAGAGAAATCATCTAATGGAGCAAAAAAGTCGAGTTATTTGGCACAAAATCATTTAAATGTCCATTTAAAACCGGGCGATGAAATTAAGCAAATCGAAAATTTGGACGATGAATATATCATCTACAAAAGAACAGAAAATTCATTAAGCAATGAAAATATACCTGTTACTAAAAACCATCATTTATACTGTCATAAAAGTTCCAACGTAGGAGAAAATTTAATATGGGGGGATAATAGTAAAATTGAGCGAAATTGTAATATTGGTAGGAATGTTACCCTTGGAAAAAATGTTTTTGTTGATGAATCAAGTACTATAGGTGGTGGTGCTGTTATTGGAGACGAGACTCGGATCGAAAAGCATGTTAAAATCGGGGAAAATGCAAGTATAATTGGGTGTAGAGTTAATTACAAAAGTATTACACGCAGATCAGCCAATGGTGATGTTGTTTATAGAAGCTAAATTAAAACTTAATAAAAAATATTTTTTTAATACTGTTCCATACGTATTGAATAAACCATCCATGTTTAATCAAATTATAATAAAATATGAAAAACTCCGATATACTGTTATAAAAGATATTCATATTAAATACAACTCTAAAAAGTAATTTTTTGTATGCAAATTTTTTTAAGTTTTTATTTTTTTATGTGTAGATTTAACTTGTTATATCAAATTATCTATCAAAATATAAATTAATATTGAGTATATTATAAAATTACATTTTATTCTAAGAATAGAAGTATTCATTTCTAAAAAAAAGCTTTTATCAATAAAGAAACATTTTTTTGTATATAAGTCATTTATATAATTTTCCTTATTTTTACATACTTAAGTAAGATTTTTTTTTACATAATAGGTATAAAAAATATTATTATAATGTTTAAATTGTATTCAATATTATAGGCATTATATATATTATTTTAAATTTTTTACTGTGCATAATATTCGTAGTTCGACGATTTTTAGATGAGATTACTCTCTCTTCTTCTGTATAGTGATAAGAATATTTGATCAGACGCAAACATGATTACTTTCCTAAAAAAATTGAGAAAAATTAAACTCATAATGATTATAAAATAATATATTAAAGTAAAATCCTAAAAAAATTACGAAATTAGATGCATGAAGATACAAGAAACAGCGAAAACCTTTTAAAAAGATTTTAAAATCTTTAAGGTTATGCGTAAAAAGATTTGTTCAAAATGCACATAATTTCCAACAAGCGCCATTTAATTATACCTATGAAATCTTGAACTACTATGGCTCTATATATCATCTTAATCTATTTTTCACATAGAAATCTGAAAAAATAATCTTCGTTGTTAGTGCATAATGAAAATTCTGTGCGCATTAATGCTAATATCAAAAATAAAAAAATTTATCTTTTTTGAGAAATTAATGTTGAAAGCATTCCCCTCTAGTATTAGGCTAGTAATTAGTCACTGGGTTTATGAATGATCAATTGAAACATTAAATGATAACTACCTCTTTTTTTAACCTGGTTTTAAAATCTATAAATATGGTTTTTTAATATTAAATAGTGGATTTTGATCGAATTTATTCAATTTAATAGATAATTAATTTTAAATGATATAAAATCACTCTTTAATCATTACCCGCTAACTTTAAAAAATAGTTTCATCATGCTAGTGGCTTTGCTTGAGTGGTGATAATATTGACCTAAAACCTTGCTTTATAATGAGTGAAGAGCCTCATCTTCCTTGCTTAAAATAATTTTTAAATCATAAACTAGGTATCTATGCCTCCTGTAAGCAGCATGCTGTAGAAACTGATAGGTCGACCCACGGTGAATGACAGCTTTCGGCATAAAAAATTACATACTTGTGGCGCTGAAACAACTAACTCGATTAAAAAACGCAAATTCAAGTAATCAAAGTCATATTGGTATTATGGAATGTTTCCTCGGTGCGGATACGCGATTGAAATGGTCAAATTAAAACCTTAATCTATTTTTTGGTTTTATCATACTTGCTTGGCTTTCTAAAATCATAAATTATTTTCTTCGAAGATAAAATAATCGAATTTCCCAAAAATACATTTTATATACGGTTTTATAAAATAAATAGGCAATGTTGTTTTTAGTTTGAGCAATAATATTTAAATAGTGCTATCTACTAACATTCATATAAAATAAATTTTTTTCTGAAATAATGCCAAATTAATTTTGTATATATGTTAATATGTTTATTTTAATCATAATTTGTGCTTTGATATATTTTTTATTATTCTTAGAGTTTTATTTTTTGTTTTAATTTATATAATTTTCTTTTGTGGCATTTTCCATTGCATCTTTGCAATTAATTCAAACATTCGATAATAAAATAAACAAAGAATAAGTCCACTAAAAAAAATGCCTTACCTTATATGAAAATAAAGCTAAAAAATAATTCTTTTCAGTCTCTCAAAGCATGGAATATTAGGTGTGTTTTTAACTTTCTACTTGCATAGATAGGATCTTGAGATGATCAAAAAAATCAAAATATATTCGAGATGTTAATTAAACCCTCATTTATGAATATATATATATACATAATTTAGGTTAAACCGTCCCATTGAATCTTTTTTCTTTCCGTAATACAGATGGCTTTGATTTAAGAATACATATTATCTTAAACGCAAAACCCCAATTTTTCTGCGTTTTAAACCTCTAGCTTTAATAACCATACCATATATTCCATGTTTTTTTATTAATATGACATTTCTTACTGAGAATAACCACAAGTTAAAATAAAATATAGTAAATCTATTTAATAGCAGTATGAGCACATATCACTTAGAGGATTTTTTTTAAATATCTGTTTGTTGTACAAATCAAATATAATTTTGGATCATTGTTTTTTTTTTAAAATGAAGCAATAAAAAAATATTGTCTTTATCATTTTTTTGATACAATTTAAAATTATATAAAAAATTTGTTACAATTTGTTATAATTTTAAAGAATTTATTGTGCATTTATATTTAAATATATAGAGCCAAAAAAAGTAAATTCACGTATATATTATAAATACTTATAAACCACAAATCTAACTTTGTTTCTAAATAAAAAATTTCTAATATTGTTAGAATATTTTAAGCGACTTTTGTAAAAATAAAATTTCTGTAAATTTTTTGGCTTTGTTTAAATGTCCAAACATATTTTTTTCAACGTTTAAGTAGAGATTTTAGGTCTATAAATCAAAAATATTATCCTAGTCAAAAATTTTTATAAAATAGGAAAATGATTCATGTGATAGATAAATTAATCACATTGTATATATTCAAATCCAAAACACACGTTTTGTTGTTATATGGAATTTAAAAGTTGTTGATTCACAACCAAAATTAAAAAATCCTGATAAAAATAACATGTGTATTAGATATCACTGCTGTGTTTATACCAGATTTATTATGAAATTTTAATTTTCTATTTTTGCATTATCTTCATCTTAAAAACGCGTTCATTCATGTGATATTTTATTTTATATTATACTATAAAGTTATAAAACTTGCTATGATGACTTTTAGTTTGGAGTCTGTTTTATTTCCCCAACGCTCATTTATCTCAATACATGGCCTTCAATTTTGCGGTCTATATTTGTTGATATTTTCTATGCATTTTTTTCACGCCTTTATTTATCTAATAGGAATTTTTCTAATATTTTCATAAGATTCCTTAAAATTCTATTTCCACAATGTTATATTTAGAATTTTCGCAGCCATTTAAATAAAAAAAATAAACTGTATTATTGTGTGTTTTCTTTTGAAAAAGTCAATAAAATGAATTCAAGATGAAAACTATATAAAAGCGAAGATATGAACATAATAACTGAAATACATTCTTACTTTAAACCGATTATATTTTGAATCGAGTTTAAAAGCGTTTATTTTAAAAATTACATCCATTAGCTAGATATTTTGATTTCTGCGACTTTCACATCTATAAATATCCAAATATACAGAAGCTTTTAATTTCTTTTAAATTTATATATTCATGCGCAATCACGCCCGATTATCAATAAACCAAAAAATGCACATAAATTTAAATTCTGCAACTACCTATAGAAAGTTAAATAGTTATTTTTTAGTTAAGAATATATATACTTTATCTCTTTATTTCTAAATTCTTGTAAAATTTATCTTTATATCTCCTATTTTAAAAATTTTGCTTTATAATATTTAACTGGATAAAGAACTCTCACAATTTATTTAATTATATATTAATATCGTGTATTTGAACATTTAATTATGTTTATGTTTTATCGTGACTAAAAATACGTTTACCAGCTAATAACAATTGAATCCACTCTACTAAAATAATTCTGACTTATAATATCTATAACAATTTTGTTTTCTAAATTCTAGCTCAAGTTTTTAACTAGAGAAATATGAAAATTACACAAGAATTATTATATTTGGGCTATCAAAGAATATAAATATGCAAAAAAACAAGGGTTCTACTTTAAAACCTATCAAATCAAAATTTAAGCCCTAGAATGAAAAGAATAATAAATTTAAATTTATCTTGCGAGAATTTTACCGGTATATTTTAATTATGAATAGAAGTTTCTATTTTATCAGATAAATTCCACCTAAAACTTACTGTGGTAAGTATGCAATAATTTTTTTGATATTTTAAGGGTATGGTCAGTTTGTCTCATCCTTAATATTCAGATAATCTATGATATGTGTCACTTAAAAACCAGATTATATCAATAGAACTACTACAAGTGGTTTTTATGAAGATGCATATTATATAAAAAAAATTGCCCAATCGTATTGCCATCATATTATATTGTGTACATGATTCGTTGAAATAATTAAATTATATGGAAGAAAACAAAATTACTAAATAAATAGATGTAATTACCTTATTGTCTATCGAATTAAAATATTTAGAGCCTAAATATATACTCCATATATCTAGCCAAGATGTTATATAATTCAAGATTTAATGGAATGTATTAAAAAATATGAAATATATAATATAATGAATTCATATTCGATATCGTATATATGCATATACAATTTTCACATTTTTTTCTTTGTTATAAACTTATGCTCTTTTGCCGTCTTTTGAATTTTTTAGTGCTAGTTTAGAAATAATTTAATATATTTCAAGCCTATTCAAGAAATAAAATATCAATTTAAAATTAGCACGAATAAATTGTAGTAACAAAAAAATATTTGTATTATACAGTTATCAATCATATTTACCATCGAAGATGTATTATTTACCAATCATTTTGCGCTATTGTTTTAAAAGGTTATATTTTCAATATACTACTACATATATAATAAAGGGTTAAATCGAATGTAAGAAAATTAAATTTAAGTTCTTGTGAAATATGGCTTCTTAGTAAGTTTCAATATTTAAAAAAGTAAATATGTGCAAAATAGAGCATACAAAAAAGAACTTTCTTATATTTAACTCTAAAAGTGGTATATTCACTATTTCCATTTTAAGTAATTATTAACAAATTTCCTAAACTGGACTATAGAACAGCGGTTATTAATAGAAAGATTCCAATATATATTTATATTGTTGAAAATTTAAATTATCCCATTTTAAATCTGAAAACTCTATGAAGATACAATGTTATTTTTCTATGCGTTTTGGACAATAAAATTATAATTCAAACTATGAGATATTATAATAAATTTATCTATATATGAAGAATAATTTTATGTGATTTAAGAATAGTAAATATAGGAATAAAATAAAGCATGCATTTAAGCAAAGATTTTTTTATCTGTGTAATACCACTTTGATTTGAATGTAGTTTCATTAAAAACCGGATCGATTTTCTTGAATATTATTTAATGAATAATGTATGATTTACAACAATAGATTGCTGAAAAATCATTCAATGATCAATTTAATAATCATAATTATTTTAATATGCATAATTTGATCAAAGGGTGCTTGAGGAATATATACAAAACAAAAGCAGATAGATTAAGCTCTCACCAATCTATGGATTATATGTCATTGCAGGAACATTCGATTGTTTGTTTTTACCGTATTTGAATCCTTCGAATAGAACATGTTTCTGCTAAAATTTCTAGAACAGGAACGATGAAACATAAATTGAATTGCAGCAGAAACAAATATAAATAAAATCATAGAATTTATTGCATAGAATGGAATTCATATCAAGAAGAATGAATATTTTTAAGATGATATTTGAAGAATCGAAAGAAAGTAAAATGGCTATCAAAGATAATACAAAGAATATTGAACTAAAAACAAAGGAACCAGACAATACAATTGAATCAGAAAATGGTAATATATTTTCAGAAAAACGTCACACGAAGACCAATATAAATAAACGGGCCCATCAATCACCATCTACAAACCAAAGAAAGGGCAGATGGATATTTTCTAAGAAGAAGTATTGGCTAGGAACATTTCTTGTCCTAATAAATTTTATATTCAAGACATACAATATAGAAAATGGAAAAAGAGTTATTTGGGACGAAGCACATTTTGGAAAATTCGCCGCCCGCTACCTCAAACGGGAATTTTATTTTGATGTTCATCCGCCGCTCGGAAAAATGTTAACAGCATTGAGTGGATACATTTTCGGTCAAGATAAGGAGTTTAAATTTGAGTCTGGCACAGAATATCCAGATAATGTCAATTATACAGGAATGAGAAGATTTCATGCTGCCATGGGAACCTTCATTCCTCTTTTTGGATATGGAATATTTCTTAATCTTGGTTATAGTGTAGAACATTCGTTTCTTTCTTCGCTACTTTACGTTTTTGAAAATGGAATATGTGCAATATCACGCCTTATCTTATTGGATAGTAGTTTAATGCTTTTCACAGCCTCGACTGCTTATTACTTTACTGCTTTTTTTAAGAATTCTAGGCGAAAAAGAGTTTCGTTTTGGAGAGAAATCGTTGACCTTTTTCTTCTTGGGATTTCTTTGGGTTGTGTGATGAGTGTAAAATGGATCGGTTGTTTAACTACCACATTGGTTGGAATTTTTATAATACATGAACTGTGGGGTTGCCTAATGTCAAAGAAAAAAATTGGTGTTTTTGTTTACAAATTCGGATTACGGGCTGTGATGCTGATACTACTACCCATCGCTTTATATTTATTATGGTTTTTGGTTCATTTTAAAATTTGTAATACATCTACTACAGACGAAGCTCACATGAGTTCTCTTTTCCAGGCGAAACTGAAAAACAATCCTCTGAATAGATCTAGAAAATATGTTGGCTTTGGAAGCATAATAACTCTTAAGTCCAGTAAATCGGCTGGTGGCAATTTACACTCACATCCACACGACTATCCGAATTCCACATATAACCAAATAACAACCTATTTTCATAAAGATGAAAATAACCAGTGGGCCTTTCAAAAGGTAGTTGAAAATAATGAAAAAGCAGATATTCTATTGGATAAAGATGAAGTTGTGATTTTTCACAAGTCAACATCTTCATATTTGGGGGCTGATGATAAAAAAGCTTATCAATCGATCGGAAAAAGAGCTATTGGTGTTAAGGGAGGAATAACCAAAAATTGTGTTTGGATTATTGAAATAGTCGACGATATATTGGGAAAGGAAAAAAGAGTAAAATCAGTTACTACTAGGTTTCGAATAAGGAATAAAGATACAAATTTATACTTGAATTGGTCGGGAAAGAATTATCCAGAGTGGGGATTTTCGCAAGGAGAAGTCACATGCATCGAAGAAAAAGAATCAGGAACGATTTGGAATGTTGAACAAAATGCAGTTTTGGAAACAGATAAAGAAAACGGAATCGAAGAATATGAAGAAATTAAGAAATTTGGATCCGGATTCATAAACCACGTACTCGAACTGAACAAAGCGATGTATAATACAAATAAGTCATTGACACAAGATCGCAACTTTGAACCAGTAAGAATAGTTTCGAGACCTTATGAATGGTTTATAATGAGAAGAGGCCTAAGAATGAATGGATGGGACGATGATAAACATAAATTTTATATGTTCGGGAATCCTTTGATTTGGTATGCATCGTGTTTGTGTGTAATTTTAGCACCCATAATTTTATTGGGAAGATCGATATTTCTGAAGAGAAATTATAATCAAGAGCTTCCCGATGGTGAATACTTTGAAGTATTTCTCGGATTTGGTGGATGGGCAGTGCACTATATTCCTTTTTTTATCGTTGGAAGGGTTCTTTACTTTCATCATTATTTTCCAGCACTGTTTTTTGCAATAATATGCATTAACTACGTATCTAAGCATGCTTCATATTTATTTTTAAGAAAAATTTATATTAATAAAAATAAAAAGCAAAGGAGCATGGAGTCTTTATCATTTAATTTGAAACAAAGAAATGTTGAAGAAATGTTGGAAGAAAATAAAATGAAAGAAATAGAAAATGAAGTAAATAAAGCCTTAAAGAACGATAACAAACATGAGATTAATACGCAAGAAAATGAAATGAAAGATATAAAAAATGAAGTACATGAAACCCTAAAGAAATATAACAAACATGTGATAATTACGAAAGAAAATAAAAAAGAAAAAATAAGGAAACCTAAAAAAATTGAAACAACAACAGAAGAAAGTAAAGTACAAGAGAAAGATTTTAGAAATGAAAAGAAAGAAGAAATTGAAAGTACAAAAAAAGATATAGATAGCAACAAAGAAAGAGAAAAATACGAAAATCTAGAGCCTCTAGAATTTATACGGAAAGATAAAAAGGTATACTCAACCATGGGCTTTAAAATCTTTGTTATCTTATCATTAGTGTCATACATTTATTTTGCTCCCATGACTTATGGAATATTCGGCCCTGCCTCGAAAATAGATGGGAGGAAGTGGGTCAGCACGTGGGACTTTTCATGATTAAAAATATAATAAAAATTCCTGATAAAAAATATTATTTTTTAAATTAAATATTATTTTACTTGCTACATTAGATGCCTGTAAACTATTTTTCTATGAAAATACCAGCATATAAAAACTTAAAGGATAATAATGGACTATTTTACATTAGCATTTATACCTTTTTTAGTCAATATTTTTTATTTTTTATATATTGGAATTAAGTGGCTCTTTTATACCATGAAGTTATCACAAGGAAATAAATTGAGAATATTTTTAATTTTGTGTTGCTTTTGTAGAAGGTTTATTGGCACAAAATTTTTATTTCTAAAATTATTAGCATTTGAAAAGCATGAATATATGGATGATATATTAAAATAATAAACAACTATATCATTAAAAAAGAAACACATGAATAATAAAACAAGGAAACTTTTATATTTTTTTGTTTTATTTAATCCTATTATTTTAGTCATGATTGTTTTAAATCTATTGAACACCGCAAATTATAAGTTCTTAATTTTACAAGAAGATTTACACAATATTCTAAACTTATAAAGAAAAAACCATTCAAATATTTATTTCAATGAAAGATACAACATCCATCGAAACAAATATTATAGTTTTTTATCTGTGCTTATAAAGATACATTTTCAGCAAGCTAAATCTTGGGTTTTAAAGATATGGGAGATTGTTCTAAATGATATTCTCCTTGAAAAAACAAAAATTTACCGTAACTTAAAACATTTTTGCTAAAGAATTTCTCTGTAGTGAAATTAGGTCCGTATGTAGATATTTAATTTAATAAAATCCATCTTGTTGCAATACTTTTATATTCACGTGAAAAAAATAACATCAAGACAGCTGCTAAACCTAATGGAAAGTTTTAAGGTCTTTTTACAGAAGAATAAATGTGTGGCAACAGAAGATCGAGCTATTATAGAAGCATAAAAGGGATCTTAAGTGATAAATTTAAAAAAAGTCAAAATCCTACTGCAATAATTTTAAGATCAATTAAATTACAAGATATAAGTTTTAAATCAGAAAAAAATATAAGAAGAAAACAATAAGAAGCAACCTGATTATAGTAACAATTTCCAAGAAAAAAATCAACGAGACTTAAATTTTAAATTGCACCTGGTTTGAAAGAGAAAAATTTTTATATTAGCAAGAAGAAAAAGATCAAATATTTGTATAGTGAAATAATAAGAAGAAAAAGAGATCATAATTGCAACCTTTCTAAATCTTTTTGCACGAGAAAACTTCATGAGATCGACAGAATAAATTTTACATTAGAAAAAGTAGCAATACGATGTATAAATGGATAGATAATCTGATTAAATAAGGGCATAGAACATCATATGAAAAAAAATAGTGGGCTGAAGAAAAAAGATAGATAAATACTAAAATCAAATTTCTACCTGCAAAGAAACAAGCAACTAGATATATTCTCCTTTTAATTGGAATCAATGTACTGTTATAAAAAAAATATAATTGTTCTGTTCTTTTTATACACAAAAAAAAGCAAAAATCTGTGTCACAATATCATAAAAGCAACTAAAAATAGCAATAATAGAGTCAAAATCACATTAATGAAGCATTTTGAGGTTTATATGGTTATTCTAAAAACTTAATTTGATCTATAAAGAAAGAATAAAAAGATAAATACTGATAAACTAAATATAGAATGAAATAAAAGATCCATTGGAATATAGGAGCTAAATATAAAAAAATACAAATCTAATAAACCATTTGATAATCTTGTCTCGTTTATGGTGAATAATTATCGGCTGGTGAAGGATCAGAACACATTATTTATAGCAATATTTTATCTGAGCATTATATTTGACAGAAAGAACCATGATTACCCATATATTTATTAAAAAAAACTTGCTATAAGGCTCCGAATCTGATCATGTATAGAATTTTTAATGAGAAATAGATGACGGGATAATAAATTAAAAGCTTGAGAAATAATATAGTCAGCATAAAGACTATTTACACTTCAATTTTATTTTAGATAAAAATAGGTAATTTTTTTAATTCAAATGACAATATGGTATATTTTAGCGTCAAAAATCTACAAAATAACATCAAAATTGTTAAAAATAAACTTATGATGGACCTGCAGTCGAATTAATGTGATTTCATAACACATTTATTAAAAATCCAAATAGTTGGAAACAGTGTAAATCAAGATTTATTTAATGGTTTTAAAGAGTTTTATTATTTGTTGTAAATATTTTTTTGCATTTAATTTATATTTGAACAAAACCTTTTACATTTAGTTTAACATTTGACATATGTAAACAGAAGCTTGTAGTCCAAATGAAACCCATATTTTAAAAAGTATTTAAAATTAGAAGGGAATTCTGTTATTTTTCATATAAAAAACCATTGTAATTATGTTTTACGCAAATTTTTATAAACAAAATTCCTTTTAAGATTTCAAAAAATATCTCACTGTCCACAATGGTAGTATTATTTATTTATAACACATTAACAAAATACACAAGCTAAATAATAAGCTTATTTTAAAATATTTTCAACATGAAACGTTTGATACCTTCATCCCCTTATTGTATTATTCACGGATCTTAAATTTTTATGTTGATTCACCTAAAATAATTGATAATCAATATTTTTTTTAGTGTATTAAAACCGAAGAACTCTCTATGTTGCCCTTTGTGAGTTTTAATATCACCTTATTTTGCTAGATAATCCTTCGAAGCAAAATTATATAACTTTTATAATTTAGAAACAACTTTTTTAGTATATTTAAAAGTTATATTAGATTCAAAAGCTCAACAATTATTATTTTATTTAATAATTAAGCTTTTAAAGGGTTTCTGTCCTGTAACTTCTTGGTGATATCTTCTTCACATATAAATCTCCACCACTTTTCATGCAGTTTTGTAATACATTTGCCCAAGAAAAGAAGTCTGTTTCGAATAAAGACCTTATATAGCATGTTTCTTTTTTTTGCATTCTATTTAATTTCTATGCACTTGTAACAGCATCTTTATTGATATTCTTTCGTGCTTTCAACATTCATACTTTCTATTTCTTTAAGACTTGGACTCTATCTTTAGATGAAATTATTTTTTCTTATGATTTGTTTTATATGAAATTTAACATTATAAAATACTAATTCTGGTAGAATTCTGTAAATATCTAATATATACAGTATATCATATGCCGGATAATGTCTACATTCTCTTAGAAACTAAAAACGAGAAAATAAATATTTATGAGATACGATGAAAATGTTTTTGTATAAACATGTGAATTATAATAGCAAGGCGTGGTATACAATATAATTATTCGGGAAAATAAAATTGTCTTTTTTTGTATTTCGCCCAAATACATTTTCGTAACGTGCTAAACACATAGTTTTGGATTAAAGAATATTTTAAACCATATTTTTTTATTGATATTAACCTTTGTACATCAATAAAAATCTGATTTGTAACTATAGTCCCAGAAAATTAGTTTCTAAAATAAGATTTTTGCGGGATATATTTTTATACACTTTTTCATATATTACTATAAAAGATTGATTTAAAATTATGTTTAATTGTACTATTTTTTAGGTATGTCAAATTTTACATCGCTCCACGGAAAATAAATAATGCATTATTTTTACGTATTTGAGTCAACAAACCCCTACTTTTCGTTATTAATATAAAATTCTTATAAATTTTGTCTCCTTTTACGGCTTATTTATATGTATCTAATGTGTCTGCTTTAAAATAATACTAAAAGCCGCCTCTTTGCATTTCGAGAAATTATAATCTTTATGGGCTCTAAATATTATACGGTTTTTATATTTATTTGGGAAATACATGGTTTCTACCATCTCAGATTTTATTTTTACATGTATGTTTTGCGAATACAAAATTTCTTATTTGAATCTTTTTTTGCCAGAAATATCATAAACTTCCAATATAAAAAATAAAATGCAATAATTTAGTTACATTAAAATTTTTTACATTTTGTAGTGTTAATATCACCTAAACGTTATTTTTATGCATAAAAATAACTAGTTTTTGATGCTGCCTCTTATATATGTATTCCTTTAAAAATATTATAGGTGAACATAACATCCCTTATTATTAGTTTTTATCAAATGAAATTAAGTGCCGCTTAAAAAAATACAATGTTATTAAATTATAGAAGTCATTTTCTTTACCTGTAAATCACCTATTTTATTTCTTCCTCTCGATTTAAAAATCACAAAAAGTTAAAGATCTCAGCAGATAACTTATTTTTGAAGTATTTTTAGAAATATTAAAGACATTTAAGGAATTTATCTATATGATGTGGCATATTTAACTATAATCTACTCGTTTTTGAGATTATATGAAATATGATAATAGCTAAACATTATAAAACGCGCTTTAAGCAATTTAGACTTTATATACATATATAGAATAAACAGTATTCATCTTACCTCGTGAATTCGTTGAATACATTTTAATTGTAGCGATTTGTTTATTTTTTTAGTTTATACAACCAAAAAAAGGATTTAAAATCTGAATGTATTCTAAAAGAGCTAAAAAAAGCCTAAAAGAATTTCTGAATTGATTTTCTAATTGTAACATTCATTTGACATCTTATAGGAATTGTTTTCATCATATTAATTTTATAGCTATAATTATTTACATTGGAGTTTGGGAACCATTTAAATTTTATCTGAGCTATACATAGTTGATTAATAAATAAAAGAAGCTTACTTCACTGTGTACAAATTTAAAAAAGTTTAGTCTACATTCAGCTAGACGGAATCGAACACTTCTTGGTTTCTATACATAAAATTTGTATGTGGATCGGATCTTTGCCAATTTAAATCGTAATTCATGGTCAGATGTTTGAACCGCTCAATTATCTGTATTATAAATTCTAGCCCATACAAAAATAAAACTCACTGAACCATTTTAAATCAAGCCATAACTTTAAACTGATTATTTGTCTAATAAACCGATAGAATCATCATACTTTGATGTATGCATCAAGATTATATATATGATTTTGATAAACTCGAAATCACAAACCAAATTGCGGCATTAAACCAAATAATAGGGTTGAGGAAAATCGTTGAATATATAAGTCTTTAAAAGAGAAGAGAATATAGGTAAGAGTATGAATATTATATTCCCACTGGAAATCAATCATTCTGTGCTTGAAAAATTAATCTAAATGCTATTCAGAAATTATTATCTAAAAAAAAGGTTATAATATATCCTTTGGATTGATTTTAATATTTTAACCATACTGTTTACATATCTTTTACGAAATTTATAATAATTTACTAGCACCTTAGATGCCTATTATCCTAAGAATACCTTTTTTTATAAAAAAAATATTTTATAATCTTCCTTTTTGTTTCAAAAAAATTTTAAGAACGATTTCCACATCAAAGAATTTATATTGTAGATTGAACGCGCAATGATGTTGTCGTGAATTTGATTGGTCTGTTATATTCAAAAATAATACACAAAAAGGGAAAAATTAGAATCGCTATCGCTAAATCTAGTGGAGGATCTCCTTAGTAATCAATGTACATTCTGATTTTTTTTAATGATTAATATTTATTGAATATATAATAATAGAAAATTATTTAGAATGATTTTTTTTGGAAAATAAATTTTACCCCCATACTTTAAATGTGAATTATATTATAATGGTTGTTTTTTCTCGTAATAAAAGCGATAGTTAAAATTTCCATTTAGAAGTAGAAATGTTTAGTAAATATAATTTTCATTTAGACTTACTGTAAGGATCTTTTTCCAATTTCATTCTAATGTCAGGCATAAGATTAATCCCCAAAAAGAACACACCAATAAAAATACAGACAAAAGGAGACGTGATCATCAGCACGAACAGCGTAAAAATGTGCATTTCACACAAGCCAATATAATTAGTTTGGGCCTTTAACAAACTTCTTATATTTTCGGTAAACATTTCCATAGTATTATTCTTTGGAATCATCGCTAACCCTTTCCTGTAACCCATGTAACCTAAAAATGCTGAATAATGGTATGTGGGTATAAGCGCAGCCAAGCATGTTAGCTTTCCCAATATGTTAAGACCGCCTGTTAGTGGATTCAAACCATATTTATTTCCGGCCATAGAAATTGTACTTGGTGGAATTGAAGCTATTGAGCCAACAACGCTCGATAAAATGATAACTATTTGTTTTGTTTTTGATATTGAGCCAATACATAACCCAAAGGGAACGGTAAAAAACGGTGTTATAAACAACAAAGCAATAAAATTCAAATCAAAAATTTCTGGAAGGAAAAAAAGATATACAAAAAATACAATGGTGGGACAAATGAGCTCATATGTTATCTGGTAAGCCAATAAACTAGAAAAATAGCTTAAAGTAGAGTATGATCCCACAGCAATTTCACGTCTTACGAGTCTATTTTCGTCGAAAAAGGATGATATGGCCCCTGAAACATTTAGCATTGTTGACATCATCAATAAAGATGTTGTTATCATTCCTTTTGCCATTGACTTGGCCATAACCATAAGTGTAGATTCCAATTCTTTATTTCGTTGGAACATCGTTTGTAAATCCATAGAACCACCCAACATGCTTAATGGATTGTTAGCCATCATTTTATAAATATAATAGTTGAAAAGGCAACTTGCAGAATATGTTATTAACTTAAAAAAGATCGCCTTACAAAAACTATATTTTCTATGGCTTTCAATTTTAAGTTTACGTTTTAAAAGTAATTTGACGTGATTTATATTGAATTGGTAATCGATGTAAAAATCATTCCTTTTTTTACGTATCACAGGATCTTTAAAAACTTCATGCTCTTTAAAAATTGATTCTTCGGTATAAAAAAATTGCGGGTTTTCTTCTTTGAAATCTTCACTACAAATCTCAACAATAAATTCGGGGTATGTAATCTGAGGTCTTTTTGTAATGCCTACATTTTTAAAAAATGGTTCAACATCCTCTATCTTTCCGTTAAATATTGTATTACCGTGAGATAATAAAAGAACATGATCAAAAAGATTGAAAATTTCATTACTAGGTTGATGAATCGTAAGCACGACTATTTTTCCGTTCAGCTTAGCAAGATCAACAAGAATTTTGCAAATTTTAAGTGCAGTTAAAGTATCCAAACCACTCGTTGGCTCATCTAAAAAGATAATATCTGGATCGGTTATCAACTCTATCGCAATCATTGCTCTCTTTCTTTCCCCACCACTAATTTTACTCATTTGGTTTCGTGCACAATTTGTTAATTTAAGACCTTTAATTATTCTCTCTATCCTAGTCTCGATAATATAATCTTGAGAAACCATTTCATTTTCAGCCCCACCATCCTTAATTTTTAAATTAAAATCAATCTTCTTATTAAAGATATTCGATTTATTTGACGTTTTGGTATTTTTTAAGCGGAAATTCGCAGCATACACCAAAGTCTCAAAAACAGAAAGATCTTCATGTATAACATCATCTTGATCAACAAAGCCTGCAATCTTCAGCCATTCATTCTTCTCACGTGGTTTGTCATTATATGTTATTTCCCCTTGGGTATATGATCCTTTGGGTATTCTGCCTGCCAATGCATTAAGTAATGTTGTTTTGCCGCCTCCAGATGGACCCATTATTGCTAGTATCTCTCCATGACCAACTTTCCCGCTACACTTTTTAATTAAATCGAGATATTTGTGCTTGATTGCTGTGTTTCTGTTTATAACTTCTACATTCAAATCTTTCCATTGTAATGTCATTCTTTAATCTGAATTTGATATGGTTATATTAATTTTTTATAAATAGTTAATACAATTTGTTTAAATCTAAATGGAAATAATAATTTTGGATGCGATAAATTAAAAGGAGTGGGGCAGATTAGTTGGTAATAAGAAAGTAAATATAAATTTAGTTATGTCTGTAATTTAATCTCAAAGACTCATCACTTATCTAGTAAATGATTTTATTGGTGGCTTAAAGATAATTTAAACATTACATTTGCTTTTTAAATGTCCCATTTCCAAATTTCAATAATCACTTTTTTATAATGACATGTTTTAAAAATTTTCATTTCTTTTCGGGCTAATCCTTTTTTGATCAATTAAGGAGTAATATTTCATATAAAATCAAAAAAGGAACAATCATTTTCGAAACAAGTGCTTCTTTAACCAAATATTCTTACATTTTGATTTATTAAAATTTATAATGTAAATTTTTAATTTTTTTGAACATATAAGATATTTCAAGAATAATCGGTTTAAAATTTATTTATTTTATGGCTAAATTATTCGTTATAATTTTAGTTTTTGTTCTTAAGCACAAATTGCTTAATCTCTCGTGCGCAAAACCTATTAATAATTTCGGCTATTTTCTTCTCTCAAAAGTCTTCTTCAATACCTAGACTCCGTTCAAGACTTATTAATTCAAGGGTTTTTCTCAATCTCAAGGTTTTTTTATATGCCACAATCTGGTTAGTTACTTCGAGTTCTTTCAGATACCTTTTAGGATCCTCGATTTAAATACCTTTTCAATAATTTTTTTTAAGTATGAATAGACAGACTCTTTTCATCCCGTTTGTTTTCTTTATTTAAAATTTATATTTTTCTTATTTTACTTTGGATACTTAGAACACACACACATAAATATACCGAGATATCTATTCGAAAAAATCATGTTTTATATGTTCTATTTTTGGCTTTAAATATATATTGCAAACAATTTTTAAATGCTAAAAATGTGCGACGTCGGTTGTATATTTGGGCAAATTTGATTTTTAACACTTTAAATTTGTAAATCAAGTTTTAAGATTGCTCTACAAAACATATTCTCTAGAGTTATTTCTGTCTTATTATTTTTGCAGTCTTACTCAATGCATCTTCTCCTGCAAGATGAGCAATCATTAAATAATAAATGCTTTATAATAAATAAATTTATAATCTATTATTATTGCTGTTTCTAGTAAACACCCAAAAATATTTCTAGCTTCTATTAAATGTATAAAATAAATACATTGTCACTAAAAACCACAATAAACATTATTTAAAATGTATTACTTTCATATTAACATATTTAAAAGATATAAAATCGCTAAAGTATTTTTTATTTATGGGTTAAGTTTCTTATTTTTTTTTTAAAAACATATATGAGATGTATACAATCACCAAAAATATTGCACAACTCCTTGATGAATCTTTTGACACCTTGCTCAGATATATCTTCATCATTTACTTTTCTTATACCAAATGATATGATTTCAAGTATCTTGCGAAGACTGAGAGTTTGCAAGTATGCTTCTACTTCACCAGGGATTTTTAACTCCTCTACATATTTTTATGTAAACGCTAAAGATAGTTTTATGCCCTAAAAAAATTATTACTCTAATTTAAGGGTTAAAAACATAGTAAATCTGCTATTAATCATACAAAAATTTTTTTATTATAGTTTTAAATCTTTCTGGATTAAATCAAGTAAATTATTTGATATTAAAAATTTAAGAAGCCGAATGTGATTTTGTCATACTCCAATCTTTTAATGATAACCTTAAATGTATCTTCATAAAATCTTATGATCAAAAAGTTATAATTATATTTTAATATTTATAATTTTTGTGTTTTCAAATTATTTTATGTTGCTTATTACAAAAAAAAACGAAATTTGTGGTTCCAGGTATATTTTAAAAAATAAATAATTCGCTATTAATATAAATTTTTCACATATTTCGCAAAATGATAGAGTCAATATAATTGAGTATTATATTTTGTGATATAAAAACAAGCAAAATTTTTTTTTAAAATTCAAATTTAAACCCATTTTCATATTTTAAAAAAATGATTTTTAAATGTACTAAAAATAAAAATATCTACCATTATGCACAATTTATTTGGCTGCTTTATATTTCCCAAGATATTATAAACTTGCGAAAATATCTTTATATTATTAATTATTATCATTTAGGTAAATTATAAGTATATTTTTCTTAACCAGTTATATAATTTATAATTACACGATTTTATCCGTGATTTTGATATTTCAACTTTATCGTTAATAAAAAATCACCTTATTTAGATTTCAAATTTTCTTTGAAAAATATATAAAAATTAAATGTTTGTTATAATATATTCTCCTCTATTTTATTTAAAATTATAATATTAAAAATATTAACTTTCCACGATAATATTCTGCTATAGAATATTATATGCGTTTGATAACCCTTCCTTCAAAAAAATACATTTGGGTAAATTAAAAAAAGATAAAAATTTACATCTATCTAACACCTATGAAGGTCAATTGAAGCGTAAATGTAAAAAGACACACTCATAACGAAACAGATTATGTTAATATTCTTTAAAATTGAAATTTTAATTAAAAGATGTGTGTGTAATAGTTAATGTTATCCGAAAAGAGAAATCAATAGAAAAATATGCTTACTTGCACCAAATTCAGAAAAAAAACAATTTATATGTATTTATTTCTCGATAGCATTAGTGCAAGCTTTAAATATCATGTTTATCGGCAACCAGTAGGTAGATCGATGTATATCCCATCAGTGATAAAAACTTGCAAGGTTACGAATTATTTTATTGGAAATAATCAATAAATAAACACTTTTAGAGAAAATTATAAAGTTCCAGGGATAATGGTCTAATTTGATGAAACTATTCATAGCTATAAATATAAATTACATCATGATATTTTACCAAAAATAGGTCCGATACACCATGATTTATAGACGCTTGGAATACTACTATTTTTTTGCAGATATGATTATATTACAAAAAACTTCATATATATTCCTACTTACATGCAGCCAAGTTATACCAGGCTGTATAATTCATATTTTTGAAAATGATGCTTATTGTAGCTTGAATAACCTAATTATACACACGGCATCATATGGAGAAAATATGTGTTTGTAAGTGGTTCAATAGGAATAAATGTACAGGCTATTGTATAATTACACAACAAATAAAGGTCTAAAATAAAAAGGAGAAATAAACTGCAAGATATTACTATTTTTAGGTAATTTTGTGTTTTATTTCAAAAATCATTATAATTCCTTGTTTGCTATTTTATATTGCATTCAATGTTTCATTTTAAAATATTAACTTTCAATCGATCTATAGTTTCTAATTAATTTTTCTATTATGTGTAATTTTAAATTTTTATTTAGTCTTTCTTTTTCTATTTCTTCATTGTATTATTTATGATTTTTATTGCTATTGTTTAATCATTATGGAATTATTATTTTGTTTTCTTATTGTAATATTTTTACTTATTTAATTCTTTTTTTGGGAGACGAGCGCAATACTTTGTCTCTATTTTTTTGAAAAATCAATGCTAGCTTTTAACAAGAATTGGATATCCCATAAAAAGTTAAATATATGAATATTTTTGTATAAATATAATATTATCTAGATAAAAAAGTGACTAATATTTATACTTATACAATCATATGTTAGTTTTATCACAACATCCTTCAAAGCACAAATATATATAATTTGTTCGATAAATTGGATCTTTCTTACCCGATTATTTGGTGCTTTAATACTGGATTTGACAGATATGATAATAATAGCGATTGTTTTTTTTTTGCTTTTACTGTTATGAAAAAAAAAGTCAAGTATTAGAATTGTATTTTTTTATATTAAAATATAATATCCTAATATATTATCACTATTTATTCGTAACTATTCTGCTTTGTAAAGAAAATATAATAGATTACCATAAAAATTGATTTTTTTGAGTTATTGGGGCATTATAACGTAATATAATCTAAAATAAATGTAAAACTGAATAAAATTCTAACATATTTACATTTATTAATTTCATTATAGTGTCGAAAAAAAAATTTATTTGAAAGAAAGTTTTTTATGCCCTCTCTTTAGGACATGCTAAGATTATAAAAAAATACTTTAATAAAAAGTAAATAACCATTGAGAAAATATTTGTTCTTTTTATCATGTTCTTCCTTACATTAGAGCCCTCAATCTACTTTTATTAATTTTTCTTTAGATGGGCATTGGTGGATCAATTTTTCGATTTGAATTTTTAAAATTATTCCAATATCTAGTAAAACACCCATAACATAACATCCCTCTTTTTTTGCTATTTTATAACTCTTTTAAAAATGCAAAATCTGATAATTTATAGTATAAAGGGGTTTATTGGATTTTTCGCAAAGCACTACATTTTAAACAAGATGTACCAATAAATCGGCGCCGTTTATAATATATATTGAGAAAAAATTTAAAAAATAAATCCGCAAAATTGATATCCGTTCGAAAATTTATTCTAAGAAAATCGTAAAATTTTAGAGCTGAATTTTTAAATTGAATCGCCTATTTTGAATTATATCTGTAACTTGGGATGATGGTTAGATAATACCATAATTCGTATAAAAAAAAGTTATAAATTCCAACTGAACCAGAAGGATACACACGAATAATAGAATTGAGGAAGACACTTGAATTAATAAGTCTTGAGAGAAGAAGATATATCGGGAATCTGTAAATATGATGAGGTGGAAAGAAGTATCAGCTAAATCTGTTCTTTAGAGCAATCTAAAGTTTTGGTTGGACAACTATAAAAATCAAATTAATTCATAAATAAAAATTTTATGATTCAATTATACCAGACCTGAAGTATATTGAATCATTCATATATTAAAAAAAATATGATTTTTCTATCAAATAAATATTTTATAGTTGAATTATACAGATCGTATTATATTGAAACATTCATGTAATTTAAAAAATATGATTTTTCTATCAAATAAACTATTTTATAATTGAATCATATCAGATCGTACTATATTGAAACATCCATATAATTTAAAAAATATGACTTTTGTATTGAAATAACTATTGTCAATTTATATACTCAGATGATTGGAAAATTCATACATTTAAAAAATATGATTTATGTTCGAATTAACCATTTTCAATTTATATGCTCAGATGATATTTTACAAGATAGGATTTTTATTTTAAACTAATAACTGATCACTTGAAATATTTAATTATTTTTCAAAAAACATGGCATTTATTTAGATTGGAAAAGGAAAAAAGTACAATTAATGGTCCTTTTATAAAATATGGTAGCTTTACCATTTAAATATGCTTTCTGAAACCGTTAACGCACATATAAATTCATACATCAGTTTGCTTAATTTATTTGATCTTTTTAGGTTTAAATATTAAATTAAATCGAACTTCATGCAATACATTTACCATTTACCTTGGAAAAACCATTAGAATGAGTAAATTTTTAACGATTTATATAATTTCTTATTGGTTAAAATTTCTGTATTTTTTTTTATTGATAGACTGGCAAAAGGCATTCATCTTATTTTTTTCATAAAGAAACATTTGATGAGAAATACAATATAATTCAAAGTTTCCGAATTCTTAAAGAATTATATTTATTATTATTATTTGATAATGGCAAAACGCACGTGAATATGTTTTCTGATCGTTTTTATTCGTAAAATAGATTTAATGCGAAAATCAGTTATAGATTTCTACGAAAAATCAAATTTTTTAGCTTTAAAATTTGAATAGAACCTCTAAATATTAAGATTACATAAATTGGTCGATTTTAAATTTATTTATATAAAATAATGATCGTATATATTCTTAATTGCTGATGTTAAGATTTGAATAACGTTAAACTCTTTGATTTTGTAACTTATTGCAATTTCTTCGATGGTTTTATTTTGTACCCCCACCATTAACAGAAAACACTGCTGTATAACACTTATAACAGGATAATGATATCTTTTAACCTGTGAAAAGCAATCAAAATTATGTGAATCATTCTTATTTGATATCTTTTCTGGATTAGACAAATATATTGACTGATCCACATCGTCTCTGATCGTGTCGTTTAAAAAATAAAAAAGTGAAATTTTTCCAATTAGGTCCCTTATTACTGATATACAAACACCACCCTTTAAGTATTTTTTAATTCTTTTAATTTCATATAACTTAAAATGACAAGAAACGATTGCATTGTGTTTTGAGCGAATATGAAAATTTTTTTTATATATTAACGAAAGGCAAATATAGGGCTCTAGATTTTTAAAACAAATGGGCAAAAGTCCTATAAACCTATTTTTATGAAGCTCAAAGACCAACTCGAAAAACCCATTTGATAAACTTACTGAACTATTAATAAGATGCGAATTTTCGTTCACCTTGTTGTGTATGGCCATATTGAAATTTTTAGCAGTTTTTCGATCTACGACAGAATTTAGGAACATGGAATTAATTTTATTAAAATGACCAATATTAGGATTATCATATTTTCTATCGGATATTTTTTGCATATCAGGATTAGGTGCAATAAAAATACAAGAAAATTCGCCAGTCGATTTACTCTCTTTCTGGCTTAAATAAGCCGGTTTAAAATTATTTTTTTTCCAGAATTTTATAAGTTCATGGGTAGCCCCAAAAGAAGCCCCTATAAAATCAATTCTTCTTCTCAAAATACTGGAAGCTTGAGGATTTAGTAGTAAAGTTACTTCACTTTTACAGATATCTAGTCCCTGATTCTTTTTTTCAAAACAAATATCTTTGAAGAGTTGAATGGCTCGACTTCCGAAGCCTTTTCTTGAATTTTCGAGATTTACAGCCACTCTTACTATTCTAAAACCCTTTATAGATAACGCTTCATCAATCATATAATTATCATAAAGACACCATGTTATTAAATTTCCATTTCGCGATAAAGCTTTTTTATTCCCTATATTGGTATTTGTTTTAATAGTTGGGATGTCTCGTAGTTTATAAGTTCCATCTTTTTGATCTGCATTACAATTTTCTGATATAATGTTTTCATTTTCGGAATTTACAGCATGAATATTGATTTCTGATTTTTTATTGTTTATTGGCATACATTCGTGCTCTTTATTATCGTCAATATTTTCATAAACAACCCATAAGGCGCATAAAATATTATTTCCTATACTATTGCCAGGTTTTTTGGGCATTAAAACGAATAGAGCGTGGTTTTCGAGATCTGACATTGACATAAGATCGTTTGGTGTGTTTTTATAGTGGGATTCGACAAAAATTGATGTAAGATCTTTTAAGAATAACTCTGTTTCTTCATCATATGAAAACAAAACATCTCTATTTATAAGAAACAACTCAGTATCTTCTACACAAACTATTGATGATTCGATATTTATTTTAGAACACAGATCATCGACTTCTATATCTTTATCAACGCTTTTACAATTATTCATTTTATCATTTATAATCAAATGTGTCGGAAATGATGTATTCAGATTGTTTTTTTCATCTAAAGAACCCTCAACATGCACATTAAAATCCTTTTCACTCGAATCACAGAGACTACGATTATTTTTGCACATAAAAAGTGTTTCATTTAACCATTTTTCTATTCTATCAAGTTTGCTATATCTAATAGGTTCAATAAAATTTATTTGATGGAAACTGTATCCTTTCTGCTTAGTTGATTTGATTTTCAATTCATTAAAGAGTTTAAGTGCAAGAGCTCTACCCGTTCCTTCATATCCACCTATTGTCGAAGATAGAATTACCCTATCCGATTTTAGAAAGGCACGTAAACGCTTTAAAGGTATTGATGCAGCTTCGTCTATGATAATTAAATCACTTTTCATATTCAATCGCTCAAACGGGGACAAATAGTTTACCCTCGGATTTTCTTTAAATAAATTCCCAGTGAGTATTATTTCGTTTATGTATGATTTGTTTATAGGGTTATTCATGGATTTCGAAAAGGATTTTTCTTTCTTTTTTAATGCATATTTTATCATGTAATCACTGTTTTCTTTGAATCCCAAAAACTTTAAGCCAATAATTACAAATTCAAATGCTGTTTCTATATTTTCGAGAGTGGGTGCTACTAAAACTATGTTTTTGATACCTTTATTTAGTGCGATTGCAATCGCAATACCAATCGAGGCTGATTTTCCACGACCTCTAGGTGCAGTTAATGCTAACAACCCCCTATATTTAGATTCGAAAACTGTATGATCCACATAATTTATAAAGTTTTTTTGATCTTTTGTAGCGCATAAATCTGAAATATTTTTATTATTTTCTCTGTTTAAAGATAAATTTAGGTTGTATTTGAAATTGCAACTATTGTGATTGTTAGTTATTTCTTCTTTTTTAATTGTCCTCAACTCATCCCATTTTACCTTAAAATCGGATTTTTTCTTGATTTTATCACTAGAATGGTTGATTTCTTTTAACACATTTATTTCATCTGTTTTACCTTTAATGATGCTTTCGGTATTTTTTTCTTGGAAAGTTCTTATATCATTATCTTGAAGAACGTTTCCTGTGTTTTCCGATGTAAATGTATCTTTCTTATTTTCAGGCTGTTCTCTTTTCTCACTTGATCCTATTGCAACTTTTTCAATAATATCACCCTTTGATGTTTTTTTTAATAATTTATTTTCACTTTGATCATCTAGTTCATGATAATTTTTAAAAAATAATACATTGTTGCATTTCTTTAAGCTTAAAATTAATCTTCTTAAAAAACGTTTGATTTTTTTTAAATCTTCTAGGTTTCCCTGTGATTCTATGCTCTCGTGGATTTGATGCTCTTTGATGTTCAAATTATTATTTTCAGCACATTTACCATTCTTTATTTCATTTTTATCTACACCTATATTCTTTTTTAGATTAATAGATTCGAGAGTTTTATGTTTCAAGTTGAAAGACCCAGATATGTTGATTGTTATTTTTTTCACCACCCCTTCGGATATATTAATTTTCGGTATGTCGCTCAGTGTGTAATTTTCAAGATTTACAGCAATTTTAGTGGGTGTATTATCATTTTGATTATCTTGTATTTCATGATCCTTTTTAGAAATGTTTACTTCATAATTTAGAAGTGCTTCGATCTCATTTGAATCCTTTTGCGTATTAAAATTCATTATGATAAGCCCACCACCTCTAACTGTCTCTATACTCAAAACCAATTCATTTGCTGTTATGTCACTACAATCCTCCAATATAAGAAGATCAAATGTATTTCCAAGAAAGTTCTCATAATTTTTATATTGCATATACTTACATGGAATGTCCGGTGATATGGTTTTATTGTTGTGTTTTACTCTCTTATAAAGCCAAAGTACTTTGGGTTCATTGTCTTTCATATTTACAGTAAATCTTTCATATATTAGTTTTGATGATTTAATGTTTTTTACAATAGCAATAATTCGTTGATTTTCGTTTTTAACATATTCTATAATTCGATCTATCGTCTTGTATCTACTCTCGGACATTTTATGATCGGTTTAAAATTCAATTAAGTATACTAAAAAAATTAAAAATTTATATTGGTTATCAGAAAATATTATATTTTACTTCAAATATATATAAATAATTTATGAATTTAAGCTTCCTGAATAACTATTATTTAAATACAAAGATTTGCAAAAATTAACAAAAGTTTAACAGTACATGCGAAAAATTGTGGATCTATAGCGGAAGAAGCCAATAAAATACAGCTTATATAATATGTAGAAAAACACTTAAATGTTTCTAAGATTTCTTAAATAAACAGGCGAATTTTTAAAATTACTTTTTATTAGGTTTTAGATTTCAAATTATAAATATGCGTGGAAAAATCTTTTTATAAATCACCAGCATCAAAATGTGTCTTATGGCAATACATAATATAAAAAATATGGGAATTAAATAATAACGTAATTTTTTATTACAAATATAATTATCCGGGTAAAATATGGGTCCCATTTAAATGATAAGCAATATTTAGCAAAAATCGTAAATAGCATTCCATAGAACTTGACAACTTGACTGAAGTTGAGAATGAAAAATATAGGAAGTAGGACATCTTGGTGAATGAACTTGGTTAAATCTACAAATTTAAGACAAGAATAATAATATATGCAATGACTTAGAATGGAGTGGTTACAAAATTCCATAAAAATATGTTAAGTAGTTAAAAATCCCTTACGAAGTAGAAGCATACATGCAAGCTCTTACACTCTGCAAGACACTTGAACTCATCTTATTTGAGAGAAGAAAGCAGTTGATGAATATAGATAAGGCAAGGTGTCAAAAGATGTATCAAGGAGTTGTGCAATATTCCAATGGGCTGACCACGTTTAAATGGATTTAATTGATAAAAAGAAACTTAACCCATTAATCAAAAAGTTGGTAGAATCCATAGATATAAAATTTATATATAATTAAAAAGCATATCCTTACGCCTTGTAAAGTAGATGTTAGGCCACGATTACACAAGAAGACACAATGAAATAGTGAGACGTCTTCATTTTTGATATCAAGAAAGTAAAATTTCAAAAAAACAAAAAATAATCCTTAGATAATCAGTAAAAGAAATTATGGAAAATGAATTTGCAGAAATAGAAGTTTATACGTGACTAAAAACAGATGTCCTGATATAAAATGATCGCCCTGATGTATTTATTTATGACTATAAAAGTAATTGTATAACACTTATAGAAGTAGGTGTCACTAGCATCGATAACATAACCTTAGTAGAAAACGAAAAATTAAGTAAATATGATCTTCTTGGCAATGAAATGTCTTTGATCTATAAATGTAAAGCGAAAAAAATTTCATATGTAATAACGTGGGATAGAGTGGTTGCATAATTTCACAGAAATTTTCGAAAAACTTGAAATATATAACGAAGTCGAGTCATATGTGCAAACCATAGGATTTAGAAAGACTCTTGAACTGATTTGTCTTGAGCGAAGATGGGGTATTGATGAGGAAAAACAGAGGATGAGATAGTGAAAATCATTGATAACGTTTGCACCGACGATCGTATCACATAATATGCTTGAGAAATATAAATTTCAAATCAAAAATTTACCGATAAATAAAATAAATTATCCGGAACGCTAAGATCGAGAAATAATTTTAAACCGATGATTCTTGAGGGAAAGGGGTATTGATAAGGATTTAACACAGTAAGAAATATTGATAAAGTTTGCTTCAAGGGATGTATCACACGGTATGCTCAATAATATATCAAAGCAAATAAAAAATTGGCCATAATAAAATTATATATTCGGAACTAAAGTTGACTTTAAATAGACTTGTAAAATTCGGTGAAGAATAGATCGATAACTATTCGAAAGAATATTATATATGAAATTCCAATCCTTTTTTCGTAATCTAATCATAAATATTTATCTTGCCCTTCCGATAAAAGAAATAAAATCAATACTATACTCGAATAATGAAATACATCTAAGTGTGTAATTTTAGTATTAATATATTTATGAATTTTTTAAATTTATATTCCGTTTTATCGCAATAGATATATTATAATGTTCATAGGATTAACGGTTTTGACCACACCAATAGGAAAACATCCCCATCATACCAATATGCTGGCTTTGATCACTTGCACATGTGTTCAGGAATCGCTCAAGTTTTTTCAGTGTTACAATCAAATTTATCTCTAAAACCTAGCGCTTTTTTTTTACTGTGACTCAGTCCTACAGTGTTTGCTGTAACCTTTGCAACTAGGTGAAATTAATTACCAGCTTCGTAATATTAAAATGCACTTGCATGAGCAGGATGCGAGTCTTCAATCATTCTTATTAAAATTCTAAGTTATGTATTTATACCATACAACCATCTTCACTCATTATTTTGTTTATGATTGCTGGATTACTGGAATTGGGTAACACTTTGAAATAAATTATGATAAAAATTTTTATTAATAAATAAAAGAGTAATATTGAACTTTTTTATTTATAGCCTCTATTGATGCGTCACGCAAATTCTATTATCTTTTTATTAATGATTGTGATGGCATATATTTGTCTCTTTAATGAGGAGTCTATAAAAACCAATTATTAACTTCGCGGATACATGCAATGCCCTTTAAACTCGGCTGATGTGATATAATTTGAATATTTTAATTTAATTCCCCTAAACTAAATAAATATCATCTGTGAGATCAATTGAAGGTTTTAAACCGGGATATATTTTGAATTATATCAAGGGCTAGAAAATGAGCAATCGCCTCGAAATATTAAAAATTTGTTGAAGAAATGCTTTCAATATAATGTATACCTAGAAGTTGGAATCGGAACATAAATTCACCTAATATCTTTTTTCATTTTTTTAAAAATTAAACCTGTTTTCTTACTTTAAATTATGTCTATCATCTGATCTGTTTTTTTTAGATCCAGATTCTGTTATATAATCATTAGAAATTATACAAATATATTTATGTGTTCTTATAGTATTTGTTTAAAAATATGTAGACAGCTTATTGTTTCTTATAAATACTTAATTTTCTAAAAATAAAGCAGAAGATTTATTATATTTTAGGCCTTGAAAATATCTTTATTTTATTTTTCTTAGGAATGACAACTGAAGCGGAAGCATACACACAAACAATGGAATTGAGGAAGACTATTGAACTAATAAGTCTTGCTCGAAGAAGATTGTAAATATGATGAGGCGAAAAGAAGTATCAGACGAATCTGTTTTATGAAGAAATATAAAGTTTTGCTTGAATAACTATAAAAATTTAAAAATCAAATTAATTCATAAATGAAAATTCGAGGTCCGATTTTTCTATTTTATATACCTTATATATATACAAAAATTACTGGATAAATTATATATTGTAAATAAAATTGTAATTTTAGACAATGACTTAAATTTGTTTGGATCTAAAAGAGTGTGTACTTAACACATAATTCATTCTGTATAATTTATTGATTAGAAGAACCGCATAAAAAAATTATGTGTCTGTTGTCGATAGAAAAATTTGTCATATACCATTTTCTATACATGATGTTTAATTTACAAATTTTTTGCTTTTAAATTCGAGATTAGAATCCAAAATTACAGCTTAATGGAAAAAAATACATTTTTGCTATCTAAAAGTTTTTATTTTCTGATGATATATTTGATTAAAAATAGATTGTAACACTAATATTTGTGAATAAGAAACTAGTTTAACGTGATTATGAAGCCAATATTTCTTTTTAAAATAAAAAAGTAGCTATAAACTTAATTATCATCAGTAATTATATATAATATCAGAGTATATTAGAAGAAAATCTTTAAAAAATTACAATTAGCAACACCAAGTCCATAAGAATACGAAACTTTCTGCTTGTATTCCATTGAAAATGGTTATATGATACATATATCTTTTAATTTAAATTTTGATCGTATGTAATTTCTTAAAAGGCACCAATAAAAAAGAATTTTGCGCAAGAATATTGATATAGTAAAAATAATTAAAATTAAAATCATAAAAATATGAATACGAAGCAATACTTCAAATTTATATTTTTCCCAAAATAAAACTTACTATAAACTTTTTTAGACTTCTGTGGATTATAGTGATTTAATGCATTCCACGAAAATAAAACCAAATATCAAACTTTTAAACTTTTGGGTTTATAGTGATCTTATAAGTTTCAAATAAAGAAAATGCAGCAATAATTACTTTCACGCAACGAAAATTTAAAATTGAACATGATAAAAAACATAAGTTTCTATAGGAAAAATTTATTGAAAAGCTGCACATAATTTTTTAGATAATCTTTATTAAAATAAAAAGCTTTTTTCAAATAAAGTCATTATAGTTAAAGAAATATGCGTCAAATTATTCTTTGCAACACCCTATTTCCTATAATTTGGTTTTTTCTGAATCCTAGGATATTCAATCAACAATTACCCGTTTTTTAAAATATATTACACATTTTGTAACTTTGAGTTTTTCAAAAATTTACCGTGGTCTCATTTTTTCACATATGTATCTTTTAAAATGACAATTCATTAATTAAAGGAATTAAAAAATATTTAAACGCTGGATAAATTTCGATAATATTTAACTCAATTCACGAATATTTTCAGTTCGTTAAAATCCTAAATTTAAATAATTTTTTTATTTCTTAGCTTCTATTAAAGTTTTCCACTTTCGCTACAAAACATGCGTCTGTATAATAAAATATAGAAAATACTTTGTGATTCGAACTATGCATAAAACACATTCAACTAATATTATGAAAAAAAATGACTCATTTTTGATATATCACATCAGTTAGTGTTCCCAATTTCGAAATATAAGTAAATATCAAACACAATATCAGACCTTAGATATCTATTATAGTTTTTAAGCCAAATAATATTAATCAATTAACTGATTCTTGTGATAAAATACCCCAGTAATTTTATAGATAATTAAGATATAATAAAGTCAAGGCTTAATGATTAAAATAGAAGTCATTATTTTCGATCCAATTAGTGTTTACTAAATAAGCTTAAAATAAAAAATATACGAATTATGACACCCTGAAGCAGATGTAAAAATATAATACAATTTTTAAACCTTGTTTTATTACTTTTTTACTAAAATAAATAAGAATAAATTTGAAATTATATATATTTAATAAACACTGTTGGTTTTAAAAAAACAATACATGCCCTTAGTTTACAACAATTATTTAGAACATAATTTACATGTTTAATTCTGTGTTTGTTTTCATGTTAAAATAATCTATGAAAATTATTGTTTAGCTTTTTATGGTTTTATAGACAATGTTTTTCAGCTTTGTTCTTCGACATTTTCATTATCAAAACTAGCAGACTTTTTAAATTCATCTGTGATAAATGACTCTTCTTCAGAACTTTCGAAATTATAAAAGCAATCATCTATTTTATCTTTCATTGTATTTCTTTTTACAACGTCAAGCACGAGATAATTCTCATCATCGAATACAAATCCCTGTTCCACATCTTCTACTGGTTCTAAAGTAACTCTTTTCGTATTTGTAATTTCTTTAAGTGGCACTAATGTATTTCTTCTTTTCATAATATAATAAATGGGTTATGATAATTTCTATTTTTTTAGATAGACATCCTATTTGTATATAATGCCATGCATAATGCCAATGAAAGCTAGTGTTTTCTCAAATATACAAAGAAAAAAAATATCCAAACAATAAATCCGTTAAAAAATGCACTAAATATTTAAAATGAATTATATAATGAAAATTTGTTTGTAATTTAAATATTGTCTATACTATATTTCTTATCGAATCTTATTCATTTACACCTTTAAAACCTTCCCATAGTTTATAAAATTAGATTTATATATGGCTTTATTTTCAGCCATAAAATTTGATGCTTATTTTTGATTGTTCTGCATAACAAACTTTGCTAATGCACCACATTTAAATTATCTTTATAATCTTCCTAGATGTATCTTATTCTTTGAAGACATTTAATTCGAGTGTTTTCCTCAATCAAAATTCTTGTGTGTATGCTTAAGTTGGTATTCTTATATTCTCTTGGTTGTTTAATGTTTATCTCACTTGAACCAATTTTTTCATAAACTTTTCTAATACGCCCCATGAATATCTATTATAATTGAACATAGGTGAGAAACTGTTATTTTAAAAGTAATTCAACAATTTTTTATTTTTCATTAGAATTTATCTATATTTTCTGCATTTAATTGTTACCTGATGATATTAAACACACATAAGCGCAATAATGCCTATAAATATAACATTTCAATCTTAAAAATTTCCTAATCATAATTCACTACCATTCTTATTTTAATTTATATATGCTTTAAAACTTCTCATTATATCTCAAAAACGCGGGTTTTTTAATTAAACGCTAAAATTTTAAAAACTTCAAAATTATTCTTAGATTTTCAAATTAAGCCATTATTAATAAATGTTATGCAATCTAGAGCTATGGTTGAATAATCTCGTTGAAATTCATGAATGATGAGTTCGATTTCTTCTATCATAAAGAATTTATCAAAAATAAACATACTTAATTGATGTTTCTTTCACATCCTATATACAACTTGAATTATGTTATATTTATCGTTTACTTAATATTATGCTCGTAAAAAATAACTATTTGCAAATCAATCTTTTTTATATTTGGATCAGATTGGATTTTAAAATCTTAAATTTATGTAGATTAGATGAATATAGAAAACTCTTCATGATTAAATATTACTAAAATTGATATTAGCATATGGATCACATTCTTACAAAAAGACTATGATAGAGCCCGGAAATATGAAAACAGACTAATTCTATTTCATAGATATATCAAGTTAATTTTTATGTTCTAAAATTCTGTTTCTGTTATTTTATTTAATCAACAAGACAAAAACATATCGATAAAAATATTATTATCATTTTTTCTGATTGGATATACATCAACACACGAGAATTATTTATTTATATGTATACAATTCTATAGGCTATTCTATGGGCACAATTTCGAATGATTCGATATAAACAGTTTTTTGGGTGAAATAATTGTTCGTCTAAATTCAAAAAAAACTGCTAAAAAATGTGTTTCGTTGTAAGTAATTCCTAACGATCAAAGGGGCATTTTAACACATACTGTTTTCTTGTGACTAATTTATGTTTTTAATCTAAAATTCTAATCATTCCAACTGATAACTCCTTTCTTCAGATATACTTAATTTGTATTCCTAGATCATTTTTTCTAAAATTAAATCACTTATCACGGGTGTATCATTATCATGATATTCTAAGAACTAAAGCCCAGAAATGAAAATATCCCATATGATACAGTTTTATAAAATTAATATAAAAAGCGACACATTCTATAAACTATTGTACTCCGAAATTTTTCGGTGTGTGATCGGATCTATTATAAAATATATCATCCCGCAAAAATTATTAATAGAGGCAGCAGCATCAAAAAATAAAAGAACATATCCCGAATCTAGCTCTAGCTCTAGTTCGAGTTCATATATATTAAATCCATCAGATCCATTTAAAAAAAAGAGGGGATTACTTTCTAGTGAAATCAACGACCATATCTCGACTACTTACCGTCTCGAAAATACTATTAAGTCGCTAAAGAAAACTTATGATGACATCTTACAGAATACTTATGATCGAGCTTTATATAAAAACCCAACAATGTGTTTTTATTTTTGCTTGCAGGCATCCAGACAATATGAATTATCTGTAAAGGAACTAAAATGTTGCATTGTAGATCTTAGAAAAGCAAAGAAATGTATTTACAAAAAAAATGCGGAAGAAAAGATAGTAAAATACCGAGTTACTGCTTTGGCCCATAAAAATGCTGCTCTTTGCTTCGAACAGGCAGCTTTGGCATATCTATTGGCTTCAAACACGTTTGAAAACATACAAATTAACTTTTTTTTAACCTTGCTACCAGTTGAAAAATATATAAAAGATGCAAAAGCAAAGATTAAAGAAGGTGAAGATTACATTAAAGAAGCTGAAAAACAGTAAAAACAAGATTTATAGTCTTTGAATGGTTTACTTAAATAAAATAAAAACATATTTGTTAAATATACATACATTTCAAATTAACCTCGATTTAATTGATTAGCTAAAGTATGACTTCTTTACTGTAAATTAATGAAAAATATAATATATCGATTGAGTGCTAGAGCAAAAAATTTATTCATAAAATACGTAACTAAAAAATTAAATCTCAATTAGAAACCTTATTGTAATATATTTACTTTATTGGCAAAATTTTAGTTCTAAAAATATTTCTTTTTTATCAAAATGACAGTACAAATAACATAACATTTTTTGTTAGAAGATCAATTTAAAGATTGAATGCAATCGAAAAAATCTATCGAACAAAAATTTAATAGGTTAAATTGTAAGTATTTTATTTTAACATTATCAAAATTATAATTATCTTATTAAATTAGAATATCTTCTTTTTCTAGGAGATGGAACTTTATCATTATATGTTTTCTGTTCAATCTAAGTGCTTATGGTTGAGTAGTGTAGCTATCAGCCTAGAATATACAATCAAATATTATAGCATTTTTATATCTACAACCCAAGGACAATGTTGAATTATCGAATTATCAAATTAGCAAATAGTTCCGTCTAGCTGCAAGTAATATAAAAAAATGCTGTTATCCCAACCCATGGTAAAAGAAAGCATTTGATTTTAGACACGAACTTGATCTGGAAACAGACAAAAATCTTAATGTTCAAACGGAAATACAATTAATAAAAGCCATTATTGATATGATAAGGCGTGTTAAAAGGGAATCGACCCGATTAACAAGATCTAATTAAAATTGATTTGCCTTTATTTTGTTTAGTTAAATCAATAGATTGCCAATCCAACCAATATTTATAGCCTTAAATTCAATTTAAAATACCTCTATCATCATACAGTACAATCATATCGAATATTTAAACAATAAAAACACAAAAATTAATAGAATTATCTATAAAAAACAACCCAAACATTGTAGTAAAACCATAATAATTAGACAAATGGAATAAAATTGGGAAATAATGCTTTAAAAATACAAAAATATTATTTTAAAAATAGTTAAAAAAAATATGCAAGCAAATCATGTTTTGACTTGCTAACGATCATAATTATTTTATAAAAATTAGGGATATTGCCATGATTCTCTACTTAAAAAAAATAATGATCAAATATAAATATATATACAGAGTATAAATATTGTCGTAAATTTCATGGACTGGCTAGTAATCATTTTTTAAGCAATTTGGATAAAACAAATTTTTTTAATGAACATAGACGATTAATATCGCCGTAAATGACTTGCTTATGAATTAATTTTCTAATATAATTATATTAGAATTTGACTTTTGATGATTTATAAAATTATATTCAATGTTTTTTTATATAAATAGAATAATACTATTAAAATGGTATATACCAAATAATTATGATTTATTAAACTAGAACTTATAATTTTATTTCCCAAAGCTAAAAATAAGATAAAGTCTATTTTTTTATATGAAAACCGATGTTAAAAAATTAAAAAAAAGTTATATAAAATAAAACTTACAAAGAAAATCGTATTAGTTAAAAAGAAGAAGCGGTGAAGAATGTTTCATGCAAGATTTATACTTATTTTTTTATTTTACTCATAAATATGCTTTATTACTCCTGTATGATCGATGTTTTTTACTTTTATATTGTGTTTAATCTACATAAACATATTATGAAATAGCAATTCGAAAATTGAAATCCGATAAATAATTATAAAATATGTATTTAGAAGATCTGAAGATGTATATCTAAATTAAAGTACTTATGGAGTCGTTGCATATGTGAGAACAAAGCTAGATCTGTAAAAAAATGTAATATATGTTATGTGATGGATATCCAACGAAAAAGATGGAAATATCAGCTTTATCAAAAAAACTTTGATAATTAGTACTTTAAAGTCACTAAAAATACAAATTCTCTTGTTTATAGCATTTTTAAGTTATAAGCATCCAGGTTTTATTGATATAATTCCAAAAAAATGAAATTTAGGCATTAGATAAAAAGTTTAAAAAAAATTTACAAAAATTCTATGACTAAAATCTGATGCATTATTTATAAACAAAGTATATCTAAGTCTTCAAAATATTTGATTACATAATATCAAAATCAGCAAATATAAATAATAATAAATTTTTTTTGCATAAATATTTAGTGAAAAGGGCTTTAAAATCATTTAAAGTATAAAAATATTCATTTTTTATGATTTATTGATGTGTATAATTTTAGTTGGCTAAAAGTATTTGATTTCTTTCCTTGGTAGACATTTGATATCTACTTCAAGTTTTCACATTATTTCTTACGACCTCTTTTATATTTAACCTATTTTAGCGAGCCTTAAGTTCATGAATCTATATCTTTCGCAAATGATTTTTAATTATAATACTTGTAAGGGTGGCATTTTTAAGTGGATTGCATAGGTAGCATTTTAATAGGAGGTCATAATTTTACACAAACTCCACAAATCCGAATCTACACAAAATAAAAAATACACTGGGGAGTCTGCTAATAACAAAAGATAATGATTTTAATCAGCATTATCTACCAACATAAAATAGATAGTTAACGTTTATTTTATAGACATAGCTCTAAATATGGAATAATAAGTTAGCCATTTAGCAAGAATTTGGCTAAAAGTTTTGTTAGATCTAGGTATATTACTTAGCAACGAAAAGTATATTTAATCTCATTTTCAAATGTTCTGGATGCTATATTTGCAAAAGAATTCAATCCACGCGGATTATATATCAAAAAAGGTATTGGGTGAGATCATGCATAAATTACTTGATTCATATGATACTAAGCAAACTTTCTATAGATTAAAATTGCAACATAAGATAATTCTATCCAGACAAATCGAAAAATAATATTTATCACCTAAAATATGGTAGAAATATCTTGAAAAAAAGAACAGGAACAGAGAATCGATCTAATTAATCGTTCAAAATAACAAAAACTATTAATAGTATGAGAGCTATCGCAAATTTACTTAGTATAAAAATAATCTATAAATTTTACATACATAACCAAAATTTCAGCCCTCAAGATTGAAATGAATGATACAACTACATTTCAAGCATAGCCTGTGCCTATATGACATAAACTAATACATCTCTGCATTGCTTTATTTCAAGTTAATCGTCTTTAATATAAAAAAAATCGGCTTTATTTATGGTTAATTATGTATTGTAATTTTAATGTTCTATTCAATCATAACTTGATCTATTTTCCGTGGAAACATATTATCTGTACAATTTTATTTATTCTCTTGTATTACATCTTCCTTTTTATATTATTTTCTTTTCAAGATATATTGGTCAAGAGTTTTTCTCAATCCTATAGTTTTAATATATGCTGGATTTAGTATGTGACTTCGTGTTGTTTCCTCTTTTTTTATGTTTTTTTGTTATTACTTATCTCAAGTTGCGACATTTTTTATATACTTGTATATTAATGAAATTCTGATGCTAGTATATCATGTTTTCTTAGTTCTCTTTTTCGAACATGTTCATGTTGTCTATACTGGTTACACTCATTTTAATTAAGATGATGGATTTTTTTGGTGAAACGATTATATCTGGTATGCCACTAGAAAGTTTAATATAGTCACAATCCCCATATTCTCTTGTATTTCTATATGCTCATTTTCCATAGTTTTCTTTTACTGAGTACCTACTGATTTTTTTGTTTTTATAAAGCCATTTATTCTATTTTGTAAATAGTTTAGGCATCTTACCATCCATTCTGCCTCCTAGTGTAATTGTTTACCAGCTATTTTTGTATTTTTTTTCTGGTAATAAACTATTTTAAAAGCCTAATTATAGTATATTAATAATGATTTTATACCAAAATATATTTAATCTTATAAAAAGCAGAGTCTGACTTCTTCAGATGATCTTATATTTCCGTAGTTCATCCACTTTTCAGAACATCAATACCCGCTTTAATTCTGTAAGCGTCGAAAGGTTTTTGTTTTAGTGTTTTTATTTTCATAAAAAACAATAAACTTAATTATTTTCAGAAAATAAATATTTATTTTACGGCTAAATTATTCGTTATAATTTTAGTTTTTGTTCACAAGCGCAACTTGTTTGATTTCTCGTGCGCAAAAGGTATTAATACATTCACCCAATTTCTTCTCTCTAAAGTCAATATAATATCTCTACTTCGTTTAAGACCTATTAATTCAAGGGTTTTTATAATCCCAAGGTTTTTACATATGCCAAAATCTGGTTAGTTACTTCGAGTTCTTTCAGATACTTTTTATGATATTGTGTTACCACGCCGTCCCAAGTTATAAAATATGTAATAATTTTTGTCTTGAGTCGTTTGAAATTAATAATATATATTATAAAACCAAAATTTAAACATAAAGTCATACTTAAATTATAATAGAAAAGTCACATCCTATTTGTTAAATATAGTATCCGTGCATATATATTGCATAAATGTAAGCATTTATTTGATATTTATGCAAAAAAGAGCTAAGCAAACTTCATTTATGATAAAAAAATGATAATCATTTGAATAACAAATAAATTTTGAATACCAGACGTTTATGTATATAATTTTCTTTTCGATATGATTTATCATTGAATTCATAGAAAAAATAATATATGTTTGAACATTTTTTACTTGAAAACAAAATCATATACGAAAAAAAATATTGGTTTGATATAAAAAATTATATTTTTTGATATTTAGTTCGCTATAAAATACTTGTTTGTGATCATTGAAACAACATTTTTTCATAATATCCCACTGGTCTATTGAGTGAAAAATATGATGCTTAAAAAATAAATTAGAACACAATTTTATAAAAAATTAATAAATCTATATTCTATCAAATTTATCTAGCCTATATAACCACGGAAATCCGAAACTGTATTAACTGTAATTCTAATTCCTTAAAAATGAAAACTCTTAATATATAACTGAATATAATAGTTTACTAAATATTTAAGGACATACAAAAGACTGTAAATTGCTATAAAATCTTCTATTGTGAAATATGAAAAATTGCCGCATTGATAATACATTCCCTTAAACAACCAAATTTTTTTTCATCATTCAACTATCAAATGCATTAACATATCTTAATGTCTAATGTCTATATAATAAATTACTAATAACTAATATTGAAATATTTTTGACAAACCATGTGGTTACATTTGTGAACAAAGGTTCAAAACTCACGTGAAAACTATGGGTGTATTTTTAATTAAATACGAAATCAATAAATTTATGAAAGAATTTTTTCATAGTCTAATTGTTTGATTTCTGATGCGTCTTTTCATTTAGAAAATTCAGATTAGTTAATTTTTACGTATTAATAGAAAATTTTGCGTTAAAAAAATTATGTTTTACAATTTGTAATTATATTTATAGATTTTAGAATTCTAATTATCCCATATGTTATAACATTGGACGGTGTGGTGACACGATATCATAAAAGGTGCTTGAAGGAACTAGATGTCACGAACCAGGTTGAGGCATATACTCAAACCTTGCGATTGAGAAAAACCCTTGAATTAATAGGTCTCGAAAGAAGGTGAGATATCGAAGAAAATAGCCGAAAGTATAAATACACTGTGAGTACAGAGAATCAATCAAGCTGTGTCTATGAACAAAAACTAAAATTACGACTATAAATTTAGCCCATAAATAAAAAATACTTTAGAATTCTAATACCTTGGTATTGATTTATTTTGATTATAAAAGCATATATGAATTACTCCATCATTAATTTATAATGCGTATTATTTAAATATGTGTTTATCCACTAATATGTTTTACGCATATTTTCATTCAATATTTTATCATATTGATAATGCTCTTTTTTTTGGGCATACATTTTATTTTAATATACATTGAAAATCAAATTGATGGCATCATGGTCTAATGGTATGATTCGTGCTTCGGGTGCGCGTGGCTCCAGGTTCGACTCCTGGTGATGCCCTTTTGATAAATCCCTTAACGGTTTGTTCCTGCTTGACTACCTTATACGGCTGTTTTTCTATAATTAAGATAGCAATTGTCCACGCGAGATTTATATAATATAAACTTTTAATGACTATTATTATTTATTAGATGTTTTTAATCATATTTTACTTAAATTGCATGGGTGTTTATATACATCGTGAAAAATAATTTATTTTGATTACTATTGATTTCCTATCATTGTTTCTATCATGTTGTAACATTCTTAAATGTAAATTATCAATTATAGCAAATCGAAGTGACAATTATTCCGATATACACTCCAATGGGATTTCAATTGTGATTAAATTTTAAAAAAAGTAAAAAAAAATATTTTCTGGATATTTAAAGGTTAATTTTTTGTGTGATGTTGTAGGTCTTTAAATTTTAATAACCTCACAGGAGAGCTAGAATATTCGTTTATATCGTTAATTTTTTTGGCATTGTCTTATAAATAAAACGGAAATCTATGCTTTCGGTATTCTTCATCTTGTTATTGGATTTATGGTGTCTACTAAACTACCAGAATCAGAGTATACACTTTTTAACCACCCTAGATATTTTTAATAATAAAAACCTTTTTTTCGACATTATTATAAATTTAAACTTATATAATTTTTTCACTACGTTCAAAATGGTGATAACGCCATAATATTTTTGGAAAAATGAAAAAAAAAATTTGCCCATAGATATTATTATGTTTATAGTGTAAAAATTACTTAATTATATTTTACCAGGAAGTTTTAGTACAAGTATTAAAAATTAAAATGAATCGGTTTTCTGAATATAAAAAATATGTTGCAATTAATTTTTCTCAAAATTTTCATGCCGAAATTCTCAACCAATTCAAATATAAAACAAAGGGATCTTAGCGAAGAGCAGAAAGAAATTCGATATCTTCGTTTAAAATACTAGCAATGTCACAAATTATTCTGGATATTCCGAAAATTAGTCAAAACAATATATGGACAAAAAAAAATATATAACATTTTAATTTATGATGAAATAAACCCAATGTATAGCGCTTAATTATAAAACTAAAAAATAAATTCAGAATGTTTTACATGACTGAAGCCTTTAAATTGTTATATAAAGATATAATTTATATTAAAATCTTATCATGGTATTAGATATGATTTTTTTGGGTTATTTTTTGTTTATAAGTTAGTAGATGGTTTTTAATCCCTATAAAATAATTCAATAGATGATCCAAAAAATTTTCTTAAATTTCTAGAAATTTTATTTTAACAGTTAATTTATTTTAGCGCGATATTAAACTAGATTTCGTTTAATTAGTTTAAAAACATTGATGAACTCACTTAAAAAACCATAAATTATATTTTAATCATGCTAAATTAAATAATGATTCTAGGTGAATTTAGAACATCTTAAATATAAAACTATTAATAAATTTTTAATATATTCTAGATTTATACTACAAACTATATATTTTCCTGGCCAACTAATATTTATTAATTTAAATTTTACAATAATTATTCATATTTACTTCTTATTATTTTTGTTTAAAAATCTGTTCTGCACATTTTCAGGTTTTATAGTCTTTTTTCAATTTAAACGATATTAGGATTTATCTGGCCCCAATCATGACCAGTAAATTAAAATTTCATGTAATTGTAATCTATTAGTAACATAAATTTTACATATAAAAAAGCAATATAAAGCATAAAAAATGTTTCAAAAGATGTAATAAAAAGTTGTATAATATTCTCAGCGGCTGACTACGTCTCAATAGATGGAATTGATAAAAAGCAACTTAACCCATGAATAAAAAATAATTAATCAACTTTTATAGATACATATTATGCTATTTAATAATATCGATAATAAAAAAATAAGATCTGATTCTAATCTTTATATATATGTGAAAAATAATCTTGAAATCTTTCTAAACTACAAAGAGGGGATATATTTATTTTTCGCAGATAAATTTTAAAGCAAGATTTATCATTAGCAAATTTATAGATAAATTTATGCAATATCGTGGAATTAAAACATAAATAATGATTTTACAGTAAACATAATTTTTTAAAAGCTCATATCACGTAATTTTTACTTTTAAATCATCAGTGCTCTACTAATTTGTGTTAAATAGTAACCTTACCTTCTTTGATGACAATCAGTGGATATAAAACCCAAATACAATAATTATGGATTAGACTTCAGGTTAGAATAAAATGCAGCTCTGTGGATATATCTATCGTCTAAAATGGTTCTAAAACTGTATATCTCACATAATTAAAAGCATTGTATTTTGGGTTTTTGTTAAAAATCTTTGCTACATGCATTGGTTGCTATAAAAAAAGAAATAATATACATTAAATTTGTACAAGCATGATTTAGATATATTTTTTGACCATTTAAAATTATGTGTGCATCGTATAAGATTACAAAAAAGATTATATAATAGACTAATTAAAAATCAAGAACATTATATTCTTGTTCAATAACACCATAATCTAAAAATTAACCATCTAAATCGTAAAAAAAAACAAGATTTTAATATAAAACTCTAGACAGTTCATTTCTTTCATTCTAGACTTTTTTTTGCTATTCGAGTTTAGATAAACATGAGATCAAACTTCTTCAAGAAAATTAAAGCTTAGAATTTTATTTCTAAAATAAATATATCTTTGATGAATTTTTTAGCGCAATATTCATCAAATACATATAAATTATTTGAAAACAAAAATCATATTATTTTATAGATTATTATATTATCTTAATTTTTTGATTATAATTTTATTATTTCGTGAAACAATAATACTTAGGCCTCTTAAATTTATATACAGGATTTTCGATACAATATACATCTTCTTCTGCAAGTAAAAATATATGATGGGTTTTTATACCCTTGTGCCATTTATTTTTACCAAATTACTGAAAATAATCATCTGTTTAATTCATAAAATGATACAAAGTTATTATAAAACATTAAAGCTAAGTTATGTATCCTGTATTAAAAGAAAATTTAGATTGGTACGATCTATGTTAGTGCAGAAAGATTCAAAAATATAAATTTCGCCCCTATTCAAAGTTTTTAGATATATCAGAATTGCAGACTGTTTTATGGAATGTGTGGTCGAATAGAAAGTTTTTATCTTGTTCTTATATCTAGGCTGTAAAACTTAATATAATAATGCAAGTATCTGTTGAGGGATATAAAATGCCTGGTAATTCAACATTCATTATAGACGATTAAACGAATTTAGGACTTGATTAGACTTTTAATTATACAAAAACTATTATCAGTTTAAAATATAAACATGTAAGTTGTGTTATCGTTACAAGGAAACATTCCCATCATATCACTACTAGCTTTTATTGCCTGCACTTGTGTTCGGGAATAGAGCCAAATTATTTCAGCGCCAAAATGAAGTGTAATTTAAAAGCTGAAAGCTTTCTTTTATTGTGATACGACCTCAAAATGTTTTCCGTATCTTTTCAGCTAGGCGGTATTAATTATAGATGTTTTAAATTATAGGTTTTTTATTTAAAACAGATTAAAGAAAATATAATAGACCAGTCATTCGGAAAAAAATAAAAAGAATATATGGTAAATTAGAGATTTGATATTATAAAAAAAAATTATATAATTTTGAATTTTATCAGAAATCACAGTTCCAGAGATTATTTTATTAAATTCAAAATTAATCTATTATATACGCATGAATCGTTTATATTGTATGCATCATCTAAAATAACACCCAAAATATAGGTTTTATATTTCAGTAATAAAATAAAAAAAATATAATATTAATTAACTTAAATAGAAATCTATATTTTTTATGACACGTATCATTTTAATTATTCATAACAGAGAAATTTATGTTAAAAGTTGCCTAGTACAAAATACATAAAATTTAAGCATTTGCGAAAATTTTAATCACAATCTTAAACTAAAGTTAGGCATCGAATTTATCAACGAACAATATTATTCACATGCTGTCTATAACAACAAAAAACGCGCTTATAAAAATGTTTAAGAATCTGCAATCTATACAATGATTTTATGATAGAATAAATATTCAAGCTTTTATATATCTAGGAATCAATATGGACTTTTAACATGTTTTGCACTTTATAGTATGATGAAAATTGGTCAAAAACATTTATTCAACTGATTGATATGCTTTTATTTATATTTGAATGCAATAAAAATAACAGTAATTGCAATTAACGTCTTTACCTTCCAGGCTCTAGGCTCCTTAGAGTTTGATGAAAAGCAGAAAAAACCGCCACCTGCATGGACGTCTTTATTAACGTAGTCGGGTGAAACATTCCATCATACCTTGAGGCTTTGATTACAGAGTTTGATAATGTTGCATATATTAACTTTGACATGTACAATATTTTTAGTTTTTTAAGCACTTTCAATGATTTTTTATTTTTATATATATTTTGAAGAACTTTTTCTCGAGAAGAGCAGTATTATAGGTGATGCTCGCACAATTTGGTTATTAAAAAAAATATTTCTATGCATATTTTATTAATAACCGATTGTGCTTTCTTGTTCTAATACACCGATAACTCTAGTTACTAAGTTTTTATATAAGTTCGTATATTTTTTATATAGATATAGCACGAACCTAAAAGTTTTTTCGGTTTTTCAAGATGTTAAGCTTATCACGTAAAAAAAAAATTTTTGTGGATACAAATTGGTCTATAAAGAATTTATACAAATTGTGTAATTTCCCTAAAAAGCTATTTTAAAGTCTTAATAGGTAAATATATGAACCTTTCTTGAATTTATATTATTTAAGTCTCTATTTAAGCTTTTTATTTGTGCTTGCTTTTTTTTGCATCTTATTTAAAGACTTTTCGACTGATGCATGGAATGTTATCAATAATTTGCACATAAATTAAATATTTAGACAATTGAATGTCAAAAAAAACTAGAAACGATCTACTATGAATCTGTATTATCTTATCATTTTAGCTCAATTTTAAAGCACATTTTATTTTAAAAATTCCAGATAGTTTATTTAATATAATTATTTTTACAATAGCGTAATAGTTTTTTTAATGGCATTTTTATTTATTTGTGGCCGTTTAAATATTAATAAACTAAATTACCAGGATAGATATAAAAAATAAATCTTCAGATTTTGACATTTTATACCACATAATAAATTAATATATGCGAAAGTATCAATTTTTTAGGTTTTTTTATAAAACTTTAGCTATTTTACAAGACAGATTTTATGAGTAGACAAACACTAAAACACACATAAAAGCAAAATGATTGATTGGTATTAAACACAATAATTTTAAAAGAGTCTCGTATTTTCTGAAGCTATATTTTAGATCGAGAATAAAAAAATAAGAGGTAGAAATCCTTAATCACATAAAAGAAAAAAAAATTACACAGAAATTGATTTATTCCACTTCTAATAAAACCATCATGGAAATATACCACACAGCTTGATATCTATTTCCTTATATAAATTTATTCATTCATTTAGTCATTAAAGAATAACTCAATGTCTTGTGTATTCTCATCAACTGATCTGTCAATAAAACTATTTATATGACAAATTAATATTATTTTTAGCCATTTACCTAAATATAAGTAATTATTAAGTTTATTCATGGAAACTAGTAAATATTTTAAATCCTTGTATAGATAAATAAAATTAAAGTATATATATATTTTTTCTATTGTTTCGCTCTAGCGAAAAGTGATCTAAATAGAGCCATTGCATTCTACTATAAATTATGAATTTATACTGTTTGTGAGAAAACATCTTTTATGGATATTTGAACTGTATTTAACTATCGTCTCATCTTTGTGTACAATATATCGGGTCCACAAAAATATTCATTGGAATCATTTGTGATGATCATAAGATCTGTCAACTTTCGGTCAGTAGGCTTTCGTATATTCGATAAAGTCCATCATGCGGTTGAATTTGTGCTTTAACGCAAAAATGCGTTGTTTTATTGACAGCACGCGAAAATAAAAATAAATACCTTATTTTGTAAGAAAAACCCTTGTTTTTAGTTCGAAGTTTGTATTTAAGCACTTTCAGCAAAAGCATATAAATTTTAATGATATTTTAATCGTATTATACACAAGTAATAGACATAAACGGCCTCTATCTGATTATTATTTCCTTGTGCCAAATCAGATGATCTAGATCGTTCATACTTTTTATTTGCTTTTCTCAGTTTCGTGCCCATTTTTACTTATAGCGAATAGGGTTTATGGACACTAAACACAATAAAAAAAAATTATATCCAAGATTTTTTACCAGATTCAAATTCTATAACCAATGAATATTTAGCTTCTATGATCCTAGCAAGCTTTTGTAATTTAAATAGCCTATTATACCAACTTAAGCCGCGAAAATATAAGATAATGTCTTTAGAAATAATAATATTTTTTTGGTTCGTCTTGAGCAAAAAAATGACACTTCTAGTTTTCTACTTATTTTTATGGATGTTGAGTGATTAGAATAGATGAAATTAAAATTTTAATAATTGTGCTGATTGTTTCATTATATTAATATCCAAACCGTTTAAAGTTCTTCTATATAACAGGAATATCTGGTCTTCGCGTGTATTTGAATTACATATTTTAAAGGCTGGTTAATAGATTTTATAGCATAAACCTATAAAATCTCAAAAATATAATCCAGGTTTGTAAGTTAATTTCAAGGCAAATTTAAGATTAACGATATATTCTAAAGGCTTGTTTTGTAATTTCTTAGCATAAACCCATAAAATCACAAAAATATAATCCAGGTGTGTAAATTAATTTCAAGGCAAATTTAAGATTAACGATATATTCTAAAGGCTTGTTTTGTAATTTCTTAGCAGAAAACTATACTATTACAAAAATATAATCCAGAATTATGAGGTAAATTGAAGGGATATTGCATGTTTATAAGGCTGGTTTTTTAATTTTTTTTGCATGAAACTATATAATCACGAAAATAAAATTCTTGTGTGCAAGCTAATTTAAAGGTAAATTTAAGAATATTGCGTGAAAGAGTTGAGGTTTGAGACTCTTGGAAAGAAGTATAAGTAACAAAACAAGATATTCCATTTCGTTTAAGATTATTTTAGCTTTCATACGAAGCTATGATTTATATTTTATAAAGAAGAAAATAGTTACAAAAAAGAGATTGTGAAGCTATCTAAAAATATAAAATTGGGTTCTTTCAAGTATAATTAAATGTTCTGCCATGTATAATTGTTCTTGGATTTAAAATTCTTATGCTGAGATGACATTATGTAATTTTTTGATCGCACCTTCTGACCGCCATTCACTAAGAAATATTTTGCTTGTAAAATAAATCAAGTTTGATTATTTATACTACTTCAGATGCCAATTCAAATAACATTGGTTTCAAAACTTTAACATATATGATCATAAAGTGCATCTTTTTGCATAGCAAGTTAAATTATTGCCGAATTCATCGCATCTAGGCATTTTCAATGATTTCGGTAATTTAATATCGCACTTAAGTAAAAACCCGAACTCTTAAAATTTATATCATTACTTGGAATAATTCACGTTCATAATCGACACCTTCTGAGCGATGCTCTTATTTAATAGATGCACCTTTTAAGGTTTGGTATTCGTAAAAACCCTATATGATTTTTTATTTTTCGTGTTTAAAAAGCTAGAATTTAGACGGCGATATTAATACAATCTATGTGATATTGAAAAGAAATTGAATTTTTATTCAGAAATCCATTATTTTATGCAACGAATGAATTATAACTTTTGAATTATGTGTGAATTTATTTATAATATATCAGAAATCCATTTATTTATACAACGATTGAATTAATAACTTTTGAATTATGTGTGAATTTATTTATAATATATCTGGATTATTTTTAAGATCAGTAACGAATAAATTAATAACTATTGGATAATATGTGAATTTATTTATAATATATCAGGATCATTTTCAAGATCAATAACGTCAGAAAAATAGTATTTGTTAAAAGCTTTTGCCTGTTTTTGTATTTTTTGGGGTATAGTCTCGTTTCCATTTTTTATTTGGTTTAGTTGAAGTTCCAAATCGCTAAACTTCTCTTTCAATTTTTCTGTTTTATGGATCATGTGTTTCAAGCTTGATGTTGTTGAATCTTCGGTATTTTTTTCAGGGGCTTCATTATTCAACGGATCATAATTTTCTTTTTCTGGGTAGTGCGGCGCTTCATATATATAATTTTGATCTTTCGCCGTTGTTTTTTCATATTTTTTCTTGGTTTTAGAACTTCGATTATTAGAGGCCCTTTTCAAATTTTCCTCGGTATCGGCATAATTCCTTTGTTTATGATACAAATTTTTATTTTCGTTTGAGGCGAAATGTGTATCAATTTTATTATTTTCTTCTTTAACTTTATTTTTTTCAGAATCTATATTTTTTCTGTCTTTAACTTCATTAAAATCATAAAATAGTTCGCTTTTGAAACGATTTTCGTGCAGAGCTTTCTTGATTTGTCGCATTTCGTTCAAATCCTCTTCATAATTTGAATTTTCAATTGCTGTTTCGTATCTTGTCTCTTCAATCTTTCCCATATTATCATTTAAAAGAGTCTTAAAATTTTCATCGCCAATTTCGTATTTTTCATTAATATTTTGTTTGATTTCGTTTTTATTTTCATCTATTTCGTAAAAAAGATTTATGGGTGAAAATATGTTATGATCAATATTCCTTTTTTTTTCTGGATTTATAAAGTTTGTACTTTTAAATTTTTCCGTTATATCAGGATTAATTTTGTCTTTCTTCATTTCAAAAATCATATTCTGATACTTTCTATTATCATTCATTAGTGTTTCTAATTTTTGAAGTAAATTATCATTTACATTTTTATTTTGTTCGTTATTTTTATAAGCTTCTTTTCTTAAGAGGATTATTTCATCTGCTAATTCTCTAATTTTTTCTTCTCTATTTTTGATATCGTTTTTAATATTTATTTTTTCTTTTTCTACCTCTTCAAGTTTTTTTGAAATTTTATTAACCTTTTCTTTATATTTACTTTCTTTTTTACGTTTTCCCTTTTTCATTAATTTTAAATTAGCAAATTCTTCGTTTATACTAAAACTACTTGAGCTAAACTCACTCTTATGTTCATTTTTTGTATTTTTTTCATGTAAAACCTTGACATCCTTTAAATTCTCACCTTTCTTAACAGTTTCGTAGTTTTCAGCTGTTATCAATTTATTTAATTCTTCGTTTAAGTATTCATTTTGCTTCGACACTTGAACATACATTTTTTTATAATAATCTACATCTTCCTTATACTTATTTCTTATTTCATTGGAAAGCTCTTCATTTAAAACATTTATAGTTTTGTCTTGAAATCCAACCCTCTCTTCTAATTCTTTCTTTAAACCGGCCATTTCCTCAATTTTAGAGTGTAAAATTCTATTTTCTGATTCCATGTCCATTATAATTGACTTGGATTTCACAGCATCACCATCCTTTTCTTTCAAATATTCACTATATATTCTATTTTGTTCCATCAATTCTTTACATTTCAAATCAATATTTTCTTTGACCAATCCAATTTCATTATTTATTGTTTTTAAACACTCATTCTCTTTCTTTGCATCAACATATTTCCCTTTGATTGACTTTATTACTTCTTTCTGATCTTGAACAATTCTTTTTAACTCATTATGGGCATTTTTAATATGATTAATAGATTCAATTTCCTTAATATGACTCTTTTTTAGTTCCTCAATAGTTTGATTGAGGTCTTTAACCTTAATATTCTTTTGTAATATCTCGTCTTCTTTCTCTTTTCTTTCTTCAATAATAGATTTTATCAAATGAAGTAAGTTGGTATTTATTGATGAATAATTAATACCACTATTTTCTGGATTTATAAATCTTACTTTGCTTTCTTTTTGGACATTTCGTTTTTGTATTGAAATATCGTCTAATAAAATTAATTTGAGTTCTTTGAGCGTTTGTAGAAGCATGTCAAAGGTATTAGACTTCATTTTCTTTTTTCTTTCTTCAATATGTGGGCTTTTTCTGTTTTTATACACATTGTGTGTGTCGAGCTCAATAAATTTTCGTATTTCTTGATTTATCCTATCTTTCTCTTCTGTATTCATGCTTTGAAAATGGGTACCAATATGAAGACAAATTTTTTCGTAAATTAAAATACGAGTAAATACCGAAAATAATTATCTTTTTTTGCGATAAACACCAATAAATTTGAATAAAATTATTTTTAGAAAATTGAAATAAAGGTAAATATCAAAAATAATTATCTTTTTTTGCGATAAACACCAATAAATTTGAATAAAATTATTTTTAGAAAATTGAAATAAAGGTAAATATCAAAAATAATTATCTTTTGTACGAAAAAAACAAACACCTAAAGATTAGATCTTATAATATAATTTACGTAATATTAGTTTAAAATTATTTCGGATATTTTTCTTCATATATTAATTTTATCATATTATCTATTTTTAGTTCTATCTTGGAAAAAAATTCATATCCTTTTTATTTTTTTATTTAAATCACTGACAAACTAGAATCATACATCCAAGCTCTCACACTTCTAAAGACATTTAAACACATATTCTTTGGGATTCGAACGGCTTTTTATAAAAATAACTCGCATGAAGATGTAAAAGAAACATTAAGATGTCTTTTGATATTCTTAATTAGCAAACTATGTATTACCCCTATCAAATAGTTGAATAGTAGCATAAAAATTTTCTTTGATTTAATTTTTATAAAGTTGATCCAGTTTGTACATCTTTATAAAAATTTTATCAATCATTATGGTCTTTTTTTAATGATAATTTACACTATTAAATTTTTATATTAAATATATTCATATAGTACTTGGATTATAATACAAACATCAAACGCTATTATTGTATTATATAAAGAGCTGTATGTAACAAAATTCATATTCTCTGTTTTTTTTTAAGTTTTGATTGTTGCAGTAGGAAACATATACATAGTTTGCATAAGTTATAAAATTTTATGTATTTTCTTATTAATTTTTCTATGTTTTTTATTTAGAGTTTTGTAGAACTTTTTTTTATAAAATTTTATGTATTTTCTTATTAATTTTTCTTTATTTTTTTTAAGATTTTGCAGCACATTTTTTTAAACGCAGATTTCTCTGTTTACTAATAATATATTTTGACCGATCGCAATTATTTTTAGATACCTTTTGGTTTATTTGAATAAGTTTGCTGCAACTCGGAATAGTATTTGTTGAAATAGTGCCAATAATATGTTATTTTAGGATATCTATTATTCCACATAAAACAAGTCTAACCTTGTGTCAGATTATACTTTTTATTGCATTATGGGTAAATTCTTTTTTTCTAGAAACTTTTTGTTGACCCGATATAATTACATCTTAAAAATCTGCTATTTTACAATAAAAATCACCATATTGATATTATTTCATGCTTCATATTTTAGTGATTAAATTTAATGTCCTTAAATGCGTGTAAAGGTATTTATAGAAGACAAAATATATTGTTTGTTATAAAATATTTAAATGAAATCCAAATCAAAATTGAACACCGAAATAAAATTCAAAAAAATAAAAATCAAGCAAAAAAGCTTGAAATTACATTTTAGCAAAAAAAAAATTATGAAAAATCAAAAAACTTTATAAAACATAAATTTTTATTTAAAAGTATAATACAACCCATATAGTGCATGAAACATAGAAATATAACATTTAATGATTGGTAGTTTTATTTTCTAAATGTAAATCAAACTACAACTATAAAAATCAAGTAATAAAAGATAAATAATTTTTTATCGAATTGATATTACATCAGTTGATTCTGAATCTTACTTTATTTTAATTTTTTTATATTGGCTTTATAATTACTTAGAATATAAAACTAAATGGTTTAAGGTGTTATTATCGAATGATATAGATTGAATTAAAATTTTTTTTTATAAAATTCATTATATTCACCATAAAAGTGACAAGCTATAAATATTAATGTAGAAATTTACAAAATTGAGTCCATAAATGAAATAGAAATCAAATGTATTAATTTTTTCAATGTATATCGGTTAGATATATTATACATAAGATGGTGTTTTTAAGAAATCCAAAACAAAATAATTCCCCTAAGATGAACATAAAATCATCAAAACATTTTATATTTTATAAAAAAATAGTAAAAGTTATTTTGAATCGATATAAAATACATTCAATGTGTTTTACGCACCATTTTATATTATAAAATATTGAAAATCATATTAGATGCGTTTAAACGTATATTAGTACCATGTATTCATGATTAAAAACTGTGTTTATGATTATTATTATTTTTTAAAAGATATCGTATAGATTAATTAAATTTTAAATGAAGTTTACTAAAAAATTCGCTAAAAATAGGATTAAAAATACTCATACTGCTAGGATTTCCCTAATTTGTTATGATCACATTTTTTGAGAGGCTTAGATATCCCATAACGTCCAAGATGTATATACGCGAAATTCCAGATAAAAATACCAACTTTTTTTGTGAAATATATGTTCTGACCATTTATATGTTGATATAGGATTTTCTTAACTCCTTAATTCTTGAAAAATAAAAATTATTTTCTAGGTAATGTATTTAATCAGTTCATTAAAATTTTTAGTAAATAAATAAAATCAGAGAAGCATAAAGTATGCGTTCTTTTATGTCAATATATTGTGTCAAAAAATAATACTGAAATAGTAGATATATTACGGCGGATCAGTATATGAAATATTATGATTCAAAATATAATTAAATATTATGAAAAAAACATAGAATAAACTATTATGATTCAGTATACCATAAAGCTCTATGATATAACATACAATAAAATATCATGTAGAAGACATAGAACAAGATATTATGATTCTACATGAACTAAATATTATGCCGCTGATATAAAAATCTTTGTAAATATTGATTTTTCTGGCATAACATTAAGTAAAAACGGGAATAAGATTCAAATAATTTTATCTAACATTACAGTCTCATTGTTAAACATAACAGATCAATACAGTATAAGCGAATTTCTTTATCATGAAAATATTTTATTAGGATAAACTAAGCACTGTTCTATATTGGTTTTTAAGGAATTAAAACTTTCCATTTTTTTAAAAACTTGCACTTAAGTTATAATTAATCGCCTTATAAGCGGGTAAACCAACAGAGAAATTGCTATCTCTGTTATACTTGATTATATTATTACATTTCTTATAGCAAATTGATTAATTAATTGAAAACTTCTGTTAAAATATACAGCTTAATACACAATTTTGCAAAATAATATAATTTATAAAATGTATGATAAATTGCAGAATAAAATAAAGAAAAATTTTCTTAAGATATTTTTTCGTCCATATAAAAAAATATATTTTGCGAATTTTTTTATAAATAGGGACACTAGACATTGGTAAATCCTCAAAATAATTACAATTTTAAAATATTGGACAATCAGTGGGAGCGGGCTTGAACCACTTCTGGAATAATCTTTTTTAGATAAAAATCAAGATATTCACATTGTAATGAATCATTTTATACAAATTAAACACATAAATAAAGATTCTAAAAAGTTTCACGTCAATATTGCAGAAAAAAATAGTAAGATATATCAATTTTATTTTAGCGATAAGCTATTCTTTCAAAAAGACAGAAAAAATACTGTCATGCAGTGCAATAATGATGAATAAAATATATAAATCAGAGTTTATGCTGGAATAAAAACAAGCATCACATTATCTATATGCAGACTCAAGATATTGGTACATGCTTTTAAATGAATTGAATTCTCTTGATGAAAATTTTTATAACTAAGATCTATAATAAATTTGTTAACGAAGATAAATTAAGAAAATATTATTTTATAGCGTCAGAAGTGTTGTTACTATACAAATTTGATACAAAAATTATAGCATACTTCATAACTTCGGATGTGGTATCACAAAAGATATCAGAAAGAGCTCAAAATTGTAAGCCTAATAAAATAATGGTTTATTAAATGAATCGCAAAAAAATAAGAACCGATATGGATCAAAAAGAAGAAATTGCGGAATTATAGACAAAATTCGGCCACGGGAAATCAATCAAGTTAAGCTTGAAGATAAATATCAAATATACCTATTAATTAGATAAATGTTTTGAAATCAACACAATTTATAGTTATTAAAATATAATTTATTGAAAATATTTTTTGTGCGAATTTTTTTGTATTTCTTAAATTCAGATAATTTCTTATTTTTAGACAAAAATGATATTATAATATAAACTTTATTGCTTTTGATGAACTCGTCATAAAGTACTTTTAGTATTATTCTATGCAGCTAAGGATACCAATGAATACATATGGTCACAAAATAAAAAAATTAAGAAAAATACCATAGTTGAGAAGTTTAAAGGAGAAGATGCATGTAAAAAAGTTGTAAACGCAACACAATAAGCAAGAATGCTGATATGAACGTAATTTTGGAGAATTATTGACGAATATATGAGAAGCCATAATCAATTCAACTGATACAAAATAAATACAATATCCTTTAAAAATTTGAAATAGTCTAATTTAACATCTTTTGCAGTATAAATTATATTGAAGCATAGTTATTTTACTTTCTCCCAATTTTATTTTCTTATATAATTTAAAATTTTCATATTTCTTGAAAATATAAATATATGTAATTATATGAGCAAGGCTTCATCTTGCACATTGTAATTTAAAATTTTATTGTGATTAATCTATTAGCAAGCTTCAACAGTAAAACATGAATACATATTGTAAAGATCCACTGCAATATTTTATACCCCTAGAAGCTATGATTGCTGAACTCAAGCTTGACCCACACAAAATAAACATTTTAGTCGCACACACTAAAACCAAAAGACTTATAGGTGATAATAATGATTTACCTTGGAAAAAAGAGCTTCGTGGTGATTTGCTGTTCTTAAACACATTAACAGCAAGACCAAATGTCGCCTTGATTATGGGTCGCAATACGTTCGAAGGTCTACCCAAACCACTTCCGAATAGACACAACATAATCTTATCAAGAAAGAAAAACTATCTTGCCTCAAGCAAGCATAATGGGAATCCCTTTGTAAAATGTTTTACCAATCTAAATGATGCTATTAATTATGCAAAATCGATGGCTTACGAAATAGTGATATTTGGAGGGACAAATATCTACAAAGAAGCATTAAGGCATGATTTTCAGCTGTTTTGCACTATTATCGAGGATAAAGACTTTAAGGGTGATACTTTTTTTCCAGAATGCAATGTTGATCTCGTAAACATAACAGACTCGGTCGATGTTCATTTAAAAAATAGAGGGAAAAGACCATCATGGGAGTTAGTTAATTCAAATTTTGTCGAGAATAATATTAAGTATCAATTTTTTTGGGGGCAGAAAGGTGACTAGTTTGAGATATGGCTTATAATTAATTAAAGCACGTATTTTGATCTAAAGACATTTTTCTAACATCAAATAACAATAAACTAATACTCTTAATTCTACCAAATATATTATTAAATTGTATCTGCAATTATGTAAAATAAATATCGTATCGTTTTGATGGTAGAAGATATGAAATTGAAGAAAAAAAATATTTTGATAATTTAATAATCGTTCGGGAAATAAATAAAATTACTTGTGATAAATTAATTTAATTATTTTATGTAATAAAATTAAATTCTAATAAAATCTTGTTCTGTTTTTATCTGATCATTATATAATTTTCATTCACTTGCTTTGAAAGAACAAGAGAAGGGTTTTTTTTTGGTTTTAAAAGCTCAAATTTATACAACACAATAAACAGGCCAGAATTTAATAAAAATATTGGAAGTTTAGCGCTTAATCTACTTTATATTGATAGCAAAAAAATTTTATTAGACTCGAATTTTTAGGCGATTACATATACGTGCCACATACATAAAAATAAAAACTTTGATCAAGCTAAAAAATTGTATGAATCCAAAGCCACATTCAATTTATTTTTTCAAACAAACAACTAATTTATGGCATAAAACACCAGTAATTTTTTGAATTTATATTTCTCATATGTTTATCTGAAGACAAAAGGATCTCTAGCCTTATTTAACTGCAATAACAGAAGTTGAACATTATAAATATAAATCAAACTAAAAATAATAACATAAATGAATCAATTTAAAAAGGGATAATTAAAAATATAGTTTATACCCATAAAAGTACAATAAAATGAAAAATTTTAATAGTGGGTTTTCAATTTTCTATATGGTTGAATGATTAAAATTTACATGTTACTATATGCTACATAAACTGATTGAAATAAAAAAATGTTAATGAATGAAATAATATGATATGGAGAAATAATCAAATACCCATTTGACCTAGTGCAAAAAAGTTATTTATATGATATTTTTATGCGAAAAACTTCATAAATTAATCATTATAACTAATAATTATCATTCGGGGCAATAAATAACATCATATATAATAATGTGAGAAGGGGTCACAAAATATACCCAGTTTTATATTTAGTAGTCGCGTGAATAACGTAAGGGCAGGCACAATTACAAACAATAGAGCCGAGAAAAACAATCAGATTTAAAAATCTTGAGCTGAGAAGACTTATAAAGTAAGCCTGGGAATATTATGGAATTTAAAGAAGAAAAACACGGAAAACTCGACATTGCCGTCTAAATCTTTGCGTGGCTAAAAATTTGCAAATTTTGATAAAAAAATACCCATAATTTTATTTGAAAATACTCTGTGATAAAAGAATAATAATTTAATGGCATCTTGCTTTCCAAAAATGTATAAAAAAGACTATTTCTTGGCAAAATTTAAAATAGAAAACACAGAAAAAATCAAGTCTGTTTATAATCCAGTAAATTATATAAAAAATAAAAATAAAAATAAATAGGAGAAAAAAAAATATATGACGTAAAAAGTACACATTAAATGTGATAAAATAAATTCTGATGGTATTTAGGCGATTTACTAATATTATGAACCTTACGCTAATTCTTTTCAATTAAAATAAAATGTTATTTGATATAATTAAAATGATAACGAGCTGTAAAAAAGTATAAAACCAATACATTCCCTGTTATAAAACAATAGACAGTAAGCTTTTTTTTTTGAAATAACCTAATCTCAGAATAAATTTATAATATAACTTAGTGGGTGAGTTCTAAAATGTAATCTCTTTTTGTAAGATTTATCACATTTATATTTTATGGAATCATTTTTTTCGGTAGATAATTATTTAGAAAATTTTTTTGCTCATAAAAACAATATTATTTCGAAATAAAACTTAGATATATGAATTTATAAAAATGCTTTGATTTTTATATGCATATTAATATCATTATTATATATGATTATTTTTTACCTAATAATACACTCTAAATTATGCTGTATTATTATAATTAAATATATTTATCACGTATATTTGAGTGGTTTACAAGTCGGACTCCTGTGAGGGATTTCACTTCCACCCACCCCACTAATTTCCAAACGAATTTAATCTAAAGAAAAATACCCAAGGGGGCGGCTAGTGAACAATAAAAGATAAATCATAGAGCGTTGACAAGCTATGAAAAATAGGAGGTTGCCGTGTAAGTCGTTGAACTGTGCCTCCAGTATTGAAAAAAATCCCTTATCATTCAGGAAAGATATAGGTAAGTGTAGAGAGTGGTTGTAGCTTGTCACTCTTAGCGATGAACAGTAGACAGAATCTCATTCCCTCAACATAATGACTGCCGCCTATGAGAAAGGGCCCAATCCACGGTGATTACGGGTGACAAGAAGTGCTGGGGGAGTCCCACAGAGGAACTCAGCAGTTAAGAAATGGTTCCTATTAATATAAAGCGAACATCCGCAAAGTAATAGAAGTAAAATAAAAATAAATAAGGTAAATTCGATTATTATTTATCACATATATTATATCTATAAATTTGATTTGTCAAGTGAAGTGGCAGCATATGCACAAATAAAGACATTGAGAAAAACACTTGACTCTATAAGTCTTGAGCTTAGAAGATTTATTTAAGAAAAAGAGTGAGGATGATGAGCTTTATAAAATCATACAAAAATACGTAATACATAGCAATCTAAAGTTATTCGCGAAGAAACATGAAAAGTTGAAAAAATAGCTCTTAATTAAATATAGAACAATTTATAAAATATAATATTAAACTTAAATGATATTTATTCTTAATAGTTTTGTTCATATATTTTTTTATTAGTAAAACTTGTTTAGATTTCGTCAAACTTTATTAATATTGATATATTTTTCTTAAGGTTTTATATATTTGTTTTATTATAAAAAATATTTTATCCTATAAATCATGATTTTTTTGTTCTTCATTGAAATTATTTGTTTCTTTTATTTAATAATTTATGTATTTTTTATTTATCCTTCAATAGTTATAAAGTTAAAATTACACACTGAAATTAAAAATATATTAATAATCTAAAAGGTTTTTTCGTACTATCAGATCATAAAAAGGCATATACATAAATATATCGACATCAATATGCAAAAAAAAAAATTTTTTTTTCTGATTATTTCTTCGTTTTTTTAATCATAAAAAAAGCGAAGTTAATAATAAACCAGAACCTTTTCTCATAATACTTTTCACTTATAAAAAACACATATTGTTATTTGACCTTATTTTAATAATTTTCAATTATATTTTATATTAAATAAATTTCTCTTGTCTGTAGCCTACATTTAATCAAGCCGAAATTTATTTTTGAATTTTCTAGATGCTATAAAGGCTATAAATAAACCATCGTCAAACTTTATAGTAAAATATACCAAAATTATGATCTAGATTGAGATATTTATGCCAATAATAGCAACAAAAAAATTATGCTATATATTATAATAAAGATAATTTGAGAATCAGTCTTAATATGAAAATTAAAAGCTTCTGCTAAATGGTACAGAAAAAAATATCTTCTTCAATTATAATTTTCGGAATAATTGAAAAAAAATCTGGATCTGTCTATACACACAAGCTAAAGTATAAACTATTATCACGGATCTCATCCTTTTAGCGGTAGTTTTTTAATCTCGAATAATTTCTTAAATTATAAAATATATGTATTGTTTTTATGACCCTGTTCTATTTATATCTTTATTGTAATTCCATGGTTTTTTTAACCACCTTAAACCAACAAAAATAATAGCTTTATGCATGAAATTTATATAAATGTAGCTTTTTTATTGTCATTCAAAATTTTAATGCATTTTTTGACAAAATGTTTAGCTCATGCATTAAAGTTTAATCATAGATTCGTTGTATAAAAGCACTTTAATTAATAAATATAGCTTCAAATAATATTTTTTTTTACGATTTTTGTGTCTTGTTTTATTTTAAACGATATATGATCGCGTTTTCTACATATAATCACCAGTTATACATCTATAAATATGAATACGGCGATAAATCATTTATTAGCAAGTAATACAAGTTATAATATCTTTGTATGATAAAATGAAGGTAAAATTTATAATCCCAAAACGCTTGTAGTTCATTTTATTGTAATAAGAAATCAAAACTTTGCAAATACTGTATCGTGAAAAGATGTATCGCAGATTATCTAAGCTTTACAAGAATTTTGAACTAAAAAAATTAAATATAAAAAGTTTAGGATAAGGTATATTTGCTAGCGTATTTAAATTATAAGTTTACAAATTTTTATATACATATATTCTAAAAAAAAAGTAGTAATTATGATGAAAGATCCTTAAATCACGCCCCGACAGATAAAATAATTGTGTAACTATACATTGCAAAAAATTTTTACGTATTTCAAAATCACATAAATGCATGTTAAGAAGATTTTTACTGCATTTTTTATCATCACGTGTAACTTGATTTGGAAAGATATATCATCTTGATATTTTTTATAGCATAGAAAGTAAAAATTTGCACATGAAGAAAAAATCAAATTAATGTAATAACACTTAAAATAAGTTTTATATCATACCTTTTGGTCCATATTTGAGCCAAAATAGTTTATATAAATAATCAACTACATACAATAGATGAAAAAGTCTCATTTATACTAGATTGACATTTAATATATATACATTGATAAATTTTTATAAAATATTGATTGCAAATCAAAATTTCGTAGTTTTTACAAGAATAATTATATATCTCTTTTTAATTTTAATTATATGGGAAAATTTTAATTTATACTAGAATATATGTTATAATATTATAGAAGATATCATAAAAATACAAAAAATCGCCTTTTATTACAGAATATATATAGAGGTTATATAATTTCAAAAAAATCATATATTTTATGATTTTCGATGGCAATATAGCCTTTAAGAAATACCATGAAGTTTAAATCATCAACTACCACAATTATAACTGATTTCGAATGATGGGCATGTTTATTTAATTACAAGTTAGGGAACGGATAATAATTGAGAGAATGTATAAATCGATTTTGTAATCCTGTTTTGCGATAGATTAATTTAAAACAAAGGTTTAATATGCATCAAAGGATAGATGCAAAATGTATTGTTTTATGAATTAAAAATTATGGTGCTATGTTCTAATGAATCACAAATATATACATTTATTAAATTGTAATAAAATCGAATAGACCTAATCCGATTGTTAAATGATAAAATAAAACACAAAAAAACTATGTTTAAAGAAATAATGTGTTCAGAAATTCAATATATATGATGTTATTTTTATCTCTGAATTTAAAATAATATTTTAATTTTTTAGGCGTCAATAGCAGCAAAAGAAACAAAGAATTATCAAAAAAATGCATCAATTAAGATTTTTTTTATTCAAATAAAAAAAAAGATTACTTTATACAAGAATAAAAGCACACGCTCATTTGGGGTTCCGTGTCTTTCAAACAATTTTTTTACACGCCAAAATATAGTAAAATATTTTTGGGATCTTTAAAATGAATCAAAGTCGATTTAATTTTCTATTTGGTATTTACGAAAAAAATTGACGGAACAATATAAATAAAATGTTGACTATAATTTAATTATAGACCTAAATGATGGAAATTCCCAAGAATTTATGTTTTATGAATCACAAGCGTATATATAATATGAAAAAAATCTTTAATAAACACTTTTATGTATAGTAAGTATTTTTTTAAAAAAATTCCTTGTTTATAATGTTTCTGTTGATGATGAGAATTTCAATTCGATTCAAGTTTCTAATTTTATTTTAAATTGAAAACTACAATATATGAACTTAAAGTATTTGAATATAAATTAGACACATATGAATAAGTACAATATTTTTAGGGGGCAATTAGTTCTTTATTTATACAGTTCTGATCCGAAAAGGGGGTTAATGGTATTGAACCTCCGATCGGGTCACTTCTATGATAAAACATCTCTTTTATACCAATATGGCTTGATTACTTGAACTCGCGTTCCTGAATATATTCAAGTTGTTTTAGAGCCACAATCAAGTGTATTTTATAAGCAAAAAGCTTTCTTCACTGTAGATCAGCTTAATACTGTTTGCTTTATACCTTACGGCTAGACAGAAGTAATTATAGTTTGGTCATTTATCAATTTTCTTGCGTCAAGGTATTTCGAACCTTCAATTATATGTTTTGAAGATTCTAGGTCGAATGTTTAACTACTAAATCATCGTCAATTAAACCTCTCGACCATTGACACAGGTTATTTTTCTAATATATATATTTTATTGGCTCACATGTGATTTTTGGCCGATAAAAAAAACATTAATCATCTAGCGTGTTCTATATATTTCAACGTGATGTAAAATAGCACAAAATATAAATATAAATATTAAGTATAATTACAATAAATTATTCATGTATTGAATTTCCGATCCAATTTTAAACCAATATGGATTTGAAATTAATTTTCAGTTTAGTAATCTTTAATTTTTTAATATTAGGTGAATATTTGCTATGATTGAAAAAGATATTTAAATCTTAGAGGGAAGGTTAATCGATTTTAATTCGGCTCTCTCAATCGGAGCATCGCTTCTGAGATACATCCCCACCATAGTAATAATAGCTTTTATTATTTGAATTTATCTCGGGAATCGAGATAAGTTGTTTCGGTATTACAATAAAATGTGTATTTAACGCTGAAAATTTTTTTTACCGTGATTCGGCCTGCCTGTTTTTTTATATATCGCTTGAATTTAGGCTGGATTAATTTGTCTTGGTAATTTAAAAAGCCCTTACATGAAGACTATTCGAAACTTTAATTATTTAAATAGAAGATTCTAGGTTGAGTAAAAGCACCACTCTTTCTTATGCATTCTGCTAAAATGCTAGAGTCTATAAATTATAAGCCCCATAAATTTTTATAGCGGATGGAGGATCTGATTAAAGAATTCAAAAAACTGGGCGAAAGTATCGAATTCGGCATTTCAATGTTTGTAGACGAATCAAAAATACTTTATCTGATTTTTCAAAATAAAGAGACACCAAATTTAATATATGGCTTATATATCCAGCACAACATTGTTAATTTGGTAAATAACAGTAGATTCAAAGGATCCAAAATGTATATATTGGGACTAGACACAACAGGAAATATAATTCCAAGAAATAAAAGTAGTTATTTTACACGAAATTTCACATCGATTATATTAAAAGGCTTATGTCCCGATTTCTTGGAAATATTCTCGCACCCTAAAACTGAACTTATTTTTGGTGGAAGTTCAAAGAATCCATTGAAAGGAAGTTTATCCCCCAAAAAACTATTGAATTACTGGCTTGGAATTTTAAATGAACTCGGAGAAGATAGAAAGACATACATTTATTCAAATTATCATCATGAGAAAACTATTCCATACCCGTCTACAGAGAAATTGGAAAATATATATTTGTTTGAAGATGACCCTAAAGCAAAACAAATTCAAGAGTTATCAGAAGAAATCAAAATCGAAGCTTTTTATCAACTACTGCTTCTGAGAAAAGATTTCACACGTGGTGGTCTTTTATATTCATTGAATAATAATATGTCGGCTAAATCTTTTAGAATTGATTCAAATTGCAATAACGTTGCAAAAATAGTGGATTTTCTTCAAAAATGTGATTTTTCTACACCAGAAAGTTCGAACAAATCCACAAATCATTTTTTGGATAAATTTGAAGTTTTATGTCATTGGTTTACCACGGATAATACTAAGCAACTTGAAATCTCGAGACTACCACCTGCTGAGAATATAATTAAATTAAAATCAAGAAAGAAAAAAGCCGAATAAATATTTCGAAATAACTAGGGTTCTAAGAATATGGTTTATACAAACAAAATTTTAGATATAAGCTTAGATATGCATCAATATAATATGAATTAAAACATATTTCGCAGGACTTAAGCAAAAAAACGTGTATTAAACCAAATATTTAAAATAATCAAATGCTTCCAAACTTATTAGGAAACGTATCCGATTTCAATATTTTTTGAAAAACATTTTGAAATTACGTTTTTTTTTATAAATTCAAAAATCAATAAATAACCACTTTTCAATGCAAAATCTGTATAAAAATGCAATGCAGGTGATAACGGCTTGAATTTTTAAAAGAAACGGTTAATTGTAGGCCGCAGATTCTACTGATGCTCATTCAATTCCATAAATACGAATTACAATTTACTCTAAAGAAAAACACCATAAAGAGCAGTTTGTTGGCCGTAAAAGATTAAATCACTAATGAAGTAAATTTTATTTACTGGAAGAAGAAGTTTCTGTGCAAGTAATCGAACTATTCCACCAATATGAGTGGAAAATCTCTAGTTAAAAGCAAAAATATAGTTGAACGCAGAGCATATTGGATCAATTCCTTCAGGCAAAAAGTAGAAAAAATCTTATTATCTCTTAATTGACTTCCGTGTTTGAAAAATGGTATAATTAGCAGAAATTACGAATGAAGACGTCACTTTGAAGGCACACGGAGTGATGTAGCAGTTGAAAATAAATTTAATAGTTGATAAAACGCCTATTTCTTGAAGATTATAAGTTAGATGATATAAATAAACAAATTAAATTTACCTTGACCTGTACAACTCGAAAATAAATATTCTATGTTTTCATTTATTTTAGAAAAATGTAAATCGAAATAATGTAAATTTATATCATATCCTAAGCTGCTTTTTATTTAAGAGAAAAAATTCGTTTACAGCTTGAAAAAATAATAAATAAGAACCTTACTTATGCCCAAAAATTTGAAATTTCGTCCTAAGAATAGGTTTTTACTTTTAAATATCGAATTTGGTTTTAATGACCTAGTATCATCAGAATGGGATGCAAAAAAAGGATTGTATCTATCGAGATATTCTAATTCTAAATATTGTTTATAATTAAGCAATTGTATGTTTTTAGCACTTTTTATAGGTCATATTATAATATAACCAGCTTGGAATTATCATAGAGCTTATAATTTCATATTTCAATAACATTTAAAATTACCTTTAACATGTTATGTTTATGAAAATAAATCATAGGGATTTGATTTAATTTTAAGAAAACCTTTTTACCTAAAATTTCTGATTCGAAATATCTCTTATCTAAGATATTTTGAGACCCCTAAGTTTCAAAAGCGGTTAAAAAAATTTCCAACATCTATTTATAAATAGCCATGCACAATAATAATAAATAGTCACATCTGATCGAACATCAATTAATGTATAATATTTTCGTAAAAACTCGAATTCAAATAAGAGAAGAAGTAGATGAATTAAGAATATTGGTATTATAAGAGTATTAAAATATGTGTCAGTATTTGAAGTTCTTACACATTTTTTTGACTCAAGTTACCATGTAGACTCCTATAAAATACTTTAAAAGAGGCGAAAATTGTACCTATAAAACAAAACTAGCTTTGAATACAACTAACTTGCAAAATTAATGTCGAATAAATTACATTCGAGAATACTCGTTCTATGAAATTATTGGCACATTTTTAAAATAGTAAAATTTCCATTTAATTTACATTTCCAATTTCTCTGTATAAAATAATAGTGATTATTACATTTTTTATCATATTTTCAGTTGTTTTTCGCAAAAATACAATATTTTATTTCTACCGTCTATGATAGTTAAAAAATTTAACTGGATGATCAAACATATTTTTGTGAACGATAAAAAGAAGAACTTGAAATTATTAATAAAAATAAGAATAAAGAACATTAATGACCGAGTAATGTTCAAAATAAGAGGTCAAGAGAATATGAATGTAGTGCAAATAAACACAACAATTTATAGATGCAGAAGACATAAAGTAATAAAATATAACATGTGATGGTCAATAAATATAAAAATATGTTTTTAATGGGTTGAAAATGCCAAGTGAAGCAAGAAGCAAATCACAACGATAAGATTGTGAAAGACACTTGCATTAATATGTCTTAGATTGGTATATGCATGAAATAAGCTTTGAAAATAGAAAGATGAATGAAAGTGTAATAGGTTTGAGAAAGAAATTTGAACTATAGTTTACAGAAAAGATGATGATGAAGAAGGTGCGAAGAGAATATGACAAGAAGTATTATGCGAACTAGAAGATATTCACATAATAAGTTTTGATTGGAAAAACCTTTTAGATATAAGACGTGAAGGTTTAAAGATTTTAGAAGCATTTATTTTACTTTTTCTATAGTTTAGATTAAAAAATGTATAAAAGGTTTATAAAGGTATAACAATTACATGAATATCCAATCATAGTTATGTTTAAAATATGCAAAAAAAAATTGTTTTTGTGCTCATCTTATTATCGAACCTATTTCAACTGTTTTGTATGTTTAAAATTAGTCTCAAATTTTAAAATAATTCGAAATCCGGTTTAAAAGGTAAGTAATACAGCTTTGAATATATATTTTTGAACTACCAAGTATATTAATATTTAAGTAGATGAAATCATTTATGTCACAAGAGGAAAATACTTTCCATTTTTATTTATAAATAATTTTTTATCCGAAATATTTCATGTCAATTTTTTTATTTTGCAAAACAAGCATTTATTGTACGTTTTATTTTTTTTTAATATTACACCCATAAATATTAACAAATCATGTGAAAGTCATCTTAAAATATCAAATTTATCCAATACATCGATTAGTTGACTTTAAAATATATAAATACCAATGGTTTCTAAAATTAAACATAATAATAAATAAGAAGGATGATAAAAAAACATTTTTCTTTATAAATTAAAAAATTATGTAATAGCAACAAACTGTAAAATGTACGAAACATTAAAACAGTAAATCTTGATTCCGAAATCTGTATTTATATTTTTGATGATATTTTATGGACATATAACACTTAATATGGTATTAGGAGTGAAACGCATATCTTTTTTTATTTACATTTTTTTTATTTTTAGCCTTGCAAATTATTAATAGACGTAAAATAGTGTATAAATATGAAAAATTATATTTTTTTATTATCAAAGCTATATAAACATATATAATATCCAAGGATTAGTTTGAATCAAAAAATAACACTACCTAAATTTCTTTTAACTATTACACACAGAGATAAATGGAATACTACCTTGCTGGTTTGATATCAGAGTAAACTAAGTTGAATACAAATACAACTAATTTTAATATATAGATTTGAGAAAATACAATGATCTTTAGTGTTATATCTGAAGATAGATTAAAAATCTCACCACAAAAATAATAAAATAATAAACATGATTTCTTACACAAAAAAGCTGAATTCACGAATTTTATTTGATAGTATTCTCGAAGTTTTCCAACAAAATCATTCTCTTTTTTTATGTATTTACATGATATTTACTTTTGTTATTTAAACAAAGGTTTTGATTAAATTATAAATAAAAAAACACATGAGCACCATGTCCTATAATTTTATGAAACGTTTATTTTCTATATATCGCATTTAAAACGATAAAAAATAGTTTGTAAAAATCATATTGCTTTTTATAATGTATTAAAATATTTATGTGTAATTATGAATATTAAATTTTTAGAACTTTGTAAATATTTCTTGATAATGCTCTACAAAGCAGGATATATCAATTCTTATTTCCAACTAATCTTCTGTATAACCATCTTCTGTGGGCTATCTATTTTTAAAACTATCCACATCAATATATTCACGAAATGCTGCTATTTATACACCACTTTCTACCACCATTAGCATAAATAGTCTACTATAGAGATTTTTTTCCGATATATTTCACACAATTTAAAATTCAGCGTTACTGAACGCTATTTTATAATTATATTTTCTTTGTTAACATTTTTTTAATATAATATTAATTTTAGTTTATCTTAAATGAATAATAGCTTAAAATTGAAACTTGGTTAAAATTGATATTATTTAACTAAATGTTTGCTGTTGGTGTTTCTAAGTAACCACAATTGTATCAAAGGCAATAGGATTATTTTAATCCAAAATTAGATGAGGAAATATTTGACATCTATTTGTAATCATCTAACAAGAAGAAGCGTTTTTTTTCTAAAAAAAACTAGTGACGTGAAGAAGAAATTTTAATTGAACAAAAACCGCATTTATAAATTTTAAACCAACAAAAAAAAAATTGCATGAAATCCAAGAAAAAGGATAAAAAAATACATTCATATATATTTACAAGGTTAAATAGCTAAAATTTTACAAGCTGTGTTTACTCAAATTTTTCATCTCTATCAGTAAACTTTGAAAGCAAAAAGATATGCCAATATAGAAAGGATTTATAGCATAAAAATAAGGCACAAGAAACAGATTTTACACCGAATATAAAATATTCAACCACGGTGCAGATGCAAAAAGAGAAAAATTCAAAATAAAGTTAATAGGCAAAAAAAATATTTTTATAGATTTTTATATTTAATAGGATATAACGCTATTACCAGATAAAATTTCTAGATTATTATATCAGAAAACGTAACTAAAACCACCAATAGTTGATAATATGATCCTATATTTATGTCTTAATGGGTGTTTACGCTCACTAGATTTAAAAATAGAGCAATAATAAGGTTCTACTGAAATTTACCTGTAATAATCATTGAAATAGAATTTAATAGGAAAGTTATTGTATAAAAATATGTATGATGAGATATATATATTCTCATGTATATGCTTTTTATTGCTCTATACGTATTTAAAAAGCCTCTATGACAAAATGAGAAAAAATGATGAATATATTGAAAAAACAGCATTCCATGAAATTTATATTGTAAGAAAAAGAAACACACGTATCCCGTTTATTTTCGATATTATACATAGTGATAACTTTATGTGTGTCTATTTTCTGCAGAAAAAGACCATGACTGTAATTTTCATATAGTTATTAACAGCGAAATATTTTATATGATTTTCTAGATTTTTTTGAGACCATATAGAATAATATTTCAAAAAGGTTTTTGATATTTATCTATCTAATAATCGCATATTATATGAGTAATAAATTATAAAATAAATTTTTATACATTCGTTGGAATTTTTTTAGGATATAAAGTTATAAAGCACGCAAATTAAAAATAGTGACTTTCAATAAATACTGATTGTTTTTTAGAACTAATTTTTTGAGGAATTACATTTTAATTTTGTTAAAATTAAGTATCTAAAAGTTATTAAAATAATTTACAGCTTATATATTCTACAGGTAAGCTAAAAATAATCAATGAAAATATATTAATAATAGAATAAGCCCTTAAAATAACTTCCACATCATCTACGTACATATTTTAAGCATTCTATGCTTATTAAGTTTTTCTGTGCCAAAAATCATCAAATTTAGGTATTTTATGGAAAAAATTCATGTTTGTATTTTAAATTAAAAGAACAAGTTTGTGACATTTCTGTATATATTAAATAGAACATATCATTTTTGTTAGGAAGAGTTTATCTAAAACTCACTCAAATAACTGACTATTTATATTCGAAGATTCCAAAGAAAATAATTTACCTGCCGCTTATAAATAATATAATTAGACAATAAATATACCGAAAATTATGTTTGAAATTTTACGAATAGTCCCGTTTCAGAATATATTAAAAATATAAAGAAAATAATATCAAAGTCTATTTATTTTTATAGCTGTAAGTATACAATTTATTTATATACCTGCGATTTATAAGTAAATTTTTGGTTTTTTTTTGTTATCATTACAATTAATATGATATAGTTGGAATTCATCAAACTAAATTACATATCATTTGTCCCGTGGCGATACTACGGATCTATTATGATTATAATTAGAAGTTTATTGATCATCCAAGTACCATTTTATCTTTAGAAACTTAATTAATAAGCTATCTGGATTTTTGCGGGATAAGGGAATGCAAAGTCATCTTGAAATTAAAAAAAATTGTGTTTTCTGCTGGATTCAAACGTAAAATAAATAAAATATCACGCTACGACAAGAGTATTTTTAGAAAAAACAAATAGCACAGTTATTCAAAAAATAATAGACGATATCTGCAAAAAAAAATACGCTGTATTTTTATCATCATCCTGGGATTTTTTCGCCTATATGAGATATAACAGTATACTTTAAAATTATATAAAACATCGACGTTTATTTTGTTTCAATTATAATATAAATTTTGATGATTAAAAAAAGATCACAAGCGATATCTTGTAAAAACACACTTTGGAGTATATATTATGCATAAATTATTAAATTTTAGCCAAAAAAATAAATGAACAATATAAAATCATATTAAGATTATCGCGAGTTTATAAAAAAATAGATATGAATTAAAAAATGTATGGTTTTGATGTAATATCTAACGATATAGGCGAACACCTTGAACCAATGAGCACATTTTAAGATATATTAGAATATGCCTTACGAAGTATGTATTAATTTAAATGATAAAAAAAATAGTAAGTTAATATTCTTTTACTATAGTCACAAATTATTTTTTGTTAGCTTCATGAAAAAAGAAATTTCCGAATTAAAGAGATTTTAGCTTTATTTATAGAACGATATTGTAAGTTATGTTTTTGAAACAAACATCATGTTAGCGCATTTATTTCTTTGTAAATATATATTTTTATAATTATTATATATTCTTATTTCATTCACTAAACCGATAACTTAAAATGAGCATCAATAGATAATCTTCTATGAATATATTTTTTAAAAATCCATAGAATATTTTTTGTATAATTTTAACAGGCATATATTGAATCGATGCTGATAGTTTTGACACAAGACTATAAAAGGTAACACTAAATGTTTATATTTTCATGCAGGAATTACATTTATTATATGTATATAGGAGAAAAACGGAAGAATAGAATAATATAAAAAACTCTCCATCTATTTTGATGAGTAATACTGGTGATTTTAATATTAAAAAATATATATAAATATTCTGTAATCCCAAGGACAATTTTACGAGTAAAACAAAAAAAAATTATCGCAAAATAATTTATTCTGAGTGATAGACAGCGAATATCTTATTTGCAAAGTATTCGTTATAAGATGTGATTTCTATTGAACTAAACTGTGATACTTTTCTAAAATCAAATTTAATTGATGAAAGTATATAAATGATCAGTAAATTACTACGGAAACATATATTATGTATTTAAAAGATTCACATTTATCATTTATCTTTGTTCATATTTTACAGCATAAAAAAAAATTATAAAAAAGATAAAATTATTAAATATTGTATTTCTAAAATGAGGCGTAGATCATTCCGACAAGTAAATGTCGTGTATATTTGACAAATTTAATGTAAAAATCACATTGTGTGTGGTTGATCTAAACGATAAAAATGAAATTATTTGTGATTTTTTTGAAATATGAGGAAAAATTTTTACAATAAAGAGATAAATATTGTAATATTTATTTCAGAGCATCATATATGAAAGTGATTGAAAACTGGAAGTCGCTTAATCTGGATAATCATAAAATTATAAGGGTAGATAGAATTTTAGAATATGTAAATGGACGACCTCGATGATTTATATTTATAATGAAGAGATTTAGATGAAGTTCATCTCGAATTTTGTATCTAAAATGACGAACATACATATATTCATATAAATGTTGAGAGCTATTATGCAATTTTTTTATAAAAAGATCATCTTAATTTATCTATGAATTTAAAGTTAAAGAGATACCACCATTCAAAAATTCTGAGCTTCACCATATTTTTTCCTTTTAAAAAAGTAAATAAATACATTTTCTCTGGTTTCAAAATTTTCGGTGTATATGAATTGTGAACGAAGAGCCTATAATCTGTAAACAAACACTTTACTATATTATACGTATAACTTACAGTAAAGATGGAAAAAATTTGTAAGATGACTAAAGCGAATTTGGCACCAATACGCAAATACAAATTGAGAATATAGATACATAGTCATCGTTAACTATTTTAAGTCATAAAGTATTGCGCTTATTAAAAATAAAAACGATGTTATGAATTTTTATTAAACAATGCTATTCGAATATAATGACATCCTGGCTATATAAAATCAAATAAAATGCGAATAATTTATGACCTTTTGCTATAATTTGTAATATTTATTAGAGTTAGGCGTTTAAAATATAATGAAATGAGTAAATAAGCATCAGAAAATATGATTATTGCGGAAACTTGATATAGAACAGAATAAACTAGTTTGAAGGAAGATATATTTCGGGCCTAAATTTAATTTTATGAAGGCAGTAGATAAAAATATATGAAAAATTTTGAAAAATTCATTATTAGAGATTTAAATTTAAATACTAAAACACTGTGAAAGAATAATTATAAACATACAAAGAATAGATAAATTGAAATATATTGATAAACCATCATTAAAAAATAGTTTTATTATGTGCTGATTTTAGCGTTATAATTTTATATTTTCTCTTCGAGCATAACGTTATATATTTCCCGCAGGAACGTCATATCTATACACATGATCACATCCTTTCGCTTAAATATTTTTCGATTCCTCTCCTTTCTTCTATCATTATGTATTTAAATATATTAATATAAAAAGGGCTTGACTTACTCATTATATAACATTATAAAAATTTAACAAGACAATGATTAAAGAATGTGTGATAATATGGGATATTAGGGTGAAAAATCGCACGTAATATATATATAAATATTTAGAGATTTTAATGGGAAGAAGCATATGTACAAATAATAGAACAGAGGAAGACATTAAGGTAGAATAACCTTACATAAAATATAATTTTATGAAAATATAAGAGTTCTAAAGCAGATATTATTTAAGAATCATTCAAAACTCTTTCTTGTATGAGTAAAAAATAGGTAATTTATCCACCAAGGCAAACCAAAATTCCAATTCCTAGCCCAGTTTATATATCCACATGTTATTCTGCTTGCAACAAACCATACGTAAACTCTAATACGCAATTAAAATGAGCAATATCAAAAAAACCTTAGACGCCTGTCAATTATATATTATTATATTTTAAAGCTTTGATAACACACATATTTTTAGTCATGTTTTTTATCATTTTGTATGGCCGTAATATAAAATTGTATAGTTTTTGTATTATTTTTTTGTTTTGATCTGAATTTTTATGATATATTTCCAGATTTAATTAATATCAGAAAATACTATGCATCAATCTACAATTTATATTTAATTCCGATGCATGACCCCCGTTTTTATCATTTAACAAGATTGTGTATCATAAAATATTAAACCTTTTGTATTTTTGTACTGTTATCGTGTCTTTAAAAATGTGCATATTCATTTTATTTGTGATATATTTGTTTTCTATAATTTAAACTTCGATATCATCTAATAAATTATATTGTTCTATACATTTTTTGAATATAAATCATATTACAACTTTATAGAAGTTACGAAAAAAACAGCGAGTTTTACGTGATACGCGGCTAAGAATAAATTTTCATGCATTCTGAAATAAAAAAATCTTTAGTTATTTCATAAAATTTCACATGTTATTATTTTACGATTTAGTTTACATTGTTAAATGCTAAAATTCACTAGATAAATCCCGATTTTTAGTGCACACGAGATTGAGATCCCTTTAAAAACAAAATTATTGATAAAAATGTCAAATATGGGGTAAAAATATCGTCGAGCGTAAATTTAAATGCAACACACATGTCAAAGAACTCCTAGTATCATATTAAACGCCAAAAATTTATTTTTTGGAGCTAAAGGAAATATTAATATATTATTAAAAGAAAATAGTAGAGTATTGAAAAAATCATTATAAGAAGATTTGAAGTCTTAATCGAAAATTAAATAGTAGCTAAATCAAAAAAGGGTAAAATTAGTAAATAAGTTATTAAAATAACTGTTTTGAAACCCCGTTTAATTTTGTAAAAAACGGGTAAATAATGGTATATGAATCTTAATAAATCTTTACTATTATAAATTCTATATAATTTTTAAATTTAATGTTATAGAATCATAGAGGGTTTTCAAATCTTTAACCCAGGTCATATCACTTAAATGCCCTTTAAAACCCAACTTTATTAGCCTCTGTTGTCAATATATTATATTGGTATTATTATTTATACATGATAATGGCTAATATTTACTTCTTTCGCTATAATTTATATATAATAAGAACAAAATAAGTGTTTTCTAATTTCTTTAACTATTCATTTATTGCTTTTTATTGAAAATTTAGAAAACTATAAATTTTATTATACTTAATTTCAATTGTATTTCTTCTTTATTTTCTTTCAAACTTATTCATGTGTAATTTAAGCATTATTAAATTGAATACATGAAAAGCATGAATATTTGCTCAAAATACTTAACCCTCTAATTAATAATTGAAAAAAACTGTTCAACGTAGTTTTAAAAATTTTTGCTGATAAAAATAAAAAATAAAACTTCAATGATTTTTTATCTTAACTAAAATATTCTATAAAAAATTAAAGCGTCTTAATTTTCATATCTGAGTTTGTTTTTTTTTTCAATACAGTGTTTAAAAAATTTTCCTGGATTCGCTATATAACAATTATTTTTGATGTATTTTTTATCTGCCTCCATACAAGCGATTCTGCGAGCTTCAAAACATGCATCTCTAACAGCAATTTTACCACAGCACATATTGTAATTAAGAGTAGGAAATTTTTCTATGTAATTACGAAGCTTTTTCTTCTCTATGCAGCGATCTTCGAATTCCGGATAAATGTTTTTTATTGCTTCAAAATTCTGAAATAACCCAAAATTTTTACACTTCCTATTATTATGGCTTTGAATTCTTGTGGCTTCACTCGAAAAGTACATTTTAGCTAAAGCTGAAACATTAAAAATTACATATAGAAACAAAATAAAACAACTTATTTTAGTATTCATTATATGAATATGTTTAGCTGTATTTATATTTTTTAAAATCAATAAACAGAAATATTTTATATCTGATTTATAATATGATCTTTCCCAATTAATTGCAAAAAAAACCGATAAAGAAAATTTTAAAAAAAATAATTTACACCTAGATTGGAAATTTAGAAATTTAAAGCAATATTAAAAAAAAATTATATTTAAATTATTTAAAAAAATTTTATTGGCATATTTAAGGGTATCATAATATATAAAAGAATTCAAAATTTGAAGAATGTACATTCATTTAGTTTAATAAATCTTTTTTTGTTTAAAAAATATATATTTATTTATACAGGCTTCTTATATAAAAAAATATATGATATTGATAAAATAACATTGGTACTTCATTTAAAAAGAGCTTTTTATAAAATAAAATGTACCATATTTAGACAATATTTAAATTTAAAAGTCTGCCTACATGTTGATATTCTAAATAACAGTCAGCCTATCTGTTTTTATTTATAAAATACAAAAATTTCATTAAAAAAATCAGACTTTTATTTGCAAAATATATATAAAAAAACACAGAAAAAATTATATTTGTAACCAAAAAAAATTTATAAATTTGTAGGCAAGATTGTGAAAAACATATATGCTTTTAAGAATGTAAAATATATTTTTTTAAATTCGATTTTTTTTCCATGATGGAATTTTTAAATAAACGAATTCATTGGTTTCAGACAATAAGTAAGTAACAATATAAAGATTAATCAAAAGTTTTTATAAAAAGATCCAAGAAGTGAAATTTCCGTAATTTGCAAGAACAGCTTGCAAAATTTCTTTCATGGTTTGAGAAAAGAATAGCCTTCTAAATTGGGGTAATGCATTTTAGAAATTTTAAATTAGCTCTTTTGAATTTTCTGCTGTAATCCTTTAAATTATTCAATTGGGAATAATAATAAAATCAAAAAGATTTTTGCGCAAAACATGTCTAATATTGCCTAAAGAATCCAATTCTTTTAATGCGGAGATTACTGCCTAAAATAAACTATTAAATATATGAAACACATCAATAAAAACAGCATAAGCGTATGCTACCATAATAATCATCACAAAAAAACTTGTTATTTTGAAATGCATCAGATTTACTTTGAGGACTAGCAATAAATTTCTTCTTTTGTAGTTTTATATTGTACATTTATGTTATGGCAATAAATTTCCTCCGAATAGTAATATGAATCTTAAAAACATATATTCTATAAAATATTCCGAATGATAGCTTGTATAGTTTATTTGAAATCAAATTAGCTTATTAATAGTAAATAATGTCATTTTTGCTTTTTACCTATAATACTTTAGATCGCTTGTAAAGATATATAATACCTTTTTCTGTTTAAAACATGATTATCAAGACCATTGAAAAATTTTATGTTTATAAGAAAGTAAATATAAAATTTAAACAAAAAAGTCTTTAGATATATTTTTATTTCTTCAATATTATTTAGTATATTTTTTAATCAAATTTAACATTGTAAAGTCCTTTAATATATTTTTATTTCTTCATCATTATTTTTAATATTTGGAATCTATTCATCTTTTAAAAATATGACAATTTGTGATGAGTGTTATCGTTTGTATACATATTTAAAGTTGCCAGTTAAATTATTTTCCAGCTAAAATATTAAAGTTAAAAAACTTATTTCATTCGATATTTTATTAACGGTTCTAAAAAATCATAATTTAGCCGATTTAAAGGTAATAGAAGACCTTACATCAAATACATTTTTTATGCATACGAAAATAAATACCATTACTAGATTAAAACATATTTAATCAATAATATTTTTTAATCTGAAACAAAATTAGCAGCATGTAACAAATTTTTTTATAGAAATTGAATTTATATGGTTTTTATTTGTATTTTTTAGCAATGGAATTCTCTTTTTCGCTTTTATTATATCCTTATAAATAGCTTAAGAAACAATATTAGAGCAATATTCATGTACTATAGATCTAAAATAATAATATTGGCACTTTTTTTTGTATTTACGATTGTAAATAAATCATTATTTTGAATTTTCATATTCATTCTTTTGGATTATTTAAATTTATTTCGGATTAAGTGGTTTTATGTGCAATTTTATTTGCTTTTATAATTCGAGTAATTACATAAATTTTGTTTTAAGTATCAAAATTGATTTCAAATAAATTGTTTGAATTAGTATAAATTAATAGATGATATATTTCGATAGTTTTTATTTTATTTCAAGTCACCTTTAGCATAAATATACCTTGGCTTTTCTTAAAGATTTTATCCAATTTTGCACGACAATTTTTGTACCAATTCATTTTTTTTTGTGATTACACATATTTGAAGTCCAATGGATTTATAAGCTTCACAACACTATATAGAACTTAATGATTAATTCAAATCTAACTTATTTATATTTTATAACCAGAAATACGCAGTTTTTCGAAAATGATCTAACCGTGATTTCATTATTTGACTAAGATCCTAATTGAGATACCTAGGTAAATAATTGAATTTATATCTATAAATTCAGTTTTTAATCCCAATCTGTCTAGTAAAATAGACCATATTTCAAGCGCTGAAGTTTTTCATGCCACTTATTAAAAAAATTTTGTGATTGACAGCAATTTTTTTATTGATTTTTTCATAAAATTTTCTATATAAACCATACAAGGAAGATATAAATGTAAAAAACAAAACAAATGAAAAACTAAAATCATTGATCAATAAATACATCTACGCTCTACTTCAATATATAAATTATCAATAAGTTAACTAGTATGCATAAAATGTTTTATATCAAATGCGTTTAGTTTCTTATGATGTTTTCAAAAAAATCCTTGTAGTTATTCTTTCAATACAAATTATATTTTTTTCTTTTTTTAAAAAAAATATAATTCAATTTTTTTACTTAACTCGATTATAATAGTTCTTCTTTAAATAAGGTTTACCGTATCGGAGAGATATTTTTTTTTCTTTTTTCGGCAATAAATGTGTCTGGTTTGTACTGTAAAATATTGAGCAGATTTATCTACACAAAAATATCTTAGATAAAATAATCTAAGACTTATTTGAAGAAATAACTATATTAGACAGTTTAAAACGCTATCTATCGATTTTTTTGAAAAATTTAAAAATAATTTTGCAAAATTAGATGATGCATATCTGTAAAAAAGAAGAAAGAAATAATTTTTTGGATTACTTAACATCATTTCTTGTGATTTATATCTGATAGAAGAACCACATATAAATTTGGAACTAGATAATTTTTTTTATTGGGATGGCGTATTTTTTTTACTTGATGTGTGAATTTTTAGCCTATGTAAAGGAATTATGTTTTAGAAAGAAATTATCCTACACAAAAAATGATTGTGTTTGTAATCAATTGTTTTAGCCCATGAAAAGAAAACCTTGTAAAGGAACAATAAAAATTATTTTTTTGTCATGTAAATATTACGTTGGTTAATTTTTAGTGTTAACATAAAATAAAATAATTTAGGTAATATATTACAATTTGTCTATTTGAATTCAGATTGCTTTTGAATATCTAAAAATAGCCGATTTTATTAGAATAGAACAATCTATTCAAGTTCTAAGTTTATAATCACCTCTTTAAGTTTACAATCCTTTGTAATCTTCTTTTTTAGGGTATTTATCTTGTCATATTCTGCCCGAGATTACCACTTTTATTTCTTACTGTTTTTTATCATTTATATAGATAATTTATTTTTGTTCATGATAAAATTTTTAGGGAATCTTTTGTGAATAGTTCTAATCAGGCACTTGTATTGATTTTCTGGGTTGAATCGAACGAATTATGATAAAAGATTATAAAAATATTACGTTGCATAGCTAAGACATAATCATCTCAAATCGATTCATTAATATAGAAATGAGAGTAGCCCAATTATTTTATGCTGAAAAAACATTCTTTGAGCCAACGCAAACTAGTCTGTGTATTTTGCATAATTCTGTAGATATAATGCCACAAAAAAAAAGAGTACTATAATTTAGAGCTAAAGACACATGAAGTATGAAAAATTAAGACAAGATGTTGAATATAGGAATATATAGTCATAACCCGTTTCAAATTTTCACAAAAATATCATATAGTAATATAATAAACTTTTTAAAATACCTGCTAATCTAAAATTTTGAACTACTTACTCTGATATCATCTATTTACATGCTAACACAATTCAGGAAAGTTTAGTCATATGATTTAAATTGTAATTACATCAAGATTTAAATGACAATGATGATCATTCATATGGTTTAGGTCAATATCCATAAAATATTTCTGCATGATAAAGTTTTTAGTAGTACAGTTTATAAATAAAATTATTTTAAATTGACAAAAATTGATTTTTAATATAGTTTAGTCACAAAGCCTTTTTTATTCATTACATATAATATATTTCCATCTCAGCCTCTAAAATAATCAAAATTTTAATTTATTAGTACATTGATCCGACATGGTATATTACACTCGATTCTTGTTTCAAGAATTCCTTGATTTCATAATGCTCATATACAACACATGAAATACACATATTGCGTATATATTATTTTTAAATTGTAAAATAACAAACAAAATCACAATTTTACTTAATAATGTGCTTGTGTTTGATTTTCTCGATTTTGTAACTCCGAATTCTGAGTCATGAACTTAAAATTTTTAAATTTCCTCGTAAAAAAAACTATTTATCTATTAAAACTATTTTTATTCTGTTTACAGGAAGTTTTTTATCTTTATCATGATTTTTTAGTAATTCCAAATATTGCTGAAAAAAAACTAAATCTGAAACTATAGAAGTTTTTGGCAGTACAGGTGTATTTTATAGTATACAGCAGAAATTTTCTGACTTATTTTTTTTTAAATTATAATTGTCCAATGTATCTAGCAGCACATGTATCCTTTGATTTATATCTAAATGGCGGATATTTATCAAAAATTAAAATTTTGTAATCTTGGCATTTTTCATGTCGATCTTCTATTCATTTTTTAGATTAACCAGCTGGTCAATAAATTTAGACTATATTTGCACATAAAAAAATATACTTTTAGCGATTTAAATTTGTTCGATAAAAACTTTAGTTTGTAGATGAAATTGATTATCTAATTAAAATTTTTTATTTATTCATCAATACAAAATATCCTATAGCTCTTCTTCTTTAAATAGTTGTTTATTCAAGTATTTCACCCAATTATATTGTTTATGGGATGATTTTGCCTCGGTAGACTTTTAACTTGTTAATATACAACTTATGATATTTTATGATCACCACTATCCTATTTTATGACATATGGTATCATACGTGTTTAGTATTTGAAATTAGGGGGATTTCATTAGCTAATATATCTTTTTTTTAAATTTTAAAATTAATCTGATGATTTTCGCTCGTTATTTCAGTTTCTTTAAATATCCTCAAGGGTTTTTATTTTAATAATGCATAATTTTATCTTGCGGGTGGCGAAAATTATATTTATGTTTTTATTCTAGTATCTACGTTTATTACTGTTATTTAGTTCTATTTTTTTCTTAAATAAATATCTTCTGATTGATTGTAATTTTGTAAGCTAAATTTTTTCGATAACATAAATAATTTGAATACACTTTAATAATTCATGATGCTTCTGCTTATAGTTATATCGAAAAAAATCTTTACATCTACTTGTAAAGTGATCTATAGCTTTATGTATTCCCGTAGTGTTGCATTTGACTTTTCTTCAAAAATCATGTTTCTATATCGATTAAAGAAAAGGTAGCCTATTCCTTTGAATTTACACATTTGATTCTTAACCATTTTAAAGATCTAGATCTATCGATAATTGGAGTTAATATTGATTTCATTTGTTTTTATCGCAAAAAAGGATTGGAAACATAAGTTTTTATGGATATATAAGACTTGAAGAACAAAAAAAATATGATTTGATTATATGTATATTTATTTATGAGTCAATTTTATTTTTAGCTGTTTAATAATATTCAAGTAAAACTTCTGAATGCTCTTTAGAACAGATATGACTATTATTTCTTCACAAGTTACCATCTCCACAATATTTCTCAATCCACCTTCTTCTTTCCAGACTTATTGTTATGTGCCTTTATCACCCTAGTGTTTGTGCATATGCCTCAGTTGGTATTCCTAACTCCTTAATATGCGATTTATTGGACAAAAACGTAATTACATATATACATAATAATCCAAACGCTATTTTTTCATTTGAATTGGCATGTTTGCTCGGGCAAAACTTTGGATTACTCTATATTATAGATTTTATGTATATTCTTTTCAAGCACATAATATTTACAGTCTTATAAATACATATCTAAGTTCATGACTAATACATTCAACTCTTTTTCTATCATTTAAGAACTTATAATGACTTTTTTTTATTATATACATGTTGCCGCTTATAAACATAAAATAAATAGAATCTTATAGTTGATAATATATTTCTCCATGCCTCCTTAGCTCAATCGGTAGAGCGTTCGGCTTTTAACCGAAAGGTTGTGGGTTCGATCCCCATAGGGGGCGATGTTTTTATAATTCGTACAAGATAAATAAATTATTTATGAAAGAAGAGGGGCAATCTTTTAAATAATCTACTGAATTTATGAACAGAAGACATAAAATAAATTTAATAATCTTCAAATTATAAATGCGATGAATTTGGATTTTCGAATAGCCATAAAATGTTTCTAAACTTTTCCTGATACGAGATTACAACCTGTTCAAGAAGATCTATACTTTTTACATTCAATAATTTTATAAATTTTTTTTTTCAATTTAGGACAGGGGGAGGTATGGTTGAGTGGTTTATAAGTCGGATCTCAGTGTGAGGGGTCGCGGATTCCACTTCCATCCACCCCACTAATTTCCAAACGAATTTACTTTAAAGAAAAATACCCAAGTGGGCGGCCAGTGAACAATAAAAGATAAACCCTAAAGCATTGACAAGCCATGGGAAATAGGTGGTTGCTGTATAAACCGTTGAACTGTGTCTCCAGAATGAAAAAGATCCCACACCGTTCAGTAAGGATATAGGTAAGTGTAGATTGTGATTGTAACTCTTAGCGATGAACAGTAGACAGAATCTCATTCCCTCCACATAATGACTGCCGACTATGAGAAAGGGTCCAATCCACGGTGATTACGGGTGACAATGAGTGCTGGGGGAGTTCCACAGAGAGACGCATCAGTTAAGCAATAGTTCCTATTAGTATAAAGCGAACTTCCTAAAAGTAATAGAAGTAAAACATAAATAAATAAAATAAATCCGATTATAATTTTTTTTACAATTTGCTCTTTTAATATTATTTTTACCTTACAATGCTGAAAAGGTAGTTGTTCAATTTTATATGAAATACCATTTAAAAATATTGTGCTGTACATAAAAGGGGATTAATAGGCCTTTAATAAAATTTTAAAGAAATGCTGATTATTGATAAAATTAAATAAGTTCGCAGTAGCAACAATGGTCATTGTAATTTCCACTGCTTGTTTTTTTAAAATTTAAGTCGTTATAATTACAAATATAGTTCAATATGCCATCTTACGCTTAAAATATGTCTGATAAATATAATTAAAATAATTAAATTTACAGGTTTTTTTATATCTTTAATTAGTTTCAAGCCATTTCTTTTTTGTCATTAAATTTATACCCTGTGATGATAATACTAATAATTTTTGAAGCAGAGAATTTAAAGGCAAACACGAATATCCACGCTATTTTTGAAAAATTAAGGCTAGCAAAGGATCATATAATTGAAAGAGTTTTATCAAGTGAAATGGAGATTGCAGAGCATGATATATCCATAGGTATTTTCGAGAAAAACATTATAGACACACACATCCAAATCAAAATAATAGATGAAGAAAATGAAAATATCCTTGATTCTAGATATAAAAAAAATATTATTAAAGATGATTCAAAAGAAATAATATTAAAAGCTGATAAATCCGAATGCAAACAAAGTTCTTGTTTTAATGAAGAAAATACCAATAAAACATCCACAAATTATCCTGTTGTAGATGGGCATGTCATGTGTAGAAAAAAAGTGATAGGTGATGTTTTAGGAGTAACACTTACAGAAACTTTATATAATCTATACAACTTCCATAAAGTATATTTGAAAGGAATAACAGTTAAGGATTCATCGGGCAAAAAGATAAAGCCCATAATTGATATTTTTGTTTACCAAAAACCCAATTTAGAAGTAAGATACGTGCATTTAGATTACTTAAAAAATACAGATGAAGTTTTAGGCCAAAACAAATGTAGATATGAAGATTACAATTATGAAAATGTGGTTCGAGATAAAATGCTTCTGTGCAATACAGATAATGAAATCATTCTGAGCTTACTTAAATCGCAAGTTCTTTATTTTAAAAACAATACAACTAATATAGTATATAGAATTATAAATGTAGAGAATTGTATATATATTGAATCCATAAGTGATTCATTGATGTATAATAATAGCGCATCTATGTACTTGAGTGATTCAATAAAAAATACAGAAATAATAAAATTGATAAAATCTTGTAAATTTTACAATGAAAGGGCATTGATAGATGCCTTCACAAATCAGATTTTAACAACAAATATAAGTTCAAATTTTCATTTATTCATCAAAGAAAGCACGAAAAATTTTCGCTCTGTTTTATTGGATAATTTTAAGGCTCTGCTATGTGGATTACCTGATTTTAGTGATCATAGAAAAAAATATAATGAGAAACTACATAAAATATATCAAAGTATAACAGAAAGAGTCAGCCATAAAAAAAGAAAATTTGATAGAAATATTTCTGATATAAAACAAAATTCATCATATCTAGACATTTATGAGCCCCCTAATATTAACAAATGCCCAGCTGGGAGTTTAAAAAATATTATTTTTCCTAACCCGAAAAATTAAAAATGATGCTTATGAATTTATTTTTATATTAATAAACCCTACCTAGGGATCGCACAATTTATTTTTGTAATTTCAAAAATTCCAGGTCTCAATGCTTATTTAAAAACATAGTGAAGGTTATGAATACTATAAAATTCTAAAGATATTTAAAGGTGGTTAACTTTATATAATTAAAAAGGTTTAAGTGTTTGAATATAAAGTAATGGCAAATAAATTATTTTTATAACATTTTTTGTGTTAGTATTTATGGAGGCTGTATTCAGATGAATAAATACATAATAATTGTGTTTAAACAGACATAACATCTTAATTTAAAATTTGATTTTTTTAAATAAAAGTTAAACGGAATTTTGAATTATTTTCTCATGAAGTTAAGCTGTATTTTTAAGGGTTAAATTTACATTTTACTTAAGTCCATATGTTAACTTATTGACATAAAAAGTACATTTTGATGTTTTGAAATACTTTATATCCATTCTTATACTAAAATAAAGCCACCATACTGATATCGATTACATTGCTTGACATATGCAGAAAGTATTGAGTTTAAAGTAGGCTTTATATGGCTATATCACGATAGTTATTATTTATAAAAATATTTTCCTGCACCTATTGTCTATGTTAATGCCTATAAATTTATTTTAATTACTAGCATATTTTATAAATCATATAAACAAAAAAAAAGAGTAAGAAAGTCAATTTAAATTGTAAAAAATCAAAAAAATGTAGAAATTCTTATCGATTATTTATATTTAATGTGTGTTATAAACGCCTTAAAACTTATTTTTGCTACCGGCTTTGATTTTTTGTTATAAAATTTATCAAAAACTACTAAACCACTCTAAATACTTGAATAATGTAGCAGAAGTTGATTTATATGAATTTTACAGCCAGAAGCCAAATATCCGGCGAAATTTTTGAATTTTCCTTTGTAATTTAAGCTTTTGTATTATTTTTTACACCCTTACAATTACAAAATCATCTTAAAATTAAAAAAGACTAAAAATCATAATCACTATAAATTCATTCAAACCCGAAATTGGAGGCTGTTTATACTATAGGGCTGAAAATCTAAGAATATAAGGAAAATTTATTTGTCTTCTTTTCCTTGTAAGCCTCGATGTTTTTTTGTCGATCCAAATAAACTATATCTGTATTATGTGTGTACAGGTGTTAGCCTTTAGAAACTGTATTAAAAGATCCATTGCACAAAAATTAAGTTTTGGACCGTATAACAATTCGGCATTAGAGATCTTTTAGATTCTTTGGCAAGTTGTAAAGTGGTCTTAAACTCGATATGTCTTTTAATTTGTTAAAAATATTTTTCTTTATACAGAACACACTTATGAACCTTTGTTTTTATGGCAGCTTTTTTTTTAATTGACTTATTGTCGAAAGTTCGGATATGTATCTACGAACATAAATTTTTTTTTAACCTAAAGCCATAGTCATAATGTTATTTGTAATCACATTCCAAATCTTTGAAAATTTCCTATTATAAGTGATTATTTTATTCTAAAAACCAAAACACTATGCATAAGAAATAAATAAAAATAAATAATTTATTTTATATTCAAGATAAAAAAAACCTTTATTTACTAAAGAATAAAAGCTTAAAAATGAAAATGCCAGAATATTCAGGTTTGCTTGTCTTAAAAAATGTAAAATTCAAGAAAATTGTCATGGATTTATTACTGGTTGTTTTTTTCTGTTGATCTGCTGCTTATAATGCTTATCTATATATTTTGTCACCTAGTTTTAGATTAATAAATATAATTTATTTCTAAACATGATTTAAAAATCTTGAAATTATAGATTATGTTTATTAAATTTGCTGCTAAATAAATTAATCGTAATAAATTTCTTGTAAATAAAAAAATGTATTTTTTTCTAAAATTTATGTGAACAAATGAAAGAAAAACATCCAAAAATCCATAAAAATTTTAAATTATAAAGATTATTAAAAAAGATTCTGTAGTATAAAAATACCAAAGAAATATAATATTTTTAAACGTGTAAAAATTTATTGAAAATTCTTTGTTCTGAAGTTTGGTATATAATTTCAGACAACCTAATTTTCTTGTTGATTTAGGCTTATTTAAGAAAGATTTTATAAAATAGATCTGTTTCTGTTCTTATACATAACCTAGGTTTACATAATCCACACAATATAAATAAATAAAACAGACACCTAAAAAAATTGATGAAATCGCCTTTAAAATTCTAACGCTTCATAATATATACAAATAGCAGATATTTAGAATTGTTTAAACACAAAACAACTTTTATGTGTTATTACAGCTTGATTATCGGGGTAGAAGACTCGCAAAAACACCCGTTCATCTAAAACTGCGCTAGTTGTAGTGGTTTTATATATCCATGCGAGAGCTATTCTTAAAAAAAGAACAAGCCAACTTGATACAACCATTTTATATTGCGTCGCAAACTAAATAAAAATTGGTAAACGTCTGTAATGATGATATATATTAATTAATGTCTATTAAAATGTATGTTTTAAGACAATATGCTAGGTAAAAACAAACCAAGCGAGCTATTATAAAAATAAACATTCTGAAAATTAAGAATAAGATGAAAAAAATACAAAAAAAAATAAAATAAAGCTAAAAAAGTTGGTTTTTACAGTAGGCTATCTTAAAAGAATTTTGTAATTTCTATTTAATTCAAATTGATCTTATTTATGCGGTAAAGGTAATTTTTTGCTTTTTATAGTTGTTCAAATAAAACTTTAGATTGCTCTATATAAAGGATTTGGTTGTTGCTTCTTTACCCCTCATCATATTTACAATCTTCCTCGATGTATATTCTTCTCTCAAAACTTATTAGTTCAAGCGTCTTCCCTAATCCTATTGTTTATGCGTATGCTTCCGCTTTAGTTGGTATTCCTAACTCCTAATATACGATTTATGATATTTTGTAACAAAAAAATCCCAAGTTTACTTAATTCAAAACATTTTATAGAAAATAAAGTATCATTGTATTCCATTAGTTTTCTGAAGTTGTTCTTAAAAATGATTACCTATAGAAAAATTGATTCTTTTGAAACAAATATATTTTTAATGCATGCATGGGATCTAGTGAAAACACAAGATCATAATATGTATTTGATAAAAACTCGGAGTCATAAACCAAATCGTGGCATATATTCAAACTATAGGATTGAAGAAAATCCTTTAACTAATCGGACTTGAAAAGAGTAGAGGTATATAAGAAGATGCAAGAAAAGAGAATAAATCCAAGAGTTATATAGGATGGGCCCACGAGAAATCAATCAAATTATGGTGAAAAAAAAATTTAACATTTTTATACCAAGATTAACCCATAAGTAAATTTTTTTTTCTGGAATTTTTTTCACATAATTTATTTTGACAATTATTGGTTTCAGCTTAAAAATTAGTAATTGTTTACAATTTATAATTTCTAGTCCATAACATGGTGATTATCAGCAGAAAATATAAAAATAATTTTTCTAATCGCCCACATCTATAAGATAAATTTCATCAAGAACTATCCTTTATAAACCAACAATATTGTTTACTCGGTTTTCAGCGTTACTAAAATTTTAAAATAGAACTCGCATTGTATTTAGCCAGTCATCCCATGCAATAACATTATAGTTTTCAAATGATAATACTTTATAATGTTTACAAGAATTAATTTTTATAGAATAATAAAATTATAGTCCATACATACCAAAATACATGATAGTATAACTTGAAAAATTAATATTTCTATTTTAGGACCGAAATTCAGTGTAGATAATATAATAGTGGATTTAATTTGCTGTAAGTTCTTTACCAGAGTATATATGATATGTAAAAATACCTTAGACATACTAGTTTCATATTAAGGTTAGATTTATACTAACAAAATTATTACCTTACTTTCGTTTTTAATTATGATACACTTATTCGCTCAATAAATAATATAATGCTATTTTGTCCAAAATAAGTCGGAAAAAAAGTGGGCCACGCCAGGGCTCGAACCTGGAACCACTCACACCCAAAGCGAGAATTATACCATTAAACCACGCGGCCTTACAAATATGAAGAACATAGTATATATTACGTATTTCTAACTTCAATATTTATATAAAAAATGAAAATCCAAACAATTGAGTACAATTGGATGTATATGAACGAGTTGAGAATTAAAAATGAAGTGTTATCATGCATAAAAATATTAATGGGCCTAAAAGATATGATATATAATTATTTAAAGTAAAAAATGTACTAGAAATTGTGTGAGTTAGACGAGTCTTAGCAGGCATATAATATAGTAGAATAGAAACGAGATTAAACGCAGAGAATATTGGAAAAAAAAACAAAATTAGAAGAAAAATAAAAGGATTAAGAAGAATATAGAATCAACACGAAGAGAAGAAGTCAATTTAGAAAATTACGAAGATAATCAACTTGGAAGAATCATAATATGGCAGAGAAACACTTGAATTTATAATTCTTGTAAGAAACATATGTATATAGAAGATCATTAATAAGAAATAAGCATAATAAGGTTGCGAAGACACTTAAATCAATAATTCACATAAGAATAACATGCACTGAAAAATCGGGAATAGAAACAACCAGAAAGATGCATAATAAAGTTTAGAAGACATTTTATCCATAAGTCTTAAAAAATATGCATAGAAAAATTTATGTCAAGTAGAATGATTAAACGAAGTGTTTATTTGGTCTGCTCAATAGAGCCCTCATATATTTCGCTTGGTTGAATAGAAGAAAAAAGCAATAAGATGAAATATGTCCTTTAAATATATTTAATCAACTTTTTTAAATACAAATATATACAATTGAGCGTTTGATAGGGTCATATAAAGTTTTGCTTCGTCTAAAATGTGGTATAAAATATAAATAATCTATAAATTTACAATAGCAGGAACAAAACTTATCATATATTTATTGCTTATTTTTTTAGAATATTTTATTTTTATCATAGAATTTTATTTGTTTTTGTGTTCGTATAGTGAATAAAAAGGTTAAGCAAATTAAATATAGTTTAAATATGTAATAAACAGCCTTATGTTTGCTAAGAAAATTTCCATAATTAAAATAATGGGTACAAATGCTCGAATTTATAAATCCCCAGTTTATATCTTAATTGGAAGGTTGGGAAAGAATTCTTCAAGAAATGAAAAAATAAATTAATTTTGTATATAACATTATGCAATATAGGATGCTGTTTTCACCTATAAATATGTAACTTGGCCTAATAATTTTCAAGCGATTAGTATTTTGAATAATTTAACATCCACATTCGTTTGATAACATCCAATGCATATAAGATTAAAAAAATACCTTTTATGGTAAAATTCTTATGTGAAATATTTTGAATTATTAAAAAGGAATGATTGGATTATGCATGATCTTTTCTAGAGTTAATATCTTTTAACATGGTTTTTTTTTTCAATATAATCAAAACTGGCCGATATAAACCTTAACAAGCAAAATCGAATAAATTGGCCCCAATATAAGCTAAATTACTGCAAATTATACATTAAAACGTACTGTTTCGCGAAAATCTTTCAATTTAAATATACAGTATCTAATATAACTACTATAAAATATAATGTAACTAAACATTGAACCCCAATAGATCTATAAATAAGTTGTAACATAATAAAATCACAAATTAATGATCAGTGATGCATATAGAGGACTAGCGTGTCATAAAAATTAAATATTTTTATTGGTGGATAATTGTATCATGAAATTATCATTCAATTAAATAAAATACACCTGAGGCAATAGTAATCTCAGATATTTTTAAACATATAAATGATTTCTAAAAAAATGGTTGCAGCAATATTTTTAGCACCATCACTTCGTATTAGATATCTATCAATTATATTTTTAATGCATATTATTATATCCAAAAAGATTAAAATCCTATGCCTAAATTATATCTATTATATATAAAATACCAGATAATATGTTTTATATGATTTTTGCTGGTGTTTTATTTTTTTATACGATATAAATAACAATATTAGAGCTGAAAGGCGTGTGCTTGAATTAAAAAGCAACACAAAGATATATTCTTAAATTTAATATTCATCATTAGAATGTATTTATTAAAAACATAAAGTAAAATTATGTGCTAAAAAAGGAAATAGTCGCGCCATGCCTATAAATATCTTGAAATATATTGAGGCTAACAAATGATAAAATAAAAGAAGCAGAGGTCAAGTATTTAAAAACCATTCACATAACGTATAAATTATCCTAATAGAATTCAAAGACATGAAATAATTAAAATTATTTCCTGTATTTTTAATTTTTTTGGGCTAAAATATGAAGTAAATCTCATTATGAACGATTTTACAAATATTCGGTGTATGTGTATTTAAATCATAAAATAAAGAACTATGTTTATGTTTTTATCTCATATTATCTGTTTTATCTCAAAAATGCATGTAATTTTGGTATGTATTAAATCGACGTGGATGGGCATATTATATGAATTTATTTTAAAAATCACGCATTGCAAACTTTTGCGATGGGCAGGGATTTTTATAATAAAAATAAAGGTAATTTAAAATACTTATCGAAATAATTTTATATTTTATATGAAAGAAGTTGCGCTTACTATTACAGCTACATCTACATTAGTCAATATGTAACTTTTTTTGCTTATTTTTGAAATATCTAGATTAGAATGATTTTATATAACAACGGAAAGGTATATTAAACTATATTCTACAGCCTGTAAACATTCTAAAACATTATTGAACATTTAAAGTGAATTTATTTTATTGATGGGTTAATTTTTGATTTGAAATTTATATTTCTCAAGCAGATTATGTGATACCATCCTTGGAATAAACTTTATGGATACCTTTTACTGTCTCCTTCTCAGCTTTATTCTCATTGATGCCCCTTCTTCAGTCAAGAATAATCAGTTCAAGTGTCTTTCTAAATCCTATGTTTTTTTGAACATTTAATATGCTTAAATAATTATAATTTATAGCCAAAGTAATTTTAGATACATAATGATGCTGAACTTATCAAAAATATATTTATAATTTTCATTTTATTATTACATATGGGGTGCCCTTTTTCCATTGCATTTTGAATTTAAATAGGCGAATGCTAACGAAAATAATAAAATCAACCCACATAAATAGAAAATTTTTAAAAAAAATAAAAAAAATCAATTATATGCTGGGACACCATAAATTATAGATGGTTGGCGGATTTTTTAAATTTTCTTACACTAAAAACGATTTTTTGTGCATCCTGTAAGTTTACCCCAAATAAAACATTGCATAAATAATTTATATGATCGTAGTATATGATTTCAGGACATTTTTTGGACTATCGCTGTATTAATACGTAAAATTCACATGCAAAACAATGCAATCTGGATATTTAAGTATAAAATGATAAATACTATACAAAAAAATGCATATTCCATTGTTCTTCCTGAAATTTATATGTGTTATATCAGCAGTATTTTAATAAAACTAAACCGTGGAAAAAATTAAAACAAACTTCCAGGGTTTTTAAAACTAAAGAACCACATTTAAATCTTACTTTGCTCAAAATAACAAAACAAATAATCTTTAGGATTTATAAATCCTTTTATTATGCTCAATTAAAAAATATTATACTCAATCTCCCATGTCTTTATTTGTGTATGTATTTCTAGGAATTTTTTATTTTTAATAGTTTAACATATATCTATATAATCTTGATTCAATCAATTTTCCTCTTATTATAATGGAAATGAACACACTTTTCCTGATTTTTTACCGATTGTAATTTTTTAGTTTAAAATTCACCTTTCTTCTAGTCATTATCGCCTCATTATTAGATGGCCTATCATTGAATATACATTAAAACACCAAATATTTAAGTCTCTATCATTTAAAAATCGCTTATTAAAACGTATAATCTTTTAATTTATTTCCTAATTTTCATTAATATAGTTGAATTTGTCTTTCTCTTTTTTGATTTTTTAAATGTAAAACATCAGAATACTCTATATAATAGACATGGTTTATACTCTTGCAAGTACATCTTATTAAAAATATTTTTACATGCCCATTCTTTTTACACGAGTAATTAATTTCACAATTATATAATATTGTTGTGTGTGCGTATGCTTCTGCGCTGTAATAGATAATTTCAATTTATTTTAATAATACTTTGGAGCAAATTATATTTTACCCCTGTTTATCAGAGAAAAAATACAAATTTGTAATTGAAAATGGTTAATTTTTTATCGATAATTTGATTATCATAGTCAAAAGACCATAAATATTATAAATTTAGATTCAAAATATAATTTTCTCAGATTATTAAATTTTACCAATAGTTAGATCTACATGTTCAATGCTACTTTGCCACCTCGATTCAAATTTTAAGCGATATTAATTTTAAATATTTTCATAGAAGCTCTATAAGAATCATCATGCATGTTTTGAATGTTTAAAATACAAATATAAATCGTTTTTTTGAACTCCTTGTGTCCATTAAAATTCTGAGCTATATTTTTTTAGAGATTTACCAGATTGTATTTATATATTGCGACGAAAAAAAACAATTTGAGTTCGTTACAGAGTTTAATAGATGTAATACCAAAGATTTTACTAATAAATTTCTGGACTAAAAGATTGCAATCACAGAATACATTTACTCTCTATAAACCATATCTGGTATAAATAAATAAATAAATCAAATACTATGGTTTGCTGTATAATTAATCAACCAGAAAAATTATTATTAATTGAGAAAGAACAGGTCACAGAAAGCTATTAACTCTTTACAGATGGCTTCTATGTGCCCAGTATGAGCATATATTGATTATAATTCTTTGGGTCTCGTCGATAATTACGTAATATTAAATGGTCACGAGTGATAAAAATCGACTGGTTTAAATGGGGTTTACTTTTTACGATTAGGTCAACTAAAAAGAAAAAAATCTACAAGATTTTCCTAACTACACAAAAAGCTTTTACACCTAGCTTGCTAAAATTTTTAAAGCCATCAAACAACAAATTTTTTGATTATTTTGAATGAACTGATAGAATAAATACATTAAAGGGCCACATTGAGGATTTATTATCTCCGATGGGTCTTTGAAAAATAAAAAAATTCAAATAACACCGAATTTATTTAGAAATCTTTGCGCACCATAAAAACACCTTTGTATTCTTTTTTTTTTGTTTATAATTAAAATCAAATCAAATAATAAACCAATACTTGGGCAGCACTTGTGTTGACAGAAAAAAATGTTCATTTAACACAATACAATCACATATATTAAAGATTATATTTTGCAAAAACTATATTAATTGTAGAAACATCATTTTTAGTGCTTGCACTAGCTAACACACGAAGAATAACAGACATAATTTTCTTTACAACGAAAAACATCAATAATCAATTCTTTATGTTTTTTTATTAACTATAATTTTTTATGGACAAGTATTCTTCTTCTAATATGCACAATAAATGCAAAAAATTTAATGATTAAGTTATAATATATGTCTAAATATTTTGTAGATCTTTTGTTATTTTCCCATGTTTTGGCATATTAAAAGCCATCGATAATATTTTTTAATCAGTTTAATTAGTTTCATTGTTGAAACAACAAAATAAGCTTATATCCGAATACTAGAACTTTGCGTATATATAAAATGAACAGGGAATTATGTGGTTGGTTTTATGATGATCAAATCATTTTTCAGTTCAAACTTTTAGTGTCAAAAAAATAGAGTGAATGTGAATAATTATAACCGAGTGATGCAAAATTTTAACTTCGGATCTTCAATTTTTATAACTGAAGGTTTAAATGCTCAAAACGCAAGGACACTATCAAATGATCAAACTGGTAATATATACTGCATGGTTGCTGGGGATACCACCTATACTGGTAGGCCGATTAAGGCATAATAAAGGTCTCGGAACTTAAAATAGACTTGATTCTGCCATTCGTACAACATGAATCGATTGACGAACTTAAACCCCAAAGTAATCAAAGCCATTATTGGCATGATGGGGATGCTTCAAAGAAGCGGTGGTTCGATTGATGTGGGCAAATTAAAACGCTGTATCTTTTTTGTTGTAAATGTTTAATCTATGAATATTTAATGAATAAAAGCCCGCATTTACTTGATGGATTTTTTGCCTACTTTCAATTTATGAGTTTAGATTCGAATGCCACCAATCAAGGATAAAGATGCAGTTTATGTGTTTAAAAATCAAGAATATATAAAATCGCTAGGAAACGGATGTATATTTACAAAAAATTTACCGCATAACGATCATCTTGATCGTTCTTATTTTATTATACCAAGTAATAAACTCTAAAATCGTACGGAAGAGCGAATATATTCACAAAAAATATGAAGAAAAGCTTACTGCAATAGAAGCCCCTTCATTGTTCTACTTTTATCATAGTCAGTAATAAAAATACAAAGCGGGTTAATTTCCGACACAATCAAGCGAATAAAAAAATTGACATGCATGGTTAATTTGATTTTTAGCTTTTTATAGTTATTAAAGCAAAACTTTAGATTTATCAGTGGAACACAGATTTGGCTGATACTCCTTTCCACCCATCATCTTTACAATCCTCTCAATACATATTCTTATTTGAAGCCTAATTAGACCAAGTGTCTATCCAAATACCAGTGTTTGTGACTATACTTCTGCTTACGTTGGTATTAGTAAAACCTTAATAAAGAACTTATGGAATTCTGTAAATCCAGTGAATAGAGTATTTTTTATTTTGGGTTAAGTTTTTCTTTTTATAAATTCAATCTACTGAGATATAGACAGTCCATAAGTAATATTGAATGACTCCTTAATATATCTTTGGAAACTTCCCATGATCTATCTTCATCAACAGCCCTTCTCCTCTCAAATGAGATGAGTTCAAGTGTCTTGCAAAGTGTGAGAGCTTGCATGTATGCTTATATTCATCCGGGATTTTTAACTCCTTAACATATTTTTTATGGAATTTTGTAACCACCCCATCACAAGACAATCAGCTCAAATGAATAGATTTTATTTATTTATGGGCTAATTTTCTTTTTATAAATTCAATCTACTGAGATATAGACAGTTCATAAGTAATATTGAATGACTCCTTAATATATCTTTGGAAACTTCCCATGATCTATCTTCGTCAACAGCCCTTCTCCTCTCAAATGAGATGAGTTCAAGTGTCTTGCAAAGTGTGAGAGCTTGCATGTATGCTTATATTCATCCGGGATTTTTAACTCCTTAACATATTTTTTATGATATTTTGTGACCACCCCATCCCAAGTCATCACATATGGTATTATTATTGTTTAACATTTGTAAATTAAACCAAGTTCATTCACCAGGATGTTATACTTCCTATATTTTTAATTCTCAACTTCAGTCAAGTTATCAAGGCTAGTATACCTATTTCAATCAGCGTAATCATATTTTCTTTTTTATCGTATAGAAAAATATCAGGTGTATTTTGTTTGATTAAAATATCCGTTTTTATTCGGGCAATAAATGAATATATAAATAATTACATATAAAAATTATTGTGACAATTATGCTAGATTCGAATAACCAAGAATTCGCCTTTTTGAGAAACTAAATAGAAAAAAAGTTTAATTTCACTTGTATATGGGATCAATAATCTTTCCATCTAAAATTTGACCATAGCCTATTAGTCTCCAGTGATTATTTACCTTTCTGCTGATAGCGATCCGTTCACCAAGCTCGCAACAAACAGGCTTAGCAATAGAAAAAACGGCTTCTTTATCGCCTGATATTTTCGAGATACACGCCCCAGTTGTTGTGCTCCCTATATTTAGTAAATACTGCTCGTTTTCGTTTAATCCGGCGATATTTCCCTCTCTTGCACCAGCACCGGCCATTTTCTTAAACAATGTAAATTGAATTGTAACTTCACAAAAGATATTTGGCATTTTTCCGACATGGCCCATTACTTGACCAACAAGCTTATCTGATTTGCAAAAGAAGGGATCCAGAGTTGTTCCTACGCCAATAAGCCCCCCTGGAACAGCAATATCGAGGTTGTTTGATTCCGCCTTAAGTGATATTATTCGGGTAATATAGGGCTTACATAATGTTTTACCTCTTTCTTTAACAACTTGCCCGGGTCTTATTTCAATTACATCTCCTATTGAAAGACGACCTTTAACAAGCGACCCACCAATAATCCCGCCCTGAAGATTTTCCGCTTCACAACCCGGTTTATTTATATCAAAAGATCTAATAACCACCATTTTAGTTTGTGTATCCTTTTTATTATCTTCTTCATTTTTATTATTTTTAGATGTATTTTCTCGATCTGGCACTGGGATGTAATTAACAATGTAATCCAAAACGGCATCAACATTTACATTCAGTTGGCAGCTTGCAGGTACAACCGGACAATTTTCAGCTCGAGTACCCTTTAAAAATTCCGCTATATTTTCTCGATGCTCAATCGCCTTTTCACGTGAAATTAGATCAATTTTATTTTGAACAATGACGAGTTTATCAAGACCCATAATTTCAACAGCAAAAAGATGCTCTTGTGTTTGTGGTTGGGGACAATTTTCGTTTGCAGCTATAAGCAAAATAGCAGTGTCCATAATTGCGGTTCCTGTTAGCATCGTCGCCATTAAGACATCATGACCAGGACAATCAACAAATGAAACATGTCTTGTTAATTTTAAATACCCATTTGTCTTAAATCTATAACTATCGTCACTTTCTTCCTCTTCCATAATCTCTTTTTCAGAACTCGTTGTTGAAATTTCCTTTTTGGTATTTTCCGGTTCAGTATTTTTCTTTGACTGTGAACTTTCTAAGTTATTATTAGATTTACCATCAATTTCTTTTTTATAAACCATTTCATCACTATCATAATCTTCGGAACCATCACTACTGCCACAGCTGCTCTCATCAATAGATCCTCTAACCTTTAAAACAATTTCATTCGGTGCCAATTCTGTTCGACAATTCTTACAAGGAATGGATTCTCTCATCTCGCCGCTTCCAAAACTTCTATATCGTCCAGGTCGTGGACATTCTGTATTATCACAAACATAAATCTTAGAATTTGCATAACCAAGCTTTATAGTTATATTTCTTTCGAGCTCTGACTTGTATTTAATTGTAGAAACTCCACTTATTTGACGAACAAGTGTCGATTTACCATGGGCTACATGTCCTATCGTTCCAATATTTATTGTTGCTTGGTTACGCATTATCTTCGGATCAATCTCCGTTTGGAATATCGTATTTAAACTTTTTATCTCTTCTACATCTGCATCTTTTTCTTTATTTGAACAATTTTTTACCATCTTCTTTTATACCGTATCGAATAATCTGGTTCTCTCTTTTTAAGGGGAAACAAATAATGATATAAAAAGAATTTCCGATATTAGAAAATTTACAAAACAATAAAATATATGCCAATCATTTCATAATTATATGCAAATCGCGGATTTTATTTTTACATATAACGATTTATCATAAATATATCTTTATAAGCTTAAAATTCAAGTTTTTTTTAAAAGTTTCTTAAATCAACACTGTTAAGTTTCATGCTTCAATTTATGGAAATTTAAACTATAAATTGATTATAAAAGAAAATAAATTTTTTTTTGTACTTATTTATTTAAATTTGTTTGTAAAATCGAAATGTCTCCTTATTTTGCGAATCGTCAACATTATGAGCATCGAAAAAATTTTCACTTACCTTTAAAAATTTTGGCTTCAACAATAAAAATATTTGATAATGAAAAATAAAAACTACCGTAATCCTTTCGACATTGAAAAAAAATAAAAATATAATAAAAAGTGAAATAAAAATATATCACACTACAAAATTTAGAATCCGGTTTCAAGTGTGATTTAAATGCATAAATTCGATCTATTACGAATATATCTTTGCATGTGGTCACACATAAACATTCTTTTAGATTTATACATTGTATATGCTGCCTCATGAGGATATATTATATCAAAAACCTTTTTTTTGTTGCAAGTTAATTCAAAAAGTCAAAGTTATTTTTGGTATTAAATGTGTCAATTCCCTCAAAACTTGAAATTTAAAGATGATATCAAATTTAAGATTATATAAGCGAGAATAATGGATCTAGTCGAATTAATATTTCTTTTTTTCATTTATAAATGCCGGCAATTTACCATTAAGGATATTATTGAAAAGTAGATTTTTAGTACAAAAATAATATACAGTTCTACTAAATCTGAACCATACTACTCCTATTTTTTTTTAAACTCTAATATAAAATTATAAATTTTTTAAAAATTCTGTTCACTTTTTTTTAATTAAAAACGCAGCCAATATATTTTATTAATTGAATTAGAAGTACTTAAAATACATGATCAAATTTTGCATAAAATATTTCTAATAATTTGATATTTTTAGTGAAATAATTTCACACGATACAATAATAAATTGCAATATCTTGATAAATTTCACCAAATATGTCTATTTTAAAAAAACATGTTTATGCGTTCACTTATATTTTTTCTAGCTTAATTAGAAGAAGAATCTTGAAAATTTTAGCAATAGCATTTTATAAATTATATTTAAGTTTTATCTGAATTTTTAAGCTTTTTCTCGGTTTAGAAGATTTATTGCCAATAAATAAAACATAGCGGTTAAACCTTTTTTAATGCCTATATTTCCTCCTCGAACGTTATTTATTACTAAAAATATACTTCTATTGGTATCTATTAAAATTGATTCGATGTTTATTTATTTTATAATATTTTCATTGTATTTTTATGCTGTCTAGCTTATATTTTTTCCTGTAATTTCTGATGTATTACAGACTGTTCCCATTTGTTTATTTTTTTTAATAAACTAGCTAAATTTTATGATAAAAGTTTATTTTTTTCAGAATTTGTCGTCTTTTTTTGCTTTTATCGCATTTTACAAACAAAAAATCAGAATTTCAACCTTTATGGTGACTTATGTTTGATTAATAGAAAAATATAAAAAAAATGGATGTTATTATCAGAAATTTGTACAAAAAACATACATTTTACGAATATTATCTCATTCAGATTACATGATTTTATCTATTTTACTCTACCTATATTAATATGAGTTATGGGAATTTTTTCAGGGTTTGAGATCTTTTATAAATTTAATACTGAATGTTTGTATTATTTTGAAATATGTGTTTTTTTCGGGGTTGTGGGATCTTCAATTTCTTTAGCGTGGATTTAATATTATGGAATTTTATATTTCCTGATGCAGAAATGAATTTTATACGTTTTGAACTAACATAGAGTCATGAATACTAACGATTTAAAATCTTTTAAGGCGCTATTATAAGATCAAATCATAGTTTTATTGCGTAAAACATTTAATAATAATAATAAAAAATTCTGGAAGTCTTTACTGTCTGAAAAGCAATATAAGATACAATCAAAATTTTCAAAAAAAACCACGAAATTTTATTGTGGTTCGTTTTACTCGATGATGCTTGCTTATAATCCTAACAATTTTATTTTATAAATGGATAAAAATATATTGCTATGATCGATGAAACAATACTTTTCTTAAAGAATGCTTTTTTATTACATTAAAATCAAGTTTTCATGGCAATGTATATTTTCTAAAATTTAACTACATTTTTTTACATTATAATATTTAACTTATAAAAATTTTTATTACAATTTAATGCAATATTTTATAAATTTCACCAAGCAGTTTAATTATATTCAAGACTTCATTGTTAAAATTATTTTAATCAGAATAAAATATGTTTCAAAATTACAATATATTGTTTTTAGTAAATTCAATATTTGATCGGTAACATTTATTTTAGCCAGATATACAATAATTTTACAGTTACACTAAATTTTTGCATAAGATATTCCTATGAAAAATTATTATTATACAAAAATATTTTTTTATATTTTCTAATTTCAGCATTTTCCTACAATATCTACATTTAAAATTATTTTTTTGGAGATTTCATCTTTGTAAAACAATAATGCTATAAAAACCACTATGCTCAGGAACAAATTATAATAATGAGCAAAAATTAAGAACTAAATCTATAATTCTTAGCCTATACATGCTAAAAAAGAAGGGAATCATAAAATTTCATCTTCAAATCAATACCATTAAGAAATTTGAGCCACAGGTTCACATTTATAAGATATAATAAAGTGGTTGTAATACTATTTTGTATTTATACCGTTTCATTGTGTTTATAGGTGGTGGTTACAAGATTGGTTTTTATGCATTTGCAATTTATAAAGGCTGAAAAATGTGAGTTTATAGTATAAGCAGACTGTTATTTTTATATAGAAAAATTGAAGTTTTTACAAATATTTTATCTGATATTAAACAACTTTAAAAGGCGTAGAAGAGGTATTTTCTATATTATAGTTTGTCTAAGGCTGCCTATTTGATCAGTAGAGTATTAGATATTATACAGAAGAACGTATAATTCGGTTTTGAGCATGTAGATCTTGAGCTTGTTTTCGAGTTCATTATACTAATAACTTGCATAGACTATAGAAAGCCTTGATGTTTATATATAATTACATGATAAGTTGCTCTATTGGTTCTTTTTTTGTTTTTCATACCCCTTACTTCGATAGATTTTTTGCGGGCAAACAGAGGTTTTTCTGTATTATTAGAATGTATATTTGTTACCATTGATGAGCGATTCTGAGGTGATTTTCAGCCCGTACATAGTTTGAGTATAACTGTATTCCAATACAAGTTTTACCCATCAAATTCAATTTTATAAATATTTATTGTTTATCGTACAACAAATAACAGACACATGGATAAATGCCTATATAGATATATAGATATATAGAATATTCCAAATATAAATTTTTTATATTCTTATGCATCACCAAATATACTGAAAAAATCTAAATGAAATAATAATATAATATTTGCGTTCCAATAATAAAATGATTCCCCTTTAAATATTCTTTATATTTACGATCGAAACTATTTATACAAATGTATGATATATTTATTTAGATAATAAATAAAATCATATTTAGATTGAATTTAGAATTTTTAAATCTAAGTCCGATTTCAACCAATTATTTGAATTAAAAAAACTAAGTTTGTAAATTAAGATATAATATTCAGTTTGTTTTATGTAGGTTTATGCTGATGATTTAGATAAAAACTAAAACATATAAAAATCCCATCTTAAAAAAGCAATAATAGAATTTAGAAAAAATTCTTAAATTTTAATCTGAAAACATGACATTATTGTATTGATATTTACATTAATTTTTATATATGTAATAGGATTTTATAAAGTTTTAAAAGTGAAATTTAGAGAATTTATGTACTTTAATTCGGATCATTTTGCATTTTAAAATAGTAATAGTTTTAGTAAACGTAAAATATTCCCGCATCTTTCCCTTTTATATAAAACAAATATTTCATGGTGCCTACATCTTTTTCATGAAATACCAAAATTTTTTTAGACATATATACATTTTTTTATATTGGGATTCAGATTAACCTAACCATATCAAACACAAAATTTCTAATACATGTCTTATCTTCGGATAATATCAACTTGATTTTGCTATGTATTATTATGATTATAATATATAAAAAAATGATTAAATTTAATTATTTTAGGCGTCATTTTATCCTTTTTGATAAGTGAAAACAGTTAAACCTGCACAACATACCTTAAATATTTTTTCAGGGTGAAAATCACGTCTAAATACGATATTTTATAATTAAAAATTGATTTTTATCTTGCTTGATGTGAGATTAAGGTTTCTTATTTTTCATAGAATATTATTTATTCAGAAATTATTATTTATTTATGGATTAATTTTCTTTTTATTCATTTAGACGTGGTCAGCTCATTGGAAATATTGCACAACTCCTTGATACATCTTTTAACACCTTCCCCTGATCTATCTTCATCAACTGCTCTTCTACTCTCTAATAAGATGACGTGAAGTGTCTTGCGAAGTGTGAGAGCTTGCATGTATGCTTCTACTTCGTCCGAAATTTTTAGCTCATTATGATATTTTTTGTGAAATTTTGTTACCACCCATCCCAAATAATTACATATGGTATTATTCTTGCTTTACATTTGTAAATTAAACCAAGATAATTCGCCAAGATGTCATACTTCCTATATCTTCCATTCTTAACTTGATGGTTGTCAAGGCTAGTTATACCTATTTCAATCAACGTAATAATATTTTCTTTTTTAACGTATAGAAAAATATCAGGTCTAATTTTGTTTGATTAATATATTTATTCAGAAATAGCGTACTTATATTTATAGGTTTAAATATAAGACCTATTTAATTTAAATTAAAAAATTCTTTTTATGGAAGGAACTTTATATTAAATTGACATCTTTCTATCTATGTGTTTTAATTTAAGATTTCATACTAAATTAAAATTCTGTCGTGTTTTAATGGCAAATAAATATTATTAATATGCTGCAATTCTTTTTTATAATTATAAATGTACAATTTAGATAAAATATCTATTTTTTTTGATATCTCGGTGCCACATATGTTATAATATAACACTTTATGTGTAAATTAAAAAAGAAATTCAATATATGCAATTATGTTTTATTCTATAGAATCTTGCCTCTTTCTTATTTATTAAAAAACCAATATATATGCGAATATTTCAAAAATTTAATAATAGGGACTAGTTGTGGCAAAATATAATTGAAGCGAATTACATATAAAAACAAAAAATACTATAGAAACGAATATCAAATATAATAAATCAATATAAAACAATAAATTAAAGAATAAAATAGAAATTACCTTAAAGTTTAACAAGCAGAAATAAATAATATAGCAAACAAAACAATAATTAAGCATACCAAATAGATAAAAACATATTTAAGGCGCAACAAGGATATTAAAGATCTAAAAAAGCTGGCGTGATAAAACAATCAATAGTTTACAAAAATAGATAAAAATATATTTAGATACAATAAGGATATTAACTATCTAAAAAGACAGAAGAAATAAATAATTAAAAAAAGAACGAGGAGCATAGAAAAAGTAAATTAAGGTACAATAAGAATACCAGATTTTAATATAACCAAAATAGCAAACAATAAATAAAAAAGAAAAAAGACGGTATCAAAAAAAAAAGCGAGATATTAAAAAAATGATGCGTGGAAATACGAAAAAGCCGAACCGAATAACAACATCAAAATACACAATTTTTTCTTTTCTTCCCCTGAACATATATTACCAATTTACAAAATACAATAATCTATTTTTCCTCGTCACGCTTATTCTTTTAAGCATACCTTCAATATCCCCATTTACACCCTTCACCTATTTAATAGCTTTTTCGTTGATTATTGGGATAAGCATGGTCAAAGACGCTTTTGAGGATTCGAAGAGACATATTTCGGATAAATCGTTGAATAGAAGAATTTGTACGAGGGTCTGTGTTAAAAGAGGAGTAAATCAAAATAATGCAGGTATAAATACCCTTGCATCAGGAAACAGTTCATATTTAGAGAGGGTCTGTGTTGAGGATATTAATACAGGGGATTTTGTTAAAATATGTAGTGGAGAAGAAGTTCCAGCAGATCTTCTTCTTCTTTCTGCTACTGGTCATTTGGGTAGTGAGAGATCTTTCTGTTTTGTTGAAACTTCTAATTTGGATGGAGAGTCTAATTTGAAGAGAAAAGTTGTTGCTGATGTATTAGAACGAATAGAGAGTATATCTAGTACCCCTATAAATATAGAAGCGAATAAGCTGGGGTCTACAAATAATAACGGGAATAATAGTGGAATATGTGATAAAAGTAAAAATCTTAATGCAGTAATTTTACAAAATTCAAATGAAAACTCCACTAAAACCACAAACAATTACATTAGAGGATTAAAAATTACAGGAGGGTTAAAGAAGGAGGATATGGATATAAACAGTTATAGTGAGTCTAAATATAAAAATATAAATGATAGTAGTATAAATAACTATAATCGAAGCAATAACGAAAGCAATGATGAATTTAATAAGGGGAATAATAATGAATATAATAAGGGGAATAATAATGAAATTGATAACGGAAATAATAATGAAAGTAATAGCAAAATAGATAACAGAAGTATTAAGGGAAATAATAATGAATATAATAATGTAAATAATGACGAAAATGACAGTGGAAGTAGATTCGAAAATAATAATGGATTATCTTCGCTAGAAAATTCCCTTCTTTTCAAAATCGATTCCTGTAGTGTTGAATCTCTTGGAGACCTACTTAATGACATCAAATGTACAGTCAAAACAAGTGAAAAGACATTCACATATGACCATACCTCAATAATTTTAAAAGGATCCACCCTAAAGAATACAACATACATTCTGGGATATGTTCTCACCGTTGGTCTTAATACGAAACAGTCAAGAAATTTAAAAATAAAAGATTTAACTACTTCAGTCTTTGAAAGAAGAGTAAATTCAAGACTAGCATTTGTATTTCTAGGTTACTTCATTCTTCTTACGGTTACTAGCATTCTTAGTACTTTGTTTCTGACGAAAGACAATATTCAATATCTTTTTATCAATGAAAATACAGCCGTCGATGCTTTAAGAAGTGTTGGGACCAATTATATCCTTTTTTCTTTTCTTGTTCCAATTTCACTTTTCGTTACTATTGAAATTGCTCGTGTTTTCATGGCATTGTACATCCAAAATGATGAGAAAATGTTTAGGCATATAAAGACCGTTTCTAAAATTGATCAAGAAGGCACTAATGATGAAAATGTGCATAACGAAGGCACTAATAATGAAAATATTAATAACGAAGGCACTAATAATGAAAATGTGCATAACGAAGGCACTAATAATGAAAATATTAATAACGAAGGCACTAATAATGAAAATGTGCATAACGAAGGCACTAATAATGAAAATATTAATAACGAAGAATTTGATAATAGATATTTAAATGTAGCTAATAGTAGAACACGTGATGGTGATAACATCAACAATAATCGTGCCAATAATGCATCGAGTAACACAGAAAACAATAGGAACATAGAAAACAGCAACGAAACAGTTCTTATAAAGACACATTGTCGAAACAGTAATGTCATAGAAGATATTGGAATGGTAGATTATATTCTTACAGATAAAACAGGTACTCTTACAAAAAATGAAATGGACCTAAAATACATACATCTTTGGAACGACAATGAAATGACATCGATAAAGAATATTGGATGGCGCATAGAAGCAAATGAGAGAGACCCACTCTCAAATCGAAAAAATCTTTTTATTATAGCGCTTCTTGTATGTAATTCTGTTGATGTGTATAATAACAAAATTGAAGGGCAGTCGCAAGATGAAGTATGTATTATTGAAGGAATAAAAACTGTAGGAAGTATTATAAAGCGAAAAGAAAATGGAACGATACTTATAAAATTAGAAAAAACAAAATTAAACACAACAGATCAATCCAATGATCAGAAAAGCATTTTAAAAGCCAAGGTTTTAATGACTCTCGAGTTCACATCCAAAAGACAAAAAATGGGCGTTGTTGTGAAAATAGGGGAGAGAATGTTTCTCTTTGAGAAAGGAAGCGACCAAGTAATCTTAAAAATGATAGACGAAAATATAGATTCTGTTAGATGTAAAATAGATGATAATTCAATGTATAGATCCCTCGTGGTTGCTTACAAAGAAATACATAACACCAAAACAAATAATAATGATATTGATGTATATGATCATATTAAAAAATACAATGAAATAAATATTGATGAAAAGAATGAAGCCACGGATGATATCTTCATTAAAATTGAGAGGGAAATGAGATATCTAGGAACGACCTTTGTTGATGACTGCGTTTCAGAAGGAGTAAAAGAATGTATAGGTGATCTTTTCAAGGCGGGTATCGCTATTTGGATGATAACAGGTGATAAAAGAGAAACTGCCGAATGTTGTGGAATAATGTGCGGAATATCAAAAAAAAGAATTAACATAGCTAATAACAGTAAAAATAGGAGTAGCGATAATAATAATCAAAGCGACTTTACTGATGATGGTGATAATGTGGTTACACGATATAAATATAATGATAGAAACAGCAGTAGTGCTAGAGAACATGAAAAACATGATAATAATACTGATAATAGCAATAATGATGATAATAGTAAGGATATCACTTATACTGATGAAAATACGAACAATAGCAACAAAAATACCGCAAGTAATAATAATGATTTAAATGAAGCAGTCTTGATTATTAGTGCCTCAGACATGGTCGAAAAAATAGACCAAGAATTAAACACAAAAAGAGCCATTATTTATAGAGCGTCACCCGAACAAAAAGCTAAAATCGCAAAAAGACTTGTAGAAAATAGAAAAACAGTTCTAGCAATCGGAGATGGAAACAACGATGTAATGATGCTTCAGGCAAGCAACATTGGTGTTGGTGTTCAAGGAATGGAGGGAACACAGGCCAGTCTCTGCGCCGACTTTTCTGTTCCTTCCTTTACCGTTTTAAAAAGACTACTTCTTGTTCACGGAAGATATAACTTCATCAGATTCTCAAAGTTAACCATAAACTCCCTCTATAAAAACCTTTTACTCATTCTAGTTCAATTTTTCTACAACTTCTTCAATGGATTTTCTGGAAGACCTGTCCTTAATTTTTTTTTCTTGAACTACTTCAACGTACTCTTCACATCAATGATCCCTTTCTATATAGCTTTATTCGATAAAGATAAAGATGAAGAAACACTAGAAAAACACCCGGAAAAGTATATCGAAGGGAACAGATACTTCTCAAAAAAATTAATTATAATGAACATCATTCTTGCTGTATTAAAAGCAGCAATCATATTCTGGATATCATACCTCATCTTAGAATCATCCGACTTCACCAAGAAAAACGGATTAATTGGTGGATATCCGGCTATGAATAACTATTTTTCGCTAATAATATTTAGTACGGTACTTGTAAGGCAAATAAGACTCATCGGATTCTTTAATTGGTTCTCAATAATAACTATCATGATAACTATAATACTTTACTTCGGAACAGTCTTTGGCATACAAGAAATATCCGAAAGTACACGAGGATCAGCGTTTATAGTATACAGCATACCAATGTTTTGGTTTATGGTGCTTTCGGTATTCGGCATCACTCTCTTTTTGGATTTCGTATATGATATAGGACATCAAGCGATTAACCTACAAAATAAAAATTAATTCGGGCACATTTATTTGTAGCACGGAAAAATCATATATTGATTGAAATATGTAAACATAGCCGAGTTTAAAATCACAGAAACAAAAACAAAAAAAAACATTATAAAATTAAGAGGGTATATAAATATCTACATAAGGGTTTTTTTTGTGACGATCCGAAAATACAATCCATTAAAAACAGATAAAACGAATAATCAATGATTTTTCAAATTTAAACCATTGTCATTCAGAATAAAACATCAGACAAAACATTATCTGTTTTTTTGTAGTCGACAGAGATAGATTAATCAATGAATTATATAATCATATCCTAAGGAGTAAGATATGATTTGTAAGTATAAAATTCGTAGAAATAACAGGATTAAGAAAAAAATTTGCAATTGCAATCTTGAAAATATGATTAAAAAATTGATTCACAAGTTGAATTTAAGGAAATCTTATAATTTTATAGTTTGCAAGTGAAGGAAAAATTAATAAATAAACAAAACAGAGTGCAGTATTTTTTCTGTGATAAAGCAGAATATTTTGAATTTGCTGCTTTTTCAGCCGAAAATACACAATGCATATATCATAGTCAAAAGGGTTTTTATATTTGAACTGTTATAAATTAAGGTACTATTGAACTTTATGTATCTAAGCCAAAAGGGTTTTTTATTTTTGAATAACTACAAAATAAGTCATTTCATAATTGCATGTATCTAATCCACAAGGGGTTTTTATATTCAAATAGTTATAAATAAAGGTATTTTTGAATTTCATATTGCATGGGACGGTATAGTGACACGATATCATAAAAGGTATCTGAAGGAACTAGATGTCACTAACCAGGTTGAGGCATATATACAAACCTTGGGATTGTGAAAGACCCTTGTATTAATGGGTCTCGAAAATAGGAGGGGTATTGAAGAAGACTATGGAGAGGAGAAGATAGCCGAAAGTATAAATACGCTGTACGCATAGAGAATTAAGCAAGCTGTGCCGAGAACAAAAACTAAAATTACAACTATAAATTTAGCTCATAAATAAAAAATATTTTTTTGAATTTCAGTCTAATCCAAAAGCGCTTTTATAATTGAATAGTTTGAAATAAGTCAATGCAGAATTGCATATATCTAAATTAGAGGGGTTTTTTATTTGAATAGTTATAAATAGAAATTTTATTTAACTTTATATATCTAAGCCAAAAGGGTTTTTTATATTTGAATAACCACAAAAGAAGTCATTGCATATATCTAATCCACACTAGTTTTATCTTTAAATAGTTACAAATTAACCTATTATTGAATTAAATTTTTCTAAGTCATTGAGATTTTTATATTTAAAAGTTACCAATTAAGTTATTATTGAATTTCATGTAATTATGCTACGGGGGCTTTTAAATAAAATAGAGAAGCACAAATTAAGGTATTATTAAATTACTTATGTCAAAGGTACAGAGTCTTTTTATATTTAAGAAGTTACAAAATACGTTATTATATTTTTCTATATATTCAACTGAAGATGCTATAAAAATTACATTTTATTCATGCGCTAATTTAGTTATTGTAGTTTTATATTTTTTATTCAAACATGTAAAGATTATTTTCTCTTTAAATAGATTATCTATATTTTCGGCATTTTTCTAACCCTAGAATCTTCTATTATATCTTTTTTTCGGACCTATCAGTTAAACATCGTTCCGCGTCCTATTTTTGAAATGAGGGCCTCAATTTAGATTGGTATTTCTAGTAATTTCGTGCAGTTTTTGTCATATTATGGAGCTTTATAATTACACATTAGAAGTTTGCTATAATCTTTGTATTACGATTGTGTATCAAATACTGTTCTAATACTAGAAAATCATATTTTCTAATTTCTAGTTTTCAGTATTGTTAATTACATGGTAGTTACAGTAATAATAATGTTTTTAGGCGTTAAAAGTGATGATTTAATTATCAGAATTGCATTAATTTGTCATTCTATATAACTATTATACTTGTTTAATGCGGTTTATCTTATTCCATAAAGATTCATATAAGCTTGTTGTGTAATATATTCCTAGTTTTAATGTCGTAATTTTATTTATAATTCTTTAAACATTTTTTATGATAATTCTAAGCCAGCATTTTTTTTATAAATCAAAATGTGGCCAAGTCTGGTATGATCTTTAAATATGTGAATTACTTTATCAACAGATACAGTTGTAGCCATGGCTATAGAATCTGACAAAATTGATATTTACTTGAATTCCGAAATGAAAAATATAATACCAAAACAAGTAGCAATCATAGATCTTTTTTTTCGGTCTTATAAAAATAAATCAAGCCTTCTAAGATTCAAAATCTAATGATATTACAAAAAAATTAAATATAACTAGTTAAATGTGATATGAAGGCGATCTCATGATTATGAAAATAATTCATAAGATGAATAAATAAAAATAAAACACAAAATCGGCCTTTAGTTTGAATAATGATGGTTATATTCCATGTTTTAATTTATACAGAGTTTTAAAGCTCAGATGTAGACAAAATGTGCAGAGAACTTGCTTATTTTCTTCAAAATTATTTTTAATTCTATTACAAAAATATAACCTTTTATAACATTAATACTATTTATGAATGTCTATTATCTAATGAAATCTAATTTTACGAAATTAGATGCTCTAAAATCATCTAAAAATCGATTTATCCTTTAAATTGAAATAAATGCAACTAAATTGTATGTATATGAGAAAAAAATATAGGGCTCGTAAAACTTATCCCCCAACACAAATATAATATTGAACTAAAAACCCAAGATTAACCATATGAAGTATTTGTTTCATAAAGTTTAACAAAGTTATATGCGCGCAGAACCAACTTAAATTAAAACTAATTTTTACATGATCTTTGCCGCCCATAATAGTAATTTAATTTTTTAAATGATTAGAAGGGTCTATTGCTAGAAAAAAAATAAACACTTGATGATATGCAGTATTGTAAAATATATAAACTAATAATTTAATCTGCAACAAGGGTGTCGGGGATTTGAAAACATATTATTTTTTAAAAATATCAAGGAAAACTATTAAATAATCAAACAAAATGTTTTTGCGTGAGTATTTTATCCCAACAATACCTATTAATGCTGATTTACAATGCATAATGTGGGTTTTAATACCGTATAAAGAATATGGCAAGTTAAATCTGGAATCTGCACAGTAAAATGATTATTAGAGCATACTATAAATCAAAATTTAAAATTGTGAATTATGCATGTTCTTATAAGTTTTGAGAATATATTTTCATTACAAAACTGGCATCTTTGCAGATATCGCCGAAAGATTAATTGTTTAAAGAAAAACATTATACCATATCATTTTTTCATTTGAAATAAGATTTATACAACAAAAAGGAAGAGGTATGATAATTCTGCATGTTTTAATATGCTCACAGCTAGTTTCGTTTTAAAGAAATAAGTTTAATGATTTTCGCTCGGTTGGCATTTTTTTAACAATGATACATTTTTAATGCCATGAATACTGTGATTAGAAAGAGATAAAAATCATTTGTAATTTGAAAAAAAAGTTATCGAACATACGATTGTAATAATATTTAACACGTAAAAATCTAGAAAGTGATAAGGGATCATGTTTTATACATTTCTATGCATCAGAGAATCGTGTGAACTCTTATGCTGTATTAAATATAAAGCATCATCAAAGAATACATGTTTGTATGTTGTATATGTTTTGAAGGTTTTCGATAAGATTCTTCACTTCAAATTTAGAAATGATCAATCAAAAAAAATCCACATACATCCTTATCATCTTCCCCTTTTAGATTTCTATTATCAACATTCTATTTATGCATATCTATGATTTTAAGTTATAATCATTTCTCGCAAAGATGTTTATTAAATTTTAGTAATTGACTTTAAAATCAGAAAAATCTTAAATTTATATTAAAAATAAAAGAATTTATCAAATGATTTACGACTTGTGCCGTCCAAATTATCAATAGTAGTCTTAAAATGAATAAGAAAATAATTTCAAGATATAAAAATAATAAAATTAGCAATAAATTTCCCACATGACTCACTTTATTTAGTGGGGTCCTTTTTTATCCTAATACACAATATGTAGAAAGTATAAATCATTTTTAACACTTAATAATACAAGAATTGTGGTTTTTCGCGTAATTAATTTAAAAACTATAAATTATCGATTTTCCAAATAATTTTGATTTAATAAAACGATAATGGCTTACTTATGAAATAAATGTGTTTTCTCATTCAAAGAATAAAAAAATATAAAGATTTGTGGAAATACTCGTCAAGAAAGGGTAACTTCTTTCCTTTTTGAAAAGATGATAAATTTTTATTTATATAATATTGAAACAAATTATTGTGAACTGAGTACTTTAAGCATACATCTTTGTCTTTAAAATATATTTTTTAAATAACTATTATGTGTTTACATAATTTTAATCACCATAAAATTTGCTAATAGTAAAATATCTACATGAAATAAAAAATGACATTCACACAAAATTAAAGCCAGTCATTATAAGACTGATTGCGATAAACAATATATAATACGAGAAAGTTAAACATGTGTATTAAAATCATTAAAATACAAATCATAGGTTCATTAAAAAATTAATAATAGCAGAAAGAAACCATAGAAGACATATTTGTCGTATATTTTACCGTCATATAATCTTATGATCCTTCAAAAAATATTGCACGTGATTTTTTACAACTTGTATCCTAATATATTCATGTAAAAAATAAAAATTAGTTTATTATTCAATAAGTTTTTATTTTTTAAACCCCCTTTGTCGCACAGAAAACTAGATCTTGGTTATCTTATCACACATTAATTTTTGTTTGCATGCAATCGACGGATAATTTATTTTAAATTTCAAAAAATTTTAGAAGCAGATACTTAAAACACATAATTTTTTATTATTATTCTAATTCTTTAACTGAACAAATCTTTTGCGTAGCTTTGTTTTTAACACTTTTTTTTAATGTATAGAAGTTACGTTACTCTAAAATTAACACAACAAGCAGAATACTCAATCCGTTAAAAAAAATATCATCTTTATATGAAGTTTTATAGTTTTCTTCTGCAATTTAAGCAATTATATTAATCTTATTTATATACAAAGCAAAAAAATGCTTAATTTCAGATCAAATTTGACTTCAGGTCTTGTGACATCCCAAGATTGATTGAATATTAAAAAACAAAAACCTCAATGCCTTCTTTAATCATTATACATGCGTTAAATCTTATTGTATCTTACGATTTAATTCATGAATTTAAAATTACAAATATTAATTATCATTTTCGAACAGAAAATAGATATTTTCAAATTGAGTCCACGTCATAATGAATTGATTGGACCATATTGAAAAATTTATTTATAATATTCTACCATTCTCTATTTTGAATATATTAGCAGATTTTTGAGATTAAATAAAATAAAAATTTTATGCATCATGCAAATATATAGCGAAGCGATGATGTAGGTTTATATAAGTTAATAAATATGCCATTTATGCCAACAGAATATTGGGAAAGTATCTGTATTAAGCGATAAAAAATCCATAGAAATGAATTAATTGAATTCATAATTAAAATTATAACATTATTATTATTCATTTGTAATTATGGTTTCCAAGATTTTATATTTTTGTAATTCTGGGTATAAAAAATATTATTTGTCGCTGATGCATATTCTTTTTTATAATTCCATATCTCTATTGATTTTTTAAATAACCAATAATAATGTAAGAATTATCTTAATTTGTCTAAATTCTAATCGAATTTACTTTATTTATTTATGTTTTACTTCTATTACTTTTTAGGAAGTTCGCTTTATATACATAGGAACTATTGCTTAACTGCTGCGTCTCTCTGTGGGACTCCTCCAGCACTTCTTGTCACCCGTAATCACCGTGGATTGGGCCCTTTCTCATAGGCGGCAGTCATTATGTGGAGGGAATGAGATTCTGTCTACTGTTCATCGCTACAAGTTACAAGCTACAACCACACTCTTCACTTACCTATATCCTTGCTGAACGGTGTGGGATCTTTTTCAATACTGAAGGCACAGTTCAACGGCTTACACAGCAACCTCCTTTTTCTCATGGCTTGTCAGTGCTTTATGGTTTATCTTTTATGGTTCACTGGCCACCCCCTTAGGTATTTTTCTTTAGTGTAAATTCGTTTCGGAAATTAGTGGAGTGGGTGGAAATGGAACCCGCGAATCCTGACCTAGGGGTCAGACTTGTAAACCACTCAACCACACCACCCTTAATTTGTCTAAAATAAATATTTAATTTTAAATATTTTGGTGCCATATATGCGTAGTTGGTCAAATGTATCTTTTATTGTGTTCTTAATATCAACTCTAGAGACAGCGCTTCCGATAAATAGATCTTCGGATGGTATAGATGAACTTCAAGAAATAGAAAATTATTTGTTTGGAATTACAGGCGGGTTTGATATCATTAAAAGTTTTGAGAATGCTCCACAAGGTCTCAAAAGAAAGCATGACCCACGAAAAAACAAGCCGTGGGAAAGAAAGAATTATGCACTTCTTTTGATTCAAATATGCCAGTAGAAAATGCCAAAGAAACAGGCTGTGTCGATCAAAAAATAGCAAGAGAAGCCAAGAAAGCGAAATTTTCGACTAGTTCGGATACAAGTATTGAATCTTTCACCCCTTTTGATTGTAAATTGTTGACAAAAGGCGTCCAATTATATGAAACGTCTACCACGCAGCCCCAAACTGAAATTATCACCGATTATAATACATATGTAACCGGATCAGTAGATCAGAAACACATCGATAATTCATTAAATACGGAAAATACAGATGATATAATTAAACCTTCTCGGAGCAAAACTAGGCCTAAAGTTCTTGGAGCCGATACAGCCAAATATCCTTATATTGCATCAGAATCAAAAAAAGTTGTTATGAAAGACCAGGTTAATGGAGAAAGTCAGTTTGAAACACAAGAAACCGATATTGAAGATTTTAAATTGAAACACGAAAACATTATTTCTAGAAAACAGGCAACACCCGACAAATTAGATTTCCAAAATTCTTTGGAAAAAAATGGAATGAATCAAGCCAAAGACACAAAAATGGCAAATGAAAACAATTATATTGAGCTATTTGATGAATTATTGACTGATTGGGAAGTTTACACCCCCCATCATATGATAAACAATCTTGAAATTGAAGATTCGGATTTTACTATGTTTAATCAAATATTAGATTCAACGGATTCCCATTTATTTATAAAAATGAGAACAGAATTAGAACCACATAAAAAAAAATCGGTAGAAGCAGATATACCCCCACATAATTTAGAGGGGGAAAGAAGAACAGGTATGAGCGATCAAGAAGAACACGCCACAATAAACTGTGGAATTTTTAAAAGTGATGAAATAACATTCTTTATACAACATAAAGAAAACGGAGTAGCGGAAAACAACGTTTTGAGCGTCTGTGAATTGAAAAACGCGAGGAATTTTGTATATTTTATTGAGGAAATAAAAATAGGAATAGACATATTAAAGACTTGGAATAACTTTGATTCGGAATTATGGTTGATATTACATGCAAGATATATGTCGATTTTATCAAGAATCAGAAATTTCATTGAAGAACAAGATTCCGTTAAAGAGTTGGATGATATGAATAAATTGATTTATGTGATTGAGCTTTTGAGCGAAGAATTTGTGGCTAAAGGTGACCCACGCGTAACAAATAAAAATAATCCGAACGTGTTGATTTCTCCGGAACTTAAAGAACAAGCCTTTAAAGAGTTAAATGAAATAAAAAAAAACCATAAACTTAGTCAAATACTGCCAGAGTTCATTCAATTCGATAGAGAAGAAATGTCAGAAATGTACTTTGAATCGAAACAAATGGACTTAAAAATAGACTTTAATAATTTTGTGATGTATACGTACTGGATTGCGATAATGCGAATACTAAATAACAAAAAATTAAATTTTAATACGAATATAAAATTAGACCAAAATTCGGAGATATTTTTTAATATTCAATATAAAATAAGAATCTTTATTATTGAATCGACTTGCTTTATTTGGAATAATAAATGGAAAGCAACATATTTAAAAATTATGGCTATAAAACCATCATCTATTAGGGAATTTTTCCAAAAAATACACTGTCATATATCAAACAAAAAGAGAGAATTTCCTTATCAACTAGTTTATATGGCATTAAAAAGATTGATTTTTTATGAATCAAAGCCTATATTACCATCTTTTCTAAGATTTACCACCGAATCATATATGGGTGGATTTATTTGTTCTACTCAAAAGTAAATGCCAACTTTTATGGAACTTTTTGAGAGATTGGAATCAAGTGATTCCAAAGATAAATTTATGTTTAATATTCTTAATTCATGCAATTCTATCACTTTATTTGTTAATATATGTAAATCTTACTTTTTAAAATGCATTCAAAATAACATTTATGTTGATTTGAATGAGACTCTAGAAACCGTAGTAAGTCGAATCGAAATTTTTTTACAAGAAATAAACAAAGAATTTACTCCGCTGTCTAACAAAAGAAACCCTAATATCTCCGATCACAATTTTATCAGTCTCACCAAAGCGCAGCTGGACGAATTTGATATAACAATAAATCTCTGCATTCGAGCGAATATTTGCATGATGTATCAGGACATATCCTCTTTATATCAATAAAAACCAAGTAATTATTTGCTTTTGAAGCCGATGAAAATAAATAAAAAGCTTTTAAAAATTTTTCAGCTATATATAATTTTTTTTATTACATTGAAATATATTTTTTCCGAGTATATATTTTAATTCTTGAATTCGTCAAACAGGTTCGGTATAAAAATAAAATTATGACTTAAAATTCTATTACTGGTGCCTTTTCGTGAAATATAAAAATTTGAGAACTACATCAAATGATAAATACGGTAGATTAGTATTTTGAAAAATTTTGCTGCAATCTTCGAAAAACTACATCTTTTGGATAAAAATTATTTTTCCAACATAGATTTTAAATATTAGAGTTTTTACTTCTTGTTATAGTCGAAATAAAAAAAAAGATATCATAAAAACACTACAAAGAATAGCATAAGATACATGGGATTTTGCGCACTATCCAACTATTATTTTATTTTTAAAAAATAAATTTATATTAAAATACATCTTTTATGTTTAAATTTATTATATATGCCTAAGAAATCTATGTATTTTTAGTTTTTCCTTGAAAAATGGCGAAATATTTCGAAGGGTTTTTTAGCAAATAAATATTGATTTTTAGACCCATAGACAAATTCGACTCTCCAGCTGAAGGATTCGTCTATTTTTGCTTAGAATAATTTAAAAAATTTACAAGAACTTTCAAATTTATAAAGTAAATTAGAAGCAATCACTCTATATTCTATTACAGAAATAAGAAAATATATAATAAATATAAGTTGTGTGGCTTTTAAGGAACCATTTTTCCTTTTCTTTAATAGCTAAAATATATAGATGTGATTATTATAACCATAGGTATATTTATTAAGCTGTTATAAATTTTTATCTATTGGAAAAAATATTCGGTTGATAAATTTTTAATCGAAATCAGGGAACTATTAATATTTCAGTTTTTCTATTCAAAAAACCTTCCACTAATAGCTATATGCCAGATTGCTGGGATCAAATACAGATGCCCTAGTGAGTTAGTAAGGATGGTTAAGAACTTAATAATAGAAAGCATAGTAAAATACAATCAGAATTTTGGTTTTAATGGGCTACACAAGCTGTGAAACATGCTTAACTATAAGGTTTTGCTTCATAGAGGAAGAGAAACAACAGATTTTACCAGAACTTGTTTATTATAGACTTAAGCAAATCTCACTGCAAATGATTTTTCAAGGTTGTTTAGAAACTGATTTAAAAAAAAATATTGATTTCAAGAATGAATTTGTCAGAGAGGGTATGCAATATACACAGATAAATGATAAGGCTATCATGATAATTCGTTAAATTATCATGAAAACCATAGGATCACACATAAATTTGGTTTAGTTGATCCAGATTCAATAGTACATACTCAAATTAATGAGTCATACAACAAAAAGCTAAAGAACATTATAAAAAAGATAAAGGAGCAAAAAAAAAGAACAATTTAAATAATAGTTGGAGGTTATTTGTTTTTTGATCATAATAAAGGCAAAGAATATGAAAATCTACTTGACTTAATTGTAATTCAAGAAAAAAATCTTATTTTTTAATTATAATATTTTATCAATTTTCATTTTTAATTCGAATAATTTTACCCTTATTTTTCGAGATTAATTTTAGCTCAATATATTCCACAACAATTGATTAAATTGGCCTTGCGCATTTGTCTATTGATTTTCTTTTTTTATAAAGGTTTAGAAAGCAATCAGATTATTCTATTCCGTTTCTTTCACATCCTTATTTCGCAAACATGATGGTTTCAAAATATTACTATATAAAAACATACAGCTATGGTATGAAATTATGTAACATTGAAACCAGCAGATCTTATTATTTGTATGCGAAGATTTAGAAAATCTTTAAATACCAATCGCAATCCAGTTAAAAATTTACACGTACAGCAAAAAGCCTTTTTATTTATTATAAAAACCACTGTAAAATATAAAAAAACACAATAATGTTTTTTAAATATGCCATTTGAAGCCTAAAAACTTATTTAATGTCATGAAAAAAACACAAAAATAAGTAAGTAGACTTTTTAACTTGAAAACATTGATTTATATTTAGAGTTTGTATTTAAAAACTGAGGATATGTGTAGTTCACAAAAAATGCTAGAACATATAAAAAAAATACAACTAAATGCATACTATAGAGAATAAAGAATTTGCATACAGATGCTTTTTGTGCAATTATCTTAAATAATTAATAATCTCTATGATAATCAATTTAAGTGGAAAAAAATATTTTCAATGGACATCAAAAAAAATTTGAATATTTTATTTCTATAATAACTAGTGTATGTATTGTGACCACCACAACAAATTTATGTCTCTTAAATTAGTGACAAAAACTAACAAACCTTTATATCGGTATAATAATAATACACTTTACATTTTTAAAATTATTACACTTGATTCATTGAATATTAAACAAAAAAATGATTTTATTACAGTATGTATAGTAGACCATGGAATCAAAATATAAATAAAGTGGAATTTTATTTATACTTTCTAATTCCATATTATGTAAGTCTATGATAATACCAATATTAAAAAAATGAATTTGTGCATTAAATCATAAAATAAAGCATTAATTACTACCAAAGAATAAAGACGATCAGGAATTAGTTAAAGCTACTAAGAAATATCACAGAAATAAATAATCACGTTCTATTGTTGGAAAAAAACCAAATGTTTACGCAAATAGCAAAGCTAAATATCAACTACTATTTTAAGAATAAAAATTATTATTTTAAATTAAAAACCACAAAATTTCATACGCTACAATATCAAAGACTTAAATTTGATCACAGATCTCAAAGATTTAGACATACTGTAATCGTATTTCTCGTTTAAAATTAGAAATAAAATATATTCAACACAAAAATATATCATATAATATTATAACAAATATTTTTTTTTAGGTTTGTTTTTTTATAAATAACATTTTACTTCATTATATAGTGCATTTATATATTTAATTCATATGGGCATTTATATAATACTATATAAAAATATGATTCGACTTCGATGCATTCTCTGATTCTGAATAATAAAATATCTGATTATTGGCGTACTATTAAAACCATATATATACATTACCATTTAAAATTTTTATACAAAATTATCATTCAATATTTTACTTTAATTTTAATATCAATTTTTACAGTATATATAGATATTTATGAAGCAGCTATATTATTGCCAAAAAAACTACATCCAACAGTGCATTTAAACACATTAATTTATTAGACTTATACCCCACATCCCAATTTTCGAATTTAATTTATCCTTTGCTCATAAAATTGAATATCTTTTATTACAAATAATATTTATAGGCACTTTTAATGATAATATTATACATTTAAAACACTATTATATGTTTTAAATTTTAATATTACCTATATATAATCAAAACAGATTATTTTGATAATATGTTTATTCATTTTAATGCAAAATCACAAGCTAAAAATTACAATGTTCAATAAAACTGTCTAAAAAAACATTATACTTAAATAAAACCAGACAATCCAACCGAAAATATTATAAAAGTTCTTTATAAATATGGTTCAAATTTAAAGCCTAAAAAATACAAGAGAACAATTTTAAATAAGCGAAAAAAAATATAATTTGAGTAATTTTACTTTACTTCTTGATTATGGTTTATTTTAAAGATTTTTCAGCCCTTGAACCTCGAATTTAACAGAATAATATATTTTTTTGGATTAAAAGTGAGGTAGGTATAATAAATACCATTTAGATGTGTAAATTGATGAAAATTAAGAATAAATAAACTACTAGATACACATAGAAACTATTTACAGAGTGAGCTTGGTGTTTTAATGCATTAAATACGACCTATAAACACAATATAGTGTTTTATTTTGTAAAATAAGCATAAATATCATAAAGATTCAGTATAAAATGGTTTTTGGCGTCAAAAAAGTCAGTTATATGGTAACAAGGTGATTTCAATTTATCTTGTATGTGTTGATAAGAAATAATTAGAATAGAGATAATATGTTAAAAATTGTATCTACGAAATTACATTTTGAACCATGGCAAAGTAAAGATTCATTTCAAAAATTTTTTTAGCACTAGCGGCTTTTTTATTAAATATTGCTACCATGGTAAAGTTTTTTTCCGAATAATAATGTAAAAGACACACTCTCCTACACGATGAGCGATAAAAACATATAAAGTTTTTTAGTAGACCTAAAAGAATGCCCAATGCAAGAATAATTATAGAAAGCAAAGATTATGTATGTGAGTTTATAAAAACACATCGACAACAGCATAAACTGGATTTTATTATGAATTATTTTTTGAGAAAAGAATCAAAAAATTATTTTATTTTTCTTGAAAAAGTGTACATAAGTAGTCAAAAGTCTCTTATATAGTGGTTTTTTCTAAAGAAATCCAGCCGATTATTTCACATATAAACAATAATTATTTTACTTAGAAATTCACAGTAAAAAAACACCAAATTTTATACATCTTATGATAAAATTGTTTCTACGGTAAATTAATATTTTTAATAGTTGTTTTTTAGGCATATTTACATGAGATTATATCTTATAATTTCTGCATACATTGAAAACATAGAATAAAATTAATATAAGAAATTGGTAAGGATGTATGTATACAATATATTATATGCACAAGTTAACTTATAGTAGACGAAAACCATTCTGATAATATGAGTAAACTAATGAATCTCTTTTTGGTGGCCTAAATCCCAATAAAAAGGGATGGTTACGTGATTTCACAAGAGAAAAACATCGAACGTTCGCAAATTGAATCTCTATCGAAAAAAAGTTAGTACAAGTGACTTTTTATTATGTATATAGCCACTAAAAAATAAATTCGCTGTGGAAGGGAAAAATCGATCATTTCATTGATCATGCATTTTTATTAATTTATGAAAATATAGTTAAAATATTTTATTCTATATTAAGACAAATAATTGATTACCAAAACAATATCTAATATCATCAATGAATAATTATATAGTTTTTATGCCTTGTTGTATTTTTCTACATATCTTCTTATGACTTTGATCAAGAATTATCCTATAACAAGTTTAGGCGAGTCTCGAAGGCAAAATAGTCTATAAAGGATTTAAATTGGTAGATGATTGTGTTTAAGTTGGTATTTTCATGTTTATAAGGAGTTTTTTTCTTCTTATTTCTACTATATAGAAAAGTATCTACATTTTACTTTGGCTAATTTTATTGATTACAAACATTGAAAACTAAGGGTATCTCAGCGATTCAGAAGTTTCCAGGCATAATTGAATAATTATGAGAGAAGATTTAAGAGTTTTTACTGGAATTAATTCTTTTTCCAAAAAAATAGCTTGAGGCACGCTCCTTAATCCGAGTAAATGATCAATATTTTCCCAGATTTTTAAAATAAAAAAAACCACTTAGAGATAAATTGACATACGTTGAATGATTTAATATTTAAAAAAAAAATTTCGCCGATCTTACAATGATTTTTACAACGGAGATTACTTTCTCTATAAAAAATATTACTGTCTCCGGATACAATTAGAATAAAAAGTAATATAAGAGCACGCTTATAATTGTTACTAAATTAGTTTTAAGTTCGAAAATTCCGTTCAATGCACAATGTAAACCGATTTAGTTGATAGAGTTGTTCTATAAATTTTATAAATGTTATTTTTTTATGCTAAAAAGGAAAACATAAAGTCTAATTATTGAAATCACCATTTATTATTGTCAACTTGGATAATTTATTTTAAGATACAAATACATAGCATATAGCAAACTTTAATACAAAGTAACCCTTAAGCGATATCAGAACCAATATAAATTGGAGCAGATCAATTTACTTCACGGATAAAATAAAGCGGGGTAATGATTCTTTTACATAATGAGAATGTAATTTAACAGAAACGTGACATGTATTATTATGCACTTTCTATTTTAGTTTTATTTACGTCAAAGAAAAAATAATATCAGAAATAAAATCAATTTTTTTCTAAGTATCTGTTGCAGAAAAATAACAAGGTGTAAAATTAATTTTTTGAATGAAATTTTGCTATGAATTATAATGATTTTGTGTATTTTTTGTGAATTTTCGTACTTGAACAGATACAATACAAATCATAATATCATCATTTTGAAATCAAAAAAAAATCAAAGCCTACTTTAACCTAACTTATTTCTTGAAATAATATAAGTCGTTTAAGAAAAACACAGGAAACTGCAATTAAAGTTGATATTACAGATTATGTTTTATGATATTTTTAATCTAAGCAGAATATTTATGTATATTATAAATTACATTAAACTTAAAATCCATATCCTCATGGTATAATACACTCCCCGATTATAGTACATTAACAGTTCTAAATATAAATTATATTTGTTATGTATTTATTTAAACATATGACATGAGATTATATGTTTTAATTTATCTGTAGGTTTGTTTTATCTTATTTTTTTTAATCTTTCACCCAAGAAAAACTTTAAATGGTTTTCTAGAGCATGACAATCGCACATATTTATATATAAAATAAAAAATTGGAATTTATTTTGTTTCCCTTTCACATTCTTTACAATCAAGTAAAACTTGTGATACTTTTCTAGAGTAGATAAATCATATATATGTGTATTATATAATATATTTGTATTTATTCGGTTAATTGGATTTTCTTGCTCTTTTCATTAACTTTGGATTTAGCTCTACAGTTTAAGAAATCGAATATATTTGTGCATTAAATTATCAATGTAAATTTATGTGTTGGTTTGTTTTCACTACCATTACAAACACAGAAAAACTTTAGATGGCTCTATAGAGTTTTCTATATTGAACTTTCTTTCAATCACATCTTCTTCAAAACTTTCACCATACACCTTCTCAGTTAATACTGTATGTTTTAAGTGTCTTTTTTAAACATATTGTTTTCATTTGTCTCCGCTTCAGATAGCAGATTAGACTCCTTATCATTGGATTTAAGAAACCTTATGATCGAGCAAGCCCACGCTATGATTTATCTTTATTCTAAATCGAAAACAATAAGTTGTATTATCACGATTGTAATTAAAATAATAACCTGCAATAGACACAGATTTCAATATATTTATTTGAGAATGGCACAACGAATTCTCGGTTAAATATAAACAAAATTTATAGTGCAATGATTTCGGTCAGATTAATCTTTTGGGAGATAATTGTTTCATAATCTTAAATTATACACCTTAAGCTAGATTTTTTTTCATTCCCCTGTATTAATACTTATTAATTTTGATTGCCCTTGTTTTTATAAATGCTGTATGCTTCGTAACATATGTTTTTATTCTAAAACTATATAACGAGAAATATATTAAAGAAATCGATGTTGTAAATTAAATTTTAATTCAAACTACGTCCTAAGTAAATTCTCGAAAAATAGCCACAAAAAATATGAGAAGTTCTCTAAAGGTATGTATAGATGTGCTCGTGGGAAGCCAGTCAAATATACTTGAAGAAAAAATCTAAAATTACAATAAAAAAAATAAAATTAACGATAAAAGAGATATACTTTGGTTATTAGTAATTAGATTGACATACGCTTAGCAATAAATATTCCATCATAATATGTATTTTTTTATGTTGCTTTTATTTTATTATTTTCGCATTAGACTGAATATAAACCAAATTTTCAATGGACATTAAAAATTTTGCATACTTAAACTAAGAATGATAATATTGCAATCTAAATAATGCTAGAATGAAATTTTTTTTATCCAATTCATGAGTGGACATATTTTCTTAAATATGAGTTTAATAAAGCTTAGTACTCGTGATTTTCCTTAAATTACCGACAACTATATATCAAAAACTATAAAAATATCGATTTCGTTCATATTCGTATTTGGTAAGATCTTGATTTCAGGTTTATCACATAAAATTAACATTAATATAATTTAAAGTGCTATTTATTGCTTAATATAATTTTATTGTGGTGTCGAAATTATTCCATATGTTATAACATGGGACGGTGTGGTGACACGATATCATAGAAGGTACCTGAAGGAACTAGATGTCACGAACCAGGTTGAGGCATATATTCAAACCTTGGGATTGAGAAAAACCCTTGAATTAATAGGTCTCGAAAGAAGGAGGGGTATTGAAGAAGACTATGGAGAGGAGAAGATAGCCGAAAGTATAAATACGCTGTGTGTACAGAGAATCAAGCAAGCTGTGCCTGAGAACGAAAACTAAAATTACGACTATAAATATAGCCCTTAAATAAAAAATACTATTGTGATGTCGATATTATTGAGTTAATGACGTAAAACATATTGATAGAAATTTATTAGGCCGAAGAGTCGTGTGTATTATAACACACATTATTATACTAAAACACCCTTCACATTTTTACTTGAAATCGGTATTAAGGGATCGCTTGTTATTTTTTCATTAATTAGCCTCCAAATATATGCTGTTACTAAAAAAACCTTTTTAAGTCGGAGCTTACAATAATTAATCTACATGATTTTTTAATATAATAGATTCCCCTTAGTTATATTTGAGCACATATACAGTTATCTATTGAAATCTCAATAATGACTTTTTTTCGAATTGCCAAAATTCAATTTTAACTTTAAACTAATTTCAATCATTAAACTAATAGGCCTTAAGAATAAGATACGCAACGAAAAAGATTTATTAGAAGGTGGAACAGACAAGATTTTGGATATTATTCTCCAGCGGGAAATCAATCCCGCATGCTTGAAGAGAAATTAAAAATCACAATGCCAAAATTAACCATACACACAAAAATATAATTTTATATTGAGAACATGATAAGTCAATATTAAGGTTTTAGAAATGTACAATGAAACAGAAGCATCGCATAAAAATAGGATTTAGGAATACACTTGAACTAGTAAGTGTGGAAAGAAGAAAGTTCACTGACTAAGAATGTTAAAATGATGAGCAGAAAATTAACAGCCAGCTATGTTCCTAAACACATTTTGAAGTTTTTTTTTAACAATATTAAATAGCTAAAAGTCGGATTGACCCATAAATAAATAAAATTGCAACATAATGCTAAAAATATACGTTTCTAGGGGTCGAAGTCGGGCTAAATTGATGTATCATAGACGCTACATAAAATATCAAATCATTCGATAATAGAAGATAAGGATTACATTTGATAAATCTATAAAGACCCCATAAATTTTTTTTCTTAAGCAAAAACAAATACCTGTTTTAAATCACTAAAATATATTCAAAATATTTTCAGTCAATTGAAAATTTTCATGCCATTTTCAAAAATTGGAGGATATAATTATAATATACCTTCTGTTGTATTAAATACTATAAATTGTAGAGCGTCTAATGGAGACAGAATATTTCACAAAAAATAAGCTTTATCTTGAGGTTGCATAGATTTGAACTACACTTTAAGCAATTAATTGATACTTTTATATAAAAGTGATAAATGCTTATTATTATATAAATAATGTATCTGAAAATCAACAATATGAACATAAAGGGCGTGTTGTTCCATTTTAAAAACAAAACGTTATAATTAAATCTAAATTTTCTTAAATTATTAGAAGATGAATAATTCAAACATGGAGTTCATGTGGTCATTTAAATATGTCCCCCATGAAATATACAATATCCCCAGAAAATGCACGAACTATAGATAAATCACTGGGTGTATTCATAGATTCGATGATAACGATTCAATTGAACCAAGCCAATGTTATATTACAGACAGTACAAGATGACAAGTCGTTAATTCTGAATCTTACCCTAGCTCCCGATTATTTTTTGAAGATAGAACAAGATGAAGAATCACCTTCTCTGCCTTTTATTTTTTCAATATCTCGTATTAAATTCTTTAGACCACAAATGATTGAGCTTGAATTAGAAATATCGCAATATATGTGTAAATTCTTTTGGGTTTTTAAAGGCCACAAATATAGTACATCGTTGTTTATTTCAGAATCTTCACTTTACAAAATTGAATTCATTGCAAATCAAAATGTCAAACTCGATTATTATTTATTTTTCGATATTCTTAAACATTTCAATTGTAAAAGTTTGGATTTAATCGTTGGACTAACAGACATTACAGTTTTCAGCAAGGATAAAAAATCTGAGACGTGTACTAAAATCCCACAAATAAATTATGGGAATAATGATGGTAATTTTCTTGGATTTGCCATAGAAGTACCCTGTATTAATTTAAAAAGAATTTTTATGCTACACGATCTCGCATCCTCATGTGTTCTTTTATATGACAATCCGGATTCGCCTATAAACGTTGTTCTAGAATGTGCGGATTTTTGTATCTCATTCTTTTCTGCAACATATACACAGTAAATACAATTTACAAATAAATACTCCATGATATTCAAAAGGAAATATAAATATTGAGGAATCTTACTTTTCCCAAACAGAAAAATTTATTACTTTAAACAGATTAAGCAGTTTATTTTACTGTAAAATAAATATAAATAACAAATTTTATGGTTAATTTGATTTTTAGCCATTTAAATTTGTTCTATCAAAACCATGCTTGATATGGAGAACAAAATAGTAAAAAAATTCTTTCAGCCTCATAATTTTTACGATCTTTACGAAATATAAATTCTTCTTTTTAGACTTAATAGTTAAAGTTTTTTCAAATAATACTGAAAATAAACAAAAAAAAATTATAATGGTTTTTAAAACAAAATCAAAACCCGTGCCAATATTATTTATTCAGAACTCAATAAAAGTTTTAAAATGATCACATTTTAGAACAAAATTAAAACCCGTACCAATATTATTTATTTAGATTGCAAGAAAAGTTTTGAAATGATTACATTCTAGAACAAAATTTAAGAGCGAGCCATATTATTGCTTTTAACCACAAGAAAAGTTTTGAAATGATCACATTTTAGAACAAAATTAAAACCCGTGCCAATATTATTTATTTAGATTGCAAGAAAATTTTTGAAATGATTACATTCTAGAACAAAATTTAAGAGCGAGCCATATTATTGCTTTTGACCTCAAGAAAAGTTTTGAAATGATCACATTTTAGAACAAAATTCAAGAGTGAGCCATATTATTGCTTTTGACCTCAAGAAAAGTTTTGAAATGATCACATTTTAGAACAAAATTAAAACCCGTGCCAATATTATTTATTTAGATTGCAAGAAAAGTTTTGAAATGATTACATTTTAGAAAAAAATTTAAGAGCGAGCTAACCCTTTTTGACCACAAGGGTGGGTTTGAGATGGGCCTTTTAAAAAATTAATATTCCTCATGGGAAAACCATTTCTGTGTTTTTACTCGCAATATTTTGTGAATTTTTAAATCATATGATTTTCAATAAGGTTATTTGCTAATATAAAACTTTGGTTTTTATTTTTTTAGCAGAAAAGTATAGGAAAATTTTGTCTTTATGTGCAAATTTCTATAAAAAACCTAAATGGGATTTGTTGAAGCACATAGGAAGATAATAATTTTTTCGATTTAAGACAAAAATTACAATGTTTTTCTAGCATTAAAGTCAAATTAAAATATTAAAGAATATTATAATCTTTCTAGGATATATTCAAAAATATTAGAACTAAAATGTCAATATTTTTATATAATAAAATACTATTATTTCGTTTATATGAAATGGTAATGAAAATTAATATCAGTTTTTTAAATTATCGCATCATAAACCACAAATAAACGACATAATAAATTTTCAATCGTAATTTTATTTATAAAATAGATATTATAAATGTTTATGACCGTGTTTTACACAGTATCATAAAAGGCTGCTAATGGAAGAAAAAGTCTCGAAAAGATAGAGGATATATACAAACCTTGGCATTGAGAAATACAGATGAAGCAATTGGTCTTGAAAACAGGAATATTATTATAGAACCCATAGGAGAGGAGAAGATAGCAGAAGTATAAATACACTGTGCGCACAGGAAATCAAGCAATTTACTCTCGAGAACAAAATAAAATCAGAAGAATAAATTTAGCCAATAAGAAAATTTTTTTGGTTTTTTAAAGCTTTTAATAAATTTTCACACAATAATTATATTTTATTCCATATAAAGAAGCATATTTTGATATATATAAAAATCAATTTTAAATTATTTAAAATATACTTAGACATTTATTTGTATCTATTTTTCAATATTATAGTTTATGTGTTATAATCAAGGCTTAAATTGTATTTTCTACCTAGAAATTTATAAGTTTTTCATGTATACACAACATGCTGCAGAAAGACAAAGTATAATCAACTTCAGACAATTAAGCCCCACATCATAAAAAAATTCAAAAATGTTAACGATAATAAAGCTAAAGAATCTAAAAAAAATAGAATAAAAGAATTTTTTTAGGTTTATTTTGTCAAAAATCGAATTTAAATTTCACAAAATGAATTAAGGGGATATTATACATTTATGTGAATAATTAAAGATGAAATAAACACTTTTTATTTGTAAATTCTCATTAACAATCAGATTTATGCAGATTTATTCTTTGAAATAAAATTTTTATCAAACACTGCATAAGCACATATTCATTTTTCAGAAATTTCAAGATATACATAACTAAAATAAAACAAAAAACTTAAATATATTATAAATAGTAAGCACAATGTTGTATAAATATAAGAAAATGTTCAAAATAATATACAAAAAATAATCTGTCATTTGTTCAGTTAATATTTATACTAACATCCGTATGTTTCAAAATCCCAAAAAATTATTGCTGATATAAAGTAGTGGAACTCATGGTAATAAATTGAATCCTTCTTATAAAGTTGCGCTCAAAAATTAAAAAAAAAGAAAAGACAATTTCATTTTCTTTAGAATCTTTAAATGTTGTTATTTACCCCTTGATTTAATTCATAATATACTTACCCAGAACAAGTAAAAAATTGCTAAATAAAACCAGTTTGAACACATAAAAAGTAATTTACATACACATATAATTGAAAAAATGGGATTAGCTAGATGATTTAATTCAGTTTGCTTATTCAAAATAAAATCAGCATTATCTTAACATTTTTTTATATAAATCAATTAAGTTTTTCTTTTTTTCAATTTATATTTCCATAAAAATTTAAAATAAAAAATTTATAAAATCGGCAGCATGAATCCGAAGTATTTAATCACGAATATTTTTAGTTCATAAAAATCACAGAAATTTATTACGGTATACAAAGTATGTATGATAGTAAATTATAAATACATAAGTTATTTTAATTATGTCTTCAATGTATTATTGATGCCTTATTTATTTTTTCGATTTATCATCATATTGAGGCTATAGTTTAGTTTTTTTATATGCAGGATACAGATAAAAACGTCAAAATTCTTAGTAATTTAGCTTAAAAAGTGATTTAATGATTTTATTTGCCGTCTAGTATGATTATATGCATATAAATACTAGGATTTCTGAAAAATATTTATTTTTTTGTAATACTCAGTGGATTCAATAATTATTTGTATACATTTTCATTTTTTTAATTAAACTCTTGAAATTACATATTTATTGGACTTTTTTTAAATAATCAGTGTCATATATTAAATTTTTTATTATTCGTTTGGGCTTTCTCATTAATTATTTTTAAAACTACAACTGTTTCTAATTTATATTAATTTGCGACATTTTGTATTGTTAAGTATATTTTTAATAAGATTAACAAGTAATAAATAAAAAATTTTAATATATATTTATCATTACTTTTGTCATCACCAAAATTTCCAACTTTTGTACATCTTAGATGTAATATTCCCTTATATATAAAGTCTTTAAGCTCATATATAGGCATATTGAATATTTTATAAGGTTTTTGGGGATTTTCTTCTGACGTTAAGAATAGTTAAGAGTAGGATCTGATGTAATAAGCCAATACTATATAAGAAAAATCGAATTAAAAATTGTAAAGAACATTTAGTATGCATATGATACAAATATTCACATAATTAAGATATATTTGCATAATATATTTCTATATAAAATATGTGTAGAATTACATATGGGCGAAAAGTATCGAGTCCGAAATTTGCATATCTTCTGCGTAAAAAGCATTATTGATCCTTATAATTAGAATCGATTATAAAAATTACTTCACACATGTCATTGCAATTTTTTTTTTCAATCCAATTAGCCCACGTCGATAAATTTTCGTTGTGAATAAAACTATATGATATATAAATCACCCATTATATATCTTAAATACAATGTCTTTTTATTCATCTCGATAAAGACTACAGGTTTTCAGAAAAGTTCGAGTAATGTATACAGAATGTATTATTTACAATAATTTAGCTAGAATCTTGTATTTTGGGCAGAATGAACAGGAAATTTAAATACCTTTTAATTTCAAATTATAAAACTTAGATTTATATATTCAGCATATTAATGTTTCAATTAATTGCATTATATTTATTAAGAGAATTCTTGAAAGTGTTGATTACAATGAATGTAAACTTATTTTATAAAAAAATGTGTGTTTTTTAATCTTGTATTTAATTTATTTTATATCCTATGTTTTGAAACTCTGGAAATGATTGCATAAATATGATATATAAAATATGTGTTATGTTTTTATCTTCAAAAACCATGACATCTAAATAATTTAGTGTAATTTATGTATCTGTGAAGCACTGTAAGGGGATTATTATCATGAACGTATTTTAGCACATGAAATGTCCCCTATTTTTGTCATTGAATGGTAGCATGCTCACTGTAAAAAAAAAGATACAAGATATATTCAACTATATTGAATTTTTATATAACATGATTGCTATTGATTAGATGCTGAAAATATATTAATTCGGTAGAAAAATCCATTTTATAATTTATAGCGAAACTACTTTATTTAAATAAAAATTCAGATTGTATACTTTTTTGTCGAAAAAAACAATATCGTAGTTTACAATTATATTGGCACAAAAAGAAGCGTTTTGTCAAAATTAATCAATTCCTGCAATGTTAAAATACATTAAAATACCTATAATTATAGTTCATCAAATAATTCAAATTGACCTATAGACTATTATTAGATTTATTAGTAGAGCTTTGTGCTCTTACTAACAATTGTCATATGAGATTTTATAAAAATAAAGTTCAACGCGAGTAAACTGTAATTAACAAGATTGAAAAGAATAAGAATTTGATGCTAAATTAAGAGTTAAATTATAAAAGCTGATTCTGAAAAACTATAAATATGATAAAGAACGAAAAAAAAGCATATTAAAAAATTTTAAGCCTATTAGAATATAAGAGCTTATTATTGAAAAATTACATTTCGGTATGATTTATATATCGATATAAAGCTTTTTTTAGGCTTAAAAATCATCCAAAATTTTTCCATTTTTTTTTGAGGGTATCGAGTGTTAAATGCTGTGTATATAATAATTATTGTAAATTTGGGTAATATAAAGCTTTATGACTGTATAATATATTTAAAGTATCTTAAATACATTGATAATATTTGGATTAATAGAAAATATACATGCTTTATATCCCCTTTCGGTTTATTATAATATGTATTTAATCTGCCTATATTTTGATACGGTCAGAACTATAATCCTCAAAAAAATTCAGTACAAAAAAGATATTGTAAAGATGATGTTAAAATGTATATATTAAAACCTTTACAAGAGAAATCTAAATAGCAGGAATCAAAACTATATACAAACATATTTTATTTTTAAGAATCGTAGTTGTCCAATCTTATGTAATTTTTTTTAAAGTTTAATAAGAAAATATTTTTGATTTTTAAGTTATAGATTCCAAAATGTAACCTGGTCCTATCTGACGTTACCCCTACCCATGGGATATCTTTTATTTTATATCAAGCGTGATTTTGTGTATTTAAAGTTATTAATGCAGCGTCTTTATATTTCTAATGACTCACAATTATTGCCCGATATAAGAATTGTTCTGGCCAATAATTTAAAACTATTATCCATGGTAAAGAAAAAAATGTTGCATTCATTTATTTAGACAAAAAATCATCAGGGTTTTTCTGATGAAAAAAATACAGCATGTATTTACATGTCTGTTTTAGATGAGGTTTGTAAAATATATTTTCTCTGTAATATAGAATTTTTTAACATTAAGAAATGGAAGGTTAAATTTAATTTGTTTTATAATTTAGTCATTTTGAATTGATAAGTTTTCAGTGTATAAACAAGTTTTTTTCATAAATTTTCGCTTTAAAAATGAAATTTATTGATTTTTTCCGGATTTATGAAATTAAAATATGATCACATCATATATTTGAAAATTGTATGACCATAAAGGTGTAAAATTTGTGTTATTGCATACTTTGTATTAAAAATACACTATGTATTGATTTGTTCAACATCTTATTGAAATTTCATCAGTTTTATAAAGATGGATAGGTCATATTTCAAATCCGCAATCAATTATTATTGCTATTTTAGAATAAATGTGGTTTAAGTATCTTTTTAAAAAGGTATAAGGAACTACTAAAACATAAAAATTGAGAGTTTTCCTGAAAATATTTGACAAAACTCAAATCATAAAAGTAAAATGCCAATTTTTCGATGATTTACCGCATTTTAAATAATACCAAGTCAGCCAATCAATAAAATAGTCATTTTGATTGATTGTTATAAATATAAATTTCCTATATCCCATCAAAATATGATTTTTATTTTCGCCATAGTGATCAAATCAACTAAAAAGTATGCAGAATCACTTGATAACCCCAATAAACAGATTACACACAAAGATAATTATACTTATAAAAGTCGAAATTATAATGGAGGATCCTCGTTGCAAGCTGGGTATGATTCAAATTTAACTCGTCAATTTAGCCAACATTACATTCCTTATTTATCATCTTTAACTCAATACCCCAATATTTGGGGACCGATTATTAATGATAACCATAAGCAAAGCGTAGTAGATGATGGAAGACTTGTAGTCGCAGATGTAGCAGATGATGAAAGTCCAGTAGTTGCAGATCTAGCATATGATAAAAGACTTGTAGTTGCAGATCTAGCAGATGATGAAAGTCCAGTAGTTGCAGATCTAGCAGATGATAAAAGACTTGTAGTTGCAGATGATGAAAGTCCAGTAGTTCCAGATTTAGCAGATGATAAAAGACTTGTAGTTGCAGATGATGAAAGTCCAGTAGTTGCAGATCTAGCAGATGATAAAAGACTTGTAGTTGCAGATGAAGCGCAATGGTCGAATCCTAGTAATAGAACAAGTCCCATGAGTGTAGATGGAAATACGCCATCTATTGAAAGATTTAAGCCAAGAAAATATCCCGACTCTAATTTTCCATCACCACAATCATCGGATTTTCCTCAAGATAAAAGAAAATTCAATCGATTCTGCAGTCAAATTACGAGTTTAGGCGCTAATAATCAACTTAATCCAATAAATATATACATCCTATCCAATCCACAAATTAGCTTTTTATTTATAAAGGATTTTACAAAGACGATTAATTCGCTATTTCCATCTAATATGGAACACAATCACAATGAAGACCCTTATCTTACATTAAGTTCAATCTTTTTTGGTAGAAAATACCTTAAATGTAGTAATGACCAGCCATTTCTATTGAAATTTGAGTTTTTATATCCTGAAAAAATAAATATAGTTGGTGAAAAGTATAATATTATCATAAATCAAGAAAAATACGAAAAAAACATTTTATATCTATTAAAAAAGAAAATATATCTAAGAAGTAATATCGACAAAACAAAATCTGAATATCTAAAATTTTTGTTTCAAATATTACGAAAGACTTATTTTCCGAATGGTGACCAATATCTAAAAGGAACAGTTACCATATGTGATCTAATAAACAACAAAAGCAATAATAAAAAAATGATGTGCGATACCCTCATGTTATTACCTTTTTTATCTATGATTTACGATGTTTATGACACAAAAAACAGTTATACAGATTTGAATTCATGGATGTTAAAGAATCCTAATTCAAGAATCAGAGAAAATCATCAATTAAAATATGAAGATATTGAAATCCTTGATCAATTTTACGAAAAATTTTCTTTCTGTATTTACAGGGATAAAAAAACCCAAAAAAACGTGGCAATACACGAAAATGCAATCATAGAAAAAAATTTTACATGGGGTAATCATGTAATTATTTTTCCAAATTGTCGAATTGCAAATGATGTTGAAATTGGCGATGAAACAATCGTTATGAGTGATACCAGCATTTCAGAAAACTGCACAATAGGGAAAAACTGCATTATAAATTACAACATTAATATCTCAAATCACGTGAAAATAATGGATAAAACCGTTATTAACAATAATTCCATTATTGGAGAAAATTTATCTGGTGTATTGAACGAATATTTGAACGATGATGTAGTTAGGCGAAGATTATCGGACAATGCTTGCAATATTTTAAAGAATAATCAGTGTAAAATATTTATTGGCAATTGTGTTCATGTTTATTCCAATGCAATAGTGTCAAATTATGCTGTATGGCATGACAACACTTCGATTAGATAAAATCGAAATCATAAAAATTAGCTCTAAAATTTTGTTTTACATTTCTCAGATCATTATATTAATAAATTTTACCACTGATTACTTTAAAAAATAAAATCTTAAAAATTTTAGGTTGTCTTTATTTTTTGTCAATTAAAAATCACAAGATAAAGCGATATTTATTTTTCTGAAAATTATATAATGAAAGAAGCTAGGTGATTCAGAAAAATTAGAAAATCATATTTATCATCGTAACTAATAATATGCTTTATTTTTTTTTTATCGAGTAAGTATTCTTTTTAATAAATGATAAAATAAATAAAAAAGGATATGAATTGCGAAACACTTAGAGTTTATAAAATTGACAATCTCTATCTATGGGTTTTCATATATTTTGCGTCGTTCTAGGAATTATTTTAGAGTTTTCTATCTCACATTCGAGATAGAAAAGGATAGGCTTTTTACTGTACCCGAATCTACGATGAACAATAAATTTTAGTGGACATCTCAAGTGTATAATATCTATATTTATATGTAAAACATATTTTATTGAAAATAACATGAAAAAATAAGCAAAAAAGCATGCAAATATTTTTCATTTAAGTAAAAACGCCTTTTCGCATGGTGACATGCCAAATTAAAATTGATATGTTATAGGTAAAGCAATCACACATATTGAACAATTAAGAACCAGTAAACTTTGTATTTTATACTATCATATAACTTCATAATCTGTTATTAAACTTTTAAAAGAATCACAAAGAAAATGTGTTTTTTTTATTCCATAGTGATACAGTCTTTGATATAAAAATATTCTATGAATTGTATTATACATTTTAATATTCTTTTTGATAAATTTGATAGACAAAAAGCAATAAAATAATTGACTATTGGCAATTTCATGTGAATGAATTATGACAAAACAATCGTAAAAATTTTGTCCTGCGTTTTTGTGTTCATATGGAAAATTAAAATTCATGAAAACATAATCAAAGACAAGAATTTATTTTTACCATATATGAAATTGTGTATACGAAGAAAATATGCAATAAAAAAATACGATCTATTTTATAAAACCTTAACAAAGAATCGAAACCGTGTTTGCATAAAATTATAGAAAATTATAAATCGATCAAGATTTTTCTGATTAAAATTGCATCAAGGCATTTAGAATTTTGGGTGTAATATACGTACATAAAGGATCATAATTTAAACAAAAAACAATCTTTCTATTTTAAATTTTGAAGTGAATTTTTCTCGAAAATGAAATAAAAGATGTATAAAATAGAAAAACTAGAATAAAATAGCAACAAATTTGTAAATATACTAGTTACTCACGTAAAAATAGTAAGCTGCAATAAAACGGAAGATAGCTAGATGAGAAACACACCAGCTCATTTGATTATCTGATAATTTAAAAACTTCTAAATATGTACCTATTCGGTATATTCATACTTATAAAATAACCTGATTTAATTTTAAACGTTCTGCGTTTGCCGAAAATTGACTGTATTAAAATGATAGTGTATTACAACGACACGTGGAATAAAAACTGGTCTTTACAAAAAGAACTAGATGAAATAAAATTCCAGCACCCAAAGCACAAAAAATATTTCTAAAGATTTTTTTATGAAACTTTGTAAAAATAAAAAGCGATGAAATTTACACGACAAAAATTGAAAGAAAAAAATAGGAAAAAAGCTGATCAATTTATCATAAAAAAATAATATGTAGTAATTATTCAGGGGATGAACAACTTTAAAGGTTTTAGAAAGTGCCTTTTTACAAAAAAACAAAGTAAATCTGAAATATTTTGTAAGAAAAGTACCAATACGAACCACTGTAAAGTATGCGTGAAGGTTCCAAAATCACAAATAGAACTTAATTTACTTACGGAATAACACAGAAAAAAATAATAATGTTCGAATTTAATTAATAAAGTGGAAGAAGAAAGATACTATAAATCAACACGCATTACGATATCTATTGTATATAAAATATCAAGTAATCTAATAAAAAATTTATAAGATGTGGAAGAAGGATCTGATCAAAAAACCAAAAAAATAGGATGTATCTTTAGTTCAATTGTAATATTGAAAAAAAGCAGATCGAACATTATAATAATTAAAGCAAATGGAATTCAGAGCATTTAATTCCAATCGCAAATATTAAAAAAACAAAGTTTCAGATAAAATTTAAAAACCGACTTTACTTTATGCAGAGAAGATATTTGAATATTTTTTTATTGTAAAATTCCATAAATTCAAATTGTCCGCCTAGTTTTTTAGTTGTTGGCTTAGATTGAATTGATTTTTATTTATGGGTGATGTTTTTTTATCAATTTTGTCAATTTAAACGTGGTCAGCCCATCGGGAATATTACACAACTCATTGATACATCTTTTAACACCTTCCCCTGATCTATCTTCATCAACTGCTCTTCTTCTCTCAAATAAGATGAGTTTAAGTGTCTTGCGAAGTGTGTGAGCTTGCATGTATGCTTCTTCTTCGTCTGGTATTTTTAACTCCTCAACATATTTTTATGAAATTTTGTAACCTAACCAACCCAAGTCATTACATATGGCATTATTTATCATATCGAATATATAATAATTCATGGAAAAAAATTATTTAAACTAACTTTTTTAAGTTTTATACCCTTATAACGGCTATATGGTATGATCAAATTGATTGGCTTTAAGAAGGGACATCATACTTCATTCTAAAAGATTAACATATAAATTAAGGTACATTTAGATGTAAATCAGCATTATGATAATGACGAATTGACCACAAAAGTGGATGCGGAAATACAGCAATTAGAAGTATTAAGTCGAAACCTCTTAGCAGAAAATAAACGACGTATTGTACAACAGTCAAAAAATATCAAGTAAGAAGGCTATATAAATTGGCAAAAAAATAAGAATACAGCAAAAGACGAGTACCAATAAATTATTGTTTAGTAAGTATACGAATCAATATGTAAGATCATCTATGGTGATGCTAAAAGAAAAAGGTTAGTTTGGGTGTATAAATATACAAGCGCGGAACTAGTAAATATAAATAGCGGCGGTATTACGAAAATTATAATATTTTTTGATCTGATATGCGAGTACTACAGTGTTTAAGCTCATTTCGTTCTAATTTTTCTATGTAAATGGATTCATTTTACAGATATTAAAGGATAAATTTCTTACAGTAGACGGGTCTTTATACATTATTCCTGATGAAAGACCTCTTGGTAATCATTGAAGAGCTAAATATGACCCTAAAGATTCTAAATTCTATCGAAGCAGGCCAGGGTAAAAAAAATAAGTTTCTCCATACCTGTAATTAGAAATGAACAAATTAAAATAGGAAAAAATAAGTTCTGAAATAGTAGATATATAATTCCTATAGGATGCAAATCAAAAAAAGATTTGCAGTTTTTCTAAGAAGACATAATTTTTGCAATGTAGGCATAAACGTTTAAAAAACTTGTTATTTAATGATTTTAGGGATTTCTATCATTACCAAACACATCAGCACGACAAAAAATCCACACAAAAAATTATATGAGCCCCCAATTTCCCCTTTAAATGGCTAAATAAGGTTTTGAAACGAAAATAGATAGACTTTTCATAATACATGATTCTATAATTGAAATTTTAGCTGTCACAATTGTTTAATTTCATTCTGAAAAAATAGAAAAATTATATTCTATCGGTTAAAATTGTACCAGAAGTATTAAATGGCGCATTTGTAACTTAAAAGAATATTTTTTAGTGATTAATAATATATTGACCGTTTGATAAAAGAATATTACAAATAAGAGCAACAAATACAAAATATGCTAGGATGAAACTACGCAACCTTCCTTAAAGATTGACTATTGATCATAGTATAATTTTTAGAAGCTATACAGCGAATTTTTAAATAAGCAAAACAAAATTTTATGAATGCATCCGAAACTTTCTCAAAATTTGCAGCTTATAGATAATAAGCATAACTTTAAAGTCACATTAGATAGTAATTATGCAAAATATGCAATAATAACTGCGATACTTAGCTTTAAGCGTGATATAAATATGTTTTAAGGTTTTAAATCAAATTCCTAAGATGTGGAGAGGTCATAAATTTATATTTTACTTGAAAAATGATTGTAAAAAGATGTATGTTTAAAATCACATGCTGAAAAAAACAGCAAGATTTATACACTTTATGCTCTATAAGAAAAGTCAATGGTCTCCTATAAAATAAAATTCGGGTTACTCGAGTCAAGAAACTTAGAAAAAGACCAGGAGAAAATGTATAATCAAGAATTAAAGATTTTACACAAAGATCAAACGTCTGATAATATAATTTGGTAAGTTTTCGAACGAAAAACATATTCACGATAATGGAAATAGAATTTGTAATTTCAATGCGCAGCACATATTAATATCCAAAGCAAAATATTATTGACATTCCAGGAAATAAACACACCTTGATCAATATTAGCAGAAAAAACAGTAACATACATCATAAAAACGGATAGTGTGGTCGCAAAACATCATAGTGCGATCTTAAAAAATTATGGAACACTAGTTGTATCAAAAGCGTACGCATGAACAAGAGAATAGAAGAATCACTCGTATCGGAAGGTCAAAGATATAAATATGCATAAGAAAGATGGGAACGATGATGTGGTAGCAAAAAAATGTTTCGCATTTTTTATTTAGAGCAATCTAAACTTTTGCTTTTACAAAACAAAATATGGGAAAACACAAATAACTTACGGATTGCATAATATAGCATTTAAAAGATTAAATTTTGGCTTTTCATTATTATAAAGATTTTTAAATACACTTTTTGGTCTATTTTACTTTTTGAAAACCCCTAGTCAGATATTACTATACCAAGAAATGCAATTTTGATTGTCGAAATTATGATCAAAAATGATACATCGTCTCCTCTTTATCGCAAATCGTGTTCAGGGTCTACATATCACAGTTCATGGTTAATTAAAGCCTTTATACATGAAGTTGAGGGTTTTAAGCAGGATAAAATATATTTGCACCTTTTTTATATATTAGATAGTTCATTTTTAGAATATATATCTTCCATTTATTTCGAAAATATTTGAATTATATGAGTAAAGCGCTTAAACAAAATAAATATTTTGATCCTTTTAGAATACACATGTATTAATTTTCATACATTCTTCTCGACCAATATTTCATAGATAAAATTCACAGAAAAAAAGACTGGTATTGTTGTGGTAAGGCCATCGCTATAGATAATCCCGGATTAGCGACCCGTGATTTCTTTGCTGATAATTTTTAATGATGCATAGAATGGTGGTTAATTTTTCAACTTATAATACCTATATGAAGTTCAATGTTTTAATTTATATCTAAGGAGCAAAAAAATAATTAAAATGATTTCCTAGGACTCTTAGCGTATTATTTAGGGACTATCTATGGGCTACGCTGATTATTCTTTGATTTCTCGAATCTTTTACCGTAAAGTTAAATTGTAAATATTCGAAGGATGGATGCGTGAGGGTTTGAAAAGCCATAAAATATAAAATTTCTGAATGTGGATTGTAATGTATTCATGTGCAATTTACTTACCCTATTTATTCAATAGAAAATAAGTCATAATTTACATTATTAAGTAGCATAAAATATCATTATGAATATATTATAGTATATTTTTTGTATAAATTTAAAAACGATTCGTTTCACAAACATCATTGAAGAACTAAATACATAAAGCATTTATAAATACCATCAATAAATAAACATAAAAAAGGAATATTAAATCTTTTATAATATCCCGAAATTATGCCTTATAATTCAAATTTTCTGCAAATACCTTTTGTTTATTTTATTGCAAATTTATTTGAAGTTTTTGAATTTAAGTTGGTTGACAGGTTATATGAAACTGCTTTATTCTAGATATTTCGTAATTATACTCTAAACTTTTCTTTTAACCCCTTTAAAAACCTTAAAAAATTTGTTATGGATATATCAATTTGATTATGTTTTAGTCACAAAAGGATATACAAGATGCTTTAAGAGATATTAGCAAAGACATTGTAAAATCTTGATGTGTTTGTTGAAACAAATTACCAATTAATTTTAAACACTTCATTTTAAGTTGTTTAAATATCTTATTGTTTAATTAATGTATTTTCTATTTCATAGAAGCAAATAAAACACAAAAAAAAATTTCTTAAATAATATTAGAATTTATCAGCATAAAAATTGGACCCATTTCTCACTGCATATATATAAAACTTCTTGGTATGATTCGAAAAATAAGAACTATTGGTACAGTCATGATATGAATATTCCAATTTAAAGTAATTTTTTTATTTCAGTAAAATTATATATGTGCTTTATTACCTCCTTTATAATGTTTTTAGTTAATATTTCAGTCCTAAGATATCTTTAACTTCAAATAGTATTTTTTTCGTTTTTTTCAAATGAAACAATACGTTTATTTCTTTTATGCCATTTATGGTTTTTACTTTACGTGATTTAAATGATTAAATATAGGAAATTTTATAATATATTTCGTCTTCATATGTATTTCCGTACTTTATTAACAATTTATGCTCAAATCTACTAAAATTCTTCTATTTAGAATCGCAATATATGATTTTCTTAGTGTAAAAAGTCACCAGATGTTATTACACATTGAAAAATTTATATTTGCATTTATATCACCATAAATGATTAAAGATGTTGACAATAAGCTTTATAAAAGCTTTTACTATGTTACATTGATTTTTTATCGATTAAGTCATCATAACATGAAGTAGAGCCTCAAAATACTACAAATAAAATTCTATATCTATCTTCAAATGTTAAGTAGAATTCAAAATTTCTGATGAATTAGAAGCATACATGCAAGCTCTCACACTTTGCAAGACACTTGAACTCATATCATTTGACAGAATAAGAGGTGTTGACGAATATGGATCAGGGAAGGTGTCAAAAAAATGCATTTTGGAGTTGTGTAATATTCTTAACAGTTTGTCTACATCCCAGTAGATTAATTTAAAAAGAAAGTAGCTTAACCCATAAATAAAAATCATGCAATATCGTTTAATAATATCAATTTTAATGCAGCACATATGTCGAGTTAAAAATTGCCGTTTTATGCATAATTTGCATTGAGTTTGGTTTTTACATCCCAGTGACAGAAATAGGTGGCAGACGCTTCCTGTGGGTGTTTATCATAAATTGAAACAAAAATAGCTAGTCTATATTTGTAACAAACACAAAAATCTATCATTGAGACTAATATTTTCTCTATAATTTATAAATAAATTTGTTTGCTATAGGTTTTATAATAACTACGGGGTCGATAGATTAATTATTAATTCATAGAATGATCAAATATTACTATATTATATGTCCTTTCACGTATCATATGTTCTCAAAAATATCAAATCTCTTTTACGCAGATAAATGTACATAATTGCAAAAAAATTAGTTCTAAAAATTTTTCTTAATTTTTAAAAAGATTAAGGTTTTTAAATCATTTATTTTATACCTTGAGATAAACAAAAAGAAACGAACATTGATGGGAAAATATATAAGCACAGCATATCATCAAACCATATGTGCTTTTATACATAAAAATTTTAACGTTTAAACTGATATGATGATGTATTTTTAATATTTTAAAATCATAACTAAATATCCATTTTCTTAGCGAAAAAAATTTTATTGGGTTTTATTATTATTAATTAATATATTCAGACGCAAACTAAATTTTTTTATATGAAGTTAATAATATATTTACGTAATTCAAAAAAATAAGTATTTAATTTTACAAATAAATTTTAGAAGCGAATATTATATATTCTATTCATTATTATTTGCTGTTTATATATCCAAAATTATGTATTATTTTACTAAAATCTGTTTTAAAAAGCCTTTAAGTTATTTAATCTTATAAATATAAACTAAATTGCATGTGAATATAATTCGACGGTTTAACTTAATCAATCATATTTGTGTTTTACATAGAAATCTATTTTTAAGGATGATATGTAATTTGTAAGAGCATTTAGTAAAAAAATCCAGTAAATGTGGGGTTTTTATAATATTATAGCTATTAAAACACCTTTATTCTATTTAGTTGCTCAAAATGATATTTTAAACAAGGTAAAACTAAATACATCTATTTTTTTAAGTTAAAACATGAAATTCTGCGCAATATAACGATCTATATGTTAATTAGCCCCATAAAAAATTTTATTGTTAAAAAAAGTGAAAAATACCAGTTGCTTATTCTATCTGTTGCTTTTTTACTTTAATCCTTCATGTTGAATTTTTCTGCTTTTAGAAAGATCTATTGTATTAAGATACATTATATTGCGAGATTTCATTTAAAATCATTTCTAGCATAAGTTTTCAAACCATAAGGTTAAAATACAAATTAAAAAAATAAACAATAAGCGAATTTCATGCTCAAACGGCTATTATAATAATATAAATATCATTATAATAAATTTTTCACATGAAACTGGCTTGTTAAAGCACACAATCTCATTTCTAAGTGAGAAATAACATATTATATCGAAAAGGTTAAATCAAATATAAAATTTCATCGGGAATAATCTTTTATAAAGGCTTAAATTTTCTATTATCGAACTTCTATGAACAATGAAAAAACAAAATTCTTCTTATATTAAGAATGCAAATATTGATTTAAAAAAATCCAATGAGTTTGAATGTTTTTTTTTGTGAATATTAAATATAAAAATTACTTATACAACAGTAGACGTGTATTTTTTAAGGAAAAAAAAAGAGTATTTTTGCATAAAATCAACGTATTTTTAGAATATCTTATTATAAATGAAAAAATATGCGATTTTTGTACATTTAATTTTCCTATACTTAAGGATCCCAATCTAAATGTTCATCTCTTAAAAATGGTGAAATTCTTAAATATATTTAACTATAGATATTCTAGATAATTAAACGGTTATTGAAAAAACTTTGACGCTCATTGATTACCGAAATTTCTATCTAATTGATATTCAAGAAATTTTCACATCGAATTTTTAATAAAAAAATACACACATTTCTAGAAAAATTCCAATATAGATACTGAAATAATATAATCTTCTCCTTGTTATAAAATTTGATATTTCAAAGAAATTATATTGTTATTTATTTATGTGTTAATTTTCTTTTTATCTATTTAGACGTGTTCAGCGTGTTGGGAATATTGCACAACTCCTTGATGCATCTTTTGACACCTTCCTCTGATCTATATTCATCAAATGCTCTTCTTCTCTCAAATGAGATGAGTTCAAGTGTCTTGCGGAGTGTGAGAGCTTGCATGTATGCTTCTCCTTCGTCCGGTATTTTTAACTCCTTAACATATTTTTTATGATATTTTGTGACGACCCCATCCCAAGTCATCACATATGGCATTATTCTTGTTTTGCATTTGTAAATTAAACCAAGTTTATTTGCCAAGATGTCATATTTCCTATATTTTTCATTCTCAACTTCAGTCAAGTTATCAAGGCTCGTTATACCTATTTCGATCAGCGTAATCATATTTTCTTTTTTATCGTATAGGAAAATATCAGGTCTATTTTGTTTGATGAAAATATCTGTTTTAATTCGGGTATCAACTTTTATTTCTGCATTTTCGTTTTCGCAGATCTCTTGTACTGAGTGAGTTCTGATCTTTTTGGTTTTCTTGAAGTTGTATCGTCTTGATAGGAGGGAATGAAGACATCTTACTATTTCATTATGTCTTCGCGTGTAATCATGCCCTAACATTTTCTTGCATCTTTTTGCAGGGTGATCAATTGTTTTCATAGCTTCATTACAGTGTGGGCATTTTATCCTCTTTTCAAAGAAATAAAAGATAATCATACATAATATCCAAAGTAAAAAAACACATATAGACAAATAAAAAAATACACACACTTTAAAACAGCTACGTAAAATAAAAAAAGCGGCCAAAAAGATTATATTTTCATTCTACATACGTATAATATGTATTTGGAGTACACATTGCAAAATATTCGAGAAATATGCTAAAATGAAAAAAAAAAGAAAAGATCGAAATTTCAGTGACTTTAAATATATGTTAATAGACGGTTATTATATTGTAAAAGAAAAAGTCAAGATCGGGTAAAAAAAAAGTACGCGGAAACTGTATTTTTTGAATGAGTTTATAAAATCAGGAAATTAAAATTTTTGGAAAAAAAATTGCAGGTAATTCGAGTCAATATTTTATCACAGTGTAATTACAAAGAATTAGCGAGTGGATTAATCATGTGAACATAATAAACATAATTCTTAAATACTTTTAATTAGTAAAGACAGTGTTAGTTATGTTTTATTATTCACATAAATGCTATTTAAACAGCGTAATATAATTATAATATTAATTATATATTTTTATTCAATTTTCATATTGATTTAAATGCAATTATGTAGAAAATTATAAAAAAATTATATGTACTTTATCTATTTATTAGTGTATGAAACAATCGACACATGATGGAATTTATAAGTATTTAAATATTAGAAAACAGCTTAGATAAAAAAAATGACATTAAAATACCTTCAAAAATTAATACTTTGTAAATCATGATGTTTATTTTGAATTAAAAATATAAGGAAGGGCTTTTTTTATAAATTAATAATGAGAAAAACAAAATAGGTTTAAGAAATCCTTAAATATATTTGAAAAATATGCATAAACAGAAACATTTTTGTAATATGAATTCAAATATAATTAAAATAAGCAAAAGTTCAAAAGATCACTGATTTATTCCAATACTGATCAAAATGTAAAATTAGAAAGACTTGGACAGAAATTCACAAGTATAGTAGTCCAAAATTTCAACATCTATCTTTTATGATAAATCTAATGATTTAGTGATTCTATATTCATGAAAAGATTTTCTATTTCAATATTTATAAGATATATCTAATACATTGTAACAATAAAAAAATGATGTTAGTAAAATCAGAGTTGATATTTATCCCGCTCAAAATATAAATGTTTTGAATTTATTTCGTTTGCAAAATTCGCAATTTTCATATTTTTCTCCTAGTTTTATTGTGACGTGCATCGATAACTTACTCTTGGATTGCCCTTTGTTGTTTGGAATCAGAAGATGATGAGCACAATTCTTTTTTATATCGTTTAAAAATATATAAAAGGAGCATTTAATTTCGAAAGAAAGATATTTTCTATTTAATTTTTCATGATTTTTAATTTTAAAACCATACTGAACATGCTTAAATCAATTAAGATGTATACTTCAATAGTATGGAGCGTCTTTCTATGTAAATTATGTTATGACCATTGAGGGCCACAATGTATCGTAAATTTTGTCCTCAATATGAATAAATCATCTTTATAATCTTTATTTGGTCAATTACAAACTATCTAATAAAATAGAATATATTATTTAACATTACATATGATAAGTACTCAAATTTTTAATGTAGTGAATGTGTATAGTAAGTAGAAAAATATGAAAATCCCACTTGGAAATAGTGTAATTTTTATTAGACATGACTTTAAAATAACACAAAAATGTATTTTTATATTCAAAAAGCGTAATCATACGGGATAGTGTGCAAAAGAGAAATTATAAAACAAAAATAATATCGAAAAAAATGGCTTTTGGGATTAAAGATTCAGTATGATCTTAGAAAAAGCTAATCATATTTATATTTTTTTTATTGCTTATGTCTCAGAGAAGATAATTAGGGTCATGAATTCATATTTTGATGCATCAACGATGTCAAAGTTCTATTAGTAGTCTTTTATAAGAATCTTACATAGATAATATGAGACAAGATTAAATCCCAGTTTTCAAAAAGCTGTATAATTATCACAACTAAATTTATATGGTAAAATCCATATAAATTTTATCCGAAAGGAATTTTTTGTATCTAAAAACCTTTATTAGATATTTAGTAATACCAATATAAATCTAATAAGTTGTGTTAAGCACTTTTATCTTCCAAAGAATCTTAATTTATACATATCTAGAAATTAAAAACAAACAAAGACAACACAATACAAAATAAAATTACCCAATTTAATCCACTTATAATTTTTTAGTAAAAATGTAAACAACTAATATAAAATTAATATTATTTACTAAATTTTTTTTCATTAATAGAAATGTTGTTTTTAAAATGAAAAAAAGGTTTTGCTAAAAATAGAAAAGTAAAGTTATTTTTGAATGATTTTCCGATTTTTTATAATCATTCATTTTGCCTGGCATGGAATTCATGTCTTTGATCTATATCATGTGACACAAACAGCTCTGGGTATTAAATACCAGATGTTAAATCTCAAGGCATAAAAAAATGATTTTATGCTTCTAAAATTTTTTAAATATGTCCTAAAAGTATATATTTAGCGATAGTTTTTGCCTTTTAATACAGTTTTTGCCATTTAATGGGTTCTTTTTTGGACATTAAAATGAATTTTAAATCTTTTTGTCATGTGTAAAAAGCTTGAAAATGCCCAGAGTGCAATATTATATCATCTATTATAACCAATTCCAATAAGCAATACATAAATAATACAGAACATTATAAGTGCAGTGTATCTTTCATGGGTTAAGTAGTTTCAATATCTCATAAATTATTTATTTTTACCATAAAATCGGTAAAAAGCGATATACAAAAATAATCTGCCTATAAACAGCTGTTAAGATGATTAAGATGTGCGTAAATATTGAGAAATACAATTCATCATGCTTATATTTTTACAACAAGTATAATGCCAGATTTTGTAAAATTGAAAAACTATTTAGAAAAAATATGTGATGTCCAGAAGCTATAGCTTATATTGGGATTAAAAGTGACAACAAAGAGCATTTAAATGTATTTTTAGGGATATAATTCCAACCAATATATTTTAGTTCAGAATAAAATAACTTTTATTGATATTATGATAAATGTAATTAAAAGCCTGATAAGGTCATCGAAATCAAAACCATACATAAACATAAAAATAGCAAGTAGTCATTCAAGATAAAATTAATAGAAATATACAGATAAAACGAAACATAAAATATCATTTTGAGATAAATTTTATTTATAAAACCAAACAATGACCAAATAAATAAATAGCTTTGTATAAAAACTATAAACAAATATAAAAATTAAAAATGCGCTATAGTACAATTTTTAAATTGCTTAGGCAAAAGATAATCTTTACTGAATTTATTTTGCAAGAATTTGTCTTTTAAAACTCTATAGATTATTTATATTCAATATATAGACTGTTTTGCCTGCGAAAATCGATATTTTTGTATTAGAGTGTTTTTTTCGTCTCACGATCGTTAATTTAATAGCTCCCATTGATCACATATTGAATACTCTTTTTTATGCAATCAATCCGATAGAAACCCTTTTCTTTCGAACCGAAAAAGTGTATTTTATAAGCTACATTATATGAAAGTAATATAAAAATACATTTATATGCTTATCTAACATTTAATATTATTAATGGAATTTTTAAAAATAAGGGTAGCGCTCTGAAGGCCATAAAAACACAAACAATTTTTTTTAAAAAAAAATAACATTTAAGTTTAATTTCATAATATCTAAATATTAAAATTCAACCTTTTTGAATTATTTGACTGCGTTTTATTAATACAATTAACACTAAATTGAAATTAGATAGTGCAACTGATAGTTTGATTGGTTTTTTTAAACCCTTTGAAAATTCTTTTGATAAATCAAGGCACAATAATATATTTACTTCCATAAAAAAACCATTAAATTATATTACTAGAGTCATAAAATATTTTAAAATCTCATTCTTTTTATTTTACCTTTATAGACATTTACTTTTTAGCCAAATAAATATATTCACGAATAACTTTATATTGTTTTAGACACCTGAACTTTTTAATATTTTTATTAGTCTAATCTTAAATTTTTCTAGGTGCATTTTCTACTTTTAAGACATAAAATCATGTTTTCCCTCGATTTTTTTGTTTGTGCGTACTCCTTTGCCACACAATATATCTAAAACATTTTAAAATACGAGTTTTGGGGGTGTGTGACACTCTATCCCATTTTAAGTTATAAAATATGTTTATATATGCATTATTAGATAAAGGAGACTATAGTTGCCAGGGAATAATATTTTCTTAGCTTCAGATTTTCAACATTATTAAGTTTTCAGTACTAGTAATGTCTATTTCCAAAGACCTGATCAGGTTTTTTTAAAAAAAAATGTTGTTCAATCATGTTATACTTTAAGATCTGTTTTTATTCTCTATTCTCCACCTTTATTTTTCGAGCTCAACTTCGATTTTCTGTGGTCTTTTAAATCTTCTCAAGTGTGTAGGCATATATCTTATCTTATACTTTGAACTTAGTGATGATTCATGTCCAAGTATTTCTTTGTATCTATTTTCTGGGTAATTTACTATTTTATATGCTATCCACAAAGTCAAAACTTCGTTTACCCCTGAAAAACATTTAAATCTTTCAAGAATACAATACAAACAAATTATCCCAAGATTAAAAAAAAAGGTTTTAAGGTAAAAGTAAATCCATTTTTTTCTAATATTGTCATACCTTAGTATTATTTAACACGGTTTTATCAAATACATTGACCTGATCGGGATAATTATGCAAAGCAAAATTTCGGATATATCAAAAATTTTGACTTAGACTAGGGTTCTAAAATTACAGTATAAAATAATCTATACTAAATTACAAGTTAAAACAATTATACATGTAGAATATTTTTAATTAAAATATGTATTTTATTATTCAAAATATATACTGGCATCTCTAAATCCATTGAAAATCATAAAATATGTATGTAAAATCTAAAAATCAACAATAAAACATGATGAGAAACCCAGCATTGGATGTCTTTATTAAATTTCAATGAAATTTAATTTTATATCTAAATCTTTAAACATACTTCGTACTAGATTCTTTTCAAAACTACAATCATATTTCTAAAAATGTATAATTCGTATTGATTAAGCGAAGAAAAACATAAAATAATAAGTGTTTAATCGCACTTTAAACTATATAAAAATCCAGAAAATGTATTATATTTTAGGAATAGACCAAAAATAAAACGAAGATTACTTAAATTTTCACTTGATAATTATTTACATGTCATCCGGAATACAATTTCTTTATTTATTTTTATGGTCATCTAATCGACAAGGTATGATTGGAATATAAATTAGATGTATTAAATATAGGAAAGCCTTGCAGGTTTTGGTTTGAATCACTTTAAATCAACCAATAGAACCCAATGGTATGTAAATCAATTTATAATTCCAAATAAAATATTTAAATTATTTTTGTTGTTCTTTTAATAGCAGCGTTTATTGGTTCTAAAATTTAAATAGAGTTTTAGGAGCAATATACAGAGTTTATAAAAATATTAGCAGAAGTTTCTTTGGTAGTTCATGACACTATGTCGTATTTTTCAATTATAAAAAAACATTTGCAAATTATAAGAAAATAAACAATTTAAATTAAATTTAGTAAGAAAATAAAAGGCATATTATCAAAATGGTAAAAACTACAAAGCTATAGATGCTAAATTAATAATTAATATTACCCTTAAATGTAATAAATTGTCAAAAGCACAATATTTGATTGATATGGCAAAATAAAAATGTTGATAAAATTTACACCTATAAACTAAGGTCATTTTTATGGATAAGAATTTTTCTGGCATAAGTAATTTAAAATGTCCAATATAAGATTCAAAATTTTATATGATTGTATCTATTCTCGTTAGTTAGGCATGATTAAATAATTACTGATGGAATTATCTAATTTCAAAGATTGAGGGGCACATATGACCATAAAATAATTTTACGCCATCCCAATTTCTACTCAAATTATTAAATTTATGATCGCAAAAAGGTTTTTTAAAGAATTTTATAGATAGAATCATTATACTTAAGAATAGATTTGAATTACATTAAACAATTTTAAGGATTTTACTTCTATTGATAGATTCTCCGTGATTTGCTTATATTGGAATCGAATATATCTAAATCGAAAAAACATTAATTCTGCTTGTTTTCAGTAGTTTAAATTATTTCACACACTGAAGTGATTCAAAAAGGTACGGTAGGTGAAATTTTTTTTATTAATCAAATCACAATGTTCTAAATCACATTAAAACTTTGATGAAAGCCCTAAAAATATTTTAAATAAATAATTTAACCTAGAAAGAATATTAATATATCGCTTTCGTATTTTCCTATGTATTAAAATTTTATATATATTAGATCAATGAGCTTTCAATGTTATATCGATGTTCAAATATTATTTTCTTATATATTTAGATAATTCATTATTATTTTAATTTTTTTGTGTGGTATAATAGCTTTTCTTATTATTCGTAAGAAATAGTCTTCGCTTTCTCTTTCCCACGAAGATAACCCATAGTTTAAATTATAATAACATTATATAGATTTTTTCAACAATTACACGGGTGTATATATTTTCTTGATATAAAATAGTGATCGTCATGGCTCACGATAGTTATAAAGATCAAATTACATCGAACTCGTATTAATAGCTATGTCTAAAGTATAGGTGTGATATTTTGATCCAATTTGATGTTAAATCAAGTATTAGTGAGCAAAAAAATGTTTTATAAGTGGATTTTTATGCAATTAAAGACAATTACCTTTTTGAGATATACATTTTCTTTTGAAATATATAAAATCAAGTTATAAAAATTTAATTTTCATGCTACATACCAATTTCGTATAGATTTTTGGTTTGGTTTATTCAAGCCTAGAAATTTACCACACAATAAATTTTATAGTTGAAGTTCAAATACAGGTACCATTGAAAGCTTCGTTATTTATAAATATAAAATAAAATATTTTTACATAAGGAATATAATCAAGATTATCCAGAAATTAATTAAATTTCGGAAATTTGTATTTCAAGGAATAGTGATCTTTTAATGTACCATTGACTAAAAATACTTTGAGCCATTTATGGTTATAAAATCACAGCGAATTTTTTTTATAATATCTGAACAGAATTTCAACATATATAACATAAGATCAGAGTTAGAAATGGATTTTAATCACAAATTCAATAATCTGATCTGTTATTAATTTGAATAAAAATAAAATATTTTGCTATATGCCGAGAATATGTAAATCTTGTTATGAATATGGACTTTCACCAACATTCATATAAGATCATTTACTATTATAAGTTATTTCGTATGATAAATAAAAAATACAAATATAAAAAAACCTTTTAAGCAAATTTAAAGAGTATAATAATGACACAAAGCATATGAATGATTTATAATATAAGGAAAGTGTTTAGATGTAATAATTTATCATAAGCTCGTAATATAATAACAATTAATAGTTTAGATTATGATATCTGTGTCACAATTCATAATCACTGTAATTAAAGATCATAAAAACTAAGAATTAGAACCTAAACCCATTATTTCCCTTATTTTATTCGATCCTCGTAAATATGTAAATTTGATTTTTTGTGACTCGTGTAAAATTTAATATTATAAATATGATTATAAATTTATAGGCCCTCGATACTTAGCCAAATTATCGGCCTGATAGGGTTTTGTTCGTGCATTATATCTAATTATCCGAATCATTCTATTTGCATTCACGCAAAAACTAATGATCTATGTCAAGTATTCTATATATTTTTCTTACGTGATTTCTATAAAATATACCAAGCTTGTATTTATCTAACTGTTTTTACCTATATACCCCATTATTATAAAAAAATTCAAACCTTATCCCCCTTTATACTTTCTGTCAATTACATTGGTATCTTATCATCAGGGTCCGACATGACGGTAATTATATACCAGTATTTGTATTGGTGTATATATAAACGGCATTTTTAATCAAAAACTAATAGTTTCATTGAAATAATGTCGTTTTATATCATATATAGTACTTTATATATAATTGATTATTATATGCGAATATTTATGCATTTAATTTTTCCATAAATGCAATAAATAAATAAATTTTATTTTTTTGTTATTCAATTTAGTATAATCTAGGAAACACAAAATTTCAGATGGAAATTGTTTTAATTTTAATTTAAAGTTTTTAAAGTTCATATATTTAATTTGGGGGAGGAATTTTTATCTGAGCCACATTGGATATTTTTTTTATATATGGCAAATTGTTTTTAATAAGTATTAGTTCAAAAATTTTTCGATAAATATAGATAACACAGATGATGGAATCTATATAAATCTACAGTAATATGTATATTCGGCAAGTACTTGAATATATTCAATCTTGTAAATACAGGCATGTTTTTTATAGTCGTTTACAAATAAAACGACAATCATATAATTTATTATACGTAAAATAATTGATGCTCATGATCAACACACCACCTATTTTTTTTTAAAATTAATATTTGAACTTTTCTTTAAAAAAACGATATTTATGCCCTCTTTCCATCAAAATCGCCGATATTCTTAGATGTTTAGATGCAAAAATTGACACCAATCTTAAAAATTAGATGTATTTAATTTTTTTAGAATACCCAGCTCTTTATGGGGGAATTTTCGGGGTATTTGATATTTTGGGTTGCCAAAAAGGACACTTTTACTGCTTCTGTTATAATTTAGCAAATTAAGCAAGCCAATTTTATGGAAATCATATTTCACAATAAATTACTCGCTGATTGATAATTCTTCCTAATGTTATGTTGAGGGATATAATGTAAATATCTAATTAACTTCTCATTATTTATTTGTTATTTTACTTTTTTATTAATTTAAGTTGGCATAATATAACTGTATAATATTTTTACAGCAATTTTAAGGATTTATTATAAAGAAACCCACTTGTTTAAATTGTGGCATATTCTGCAGCTTCTATATATGCTATCATTTTTCATGATAATATTCTTTTTACAGCGACATTAGGGATTCATCATGGCAAAACCTACTTGTTTAAATTGTTGCATATTCTGCAGCTTCTATATTCCATCATTTTTTATGATAATATTCTTTTTACAGCGATATTAGGGATTCATTATACAATAGCCATTGATTTGAATCATAAAATATTCCTCTGCTTCTATATATACTGTCATTTTTTATAAAAATATTCTTTTTACAGCGACATTAGGGATTTATTATAGCAAAAATCATTGAGTTGAAACATAAAATATTCCTCTGATTCTATATATACTGTCATTTTTTATAAAAATATTCTTTTTACAGCGACATTAGGGATTTATTATAGCAAAAGCCATTGAGTTGAAACATAAAATATTCTTCTGCTTCTATATTCCATCATTTTTTATGATAATATTCTTTTCACACCGATATTAGGATTTATTATAGCAAAAGCCATTGAAATAGCATAAAATATTCCTCTGCTTCTATATATACTGTCATTTTTTAAGATAATATTCTTTTTACAGCGATATTAGGGATTTATTATAGCAAAAGCCATTGAGTTGAAACATAAAATATTCCGACATTTTATTTTTTTTTGTATGGCGGGATTGTTTTTTAAATAGGTTTGTACCATATTCAAATACCATACTCGGCTAAGAATTATATGTGCTAGTCTATCGACGCTTTCCTTAAGACCTGAAGACTCAAGTATTTTTCAGAATATAACAAAGATTAGTCAAACAATATGATACTTTATAAAGGCTTAACAAAGAATTCACATAAACATACATATTAAATACCATAATAATTTAGAAAATTTTGTATATTCTTTGTAGCCTAACAAATCTGTATAACAGAAAATTTCAAGATATTTTCATACTTAAATTTAGATTATACTCCAAGCTAAAATGTAAAGAGCATTTTTATAGGGTGTTATAAAAAAAATATAAATATGGGTGAAATAAGATAATTTAATTAGTGCATACCAAAATTCGTTCAATATCCTCATCATTGTAAGGGTCAAACAGGGGTAATTCAACATTATTCAATATTTTTTCGACGCAGAATCTTACAGCAGGGTGGTAAAATTTTTCATACGTTTTTAACTGCCATTTCCCACTTATAATCATGTTGATGTTTTTTATAGAGAAGTTATTTATGAGTATTAAGACGCCTAGAATAAATCGATTGTCGTAAAACATTGCAGCGGAGATCAAATCTTCTACCACTGTAATTTTTCCAATATTATCCATAGAATCATGCACGAGATAGGCATTTATTAAATTAAGCAGCTCTTGCCTATGCTTTAATGATATAATTTTACATGATCTGAGAATACGTTTCAGATAACCGGTAAAATTGGCACTTTTCTTATCCAACAAAAATTTAAGAATTTCTAAATTCAAATTATTATTCTCGTGGATATTTAGTAAAAGATTTTCGTTCATAGAATTGAAATCGTTATGGGTTACAACTACTTTTTTATCGCATTTGTTAAACCCCAGAACAATATTTTCAAGAGTTTTTTCGAATTGCGATTTATCTTTAAAGTCTTTATTTTTAATATTTTCATAAAATATTTGATACATTGATAAATGCTCATTATTACCAATTTTAGATATTTTGTTAACGAAATTAACAATAATTTTTCTCGTTTTAACATCACGAAAATATAATTCTTCAATACCCGAAAGAATGAGCTCTCTTCTATGAGAAACAGTTTCATAAACTTCGTATAACCTTTTAAAGACGAAATGGGACGTCTCCTTTTTATCACCAAGTTTATTAATAAAAATATAAATTAGTTCCATAAAAAGAATATCACTTTTTAGCAAATCATAAATCTCACGAATAACTTGCTTTTTAATGTGAGTACTTCGAATATTGATTTCAAGGACAGCAATAAATTTTCTTTTTTGATGTAGAAAATCTTTTCCATCAAATTTTAAATTGCTCAACAAAAGGTCTTTTATATTTTTTAAAATAAACAAAATTGTGTCGGCTCGCTCATTATTACACATCTCCATTAGTTGATTCAGCTCTTCTTTTGATTCATTGGGATTTCTTGCTATAATTAGTGTGAGTGTATTTATTTTATCTTTTTTTGATCCCTTCTCCAATAATTCTTTTTCAATACTGCTAATTTCAATTTTAGATGTAGGTTTATATTTTGATTTGCTTTCTTTAGTTTTTGTTGGTTGGTTTTCTTTCTTAAGATTACCAAAAGAGCTTAACTTTTTTAATTTTTTATTATTAAAGTCTTCTCCTTTCTTTACTAAATTACCAGGAAAGCTTTGTTTCTTCATTGAATTTGTGTCGTTATCTCTTTTTGTTGGTTTTTTCTTCTCAAATGCTAAATTAACAGTAGTTCTTAACTTTTTCATTGAATTTGTGTTTTTATCTCTTTCTGCTGTATTTTTCTTCTCCAATGCTAAATTACCAGTAGTTCTTAACTTTTTCATTGAATTTGTGTTTTTATCTCTTTTTGCTGCATTTTTCTTCTCCAATGCTAAATTACCAGGAAAGCTTAACTTTTCTATTAAATTTGTGTCGTGATTTCTTTTTTTTGGGCTTTTCTTGGATTTTAGTTTAGAAACCGTTCCTTTATATTTTCTTGAAACGGAATTTGTGTTACTGTTCTTCTCTAGATTATCTTCAACAATTTGATTTTCTCGATCTCTATTCTTTGCCATTATATCGGTGAAATAAAATGATTTTGAATATTTAAAAGAGACGGATCAAAAAATGAAATTATGTGCATTTATCTATCAATTAACTCACATTATATCAAATACATTAATATTTCAAATATTCTAAGCTTATTTGCGGCAAACTTACTCTTTGAAGAACTATAATTTTGAAAAGCTGACACGATCGCAAACTTCGTAATTTAAATGCAATTTTGCGAATTTATTTAACATAAAAAAGGTATTTAGTTATAATTTATACGAATAAAAGGCCATACACAAGAATTTTGACTTCAAAGAAATATCATGATTATTAAATTCATATTATATATCTTTACTGATGGAATATTGACTATGTTTCTATCTATATGCTGAATTTTTTATATTTCTTAATCTAATATCAGAAATCAATCTATAAATTTTTGCATAATTCTTTTCCTCTTCCTATAAATTTTATTAATCTATCTTATATATAGCAAAGAAAATCTTTCTTACTGTGTTTGAAAAATATCGGGTTCTTCACTTTTATTTTATTTCTTAATATTATGCAGAGACACATTTTTCATTTGAAAATACAAAATTTATTTGTCTTACAAAATTATTTTATTTTTTGATCTTATGCTAGAAACTATTTGTCTTCTTATTTTTTTTCGAGAGAATTTCATGTTTTCAAATTCGCTACCAGCTTGTATATTAAAACTCCAAAAGTAAAATGCCAATAATTTATATCTCATATGAGGTCATTGTGAATAACACATTTGAGTATTAATTATTTTTATTTTTTGAAGCAACCATAGTCTTAATATTTTTTGTATATTTTTATATTGTTTTGAAGGTTAGTACAAAAAACTATTGAAGATTATAAAAGAAGGTGTGTATCATGTTTTTTATATTTTTCCTTCATTCGTTTACGTGGCTTTTAAATAAACTTGATTGTACAAACTATAGATACAATTAAAGGTTTCAAACTATATATTTTTTTATGATAATAATCCAAAAAAAAATAAACGGTTTAAATATGCTCGAAAACCGAAATTTGTATGCTAACATGTAAACTCTACCGAATATCCCTAAAAAATCGGAAATATATTTGTGTCTATATCCATAAAACTTGATTATATACAGAAAGAAATGTATTTTGTACCAGAAAAATAATATTTTTTTATAATAAATTGCAAAAAATTTAATTATATTGTGTAAATTTTTATTTCATGTAGGCTTTTTCATATTAATAAAACCATGCATTGTTATGAATATTATTGGAATTTTCGGTCTATGGAATATTGCTTGAGCCAATGTATAATACATTTTCTTTTCTCAAAATTGTTAATATATTATGAATGTAAAAATTCTTCACGAATATAATTGAATTCAAATTGGCTTTAAAATAAAAATTGTGGATAAATAATATATTTTTAGTAATGCGATTACATCTATGCTTAGAATTTAAATAAAGACTTGAAATTTTTTGATCCCAGAGTGATTATTATATTTCTAATATTAATGATGGTTTTTCATTGGCAATCTAACGATAAGAATATTATTTTTTCAATAAAAGCATATGATATCTAAATTGTATTTAACCAATTGCCATTCCCAATGATATAGGGGGATATAAAAACAGTGTCATGGATTACTTGCCCGATTTATTTGATATTATGATCTATGTGCATGCAAAAATTGGTTTTAAGATCATTATTATGCTAAATACACAGCCAACTAGTATACTTAATCCTGAATTGTTGGTTGTAAAGGAAATTGAATCATAAATTTTATAATTTTAGTGCATGTTTATGTTATTATGCTGCAATATAAGAAAATATCCTTGAAATCACTATTTATAAAAATATATCATAAACATTAGTGCATATTTAAGTTTACAGAAATCTATAGACCCACAACAGTTAATATAAAAAACGAAATCATAAAGATTAGTGCATATTTAAGTTTATATTTGATTTTATATTTACCTATAGACCCACAACAGTTAATATAAAACGAGAATCCTTAATATTAAAGCATATTTAATTTCATATTTATGTTTATATAAATCTTTAAGCCTACAAAAGTTATAGAAAAAACGAAATCATGAATATTTAAGTGCATTATTGAGCTTATATTTATCTTTAAGCCTACAAAAGTTATAGAAACAACGAAATACTGAATATTAGTGAATATTTAAGTGCATGATTGAGCTTATAGATATCTTTAAGCCTGAAACAGTTATACAAAAACCGGGATCCTGCATATTAGACCATATTTGAGGTTAGAGAAATCTTTAAACCTGAAACAGCTAAAATAAAAAACAAAATCCTAAATATTAGTGCATATTTAAGTTTATATTTGAATTTATATAAATCCTTAAAGTTGTAAAGTTATAGAAAAAACGAAATCCTGAATACTAATGTATATTTAATCGCGCATTTGAGTTTACGGAAATCAGTGGGGTTGAAACAACTAATATAAAAAACAGAATCTTGGATATTGGTATTTTTTACGTCCATATTTGAGTTTACAGAAATATATGAACCAGAAACATTAAATATAAAAAAACAAATCCTAAAAATTAGTGCATATTTAAGTTAAAATTTGAACAGAATAAAATTAGAGAGTTTAAACAGCTATAAAAAAAAGATAATCGAATACATTAGTTAACAGAAATTGATATGATTGAAATTGCATGATTAAAATGGCTTGTAACTTAGCTTAGAGAATTTAGTAAATAGACTTGAAATACTTTTTTAAACAATAAAATAATTGATTAATGTATTTTAATAATATCTGCCCATAAATTCGTGAAAATACTCGGCCATTCCTACATAAATCCTCCAACTATGATGTATCTCTTGCATTAACATTTTTAAATCGGCCACATGTCGATTCATTCTGTCTGGCTTCTCTATTAAATGACTGTACTCTTTTTCATATATATAATTTATAACCTTTTTATATGATATTTTAAGCTCATTCGAAATAGACCGAATATTCTTTTTGTTCAGCTTTACTTGGTGATTTATAAAAAATAAATCAAGCGCCTCTCTTTGATCATTTGAAATCAATGAATATTTATCCACAAAATTCATCCAAGGTTTTTTATATTCTCGTCTTTTTCTCTTTTCCGGTGAACTATCAAGTGAAATTTTTTTGTTCGATTTAATTTCTCGACGAACCTTTTTATTACTGAAAGAACTATCGTTCTTCATTGCATCAAATACTGAATTTATATTATCTGTACTGTAATCATATGTGTTTCCATTATCGTCAATGGCATTTAGCTCTTCCATGAGACTGTAATCGGAATCCTCTTCCATTGTGAGATTCCTCTTCATGTAACCTAAAATGTAATGAAGAATATATCTAGTTGCATAATTTTTTTTCTAGAATCGTGGCTTAATATAGCAGTCTCGCATTAAACTATTTAATTTGATCTAAAATAATACTTAAGTCTAAATTATCATGCATAAATAAATCCAGTATAATTTAAATCGAGACACAGAAAATAATTAAAAAGCTATGTAATATATTTCTTTGTAATTAGTGTAAAATAATTGCAGGAACCCTTTCCCGGAAATTAATTTTGTTTAAAAGAATTTATGTCTAACTAATCGACCCAATGAAATTTTCAAATATTATTTTCTATGAATGTAAACTAATAGATCTTGAAAGAGGAGAGACATCTAAGAGATTTTAGATTATAGGATATGCCAACAGTATGGATATTCGTTCCTACGGGAAATAAATCCCGTTATGCTTGAATAAAAAACCAACAATTACAATACCGAAACTAAGAATTGTGTAAAAAGAAAATTTAATGCATCAATAATAATTAAAAGATATAATTCATTTTATAAGAGCAATTTTTATCATTTAATGTCCATCAAAAGAATCCAAAGACAAATAATACAGAAAAAGCCTTTTTTGCTATATATTAAAAAACAGTAATTTTATAAAGTTACAATAAAAAATTCAAATATTAAATTGAGAAATATAAATTTAGATAATTTTAACAAACTAGTATAATGACAGGTATATTTATGTGGAACATGCAAATTTATCAATACATGTTCCAAAAATGATAAATTAAGTCAATAAGCTTAATTATATTTCAAATAAATACTAACACAAAAATATTTATTCTCTGTTATCTATTTTGCATTAGATAACTCTTTCTAGTTTGGTAGAAAAGTCGAAACCGGTATTTTGATGCTGACACTATCTCTTAAAATTATAAGAGAAAAAAAGTGTTAAGAATTTTTACGATATTATTATGCATTCATATGATTTTATTATATATTTACGATAAAGGAATACTTTCTGCGTTTATGAACAATATTAATTATTCAAAAGTAACATTTTAACTATAAACTATTTCATAATGAACTTAAAAGGAGCAAAAAAACATCACAGCTATGATTTTACTTTTTTAGGCTTTGATATACTAGAATCGTTTTTAGATAAAGATCAAATGAAAATAATAGCATATGCGCAGAAAGTAATTTTGTGTCGGCAAACATAGCAACATTATAAAGACATATAATATTGTAACTAAAAACCAAAATTTATAGAATATAGAAAGAGTTGGTTCGGGATACGCATCAATAAAAAATTGCAACTTTTTTTTATCATACAAGAGATTGAATCGGTAAAAATAAATGATATTTTCTAGATAAAATTAAGCATTTTTTGGGTATATGATGATATGATGAAGCTCGGAAATTATGCTTCATATAAAACTTCTCCCTGATATTATATGCTTGCTTTCATAGGTAAAAATATGCAGGAATATTAATAGTGTATGCACATTATAGTATTCAAATAATATAATAGCATATAGAGAATGTTGAATTATTTAATATAAAGCATAATTTACGAAAAAATAATATACGAAGGTTACAAATTATAACGATAAACTTCATTCAAAATAAAAAACAAATTTCTTGCGACAGTCTATCTAAAAAAGTGTATTCGGAAATTATCAATCAAAAATATTTTTTTTTCAATATAGTTGACATAATATATTTTGGTTTATAGATTCCCATTATGTGAATGATTTTTTTTGATCATACATAGTTGTTTTTTTAATCCAGAAGATCAATATCTTATTATTAAAATATGAAAATAAAAAAGACTAATGGAATATTATAATATATTTTGTGGTTTCCTGCAACTAATACATAATTAATGTTACTATATCAGCATACATTTCAAATGATTTTGTATTTAACCACCAGCCCACATAGAGCTTCATAAAATTAAAGATTCAAGGATACTTTGATATATATATAAGCTGATTATGAGATCATAGCTCGACAAAATAACAGAAAATAATGTCTATTATAATTAGTCAGAACTAGATTTTCGGCATTTTCGGCATCTAGAATTAAATTATCCCTCCATAAACAGTTAAAAGATAAGTCGAATTTTCGGAACATCGATTATAATATCTTATTATTAAAATAAATGCATATAATTTTTTTAAGATAACTTATCGGGTGATATTATTGATTTTTCTAAAAAGCATAGAAAAAACATCATACGCTGTTTTTCTTTTATAGTTATTATAGATTTGTATTTGCAAGGAATAATTGACCAGGCAAGGATATTACATTTTTCGCAAACTTTATTATTATTCAAAAAAAATTAACACGGAAATAAAGACCAAATTTGTTGTATTATAGCTCGATACGACACAATAAAGATTTTAATAAAAATTATATTTAAAATTTTATACATCCAATATGATGTCAGGAAAAGTAAGGCTTTTATTTTTAACTATGGTTATTTATGCGAAAATACAATTTATTCCAAAAAATTAATATATTATATAGGTTTTTAGACCGAGAAATAACATCTTATGTTTATATAACACTGAAATGGGTTGTGAAGATGTATTAAATCTCCTTGAACTTTTAACTTGAGAATATGATTGAAGTAATATATTAGTAAAGTATAATGGACGAATTGATAATGATCCTAATACCAAATCCGAATCTGGCCTTTATGAAAAAAAGACTATTTTAATTTTGTATATTTTTTGAAGGTTTATAATCATTAATATCTTGTAAGGATATAATAGAAAGATTAAGAAATAATACGCTGACTTTAAATAAATTTGAAGAATAGTGACTTACTGTTAAAGCTTTTTACTTGGCTTTACATAAAAAGAAATATTTTTTGGCGTAATATAGCATCTGAAGAAATGTATAAAAACTGTTTTGCGTTGTGTGTTTTTTTAAATCAAAGTACGAAAAAGACACAAGATTGTATATAAAAAATTAAGAAAATTGCAGCTATAAAAAAAATTGTGCGAAAACGAAAATCCAAAATATACAATAAATTTATAAAAACCCGAATTTCCTACAGAATTTTTTGGCAGGAATACCTTTGTAAAAAAATAATATTTGAACCCCTCATGGTAAGAAGAAATTATTTAGATTTTTAATGCTTAGTAATATGATTATTTATATATACTAAAACATCATATCATATTCCTACATTTACATAATATCGCATTCAAAAATTTACCTTTGCCAATGTTGGATATTTCACAGGTTCATAATTTTAAGAAAAATATGTAATTTAAGAATTCTTTGTATTTTTATTTACATTTTTTTATTTGTGCATATTTTTAGAAACTGCAAAATAAGATGATTTTTTTATTTCCAACAACAAAGGCGATTATTATAAAGAAGTTTTAATATAAATATAGTTCTAAGAAATTTTAAATAATTATAGTATTTGGGTTAAGATAGATTATAAGTCTCCATATACAGTATATTCAATTTCCTTACATCTTTTTTGATAATTTACTCTGCAAAATTAGATTTAATGCCTTCAGGAATTCACAATCGGGGTATCAGAAACACTATTACACATTAAAAATTTATTATAACCAATGAATTATGTTTTTTATTTTAGATTTGCATAAGACCGACTATTTATCGCTATAGATTTTTTATCAAACATATAAGATTTACGCAGTCATTATTCCTATTTATAACTTATAATAGTTGTGTTAAAGATTTTATACTAGTTAATACACATAAATATGTAGCTGTATTTAATAAATTAGATCATTATATTCTTTATTTACTATTTTATAATGATTTTGATTAAGTTCCTCTTAAAGATTTGTATCTATCTTTATTTTAATCCAGGGCTTCATCTTACTACTGAAAACGCATAAATTCTTATACGAAGACTAATTTCTGCAAAAATATAATAGTTTTTAAAAAAATAAGTGGATAAATTAGGTTGTTTTACGCCGAATTTATTTCGTTGGGTGCGGAACAATTTATCTACTCATCTAAGATTAACAAGATTTGATTTATTGTAACAGTAGAAATATAAATTAACTAAAAATATGGAATTTGTAATAATTGAATTTTTTTTTACATTTTGATGGTAATAAATTAAATAAGCCAAAAATGTATATCAGAAAGTAAGATATTAAAAAGTTTATATAAGATATAATAATTTACATTTGTTTTACAATTACAAAGTTATTGATTCGTTATGGGGGTTCAGGCTTAATATAAAATTACTTAAAGAATAAATATAAAAACTATAAGCCGAAATATATTCTAAGCACATCGATAGATGGTGATTTTTTCTATTTAATTTCAATATCAATAGGTTTTTTTGTTCTTTTTTTTTACATTTTCATTGATTGATACCAGTTTATCAAAGCCTTGGTTAGTATAGATTAATTTTTTTGACAAAAAGTATGCATTTAACACCAATAAAAAAACATAATATATATTGGGATATATCTGATATATTATTACAGCTTTCAAATTTATTGTTTAGTTGTACTCAAATATTCTCTAGATATTGCCTATGAACGCTAAGCATGTATATATTGCTTTCCAGAGCCTAAAAAAGATCATTGTAACCGAAAATGTATAATTGAAATACTAATTAGTAAATTGAATACGTATTAAGTGCATAATTATAGTTTTTCATTTTGGAAATAAATGTTCTTATTATATATAAAGAGAAGATCTTTACCCCTACACTGCGTAAAGCATCAATCTCTTTACCATTCAATTATAAACCTATAAGGTTATTAAAAGAATTTTTTTCGCCTTTAAAACCTATAGAATTCAATATAAATAGTTTGTAATATTACTACCAGTTGAAGTTTCTATTTATTTATTGCAAATATTGGTTTAATCATAGAAAATGGTTTGAAAATAAAAAATGTTTAATTTACCGAAAGTATTTTTAATGGATAATTTTCCAGTGAGTTTAAATAAAATCGATATGATTGAATAATAGTCGCCTTTAAATGCAAGGATTATGTATAAATATATATTTTACAACTTTAAATTGAAAGTAGAACCAAAAATAATTATTTTTTATTTTTTGCTATTTTAGGTTTTTCCTATACTATGAATTCAATAAACATCCTCTATATCATATTATAATTTTAGATCCGTTTTTATAAAGAAACCCCTTTGCTACAAAATATATATCAAGAAAATTCAACTGATTACAAACCCGAAAATAAATGCTTTAAATACCCCCCCTTTTCTAGATAGCAGAATAAATTATTGAAAATTATAGAAAACCAATTTAAAGTGCCTAAAAAGAACAAATTGTTTATTGGAGTAGAAAACCAAAACATTTTTGATATTCACTTCTCACCTTCTTCTTCTGTTATTTAAGAATTTAGAAAATTGTAAATTAAGATTTTGAAATTGTAGAATCTAACCGAAAAACTATTGTACAAGAATATTTTGTAGCAGCTTTCCAAATTTAAGTATTATGCCCGTTAATAAAATAAACATTGTTTGGGGTGGGCAGCAGTATAACTAATTATATTAGATAGCGTATTTTTTTCACGTTTACCTGTAGAAGATTTCGACCTTTTTATAAGATTAAACAATATTCGAGAATATATTTTTCTGATATGTTCCATAATATCATTATAATATTAATGATGATAAATGGCATGAGCCATCATAACTTAAAAACATTTTGCAATCTATAAATACAGAGAATATATAAATCCGATATTATATGAGATTTTTAAAAAACCAAAAATTAATACATGATTTTTTACATCAATTTCACGGTCAAATCGCAATAGTAAAAGCTATATAAAGAATACCGATTGCTTATGCCTTAAAAGAGAATATAATAATTTTTATAATATTTTACTTAAAAAATGTATAATTGAAATAAATATAAAACATACGCACAAAAATTCAGTGTGTTATGCTTTCTTATCCAGATGTACAATAAACATGGTAAAACTAAAAATACAGTTTCTTAAAATATGCGCAAGTAAAATCAAAAGATTTTTCTATAATTTTATAAAAACAACGTTTAAATAAATACATCTGTCATAATTTAATGTCTAAAAAATATAATATGATGTCACAATAATAGCATTAAAATATATTTAAGGATACATATTTTTTATTTATGTGTTAAGTTCCTTTTTATCTATTTAGACGTGGTCCGTTAAATGGGAATATTCACAACATCTTGATACATCTTTTGACACCTCCCCCTGATCTATCTTCATCAACTGCTCTTCTTCTTCAAATGAGATGAGTTCAAGTGTCTTGCGGAGTGTTAGAGCTTACATGTATGCTTCTACTTCGTCCTGGATTTTTAACTCCGTAACATATTTAAGGTGCAAATTTTATTTTTATTATCGCGTGATATAATGTTTTAACTTTAAATTTAGAAGATTAAACAAAGTATACACAACAAACATATTCTTATTTGTTTATTAGCGAATGAATACCAATTAAATCAACTTTTTAGAAATTAAATTAAATTCAAAAAATCATCGGATATACGGGTTGTCTTAAAAATAAATATGAAAAAAATAATAAGTGCATGTCTATTTCACATAATCACAAACAAAAGCATAAAAAAGATAAAAAATTTACTCGAAATAAATGACAATTAAATATCAAACGTTTTATATATTATATTAGAATCCGAATTATATCAATTAATATGCGTGTTAAGGAACATTTATTTCTTCTTTAAGATATGAAAAATACAATTTTTTATTTCATATATTATTTTTATTTTTCCTTTGTTTAATTTCTGCGAATACTATCATATTTTATGGATAGAAAGAATTTTTATGTATCTTTTTTTCAAGTACGACCTAATTTTAATCTATCTGTACATTTACTAGAAAATTTAAAATCATTCGACATCGTTGATGCAAGAAAATTCAAATTTAAAGCCTGCTAAAAATTTTCAAAGATCGTGATATCATCACAGTTTGAACTTCGAAATTCCAGATATTTTAAGAAAATTTGTATTTCTTCTGGATATTATCTGTGTATTAATATATATAACAAAGCATATTTTATATTTAAACTATGACAATGATACTACTTTACGGATAGCGCACGCATGTTGCAAATATTTTTGTTATTAAATAATATCAACACTTAAATTAATTATTTGGAAATATAATTTTCAATATTTAGTTATTTCACGGGTGATTTGATTTTTCCGGCTTTGTATTTGTAGTGATACACAAGAATTTCATAATCATCAACGCGTATATATACAAAAATTTAAGTCAATTTTGGTTTGTTCTTTGCCTTCTAACATACTTTTAACTTACTATATCTAGATCGCCCATTATTTTACTTCAAAATTGTTTTTCATATTATTCTAACAAGCTACATGCGGGCATTTTTTTATTAAATTAATTCGCGCTCTATGGCTTTATCAAAATATAAAAAAGTAAGCAAAGCTCAAAATTCAAATTTATGAAGAAATTTATTTCCCATCGTTATTCGTTGTTTTTCAAATGTATAACGATCATTTTCTTGTCTGTAGAAATTTCCATCTGCTATCTCGGGTGCCAGGCATACTAAATTTACCTAAAACATTTTTATGTAACGTTTCGTAATAAAAAGAGTTGCTATGATCGTTTCCTAATAAATAATATTACTTATTCACAGCTTTTTTTATTATAAAAAGAATAAGCTGTGAAATTAGGCTATTTTTGACACGGAAAACTTATTAAATGTTTACGCAGTGTAATAATAGAAATATATGAACCGTTGTATTTGAAAAGGAGGCATTGTAAACAAATATTTTGTGTAATTTAAATTTGCTGTTATTTTTGTAATTGAGAAATATACATTTTTAGTTTCGCTTCGTTCCGTTAATTATTTTTTTTTTATTTCATTAAAATCATTTCACCTGCTAATTTTCGCTAACATTAGAAATTTTATCCAATATTATTTTCTTTTTTAATGAGCAACATATATATTATATTTATGCGCATGTGTCATTCTAAGGAGAGATAAATTTCAAAGCAGGATTTATGAAAAAATAAATAAGAGATAAAATTAAAAAAAGCTTCATATTCACAAAATTTTATTTGAAGAATGTGAACCTGAGGCAAGTGCAATTAAAATTAAAATATTTTACTTACTTATAGAGGCTAATCTATTTCCCTAGATGTTTTTTTGTTTTTGATTTAGTGAATGCAAACCAATATCGCTAATGATAGATTCAACGTTGAACATTATCCACAATTTATTTTGTTTAATTATTTTATATGCCTTGATATATTTATTTGTAATACATATTTTTCTTCAGCAGAAATTATTACGAAAATTGGATCTTTTCTGCCTTATTTGCATGGAAATTTAGTTTTAGGCTAGTAAAGAAAAAAATACAAAATTGGCATTAAGGTTCAGAACATAAATTTTTTACTATTATCATATTTAATCAATTCACCCGCTTTATTTGAAAGTGCAGATATATCTTCTGCCATAAGCTTAAACAATATCTCAATGCAACTATAATAATTCTTTATCAAACCACTTTCTCAAAGCTTTTTTTTTGTTTTCACTTCCTGTATATGTTTATCAACCATCAATTTAAGTGTGAATTTATCACATTTATTAAAATCTATAACACTAGACCTAATATATTTGTTTATATTAAGCAGATCTTGATTTAAATTAGCATTTACACACCCCTCCGTATATTTTATAAAGCATGTTTCGAATATACGCAAAATATTCATCAGAAGATTAGTGGATTGTGTAAAATTATGAAAACTTGATTTTATGCATTTAGAAGACGCTAATCTTTTTCAAAAAACAAAAATTTGTCATTATTGGCATTAAATTTTTTTTTGCTGACGCTGTGTACAAAAACCCTGAAATATTTACAGAACGGGATTTGTAGAAAATAAGTCTTGAAAATACTATTAGTTTGCCAAAATGCTTTTTGTTAGAAATACGCGAATTCATCATATTGTAAGTTCTATATGGACTACTTTTATAGATTTCCATTTCAGATTTTAAAAAAAACATGTATGTTTCTTTAAAATCAACACTCCATAGTAATCTCGTGGAATCGAGAGTAAAAATTTTCAAGTTATGTCGATTAGCATGAAATTCCAGCATAAGATATGACTTATTCAGGTCTATTTTATAGACGAAATCCTTTAAATTCATTATTTTCATAATACCAATCCAATATAAATACCAAATATATTCAGAAAGACTATAATTTACTGAATAATTCATATCTAAGAAATATTTTTCTGATAAATTATAGAAATCGAAAAGTATAAATTCCGGAAATATATGGCATAAATTTTTGTTATTTTTTATATTGTTAAAAATTTCTATTGTATGGTTTCGCATTTTATTGGTTACACGTATCCTTATGGATTTTTTAATGTCGCACTGGGCTTCAATTTCTTCTTTAATTATATCAATAATAATAAAAATCCCTTGTATGTTGGTCAATGCAGTATACAAATTCTTTTCCGCATATTTATTTGCAATATTCAATTTTATTTTTCCGAAATCATCCAGTAGAATTAAGTGTTGATCTACACTTAACTGTTCCGTGGCATCTAAACCATTCAAATTCAAATTCAATTCAACGTGATCATTTAGGTCATTTATGCAATTAGAAACATTTTTTCTTTGTTTCTGACAATTATCTTCGCAAGATATTTCTCGCATGGCTTCAAATCCGTATTTTGCATTCCTTGGCGGATTTCTGGATTGCGATAACACATCATTCTTATTTACCTGATTTGTTGATTGAACAACATGTGTAATTAGTGATGAAGATTCTGTTTGAATCAATAAATTTGGAATTTTATTTATATGGAATTCAAATTTTCGGCTTTTTTTGCTATTGAGAGCACTTTGTAATTCATAATTGAAGCCTAGGTGATTGTTTCTTTGAACACTCAATGTTTCTACATTCATTGGAAACCCCATTGAATTTATGATTGGTTCGCTTTTTGATGGTTGAATATCGTCATTTTTAAAGTCAGGAATGGATGAATCCATATTTATTTCGCCTTCTGTCATTAAATTTTGTTCTGAAGGAGTATATGCGTCAATATCATCAATTGATGCTATTGTTGAAGCATCTGATTCTCCTTTAAAATTTTGCTGTTCATTGTATTTTTTTATCACGGCTTCAGAATCGTCAGGAATATCGATTTCGGCGTCTATTAGATCAGTATACACATTATTTTTATTTATCAAATCATTTGAATTAAAATTCCTAGCATTATTGATTTCCTTAGTTACAATATCGGGAAAATACTTTGTAATACAATGTCGTAAAAGGTTTCTTTCATGAAGAGATTGCGAAGCAAAAACATTTTCTTCGATCCATGCATGTATGCTCTGAAAAAAGCACGCGAATACATATATTTTCATTTCAATCATATGTATAAAGAATTAATAGGGTATTCTAAAAATCAATAAATATATTCGATGAAATTAGAAATATTGATCAAAATTAAAAATAAAGACATTTATTTTTTATATATTGTAACTTGGTAAGGTGGGTAGAATAATACAAAAATGTTTTTCTGAAATAATACGAGTATCTAACCAGATTGTGACATATATACAAACATTGGGATTTAGAAAGACCCTTAAATTAATATGTCTTGAACGGAGGACAGATATTGAAAAGACTTCAGAGTGGATAAAATAGCCGAAAAAATCAATACGCTGTGCTCACTAGAGATCAAGCAAGTTGTGCTTGAGAACAAAAACTAAAATTATCACGAATAATTAAGCCCTAAGATAAACAAATATGATATTTTTTTATATAAAAAAAGAAAAAAACGTAATCTTATAAATAAAAATTTGTATAACTAATATAATATCTTTAATAATTTTAAAAATATGAAGTTAAGAAAATATGACTTACCTGCAATTAAACTACACCAATTTAAAAATGAAAAAGAAGTATAGTACCATGAGCCGTATAATTGAATATTATAGGCACGAAATACCATAATTATGTTTAGATATGTGGAATGCTAGGTGAAGCAGAGGTGTGCACAAAATAATGCAGACAATACTTGAATTTATATGTATCAAAAACAGAAGATGCGACGGAGCAAAATTAAAAGGATTATAGTCTCTAGGATTAATATGAAATCATTTCTTTAAAAAAATTTATGATTCTCGACCAAAATTAAAACTAAAAATTGATTATTCAATAATACTTTATATCTTTGCAAATTAAGATAGAAATATATTTCGCAGAGAAGGGGCAAAATACCAAAAACTATATAAAGTCATTTAAAAACTGCATATTTTTTTGGCTCGCAGATGTAAATAAATGCGGAATCGTGATTATATTTTTGGATAAATATACGCAACAGAATATTTATTTTATCATCTCAAGAAATTAGCAAGTTTTCTGTTCTTTATGTTTAGAAAACGAACATATAGAGATAATTTGATGCAAAAAAAAAGCAGATGACGAACTTATGCCTGTAAACCTATTATTTTTTTTACATGAATAAAAAGAAACACTGAAATCAATCCTTAAAATATAATTAGTTATACTATAGTTTGATAACTCATATATATGCGTAAATTTTCCTATGATTTTGTGGTGTAAATTTAAGACTGATTATATTCATTTTAAATTATTGAAGTTTGAATCTTCTTTTAGAGTAGGCATTATAAATTACTGAACAGATGTATATGCCGCCCAGCTTCAAGAGATACAGCAAATAATAGGGGGCTTACCCAGTGAAAAAATTGGCTTTAGGTTATAAAATACAGTTACTATGGATCTAAGGGTAATAGACACGATTCCCGAAACAAATTCAAGTAATTATAGTCATCATTAGTATGATGGTAATTTTACCCAAGTGATGAATTGTTGACGTTGACTAATTAAAAAAGCACATAATTCCTTCTAAAACGAGAAACTTCTAAAATATGATATACTTGAAAATAAATTCTCGCTAGTACACATACTTTGAACAATGATAATCACATAAATCGTAAAATACAGATGAACGTAACAAAATAAATTCATTCGTATTTTATGGAGCTGGAAATTCGACACAGTGGAGGCATGTTCATGAACAATTCAGTTGAGGTGAAAACATGAATTGATTGCGTCTTAATTAGAAAATATTCCGAAAAGGGGTATGAAGGTGAAAATTCTGTTAGAATTAGAATAGGAATGGGGAAGACTCCTATCCTATTATCTTCTGATGTATAATATATTTAAAAGTTTTGTAATCTAAAAAGGGATATATTGCATGTTTCAAAGAGCCTACTAAAGTTTTTCTTGATGGAAAAAAAGCAAAGTATTAAGATAAAACCAACCCTTAAATAAAATAAAGAGAAAGATCGAAAAATTTATTTTAAAATATAATTATATATCAAATTTAATTTACATTTTTTGCTAGGTCGATAAAAATATTGTGAGGGAGAAGCAAGAACATTACATCATTCAATAGTTCTAAAAAATTTAAAACTAATTAAAATAATATTAGAACTTCATTCATGATACAATTTTATTTTTTCTTGATTATCTTTGCTCAACTAAGTTTTAGAATATTCACAGAACTTATTTGTTAATTACTTCTTATAATCAGACCTTCATTGCGATTTCTTCTCATTTTAAAACCTTATGGTTAAAGTTTATTTTATTGATTACATTGATTAAAATTAAGCTTCTACATTTGTTGGCATCCCTAAATTCTTAAATTAAATAACTTATTGTATTTATTACAACTTTATTCACGTTATGGCGTATTTTACTATTAGTGAATTTAATTTGTCGATGTGAGAAAAATCATAAGCCGATAGAAACCTAATTTTCTTAGTTAAAATACGTGAAATTGAACTTTTTTTGATAGTAGAATGTCTTGGAATTTTTTTTAGCAGATATATTTAAGTTTTCTTCTAATTTAAAGAATGCGGGTTTATCGTTAAACTGATGAAACTTATGGGCAATTATATTCTCTCTAGCGAATACAGTGTATAAAGGGGTAAAATATATTCATTAATACAGCTGGAATATCAAATTTATGCATAGTTTAGGAATCTAATAAAAACCGCCTTGCCATATTTTTTTATCAATGCATTTACTACCTTAGCATATTTTCTAATATTGAAATTTTCATATGTTATATACATATCATTTATTGAAATTATTTTAAAATGTGCCCTACTTAAATATATTATTATTAAAATATAATGATCTTTTTTTATTTTTATCCTAATAATATCTGTAAAAACATATCTAATATACACAACAATTAAATTTTATTTTCTTATTCTATTCACATATACATTGTTATATTGATAAAAAGTAAATATTTGGTTTAATAACATCTTTACCAAGCGATCCCAGTTTCCTTAGATAATTCAAACTACAGATCAGCTGTTACTAATGAATTTTATTCAATTAAAAGATTTTGTTTTATGATTCTAATATACAATTTGCTTCTTTGAGGTGAATCGGTTTTTATTATTCAAAATAATAACTGATTCTTTTAAGAAGTAATAGAATTAAGTAATATAAAAAGGTATGTAGTGTTTATACTTCTACATTCATTCACTATAAAACGTAGAATTCTTTTAAAAAACAATTTTAATTATTATAACCGTAATATCAAGATATTATTTTCCAATTTTTATCGATTATCACGCATCTTTTCAGTTATAATTGAAAATAAATAATTTATTAAAATATTTTTCACGGTTTGTTCTTGATGATTTAATCAATAAATTGTTAGTACTAAAACAGAAGTTCTTGCACTTTTTTTTTATTTTGCTGTTTTATAAATTTTTAAGTCTAAAGGATTAGATTATAACAATTTCATGCTAAAAACCCATTTTCTTACATTACTTTCAACAGACTGTTTACTTTGCAATAGTTCTGTTATATAACTTGTATATTTTGAGCACAATTTAGATGTGCAAAATATCAAGTAAATGGTCATTTTACAAATTTAAGAAAAATTCAAGAAAAACATTCTAAATATTGAAACCAAACAATTTTTATGTAATTAATTAAATTTTTCTTGATATCATTTCAAAACAAAATTATGATGCAAAATTTTTAAATATCATCTAATATTATACAAAAATCATTTTTGCATATTAGACAAAAAAAGCAATAAATTTTTTGATAACATGATAATTAACTAAAAATATAATTGTATGGAGACGTAAATAAGATGTTAGAGAAGGCCATATAAATTAAAAAATTTGATTTAAAATTGGCCTATGGCGGAGTCGAACCACCGGCTCCACTTTACGAGAGAAGTATTTTACCACTAAACTAATAGGCCTGAAAAAAATAAAAACAAAATATTTAAATTATTTACATGATTAAAATCCTTAAAGCATTGATAAATTTAATATATCGGAAATAAATTTAAAGCCATAATTATGAATTATGTGCGATTAAATATGGATTAAGACTTAAAATAAATCTATATAAAATATATTTTGCTAATTTCATAGCATTAGAAATTTATATTGGCTACATTCAAATCATAAGTTAAAACAACATAAAAAAACAAAACTCGAAAGTTCATAAAAGACGTATTCTATTAATTAAGACAAATATCATTGAATTAATACGATGATTCAGAGTAGATGAATAAAATATTATAGACATTATAAGCGTGCTCGGAAGTTCATAAAGCATGCATTGTTTTTCTTGTATCTAAATCCAGTATAAAGATCAAAAATAACTTGAGGATACATGTGAAATATTTTGAAATGTAAAAGATGATAATCATCTATTAAAAGGCCTATTCTTAATTAATCTTGAAACAAACTTATCAGTAACGCGAAATTTAGATGAATAGGCAAAAAAAGAAAAATTAGGGATGAATGAATAAAATAAATGGGATAATTTATTTTTATCAAATAAAAATTTGAATTTTTCTTTTTGTATTATTCGCATGTCGTGTAAATTTTTTATTTTCTTATTTCAGTGCAAAAATATTATTTCTAGGGTGTTTATTTGTTTCTTTTATGATTAATTTGATTTTTAGCTATTTAATATTTTTCAAGCAAAACTTCTGATTGATATTTAGAACAGATTTGGACACTACTTATTTCTACCTCGTCATCTTTACAACTTTCCTAATTGCACCTTCTTCTTCCCCTACTTATTAGTCAAGTGTCCTGATTAATCATATTGTTTGTTTGTATGCTTCTGCTTCGGCTGGTGTGTCAACTCTTGAACATAGTACTTATGATATTTTGTGAGTATATAATCGCATTTTATGGCGCATGGTGCTATTTGGAGTGACTAATCATATATTTTCTTAAGGGCTAATTTATATTTTAACTTTTAATATTTGCTCTATATTACAAATGTGCTGTATACTCTTTTGTAGCACATCCTCTTTATAGTATTCCTAAACACATCTTCTACACTTAAGACTTATACATTCACGTGTTTTTTTCAATAATATTTTTGTGCATATTATTTTGTTTTCGTTTGATTTGAAATTTCTTAATATCGGGGTGTGTATGTAAATATTTACAAGTAGCTCTACTCTTTTGGGGGTTCTATATGATATTGAAGTCTTCGTTATGATATTTTCGCCATTTAATCAATCACACAATTATTAAAAGTATATTTAATTTTGTAATTTTATAACATTAAAGGGATGATTTCTATTCGTGTATGCAAAGTAGCATGTAAAATACACCTTGATATCAGTTTATATCAAATTCATTTTCATACATAGAGCCCCTCAACCTTTTTAGTAATTTTGTTAAATTGCACAGCTTTTTTGATTTTGATCCTCAGAATACATACACTTGGGGTAAAAAAAGTGCGCAAGGGTAAATAATAGTTATAATCGTATTGATATGAAAAAAACTTACAGGTATTTTAATATGATACTATTGGTATGGATGATTTATTTTATTGGTTTGAACTTATTTTGAGTAGACATTTTTTGGCTGTTTTGAATAACAGATACAATATATATAATCAAAAAAATTTGATCGATGTATTTTTAAATTTTTGCACCCTAAGACACGGTATAATATCAATAGGGATATTCCTAAATCTGATGCCTTCAAGAATAATTAAACATTTCAAATATCCAAATGAATAAACCTGTTTAAATCAGCTAAAAAATATGCAATAGCTATAAATTGTGAAGCGTGAAATATAATTTATAGCACATGTTAATATACTTTAATTGCCTTTACAGATATTTTATTTCAAGCATAAAGGAGCAAATAATATGCTTAACTCTTAAATATTGCAAATAAATATGAGATTACGAGATTTTATTACATATATAACGACATTGTATCAATTTATCGCATATTTTTATTAATTAAGTTGTTGTGTGTCGAAAAAAAGCTTGCATCACAAATATAAGAAATATAAAATACCAATTTATGAGCAACATTTTTTTTGGGATAAAGAAAACTGTGCAAAATCCCTTAATTCACATATAAATTTTAAATTTTTTTAGAAAAAGGTGATTATCTTTTCACTAAAGAAAGATATTTGTCATTATGAGATGGTGCAAAGGAATCTTATTCATTGTTATCGCAAGTCAGCCATATGTAGTATGCCTTTAAATTCAATTTACTGCGTATAGAATTTCTAAAATTGCAATGTCTATTTTTCTTTTTAGTACTAATACACCACCAATAAACTTAAAGAAAAAAAATATATTGGAAGAATGCAATTTAAGATAGTGGGATCTTATTTTAGCTTAAAAAGATGAGGTAACGGACATTTTATACGGAAATTCGTCTTAAATAACAAATTTTTGTCAACTGCATTTTTTTAAATACACTTGAATAATACTATAAGATAGGAATACGTTTTATATGTTTATTAAAGGCCAATAAAGAATAAATTTATTTATCAGAAAAATATCAAAAGAATTGCTATATTTCTAAAAAAATACAACAGATCGAATTCAGTCGAATAAAAATCCAATTTTTTTTTTTTTGGATTTTATAAATTGTTTGCATAAACTGTGCAAAAAAACTGACTATTTCATTTTTAATATCTGTCACATAATAAATATAATGATCTTTATAATTATATAAATAATTTTCACGCTCATACTTCTCAAAGTTTCCATTACAAATCGATTTCATATATTTTTTTTAATATAATAAAATTACCGAATTTTTTTTGCAATAATCCTTTACGATAAATATTATATATGATAAGAAAAGTAGAAGAATTAAATTTATATTTTTTTCTTCTTCTTTTTATGTGCTAATTTATTACCACTTCTAAATTGTTTCTTATTCACCAATAAAAAGTTATTTTTACTATAATAAACATGATAAACTATTTTCTTCATCTAGCAGCACTATGTTACCAAAGTCTCCTGAAATAAGAGATCTATTTCGTGAACCTATAACTATAGAAGAAAATTGATAAAAAAATCTTATTTATATTAAGATTAAATGCTCAAAGCGTTTAAAGAATATATCAAATGTTATAAAAAGACAAAAATATATAATTTTTGATTTTTTGAGTGCTTCAAACACCTAAATAATATTGAATGGAGTCTTTTTATTTTTAATATCTTTTCTAAATAATAGCTAAAACACATAATACAAGGATTAAAAATATTTTAAAAGAAGTTCAATTCATTTATAGTATTTTTTGCGCCGAAGAATAGATGAACTAATAATAATACAAAATTTGAAAAAAACAAGTGCAGATTAAACAATATTTTGGTAACAAATGCCTTAAACTTTAAAAAATCATATGAATTTACCTAATATGCTTGAAATTTTTTTCAGTTAAATCAATTTCGAATGTAATTATTCATTATTTAAAAGCAAAATACTAGTTCATTTTCTCACATCAAGTATAAGAAGGAAAATTTATTGCTATATATATTAAAAAGAACTATTTATACAATTGTTGTTTTTTTCATTATTAATCATGTTATCAAAAAATAATTATGAAATTCAATTTTTCCGTTGTAAAGCAATGCTTTTTGTTAAACCATTAAATTCTTTCTTCTTAAGATTTCTATATGCACCCAGAAAGACAAAAAACTAAAAAATACGAAATTATTCGTAAAATAAAAACTATTTTATAAAGGCCAAAGAGTTCATTTGTCTGAGAAGTCAATATTTACTTCAATTTATATCCTTTTTTACTGTTTTAAGATTCCTCAACATAAAATTCTCTAAATTATTATAGAAATACTCTATTAAATTACTTTTAATTCATATTATGCTCATGAAAACAAGCTTTACCATTAGTTTGGATGAAAACACATGCCGGTTCACATTAGAAGGAAATATATTTAAACTTAACATAAAATCAAAATGAATTCTCATTTTCCAAAAAGCAACATAATCCATCAAATTTTTTGTGCTTACCAAAATTATCTTTCTATTGAGCACATTTTGAAATATTAAGATAATTTTCTGATATCAAAAACCATCAAAATCTATGAATATATATGCATATTACTATGATTGACAAAATGGCTGGAATGTAAGAAGGCATAAATGTTTTTATTTGTAAATTTAATCGATCTCTCCCCCCAACATTTTAAAATATTCTTCACTTATAAAACTTGTTTTTACATTATTAATAAATAAAAAAGTGATTCTAATTCACGCTAAACGCGATATATATATATCTATTTAACATGAAATTATATGATAGATCATAGAGTATATTTATGAATCTAACCATCATATTTTACGTATTGAATGCATGAATTCTTTAATAAAAACAACAATATCAACTTTATCCCTACTATAGTGTTATCATACCTCAAAAGCATATCCATTTGATTTTTTAAATATATTAAATTTTTTTATGACTCTATTTTTGCTTCTTATTATATAATTCATATATGGAAGATTTACATCAAATATTGCATAATCTACCTTTATATTTTTTATGGTATATAGAGTATGAATGAATCAACTACCAAAATTGATAGATTCAAGACCTAGTAAAGATTTTAAAATGAATTCAAAGCTATAGTCTAATATACTTGCTTATAATTCAGACAAAATATGAGATTTTTCTGTTGATTTCAAATATTTTTTTCTGATATAATTAAGCAGTGTATTTTTAAAGTCTATATAATAGAAGAATTTTTATGTCTTCATGTTTATGCCATCAAATTGTATGTTTTCATATTTAAATCCAACAAAATATTTTTATCCATTATTTTTACTTGTGAATTATTTATACATCCCAATTATTTCTTTAGCTGACATTGTTAATTTTTTTTCCGGGGCATCTGTAAAACAAAATGAGATAAAAAAATATTTTATTAATTATTAAGACAATTAATCAAAGAAACGAATTTTAATGATTTTTTTGTGTATAAGTTGATTTTAAAAAAAAACATAGTTTTAACTAAGAATCAGCCCAAACCAGTTTTTTTATAATTATAAAACCTTGAAAACCACTATAAAAATTTTTATATAAAATATCCTCTTTTTCAGAAATGAAAGCCGATACATGGTTTTAACAAAATATTTAAGAAAATTCATAGATAATGCCTGCTTATAGAATAGCACTAATTAAAAATAACAAACAAATTTTATTGACCAATATGATTTTAAATGAATATTTTTTTTCCTTATTTCCCTTATTATTGAATATAAATTTTTTTGTGATTTATTTGAATTAGACATTAAAATATGTGTGTTTGTTCCGCGCTTATCATATATATCCATGTTTCTTATTATTTTTTAAAGTGAAAAATATGAAATTATTATATTTTTTTATTGTTTGATATGTAGAAAATATTAAAATCAAAAAAAATTAAAAATTATTTAAATTGTGGCATCAAAAGCTCTTGAATACCCAAGAAGATAAATTATATTATTTTATGGTAATTATATGGCTTTTAACGCCTTTTTAATGCATTTAATTTTAGTTTAGTTAGATAATAGAGCATATGAAATTTTATTATTTCAAGAATTTCAAGGGTTCGATGTATTATAGAATCAAGAGGATTATAATTAAGATAAGAACAAAGGTATGAATGAGCCAATGTACTATATTTTTAAAGTTTAAAAAAAAGAGCTTGTGTAAAAAAATATTTAGCGTCTTATGTTTCTAATTATGAAATGTAAAATACAAAATATAATAATTAGTATATCCTAATGCCTGAAAACATTTAAAATATTACTTATTTGGTTGTCAATTAAAATGAAGAATTGAAATAAAAAGCCTTCTATAAAAAAAATTTCATGGCAACCAACATAATTTCTACATCTGATATTATATATAATATTGTCTGCACTTTTATAGTGAATATATAATGATATGATTTTTGAAAATTTATCTAACCACCTTCACAATAAATTTTCCCAAAAATGCTGTGATTTAAAAACGCCAAATTTGAATTGATTAAAAATATTAATGATTGAATGGGCCAAAGAAATTAATAAGAATATGATTTAAAGCTTCGATATAAATAGAAAGAGCAGCTAAACACGGTTTATCACTATTTTAATTTCTTTTAGAAATCATTTGTTTTATAAGTAAACTATGAAGGTCTACAATTATTTAAAATTTTATTTGTCTGTATTTTGAATTTTGTAGCCATTCAGTTGTGTTGATACGTGGTTTTTAGGTGGTTTTATTGAGAAAAGTTTACATAATCCGAAAAAATCAGCCAAGAATCAATAGATTTTTTATTAGATATCTTTAGTTCTATAATTTAAAGAACTCAAAAAAATACAAATAGCTTTATTTTTAACAATTTGTATAGTGAAATTCGAAAAATCGATCTTATATTTTTTTATTGATAATATTGAGACCCAATTTTTTCCCAACAGAATCAATAATCCGAACCATTGCGTCAATATCATGTTTTGTATGTGATGAAGAAATACAGAATCTCACTCTGCTTGATATCACAGGGGTCGCTGGATAGCCCACAACAACAACCGCTAGCTTTCTTTCCAAACACATTCTCGAAAAAAGTGCGATTTTTCCCGGATTAAATATCATTAATGGAACAACAGGTGATCCTTTATCGCCGAAAACAATATAACCAAGCTTACTGAGTTTTTCCCTAAAATATCTTGTGTTTTCGACAAGATCAGTAGCCAATTCTTTGCCTTTTTCTGTGTATTTAAGAATTTTAAGGGCTTCTAATACCTGTCTTGCTACGACTGGTGGTATTTGCTCCCCAAATAATGAAAAATCACTATAATACCGAAGATGTGTTATTAATTCTTTAGAGCCAGCAATGTATCCTCCCGAGCCACCAAAACTTTTTGTGAAGGTACCCATAAGAATGTCCACATCTGAAAAATTCACACCGAGATATTCACAAACCCCTCTTCCAGTTTCACCAAGGGCGCCAATAGAATGTGCTTCATCGATAAATAAGTAAAATTTATATTTTCTTTTGAGCTCTACTATTTCTCTTAATTTCAAAATTGTTCCTTCCATCGAATAAATTCCTTCCACTAAAATAAATATTTTTCTCCATGCTCGGTGCGTTACCGGTTGGCCTTGAGAAATATGATATCTAAGCTTTTGTTCCAAATCTTTCATATTATTGTGAGAAAATGTTTTTACGACAGCATTAGACATCCGTGCGCCGTATACGATGCTTGTGTGGTTAAATTCATCACTTAATATCAAGCAACCTTCATTCATCATAATAGGGATATTACATGAGTTTGTTCCAAAGCCCATTGGAAATACAATACAATCTTCCTTTTCTAAAAATTCAGCCATTTCTCTCTCTAAAATCTCACATATAGGGTTTTTGCCTATATCTCTGGTTGTTCCGGGATAGTTTACAGGGAATTCTGTCGCAGTTTCTATCACCTTCTCCAAGATCTCATTATCATTACATCCGAATCCAAGATAATTGTAAGAGCCTAGATTCATTGTATCAAGTTTTTTGCCTGTAAATGTAAATGTGTTGTTTTCATCATTTGATTTTCTTTCTAGAATTTTGATGATTCTTCCTGGCGCACCTGTAATTGGGCGATTCCAACAATCCCTTATCTTTGTATACAATCTCCGAGTGAAAAAACTTTCGAAATCAGTGTATAGTGGTTCCATTCCGTTCCTTCGACGCAAGTGTTCGTATTTCTCTGGATTTAATCTTTTCCCGATAAAATCTCTTACATGCCCAACTATTATAAGAACAAAGAATGAAATGTAGGTTGTTATCATGGTGTATATTGGAATCTCTTCTTTGTTCATTTGGATTTTCATGCACATATTGATTTGTATTTATTTGTAAGATGATTCTAGATCAATAAATCCCACTTTGATTACAAACAATATTGCGATTTCAAATAAAGTTGAATATTGTATTTCGAATAATAAAGATATGGAAGATTAAAATAAAAGAAGCTAACTAAAATTTCACGCATAGCCTAATGTATACTATAAATTTATTAAAATTGTTGTTGAAAAATATTACATGGATCTATATTTATTGGTTGACAAATTTAAAATAAAATGATCCTGTGTTAGTGACATTTTAGCCTTTAACCTCATAGACATGTGCATAAAGCCGTGTATAAATAATTATTTTATAAAAAAAGAATTATTTTTCTCTATTACTCCTATTGATTATCTTATTGCAGAGAAAGCTCATGTTCGCAATTTTATTCTGTTAAAAGATACCTTTGCACCTTAAAATCTTGAACAATTCAAATCTGCTTGCCAAAATTTTGTATTTTATCAAAAATTTTTAGGCCTAGACTATAAATAATTCACAGTTAAAATTATATCGCAGCATATTTCATGTTAAGATAGTTGAGTGTCTGGTGGGGAAATTTTTTATTCAAGATAATTAGTTTTTTTATGATCAAATTTATTTAGAGCTAGTTTTATCTTATTACTCCTTTTCAACAAAAAAAAACCTTTGGAAAACTGTAGGGAAAGACATTAAATGCTATATTTCTGCCACATTTACTTCATAATCTTCCCAAATCCATTTATTATTTTGTAGCTTTATGTTCATAAATATTCCTGAACTCTATTAAATTTATTCCAGCACAATTTCTTCAAAATTATTCCTTCAATGTTTCTTACTTAGTGATATATTATTAATCAAATGTCTTCCTCAACCCTAGTATACTTCTTCCAACACCCCCTCTGTGAAATCATAACTTCTACAATTTCTTGTGTAAATATTTATCATCAAGCACCATCCAAGTCGATTATACTTATCCCAGTTATATCCTTTTTAAAATAATGTTTTTTGAATCTTCTCGTTCAAAAACTTATTAATTCAAGAGCCGTATTCAATTCTAAATACTTTTCCAAGTAACATTTTTTTTCAATATCATCTCCTCTATATCTTCTTATTTAAAAACCTTTTAATAAAAGTGTATATTTAATCATTTTGTTTCTGTGTATTCCACTGCTTCCGTTGGTATTCCCACCTCTTTTAAATATGACATATGTATAGATATTTGTCATAATAATTTGTGATAATTTAAGATCAGCAATTTCTATTTACAGTTAAATTATTATATCTAAGAGTTTTATTTTTGACCATATTATATATTTTCATTCCTCCTTTCGTGCTTACTTTGGAGAAGTTTACAATGAAGATACAACTCATATTTGTCCTTCTGAACCACATATTCACTTCAACAAGCCAAAATTACGCATCTTCAGTCAGCGGATCCTTTGTTATGGATTCATCGGTAGGTTTATTAAATTCACAATCAATATTAAATCCCCGTAATGACCACTATATGCTTGGTCCATGCAAACCAATATTCTTGATAATAAAACTATCTAGAGAAATTAAAATCACACAAATCGAAATCCAAAACTGTGAATGGTTATCTAACTTCATTAAAGAAATAGGCTTTTCTGTTTTGGCAGATAAACGATTCATAAATATCGGAGAGTTTAATGATTGTGAGAAAACAAGAAACAAAGTTAAATTTACAATTGAAACAGAATATTTCTCGTCTATCCTGAAAATCAATTTAACAAGTTTTAGCGGAGCTCACAAATTCTTTACATTAACTAATTTAAGAGTTTTCGGGATAACTATGATCGAAGATTTCATTTGGACACAAGACGAAACAGTTGAAAAAAACAAAAATGTCTATGATATTTTTAGCACAAAAATTAGCAAGCTAGAACAAAATAACACGGAAAAATGTGACTTACATAATATAAACAAGAGTTTAGGTTTTATCAAATACCTAGTTATACTTTTATCTAGTATTATTATTTTGCAATTTGGTTATATAATAGTTATAAAGCTCCGATAAGATTACAATTAAGTTATAAAGATATAAGAAAATATAAATAAATTTTTAAATATACATTATCGATTTCATTTAAAAACATAGAAATACAAAGTTAAAATTTTTTATCCTTATGAAATAAAAATAATGTCCATATAAATAATTCCATCAAAGTTATTTAACAATTAAAAAAATGAAAAATTAAACATACATCTACAATATAAAAAATTCTTTTGAGCTCTAAAATAGTTAGTTTAAATATTATTATATCCCGCAGAAGCACTTGGCTAATTATTTTTATCAATATTAATTATAGAGTTTTACAAGATTAAGATTGCACAGTACGCCTTTTTTGCAAAATAGTTACTTTTAAACTGTTTTATTTATTTTTTTATGATTATTGACGTTCAAATCAGGCATAAAAAAACAATGCTTACTTAAAAAACATAATTATATGCTTTCCAAAAAAAATCAGCATAAAAGTAGAGAACTATTAGATCCCTGTGATTAAAAAAAATAACAGAATTTTATTTATTTTACAAAAATAATTTATATCTATTTCGGATTTATTTAGAATTATTTAAATTCAAACTATATTAAGATTATTTCTAGTCATTAATTTACGCCTAAATTAACAATTCAAAAATGGATTGATAGATTAATTTTCTTTTTAACCATGTAAATTTGTCCAAGCAAAACTTTAGATTACTAAATAGCTAATATTTGCTTGATAATTATACCAGTCTCATCATTTTACAATAGTTCCTTAATGATTAGCTTCTGACAAGGCTTATTAAAACAATTTAGTGGCTATGGTTGAGTGATATAAATAATAAACCTGCAATCTTCACTATATGATTACTGGTATATATTCTCTTATTCCAAGGACATTTATAAATTACCAAATTGGAGCCGAATTCAGCATAGCTACAAGGAAAACTGGAAACAATGATTGGCCAGCAAACAGCAAAAGATGACTTTCCCATTCAAGCATACACTTAATCGTGACTCCGAAACAACTTACTCTATTATCTACCCCAAGTTCAAGTAATCAAAATCATTTCAACAATATAGAATTTTTCCCTGTAGCGGTGGCCCGAAAACAAAAACAGTTCTTTTAATTAAAGTCTTTACCTTCCAGGCTCAAAGCACCCTAGATTTTAATGAAAATCAGAGAAAACCATTACCTCCACAGCTATCTTTATTAATTTTATCGACCGAAACAACCCTGTCATACCTTGCAGCTTTTATTACTGGGGTAGCGATGACCCGATTAGCGTGGTTAATACCTTAATCTTCAAATATCGAAAAATTTAAACATCAAAAAAATTCAAACTAAAAAAATACATATTTATAGAAAAACAAATAATTAATAAAAACTCATAATTTTATAACAATAAAAACCTCCAATGACCAAAAAAATACATGAAAAACTACATTTCTATGTAATCAAAAATATTTACCAATATGAAAAAGTCTTAATTAATTTTTTAAATCTAAGATTATAAAGGGGTTTGTTAAATTGAAAAACTTCCTTTAAGAAGATTTATTCAACAAAAAAAATATTTATAAGCCTGATAAATTATGAAAATATAAATAAAAATTTGAATGGCAAATATTTTATATGGGTCACTATTTAAATCCATGATGAGTAGCTGGAATTATTTTAATCTAATCCAGAAGATCAAATAGGTTGTAAGAAAAATGTTATAATAAAATTTCGTTTCAGAAAAATCAACGAGAAGCATTTAATGTTATCGTTAAAACTTTATGTCGAGAAAAAGGATTAAAATAATAATAAAGGAAGACATATGCATTTCTAGCAACAAGGAGGCATAAATCATGCTAAAACAATATTATCTTTGTTTTGAAATGGATTTTATTAAAAGTGTAATTTTAGATAAACAAAAAAATTTTATTGTTTTCATTTTCTCTGTCTTTGCTCATTGATTAAAATAAGAACTCTTTATACACATAAAAATACTAAAGGCTGTGCATTTTTTGCTTAATTATCGTACTTGGCAGCTTTATCTTCTATTGTAAACAAATCAGCGTTTTTCTATATAAATAAAGCGGCATTAAATATCTACAAGAATCATGCCAATATAATTTTATTTTGTTGATGGTAGTTTCATATCCGCATCTGTTATTCATCTTTGAAAGATCTAAAAAAGAAGTTTTTTATAGCAAAAAATCAATTAGCTCTAGTTTATAGCATACAATCTATTAAAATATTTTTTTTTTATAACCTACTTGATTTCCTTTAAAACATTTGCTATTTATATTATGAGTATTTTCTAAATTTTGAGTTTTAAATCGAAATTATTAGTTAACATAGGAGAATCAAATTTTTTTTACCGTTTAAATGTTGTATATTATAAATTTAGCTATTTTAGTGATATTTATAGAACAGTTTATCCGATAAAAGTACTTTAATTCAAGTGATCGGGCCTAAAATAAAAAAAAATATTATTAAATGACGGTCACATGATCCTGCTATATCATTTACTCTGGTGCCTTTTTGGACAAAAAAATATTACCATCTATGTTTAATTTATATTTATCATTTTGAAAAGTAAAATATTATGCTATTTTTTTATGGTCCACCACACTATGAATTTTATAATAATCTTTTTTAAATATACCGAGTATTAGTTATATATATGACGCAAAAAGCATATGCTTCTTCATAAAAATAATTAAGTTCTCTTTTTTCGAGCAAATAAACGTGCAAATTATGCAAGTAAATGAATATTTTACTATTATACATTTCAAAAAAAATCTTAATGCGAACAGAGGCTTAATAAAAATTTGATTCAACTCATTAAAAATCTTCATGAAAAAATATGGTATTGTTAGCCTAGTATATGCCATTTGTGGATTAGTTTAATTATTATTATATTACAGAAGAATTTTACAATAGATTTTTGTGATACCAAATGGATACTTTTATAATTTTATCCCTTTTTATATGATAAAGTATTGCACACTAACAAAGTTCGTTTTTTTATCTCCATTGATTATACTAGGATAATAAGTTATGAACATTATATATGGTTTTTCATTTTTTAAGGCATATCTAAACGTAAAAATATGTGTTTGTCAAGTAACCCTCGGTATTATTCATCATCTATATTAAGATCATGTTTTTTTACATTAATTTGATATTTTCTAATTTAAATAAACTAACGTTCAAATAACTAAAGCCCAATAACATTTTATAAAACTTCTCTGACAGATAAATTGTAACTGCCTTATTTAAATGTCACCTAGCCATATTTAATCCAAATATTCGATATATTTGTACGATTAGAATGAATATAAATGCACAGATGAGAAATTATGATCCATTTACTCCATAAGTTATCGAAATTTTTACAAAATTTTTTTTATTTCTTTAATCTTAAAAATATTGCAAAGGATAGAGATTCTGCGTCTTAAAAATTAAAAAATATTTCTAAGCAAAAATAAATGAGTTTCATGCTTTTATCGCGTCTAGAAAATTTGTTTTATAAAAATAGAATGTTAGAATATTTCCATAAACGAGTGGTATTTTCGAAAGGATATTGTCATTTAAAGATAGTAATAAAGCCTAAACTTATTCTTTCTATATATAAAATTATCTAAATATTAAAATTGATGGAAATATTAAAATTTCTAAAGGATATATGATCTATAAATATTGGCTATTGAATGAATTCAATTCCGCAGTACTAAAAAAAATTTTTATAAACAACTTTAAAAATCCGATGCTGAATTGATATAAATTGTCCGTTTTAATGCAGCCATGTAGACAAGTCAATATAGATGATCATTATGGAAATAAAATACTGCATCTGTGTATTGGAACAAAAAATGCAAGATTGAAAAGGCTATCTAGGCAGGCATCTATAAAATGATTGTTACCTACACTATACCCTCAAATTTTGTGGCCTAGTCTAATTTTTTCCAGTTGGCGTATATTTCAAAGATATATATAAGGAACGACAATATACGATATACCAGAATTTATCCATACATGGCATGTGAAAGCACATTTTAATTTAAATATCAAATTTACTACATATAAAATTTAAAATTTTAATGAAATCTTGAATTTTTTTCAAGATAAGATTTTTTATTTATCAAAATAATCAATTTGGAGCGTTTATTGAAGAAAATCTAGATTGAAAAAATATCAATTTCGTAATAATTACCTTGCTTCAAATAAAATTTCAAGTCCAATACTTAGAAATGTATTTATGGCTCATAAATTTTTTTCTTGGGTCTTTCCAGATTTTACTGTCATTACTATAAACGGTTTTAGGGTCAGTTGCGTTTCTCTTTACCATGTGTAATTGTACATATACTCAGAAGAATAACTTTTCTCTTTCAAACCTTACTGTGAGCCTTTTCGGAGTTACCCCCTTCCTGCAATAAAGTTCTTTAATACTAGAATATTTATAGCTTATCAAGGTTCTTTAGTATTTATTTTATTGATTTAGATAGGGTTTATATACTATAATAGAATTTATAAGCCTTGTTGGGGATTCATGAGCTTTATTACTATTTGATTTAAATACCTTTTTCATATTTTTTTGCGAATTTAATAACACTTTATAATTTTATTTATAATACTTATCATGGTCTTCAAATTCTTTATTATTTTAAATTACTTGAGATTTAATGAGGCACAGGTCAAAAATATTTTTTATTATGATACATATTGATATTATTGTCACACTGGCATTTCAAGTTTTCATGTATATCTTAATCTAAGATGTTCGGTCAGTGTAGTGTTTAAACGATAATATTTTATAACATGAACTTTACCTATATTTAAATTTTTTTTTTTGTATTCGACGATATTTTGGATCATTAGATTTTTTACTTGAATGAGAAATTAGACATAAAAATATTGTTAATGTTGTGGCCTTTGATCATATAAAAATTCATTAAGCTGCTATTTACATATGTGAATAACACAAACCACATAAATAATAAAAATGGATGGCTAAAATTATTTTTAAAGGAGATTGCATATTTCAAAGGTTGTTTAATAGCATATTATGCCACTCCAGAGGGCATAAAAATATTTAATATCAGTAAATGTGAATCACGAATGAAAATATTAAATGTGATCAAATTTATATCACAAATAAAAAAATTATTAGATCAGAGATTTGTAAAATAGATGTGTTTAATTACACGCTCATCAATCAGTATTATATACAGGGGTGTGAAATAACACATTTTTCAATGAATTATATGATGGATTATTAAAATAATTTTATAAAAAAGCGGTTCTGGAGTAATAAAATATAAATACCGCTTTAATTATAAATAATTTGTTCGATATGCATCCAGTCAGCGCTAATTATTTGAGTAATTCTATTTTGGTTATATGAACATTAAGTAAATATATGCTTAATCTTACTTGGTCTTTGAAAAATATATATAAATTCTCTACAAAACACTGTAAAAGTTCTAATGATGTACAAAGGCTCTTAAACAAGCTTCTGAAGTTTATGAGAAAATTTTTTATTTAATAAAACCAAAGGCTTTTTACGTAAAATATAATATCATTTGAACGTTAATAACTTTCATTATTTTTGTAAAAGCTAAAAAATTATTTTCTAAACTTTTAAAGTTGATTTAGTAAGTTTTCATTTGATTCTTGTAGAATTAAAAATGTATGGATCTATAATTCAATGCAAATCGCACTAAAATCCCACTAGAGTTCTCCATTTTTTTTAGTTTATCAATTTCATATTTAGATTTATTTTATATATATCCAATACATTTAAAATTTATAATATAAAGGTATTCTTTTCTTTCTCGCCTTAGTGGGTGGCACAGGAACAAAAATTACCATCGAATCATATTCATACTATATTTTTTTCAAAATGAGTTTTCCAAGTTACTTAATAGATCTAACTTTTCTATATCTTCAAATGGAAAGATTTCGTTAAATATTTAATCAAGGTTTTATGCTATTCATTGTTGATTCAAATAAAAATAAAATTTAATTATAACACATTATAAATATTAATTTATCACTGAAAATATGACTCCTAATTTCATGTTTCCTATGGTTTTTTTTCATTATCTAACGCGCAAAAAGTCTTATTCGTAACTTTAAAGAACATATATTGCATCAAAAAAAATATTAAAAAGAAAATTTTGGACATGCGCTTGATGATATTAAAATTTTAAGTTTCTTAAAGTGAAATCCTTAATTGGTTGAATAAAGAGTTTATCACTAATCGTGTTATATATATAAAATTTACGATCACTAAAGCCAAAAAATATTTTTTGAATATAAATAAAACATGGCCTTCATGTACAAATTTTAGATGCATATATGACAATTTATTTGGGTAATCTTATTAACAGAAAAAAATACAAAGAACTCAAAATTATCATGGTAAAAAGTATAATCTAAATTAAAAAAATATGATAAGAAAAATATGATATTATATCAAATCTTTCAAGGGCGCCTGAATTTTTTAATCAGACGCAAATTTTATTTTATTTGATTTTTTCATAATACGCATGTGATTTCATGGGTGATATATATTTTTGAATTATATAGGCATATTAAAACGTTCAAAGTACAAATATATTATATGTATTTCACATATGAGGAAACTTTTCTTTTTGTGGCATTTTAAAAAATATTAAGGCTATATTAAATTATAATATCTTTGTAAACCTTATTGATTGGCATGAAAATCTAAAAATACAAAAAATATTGTGATAATAGACATATGTATTTGCATATTAATATATTTTACTTGTGTTAATTTGCAACTTATTTTTAAATTTCATCTAAATTAACATTTAAAATGACAATAGTAAATTTTATAAAAATTTCATAGGTTATTAAATGGATAAAACATCCATAAAGGGGAGTTCTATCATATATTAATAACTATATTTTAAATTTTTCATTTTTGTATAAAATGAAACTGATCAACACTCTTAAGTTACATCGAATTTACATTCTTAGCATTTATTATCTTTACATAACTTATATATTCCATTTTTAAGCTCAAAACAATATTGTAATATATTTTCACCTTCAGTTAGTATTACTAACTCCTTATTAATGAGTTTCTGTATTTTTAAATTAAACAATATATTTGCTAATATCTGATACTGAATGTGTTGTTCATTTTTAAATTAGCGTGAATAAATTTACTAGTAAATAATTTTTTCTTGATTCAAATTCAACACATTTTTCCAATTTTTTATCATAATTCCTATTTCTATTTGTTTTATAAAGTTAGTACTTGAATAATATACAAAAACTCTGGTTTATAATTCTATAATATAATATAATGACATTTTATATTATATATATCAAAATATTAATAATTAGCTTATACAGTTAGACTTTTGGCTGTTGAATTGATCTGAAACAAGATAAATCACATATAATTCATGTATTGAAAACGTTAAGGATTTACATTATATATCTAATATTGCAAGCCTCATATTTAATTTGTCTAATTTAAGGATATTAATTCTAACTTGCATTATAAATTGACCGTTAAAAAGTTTATACTGCGTCGCAAATGCACATCTAGACGCAATCGTTCTAAAAAATACATCTTAACCATCTATTAATGCATTCAAGAATGTTTTTCGCAATACTTTTGCGTTTTAAGCGTATGCCAGTGCTTAGTTTGTAAAAACTGACAATTTATTAGAACGGCCGGTTCGATGGTAACTTGTTTTATCAGAAAAATTCCTGTAGATAATAATGAGTAAAGTTCCACGTTTTTATATTTTATTATGAAACCTCCAAGATGAAAATTAAAAGCGAAAAAAATTTCAATCACGTAAATAAATTACAAGACAAAATTTTTTGAAGATTTAAATCAATTTATCCAATAATATACTGAGAAGTAAATATAAAAGATTTTATAGAACTAAGAAAATCTATTTCACAAAAAAAAACAGAATATTTTAGAAATTTTATAAAGTTTTAATGATAAATTCTACTGCCAAACACCCCATGAATGTGTCAAAAATATATTAAAATGCTGTAATCTATTCAACTGTGCCATAAGAAAATTAGAAAAAAATACACGAGCGCAAAAAAAAGTACATATAAATTAAAGAGAAAAAAATGTAAATCAGCTAGAAATCAACTCTGATCTGTTTAGCTTTTTTTATTTAAAAAGCAAATCAAGCCAAGAGAAAAAAATCATTAGAAAATGAAGAGAGAGCTTAACAATATTACTGATAAAATAACCATAGGGAACAGATTTTGAATCGCAACAATGAGGAAATTGGAATAAAAGAAGGCAAATTGAATATGATTCTAAACAATATGAGTTATAAAAAGTGATTTACTTAGTAGAATATCACAGAGGATAATATTTTTCAATGACAAGTAGAAACATTTTGGGGATAAGAGCAGATTAAAAGTAGATTATAGAATTTCGAGATAGTTGTGAAAAAATAAATGTTGGCATGCTATACTAAAATTATCTCTACGACCTATGGATGATATAAAATACAAATAATCATTACTGTCACTAGAAGAATTTGGAAAAATTGTGCAGTATATACCCGACTGAAAATCTGCCGTCTCAAACAGAACATGTATACTTTTTAACAACTAAATCATAACATAAAAATCATATATTTAACATTTTATAGGGTTTATAATAAAAATTCTAATGAGATAGTCATATTAATGAACCTCATATCTAAAGATAATGTCAAAAAATAGTGATTTTTTGCTTATAACATGTATAGCATCTTTTAGAAGCAAATCACAAACATTATTACTAAAAATTGTAGCTAAAAATAGATTTACTGTTCTTATGGCATAAAACAAACTAGACAACGTACAGAAAATACAAGGAGATAATGAAATAGCGCTAATAAACAGCATTTTACGATTAATATGAAAAATAATGGAGTCACACCTAGGCAGTTGCAATTGCTGCGTATGTATCAATCGTCCATGGATTTCTAATAAATGATTTTGAAAAAATTAATCGCAATGGAAATACATATTAATGACAAAATAACGCCCAAGTGGGTAATATCGGTGCGACATAATAATAAAGAAATTCTTAATAATTGTATGAATATGGAATATTAGGCTGATGGTTTTTATATCTTCTATTCGTTCTATGTGTGAGAACACTAAGCTGGACATAAAATTAAATGCTTCTAAGGTTCATATACTTTTATATATCATTTTTAAGAATATAATATTTTTATTTTTTTTGACGATCTCGAGCTTGGTTCAAAATGTCCAGAAAACTTAAAGTTGATTACTTAAGCAAGGTATTTTAAGAATACAAGACTAGAAAAAAAAAATCAAAGTCTGCAACAAATGAGACCGGGTGTTAAAATTACGGAAACTTTTTCGATGGTAAATATGGTTATACTAAAATACAGAAAATGTGAAATATTGGAGAAGAAATATACAAAAAAAGTCTTGGGCATATCGAACTAGATTAAAACCATTTTTGTGGCTTATAATTTTTTCAGAATCATTTTGCGAGCATGATATCTTGCTTAAAATCTATAATATTGGGTTTTAAATTAGAGCTAAAAAATTTAGTTAAAAATTACAATTATGTACAAAAAAATGATAAGTTAATGTGTAAATCTTCAACCAACGAATAAAGAAAAATTATATTTTAAACGAGAAGAACTAGAAATAGGGATTTCCAACATTTAATCATCATCTGAAAATTTTTTTATTTTAGTCAGAATAAGATATTACGGAACGATCTGTTTTAAACCGAATCAATGCGGTATTTCTATTATAAAAGAGGTTTTTAGGTAAATTTCTCACGGATAAAAGTATTTCTTTATAAAAAAAGTATAATAAGTTGAGCATAGAGTTTATAAAGCATAAAAAAAATAAAGCATATTGTGAAAAATTAAAAAAAATAATCATATTCAACACTAGCAGCATAAAAACTACACTCATTGATTGATATAATTGGTCATCGAAATTGTCAAAATTTTAAAGGAAGCTTTAACCCGAAATAAAGTGTACAAATCTGCTATATGCAAAAAAAATGTTATTCAGTGAAAAGTTAAGGTTTATGCTTCTACGAAAAGCCTTTCAAATAGCATATAATCTAGGTTCAAGTTGCAAAAAGATGCTTGTCTATTAATTAACATGAAGGAATAACGAAATGTTTGCACTTTATGTTTGCCATTAAATTTAGAATATAATAACCAAGAAAATAAGCGACACTAGGTGATAGAGAAAATATAAAATAGAGCTGGCAGAGACACTAGAACTAAAAAAAACATAAAACAATCGCATGACAGCTTGATAAATTCTCCCTTGATATTATAAATAAACTGATCATATAGATAGAAATAGAGATAAAAGATATATATATCTTACCAATGTTAACAAATAGAAAACGAGAATATAAGATATATTGACGAAAAAACATGCACGCATGTTAGTAAATAACAACAATACAGCAATATGCCATAAAATGGTATAAATTTGGCTGTAAAATATTATAACTCGGGTATTAAAAAGCTGGAAATTCCATCTCAAGCGGCCTTATATGCACAAAAATACTATTGAGTAAGATTTTGAGTATTTTGAGCTATAAAAAATGGGGAAAATATGTAATCTAGATAAGCAAAAACTTGGTATGAGATAACATGAAAAGTTAAAAGAAAAAATCGCCTTATAAGATAAGTAAATACTAGTAAAATATGATGTACGTTTAAAAATTTTGACCATAAAACGCAAAATAATGCTTCGAAGGTTTGTCTGCATCCTTTAATCACTAGAATGTTACATAAGTTATAAACTTAAGCTAATAAGGCTTGTGAGAATTCATTTATACAGCTTATGTTAGAAATAATATGGGTATAGTAAATTTTGCCGCAATTTTGTGAATTGGATTTTCAAACCAGTTTATATCTATTGGTTTCTAGCTTCAATTTCTATAAAATAAACTTCAAAATTTATGAGCACACAGAGAAATAAAAGTTGTCATTATATTAAAATTTCTAATGAATAATCAAGAAGCTATATATAAAAATATGTTCTGGGTTAAGGTAATAGATTCAAGCTTTGAATCCGCATGCTATAAGAGAGGAAAAATAATGCGGTATGAAGTGATAAGGAACAAATAATAGATAATGAATGGATAAATTTTAGAATAATAATCATGAAATTTATATTTCAAGATAAATTTACTAATTTTATTTATTTATTTACCCGTATATATCTTTTTTTTAGGAATTCACTAATGACCATTAGAACTTTTGCTTATCTTATGCGCCATAACGTGTGGTTCTTCCCATTTCTTTTTACAGTTTGATTCTCGTGGATTGGACCTGTTTTATAAGCCGAAAATTGAAATATAGTGGAATGGGATTCTATTAGTTTCCATCGTGGTTAATTATTCTACCACCACTCTACACTATCCGATGTTCTGACTATATGGAACAGTCTTTATTCTATATTAATGATCGAATCTTATACGTCAAATACCAGTTTTATTATTGGTATGTCAGTCTTATTAAGGCCAAACTTTCTAGTCTTGACAGACTACCTCCTTGCGGGAATCTTTCGTTTTGTGTAAATTAATTAAAACGCGGTGTGTTTTTTTTTTGAAGCACATACCACTTCATTTAAGTTCTTTAAACTAACTGCGCCATCGAACTCTGGATAAACAAAATAGTTATTTTAAATTTTTAAATTTGTAAGTTTTAGCAAAAAAAATTTGATTTTTGTATTAGTTTGAACGAAAAGAAAGCACAATTAATCACTCGATAGAAATACGTGTTGTTTTTTTATTAAATAACAGTTCCTTGAACTCATTTAGATTAAGACTAATAATTTTTTATTTAACTAATAGTGATCTAGAATAAGCAAGACCCAGATGGTCTGGAAGTTAGTTTTATGATAGAAAAATTATTAAATTTCTCAATTACTTTTTATCAGAAATAAGAATAATGATTTAGAGCTTTTGTTGCATATATCATAAAAAACACCGTCAGACAATTTAGTAATTTAATACCCTTGATGAAACCATGATTACATCTTCTTGCAGTAATTTTAAGAACATATCAATGCAAACACTCATGGTATCATTGATATCTCTAAACCAGTTGCAAATACGAATTTGTTCACACATGTTTGAGACATTATTTGCGCAAAAAATGCTTTTAGAGTCTTTATCTAATGATTCCAACTTTGTTGCAAGATGTAGAGTAATATTATTGAAAGTCTCTGTTGCATGCTTAGAATTTCCATAGTAATTGTTTTCAACGCAATTATCAAAGTATAATTGACTTGTTTTTAGAAATATAACAGCAAAATAGTAAGATCTAGAATTCCAAGGCTCTTTAGATTGTTCATATTCTATCTTCATAAAAAGTTTTAGAAATTCCGCGCCAGAAGGCGTACAAAAAAAAACATTCTCGTTTTTTTTACTATGGGGCATAAGAGAATGTAAAGATTTTCCACTATTTTTTGGTTCGTAGAAAATGAATCTGTTCAATATTTGAAATATAAACAATAACTTTTCACCATTATCAAACATTTTTTTGCATATTTCTTCTTTTTTTTCCATAAAATATAGATTTTCATTAGTTATATTTTCTAAATATATTTTAAAAAAGTCTAAATTCCAAATAAATTGGGTCGAAAATATTGTTAACTTCCTTAGTGTGAATTGTGTCCTGAAAAAAAGAAGCACATAATTTTTTTTTTGTTTGTATAGATCATAATTGAATTCTTCCGATTTCAACGCGTTAATAATTTCAATCCAATATCTGTAGAGAATAAAACTATCTACATGTACCATTGTATCTTCATTAAAATAATTTTCTGAAATATATTCAGAATAAAAAATAATATATTCTGGAATTAATCTAGCAACCCTCCTATTCTTCTTGATATTATCGAGTTTACCATAAGCCTGCTTTCGAAAATATTTTGAAATTTTTATTTTCTGATCGTTTTTGATCAATAAAGATCCATTTAAGATAATGCAGATATGCTCTAATAAGATTTCAATAAAAACCGCTAGTTTTCGGATATCATTCAATATTACTGGTAACTTTTTAGTGTTGATTGTATCATTGATTTCCGATGAAATAATCTTAAATCTAGAATATAAAATACTCCATGATTCTATATTCCCTTCGAAATGTTTTTTTAAATTGATAATTTCCTTTTCTATACGGTTTTGTAAAGATAAAATAATAAGCGTATCTTGCACTTTTATATTAGTATATTGAGTAGGTTTCATATTGCCTTTAATTTTAGATGTGCATTTTCCGGTTGTTTCCTCTGTTTTATGATGATCAAATCCACCATTTGTTTCCCGTAAATTATGATCCGAGTTTTCTTTCATATTTATATCTGTTTGTTCCTTATGAGCGCGGCAGCTTTCCGGCTTAATATCCTTCATTTTCGTTTTAAAATTAGTACTATCAATCATCAAATCCCCATCACCACTCGATAAAGCCATATCCCTTCTTTCTATTGATTTAACACTTCTTAAGGCATTTCCCGTATCAACTGTAGGGACAGCATGTCCTTGCGACCTCAATAGAATAGCACTTCTCCTATATAAATTAGAATTATATGTGTGTTTTTCGTCTACATTTTTTAGAATGCTTAAATTGGATGTAATATCAATTGGTGAGCTTGCCTCATTTAATTTTGAATCTTGTTTCTTTAAAAATCCATTCTGCCTAGATAAATATTCCTCCATACTAATCTTTTTAGTCGGTAGCGTATTTGGTGGCTTACTGAATATCGAACAAGTTGAACTAAGGTTATTTACTGGATATTTACTATTTTGGTCTCTGCTGGATTTAGATATCCTCTGAGGTGGGTATGTTTTTAATTTTCTATTAAGTTTCGACCTATAGCGAAATTCGTCCATTGTACACATTATAGTAGATAACACGTTGAAAACCATAACTACGCTAATAAATAAATTCATATTTTGAGGGGTAGGAATAAATTATTTAAATATATTTTCAGCATCTGAAATACTCGGATAAATAGATGTATCCTACCTTTAACTTTGACTATTTAGTTTAAATTTAACAAAAAACCCCAGAATAAAGTCCAATATTTATGATTATTTAGAAGCTAAAACATTTTAAGTCTAATGTTTTGTTGTAGGAATAAGAAACTGTTTCCTAACATAAGTTGTGTGGTTTTCGTGCGAAACCAAGTTTACCAATGAGTTCAAAAGCTAAAAAAGATGGCCATGATGATTATACCTATAGTATATGAATTGTATCTGCTATAAATACCGAATACCATGTCTATAAGAGTAGATGCGTGGTCGAGTGAATTCAAAATTGATTTCGAAATTTCAAAAATTGATGTTCTACTATTCAAAAAGCCGAATACAAATAGCTAATTGCGGTTTTATTGGCATGAACCAAAGTTCCGCTAGCAGTAACATGATTTATGATAAGAAACTAATGGCTGAATACTATAGCAACGATACATCGAGAATAATGGGCCTGGCTGAATTATTAAATACCATGAAACGATGTCAGACTATAAGGTTAAGCAACCTCAAGAAAGTGGTCATGAGAATCAGTTTTTGAATTGAATACTTAGACACGAGTGAATCAGCTAGAAAAGGATTTGTTACTGTGGTTCAAAATAAAATCAAAGCAACACCAATGAATGAATTAAGAGAGTGTTCATTAAAGGGATTGGTGATGCATACGTATGAATATAAAGGCTATATGACATAACATCAAATTAATATGTACACCATAAGATCATACATAAGTATATTTTTATTATTTAGTCTATACTCAAAATGTTGAGTCTTTAAACAAGATGGTTAAGTACAGCATTAAAAAAAAGAACGGTATAAGAAATGAAGATAGAGATGAATGATAAGTGTTTTTATATAATGATAAAAAATATGGCAGGGTGTAAGAAGCTCTACTCGACTTTATCAAAATTCAAGGATAAACTCTTATGTATTTAATTATGAGCTCATAAAAATTTTCATACAATTTTACAATAATTTTACCAAAATGTTTTATTTTTTATAAACTGACTTTATTGATTAAATTGATTTTAATTAATTTAATCAACCAAGTGATTTTTGTATTGATACGATTTAGGGTGGGTTTTCTAGATATTTCGTAAAATTTCCATACTTTAATAGCAATTCTTTCAAAAAAAATATAATACTTACGATGGTAAATTATGCGCATTCTTTTTTGTGATAATTTTTACGTAAGATTAAATACATAACATATGCTTTATTTTTATTTATGGGTTTATTTTCTTTTTATCAATTTTATTTATTTAGATTTGGTCAGCCGATTGGGAATATTGCATAGCTCCTTGATGTATCTTTTGGCACCTTCCCCTGATCTATCTTTATCAACTGCTTTTCTTCTCTCAAATAAGATGAGTTTAAGTTTCTTGCGGAGTGTGATAGCTTGCATGTATGCTTCTACTTCGTCCGAGTTTTTTAACTCCTTAATATATTTTTTTATGTAATTTTGTAACCACTACATCCCAAGTCATTGCATATGGTATTATTCTTTTTTACATATAACATATACAAAATTTATTTTTAACAAAAATCATAATATAAATACAATAATTATAAATTTATATTTACCTGTCATGCATTCACAAATTCAAGTTAAAGTATTTATAAAAAAACATATATTTTAATATTAGAGAGATAAATATATGAGTGTTTGTATAGAGATAAAAATTTTGTTCCATTTCTCGCAATACTCTTCATTATTGGATATATAGGGGAATAGCCATATTGGAAAAAATGATAATTCATAATAAATTATCCATTGACTTGGTTTTATATAAAGTCGAAAAATTGACATATAAGTTTTTAGAATACATATTATGACTTATCTTTACTGAAATATTATAACAGAAGCGTAATATAACCTCTAAACTTTATTCTATTTTTTATAAAAATACTGGGTTAACGTTAAAAAATATCTCCAGGAAATTTCATTTTTTTCATGATTTTCAGCTAGATTCTAAACCAATAAAAAAACAAATTTTTATTTCATTCAATAGTTCAAAATAGATAAAAATACAAAAAATCGAATTTTCATAATAGTTTAAGCAATTTAAATAGCCACTTGATTTCATCGTTTTAATTTCGTTAAAAGTTACGTCTTTAAACTTAGTTAAACTCATTTATTTACCTCCTAATAAACTCATCGAAAATATTCATGGTTTCGAAGTTAATTTTTGAATTTTTTTATTATCAATATGGGTTAATTATATAAAATATTAGGCTTAATGAAATTCAAATTAATTTCTTTCACGTACAAGATCTTTTCTAACCAAACATGTAATACGAGGATTATTTTTGATATAAAATTCAATTTTTTCACTTGCAATATCCTTTTCTAATCAAACATGCAATACGAGTATTATTTTCGATACAAAATTAAATATAACATATAAAAATAAAAATTTAATGCATTGGAAAGATTGCTAAAACATTTAAAACCTTGCAAATTAAAAGAATTTGCAGTATCATCTAATATAGCTACCAAAGAAATGAAAAATGAAACGCCTAGCGAGTATAAGTATAAATTTTAGGGATAATTAAATCCTAAAGGCGAAAAACAACAAATAAATTTTATTATTATGTACATAATAACGTGGATATATTAAAAATATATGATTAAAGTTATTACAGAGGGCAAGAAGTATATGGTTCATAGAGAGATATTCACCTAAAATATTATAATCTTTGCGGTTAAAATTAAATTTTTGAATCGATAAGGAGAACTAAAATACATTGAAAAAGTAAATCTTGTATGAAAAGTAATTAAAAAAAAATTTGATACATTTGAATAATTGAACAAGTAATATACTTTCAGAAGAGCCAACAAACTATTATGAATATATAGAATTTTTTTTTATGTTGATGTTTGCAGAAAAATGAAGTCGTATAGAATATAATTTATCTGTATAAATTATTATAAAGAAATGCGCCAGCGAAATTATCCTTAAAATTATCATTAATAATTTATTAGTGCTAGAAGGGTATAAAAACTATATGTAATGGATTTTATAATATTCAAATACATGTAGCATATTTATAATAATTTCGGAGTTATTATTTTTGTGTGTCTATAAATTTAGAATGCATTATCCTTGTATCGGTTCTAAATTTTCTTGATATTATAGTGTATACATAAAAAAATAGATTATATTGAATAATTATATGATCATATAATATAATTTTTTTTATAAAATATAGAAAGAACCTAGAAAATTTTTAATTTTGTTAATTACATTATAATTATTTTCGTTTATAATTAAAAGGCATTTACAATCAATCTGTTCGATCTAAAGTGAGAAAAGTATATTAAAAATCATTTGAATTTCATATTTACAAAAGCTATTTAAATTAATTTTTTGGTATTTCTTCGGTTTTTTGTTATTTAAAAATTTCCAAATTAACCTTAGCTCAGATTATACAACATATTTGCTTAAAAATTCTTTGGGCTAAATCATCTTTAAAATTTTACTTCGTGTATACTAATCCTTTCAAGGCTTATTAATACAACTTTTTTTTTCTAATTACATTGTTATAGTGTATGCTTTCTCACAACTAAAATATATCTAGTATTAAGCGCTTAATCCAAAGCAAGATAAAATCATTTAAAATCGTTTTATTGTTATATTCAATAGAAAATATACATAGTAGAAGAAAAATAATCTAGAGTCAGAAAAATGATAAAAAATGTTCTAATTTTATCTTCATATTGTTAGAAATATATTTCCCTGAAGCTGTTTAATATAAAGCAAGATAAAATTATTTAAAATCATTTTATTGTTTTCTTCAATAGGTAAAAATATACATAGTAGAAGATGAATAAACCTAGATCCAGATAAAATGATAAAAAATGTTCTAACTTCATCATCATATTGTTAAAAATATATTTAACATAAAGCTGTTCAATATAAAGCAAGACACAATTATTTGAACCCGTTTCATTGTTATCTTCAATAGGTAAAAATATACATAGTAGAAGATGAATAATCTAGAGCCAGATAAAATGATAAAAAATGCACTAACTTCATCATCATATTGTTAAAAATATATTTGACTGAAGCTTTCGGATTAAATTATTAAAAACCATTTTAATGTCATCTCTTATGTATATAATATGATATACTTTGAGCTTTTTGATTCATGAATAAAATTATTAAAAACCACTTTCAATCTTAATTTTTCATAGGCTAAAATTATTTAATCTAGATGGCACAGTACACGGTAAAATAAACTAATAAAATGAATTTAATCATATTATGTATTTCAAGCTACTTAAGTTTCAGTTATTATTTATAATTCCAAAAAAAATATGCAATTCGATTAGCCAACACTAGACATAACATTTCAGATACCAACCCTTTAAAAATGATTTACAATATTGACGACATTCCAACAGAGCTACCAATTTTTAGAAAACCAGAACCAAGCAATACATTCATTATAGATAATGGGACGTATATGTGCAAAGCAGGATATAAGGCAAAACATCCACAAATTGTATTCAGAAACAAGATTTACAAATACAAAGACCAATTCACGTTAGAGAATAAACCACAATCGTCACTGAAAGTTATGTTTGAGAAAGATATAATTATAAATTGCGAGGTTTTGGAAGGCACGCTTGATTATATTTTCAAGTATCTTTTATATGAAGTTAATGAATATGGAGTTGAAGAAAATGTTGATGAGTCGAGCAGTGAAGAAGTTTTTGTAAAGAAAAGAAAGCTTGAGAAAATTGAATGTAAAAAAAAGGATGTAACGGAGAATTCAAAAAATGAAACCATTTGCAGAAAAATGCCAGAAAATATTATTATCACTAATTCTTTGTATGCGCCTAAAATGTTTCAAACCCAACTGATTTCATTACTTTTTGAGGTTTATGGTTTTAAAAAAGTTCAAATTGGAGTTGATGGTTTATATTCATATTTCTATAATTTTAAAAAAGAGGAACGTGCAAAAACCAAAGATAAAGATTTACCAGCCAATTTCAATATTAATGTTACGAAGGAAGTGGAAACAATAACGAAAACAAATAATTTAAATATTAATCCAAGTACTAGTGATCAAAAAAAAGAAGAGGAGTGTTTATTTACTGAAAATAAAGATCTTAAAGCCAATGTAAAAAATAATGATAAATCTATAAAATTAATTAGAAATTGTGAAGAAATTGATATTATAATTTCAATATCACATATGAATACATACGTTTTAGGCATTCGAGATGAAAAAATAGTTAAGCACTATAAACTTCCATTTGGATCACAATTAGCAGCAGAATACCTTTTATTATTAATAAATGGAAAATATTCAGGCGTAGATTTTAAAATCACATGCAAAGAAACAAACTATCTTCTGAAGTACGTATTTTTGGGGCTAAATTACAAAAAGAAAGTAATGGAAATGTATAAAAACATGTTAAACGGTAATTATGAACACATTGTTGATACAAAAACAATAAAATATGCGGTTGAAACGCCTATTGATATTAAAGACCCCAAAAAAGAAGAGAAAAGGGTGAAAAAGAAACCAGCAGATGTGGTTTTAATTGAAGAAGATCTCAATGAAGTTAAAACAATAACGACGGAAGATAATTTAGTAAGCGAAGATGATAATGAAGGGTTAGAAGAATCCATAGGTGAAAATTTATCCCCAAAAATCGATGTAACTGCAAATATGACAGAAAACGAAAAGTTTTATTACTATTTAGAGCAACCAGACGAAACGCTAACAAAAGAAGAAATAAAACAAAAACGAAAATACAGTATCATATATTTTTCGACCCTGTACAGACTAAAACAAAAAATTGAAAAAGAAAAAAAGAAAATTAAAATTTTGATAGAATGTACTGAAGAAGAGCTAGAAAAAAGAACCGACATCAGCAAGTATATATTAAAAATAAAAGAGAGATACGAAAAATGGAAAAAAGAGTCGAAAAACAATGAAAGAATAAAAAGGGAACTTAAAAATAAAAAATCAAAAGAGTTTATGGTTATGATGAAAATCAACCAAGGCAGTACACTAAAAAATGAAGAAGTTCCTGTTCTCGAAAGTATCCAAGAGGCTTTGGATGAAGAATGCCACGAAATAGTAATCAAAGAATTTAATAAATATAGGTCTATTTTACTGGAACTTGACCCTGATTATCTTTATGAAGTAAATTGTGTTAATGTTGTAAAAGGCGATCAAATTAATTTGCAAGGTTTGAGCATTGATATCGAACTTTTGAGAGTAGGTGAGGTTTTTTTTGAGCCAAGTTTGATTGGAATGAGTCAGCCTGGCCTTTCCGAAATTTTTACTGAGTTTAAAAATGAAAAAATTAAAAATGTTTTGCTTACTGGTGGGTTTTCAAAACTCAATGGCATCGATAAAAGAATCGAGTACGAACTAAATCAGAATTCCTTGTATGGAAATGTAAACGTGAAATTCGCAGAAGATCCCGTCTTTGATGCCTTCAAAGGCGCAGAGTTTTGCGAAGCCTTTCCAATATACACTATTGAAGAATTTAATAAGAAAGGGGCCGAAAATTTGATAGCAGAGAAAGATATCTTTTGCTAAAAAAATTTTTATAAATAAATTTTAATCCCTTTTCTTCTTATATATCTAACACCCTTTAAATTTAAAATAAAAAATTTAGTATTTTATATTTCTCGCCAAAATATAGAAAGGTTTAAAGTGTTAACAGAGGCTGTTAAGGCTCTTAAGACAAAAAAATCACTTTTTATGCTAATAATATAGATGTCTTCGTCCATCAACGTCTGAGTTACTAACGCACCGAAAAATACCAAAAGAAAAGAAATATATTTTTGGAAGATTACCAAACGATAGACGCCCTCTCTTTTGGTCTCATAATAATTCCATAAATTTGTATGAGTTTATAGTCATTTAATGCTATCTTTACATCTTTATTGTTTTGATGCACATACACTAATCGAGGGTCTGAAAATGTGAACAAAATATCATTGATAAACTGTTAGGATAAAACAATATAGATTGCTTAAATTCTGTTTGTATCTTTTATTAAAATTTAATGCGGTTTTTTTTCTTAAAACAAGTTACCCTTTTATTTTGACTCTATATGGTTCATGTTTCAACTTTTAAAGTTTGAAGAAATTGCTTTAAACTTTGACATTTTTTTCTAAGTAAGCATGTCTATTAAATAATATTATGAAATTTAATCATTTACTCACTTTATAACGACTAAATTTTATACATGTGTGGTATTTTTACCAATTAAATCCCTCGACTAATGAATATTTATATAATAATATCTGTCTCAGTATGTCAGATTTATTTCTTTTAGCCAGTTGCAAGGGATACAGAAAAGAATTTTCGGCTTGCCCAGAGTGCAATAAAGCTTTTAGCTTAAAAATAAATTTGATTGCTGAGCTGAAAAAAACTTGAATGATTTTTGAATGCAAGTTTAAGTAATCAAAGCCGCTTTAGCATTATGGGATGCCTCCCAAAGAAACAAGACGATTCAAATAGCTTGATACCATCGCAAAACACGAATTTACAGTTAATAAAACATTTTTTTTGCATAAATATTTAATGTAAATGAATATAATAGTCAAATATTTAAGTTAAAAATAATTCGTTACAACAACATTCCTATAATCAAATAGCTTCATATATTTATGATATTTCAAACAAAGTTCAATTATAAGTTTCCAAAATTACAAATAAGAATAAATTTTATGATTACTTATCATATCTTATATTTTGTTGCACACAAAGTTATCTTTTCAAATACTTTATTTTTGGTAAGTTTATTATTACATATAAGTTTCTGGGTTTAGATATTATATTACCAAATTTATTATATTATTTTTTAGGGGGTCTAATATGTAAATTAAGCTAAGCAAAGAAATTGTTGTTGAAAAAATTTTACCTGTGAAATCATCGATTATTCTCATACCAATTGCTTAAAAATATTAAGAACTAAATAAATGTAAATAAGATGAATTTTTTTTCAAAGATGCTATATATTAACTGTTTTTTATTTCATTGCATGTACTTGCATATCGAAATATATGTAATCGCATTTTTTTAATATATCTCTTATAAAAAATTATATGGTTGTCAATTTTGCTTTCTAGCTTTATATTCATTTAAGCAAATATTTAGATGGCTCCACTGAACATACTTAGCTTAAATTATACAATAAAGTTATTTTAACCTTTTATATATATAATTGTAAAAAATTCTTTTTTCAACTTCAAAAACATTTACTTTGTTTATGTATTAGCTGCCTTAAAGTGAGTATTCCCAACTTTTTTTTGGTATTTGTAATCTTAACATGCTACTTGATATCATATGATACTACACACAAGTTTTTTTTGTATTATAGGTGGAGTTAAATTTCTAGTAAATTTTATTTTCTTGTTTTATATTAAACATCGCCTGAAATTTCATATTTTTACTCTGTTTTTATCAATTGAACCGAAATTATTCTTTTTATATTACTCTGCATAATTAGATTAATCATCCTTTAGTTCTAAATTTGTTTTTTTCTCGGTGTTTAATCTATCTCGATGGTTCGTTTTCAAAGGCGCATAAAAATGTATAACTTCATATTTTATTTTAATATTTTACCATCGGAAGGTCTTTTAACCGGTTTTAGTAAATCTTATTTCATAATTTTTTTCTTGTGAAACTATGTAAAGGCGTTTTAATTACACATATTTCTTGTTCATATACTGTTTTATATGCTTCTATATACTATTAGCACTTCCGAATCAGGCCCAAAAAACAATTTCCTACCCAGCATAAAAAATAATTTATGTATTTTTAATAAAACCATCCTTTATAAGCTCACACGTTCTGGCTATTTCAATCATTATGTTATTGTGGTTTTATAAGGTTTTATATTTAATTGTTTATATTTTAAACCTGTCATTTTATTTGTTTATTTTTACGACTAAAAAAGGTATTTGAACTACATCTTTGAACGAATATATGCAATCGAGGACGGTTTATAAAAAAAAAATGCCTTTTCCTTTTTTTTAGAATTCATGCTTTTCTTCTCGATTTTATTTTTCCATGTTCAGCATCTTATTTATAGATTTTTTTAATAAGGAAATGAAAATTAAATTGTGCATTCCCAATTCTACACATATAATATAGGAATAATTCTCTGTTGACAGCCTAAATCTTTAAAGATTCTTATATTAGAACCTTTCATGTACGAATATCTATTTTAGATTATTTTTTAATTTATGCTTTAGACTGTCTATATGGTTTTTATTGTTTGAAACGCAGGCTTGTTGTACGATTTGAATTAATCGCAGCCGTTTATTATTAGTTTTGGTCGACTATAAATTATTAAAGAATTAAAACAGATTTTTATAAATTTTTTATTTTTGTTGATGCTCTATCTTTTAAGATATAGTGCTTGTATACGCATATTTTCCTTTTAAAAAAGTTAGATTCCATTTATCTGTCATTTCAATTTATTTAACTCTAACTTGATGAATTTAAAGAAAATATTTTTAACTCTATTCAAATATTCTAGTTTTTCTGATCATTATATCATAAATCAATAGAATTTTATTCGTTATGCAAGAAAATTAATCTTGTGACATGTTTACAGTTGAGAATTCTCGTCTATCATTCAACTTGAATCCATGTACAAAACAATTAGAAGAGATTATAAATTATAACAATTTATAACTTCTTGATCCAGATTTTTCTTATCATCTCTTTATTTTTATTGGTATTTAAATTTTATATTCGCTCGTTATCATGTTATCAGAAGTATGGTGACTCTAAAAGACTAAGTTTTTTCCGGCATCGCCATTACGTATCATGTCTAGATAACTCGTATTTAGTTATAAATGTTTTGCTATTTTTTTACTATTTTGCTAGTAAAAAATGTTTAGAATTATCAGAAAGTTTTATCTATACATATTTATTTTTCATCTTCATTTTTTTTTTCTATTATTCAATTTTTTTAGCAACAGACCCTACTTGTAGTTGTTTAAATAGTATCATAGGGTAATTTATATATATGAATTTCAATTTGCAAATATATATGGCCAAATGGTTTTTTTTTAAATTTCAAAATTTTTATAAGTAATATTGAAATTTATAGCTATTTGTTGGGGCCGTACTTTAATTACAAAAAGTTTTAGTTCAATATTTCGCAACGTGTGATTGCTGTATCTAACTTAGTATATGAACTTGACATACTTTTCGATGAGAGGTTACTCTCGTAAAGGTATTCACAGTTATATCTTGGTTTGTATAATTTTTTTTCGAAGTAAAAATTTTTGCTAGAAGTTTTTTAATTTTTTACATTTTAATTGATTATATGCTCCAGGTTCTGGTACAATAGACGTTGTTTTTGGCATAAAAAATGGTTTTTACGCTTTTAGATGACGTATTCAGAAAAAATGAAAATGGCATGTCTAAAACCATAGCAAGTAACTTTATAAATGACATTTCATATGTATGGATCACTTTATCAGAAGAAATTCGGGCCTATTGTGATTAGTTTTTTTTATGTTTGTACCATAAAAAATTTCTTTAAAATATTAAAAAAAAAGAAGAGAAATAAAAAATAAAAAATAAAAATTACCAATAATTTGCGTTTCATGATATCTATTAGTTTAATTTACATTATACAAAACGGTATACTACACAATCAAAAATTCAAAAATCTTAAATTCTGCTGCTTTTGCTAAATAAAAAAAAAGAATAAACAAAATTTATCAGTTTTATTCCAGTAAGAAATTCTAAAATGTGCAAAATATTATTCTAGAGATTATAAAAATCAAAAAAATTTTAAGTAAATTTACATTGAAAGTATATAAGCCTAAAAATTAATTATAATACGAACTTAATCCAAAATCCATATTTATAAAGTAAAATAAAAAATATTTTTTGTTCTTTATGTATATCGATTCTAAATCATCATTTATCTATGTATAAAATAAAAGACATTTACAATTTTCATCATTAACATATAAAAATAGATAAGCTGCTGTATATAGGGTCTTTATGATAACCCCTAAAACACTTAATTGTCAATAATTTTTTTTTATATTCATTATTTACAGCGAAAACCCGCCATAAATACCTTTATAAAAAGAATATCTTATATGATAAGGTGAATATGTGCTCGACTTATCAAAATTTTACATAGAATCAAATTAGGGCATCAAATGTTATTTTTTTATACTAGAAGTCTGAAATGCATTTTTTAAATTTTTATATACTTATTATATATATAAACACTTCTCTATACTCCATTTTATTTATACAAACGCCAGATAAATATTAACATAAATATGCTAAAAGATGCTTTTTTCTCTATAAAACTTTATAATTGCGAATTTATTGCCTTATTATGTATTTATTGAACATAAAAATTTGAAATTTCATGTCAGACTTTAACAGAAACTTTATCAAATTTGGGAAATTTTTCAGATTTTAGATTTTTTCATATATTATAGCCATAAATGTACCAAAGACTGTAGAAAATATCAGGAAAGCTCTTTTATATATATAAAAGATGCATGAGTAAATTAAAATGATAAAATAAATAAAAAGAATTTTAATTAAATAATCGATAATCCGTTGAGATTAAGTTAAGATGGCAAATGTGCCTTATGACTAGAGGAGTTTTTGGAAAAAAATTCTTATACAAGGAACTTTATTTTGGCATCTAAAAATACTAAAAGTTTTAAAAAATATGTTAATTTTATTTTTATATTTATTTGAAGAGAAGAATTCGAATCAATTGATTTATTATTTAATGATATTTATAAATTTATAAAAATTTTAAGATTGATTTCTATTTAAGATTCATTAATAAAAAAATTAAAAAAAAGGAGAAGGGGAACTTTTAAGCCAGGATCACGGGTTAAGTCTAAGATAATGTAACATATTGATGTGTTTAATAACAAAAAGTTTTCTCATTATTAAAATATAAAGAATTTTCAGGGGATTTAATAATAATAATAAATTTATAATAAAAAATGCATATGAATAAAAATTGGAAATCCAGTCCATATTTTGAACGAATAATTGAAAAAAATTGTACTGATTTTTATCTAAAAAAAAGTACACCAATAATAGAAATTTATTATAAAGATATAAACATGGGAGCATCTTGTTACAGTACAAGCGAGAAATACGGGAAATCGTCGAAAGAAGTAACTTATAAAATTAAAAGATGTCTAAATAAATTTCTATTCTACAAGTTAAGACATGAAAACAATATCCAGATTTTCTGTAGATTTTAAAAACCCTTTTAATAATTTAAATCTTTTTTTAAGGGAAAATTAATGATTATCTTATCTTGGAATGGTATAGAATGTCAGGCGGCTAAGTTATTTATCATCAGAAAATTAAGTTTTACATAAATTGTAAGCAATTAGGTGGTATACAAAAACCTTTAAGTTATACTTTAATCAACTTAAATAGATTTGAATGTTCTTCGGCATTAAAAGATCACAAAGTCGCATTATATGAATTCTTTCTGCTGCAGGACAAGTTTTATTCTCATCCTAGTAAAATTAATATCATGGATTATAACTGGGATTTTTAAATGGTTTAATAAAATTGAAAATTTCTAAATTTATCTGTAAAACGGTTTATTTATATTGATATCGTATAAAACATTTCGTTTCATGAAGGTAATAGTATTATTTGCGAAGAAAAGATATTTAAATTAAATCGAAACTCTTTTGCAAAAAAAAATGAAAATATTTTACTCTCTTCAAATTTCCTAAAACATAAGTTTATGGTGTGGGTTGGTTTAAGAACTCATATATGTCACAAAAAATACTCGAAATTTATTATTAAAGTAGCAAAGAATCATATGTTACACTATTTATCATTTTTAAAAATTATATCGGGGTTTTATATGACCAAAATAGTTTACAAAGCTAAATGTAAATTATTATACGATCTTATTAACGTAGACAATTCAATACAAAAACACATATTTAATTTAAACACTCTATTTTATATCTTATAATTGTAAGTTCTAAATTTACTATAATTTTTTTAAACTATTTATTGAATATCTTGTTTTTTAATCTAATACTTACTGTCATTAAATTCAAGAAGTTAAATTACTAGAGCAAAGCGGTAAAATAATCAATGAATAGAGATAATTTATAAAAAAGACTCAAATTCACTTTATAACTCAATATATTAGATAAAATATTACCGGATAATATTATTCAGTCAAAAATTAACTGTTGAGGAACTTAATTTGTGAATGTGAAAAATTTCTGTATATAAGATTATAGCTTAAATATTGAAAAATGATATATAAAATATAAATTTTCTCAATATTTAAAATAAAAAGTATAGATATGCTGCATAATAATATATAATTTGAATCATGTAAAAAGCCTTTGTGGAAGAGTCCAGATAATAAATCACAAAAATTTTAAATTTTGTTTAGTTCATATTTAAAAATTAATTTTATAGGATTAAGGAATTGAAAACCTCAACATAGAAGAAGAAAAAATTATCGAAACAACCTAAAAAAATGTAAAAATACGATGTGATAAGACGGATAATTTTGGGATAAAAAAAAATTATCGCATTTTATTTTTTGTAGATTTCCCTGATAAAATCACTTTGATAGTTCGATCTGTAGTTAAGAAAATAAAACCGCGGAATACTTTTATTCGCATATTTTATTTTTTCAAAATGAAAACATATATGCCTGAATATTCAATTTTCTCATCACTGTTTTACATATGCTACCAAAGGAAAATAAGTATATAAGAAAAAAAGCATCATATATGAACGTTAATATTAGCTAGATATATACAATAATGAAGTCGGAAAAATAATTTGTTAAAGGAAAATATTTTAATGATACAAGCTGTGCGCGATTGTATTTAAGAAATTTGTATTAAAAAAGGTTTTTAGCGCGTTTAAAGCATGTTGAATTCATAATGTTATTAAAAGACAAATATTTTATATCATTATGTACTATGAATTGCTTTAAGTGTCAAAACACTTTCAGCACCTCTATTTCTTGATTAGTTATAAATAAAGAAAATAATGGGCAGTAAATAATATAAAGATAGGTGTTTTTCATATTAAAGTATAAAATATGGGAAGGAACAAAAATTAATATCAATAAAGCCACAAAAATAATAAATACACATAAAATCAAACTTACATTCTTTTTATTATCTGATAACATAATTTCGTGAAAATAACCCTAAATTATTGTATATATTTTGTGTCTTCAGCAGAAAAAAATACAAATAATTTTCCAGTTTCCATATTTTCTTCACACAACGGAATTGATGAAAAATCAAGCATTCCTAAAATTTGAGATTTTAAATTTTCATCAAATATTCTCAAAAAAATTTCCTTTACGGAAAAAAAGTCTTCCTCCATCCGGGTGGCTCTTAACTGGTTTATGATGGAATTTTTCAACTTTAAAAATATTTTATGGAGTATAATCTCTGCAATATTTTTCATTTCAAGTTCTTCTACTTTTTTCGTGTCTAAGATATTAATTATCTGCTCACCTTCGCGCACTGTAAACGGTTCTTTTACTAAAAAATCCATACAATATAAAATAGCAGGTAAAAGTAGTGTTTCGTAGATTTCATCTGGATTAACTGATTTAAAAGCCGACTTGATCATGTTAATTATACTAGACACATAGATATTATCAAAAAAATCATTTACGTAAAAAAATTGAACTGCAAACTTACATTGTTTTCCGCAAGATTTTTCAAGATACATGTATGTCTCTAAAATACCACAAATGTATGGAAAATCCATTATAAATTTGTCTAATTTTTTCACTTCCCAATAGTGATTTCTAAATCCATATTTTATAGTATTTTTAGACATATCTAGGCATTTTATTTTTTCAACAGTCAAATCAATTTCTTCAAAAAGATATTCACTTGTTGTAATATAAGAAGAAACTATCGATATGTTTTGATTTTCAAGATTTGTAATCTTTTCTATTAGTATATCCTTTACTTTTTGTGTAATATCCATATGGCTATTTTTTAAACTCTCTACATAAGAGCTTAAGATAAAAAGATCTTTAAATTTGTGTTCATTTATATATCCATGTGACGATCTGGGGGTTTTGAATTCCCTTATTATTTGTGAAACAACACCATTTTCTAAAAATTCGCAAATTTGCTTTCCGAGCCTATTTAAAGAGTCAATATCTTGGAATACATCGAATCTCGTTTTTCCTTCAAATTTAATTGTATCAAGTTTATTATTTGTAACACCTCTCAATAAAATTCTACCCTTATACATGTAATCTTTCATTGAATTTATAAATCGATAATTCATTTTAAGTGTTTCGGGTGATTTTTCATCGCGGTGAAAAGTAAATAGTATCTCCATCGATCTTGATTTTAGTGGTTCATATTCTATATTTTCAAATTCCTTTGAGATTTTAAAGCCTTCATTCCCCTGGAAGTAAAATCTAACACCATATATATATGATTTAAATTGAATCTCTGATGCGGAAACTATTGTAAGGCTTTCACTGTTTTTAAAATGATATTTGAACAGTGTTTGTATGAAGTATCTATGCAAACTTTTTGAATACACTATATTTATTTGATTAATATTTTCCATCACGTTGGGTATATGAGAATGATCTAGAAAAAAGAACAAGTAAATATTCTCACTCTTGTTAAAAAACGAAGAAACTGTTGATATTAGCACATCCCATTCCCTTTCTTCTGTCTTTTTGAGGCTTGATTCTACTTTAGATAAATTCTCGATGTCAAATTTTATCGCTTTAAGCAATTTTTCTGCATTATCCATTGTCAATCTGACTACAGACAACTCATCTTCACCTTTAGAGAGTCTTTTTTTTGCCTTTATTTCAGATATATAATTTTTAGCTTCTTTTTCTTGTTGTTTTAGCTGATTCTTTAATTCATCGATTCCCGGGAAAATATCAGCGTATTTTTTTTGCAAAACAACTCGAAATTTGGATTCTATATTTTTTTTGTTACTTCGAATAATGTATCTTTGCAAGAAATCAAAATCATTTTTATATCTAGATTTTAATGTTGGTAAACATTTTTCAAAGGCTTGTTCAAGGGATATCTCATATTTTTTCATTTCATAGGTTATGTAATCTTTAATTATTGAGTAATCATATAAACTTTTATTTTTAGACTTTATCAAAAATAAATCTGGCAAATTTTCGATCGTTTCGCGGTTAGAAACACTTGGTTTGGGGTTCAAAAAACTATCACTTTGTTTCACTTCATTCATGAACAGACTCAATTTGTTTTCAGTGTAAAAACCAGAATCCGGTGTTCCATCGGGCCATCTTTCAATTAGAGGATGTAAGGGATGGACATATCTATTTCTATGTTCGTCGTTAGATAGATCAATATATCGATCATTAATAGATCCTGCAATAAAATGATTAGCAAATTCAATAGGATGTTGAAATTCATTATCTGGAATCTCGTAAAAATCCGATATTTGCCTATAACAAAGTTTGTTTTGTAGATTCGTGCTTTTTTCTAGATTTCTAACGAATTTTATAAGGTTTTCATGCACATTCACTTTTCTTATTGCGCAAGCCATAAAAATACAATCTATGTTGTTTTCTTCGTTATAAGTGTTTCTAAGAATGCTAAAGGCTTTCTCTCTAAACATACGTTCGTGCCTGATATTAAGAGCATTCTCTGCTGGTATCTCAGGATTTGCGGCTTGTGCTGTTTTTATTTTTATTAAAAATACGGCAAAATAAAAAACTATCATTTTAAATCATGGTGTTTAATTCTTTATATAACAAAAAGCTAAAATATTGATTTATGATATATTATTTTAAATGTCTGATTGAATCACAACTGTGATTGTGATTTAATATATTAAAAAAAATTAAAAATCGTTATAAATTGATCAAATAATATTTTATTCAATCGTAATATATCAAATTCATCAACACAAAAAATATTAAATCAAATAATCATGTTGTGATATAGATTCTCTATCTTAAATCCGCTTTTAAGGCTTTATCCTTGATTGCATACCTTCGTTTAAAAATGGTGCACTTATTCAGCATACATGTATATAAATACTCACTTAATGGTATAAAATATCTATATGGCTAATCTCGTATCTAAAACCATTCACTTACGTTTAATTTCTATTTATTCGAGCTTAGATAAAAGAATAGACAAATGCATCCCTTTTAATTTCGATGTATTAAAAATTTTAAATAGAAGATTCTGGACAAATAGAAAAAAAAAACAACCATAAAATCAATGAATATATTGATTATAGAGCTGGTAGATAATTTAATCTGTGATTATAGATAAAATTAAAGAGTGGATATTCATCTGATCAACTCAACACTAAAAAATATAATCAGTAAGAGAATATTTAAATATAAATCCCAATTTTTTATCGAGATATTGTTTAAATGGAATGATTTGAACCCCAATATTCAAATTTTATAGCTTTAAATGCAGTATTTTTTTTAATTTATATCATAAAGTACAAATGATAAATAAAAATCACAAGCTTTAAGACAGACATGGTATGATAGTGGCTTACCTTATATAAAAATTCTTAAAATACAATCTTTATATACATAAGATTTACGAATAGAAAATTTCAATAGAAATTCCAAATTAAAAAAAATTGAGAATACCGAATTATATAAACTGCTGTATAATTTTTTAAAATATTTAGTGATCTTAGATCTTCAAACATATCGCTTTAAAATAAAAAATAAACAAACAATTGTTTTTATTTCATAATATAATAAGATAAACTCAAATATTTATTTTTTACATCCTTATGAATGAATATATCCATATGGTGCAGTAAAATGGCATGTAATTGTGTTCTTTTTTTATTTGATTATAGAATTCTAAAATATTTTTCGAGCTTATTTTGATCAATTTCAACCAAACTAGTGTTATTCTAGAAATGCGATAAATATTTGTATAATTAGCTTATTCTATGGTGATGGTCAAATAACAGAGTAGGGAATCTGATAATTTTATATTTAGAAGTTCAAAATTACAAAAAAGCATAAAGATGATTATTTAAATCTCAAAAATAAGATCTCTATTTTATTGATTTTTAATTTACAGTATGAAATACACAAAATATGCATTTGATCGAAATCTTTGCTTTTTTTAAAATTATAAATCTTAAACAAAGCTTCATTAAAAGTCTTTTTTCAATGAAGTTTTCTTAATTTATATTTTTTATTTATTTACAAAAAAAGCTTATATTCTCAGATAATACAAAAAATTCGTCTAAAATACATATAATAAATTTATAAAATAAAAATTATGTATATAAAGCGTCCGAATTGTTTATGGGCAATTGCGAATACATGTGATTGTCTTTTATTCGTAATTAAAATACACATATAAATCTATTTTCTTTCTCGCAAGATTTTAATTTTTGTGTTATTTGTAAGTCTTCATGTATTGTTTTAATCTAAGTATATCTTCTTAAATTGGCTTCTGATTAATTATTTCTAAGGTAGATTTTATATTTTAGTTATCAATTATATCTAAGCTTACTACACGATGAAATATCTCGAATTAAAATCATGTAACTTTAAATAGAAATAATTTATGCGGATTTAATGCAAAATTGAAATAAATCCTGTGTCGAATGTATGAAGGTTCAATTAACAACCCACATCAAGGTATAAATTTCCATTCAAGCTTTTTTTGATATAGGCACCTTTCAATAAAAGCTAATATATAGCTTCGTTTATAGGATTTATATTTCACATTCTATCATAATAATAACAGAATAAATTGTAATTTTTTGCATGGGGGTTGATTTGTTTTATAAAATATATGGCTTTCATAAATATAACTGAATATAAATATTAAGCCTTAATAAATATATTCATCATGTCTATAGCAATAATACGTAAGATAGTTTCACCAAATATGAAGTTTTATTGATTTAATATAAGTAAAAAATCAATTAATAAATTTTGGAGCTGTAAAAGCTTATAATTTTCCATTAAAATGTCAACAAAATTATTTCAAAAACCAACACTTTTCCAGTTATAAAGGTTTCAATCGTATTTTTGATATTCATGGCCTTATTATTCTTATAAGATTGTTAGTTTACTATATATAAATATAAAGGCGTTTTTATATGATAAATATGAAAATTTAAGAAATAAATACATATAAGCTTTATTAATAATATGAAATTAAAATTTTCTCGAATAAAAATAAAATATTTTACCCTGTTTCTATTATTCTCGTTCTGATCCGCATATAAGTCTAATAATTTATATAATTTTATTTAGATTCAGAATTTTTTTCATTTCCCAACAGTATCTTTTTTACGTAAATTTTGATGTATATAGCTATTCTTGCACTCTTTTTTCTAATAAGGGCCTGTTCATGTTTTTTTTTATTCTATTTTTTATTTTTCTCTCCAATCATATGAAATCACTTAGTATGGTGAAATCTCAATATAAAATTTGAGGAATTGTATATTGCATTTAAATTATTTTTCTTTTTTATTTGTGATTTTACAACTTTTAACTGTTTTTTTGGAAATATAGCATGATAATCCTTTTTTTTGTTTCTAATTTATTTTTTATTTTATAAAATTCTGTTTTACTTACATAATGTTTATAGGCACCTAAGATATATAAAAACACAAATCATTTTTTATAGCTCGAGTTTCTTAGGAAAACCATTAAATGAATGTGTTTTTTTAATATATAAATATCTGAATTTATTTAAGAAACTAATTACACAAATTTATTAAGTACTTAAATTATAAATATTTTATAATTCAATTTTGGTTATTTTAGAAAAATTGAGTAATATAATTTAAAAATAAAAATACACTGGAGTATATTAAGCTTAGAAAATAACATTAAAAAAAAGCAAACATATTTTGGTCATAATTACATATAATTTTTATTTAAAAATTCATAAATAGTTTTTTTTTTATCTTGATTGTAATAAATCGTCCCATTCTTGAAAAGGGATTTTCGCAAAAAAAATATTATAAATTTTTTTTTGAATAAAGATTTTTTTTTGCAATTTAGATATTTGGCCCTCAAACATCATGATTATTATATGTGAGAGAGTTTCAAGCTCTGTGTACATAAAGTGTTTAAAGGGGAATATCTTAATTTTCATCACAAATATTGATTGAAATGGGTGTTTTATAATTTAATAATATATGTGTTTAAAAATACATATAAAAACAGGATAATTTAAATTCAAAATCTAATAAAAAACATGTTCCCATTTATAAAAAAAACACTAATGTAATTTATCACATTTTTATAATTATTATTAGCGATTTACGAATTAACGAAATAATTATAGATAGAATCATATAAAGCGTCCGCGCTTATTAAATTTTAAATTTTTATTCTTATTAAAATAATCTTATATCATTAAATTTTGTATGGTTCGGGTATTTAAATACCGATAATAAACGCTTTTATATATTTAGGGCTGTATTTGCCAATCATTTAATCCGACAAACTTTTATAATTTTTAAATTAATTTTCCACGTATTTTTTGACAAAATATTAAATTTACCTTATTTTACGATCAAAACACTAAAAAAGTATCATTCATCATAAATTAATATAAAGCAATTGATTATAATTTCTACACAGACTTGTTTCGTATATTTCAAGCACAAAAAAATACGAAATATGAAATATGACATATAAATCTAAAATAAATATTCTTTGACAAAATTATAACATTTACTAAATCGAACTAATACCGTATTCATTACCTCTTGAATATGAAAGTTTCAATAAAACATCAATTTATGTAGATATATTGAACTATGATTTTCTTATTACCTTTTTGAGTTTTGATAAAGTAAAAGAATATATCGGTATTGATTTTTGAATTTTTTATAAATTAATCGCGGTTTTGTTATATATACAATTTTAAGATTGTATTTTAGCGATGGTTTTTAAAATTAAAAAAACAATAAACGCTAAAAATATTAATTCTCTGCCATTTTAACTTCACAGATTATTAGAATATATGAATCACATTATTGTGAAATACAAAACCGCTTGATTTGGATAGTAAATGCTTTTTTTTGATTTTATTTGTATCTGAAATGAATAAATAACATTTTGAGAATAAAAAACTTTAACTTTATATATATAGTGATGTTGCAACATGTGTATAATAAGTTGGGCCTACCTATGTGTGTAAGACAATAACTTGTATTTATACTGGCTTTTATCTGTTCATAGTTATATTTTAATAAAGAATGTGATGTTTTCTTTGAGGTTTTATGTTTTTTAAAAGATTCAATCAATTCCGAAATTTATTGCTCAATGTGTATTCGATATATTTCTTTAGCCCTTTATATACTTCGTACAAATAAAAATTTCTCGAAAAGTTCATAAAATAACAATGTTTTTATAATATGATATTAATTTATAGCATTAATACACTTGGAATATAAAAGATGGCTCTTTATAAAGAAAGGGTGTGCATTTGTGTGGTTTTAAGTTTTAACAAACCCTTTGTAGGTTAAAGTATATTAAATTTGTATAAAGCTATTATAAGAAGATTTTTATTTTTAAAAAATATTAATATAAAAGAATAGCTAGCATTTTATAAGAAATAAATTAGTACATGAACAAATGAATTCTATTGTAAAACACATTTGATGAAAAATCCAATAAATATAAAAATACATAAGTTTATTACATTGGTCGAAAAAATTCGAAAGATTAGATCGTTAATTACAATCTCGTGTATTTCGGATTTTTGTAATAAAGATAATAATAAATGTTGACTGATTGGAATTATTCGCATCTTGCTAATATTGGAAAATTTTACTGGAGCTATAAGAAATTGATTAGATGCATGATTTAGAACAATACCGTGAATTATGTTTTTCCTAAAAGCCACATACATCTTTCATAATTAAAGCAAAATTTATAGTTGGTGGAAAGTCAATTAAATCAATATTTTACCATGCGAACATTTAGTGGAGGGGATCTAGCTATAAATATTTGACTTTATAAATCTTAGAAATATAAAAAAATTTCCGAATCCAAAATATAATATTATCATCAGCAAATAAAGAATAAGAAGTAGCAGAAAACTAAAAGAGTAGAATATGTGTATGCGTTCACGAAATGCGGCTGCTCAAAGTTATCTCGAGAAATCTCATCAGTAGATTCATTGTACTTTGAGTGTGATTCATTTGCGTTATTACTTTAAATAAAAGTCAAAAACCAAAAAAATTTGCTCGAATTCGTGATTGAATTGATCCTAAAGATGGATTAGAATAAAATACTTGACAATTACCAGTTATTATTATGATAAAATACTGAATATGAAATATTTTATCCGAATTATTTCTTAGTTTTCAAATTATTGAAAATTAATCTATGGCTATTTATATTTTATATTATAAGTGTCCGGTAAACATCCATCTTGATCATCAATTATATTTTATTTATCACACTTTAAAGATCCTTTGTAAAAGTTTAGATCGTTGTATACACACAATATCATCACAGGTAAGAAATTTAATTTAGATAAATTCTGTTGTGCTGCTGTTCATATTTCAAATGAATAGCATTTTTGGGCAAAAAATAAAACTTATAATCGCCTGCTTATATTTATTATTTGATAATTTTATTTATTTACAGGTTTAAATTTATGTTTATATTTTTAGTTTTTATTCTCGAGCACAACTTTCTTGATTTCAAGTGCACACAGCGTATATATACTTTCAGAATACATTTTCTCTGGGAAGTATTATTGAATAAGTCCCCTTTTTCGTGATCTTTTAATTCAAGGGTCTTTCTCAATTCCAAGTTTTGAACATATGCCTCGCTCTGGTTCATGACTTTGAGTTCTTTCTGGTACATTATAGGATACAATGTATCCAACTGTCGTAAGATATAACATATGGAATAATTTTTTTATCATTTGAAAAATAAATTTATGATAAACCTATTTTTATGTATATTTTAGATGGCATATCTTATAATATCAATATCAAAGCTTAAATTTATAAAACTTCAAAAAATAACAATTAAAGATTTGGTGGTGTATTTGAATCCAAGATTGCATATTTTTTTCGGTTGATTAGCCCTTTAAAACCATATATGATCTTGATATAAAGAAAAAAAATGGTTTATATAGCTTGTTTTTTTCTATTATCGTATGTAAAGCTTTGCATTACCAGACTATCTATTTTTATTTGATGATTTTAATGGAAAAATTGTCTATATTTTTATAAATAGATAAATTTTGCTATGTCTTAATACATGACTAATTAAAAAAAAATTTATCAAATACAATCTTTTTTAATGAAATAAATGGGTATTTGTATGATATAAATCACATAAAGTCTCTTTTGGTGGTGTATGTTTTATTCTTAACGTATTTCGATATAAAAATATATCTTATGGATGCTAGAATTGACTTCTGCCTCCAGCATTCGGTGATTTTCATGTGAAGGTCCAAGATAAATTTTCGTCGTCAGAAGAATGCAAAACAGTTATAACACCAAATTGTTTTCCCTCCCCGATCAGCGAAACATTCATAATTTCTATTAGTCTAGTAAGATGAATCTGTACATCTTTAGACAAAAAAACATCGACAAAAGCTTCGACATCGTAAAATTCAGTCTCAACACGATAAAACTTTATAATTTGAAGCATTTTATATTTTGGAATTGAAAATATACTATTGATGATAATTTTAGCAATATTTCTAATGTCATGATCTATCGCATAGTCCTTGTTGATAATATTCATTATAATTTCGCATTCTTTAACTTTCAAGATATTACTTAAATCGCATAATATACGATATGATATGCTGGGATTTAACATTCTCAACTGAAAATAATTCGACTCATATTCGAAAAATACCTTTTTAATAATGGAAATTGCATTACTGACATGGCGATTATGCAAAAAGTTTTCTCTAATAGTCAATAACAAGGAAAATTTCATTTTTTTACCACTTTTTATTTTCAAAATTGTAAAAACCTCTAAAATACTGTAAATATACGGAAAATCATATATATAATTCTCAATTTTCTTTTCGTCCCAATATTCTTTTCTAAATCCATATTTCACTATGTTGTTTGATAGATCAAAATTTTCCATCTTATTTAGTTTAAAATCCATTTTATTAAAAAGATATTCTTTTGATGAAATTTTGCAATTTTTAATTTCTAAATATGAATGGGTTTTTAAAGCATCAATCCACTTAAAAATAATATGCGACATTATCTTAGGTTTATCACTTGGTAGAAATGGAAAACTGAAAAAATATTTGGAACTATATTCTAGTTTATCATACGATAATATTGAGATTGGATTCTCTGGAAGATAAAAAACACCATATCCACGCATTGTTCTGCCAAAAAATAAATCTTGTAAAAATTTTGAAATTTGGTTTTTCAGTCTACTGAAGCTATCAATGTCCCGAAATATATTATAATCTTTGTTGCCTTCAATCTTTACGGTTTCGATATGATCACCATAAGCGGCTTTTAACAGAATGCTGCCTTTGTGTAGAAATTTGTTTAGAGAATTTTTCAAAATATATTTCATCCTATATGTCACTTGGCTTGTGTATTTTTTGTCTTTAAGAAACTGAAAAAATATTTCATTTACATCACATTCAACTTTATTATAATTCTTATTTTCGATTTTTCTAAATATTTTAAACTCGTCGCCTCTATTAAAATAAATGCGCCTCACCTTAATACTTGATTTGTATTTAATTTCCTTTGGTAATTTTTCCCAAAGATTCACTGTTGTTTTCAAATTTATGTAAAAAAGAGGAGCTATAGTGGGTTTTTGTCCCCCAAATCTAGGTACACTATTAATTTCATCAATATGTTTTAGAATATTTTGCTGTTGTGAGCGATTTAGATATAGGAATAAATACATATTTTCATCTTTTGAAAAAAAAGAACTGATTTTTGAAGTGAGTTCGTCCCATTCTGTGATATTTATTTTTATAATACAGGAACTAACCCTTTCTAAATCTGATACTATATTTTCTAGCTCTTTATAACTTCTTTCCGATTTTTTTATCCTTTTTTGCATTTCAAAGTCTCGTCCGAGACTTCTTAGATTTCTGATCTTTAACAATAAATCAATCAAATTTTTAATCTCTTTTTTTAATATTCCTATGTATTCTTTAAAATATAAAATTGCTTCAGCATGACTTTTTTTGAGAATTTGACGAATTACTTCTTCGATTTCGTCTTTATTTATATGAATCAGATATTCTTTCAAGAATTGAAATTCCGTGTAATATTTTTTTTTGAATTTACTTAAACACTCTTCAAATACGTCATTAAGATCTATTGTGTATTTTTTTAACTCTTGGTTCACATAATACTTAATTAATGAATAGTCAGATAATTTTGTTTCTTTGGATTTTATTAGAAATAAATCGGGTGAATCATGTAATAACTTGAGGATTGAATTATCGGGTTTACCACAGGGTGGAACATTTATTGCTTCGTGTATCAACATGTTTAAATTATTTGCAACAAACCCATTTCTGATATTTTTACATTCCGGCCATTTTTCAATGATCATGTTCAAAGGATGCGTATATATATTTCTAGAACAACACAGATCATCAGAAGATAAATAACCGATTGATCCAGAAATAAAATAATCCGCAAATTCAATCGGATGTTGGAATTCGCGGTCCCGTATTTCATAAAAGCTCATAATCTGTCTAAAACAAAGTTGATTTTTTAGTTCAATAGTGTTTTCTAGTTTTCTTATTAGATCAACAAGGATATTATGTGCATTGGTTTTTTGTATTTTAAAGCCCATAAACATGCGATCCATATTGTTATATTGATTAAAGACTTCCCTTAATATTTCGCATGCTTGGTTTCTAAATTTAATTTCATGTTCTTTCGTAATATAATCGCCTTCCTTGTAGATAAGATATTCAGTGTCTGAAGTATATGAGCCATATGATTTTTTCATGACTGCAAATATAGCAATAAAATATGAAATCGAAATATTCATTTTAGAATTGTAATTATTGGTAATAAATATAGTATTTATTTTATCTATTCTATCGATGATCATTTATTACGATCTTTCAAACTCATCATATTAAGTTAATGATTAAGTAAAAAAATTTTCCGATTTGATTCGAATAAAGAAAACAATAATCATTTTTTCCTTTTTTGTTGTTAGTAAGAAAATTTTTGGGTTGGCTCTAAATGCTCAAAGCTGTCTGATTATTCGAATCGACAAGGTAATCAGTATAAATTAATGCAAAACACAAAAAAATGCCAAGAAATATTATAATAGCATTCAGAATTTTCTTTTTTCATGACAAATTTTTCATCTAAACACATTGGTGTATTTTTAATAATAAATTAATTGATCCATTTATAGACTTTTTATAAATATAACTTTGATAGATAGGATTGAAAAATTTTCTTGCAAAAAAAATATATCATACAATAAATTTTTAAATTGTGTCACTAAAATTTTTATCAATGGACTTTGTGATAAATTTATCAAATAAACAAAATACCAATACATATGTTAATAGAAAAAGATATTCATACTTATAAAATATAGCAAAAATCACACAACATCTAATATATTCTTAAATAAAGAAAATAAGCAGATGATGCAAACAATTACACTATGCTAAAAATACATCCTACACACATATTAGGTCGTAAATAATTTAAATATTTACAGCAATTATTAATATATGATTGGAATGTTGTTGTTTATTTTGTTTATTCAGGCACATCATGTAATATGCCAGACTTATCTGTTTAATTTTAACATAAGCAGGTGATGGAAAACAAAATATTATGATACATTTAAGCTTTACAACTTTATGACAAAATAATTTAAACCTGTTGTTGCATAAATCAAAATAGAATTTTTTTTTGACAATGAAGAGTTATCTCTGTACAAAAAAATAACATATATTATTACGGTGGTTAATAGTTAAGATTCAAAGTATTCATCTTGTATGGTAATTCCGGTTTATCAACCAATATTCTTCCGCTATTTTACCAACGAGCAAGATCAAATGTGCTGATTCGCAAGTTCGATCGATAGTTATTTATTTTATATTTAATCACCTGCTAATACTTATTGATATTTTTAAAATATTTTTATTCATTTCTAGAATATTGATAGATTTCATGAATGATAGTGATACTCAGAATTAATTCATAATAATTAATGTTGAATATTTTTTATTAGTTTCTTTCAAAAGGAAGATTTTTTGCGTTAGAAGTTTGATTTGTATTTTTTCCCTCTTTCTTAATTATGAGTGAAACAGAAATTGTATCTTTATCATGAGATAAATTAAATTCTAATCGAATTTACTTTATTTATTTATGTTTTACTTCTATTAATTTTTAGGAAGTTCGCTTTATATACATAGGAACTATTGCTTAATTGCTGCGTCTCTCTGTGGGACTCCTCCAGCACTTCTTGTCACCCGTAATCACCGTGGATTGGGCCCTTTCTCATAGGCGGCAGTCATTATGTGGAGGGAATGAGATTCTGTCTACTGTTCATCGCTACAAGCTACAACCACACTCTACACTTACCTATATCCTTGCTGAAAGATGTGGGATCTTTTTCCATACTGGAGGCGCAGTTCAACGGCTTACACAGCAACCTCCTTTTTCTCATGGCTTGTCAGTGCTTTATGGTTTATCTTTTATGGTTCACTGGCCGCCCCCTTAGGTATTTTTCTTTAGAGTAAATTCGTTTCGGAAATTAGTGGAGTGGGTGGAAATGGAACCCGCGACCCCTGACCTAGGTGTGAGACTTGTAAACCACTCAACCATACTACCCCATCATGAGATATATAATATGATTCTTTTATTCTTGTGATAATTACATATTTGCATATTCAAACTTTAGATTAATCAGTAGAATAGATTCAACTTAAACACTTACACTATTTTCTTAATTAAAAACCTTTTCTTTAAGATATTATCTGAAAAATCTACTGATTTCGTGGCACAATAATTCTTATATGTCCGTGGGCTTCCATTGTCATCTAAAATCCATTAGATGTGACATAGATGCTTTATAGCTATAATATCTAAACATAGAGTTAACATATTATTACAATAATAAATTATTTGATAGCTTTGTAAACTAGAACGTGATACAAGATATCTAATTTGAATTTTAGACGCCTGAGTATCAAAATAGAGTAAATATTGCCATAGAGATAAATTAAATATGGATAAGGGTCACATGTATCTACATATATGTTGAGAATCTATGGAAAGATGTTAAAAAGCGGAATGAACATACAAAATCAGAGTTTTGAATATAGTAAAAGACCATACATGTATTTATTGTTTTTTACTAAAATTCTATGGCATATTACAAAGTTAAAATATGTGGTTTTTTGTTAAAAAATTATAAATTAAAATTTATGTAGTGTAAGCATGTAGGGGAAAAATTATTGACTAAGGCAACCATCAACTAAAGCTCTGATGAACATGATATAACAGTTTTATAGTTTTTTGAATTTTTGGAATTAATTTCAAATCTAAACATACACAAAAGGATAGTTTTAATTTAATAAAAACGCAATATACCCATACTTTATAAAGGAATGATGTGACAGCAAATACTTTTAGTGAAATTTCAAGGAGTTGGGAATCACAGCATAGCAGAATTTTTTATTAACTAATAAGATTTGGGAAGAAAATAATTACAAAGTTTCAAGGTAGATGATGCACACAGTAAAACTGTAAAGATATGAGGATAATTCGAAGTATTAGCCAAATAGGTTTTTGAAGGCTAAATAAATATCTGCACAATCAAACTAAACTAGTTCTAAACCAAATTAGCACATAAAAATATGTAATATTAAAACTTTTAATTACTGATGTTTAATGAATCTTCAAAAGATACAAAATACGAAATAACTTTATATTAAAGCTTTTCTAAATATAAAATAAAAATTTAATCTTGTCAAGCAATCAATATAAAAGAAAAACTTCAAAAAAAAAGTCAAAAAGAATGAATACGATAAAACAAAACAAAAGAACACCCAAGATATAAATATAATTATCTTAATTTTTGCAAATTATTTTTATTTGTGGCATCAAATAAAAATAAATGCAAAGAAATAGTTTAACGCCGCGTTTAAAAACAACATTAATGTTTAATTTTACAACATTTATTATTTTTCAGAATTAACAAATCTTTTGAAAAGATACCAAGTCTGATTTTTTCAATAAAATTTAAAATGAATCAAACACATAAATATGCATTAAACCTTTGACATTGGTTGATTTATACATATTTTATCTATTATGATATCGATCCGAAATTCATTAAAAGATTTCCGCAGCAATATTGTTTAAAAATCTAGAACAATCATTAATTTTACGAAGGCCATTCATACACCAGTAGTCGCTGCATTCTATTTATTTTAGCATGGATAGAAAATATAATTAGTCGATGCAGTGTCTGTAATAAATTAAAACCATGACTTTTAACATTCAGAAAGTGAAAATTTCAAGGTATTTCTTCTTTTTTGGCCTTAAATTTGATCAAAATGATCATAAAAACATTTAGGCATAAAATTTTAATTTTCATTAAAAGGATCAAGAATACCTATGGATGTTTTTGTCGAATATACTTTCTTTAAGGATTTTGCTCCGTAAATATTTTAATATTTTTAATTACCTAATTTTTATTACATGAAGTTTTCATCAATATATATATTTTTTGAACGATGTATAATTCCCTTAAAAACATGTCAGCTCTATCAATATTATTTTTTTCTACTTTTTTGAATATATAAGTTCATTTAATCTATTTTTTTGCTGCCAATATAAAATTATTATCATTTTTATATAGACTCTCTTTAAATAAAATATTTGCCTGCATGGTTTATATTTTGAAAACGATAAAATTTTAATATATATCACAAAACTAAATTTAACAATTGCATAAAGAATTAACTCGCACTATTTGATTTAATAGAATAGAATATAAAGTGTCTAAGTTTACCTTTGTTATCTATTCAATATCTGCACAGCGTAACAGTTGTAAAAAAAGAAACCCATAATTCAAAAAATTGTGTTTTATAAACATTTTTCGCGTATTTTTATAAAATAGTAGTTTTTATCACAACGAACAATTGAATTATTTGATTTAATAAGCTGCAGAGGGTAGCGTATGTGTCCATTTTTCACTATAACTACTATACTTTCTAATATTTTTGCACAGAATGGATGCATTATAATTTTTCCTATAAACATTTTATTATTGTGCATTTTTAATGTTTATTTATTTGAGTAATCATAGAATTAACTTATTTCTTTGCCTCATACTAATATTTAAATTTAAATTTTGCCACGGCAACATGGTAATATTACTTTATAAAACATCATTTTCGCTCTATCTTCGTAAGAATCCCACTTCCCTTCCCATAATAAATACAGATAATTTCAGTTTGATATTTTTGAATAGAAGAGTCATGTATTTTTATGAATATAATTATTTGGCTATTGGCTTTTCGAATTTGTTTTTTTCTTTTCTGGATTTCTGAGAAAAAACACTTGTTTCTGTTAAATATCAAAACAAGGGTAAAATTTAAGTTTGCTTTATCGATACGATGTATTTAGGGTGTTTTTTATTTCATATTTTACAACACATCGAATCATTTTTGTAAAAAACTAAGGTTGAAATTCTTTATTTACGTATCTATGTCATAAATTTATATCAAGTACTATTCATAGTATATGTTCCTCAGTTTACAAGTGAAAGGTGCTTTTTCAGATTATTTTGAATATTTTTGAATGGTTTCTTATTATCAGAGCATTTTTCTAGTATTTTCCTGACAGTTCTAAAGGAGTATAAATACTGTTTATAAACCTCAAAGAAACTATAATAATTATTTAATATTAACCATTACTTAGATAATTTTTTAAGATTTTTTTGTGATAAAAAGATAATTTGATGCGCAAGGCTATATTTGCATATCATTCTATAAATAAAATAAAAGCTAAATTCAATAAATTTTCTAAACTTTTTTATTGATGAGTCTGGAGCCATAAATACAACAAAATATGTTAATAATTTTTTGTAGGGTGGCACAATATAATGAGAAATAGAAAGGCGCCCACATGATGTTACTTGATAAATAAATAACATCGATGTCATAGAACATCAAATATTTAGGATTTAATGTTTTTTATAAAAGAAAAAGGTATTAATATTTTTTTTTCAATTGGTCTATAATTCAATTGTAAATACCCTCAGTGCATGGCGTGGATTATTATTTGTTATAGAAAGATAAAATAAAAAATATCTATTTTATATGTAAAAATATAACCGATTCTGTTCATCTCGTTTATTTTTGTATATCAGCTGATATTCTTATTTGATTTATATAATATCATCAAGATCAATTTCTTACCTAAATCCAATTTTCCAATTCAAATTTATTCAAGTATAACACAAATGCATTTTTAAGCATCTAATAAGATTCTTAAAGAATTTGTTAGTTTATGGAAGCAACTTATCGACTTTTACCGAATCTTATTTATCAACCTCAACTTTTTCTATAGATAAATAGAAAATCGTTTTACATTTTCTTCAATTTTTTTTATATCTATTCTGTATGGCAATCAATGTCTAAATCGATGTATTTTAGATAAACAAATATTTTTAAAATTATTCCCGAACCTCAGCAATTTTCTGCTTGTGATAATTAATCAAAATCAATTTCCTTCATTTCACTTTTGGATCTCATAATTCTATTCTTCTTACATATATAAAATTTTATATGCACATAAATACACGGCTATCTTGCCATACTTATTTTTTATTAACGTATTTTTATGTGCTCTTTTATTCAAAACTTTCAAAAATTCATTTGTTTGCTCGTTCATTTTGGAATGTTAAAAATAATTCAGATGCTTTTATGAACGAATTTTTGTCATCATAAACTCCGATATAATTTTTATGCAATTTTTTTGTTCTTTTTATTTATAATTGCATTTTTGGACGGTTTTCTTTTCTTCTGCTGTCTTTCTTTTTTCATTCAAATTGCACGCTTTTTCGTCTCCTTCGATGTGACTTTTACCATCTTATAGGGATTTTTATGTCATTTGTGCGTTAGAAGTGATAATAATATTCCTATTATGGAAATTTGTGCTTTTGATCATTGTCTTCGTTATCATTATCTTTCGTATGTTTATAGGGTTGATTGTCTTTTTGCCTTTAATGACGCTTTTTGATCTGGTTTACATGCTTCGTCAATTTTCATAGGGTATCTGTTTTGTCTTATAAGCTATTTATGTTTTTAAAATCGAATTACTTGTGTAAAGAACACTGTTATTTTACATTGTAACCTAAGCTTGGGTTTAGAATTAAATTTTATAATACTATATCTTATAGAAAATAGAATTAACTTACGCTTTTTTTCATCAATTATTTTTCGATATAAGCACTTAAAATTGTTGGTTTCGATACTTATTGACTGGGTTATTTTATTAAGAAGAGTAAGACTACCCTTGAGTAGTTATCATATGAAGCAAATGAAAATATCATTGTAGGAAAAATTAAAGCTTATAATTTTAGAAATAGTTTCTTAATATAAATATGATTATATGTATAAATCCAACTCGGCTCAATTAAGAGAACGGCAGCCCTGTTTTCCACTAAACAAATACAGAAAATAAAAATCCTTTATATTAACATACATTATGGCGGTAGAGATAATAAAAATATGTAAATCATCAGCATTGCATCTCATAGAGAACATTGGAAGAAACACACACAAAAAAATTACCTCTTTACCCCAATAATTTAATATTTGTACTTAATGCAACAAAACGGCTTTAAATTTAGAAACCAAACTGCAAAAATAATAATATAAATAATATAAATAAGATCATTGAAATAATATACTAGGAGAAAAAATAAATTTGCTGCGCTTTAGAATGATATTTTCAAAGGTAAAAGAATTATTTGGCATATTTAAAAAAAATCGTAAACGGTGTTATAAAAGAATCAGGCATAATTTTTTAAATTATATTGTATAGTATATTTAAAATAGGAAACTGTGCATATAATAACTATGTAGAATCATCTAAATAAAATAAAGAAATGTTCATTCGATATTTACATATAATGATGATAAAACTATGAAATATAAACGTATATTAGAAACGAAACACGCGCAAAAGGATTGGTTTACATTCCTATCATAAGGGAAACCATTTACTTCTGCGTTAATACAGCAAAGACAAATATTGTCTGTTATTGGCATATTATATGCCACAATAGACCATATCTATCTGTAGAAATATCGTGTTAAATTTTTTTGCTTGTTAGATATTTTTGAAATTCATTAATTCAAAGAGATATTGAGTACAGTTAAAAATAAATGTAATCAAAATGTTTAAAAATGAAGCTCAATTGAAAAAAAATATTATTGAAATCTTTTAAAGAACCTATTATTTTGCCTTTGATAAAATTATATATTTTTTATAATGAAAAAAGTAATATTTGCGGTCACAACAATTGTCTTTCTCCAAGGTTGTTGTCTTTTTATGTATAATTATAACATTTTTCAGCATGTATATTTTTATTATCTAATGCGCATACAAAACAAATAAAAATTGTTGTATGTTTTTATACTAACTTTTATGCACCTATTAAAGAATTGATTGAATGTTAATTGATAGATGCCAACATACATTGCCTTTTCTACTCCTATCTTACTTATATCTCTACTTTATGCGTTTTTTACTTTTAAGAATTATACATTTGAATACTTTTCTTAAAAAAAGGCTATGTATGCTATCGAAAAATAATATAAGAAATTATAATGAAAATGTAATCATTCAAAACTATGAATGCATAAATTATCGCAAAAAAAACGATTATTGTAAATTAAAAAAATAATTGCTATTTTCCATTTATTGGTTGTGTTTCTTTTAATCAATTAAATCTATTGAGACATAGACAGTATATTGGAAAAGTTTCAAAGCTCCTTGATACATCTTTTAACACCTTCTTAGATGTCTTGTTGATTTTTTTAAGGTTTTTTTTACATATTCCAATGCTACCAAATCTTTTTGTAAGGTCACAGCCGCAGTTAGGCATGATTTGTCTTTTTAGTGCTCTGCTTCTGTTTTTATTGATTTACATATCAAAAAAAATTATAGTATTTTTAATATAAATCATTTGGATTAGATCCACGCATTAATAAGAGAAAAAACATTATAATTAAAAATCAAAAAGAGAGCTGGTGATTGCGATTTACTTTAGGTTTTAAAACGCAAATTTGAAAACTAAACTAATTCTTTGATTTAATGCTGCAAAAGAATAATTAACGTGATTCCAAATTAATGATAAAAATTCAATTGTTTATTATGTGTTTTATAAAGATTTATATCGTTTCTTTTGATTAAAATAAACAATTAAATTTTCGAAATGATTCAAGAATATAGAACGTCCATTATAAATGTTGATCGAAAATTAAAAAAATACACAAATATCAAAGTATTTAATTCATGGTAAATAATGTATGATTTGATAATAGTTAATACATAAAATCAAATAATAGAGAATTCCATTATATATTTTTTAAGATTTAGCCTTTTACTAGCTATTCCTGCGCCTTTTCGACTAAAATCTTTATTAATGACCTACGATTAATTTTTTAAATTTAAGAGATCAACATTTATGTTGTTTTCCCTGTTCTTATATAATTTATTGTGAATTTTCTTATTTTTTGCATCATAATGGGTATATTTTGTATTTTTAGCTAAAGTCATAATTTTATTTTCTATGATAGACTGTGATTTTATTACTTATAATTTTTAATAACATAATGAAATTTATTATATGGTTAAATTTAATAATTTTAGAATTAAATTATTCTAATTGATCATATAATCTAAACTTATGGGGGATAAAGAAAAAACAGGAGAGGAGAACTACAAAGACAAACATTAAAAAACAGATCCTGTAACAATAATCTCAACCGAAAACTTTCCAGAACCTCAAACGGCCACACGCATTCAGACCACGGCTCTTTATCTCTCATAGCCATCTGCAAGAATACACCCACCGAGAAAGAGCACTGGATTCAAGAGGCTTATACCTCGATCCTAAAACGATTCGAAAGAATGCCGAGATCTGGCTGGCAAGAGTTCCTAAAGAGTCACAATGATATTTTTAACTGTGATACAAGCATGAATGAAATTAAGCCAAATCATCAAACGATTTAAAAGATAATGATGGGAAAAGAAGACAAGTCCGGAAGTTCAAAGAAATAGAAATGAAAAGAAGAAAACAAAGCGATCAAGAGGAAGACTATAAACACTTAACCATCGCATTAACCTCGAATGATGCACAAAAACATTTCTTAGAGTACTGACGGACTTAGAAAATACGGACACCACAAAACTCCCTAGAACAAGAAAAATACCATATACTAAAGTTAAAAGCGATATAATTAGGGGTCTGAATTTAGCGGTTAATGCGCATATCACTAACCACCGCCCCCAAAACATGTGCGATATAGCAAAGATCTTGCAAGCTGTATAAAAGAGTTAGTAAGAATTAACATCAAAATCTGTCCAGATAGGATTAAACTTCGTATTAATAAAGGAGGAAAAAATAAAAAGGTATTATGAAATAAACACAACGCTCAAATCCTACGTAAGAAACTCGGGAAAACAAACAGAAAGTGAGACAATATTTCTAAGAAAAATCATGAGACAACAAAGCAAGATACTTGACAAAAACAAATGATGTCCTTGAAGTGATTACTAAAAATAAAGATAGGATAAGGGAAATAAATAAACAGATATAGCAATATGAAAAAAGAAAATAATTTACAAAAACAAATTGCCAGTTCGAAGTCAACAGAAGACAATTTTATATACCATTGAAAGATACAGTAAAACCGAAAATTAAGGCAGATAAGGAAAATATTGTGACTTTCTGGTCAAATATGTGGACAAAAGGCACGGAGATACTGAACTTTGATACTGACCTGCGCAAAAAAGCGCTGGAAAACACACAAAAAATAGTTTTGATCTCTGAAACTGAATTCTTTTTGATAATCAACTCACTGCCTAACTAGAAAGCACTGGATACGATGGTATACACAACTTCTTCATCAAAAAAATTACAAAATTGCACCCGATATTATATGAAAACAGTAAAATCAATATGCATTGAAAACAAAGAGGTAAAAATTTGGTTCTGCACTGGGATCGCATGCCTCTTCTCCTCTCTCAGTCGTTTTCAATGGATCGGAATGTAGTCCTGTTACATGCATGTCAAACTTATATAAATTGACAACTAAAGCTGACACATTGATGCTACAGAAAGACGTCGAATGCCGAAATCTACTATCGGAAAACCAACTTGGGATGGTCAGAAGAGTACAGGGAGCTAAAGAACAGGCAATGATAAACGTTGCAATAAACAGTGAACACAATAATGAATTACACGTAAAATGGTTCGACATAAAAAAATTATTTGACTCAATCGACGACGAGTATCTTCTGTCCTGCTTAAAAAATCTTAACATACAAGAATGGAAGATTGCCTTTATATCTAAACTAACAAAAAACTTAAAGTTATCTCTAAGATTAAACAATGAAGATATTTTGAAGAAGAAAATTGAAAAGGGATTATACAAGGGGATAGTCTATTTCCACTACTGTTTGTTCTTTGTATGAATCCGCTAAGCCGCCGATTAAATGAAAAGTTTCCCTTAATATCCATTAACCTTGATAAGAAGGCATTTAGAACTAAAAATTTCCTTTTCATCGACGATTTAAAGATTTTGTCGAAAGGTAAAAGTAACTTAAAACTAATGTCCAATGAAGCAACCAAATTATTCAGATGTATCGGATCGACAATTAACGTGACCGAATCAGCTACTAACAATATAAATTGCAAACATATTGCCACAGTAATAAAAGGAAAAGAGGATATAAATATCTCGGGATAATGGAAGATTCCAAATCGAGAACTAGCCCCGAAACGATGGTTAAAATAGAAAATATATGCTAGAAGGAGTATATAGCATATGCAAAACAAATCTAAATGGTAAAAACATAATAAAGGCGATAAATTTATATGCAATATCACTGAAAAATTACTACGTGGGATTATTAAAGCTAGAACCAGAAGACTTTAGAAAGCTAGATGATGAAATAAGGCGGATACTAATAGAAAATGTAATACGCATGCAACCATATAATAAAGAAAGATTATATCAAAAAAGAAATGAACTAGAATGTCGATTAGAAAATACTGAGTTTAAATCCGAAAGAATACTCTACCAACTGTATAAATATCTTATCCAAGAAAAAGAACAATACTCAAAAAAGCCGCAATATTAAAATTTGAAAATGAAAATGCAACTCACCTATCCGTAATCTATGAATTCCTCAGAACAAAATATGACCTCGTTGACATTGATCTTTCTGCGCTTGAATTAAAACAAAAAGAGAGTTTATTGTGTAAAATACATCAAAAACCCTACGATGTTCATAAAAATTCAACGCTTTGAAAAATACGGGATCCTCAAAGTGGCTACAATATGGAAATTTCAGAATAACAACGTTCTGTTTTATTCGAAAGAATCATATTCTTTGAGAAAGATCACGATGTCCGCATTGTAACGACACAATTAAAACTGTCGACCACTTAGCAAGAAGATGTAAAAAAATGCTTTGTCGTGACTATACAAGAAGACACAACGAGATTGTGAGATGCTTCACTATATGTTGGCATGTTTAACAATTTCAAAAGAACACAGAAAATCCGCAGACAATCTGTACAAGAAATAATGGAAAATGAATTCGCAGAGATCAAAGTAGATACAAGAATTAAAACAGACATCAAGTCATCGAATGACAGTTCTGATATTTTGAATATGTCAAAAAGAAGAACTGACTCACTCTGATCAAAATTGGCGTGACAAGTATTGACAATATAAACATAGTTGAAAACGTTTTCCTAAGAAAATATTACCTGCTAGCATCTGAACTATCACTTATATACAAATGCGAAGACAAAAATTATTCCATATGTTGTAACATGGAACGGTGTGGTGACACGATATCATAGAAGGTACCTGAAGGAACTAGATGTCACGAACCAGGTTGAGGCATATATTCAAACCCTGTGAATGAAAAACTCTCGAATTTATAGGTCTCGAAAGAATGTGGGGATTTGAAGAAGACTTTGGAGAGGAGAAGATAGCAGAAAGAAAAATACGCTGTGCGTACAGAGAATTAAGCAAGCTGTGCCAGAGAACAAAAACTAACATTACGACTATACATATGACCCATAAATAAAAAATAATAACTTTTAGTCTTTAGTGTGTATATTTATGCATGATTTGTTTATAATTCTGTATTATTATAATACTTATGAATGCTTTTAGCACAATAAACATAACTAATATGCATTTTTTTGTCCATATATTCCTTACAAAAAAAATTTGCAAATTGTTAGTATATTTTCTGAAATTGGTATTGTATTACAGAAGATGTATTTGAGATCAATCAATTTCTACTTGCGGGTTTATTTGTTCAAGTTTAACCCATATCGTATACTTCATATGTGTGGGACGATTTATTTTGAAATTTCAAGTTTCTTCATATGCCATATATGGTCTTTTTTAGTATTCCATTCATATTACGACATATGATATAATTCTTATCTTGTACTTGCATACCTTTCACATTCGAATCCAGGAAAATCATATTTCTTATTTTTCATCGTTTCTATCCATTATTATATTATAAAAAATGCTTAATCCGTTTTTTATTATGTTTGTACATTTTTCTTGTTGTAACTAATGAATATTTTAGGCCTGTCAATAGATGATTTTTGTCCGTCTTTATCCTTATATCTATCTAGTCATCAACACCATCGTTTTGAATGTTCTCTTGTGCCTCTTTCTTTTGGATTATCTTTCCTTTTTTTTAATTTTACTTTGTCAGTAGCATAAAGTGGTGCAATCTTAATATCTCATTTTTTGATCGTAAATTTTTTTTAAATGAAATTCTTAATTTTAAAATCATTTATAAAGAATAATTACATTGACCCATTTATATTTTTTATACTAAAATATGTTTCTATCTAGAACAACCCCAAAATGCCTTCTTCTGATGGTATTTTATTTCGGATATGTTTCCTACTAGAATTACCTACAATATCTATCATTAGTTACAGCGAACATATTTGGGTTCTGGATGTGAACTTTTTTATTTTATATCACAAAATTAACCTTTTTGTTTTTTCCCGACACTTTGGATTCTCTGGATTTTGTGGTTTTATATTACAATCAAATATTGGTATATTAAATCTAAGCGTGCTGCTTTTTCATTTACCTTTCAATATAGCAGTGTTACTGCTATTTGTCCTTGTTTCAGTTTATATTACAATTCAACAAAAGCAATATTCTTTCAGATTAAAACTCTATTTTTTTTTAAATTAATAATAATATTTGTTTTTTTTAAATAAAATTCTTAATAAGGTTTTTTGGATTCTTGCTGTTTTTTTATCCGCATAATTCTTGCTTAATTATGTATTTATTTCAATTATGAGTCCCCAATTTCAATAAAATAACCTAGAAATTATATGATGCGTTTAAAATTCATTTTAAGGTTATATTAATTTTTTTTATAAATAATTTTGTTTCAAACAAACTTAGTTTCCTATTATTTTTAGTTTCTTGCTTTAAACAATGTTTCCGGCTGATTATATCAAGTTACAGTCTTAAAATATTCAAAGGTTTCGTATCCGTAATAAACGCCTAGTAATGTGCAATTTCTTATTAGTTCAGCCTAGATTATTTTAATTTTTTTATATTAAAGCCCATTCATACATTACAAAATAACAGTGCTGCTTTTAATATCAATTATATGTTATTATCGTATTTTGTTGCGACATTTAGAAATTTAATGAATAGAAAATCATTATATTGAATATGGCTACTGCTTGAAACTTTGCATTCGAACTTCAACTTATCAGGTTCTTACGAGGAACCAAAATAAGAAGTTATAAAATACTGCCTATGACAATTTCCTTTCAATATTTTTTTATATCTTGGTGATAAATTCTGTTCTTCTGAGATTAAAGATTTATATACATATTACTTTATAGATTTCAAGATGTTTAAAAATTTTTAATAATCTTAGTTAATGATTTTATTGAATCTTTCTTGCAATAATTAACTTCATTTATAAATTTTTTTTCTCGATGCCATTGTAATGTACTTTTTTCTGTACCTCTACACCTTGTGCCTTTTGATCCGTTCCATATTGTTTTTTTGAGATTCAATTTCGAGATCATACGTTATTCTAGCACATATTTCGGTTAAGTCTTTAGATTATATGGATTTTTAGATAGAAATATCAAGTATGCACATAATTATCGATCGTAACAATAATATTGAAAAAAAAATAGCTAAGGCTCAAATTTATATCACTTGTACTCTCATAAAAAAATTAGGCTATTATTCCTATGAAAATATTCAAAATTTTTAATTAAACTTGAAAATTCTTTATTTAAAATTAAAAAAAATATTTATTATTAATAAATAATCATTTTAAATATAATCTTTATAATTAGAATTTTCCCCCCTGTTAATTTTAAGTTTAGATGTAAAACTTTCCTTATTATATTGTTTTATTGATTTTATTGCATTTATTTGTTCTGTTTTTATATCTTCTACTTTTTAGATTTCTTATAATTAACTAAAATAAAGATGGGTCTAATGTACGGCCCAAATTAGACTTTTTTGTATTTAATTTACTTATAAAACCTTTTCTTATTATTCTTCCCCTTTCAAGACTTGTTTTATCGAGTTTTTAAATTAATGCCTTTTTTATAAACAAAAAAGAACCAAAATTATTTAATTTGTTTTATTGAGCCAGAATACACTCATTATTGAAAAACTTATCTATGATTGTTTGGTAAATAAAATAATAGATTACTTACAATGCCTTTATATTTCTTAGTTATCAATATATTTTTTTTAAGTAGATTCAACATTTTTTGGTTTTTAAAACAACAATAAAATAGAGCTAGAATTACTATTTATAAATTGCAATTCTTAATAATCATTAAAATTTTTAAGTCTCTGGCCAATTTTTTTCGATTTGACGTGGAAAAAAATCGATTAAAAATATTGTTTAAATATACTTCGGCCATAAAGAATAATATAAGTTCGTTTTCTCGTATAATTTCCGTAAAAAAATTCTCCTTTAAATCATCAAGTTTGCAAAATCTCGAACTTTTCATATATCAAAATTTATATACAATAATAATAAGCAATTTCCTTAGTTTAGTCAGATTTTAAAAAAAAGTATAATTTTTACATAATAATGTGATATATTAAAATTAGGGCGCGCTTGATGTCAACTTTAATAATATATGTATGTATAAGAGGGTTTTTCTAGACCTTTTTTTTATTTAGTGTTATATTTTTTTAGCTATATTTATCATATAAACGAATAACTGATTCTTTATCAATTCTACCCCGCAAACATTATTTTTATTTTGAAGATGAAAAAATAAAATGCCGGAAAGAGAAACCATTTTTCTATGATTAACTATAGAGTACCCCTTTACAGCCCATGAAAATAGCATTAAATTTTTTATAAGTTGATGGCTCTTATAGTTAAACTCAACCTTCCTAGTTTAATATTAAAAATATGCATCTAAAATAGGCCAATTATTTTGTTAAGCCCCTACATCTTTTTTGGGGTGGAATCAATCAAAATTATATATTAAACGGTTAGATTGTTTAATACTTTATTTTTTAAGCAATTCAATTGATGCGTTTGTGTTTTATAAAGATTAAAATGATATGTTAAACGACTAGGATTCTTTAATATTCTATGTTTTAAACCATTAAATTGATGCATTTGTATTTCTAAAACTGATTATAAAATTATCAAACGACATCAGATATTTTTATAAATGATAAAAAGAAGAACTGTATCGCTCTCATAGAAATTGGTGTGATTAGTATTGTAAACTAAACAAAGTTGAATACGAAAAATTAAGAAAGTGTGATCTGCTAGCATCCGAGCTGTCATTAATATACAAGTGCAAGACAAAAATTATTACAAATGTTATAACTTTGAGCGGTGTGTTAATACAGTGTCATAAAAGGTATCTGAAAGAACACGAAGTAACCAACAAGATTGTGTCATATATAAAACCTTTGAATTAATAATTCTTGAATGGATGAGAGGTGTTATTGAAGACTTCAAAGAATAGAAAATAACCGAAAGTATAAATACGCTGTGTTTGAGAGAAAAAACTAAAATCATAACGAATAATTTAGCTCTAAAATAAATATATACCACTTTTAACAGTTAATATTTTATTTTTATCTATTCCATCTATTTAGATGTGGTCAGCCCATTTGTAATATTGCACAACTCCTTGATGCACCAATTGAAACCTTTCCCAGATCTATCTTCATCAATTGCTCTTCTTCTCTCAAATGAGATGAGTTCAAGTGTCTTTCGGTGTGTGTAGGTTGCATGTATGCTTCTACTTCGTCCGGGATTTTTAACTCCTCAACATATTTTAGCTGATTATAATAATAATTTAACTGGTGGGGTCATTTAATATTTTATTTTGTATTATTAGGGATTCAATTCTTGTAATTGTATTTTTATTTTTATTTGAAAGATAGAAATCAAATAGTTTATGCAATTATTATGGTTCGGAATACCGATCGAAGCCGAAGCATTCGCACAAACTATAGGATTGAGAATGAGACTTTGAGTAATAAGTCTTGTGAAAGGAGAATGTAAACATGATGAGGGGGAAAGAAGTATCAACCAAATATATTCTATAGAGCAATCTAAATGTTTATATGAACAAATATAAAAAATTGAAATCGAATTCACACATAAATATAATTAAAGGCATTTGAAATCGTTATTCTATATCTATTGTAGAATAATTTTCCCATGAATAGATTATTCAACGCTTTGGTCTAGATTATAAAATATATTTAAATTTATGCCTGCATATTTCTTTTGTAACGATGTTTTAGAGAACCTTCAAATTGTGCATGTTTCATCGCTTAAAATAAATAATCTAAATTTGAATGATTTTACATATATAATTGTTCTTAGATTCATGTGGGCTTTGATTTTAGAAAATGTAATCTTAATACTCTTATAATAGGTGTTATAATGAATTTTAAAAAATATTCATCTAATAATATGTTAAATATGGTTCTTTTAGTATATAATCATGTTTTTTTTTATCTTTGGGGTATCCAATATATAATTGCACAAAGAATAAATCAAAAAGAGCAAAAATTAATAATTATAACTGTATTCGATAATAAAAACGGGTGCATCAATAAATTTAGAAGCCCTGAAGAACTAGATGCACACACGTAAGCTCTCAAACTTTAAAAGGTACTTGAACTATTATCGTTTGTGAGAATGAATCAGAGGATGATTTCAAGAGATACACTAATGTGTCTGTTATCTTATTAGTGACGACAGAGTCTTAGCCAAAGGCAAAATATAGGTTTGAAAAACTTAATGCGAAGATAAATATCTCACAAAAATTTATTTTTTATTTATGGGTTATGTTTCCTTTTATAAATTATATATTTAGATGTAGTCAGCCCATTGGGAATATTGCACAACTCCTTGATACATCTTTTGACACTATGCCCTAATAAAATCTAACCGTAAAAAAAATAATTTTACAAAATATTTTAATAGAAGATGAAAATATGGGTTATTTACAGAGTATATGACAGGATGAATTTATTTATAAGTGAATTAAGATCTTCTTATGTGCATAAGTTTAGTAAAAGCTTCTTTTATACGCTCATCATCGGGTTCATTATACATTTGGGTGTCCCTTCTTACCTCTATAACATCACTGGTATTGATATCTTTAAAAACCCCATTAAAAACATAAACGGGCAATCTTAAAGCAGCCAAGGCATAAGTATTAACTTTAAGGCGATTAATATCATGTGAATAAAAAATTTTATCAAGATACAGAATATTCTGTTTCCACAATTCATTTAAATCCTTGATGACATAAGGGAATGTAAAGTCTTCTTCTTTATCAGCAAAAAACGAATCATCAGACCATTTCGATCCATCTTCAAAGATATTCTCCTTAAGATTAATTTTACCTTCTTCTACAAGTATTCTTCCTTTTTCTTGAAGAAGAACAATATATCCGAACATCCTCAAATAAGGCGAAGGAATATGAAATTCAAATTTCAGAGTTGTAGCCACTAATGACTCATAATTTATTATTCGTTCAGCTTCTTCTTTCGTAAATTTACCAAGAAGATTTCTAAAGCTTCCATGTATGTTCTCACTTTTACATGCTAATAAAACTATTGATACCAGTAAAAGCTTTGGGTTGAAATCCTCTATTTTCATATCGTCAAAGAACTTTTTGTAAAATACTAGTGCTGCACTTTGTACTGAAAGCGGAAGGTTGTTTGTTCGACTGTTTTCTAAAATACATCTTTGGTTGTAAAAGTGAATTGCTGAGATTTCCGATTCTGATAATTTTGACATTCTGTGGGTTCCAAAATCAATTACTATTTTGAATAAATATTTTTGCATGAAACATGTAGGTATTATCAACGATTGAGACGTAATCTTAAACTTAGCTTCTTTTTAAAAATATCAGAAGATGTTACACTTAAGATCTCGGGGTTAAACAGAGTTCTAAGATTGGTTTCATTGCCTTCTCATGATTTAAAACCGGTTTTTGATAAATTAGAATAATTTATGCAAATATGGATTAGATTAAAAAAAATATTTGCTTATCTAAAAAAATTTTAAAGCCTATTATAAATAATAAATGATCCAACATAATGTCATAAAATGTTCATGGACATTTATAATTTAAAAATATTATAATGAAGGTATTTACACTTTGTTTGTATCTCCATGCCAGCTAATTGCTCGAGAAATGTAATTCAAAGACGCTATAATAATCATTCAAATACCATCTTCTTTATATCATATATTAAAATTTATGTAGCCGTAATTTTTATACATATTATTTCAAAGAATACGCCTAAAAATACCCAAGGTATTATAAATTCACGATATATAATATATATTTTCTTTATATTCTAATAACTGTGGCATTTATAAAGTTCATAGGTTTTCTTCTTGTTCTAATGCTTAAATGTCATATAGCGGCTTCCTGGATAGCAAACAGCTGTTCATTCTTATGAAAAAATTTGTAAATCTTCTTTAGACTTAACAAGAAAAAATGTATAAAACCTAAATAATGAACACACACACACTAAAATATGCACGTAAAAAAATCCATAAATTCGTCTAATATTTAAAAATTATTAAAACAGAGCATAAAAAAATGCACGCAAAATAGAATCTATAAACTTATCTAATATAGGAAAAACATCAAATAGGAAGAATCAAGGCTTACCGCAACAAGACATTCCTTAAATTCGTCGAATATTCAACAAACACAAAAACGAATAATAAAAATATAACAACAGGAAAATCCACACATCCAGCGAAATAAAAAAAAACGATTAATACAAAAAAAAAGAAACACGAAAATCTATAAATTCGTCGAAAATTAAATAAACATCAAATACGCAGAAAAAATCCTTGTTATACTTTTTCAAAATAACCGAGTGCGCATATAAAAGAACTGCTAAAACTATAAACCATTTATTAATCAAGCATCAGCAAAAATATGTATAAATATGACTTTTATTAGTTGGATTTAAATATATTTGCGCTAATCTTAAGCAATTTATCACTTTTTTTTATTTTTTTCATTATCAGTTCATAATTACATCAAATGGTTTTCACTGTTTTTCAAAACCTTTGTTTCGTCCTATATTTTCTAATCTAATGCTAAAAATTTGACTTTTAAAACATTAAACCCCAATCAATTGAATAAATAAAAATGGAATATTCTTGTTTTATAATAGATTCAAATATTTTCGCCTGCCAAAGATAGAAGATAATCTAAAAAAATATATTTTTGTTATGCAATTTTTTTGAATTTAAATCGAAATAAATGTGTTAATTTCTCATTTTTTCGATATAGTTACCAATTCATCGAACGATTTCTTTTATAATCATTTTGTTTTTTTTTAATATAAATGTTGTTTCTGCGCTTAAGCAAAAATTATTCCATAATTTGTTTTTATAAATAATAAATTTGCAAAAAAAATCAATGTCTGGAATATAAAAAATAATTTACCAGTGTAAAAAAATAATAAAACGCATTTTTTAAAAAATAATACCTAAAATAGAAATTCTATTCGACTAAATTTTCGAAAGAAAAGGATATTAATGTCTATAAAATTATTCAAGCTTAAGCTTGGATTTCTATAGAGCTGATAAGTTGTACCCCGATTAATTTAATTATACTTGATTGAATTAAAAAATTTATTCTCAAAGGAAATAAATGGCGCAAATTTTGTTGCAAGGTGAATTGAATGAAGCCTTTCCTATGGCCCGTAGGATGATATCCAATATCAAATTTTTTGAAACTTATAATAGACTGTTAGATAATATTGCAGAAATGCAAAAACTCTGATTATTGTTCGTATAAGGCTATTATATTTTATTAATTGTGATAACTGTCACCAATTTTTATCTTTTATTGGATAGTCGGATTCTAAACATGAAAATAAAAGATATAAGTCAGGTGATTTTGTAAATTTGGCTACATGTATTTAGAATTATGAAACAAAATTTCTTTCTAAGCTATAGGAAATAGTTAATATGTAGAATAATAAACAGCATTGATAATTTTGAAATAAAGTTTAAATATTTATAAAATAATTTATGCTGTAAAGATGCAGATATATTTTAATCTGTATCATAAATTTATATATGAAAATTATTTTTTAGTTATAAAAATAAATTTATTGAAAAACTAAATATAAGAACTAGTAGTTATTGAATTATTTTTTTAAATATATTAAAAAAATCAGTATGTATGTTTATCAAGGCTTATAAATACAGAATTGATTAGGATTCTTCTAATTAACTTTTTAAATATAACTCGATTTTATTTAATTAAAATAAGAGCCTCATTCGATTTTCATACTTGGCATGTTATTTTATCTTTTTTTTATTTTTATATCCGAAATAAAATAATTTTTGCTTTTAAAGAAATTTTTGTAACTGTTAAGATTTTAAAAATATTATTTATTGAAACAAAGTTTTTTTTTGAATATATTTAATAAAATAAATTTTAAGGTGCTAAAAAAAAATTTTCAGGTTCTTGAATTTTAATAAAAAAGTAAATTCACTCTATATTCAAAACTATAAGATATTTAAAATAATAGAATATGAGTAATAGATCATGATAATCTTTTTAGGCTGTTCTTTTCTAGTACACACTGGCATTCAGAGACATAAAAATAATGAAAAAATTTAAATACTCTATTTATTTATTTGACTCAAATAATATATTGAAAAAATACGTACAACAGAAGAAAAATTGTATGATTTGGTTAAGTAGCTTCTCTATAAACAATTTTATCACACATATATTTTTTGAAAATGCTAAAGCCTGTAAGTCTGTAACTTTATAAATCAATTTTTTTTATCTGTTTTTATAACATTTTAAATGATTCATGAAAATACAATTAGACAATTATAACTTATCTGTAAAAGAAAGCGTTTTAAAACTTTTTTTTAGGTCTGTCGCAGATGTTAAAAAAAATTCATTTTGTTATATATTATTTTAACAATATATCTTTTGATTGCGCCTTTTGTAAAATAAACCATCACAATTACTTATTTTATTAATGGACATCATATAAGATAACATCAAATGTATTTATTGATAAATCCGAGACATCGTATTTAATCTATGATCTATGCGTATAACCATACATATTACTATTTAACATCCTATTATTTTTTATTTATGGGCCATATTTATATTCGGTATTTTAGTTTTTGTTCTCAGGCACAGCTTGCTTGATTCTCTGTACGCAAAGCGTATTTATACTTTCGGCTATCTTCTCCTCTCTAAAGTCTCCTTCAATACCATACTTCTAATGAGACCTATTAATTCAAGGGTTTTTCGCAATCCCAAAGTTTGAATATACGCCTCAACCTGGTTCGTGACATCTAGTTCCTTCATGTACCTTCTATGATATCGTGTCACCACACCGTCCCATGTTATAACATATGGGATAATTTTTGTCTTGCATTTGTAGTTTAACATCCTATAAACTGTATCTAAAAGTAATGTTTCAATAAATAATTAATAAAATGCATCGAGGGGGTTAAATCAATACTTCTGTTTTATAACAAGAAAAGAACAACAATTTCTGGAAAAATAGACTTATAATGATTATATACAGAAACCATCCCTTTTTTTTGTAAAAAAATCTTTTTTCAATAATGTAATATGTCATACTTACAAGTTTTTCGTGAAAAAAAATACATAAACCTGCAGAAAGCAAAAAAAATTTAAATTAATTAAACAGCCTCAAGATATACCTTCATCTGCACATTTTATTTCTTCATATATTGAGCTCGTAAGTCATATTAAAATATCTAAGAGTAATTTCATAAAGAAATTTTTCTGTTGAACACTTTTACATTTCAAATAACAAATCTTGGTGATGCTAGAGGACTATATACACAAAGTACCCCAAAAAATAGTTCTCATAGAATCTAGCCGTTATAATTCAAAATTTTGGGTATACTTTCTTTTTACGAAATTTTTTCAATGAATTATAATTAAAAAAAAAGTTTATCTAACTAATATTATGCCATAAATCATAAAAATGTATATTTTCTTGATTTTATAACACATTAAAGCTGAAAAATGACAGTACATAAGCATCTTCAAGTAAAATATTTTTTTTAAATAGTTATTATCATATTTTTATCTGCGGCTATAAATAATGAGAATTAATAAATTACAGGGTTCTTAAAGTTAACAAGTTTCTCTTATCTCATGTTTTTATTTCATACCTGAAATTCAATCAAGGCTGTCCATTCAACTATATTCTTATTTTTTTAAATATTTTAAGCTTTCTCAAATACTGGTTTATAAATCCTTTATATCATAACAAAAATATAGATGATTTTTTCTAGGCAGTAAGTTTATAAATCATGAGAATTTGAGGTCTAAAATAAATAATAAATCATATATCAGATATACACAATTTTTTGTTCAATATACAATATTAAAATACGTTTTATAATTTATAAACAATGGTTAAATTTAAGAATATATCACAGAAAGCCTTTGCCCTTATATTCAATTGAAGAAGATATAAACACGAAATCATTGCATAATTAGAACAAATATTATTATAATAATGTTTTAACGTTAAATTATAAATCTATAAAACTTAAATTAAAATATGAACAATAGAAGAAATAAACATAATTTAAATAGAAAAAAAATTAAAAAAGAAGCCGAAATAAATATCTGATGGATATATACATTCAATTATAAAAACGATAAAATCTGTAAACTAAAAACTTTGATAAAAGAGAAATCAGCTAAAAGGATTTAATCGAAAAGGTGAATAATAAAATATGGGTTGGATGTGCTCACAGTAAGTAGAGGAAGTTATGCTGAATAATTAACCCAGAAAATAATATACAAATTGCAAAAAAAAAAACACACTTAAACCTTATATATGGTCTTGATAAGAGCCAGTGGTTCAATATTATTTTGATTACATAATCATATTGTGGGTATTGATAGTGGTTTCATATTTTATGGGATTTTTCGCATTTTTCCCATAAAATTAATTATGGCGACAAAAATATCTTTCATCATAATATATTAAACCTTAGGAGATAGTCACAAGTTATCAATTATATTTTTCACTTATTTTTTTGATTAAAGCGTAAAAAACGGGATTTTTATTTAAAAGTTACGATTTTATGTTAAAAAGGTCTTCGATCAATTGAATGTGCGAATCAATTTTCTATTAGCCACAAATTGTATAATTTCGGTTCAAAGAATATAAAAATAATATATGAAATGTATTAGTAAAAACGATCTTCTGAAATTATTGTAAAGGATACTAAAATAAAAAACAATGATTTTTAAATGATAAAAATTTCTTATTGTTAGATTTGTTAACGCTTAATAAAAAATTATCAAAGGAATACGCAATAAATGTAAATATATCAAATTCATAAAAAGATGCATATAATAACAGCACAAAGGCATTTTTTTGATTCTAAAAAATTATAATTTTATAAAATTGAGATTCAAAAAAAATTAAACACACCATTTCATACCAATAAAACCCAATTATATTAAATATTTTTATTTGAGCATATTTTATAGCATGTTTTTTTGTTTTTCGTCAACTGCAATTTTTTTATAGATATCTTCTAGTTCAAGTGACTTTAGTTAAACTAAAAATTAGCGTAAAAATAAGACATCTGGCTCCTAAGGTTTTATAAAACATCAAGGAAATATTTTTTAGATAAAATTTATCAAACAAAAATACTTAAAATCTTGTAATTTTATTTTCTATCTTTTATTTTTTTAAATTGTTGTTAAATTACGATTTTTTAACGCATTTATGCTTTTGTGACTAAAATAGAAATTTTTTGTATTACGCTTTAATAATATTACGATGAAAAGATTGTTTATTTCGAAAGCATATATAATGTATGTACTAATATTATTATAATAATTATATTCTACTTTTTATCCTATAAATTTTAATAACAGGCTAAACTTAGGTTTTTTATCCAATTCACAAACTATTTCATGGTATACTAAGATTTAAGAACTAGAGTCTATTAAGCAATACATTGAAATTGCCTGTCATAAGTAGATAAAAGTAAAAATTATGAACTCAATATAATTCATTGTAAAATGCTACAATGCTACAAAGTGACTAGAAAGCTATAAAATATTGTATTATTGTTTTTTTCTGGAAATTCATTCTAGAATATGCGGATTTAAATAATAATATGTCGGAATTCTTTTATCTATGCGCAATTTTTGGAGTTTTAATTTTACAAATCCAACATGATGCAATATCACACGAGCACATCATATCTATTCACCTGACTATGTCCTATTATGTTTTCGTGCCCTATTAATAAGGAATTTCCTCAGTCATATAGTTTTTTATGTATTTAAATTTATAATTTTTTAATGCAATACACATTTTTGCAGTCGCCTCTTGTAGAATATAATTTTCATAAAACAGCTAAACAGAAATATTTCGGGCTCTAAGCTAGAAAATGAATATAAAATACAGCGGTTATTTTTCATTTTTCATTTTTAATTTTTTTCTGTATAACAGACTTCGGCAATATAATTAATATATTGTTTTTATCATATAAGAATTAACTAAATTACAAAAAGTCTCTCAAGCAATAATTTCATCTTCATAGTACTTGTTGCAACAAAAAATGCGAAATTTGTGGTTAAATCACTCATCTATGAAACAAATTAAAATTAAAGTGTTTGGATAGTTTTTTAGCCTATAAGACAGCTTTATTTTTGTCTAGATGATCTTGGTCACGTTTTTATTACCATCTTTTACTATTTAAGTTAAATTTGGATTTCTTTTTAACAATATAAATGTATTTTATATATCATTTGTTTTTTCATATCCGATTTTTTTAAAGACTCTTTTTGGATATTTTCAAAAAAAAATTTGGATAAATCGTCTTCATTTGACATCAATACCAACTTAAGACCCTGTATTTTTATTAGTTTATAAAAACTTTAACTTATTATATATGATTTCAATGCGCAATAAGGTCTGAAATCACACTCTCACTGGCATGATATGAAAATTTCACTTTACATTATAATTTAAAATACATCGGTGTTGCATAAGAGCAATAAAAAGGCAAAGACATTTATACTAGAATGAGTAAAATATAGTTTTGTAAACATAAGGAAAAGTATCGTTTATGAGAAATTATATACGCTTTAAAATTATAAGAAATGAATATTCATATATCAAACTGGAAAATTTTTTGTAATTTAAGAACTAAAAATTATTTTTTATCGTTCAAAATTATACTGAAAAACACGAAAATAATTGATCACTAATCGAAAAACAGCCACACCTCTCCGCGAAATATGCGAAGAGGTCGATATTTTCATCATATTAAGCTGTGAGTTAAACAGTGGCTTAAAAATATTATTGTTAATTATCTAAATAACTTATAGTCTTTAGAAATTTAGAGTGGTAAATTGCATTAGATGAAGTATCCAAACAGAAAGTTATTTTAAATGCCTAAAAATTAGTTTGATGTGGTTTTAAAGTATCTATGTTGATAAAATATGAAGTCTATTAATTCATCAGCAAAATGAAATCAAAAAAACTAAATATGCTTAAATAATTCATGGTCTTTTTAAACTAGTAATAAAAAAAGCAAGGCGTAATATAATACCTAAAAAAATTTCTGTAAATACCACAGCTTACAGATTAACCGCCGGCACATAAGCGAATTTTGAAATAAGTATATTATGTTTAAAATATATAAAAACTACTGAATAAAACAAATAAGATGGCTTCGAAATAATTTTGCTTTTGTATTTACATATTTTTTTAAGTAATAGCTTATCAACGGTAAAATCACACATCATACCAGTATTTGATAGTTTACATATAGAAATTATATTTAAACCCGAATAAACTTAATAATGCGTAAATATAATAGGCGAGTGAATAATTAAGAGAACTTAAGTCATTTTCTGGAACTAAAAAAAACAATATTTTGCGAAAGAGCGAATTTCATGGTTGTCGGATAAAATAAGTCTGAAAAAACATAAGAGAAATTTTTTTTTTGTTAAGAAAATAGTTTTTTTTACTAAATATTTTTATTATTAAATTTTCCCACGCTCTTTATGTGTCTCGTGTTTTTTGAAAAATCCAAAAGAAGCATAACTTTGTGTAAAAAAAGCCACGGAAATTTAATCTCGGACTAGTAAATAAACTAAATCTTTTATTGTGTATTTTGCAAACAATGCAACTTTAAATACGTAATTTAAAGAGACTAAGCTCTTAAATTCAAGAAAATTATCAATCTATAAACAAAGTTCTGCATATTAATGTCTAATAAAAATATAAATTATTATAAAAAAGCGTATAATTAATATATTTTATTCCATAATAGGCATTAGCGGGTTTTAACTAAATAAAAACCGAATGCTTTTATTTATCATTTCTACTAGATATTCAATAGTAAGATCTGTTTTTTTCATAATAATATGCCGCAAAATATTAATTATTTTATAAAATTAAACATATGTATTTTTTATATTTTTATTAAATTTTATAGGCTGGGAATTATAACCTAAATATTTCAAATTTATTATATAATTCCAATTCAATTAAACTAAGACGTCAGAAAAACGTTTAGTGCATAATTTTGAATATACATAAAGGAATTTTTTGATTTTAACATTTAAGCATCTAATGTTTTAAAATAAAAACCATAAATCAAATGCAATAAAAATTTATTTTATTTTTTTTTCGAAATATTAATATTATTTATATATAGATGTATTAAGGAGTTGTAGAATGTTACTAATGTGCTGTCTACATCTCATTAGGTGAAATTGGTAAAAAGATAAACTTAACCTATAAAAAAATAGTTAATTATATATTAAAATAATTAAAAATACTGTATTTAGATGGGCAAAGTTTATATTAGGTTGCCTGTATTTTTTTATAAACATAGGTAAGTCTATTTTTAGAAAATAAATAGCTATGTGTGATAGTTTGTATCACATTTAGACATATTATGACGTCGACTTACTGTATTTAATCGTTTCTAAATATTATATTATGCTTTAAAAAAAATTTCTTTCGAGTATGGCACAATTATTGCTGAGCAATAAGTTTGGTGCTTCAGCTTACCTTTTCTAAAGTTATGTTTTAATGCTGTATATAACTTTTCAATGTTTTTAAAGATTTACAAATGAATCAGAACACTAATATTAATCTATTCTAAGGGATAATTGTCAAATTTATCTATTGAATACAATATTTACTTGGTTTTATAACAAAAATAACGTTACTATAATAAAATATATTTATACTTTGAAAATGAATCATGATATTAAGGCTAAATGGTTCGATTATAAGCGTCATTATCTTCGTTTAAAGGGTAAAATAGCTAAAATCTATGTACTATTATTTATTCAGCCTTTAAACATACCAGATAAATTTTATTACAGCTTTTTTAGATTGTTTTTGATTTCAAGACAGCTGAATTACTGCCACATAAATAAATAAAATGCAATTATCAGATTAAGGCTACAAAAATAAATTATAGAAGAAATACCAAGGACTCAAAAGAAATAAAAAAGGTACATTTTATAAATAACAGACTAAATTAAAATTATGAACTAAAAAAAATGACGCTAAATTTGCATTTTTGTGCTATTTTCTTCTCAAAGAGATTAAAATTTTGTTTAAAATTCCAAAAAAAACTTAAGTAAGCTATAAAATTACTTTTTATTTGTGTATAAAATACTAATTATAATACGAGTAATTGGGATTTCGAATCAATAACAAACTACGTATCTATATCCTAATTCTTTCTTTAAAATATTCTTAATTTTATATCTCATGCTTCAAATATAAATCAGTAAAATTTAATAATAGTGTTGTATTTTCAGCAGTAACAGTACCTTAGCAATTAAAACAATGCCTTAATCATATATTAGGCATAAAATTTAATGCTGATCATCATTTCTTGATTTAAGTGTCCTAATATTATTTTATTACCAAGCATCGAGTGTGATGGGTAAAAATGTCTTTTACAAATAAATGAATATTAGATCTGTGGCTTAAACTTTCTGCTCTATGAACAATTTTGTATTTAAAACGAAAATTGATATAATGTGAAAATTTTAATAAAATAATTTTTTAAGATTCAATTAAGCTATTTTTTGAGAATAAAATGTGTGGTCGTCTACCGAATGTAGGATAAATTTATTTGGTCAATCCGAAATCCACTATTTTTGATAACCATTTGCAGGATCGAGATGGATCTATTTAATTTATAATTAAATTAAAATACAAAACAATCAAATTTGTCTCAAACCTTAATGAAACGCACTATAAATAAATCTTCGGTGTGCAAAGCATAGAAAATGATGATATTCCTTTATTCAATAATTACAATCTTAGCTTTAAGTACAAGCGAGCCGGGTGTGGTTGAAAAGGTCTCTGCAGAATATGATTCAAAGGGTATAACAGATATTAAAACAAGTAAAATCGTGAACGCGATCGAATATGAAGAATCCTATATTCTTCGCGATTTTAACAAGATACAGAGCGGAAGCAATACAGATTCTTCACTAATAACATTTAGCGAGCCTAATCCACACGAAGAATGGTGTATAAAGCTTAAAATAGATATGATAAAGACTAAATTTCCCGAAAGAGCGGAATTTCAATTTTTTTATGGGGAAGGGGAAATAGAATCAGATCAATTTAAGGAAACAGAAAGTCCATTTAATGGTATTATAACGGGAATTCAACTCGAAGGAAATCACCTTTATTCATTTTTGTCAGTAAATGATTCAAAGAATTCCAATTTGGAGCCTTTGTTCTTGAAAGATGAACTACCCCCTGATATTTTTAAAAACGTTGAGACAATAGTTCTCAAAATTATTTTCACTAAAATAAATTTCAAAATGGAAATTTATGATTCTAAAAGTCAAAAGCTTTTATACGATGCTTTAAGATTTAATGATGCATCTATATTCGAAAGAATAGAAAAGGGAAAACATATAAGTATTGGGGCTTTTTATGAAAATCTTTCTCCAGATAAAAACTTTAAAATAAAAGAGATGGTATTATTCGAAAGGTCTGAAGATAAGAAATATGAAAAGAATAAACGGTTGTTCCCAAGTTCTGCAAAAAAAGAAAGCATAGAAGTGGAGCATGCAATTTCTTCTCTAGAATACTTCATGAATTACATTCAAGTGGTTTTTGGTAGACCAGAAGGATCAACAATATTACAATCCCTGATTGACTCAAGAAATGAAAGTAATAAGCAGAAATCCAAAGTAGACAATTTAAAGGCTATTTTTATGGGAGATCTGCAAACTTTGGATCTAAGGTCTCTTTCCAATAAAATAAACAACGTTGATTTGAAGATTAGAGGCTTAGTTCGACGAATTGGGGAGATGCATTTTCTTTTTAAGGAAATAGAAAGGCAGGAAGTTCGACATAAAAATAAGTTGTGGTTACTTTTTGGGATTACTATAGCCTGTGGAGTTCTTTACATTACTTTGGATGATTATAGAGCAAGAAATAATAAATAAACATCAATAAGAAATGAATTTTTTTATACTATAACGGATTTTTAACGTAAATTTTTATTTGGTTTTATTATAAATGATTTGGGATGTTGTTTTAGATAATCAAATTAATCATATAGTTCATTTTTAAACTTTTAAATTGATTTTCTAAGATTTATATTTTCAAGAATGAATACAAAAATCTGTTAACTTCCCTTAAATATGAAAAATTATTTCATAAAAAATTATTTGTTAAGAGATCCTTGAGTTTGAGCGTTTGTTATTTTTGGGGGTAAATTTTTTTCATTTATATTTAAAAAAATTAAAAGTCTGTTTTTATGGCCTCGAAATGGATTTTTTTACAATAAAATGTGTGTATAGCCTTACCAAGGACTACTAAATCTATCCAAACTAATAATTATGTTTATAAAATAACCAATAAATAAATTTAAAATTTATAACGAAAGAACGCACAAATTATTTTTATATAATTCTATAAAAATTTTACGGTTTAAAAAAGTAATAAAGATGGTGATAATTGATAGTTCCTTGATATATTTACTGTGTAAGGTATGCTCGGTTACAGCTCTAATTTATTCTTAAATATTTTATGTAATCCTTTTTTGGTTTCTTATGAGACCAAATATATAATAAACACAAAAATATTATTTGTTTTAAATATTTTTTTATAAAGGTTTTTTTAAAAGTCTTGGAAATGTATATTACGAATTCCTGAAAAATTGCATGTTATAAAAATTAAAATTAATGAACGTCATATATAAAACGTCAATCAAAATTTTCTAAATGATCTAAACGAATAACACAGGAACCCATCTTTTGATTTGTGAAAAAATTTATGCTTATGTAAGAGTAAATATATAAAAAAAGGTTTTTATTTTCATTATTTAAATAGCATAGGAGCCCAATTTTTTATACTCTTATGAATGATAATATGCAGTGCATTATAGGATACCTAAAAAATAGCTTTTTTTTATGAGTTAATTTTGATAGTTCCATATAGATTTTCTCTTCATGCATAGCGTGATCGATTTCTTATGAGCATATAATATATATACACTCGGCTATATTCTCTTCTATTAGATATTTTTGTCATCTCATCTCTTTTCAAGACATTAGTTGAAGGGTTTTTCTCAATCACATATTTTAATGTGTCCATCAATTTGGTCAGAACTTCAAATTCTTTCTGGTCCCTTTTATGATCTAAAAAATTAATAATAATTTGAATTTATTTAAGCAATTAGTTATGTTGTCATCGAATAGAGTATTACATATGAATTTTAAATATATACGTAATTTTTCATGCATTGAATTGTTGATTTAATCCTTTTGTGACATACCTGTGTAATAATCAGCCTTTTTACCAATCAGTAATACAATACGTAAATATAAAAAAAAATTTAATTTGGTATATATTCCCGCTCCACGAAGTATTTTCTATAGAAGAGATCCAAAAAGTCGCACAGATATATTAAGTTCTCATTTAAAATTTCGTCAGAATTTTGATTTCTAAGATTTATCGTAAAAATAAGGCGTGCAAGATGTTCGATTCCATATATATCCGACATTTTTTTATCTCCACAGCTTTCTTTTATTTTTTGAAACTGATCAAGCTCACTATCATACAGAAGATATTTATCGATACAGCAGTTAAAAACATGTACGAATCCTTTAACCATTTCATCGTGTTCATCTTCCGATAATGAGTTTTTATTTTCTAAAAGGAATGTCCCAAAATCAAAAATGATCTTTTGTACGGGATATTTTGATGGAAGTGATACAACCAGATTATTTTTAATTTTCATTTTATCTTCACGCAAAAAATTGATGAGAAAAACTGGTATTAAGACTTCAGAGTCTTTATACGAAAATCGAAATTTTTTGTAGTTTTCGATTGATGAGAGATGAACATTTGAATCAGGAACAGTTTCGATGTGTGTGTAATTATACTTTATTATAAATATTGTTAAGTTTCTGTTTTCTTTTTTATCACTTGGTAAAAGTTCTTTGACTCGGCATTCGACCCATTCATCCTTTAATTTAAAAAGAACGAAATTATTAATTGCAAATTTCTTGTACATTTAAAAACATGGGTCTTAAAATATTTAATGGTGAGTTGAATTTGAAAGCAAGAACGAATTCACACAAAAAATCTTATATTAAGTATGGTACGTTGAGAATGAAAAATATAGGAGGTATGTCATCTTGGCGAATGAACTTGGTTTAATTTACAAATTTAAAACAAGAATAATACCATATGTGATGACTTGTGATGGGGTGGTCACAAAATATCATAAAAAATATGTTAAGGAGCTAAAAATACCAGACGAAGTAGAAGCATTCATGCAAGCTCTCACACTCCGCAAGACACTTTAACGTATCTCATTTAAGAATAAGAGCAGTTGATGAAGATAGATCAGGGGAAAGTGTCAAAAAGATGCATCAAGGAGCTGTGCAATATTCCCAACACGCTGACCACGTCTAAATTGATAAAATCGATAAAAAGAAAATTAACCCATAAATAAATTTCTAATTAAGTATATTATAAAAAATGGGAATTAAAGTCTCTATGATGTGTTTGATTTGAAAGCAAGAACGACTCTAATGCAAAAAATCTTATATTCCCCATGATATTTTCAAGAGAACCGTGATCAATAGCCACATTTTTCGATCAATCTTAATGTTTACTTTATAGTTTATTAAAGAACATTTAAATTTTAAGTATATTAATTGTTAGAATACTTTTGCTTGAGTCATGCAAATATTTGTTCAAGCCTCTTCAATTTAATCGATTGGAGGTTCGAATTATAATAGCGCATCGGCACAGTGAAATTAGCAAACTGATAAATAACTCCTTCTATCAAAAGGGATACTGCAAATACCGGTAGACTGACCCACGGTAAAAGAAAGCCTATACTTCATTTCGAGCATAAACATATTGACACGATTCCCGAATGCAAGTAATCAAAGTTATTATTGGTATGACGGGGAAATTTCCAAAAGTGCTGAGCCGAATGATTTTTCAAATTTAAAATACTTTAAAGGTTTTTTAGATTTATTTATGGGTTAGGTTTCTTTGTATCAATTTTATCTTTAGATTTATTATTAATATTTTTATTATATGAAATAAAATTATGAATCTCTTTAAAAAAACTATTAAGCAACGTTTTTTCTTCTAAAAATATGTAATTCAAATACACCATCGTTTTATGAATCATTATATGCAGAACTTTTGCTGATAGTAGTTGAATAAAAGACGCCTATGATATGTATAGGAATGGAATCGCATTATTAACGCCGTAAAATATCTTAATAACACAAAAAATAAATTTCATAAGGTTCTCGTGGGTTTCTGCTGTTCTTGAAAAATAAAAAATTGAATTTCCAAATTATTATGATATTCTAGGACTGTTGAGTGTAATTTTAGGGCTACGCATCATACTTATGTTTTTTTTTAATTTACATTCGTGGAGAATGTTCTTTATAGACTATAAATCTGCGTTTTAGTCTTGAAAAAAGGGTGTAAGTTTAGACTTAGAGCCTTGTTTTTAATGAATGAATGTCAGAATTACATACAAAGGAATTATGTAATTTTACATTTTGATATTTAATAGCGCCCCATTAAAGAAAATATGATAAATATTTATATCCGGTCAATAGATAAAACAAAAGAATGGTTTTATATGCAGGTTGAAATCTTCGCTTATGTAGCTAAAAATAATTTATGAATACCGGTCAAAGCATCAAGATCATGTTATTTTTGCATAATGTAAGATGTTTTCGGGTGAATATCGAAAATATTTTCGTTTTGTAGCCTGAAATACCCTTTTTTCAAAAATTAAAATGATATGTGGACTTTTATAGAATTTATTGTTAAATAAGCGTGTAATAACAATGTCTTTAAATACATATATAATTTACATAATTGTATAAATCTAATGTTAAAACCAAAATAAACGAACAGGCTGCTTTTTTACCTTTTCCAATTCAGCCGAATATATTTGATTCGTTATATTCGATCAATTGAAATTTTTTAATGCGTTTTGAATATGTAAATTTGATTAGTATTGGTTTTGCATGGGTATTAGACACGATAAGTCAATTTAAGTCATGAATTCATATTTTTTTCGGGTAAATATGGTGCGTTTATTTATAAATATAGCATCTTTGTTTCTCTTCAATCAAATGCAGAAGTGGTATATTTTTTAAAATCTTAATCGTTTATATAATGCCTTTGAATTATACAAAACTGTAAAATGATTAGCATAGATCGGAATATATTTTGTACAACGTAAATGGATAGAAAAACTATAAGGCTTTCCAGCCCGAAAAATTTACAAGAGAAATTATGTGTGTAATTGTATGTAAAAACAACAGAAACCATCAATAAAAAAATATCAACAATAATAATTTTAAATAAAATAATTTTTGATGTTTTTTTAATAAATACCAATGAAGGTCAAGAAAAAAAAAGCGGGATTTACTTATCTTCTTCCATAATTTTATTACGTTCCTTTCGCTCGAGTGCCAAGAAGTAATTCTTTCCTGTCAATAAATCACTATCTAAATTACATTTCTTTCTTTTATTTTTCCATTCTTTAAACAGATCATCAGTAATTTCATCAACTTCAGTTAAATGCATTTGCTCTTGATTTTTATCATCTCGTTCTTCGATAAGTATATAAAAATAATGAACGAGAGAGTAAATCATGTATTTTATTTGTTTTTCTTTAAGTATGCCTGCATACTCTTTAATTTTAATTTTAAGATCCTCTTCTTTATCTTTGCTATTTAAGTCTAGATTAATGTTGGGTATTTCTTTTGGATAATCTTTTACTCCAAATAAAATACTTCCGTGTATTGTGGTTATTTTGTATGTATCCGTGGTTGCTGTGAAATCACTTTCAAATATTCTTTCAAGAACTTCAGCTTCTTTCATTAATATCTTAAAAGGGGGATTCTTAATTACATCAATCAACATCTCATAAACCATAGGAACTTTGGTTATATTTTTGATTTAAAGTGTGATATATAAATATATTAAAAGACTGGAAAATATATGAGAATTCTAAATAAAAATTTTCATTTGAAACTAGCACTTTGTATTTCTGATTAAATATACGGGAATTGTAAATATAAATTTTCTTCATAAACAAGGACTCTGTTTTTCAGATAAAAGCATTAATGGTGTTGATTAACAGATTTCGAATGTAGATAGACAAAATAATATGATGAAATGGTTTCTAATACTAATTTTATGATGGGAAATTTACAAATTATCTAAAATTAAGAGTTTCAATATATTTAAATTATAACATCCCAAAAATTTGCCAACATTTGCATATCATGTAATATTGAAAATATACCCTATATATAAGGATAATTTCGCACATGAAAAATCCGTTATATACATAAAATATAATTTTTGTTGTGCTAGCCTCTTTTTATCAACGAACAAAAATGTTAATGATATTTAAAATACGGAAATCGCAGTTATAAACGATGTAAAGGATTTTGATTTAAAATATAGTCATGAAAATAAAAAAACATTTTTATATCAATATTACATATTTTGGATACTAATGCACACCTTTTCATTTTTTTAAATATTTTATAAGCCAAGCAACATCTTTAATCCGAGAAACATTTTTTCATAGAATTCGCAAATTATTTTTGTGTTAATATGATATTTTAAAATCAGCATACTTAATTTTAAAAACCTTTCTGATCTTTTCATTCATTTTAAATAACTTATTTTATTTTTTTTCAATTAATCTACCCAACGCCCTTAAAATTAACGTCTTCTTCTGACAAAACATACCATGATCAATATTTAATGAAAAAAAATATGTTATACTTTAATTAGCTACATTATCTATATTTGTGTTAACGAAGCTCAGCGGTTTCATATAGATTGATAACACATGGAAGGCCGAAAAATCACTTATATTTTTTAAAACTAACCCAACATAGTATATTGAATATTTAAAATCAAATATATCAAAATATAATTATTTATAGCACATGGATAAAAATTATTTTAAAGATTCTTTATAGATAGCTTTCAAGATATTCAAGCCTATATTATAGTATTTATCGATTTAATTACATGTAAAATTATAGATATGCTTCAAAGCGGTGTTTAGAATTCCATAAATTCTAGATGAAAATATATTGAATTATACTATTATGATATATGGAATTAGGTGTGATTATTATCAAAGAAGAAACAACTTTGGAAAAAACCTTGGCTGCAAATAATAAAAATGATTTTAAAAAAAACAATAAAACATTATAGAAGTGTTTATAAACATCTTCCTACTTATATACCCAACCATTTATTTATTAAATCGAGCTAAAATTAATTTTAAATATTTTATTTTATATGCAGTGTCATAATATTGAGGAAAACCTTTAAATGATTTGTCTTGAAAAGAGAAGAGGATATATATGATGTGTCCACAAAAAGCAATCAAGTTAAGCTTCAAAAAAATCTAAAATTGCAATACCGAAATTAAACCATAAATAAAATTACTTATATGTAGTTTTTATAATTTTCTTTATATCAAACTATGAATATAAATTGATATAGTAGATTACATGTTTATGTAAAAACAACCTGCATAATTTATATTTAGGTAATTATTATTTGGATGTAATCTTTTTTTTTATAGTAAAAGATGAAAATCTTTTTTTTAAGTGATATTTTATTGCAATAATCTTTTAAAGGAATTTATAATATTAAAGAATACAAAAGATCGTAGATCCTTCCAAAATACAATATTTTATGTTCAATATATTATTTCTATATAATTTAAATATTATTGATATTTGCGTTATTTTTTGTTCTAAAAATTGATCTTTTGTATTATTAAATTTATGTAGATCATTACGACTAGTTTTATAGAAGTACCCAAAGAACCAATGAAAATAAAAAACATAATGATTACCAACAAATCTGGTGGTTTAATTTACACACACAAGCAAGAACTTCCATTTAACCATCTAATGATAATATCTTCGTCATTACACACAATTTATGCCCATTCACAAGAGATCGATATTTTGAAGGATAAAACCCAAAACTCGCCTTTATTTATATATCTCAATACTCAGAAAATAGCGATTTTTAAGACTTTGACGGGATTTTGTTTTATACTAGAAGCCGATAAACAAAACGAAGCTAAAACTTCTGATGACATATTTACATCTTCATTTAAAAGTGCATACAGAATATTTGCCGATTACGTTCTAAAGAATCCTTTCTACACCGATGAAATGCCAATTAATTGTGATAAATTCGATTCCCACGTAGAAACTATATTTCAATAAATACTTCAAAAAAACCAAATTCGTGTTTAATATTACAAAAACTATCTTTTATTAAACCTAAGCAACTGCATTTTACCATCGTTTATTTTCATATATTTTTAATATACTTCTAAATTAAAACACAAATTTATCATTTATAGAAATGTTTCAGGATTGGTTTCATTAAATAAAATTACAGATCAGTTTTTTTTAGCCATTAAAATATGAATGAACAAGAAATTACAGAACAGATACAGAATCATGAAATGTTCTTTATAGAAAAAACCGGATTAGACCACAAATTCAAAGATGGCACTTCCTTAATCCACAAAGCTGCTTTATACGGCCATCTCGATTTACTTCTGTACATTGTTAGTAAAAGAGGAATAGAAACCATAAATATACCAGCAGGTAAATATGGAAGTACACCGCTGTTTTTTAGCATCTATAATCATGTTTATGAAACTACACATTTTATAGCTAAATTTTTACGCGTTGAAGGAATTGAACAAACAGAAATCAATGAAATGAAAATTCCAATTTTACATATTTGTATTAAATTCGACAATATTTTGGCTTTCATAATATTGGTAAGTTACGGTTTTAAGCTAAATTTAGTTGATAGAAAAGGAAGGAATGTTTATGAGTATGCTAAGTTAAAAAATAAACACAGATTTATATTATTTATCAACAAAATAGGGCACAAAAATGACCTGAAGAGGTGCAAAACGCCACTTTCAATAAGAAACTGGAGCTTAAAATTAATTATTAATCATTTTTTATGGTTAAACGAGAAATATGAGAAAAGAATATGCCAAATAATGGTTTTTATACTCACAATTTCCAACATAATTGCCATTCTTGGATACCCCATAACCGGATATGTAGTCGCCCCACTTTTAACGGTAAAAAACAGGTCGCTATTGGAGAGCAAACTATTCGTATTCATAAACATTCTCTATACATCAAACTACATACTGCATCTACTATCGAATTTCTCTAACATGTACATCTTTATGGTTGTGATAGCTTATGCATCGCTGTTACTGTACTTAATTTTCGAATATGAAAATAGCAATAAAATGAATAATGTGCCGAACCTCACAGAATCGCTAAAAATAATAGAAAGACTCATCAAAATAGATAATTTGAATGTTTCCACGTACTGTTACCTCTGCTGGAGAGAAAAAAAGAAAAATACAAGCCATTGCCATATTTGTAAATTGTGTGTAGAAGACCACGACCACCATTGCAAGTTTTTGGGAAGATGCATATCGAAAAAAAACGTCAAGTATTTTGATTTATATTTGTACATGACTTTTTTCTTGCTTGTGTTTCTGCCGAAAATCGAATTTGCTAATGATTGTAAACGAATTTATTCGATATTTGCTTTTTTTATTGTTTTGCAGGTTTTTAATAGATTTTCATTGCTTTTTGATCAAAATAATATTAATGATCATTATGAATAAAAGTGCGCCAGAATTATTTTTTATAGAAAGAATTGTTCATATTCGTATAAATATCATTAGATGATGAAAAGGCCATTTCTTGTGGGTTGGGTATTAAATAAACAGATACATTTGTTAAATTTCTATGATTTTAGTCATTTATATTCATATAAATACTGTAAGACTATACGTAATTTTTAAATTATCTAAGTCATTTGGCCTTGATTTTTTTCATTTAGTTTAAAAAAATGCTGAGTATTGTATTTTTTATATGCTCATGGTGTTTTACGATTATAATATCAAAAAAGACGGAAATTATTACCTATTTTATAAATAACAAAAAAAAGAATTTTTAATAGATGTAAACTAAGATAAATCACCCTTTACATTTTCTATTTCCAATACAAGCTTTATAAACTCGTCTTTATAAAATTTATTATTTCGAAAAAAAGTAGTGTTCATTATTTTCCGATAAAATTTACATTTATAAATGTTAAATGCATCTTTTTACTAAAATAAAACTTAAACCACCATAAGAATTTATACTAAAATCCATAAAATTTAAAACATCATATAAAATCTAAAAATAACTTATCTTACGCAAATTATGCATATATTGACAGCGAAGAAATACCGTTTGGATAATAAAAATTTTAAGGTGTACTTATTCAAGTTAATGAACATTAAATAAAAAATAAAAACACGATTTGAAAATCATTAAAAAATTTAAACACACCTTTTTATCATTAAGTGCCTTGAAAGGGCATCTGTATATAGAGGTTGTATCATTGATATTTCTTCGCTATTTTATAAAATAATTAATCTGATATACTTAAGAAGCAAAAAAACCTTTCTATAAATCCAAGTGCCACAAAATCTAATAGCACTATGATTTTCACAAAATTATTTATGGCTTTTATATCATTCATTATTCAGGAAATCGCCTGTATTCAGTTCTATACATTGTCATGGACGTGAAAAAAGGTTTTACTTAGATACAGTATCTGTGAATATATATTTTTATAGAAGAAAGATACTGGTATTTAACCTGCCATACAATAAATATGGATAATCAGCATATTTTTTTGGCACTGAAAAAAATAAAAACGAGAGCTTGTGACTTACTGAGTATATTCTCAAATAATATAGTAATTCAAAAATAAAATTCATCATTACACGAATACAATTATTATATTGTCTTTTCATATGTATGCAATATCCATGATGAAAATTCACAAGGTTTCATTTAATTTTGGTAATATGTGAGTTCATTGCAGAAAAAAAATACATTGAGGAATGTAAAATTTTCCAGTAATTTATGATAGAATAAAATGTTGATTTTATTTGGTTTTTTTATTGAATTTTAAAATTGATGTACAAATATCGTAAACAAATCATAATATTTTCATATTAGCATTTTTAAGATCTATTTCCTTATAATTTCAATATGTTATTTTTCTGTGTCATTTATTCATAGTTACTAGAATTTCTAGCTATTTATTGCAACAATTATTCAAAAACATATTATTTTAGATATTTCTTCTGTGCATTATAAGCGCTTGAAATTTAATCTGATATACTAAATTTTTGGCCCTGTAAATACGTTTATTTGCATGATTTTATAAAAATTTCTCAAAATTATGCATTTTTTATTGATGTTATATAGTCATTTTATAAGAACTTTTATTTTACACTACTTAATAAAAATTTTATGGACCAATATATAAATATTTACAATGATGTAGGATTTAATTAAAAGATTTTTTTTTCTAAGTATGATTAATTTTTGTATTTTACTCTATAAATTGAATATAATTTACTGAATTTATTATTAGGCTATACGAAAATTAAATTATTACGATTATATTGATACTAGCAATAAAAAAGGCTAAATTTTCCAGATTATATGGTTTTTGATCAATAAAATGAATAATTTTTTTTCATGAATTAATAGTGATAGCAGGAAAAAATATTTTAAAAAATTTAGTTGGATATTTGAAAATATATGGTTTTTTAAATATTTAACGATTCGGGTATTGTTATCCTATAATATAAATAATATGTTATAAATATGTAAATAGACAACATATTGATACAGCTGCTACAGTTTTTTTCACTATTAAGCGATTCGAAGTATTGTTATTTTATAAAATAAATAATATGTTATAGATTTATAAAAGACAGTATATTGGTACAGCTGCTAGAGTTTTTTGTATTATTAAGCAATTTTTTGCATTATTACTCTATGGCATAAATAATATGCTATATATTTAGAAAATACAATACAAATATTCAGTGCCATTAATTTTTTGCATTATTACTTTAATACATAAATAATAGGGTATAATTTTATAACGATGAGCAGTAAATTTTCGGCTATTACAATTTATATTGGTTCTTTTTATCAAAACAGGCTAAGTTTTTGTATTATTACGCATAGTTTTAGACATTATTTAATGATTTATCTGAATATGAAAGCAAAAATTAGAATACAATGGTTTCATCCAGTTTGCTTATTTGCATATGGTGATTTTTTCATCTTTTTAGTCTAAATTAAATTATAAGCAACAAAATTTAAGATATATAAGAAAATCCGAACTTGATGGTTTTTATGTGACTTCTTATTTTTATTCTTAAATTCATACATTTTTACTTAATAAATATAATATCATACATTCAGTAAATACATAGCTGTACTAAAGATTTAAATTTTCGTGAATTAAAAATTTGATTTTTGATATCACTTTATAAAAATCAATTAAATTATTTGGATTTTATTGTAAAGGAATTACAGTAAGGCATATGACCATAAAATCCGAAACGTAATACTATTTTTGACAGACTAAGTTATTTAAATATTTATATACCATAAAAATCAAATTAAATTATTGCACTAACCAAACAGTTACCAATTTAAATGAAAAGGATAAAAAGGTTTCAATTAGCACAATATACATATAATGAATTAAATTTTATAATTCTATTAATTAATTAAATGGAATTTCCGTACCCATTTAAAGTATGATTGAATAATTATTTAAGCTCATCAATTTATTAATTATCGACAAAAACCATGTGTTATGCTTAAATTTTATCCATTCTTAAAATTTTAAATTTATCTCTTCATTGATCAAATAAAAAAATTAAAAATTAATCCCGTTAAATGGGAAATATTTGCAACGCATGTTGTGGGGATGTAAAAGCAAGAATAACAATAATAGGAATGGATGAACAAGGAAAAAAAGAGTTATATGAAAGAGTTACTGAAAGTAAAATTACTGAAACTGGCACCGTAGAACATTATGAGAAAAATATCAAGCTACAGTCACTTAAAGCACTCATGTGTTATGTTCCAGCCTCAGATAAACTCAAAAATTTATGGGGCCAACAAGCGATGCATTCTGACGGTGTTATTTTTGTGGTGGACTACGATTGTAAAGCAGATATTGAAACAGTAAGAACATCTATTAATGAACTTTATTGGAATGTGATCGAACAAAATAGAAATATATTGTTGGTGCTTGTGAGGAATGGTTTTAGTCTTGTTAAAGATGAACTTAAAACTGTTTGTGATATCGAGGATGGGTGTGTTATGGTTTTTGGTTGCGAATTCGAAACTTGGAATGGTGTCAATAATGGTCTAACTTGGTTGTGTAAAAGTATTAAGTTGAGTAAATAAATCTAATCAATGGAATATAAATTTATCTTTTTAAAGAAGCTCTTGAATATTTATAATTCTAAGTCGCTTCTATTACATACCTTTAAAAATAATTTTATAATGTGCATTTACATAATACTTTCTTATTATTGTACATAATGCATAATTTTATAGTTTCACAATTTAAATATATATAATTTCTAATCATAATTTCTAAAGAATACTTTAATAGTTTTACAATGTAAATTTATATAATAGTTTCTTATTAATATTTATAATATACAATTTTATGATTTCACAATTCACATTTATAAAATAATTTCTTATTACAATATCTAATATACAGTTTTATAGTTCTACAATGCAAATTTATATAATAATCTCTTATTATTGCACATAATGAATACTTTAATGGTTTTACGATGTAAATTTACATGATACTTTCTTATTATTGTACATAAATAAAAATTTTATAGTTTCATAATTTAAATATATATAATTTCTAAAGAACAGTTTTATAGTTTCACACGTCAAATTTATATAATAGTTTCTTATTAATATTTATAATATACAATTTTATGATTTCATAATTTACATTTATAAAAAAATTTCTTATTACAATATCTAATATACAGTTTTATAGTTTCACAATGCAAATTTATATAATAATCTCTTATTATTGCACATAATGAATACTTTAATAGTTTTACAATGTAAATATATATAATTTCTTATTATAATTTTTAAATGTTGAGGAGTTAAAAATACCGGACGAAGTATAAGCATACATGCAAGCTCTCACACTCCGCAAGACACTTTGACTCATCTCATTTGAGAGAAGAAGAGCAGTTTATGAAGATAGATCAGAGGAAGGTGTCAAAAGATGCATCAAGGAGTTGTGCGATATTCCCAACACGCTGACTACGCCTAAATAGATAAAATCGATAAAAAGAAAATTAACCCATTAATAAATATCTCATAATTTTTAAAGAACGATTTTATAGTTTGACAATGTAAATATATATACATCTTCTTATTATTGTTTTAAATCAATAATTTAAAATTTATATTGAACATTTCTAAAATATTTTCGCGTTATTATTCTAACTTAACAGTTTTAAATTTTAATATATATGCATTATGTGTTTATAAATAAATTTTATTATTATTATATGCATTATAAGTTGCATAATAATGCTTTGGGTATGCCAAGGGAAGTCAAAGCATACGCACAAACAATAGGATTGAGTAAGACACTTTAACTAATAAGTCTTGGGAGAATAAGATGTATTTAAGATGATTTTAAAGATGATTAAGTTGAAATAAGCATAAATAAACGCTATATTTTTAGTGTAATCCAAATTTTTTCGCGAGCAAACATGAAAATCCAAAAGAAAAATTAACCCTTAAATAATATTCATCAAAAAACCCAAAGTCACGAAACAAATTGAGGTATATATTCAAACTATAGGATTGAGTTAAAATCTTCTACCAATAGATCTTGAAAAGAAGATAGGTATCGAAGAAGATGTAAGAGAAGAGGATATAGCCAAGAGTAGATATATGATTTACCGACGGGAAATCAATCAAGTTAAGCTTGAAGAGAAAATCTAAAATTACAGTACCAAAACTAAACCATAAAAGCAAGTAATTTATATAATAAATTACTTGGAAATGAACTTCTTTTAATCTAAAACGCTTAACAAGAATAATCTCATATACCATAACGTGGAATGAGGCAGTCACAAAATAACATAAATCGCATATCAAGTGTTGATAATTCCAACGGTAGCGAATGCACAGACAAACGATTTGAAGAAGACACGTGGATTAATGATCCTTGAGAAGATGAATTTTAACGAGGATGTTTTGGTTGAAAAAAGACTATGGGGCGAAGGATGACAATTGAAATAATAAGTATTAAAAGGTTGATTTAAAAAAAGGACACGTTAAAATAAATATAAAAATTGACTGCTCTGTAGATTCATTTAATGTTTGATTGATTAAAAATAGTAGAACATGTATAAACTCATAAATTCAAATAGATCATATAATGTACAAATATACATGATTTTTGTGTTTTTTTAGAGCTTTTAAAGTTTGCTTGGCGAAAAAAGAGCAATAAGTTAAAACTAACAGACAAATATATTATAAAATTTTTAACCCTGTTTTCGTTCTACGTTAAAAAAAGAATCTTTGTTTTTCCATGTATCGCATAATGCGTTGAGTGGTTATGTTAAATAACATTTAGTTTTGACTATTTCTAAGTGCTATTTTAATGGAAAGAGATTAAGAGTATATATACTTGATTTTTTATTCGATATAATTTGGCTCGATTCTTTAGCGAAAAACCATTAATTTATAAGGATTGGGGTGTTTAGCTTACAAAGGGCTAAATGTGTTTTTTTTTTTCGATTTGAGGATATCGATAGCCCGCCATTTTCTTGTACTAAAGGATGATTAAAGCATTTTTAACAGTATTTTATTCATAAATGGATAATTGTAGTCATGTAAGTACGCAATAATTGGCTCTGTCGACATAAAAGCCAGTAATTTTATTTTTGCTGGTTTTCCAATAAATATATTTAAATAAATCTGATAATCGAAACCCATGTATAAAAACATGCAAAATAGTTTAATTTGATGATCTATTCAAATTTTAGATCTATTCGATACATTTATTGTACTATGTCTTTGCGATTTCGCTGAAAAACAAGAAAATTGATATTCTTCCGATTTCATTATTCTTATAATACTTTGGGCTTGGCTTAAAGTAATCAGATTCTATTTTCGCAAATAATTTGAATATGTGTTTTTCACAAACCTTTGTTACGCAGATTCAAACATAATATTTCTAGTTAGTTATAATCAGATTTTATATTATTATTCTTTTATTAATATTATTAACAAAAAATTGAAAAAAATACACACATAAAGTTGTTTATTTCGATGATAAAGCCATATTTTTCACTACTACATTTTTCGGGTTTTCATTTTCTTGCAATGACTTAATCTTTTTCTGTTTGAAAAACAAATAAATAAAAGTCGAAGCGATAATATAAATGTGCCCGTAGTAATAGCAACATTTAAGCATTTCTACCATTTTCCCCCAGTCTAACAAGAAAAAGGGAATAGCGAAATATGCCGTAAAAAATGACATTTGAACTTTGTTTAGAATATAATCCCCTCGACCAAAAATTTTCTTAAATATCAATGAATTATTTTCTAGCAAAGGTACAAAGAGCGAGAAGCTCAAGAACATAACAAAATAATTGATATGTAATCCATGCCAGAAGGCGCTAACAAAGAAAGTACCCAAACTTGCAGTATAATAACCATACGATTTCAAGGGAATAAAAACACTTTCTTTTAGCCATCGATTTGTAAAAATATTCCATGAAAGCGTTAATTTTTTTATACTGCTTGCAAATTCTACATTCAAAGGATATACATTTCTAGTTCCTGGATATCCTGCTAACAAAAAGCAACCATAAGCAAATGTCCAGGCAAAATAGAATTTACTTTTTAAAATAGTGGTATTGATAAGCAAGAAAAGTATTCTTTTAAAAAAATTCTTTTCTATAAGAATATTTTCATAGCTATATCTATTTCTCAATGTTGAATAAAATCCCAAATAAATAAAAGATTCAACTACTGCCAGCATCCCTTTGTTAAATGTTTGATGGTCTTTTTTCTCTTCATTAATGAAATCTTCAAATGAAGGAACTGGCCCTGCCAAAATCCCTGGAAGAAGAAAAGTATAGATTAGTGCTTCTCTAAATCTTTTTATTTCAAAAGACTTTCCAAGATGAAAGAATTTTATACATAACAACATTATAGGCCCAGAAATATCCACCGCTTTTGCTTTAATTGTAAGCTTGTATATTACCAAAAATAGAAAGTTTAGTAACATCAGAAGATGGCTCAATTTCTTATACGCTAAAGTTTCTTTTATCCATCTTTCAATAAAAATCATGCAACTGTAATTTACGAGTATCATAAGCATGAAAATCAACGTTCCTTTGAATCCAAATGCTGTTAAGAGAACTAAAATACTCATTGGAATATTGAGAAACTCTCGCTTTCTTATTAATAGTGAAAATGTGAATGTTAGTAATATTGATAATAAGTATCGAATTTCTTCCTCTCCAATTTCCATTTTCATCTTTGGGGCTGTTAAAATACTTTAGATAGTTTGTGAATGTATAATTATTATCATTTTAAAAATTGTTCCGGAAATGTTTCAAAACAGTTAAAAATAAATTATGGATTTTAATGATTCGATAATTTCTCAAAAACCTAAATAAGAGATTGCATAATGTAAAATGGCATGAATCTTCTAAAGATATCCATATGAACACTCTAAATAAGTAAATTCGAATTTGTAAAATACTGTTGGGAAAATCAGATGTAAAGTAACGGAATTTCTAATACTTAATTTTATGAAACACAATGAATGAATCAAGATAATATCTATATTTATTGCATAGTTTATATTATAAAAAAGATACTGTAAAATATCATGCTCACTGATAAAAATATTTGATCGGGATCAAATTATTCTTTTCCATTTAACTTGCTTGTTAATTATAGAATCTTCTAAAGGAAATTAAAGATTCACAATTTCCGGAAAATCATACTATAGAGTCAGATATATGAATTTTAATCTAAAAAATTACAATCTTTTTTTAATTTTGAAACTCTACATGATCTAAGATGTTTCTGTTTTTTAGCAGATAAAATACAATGTTTTAAACAAATCATCTTAAATTGTTTTTTAGAATGTCTGATAGTGTTTTTAGCAAGTTTCAGCCAAAAAAACTGATACTAAAATAATTTTTTTATTGTTTACACATCGTAAATAAATTTGGCTATATATAATTTAGTGGAATCAATATATACTTAAAATATACAATTTTTATCAGAAATATACAATAAAAATCAAATAAGCTCTTAAAGACAGCAAAATACAGTTTAATGTGTTTTTGTGGCTTTTTTAATCCTTATTTTTTAAAAAGATATTTTTTTATTATCTATGAGCAAAATATACACGTAAATAAAATGAAAATTAAGGAAATGGTTATAAATAAAAAAATTAGTGATATAATTATCACGGGAAAATAACTAAATCATGCAGATAAACATAAGTTTAAATTCAATTTTAATCCTTATTTTCTAAAAAGATATTTTTCTATTATCTATGAGCAAAATTTACGCGTAAATAAAATGAAAATTAAGAAAATAGTTTCAAATAAAAAATATGTTAAATAATTATCACGATTAAATAACCAGATCATGTAGATAAACATTTTTTAAATTCAGTTTTAATGAAATTTTTTAAAATATATTTCTGCTCTTGGTATATAATTATAAACTCTTAATCAAAAAGCTCATCAAAAGAAAAATTACAATACTATTTTTTGCTAAAAAAAGATCATAACGGACAATCATTATGCGGCCATTCAATTTTTGAATTTTATTTATTAAATTTTTAAATTTATTCATTTGCAACAAGATAAATGCGTATCTTTAATAATAATTCTGATTTATCTACCAGTGTATAAAATATATGAAGGAGCCCTCAAAATCGCTTTTTTTCAATCACCTATTTTTTTTAAAGAAAATTCTTTTTAATATTATAATTAAGTCAATACGTCATTAAGATTAAAGTCTTTCAAGCACGCATAGAAATAAATATTTTATTTTTAAAAATTACAATTTTTACAGGAAAGTGTAGGTTACATTCTTAAAGTCGAATCAAAAATTGAACATAGCAGTTTTAATATTGCAAGATGTAAAAAAACGATTCAGTGAAACTTATATGAAGCATAAACGGTGTTTTTAAATCTAATAAAACCGGTATATCATAATACAAATCACCGTAAATATATTCGATTATATTTTGGAATTATAAAAGAAAATTAAAGCTTAATAAATTATTTTTAATTTATGAACTATGTCATATTTATATGAAAAATTGGTGAATAACAAAAATAAAAAATTTCTTTATGATATCTTTGGACATAAATGTGCTTACTCAGAACATTTCAAAATATTTTTACGCTAAAATATGGAAAATATATGTGCTTATATTATTTATTTTCTATAATATAATATTTCTCATAGGGTAAAACGCTTTCAATATATATTTATGTAAATTTTTATTGAATATTTATTAATATTGCCCAAAATTATTTTGATTAACATGGATTTTTATATCAAAAAGTGTGGTATAACATTTCAATTTAACTTTCCCTTCTTACCTTAATCTGTGAATTAAATTTTATATAAATAAAAATGGCTTGATTTTGTCATTTTTATGGGGATCGTCATGTTTTACAGGCACTAAAGTCTTTTTCATATTTTATCTGAAATAAAAAATGCTTCTATATAATTAAAATTGGTTTTTTCATTCAATTATGATTTTTTCCAAGTATCGCGACTAGTTAAAGTAAAAAAATATCATAAACAAATTATATTACAAAAGTTAGTTAAACCTGTAAATAACAATTTGTTTTGCTCAAAAATATGAACTATAATCTTTTTATACAGTCGTTGCTTATATCTTTGTAATATATTTAGACTGAAGTTCTCAGAAATAACCAGAAACCAACATTTTTAATCTAGAAATCACATTGTTTAATTACAACCACTATTTTAAAAACGCAAATTTTCATGTTTATAAGGTTGGATATAACATATGATGAATCAATCCTTAACTTCTCTCGGTCATATCTATTTTTTGGCGTCAATCTATTCTTTTAAATTATACTTTTGACTAGGATTTCATGAAAATCAAAACAGTCCGAAATTAAAAAGACTAAACTATTATTGAAATAACTTACTAAAACCATCGTTCATAAAAAAAGCATATATTGAAATAAAATAATTTTTTATTTGAAAGACAAAAAGCACCTGCCTCCTCGAATTGCAGCAATATATGCGATTTGAGCGCAGATTATATTATTTCCCAATATTGTAATTATATGATCAATCTATAAAATATTTTTATTAAATTTAAATGTGACATCTTTGAATACAAATTTTGTGTTTTCACCTCTTTATATTTATATTGCCATCATATTATATTTTTTTATCATTGGTATTTTAGCATTCAACTTTGATTTATCAAAATAGAATCTCAGACATCAAACTTATCTAAGAAAAAAAAAATTGTGATTTTTCCACCTAAAAATAAGCATAAAATATAATAAAAAACTTAAAATTTACTAAATAAATTGATCGATCGCGAAAAACATAGATTGATTTAATATTCATTAAAACCTTAAGAGTCATTAATTTTGAATATATTGGTATATTTACCATATAAATATGCATTGATATGGAAAACTCCGTATTTGATCTCATTTTGTGATTTATAGCTTGCGCTTTTTATCTCATCTTAATATCTGCTTCAAACTATGATTTTTTTTTGTATTTTTTAATATAAAAAGCAGAAATTTTTTTAATAAAAACAAAATAATTGAAAATATGTCGGAAATAACAATATTACTTTAGATTGCTCCTTTCTAAACAAAAATATAGTGTAAAATTATTTAATAAAAAATTTGCATTAAAATGTAAAATATTATTTATTTAGTTCTCCACATTTTTTTTGTCCTTTTTTTTTATAAACTAATTTTTTGGGTGGTTTTATTTTCTTAGGGAAATTTCATTGGTATTTATCCTGGCTTATATTGCTTAACTAATAAAACGTTTTGTCTTTTTTTAAGTCGAAAAAATGCAGACTATACTGAACTAAAATAAAAAAACATATATTATGAATTATTTTACCATACATAAGAACAAATTTCTCATTAGAAAATATATTAAAACTTTTATATGAATAATTAAAATGATACAAAATAAAGATATAAAAATAAAACTACCGATTTAAATATAATTTACGAAACCAGAAAAAATATAATAAATCTCACCATTAAATATTAAATTAGCAATATTCATCAAATAGAGTTCGTCATCGTTAACTAATTCAGATGTAATATTTTAATTAGACGGTATTTATTTATTTTTACAGGTTAAGTTTATTCTATTTGTGGATTTTATTTCCTGGGATGTAGACTGCCCATTAGGAATATTGCACAACTCCTTAATGCATCTTTTGACACCTTGCCCTGATCTACCTTCATAAACTGCTCTTCTTCAGCGAATGATATGAGTTCAATTGTTTTTTGGTGTGTGAGAGCTTGCATATATGCTTCTACTTCGTCTGGGATTTTTAACTCCTTAACATATTTGATATGGAATTTTGTAGCGACTTCATACCATCTCATTAAATGTGGCATTATTTATGTTTTAAATTTGTATATTAAACAAATTTCGTTCACAAAAAAAGTCATACTTTTTATATTTTTCATTCTAAGCTTCAATTAAGTTTTTAAGGTCAGTTATAACACATTTCAATCAACGTAATAATATGTTCTTTTTTATCGTATAAAAAAATATCTGGTCAATTTTGTTTGATTGATATATCCGTTTGAATTCTGGTATCTTCTTTTATCCCCACATCTATTTTTCGCATATCTCTTTTACTAGCAGGTATTTATTGATTTTTATTTAAGGGCTATATTTATAGTCGTAATTTTAGTTTTTGTTCTCAGGCACAGCTTGCTTGATTCTCTGTACACACAGCGTATTTATACTTTCGGCTATCTTCTCCTCTTCAAAGTCTTCTTCAATACCCCAGCAGGTATTTATAAATCATATTTTGTTGTATTTACATCACCATAATTGATATAAAAATTATACATAAGTGCCAAAAATATCCACAATTAATAAAAATATTTCCATAATGGACCAAAAAATATTCATGATCAATAAAAAAATAACAGCTAAAAATAAAATACAAATTAAATATCTACGTTCTGCTTTTTTAAAGGCATTTTTCAACAATCCTTTATTGTATTTAAATATAAGATATATAAAGAATTATCCCATATGATATAACTTGGAAAGGCGTGGTTACACAATATCATAAAAGGTATCAGAAAGAACTCGAAGTAACTAACTATATTGAGGCATATATACAAACCTTGGGATTGAGAAAAATCCTTTAATTAATAAGTCTTGAACAGAGAAGAAGTATTGAAGAAGACTTCTGAGAAGAAAAAATTGCCGAAAGTAGTAATACTATAGGCGCAACGAGAGATCAAGAAAGTTGTGCTTGAGAACAAAAAGTAAAAATGATAACGGATAATTTAGCCATAAAATAAATAAATTATCCGTAAAATTGAATTCTTAATTTAGTTCAAGGCTACGAAAAAACCAACGATCTTTGGAAGAGATTGTAATATTTACAGATACTACGTCTATAAAAATTCAATGAAACTCTCTCTTAAATTTAGATTTCTATTTTTGTTTCTGAAAAAAATTATATAGGCAATTTTTTATGATTAATTCTCACAATCGCTATATTCTAAAATATTATAACCAAATAGAATACATAATAAACTTTTCATAGGCCCTTTATTATTATTTTTAATATTTTTTCATACTAAAAAAAGGTGATTTCTTATAATGGTGTTTTCCTTGTTTTAAAATATAAAAACGATATTAAAATTGAAAATACATACCTTTAAAATAATTTAAGTGACAACAAGAAAATTTTTATTTAAGCTTTCCCCCCACAAGGATTTTAATTTTTAATTTTACAAAAAAAAAGTTGCAGCAGACAACTGCAACTTATTTTTAAGAGAGCAAATTGGTTTTGAGAAATATATTTGTGTAATTTTAATTAAAACTACAGGTATAGTTGAACGAAATACGATTAAAAACGTATCTAAATAGATAGAGAACCTCTTAGATACATATTATTTAATATATTTCTTCAGATATTTGTTGGATTTTAAAAAATAAAGAGAAAGTTGACTTATGATCTATTAAAATCTCCGCATATTTAATCTATTTTCTTTATTTTTTATAAGCTTTGTTTTTAAAGCTCTTGCAAAGAACATCACCTTTCAATTTTTTAGGCAAAATGATTTTAAACTGATAACTTTAAGAAAAATAAATGGGGTTTTAAAAAGACTAATGTATATAATTCTCATTAATATTTCACCATGAATATCTTGCACAATAAAATAGAGTTTTGCGGAAACAAAATAAGCTGCAAGTATATACCTTAGAACCAAGATTTATCGAAAAAATTAATTTATATTATATAAGAAAAAAATAAGCGCAATCACATGTATTAAATTTACAAAAAAATTATGACACAAAATGAAATATATTCTTTGTTATAAATGCATTTTTATATGGCTAAAAAAACTCATACTATAATTGTATAGTATTAGTCAATTGGCCTAAATACTTTTGAACCATTAACAAATATTATAACTTGGATTTAAAAGTAAATTTCTACGATATTATACTTAATATTCTTTAAATTTACGGAATAATACAGTAAAGGAATATTAAAATACTAAAAAAGAAGATTAAAATACCAAAAAAGCGTATTAAAAATATTTAATTATTAAAAAAATAAAATTATTCTTTTTAAAGGCTGTTTTCTTTAAGAAAAACATAATTTTACATTATATATAAAACTACAAATTTTTCATCGTATTTAAGTGAATTTAGTAAAAGAATTTTACCCCTATACAGTTACTTCTGACATTAATAAATCATATAATATACACACTAATGTTGAAAGATATTTTTTTTTGAACAAAAATCTTTTTTTAGTATTCCCATTATTTCTTAAATAAAGTGAAGACAAGGTGAAAGTAAATCATAGTTTTTGAGTTTTAAAATACATTTTTAGCGAAATCATATGCATTGATGAGCCTTAAAAATTTTTATGCTTTCATCAAAAATATATATAAACAATATTTACAATTTCAGGGTAAAAATTAACAAATAACAAAAAAACGCAATCATTTTTTTAATGTAAAGAATCCCATAATTTATTATTGTCAGTTAAATCTGCATTTTTTTATTTGTTGGGCATATTACTTTTTTAAAAAGAAGCTGATTTCTCTTTATATATTTACATGCTGATTTTTTATTGAAGCGCCATAGAATGCTCCAAAAAAATCAAAACAAATTAATTTTGCAAAATAAAAATATTTCTATATTATGAATATAAACTAATGATGTTTAAATATATCTGATCTTATTTTCGTATAATTATCAGCGATTTCATTTATAAGTGTCATCATTATAAACTTTCGTAGTACTAAAATTTGTAAAAAACACTTATTACAAATAAATTAGAACAAAATAGTAAATTAAGATATATGATATTAATGTGTAATAATTATTTCTATTATACAGTTTAGTAAATATTATAGTACTTCGAGGCAAAAAAAAACATGAAATAATATAATAAGCTGAAAAGCAGAAAATTTATATATTTATATTCGTAAATAAATGCGTCATTATAAGTATATTTTCAAATAATATATATATAATTTAAACATTCAAATATCGAATAGTCCACAAAAGTAAAATAAATTAGCAGTGCTCCTTCTTTAAATATGCATAAAAAACAAAATTCAACAAAAGCGAAATTTTATAATTATTATACCATTTATGTAGATATTTATTATGGGTTAATTTTTCTTTTATCAATTTTATCTATTTAGACGTGGTCAGCGTGTTGGTAATATTGCACAACTCCTTGATGCATCTTTTGACACCTTCCCCTGATCAATCTTCATTAACTGCTCTTCTTCTCTCAAATGAGATGAGTTAAAGTATCTTGCGGAGTATGAGAGCTTGCATGTATACTTTACTTCGTCCGGGATTTTTAACTCCTTGTCATATTTTTTATGATATTTTGTGACCACCCCATCCCAAGTCATCACATATGGTATTATTTATTACCATTTATGAATATTTAAATTCATATAAAAAATACCATATTTTAATATTACTTTCCCAAATATATTTAGTATGCTTTTATAAAATATTTTTAGCCTGTATCTTATTCTACTGTGTCACACTTAAAGATTTTTTATTATTTAAAGCACAAGGAATAAAACTCGTGATAATTATGCGGTTTATATATACCTAATATGCATATTCTTTATTCCATTGATTTATAGTACTATAGAAATACAGTATTTTGTGCCATAAATATTTTTCAGATCTAAACTAAAAAACCAAATGGAATTTTAGAAAATATAAAAACAAATAGTGTTTACTCTTCTTGATAAAAATGTAATAAATGAAACACCATTTAATGTAATACAAAACTGCATAAAATCTTATTTTAATTGATATAACCTTCAAAACCTAGCTATAAATCATTTAAAACAAATTAAAATTTTAATTTGTATAACTTTCTAGCCATATCTGACATGATATAACTTGTATTAAAGTTGGTTTTTTAAATTAAGCGATTTGCATACATAATTTTAAAAGATATTTCAATAAAAATAGGATGCCAGAAAAGGGGCAATATGTTAACTTATAAAGAGCTTCATTTAACAAAAAAAACTTGGTTTTTATCTACACCCTATGTGCAATGAAAATATAATAATTATATTTAGAAAACAAATACAAAGTATTGGTATCTTTTCGCAATACATATAATTAGAATATATTAGAAAAAATGTTTAAAAGCAAATAATGTAATTGAATAATTAAGTATATTAAATTTAAATTAATGGGGCCATAATATGTTTCTATATTAAAGCTTTTTCATTTTTAGAATCCAGAAATTGTGATTTAGTATTAATTATTTATAAAATTGTTAGACTACAGTATGCAATATCTGTTTTCCATATAGTTGCATTCTGTAAATTACACCATTCTCAGCAGTAAAAAACAATTTTTTGCTATGTTCTAAAAAAATTTATATAATAGGTTAATATAAATTTTGTGATGAAAAAAATATATTAGAAATTACAAAAAAATATATAATATTTTTGTCATTAACAAAAATGAAATATTCATGAGCATGCTGTTAAGCAAAAGATTTAATTCAAATTCAGAAAATCAGATTACTAGGAAAAATGACCAATATCTTCATTATCATAATAAATTTGGTATTTTATAGCACGGCTTAAGCAATTTTTTATAATTTATTTTCCATCTAGTGTGTTAAATAATAAGGCTTATTCGTTGACATCTTGTTTCTATATTGGAATTGACAAAATAAATAACATTTGATTAATATATTTAGATAAAAACCAAATATATTCCATATTTTTTTTAAAAAAAAATTTTCTGAATCTTAAAAACTTTAATGTTTAAATATTTTTTAGTATTCTATGAGATATATTGATATATCTTTATTACTAAAAGCCTTTTACAAAAAATAATTCAAAAGAAAAAAAAATTTATGTTTACTTAACAGTAAAATTATCTTTATTTTTAACGCGATAAATTATTAAATTTTAGCCCATAAAGCAAGAGCACTAACTTAAGAGCGCAAAAAAACCTTCTATTTATAAATTATGGTCTCCTTTTGTGTTGAAATTTTTCCATTATTTACTTACATGCATGTTTGCAAAGAAATATATAATGGAAAAGATATTTAGATAGCAAAAAAATATTTAAAAAATGCAATTACATACAAAGATGGTTTTTAGTAAGAATTTATATAATTATCATTGTTTTGCACTTAACAATTATCTCGTGTGTGCGAAAATTACACATTTTCTGTTCTCGTACTTTGATTAATTCTATATGAACCCACTTCAAACACCTAAAAAATCAATTTGCCTTATATCGTCAGAACTATGGAACTTGATTCTACGCAACGTATTCAAATCAATTGTCTCAATATCATCCGTCTAAATACATAAGTAAAAATTCTTTTTACAAGAAATTAATTTTTTTGCTATAAGAAAGACTATTATCATTGTTTTTAGTTCTTTGATCATAAAAAATGAAAATGTAAATAAAGGGATTAAAAAACATTTTTTTTATAATATGCAGCATTAATTTACATTAAATTGTTCAAATTTCTGCTACATGCGATTTCTAAAGAGCATTTTTTATGGGCTTATTATCCTACAAACGCATCCCATAATGCAGTTTAGAAAATATTATTGTTTATTGTGTTTTAGAGAACTGAAAACATACAATTTATACACGCAACAATGTGGTACTAATGTTGCTGAATTTCAAGTTTGAGGATGCTTATTGGCAAATAAAAGCCAATAAATAATTAATAAAAAGATTTTTTGTGTCCATGAGATGTTTTCATGTACTTTTTTTTAGCACTTCTTATATAATACAAATTACACATAAGAAGGTTTATAAAATTAAAATTATATTCTGTACATATAATAGTTTAGAGCTATTATAGTCATTTTTCGCCCGAATCGCATACATTGCGGCCACATACATAGTTTATTTCGTATTGAAAACCCTTTCTATAGCAAAAAAAAGCAGTTAAAAATATTTTTAAGGTAAATTATTGCATAAAAGACATCTTAAAATGTTAAAAAATTGAGCTTTGATGCATTAAAGCATTTCAAACTTGATATTTTGTTTCCAGAAAAGCATCTAAAAAAACAAAAAAAATATATGTTTATCGGACAAAAGATGCAATTATGGGTTTTATGATGTATAAAATCAATTACCCATGTTATAAATTATAGTCTTAAATTTTATTATGAAACTTTTTACCATTCGTATTGATTGGTATAGAAAAAAAGTTATGACGTTAGAATTATTAAAAGATGTTATTAAAACATAATATTGCCTTAAAAAAAATTTTACAAGTAAAATATTAAGCGAATAATATGCTAAATGTATCTCTAAATTCATAATTTTTCTTTTTACATGAGGCAGCTATTATATTAAATTCAATGATGCGTCAAACCAAACGATATAATATAAATTGAGGGAGGCCACCAAACACAGGATAATTTAAAAGAATTTTTTTTAGTGATAAATTTAAAAATCTTCTTATTCTTATAATTTTCGATGTTTTTTTACTTAACGGCGTATTCGCATAGAAAAAAGACGTAAGATAATTATATACGTAATTAAAGATATTTGTACATGAAAATATGTGTAAAGTTCGAAAAAAACCATATTGTTTCTATTATGTATAATCAAAAAATCTAGGTGAACTTTCGAATTAATAAAGCAAATTTTTATTAAATTTTTTTTTATCGTTTTTAAACATATTACAATAAAAATAACATTAATAATGTGTCAAATACTCGAGTTTGTAAATATAAAATCATTTAAGATAAATTTTCCGCCATAAAAAATCATTTTATTGTGCGTGTAAGAAAATTAATTACCAAATTGATTTTATAGAAAAAATTACTAAGTTCATTTTATATGGTTGCATATTTAAGTCTAAAAAATTATCAAAATTTTTGCAGAAAATAGCCCTAATATCCAAAAAGCCTTGTATATATATTTTTTTATTTGAGAGTTTATTTTTCTTCTTTAGATGAATTACATATGCCAATATGTAGACAGAAAATTAGGAATATGTATAACTCTTCTATAATTTTTTATAACATTAAGCTAATATATTTTTGTCGTTGCTCTTTTTCAGTCTTATTATATCAGTCAAATGTCTTTATAAATGAACAAGCTTGCATATACGCATCGTTTTTAATGCGTATTTTTAACTCCTTAACATATTTTTTGTTGAATTTTGTAACCACCTCATCCAAGACATTACATATTGTATAATATATGTTTTGAATTTGTATTATAAACCGATATAATTCGCTTAGATGCCATAATTCTGTTATTTCACATCTTCACCAAAGTATATAAGGTTAGTAGTTTCTATTTCGATCAGCGCAAATTTTTTTTTATCCTGATGAAAATATCAGGTTCTTTTTGTTTGATTAACATCATCGTTTTAATTCATATATAGTCCATTATTTCCGCATTTTAATTTTTGCAGATCTCTTGTACTGTGTGGGTTCTGTTCTTTTTAGTTTTGTTGAGGATTTAGCGTCTTTATAAGAGGAAATTAAGACATCTTATAATTTAATTTTGCCTTCATGTGTAATTTTGTTCTAAACTTTTTCTTGCATCTCATTTCCAGATGATAAGTTGTTTTCATGGTTTCATTACACTGTGGACATCGTATATATACATAAAAAGAGAAATTTATGCATGTAAATTCTGAAAAAATTGTGTTTTAAAAAATATTTAGCTAAAGATATTTTATTTAATTTCATATTTTTAACAACAATAAAATACAAATGTTAAAAGTGTAAAGGGACGCAAACTTTCATACTTATTGATGAATACAATATCCTTGCTTGATAAGATAAAATGTTTTTTAGTAACAAGAAAAAAAACCCTAGTTGGATGTTTTGCTATAAAATTTAAAAATAAATCAGTTTATAATTTATCTTTTTTGGTTCTTTCAGAAGCTCATCCACATTTGTCGAAACCTTACCATCTAAACTAAAAGTATAAAATGCCAATAAAAAAAAGAAATTCATATATATGAATTAAGTTTTATATTCGAAACAGTACAAAATCGTCATAAATAACTAGAAATTTTATATAGTCTCTTCAAAAAAATAATTTTACTTACAAATATGTTTAAAAAAATTAATTAAAATATGGTATGGAAGTACATTTAAAATGTTTTTCGTAATATTTATTCTAATAAAAACGTCTAAAAATACAGAAAAATCGAAAAAGATTTAAACAAACAATTTTTATTCCTATCTAATATAGCGATTCTATTGAGATTAAACCACTATATTTACATCAAACAGCGAATAACAAAATTTATATTAAGCAAATTTAACCGAATAATATTATATTGATTTAATCGGACAAATTTTTTATTTACTAAGCGATATTTTTATAACTTTAAGCATATTTTCTGTTTAAAAAGGAATGTATTTAAATAAGCAATAAACTAATATGCTAATGTTTCTATATTGTTTTTTATCTTCATAAACCTAATATTTCATTTTTATAATTTTTTTTTGTATTTAAAAGAAATTTTACGCAATAAGCGTGAATTTACGTCAATATGCCAAAAATCGACGATATATAGAAGTATGTAGTATATTGGGACGGAATTTATAAATAAAACCTTTAATAAACATATTTTAAAAATTTATGGGGGATCCTAATGCAATAACTATGAAGATGTATGTTTCTAAACAAGATAATCTTAAATACAGTAAAGTAGGCTGAAAATCATAAACTAAAAAACAATTATATGTGCTTTCGAAAAATATTTTTTATTTTTTTCAGAAGATGATTTCTTGAGAGAATCCGACTTTTTCGGTAAATATCTTTATGATATTTCTTCTTATAGTTTAGAATAATATTTTTAAATCTTCGATCTTTTAAAAAAAATTATATTAGTGTCTTTTTAATATATTTCATAAATAGCGCTTAGGTAAAATACTTTAAATTCATATTTTTGTTTTTTTTAAAGTAGACAAAATGAGTTGTGTATTTTTTTTATGCCTTTTTTTTATAAAATTATAAAAAGTATCAGCATTAATGTTTTAAATGTTTTAATATAGGTCATATATACAAATTTAGTTGAAATAATGTGTTTTTATGCGCGGTTTTTTATTCCTTTACACAATGAATTCATATTAGAGTGCGTATAGGCAACATATAAAACCAAGGAATCTGTATAATTAGAAAATAACGATTATAAATTCTTTAACCGAGCAATTTCTATATTATTGTATTTTTTTGTTAAATCACATAACGGTATATTTTTATGTACACTTTTATTAAGATGCCATTTTTTCTATATTGCTTCTTTATCTCCTCGTATTGATGATAGTTTGGAATAAAGTAATTTATATAGTTCAAGTAATCAGTTTATTATAGTCATATTGCCACCTAACTTTTTTTAATTATAAGAGCCTCAAAATTTAGATTAGGAGATGTAAAAGTTGAATTTTTTTTAGTAGTTAGAAAACTTGATTACTAAGTAAGGCTTGTTGCTATTTTAATAAAACAACTACACAAATAACAAAAATTATGTTTTTTTAATAGGAACGTCTTTTTAAATTGTTTCTTTTTATTTTCAATGAATATCAAGTATATAAACATTTTATTTATACAATTTATATAAATTTTATGACTATTAATATTATAGTCATCTAATATGCCAGTCAGCTAAACTCAATTTACTGAAATAGATCTTGTAGATAATTACATCCTATATTATGTTTCTTTAATCGATGCGGATTTTTTACAAATAGGCTAAAAAACATGGTTTAAGATTTATTTTGTCGTTGTGGAAATTTAATTTTTTTTAAATAATTAAAATATCAATAGAATATAAGTAGATTATAAATATATCACTTTATTAAAAACTACTATATCGAATTTGAAAAAAAACATATGTGAAATTTATTAAATCCGTCGCACAGATTAATTTATCGTTCAGACAATGACATCACCATTATTTTGAAGATTTACATGTCAATAGTAACATCAGAATTTTTGAAAAGAAAAGTTATAAATATACACATTAAGGGCATAAAAGGGGATTTTTTTTTATTTTTTTATTAAAAATGTATTAGGGTTATAACTTGATATTCTCGTCAAAATTATAACTCTAGAGCATTATAAAAAATTCTCGAACGACAATCTACATATTCATCTTTAATTGAGTCCTTCCTTTTGGAAATAGTGCATTTTTATTTACTGTAGAGTATTATTTTTTAATTTTAGTCCATAAATTGCACCTGTAAAAATGACCATATCAGCTAAAAAATACATATTCGTCAAGATTTGAGCCGGGAAAAATGGTCTACTATTTAAATAAAGTTATACAAAAATGGCGTTAACCCCTATAGAAATCCATAAGATATTTCAATTTTTACGAATATTCTATAAAAAATTTTATGATCTAATGTCATTTTTATAATAATAGGTTATTTATAAGGATGCTTATATGAAAACCATAAAATATTTATGTAATATAAAACTATCTAATCATATTTTTGGTGAAACAGATATTTTGAAGGTATCTTAAGCAGTGAAAGCTTAAATGATCGTATTTTTAATACACAAAAAATAATAAGACCTTTGATTTTATTTCATCTTTATAAGTATATTACTTTCTTGCATAAACTAGCCAATTAGTTACTTTTTATACATCACGAAACTTATTAAATTGCTTTTAATTGGAAAAAGATACATTACTTGTAAAAAAAATGTATAACTAAACCACATATTATATCTTCTATAGACGAAATGTCGCAAAAATTATCTAAGAATCATGGATCGGGAATTTTAAATTCCGAAATAACTTTAGTGTATTCCGGAAGCAGATTTTTGCAAGTAAAATTTAGATATAAATTAGCATCCCAATTATTATTTTTTATTTTTTTCGCACAATTCTAATTTTTCCGATACTATAAAGAAAAAAATAATTCTTTCTTGTACTACGTTACCAGCAAATGGATGCTTCAACTTGTGTATCTTCTTTCGAAACATCTTAAAAATGTATTACATTTTATTTCAGTTAATTTTTAAAATTATTTGACGTGAAGATTGTAAGAAAAAGGTTCCGATTATTCAATCATAAATTATAATTTTCCCAGAAAAGTCTGTATTTTTATTATAATCTGTCGTGATTTTCAACATACGACTTCAAAATATTTTTCGTAAATGAAAGCTTAATTTTTTTAGGAATATTATGAATTTCTGCTCTCTTTATATTATAAAAAAATATGGAAGATTTTTTTTTTAAATATTGATACTTATTCACAAGAAAAAGTAATTTATTGTAGGTTTAAATATATTTTATTAATTTGTAGTCTATTTTTTAAAAAAAATAACTTTACTATTTTGTGCAAAATTTATATATCTATCTTTTTTTATAAGAAATATATAGCATCGCAATTTACGTTTATAATGTATTCTTTAAAATTTTAATTTTTACACATACATATTATTAAATTATGGTTGTTATGAAATATTTTAAAGCTTCACTTCTTCTGATAGTTTCCTTGCAACATACAATAATCCCATATATCTACATACCATTTGCAGAATAATTACATAAATGATATGTTAATTTCCAGCGTTCTAGGCACAATGAAATTAGTTCCTGAAATTCGCACAATCCATGCATATTTTTACAATAATATATTGTTTTGCTGTAATATGAAATATAGAAAATCTAAATCTCATGATTTAATTTTATCAAAAAAGAGACTAAACAAAAAAAATATAATTTACTCATATGTGAAATTTTCTAATTTTGATTTAAAAATAATACCGAACCGTGATATTCAGAATTTTTAAATTAAATTATGAAGGCATTGTTATAATAACAATAAAAGCATTTAAAAATTATTAGGTGCATATATCATATCAATATAACTTTAATCTATATTTGGAACACAGTTACGCTAAATTTTAAATATATTCCGATAAAATACACCCGAAAAATACTGCTCGCAACAATCAAAAAAACAACGTATCTACCAAGCATATTTGTAGGCTCTTTTTGCTTATGAGCTAAATTTTGAATTGTACTTCTTTGTTAGTTTGAGTTAACACTGCGCAAAACGTATAAATGGTATTTTTCCAAAAATAGACATCCGCGAATAAGAATCTGGATTCGAACTTCACAGCTGTCTAAGTTCCTATACTCAAAGAACCTGTATATATTTTTATCTACGCTCAATAAGTAAATTTCTACACAAAAACGAATATAAATTCATTAAATTACACATTTTATGATAGATTCTGCTTATATTCAAAAAGAAACCTTTGAAACAAATTGCGAAAATAATATATGCAGTTTGATCCCCTTTAAGTGTTCACATGTAAAAATCATGGCTCAAAATCCATACAATTAAAAAAACAAATCATTAATCTGGATAATGTATTGAAAATAACCTTTTTTTATCACAGTAAAAAATATTTACCAATCTTTACGTATAATTTGGTTGGTAATTGTTTTAAAAATAAAATTCTATCATGGGATGACGACTATATTTTATGGTTTTCTAAGCTATTCTGATCATTATTTTGCTTCGAAAAATCATTAAATTTTATTTTAGCCCCATGTATTTATATTGTTTTCAAACAGCCTTTTCCTTTAATTATATCTTTAAAGAATTGGTTAAATTTAGTTTAGACCAAAATAATTACATCAAAGCATAAAAATAAAATACGTGAGCATGAAAGCATGGTTTTTATATTTTTATAATAATTATCAGTAAAAACATAAAATAATTCATTTTCTAAAAAGATAATTAACGAAAAAATTCATTTGTCATTAATTATGCAATAATACCCTCCTATTTTATAAATAAAATATGATCAAACAAGAATAAAATAAATTTTTTGTTGAATTCATGTAAATTTCTTAAATAAGTGTCGTTGACTGTAAAAATCAGAAAAGTAATTTTATTTTAAAAAAATAAATCAAATTGACTTTCCTGTCTATTCTAAATTTTGCACGACATGTACCAGGATCTATATTATATATTACTTAAGACATAAGTCTGCGAACTTTGTATATTAGTGATATATACCTTAGCCTTTGATATATGTATATATTTAATTTAACATGAGGATCATTAAAACCTATTTAATTATTATGATACACACATTAAAAATCCTTTAAATTATAGTTTATCACAAAAGAAGTTCATAAAATTACCACATGCGCTCTTTCTATCCTAAAAATACTTGGAGGTGGTAAAAAGAATGATTTTACGGTGCAGTATGCTTTATAAAATTATATAAAATGTAAAAGTTATATATAAATAGTAAAAGCTAATGATTTTTTTTATTAAAAAAAATGTATAGTTCACACCTGTGTTTTTATTGTATTACCGCATGAAATTAAGGAATGATGATATAAATTTATTTATCTATTTAATTATCTTAATTATTTTATTGCATAGATTTTACAGGAATCGATATAAATTCAGTTAAAACATACAAAGATATCGCCTACATTCCTTAGGGGGTATTTTTAATGTAAAAAGCTCATTAAATTTGCTATTTTTTAATTATATTTCAACATATTTTATAATGCTTAAAGGCAGATTTATTTCCTATTTTTAAGCTCTCTTTAAGATAAAATTTTTTTTTTATAATATACAATATTTATTTAGAAAATACGGTTTGTTTTGTTATTTACACAACTGATGTTAATTTCCGAATTAATCTAACGATATCAAATTTATATATATCCATAACATGTGGAATAATTGCATTATTTTACAGTATAACAGTAGTTTTTCGAAACAGAATAAATATATTATTTTCGTTTTTTAATGTTTTTGTGGTATTTTGACTCATAGTGTCTTTTTCGAAATATTATGATCTAGTATATGTAAATCGCCTTCAAGAGAACAAATAATACATGATATTTATTTTATAAATTATAAGTGATATAATGTCTGTATTATAATTTTTTTTGTTGTAAATAAAAAACTTATTTAAAATATTAATTTTTTTCAAGCCTGTTTAATACACGAAAAAAATAAGAATATAGCATTTTTTAAGTTAAATATATTGGAAATAAAAAAATATTGTAAAAAAAACACACATAAAAATTAGGCTCTTATATATTACTTACAAGAAAATATTAACTTACTTTGCTCGCATAAAATTAATTAACTTAAATAAATTGTGTAGTATTTTAAAGAAAATACTTACACGTTTATAGGGTCTTTTATTTATTAAATAAATTCTAAATGTATATAATGTTAAACACTATATGATAAGATTTCTATAATGTCAAACACCATATGATAAGATTTCTATTATGTGAAATTCCATTTAATAGAGCATCCCAAAAAAAAATATAGAACAGTCAAAAATTAATAAGAACTAGAAAGAATTGCGGTGAATCCGTCCCCTAATATTCCGAAAAAAATTGCTTTTGGCAAATAAATAAAAATTAGAAGCATAAAGAAACGATAAATTTGAATAAAATATATTGAGCACATGCGAAAACAAATAAATACCCTTAAAAATGATTTTTGAATTTAATTGAACATAAAAAGTTTGTGTGTTCAGATATCTTAATTTTTAACGATAAAAAAATATTTGATAAATATTTTTAATCTCAAACTTCTTTAAATTTCTTCGGTGTCTATATTATTTCAAAACTAATTAAGTGTTTTTTTTGTATAAAGTATACCGATGAGAAAAATAAAAATACCAAACGTTTGATAAAAAAATGAATATAAGTATATTTAAGTTTAAATCGATTAATAAAATATGAAGTATGGAGGTATTTAGTTTAAGGCCCTGTGTTTTGGTTTAATTAGCTTATATCCCGATAAATTAAAAATTTGTGTATGTATCTTTAAAATTTATGGTTAAGTTTTAAGTAAACCCTATAAATAGGGTCTATTTTTAGTTAGCACAAATAAGAAAATACCCCAGAATAATATCATAATTTGCTTTGAACCTTTATTTGACACCTATAGAAGAATTCAATAATTTTCTAGATAATTTTTTTTAAGTTCAGTTAACATATTTTTTTGCTAATGATTTAAAATTGCTAAATATGAGTAAAAAACTTTCTTTGTTACTTTTTTATGCATGTTTGTGTGTTTTATCAATCACAAACATGCGCAATAAAATAAAATTCTTAGAATACACAGTTTTTAAATATAAAGATACCAGTTGTTTCCTATACATTTTATATAAGTTGGTTATATTTAGTCAAGTATTGTGTCTATTATTTATATTAAAAATACTTTAAGCTATATATTTATAGTTTTACACCAGATACGCGTCATTATAGTCTAATCATTATATGTATTGTAGAAACCCATATAATCCGCTTTTATAAAACAAGCAATTTAATGTTATAACAAACCTTTACCACAATTATTTAAATAGTATCGAGTTACGAAGTTTACTTGATTTAACGTATATTTCTAAAATAGAAGCAGATTTTTAAATAAATTATTTTATAGGATTTTATTTAAAAAGCAAATCCAAATTTTAGTGGCACAATAGTTTGAATTTAATGAATCTAGAAACTGAAAAATATAGTATCGGATAATTATATATGAATTTTAGTAGTATAACTATGTAATAATCACTAATTTTCTACCTTTTTAATGCTATGAAATTTAATGTGTAAACAAAATCAAATTAGGGGTGGTTTATGTATTTAGATTCGTACGTATAAAAGTGTTGCATTTGTATTTTAATTTATCAAAATAGTTTTAAAAAATTGAGTTTTACAAAATTCCAAAAAATTCGAAACTACTTAAACATGGGATAAAAAGTAAAATACATTGAATTTTTATAAAAAAATGTGCAATCAATGTTAAAAAAAAAGATATATATTTAAAAACCTAAAAAGTTTAAGAGACATGGAAAATATGAGTATTTAGTGCCAAATTTATTTAATATAATTTAAATGAATAATTATTTATGATTAAAATATCAGCTACCAAATTTCATTATTTTTTGTAGTTATTAGCCTTTCAGTCTATTACACAAATATTTTTATTCAGATGATAATATAACAACAATATCAACAGCATCCAATTTAATTTAACTGAAGCAAAAAGAATAAATAAAAAAGACGCAAAGAAAATAGCTTTATAGGCGTAAGAGAATATTACGGTATTTAAATAATGGTAAAAACATAAAAAAAGGATTTTCTTTTTTACACAATAGACAATAAAAATTATTTTTTGTTTATTTTATATAAAGAATTAAAATTATGCCATATTTAAAAATACGCCTAAAGGGATCAAAATTCAAAAATTAATTACGTATTTTGAAGCTTTAGTGCATGATAACGATATCCTTGAAGTAATTTTGTTATCAAGTTGATGCAGAAGAGTGGTTTTTTGGAGTGATAGAGAAGTGGTTTTTAGAAACAAAAGCGAAAGACGAAGGAAATATCTCGGAAAACCTGCGAAACAACTAATATCATGATAGAATTTAACAAACTGTTATCAAATTTAGCTACCAGCTCAAAAAAAATATAAAATTATAGTACAAGCATATTCAAAGAATTATAAATTCATGTTCGTATGTGGGTTATTGTAGATTTAACTTAAGTATCTTCCTATATTTCGTTGTAAATTTACAGATTATGAATTAAAATATTATTTTACATACAAATGCATGTTATCTGATCAATATACATTAGAATCTATCAATTCTAATTAATCTTTAAGTAAGATTTAAATAATCACGCTTTGAATAAAATGTATATATTACTGCACGTTTCTTGATTTGCAATTTTTTTATGCCGAATTTTTATTCCTGCTTACACCTAAGAATATATAATCATTTTAAACATTATATTGAATCTTGAGTGAATTTTTTGAAAGTAACAATATCTTATATAAAAATAATAGTATAAATCAGCATTAATTTTATAGGGCATAATTTGAATTATACACCATTATTATGATATAACAGACAGAACTGATTTATCTTGGAATTACAAGCTAATCTATAAATTGATTTATAAGATTTAAATATGTATTTAGTCGGTTTTTCATATATGTGAATCTACTTTTAGCTTCGTATTAACGACTTTTAGGCACATCATTTTTTTTATAAAATTCACATCCATTAAAATACAATATAAATTCAATTTATGTATATTTTTTGTTCGCTGTGTATTTTAAAATACTTCTTACCATTTATTATTGTTTTTGTGCGTTTATATCATTAGAATCGCAAACTTTAAAGTTTATTACAATTTAAATTAATTATAATAAGTAAAGGACATTTTGTGTTTATTTTTACCCTCTATAATCATCAATCACATTTTCTTATATATAGCTTCTTTAAATAAGACTTTTACGGAATTCAAAATGACTTATGGTAATTAGAGCCCAAATGCGACTTCTTATGACAATAATACTATTGGTTTCTTACATCAAAATTTTTTTCCATCATGGCATTTTTTATATTTATGTGGCATGTGAATTTTATCGTTATATTAATATGTAGGCGGTACCATATCTAAAAAATTAGAAAATTTTACGATATTATATTACTCTCGATATTTATAGGATAAAAGGCTAAATGGATTTTGGCACTTTTACGATTAAGCTATTATTGATTCCTTATCTAGTGTAATTTTTTTCTAAGAATATAAATCCATAAATGTTTTTCGTTGACCTAGTACAAAGAATAACAACCTAGAAGCCACTATTTTTTTTCATTGGAAATTTATTTTTTTCTGGCTCTTTCTTTTTGTATTTATGATTTAATATAATAATCACTGAACAAAGAATCCTAATTTGTGAAGTTGGATCACATTTAATTGATAAAAATTCCACAGTTAAATATACTAGAGCACCGAGAATTAAATGCCATTCTTTTAAACAAAAAAAAATGTAATTTGGAAAACATGTTATATTAATGATACCAATGTATGTTTTATCTCCTTTTTATGATCATGCATCTTACCAAAAACAATTTTACCTTCTTTTTTTTCTTCCTCGAAATGGAACGTTTTTTTGGTTATCCGACTAATATATTTAAATCGAATTTGTATATTCACCCATCTTGAGATCTTTAAACCCTAGTTAATGTTTCACAGTCTTGTGTTCAGATAAATGTCCGTTTTTTTCATTATATCCTTTCCCACAGTAGCATAAATCACCAAAAGTTTTTTCTTCAAGCCTTTTATTTTTTTCATTTCAAACCACGGCCAATTTATTCTTTGATATCATTTTTTTGAAAAACTCAAACACTCTCAACGGAATGCCCCTTATGGTGATTAAACTTTCAAACTTAGACTCTTCTATTTTCATCACACTTCTTTCCGCGCCCATCTGCTCCCATTTTTCATAATATTTCTGAAGAACTATATTTTTAATTCGATCAATATTCTCCATACCGTCTTCTCATCAATTTAAAGTTCGTATACTATGACTTTTTTGAAGCTTTTTGCATTCTCATTACCAGAATTCTAAAGATGTAATATTTTGAAAGTCTAGCATTAGAAAGAACACTTCTTTTTCAAATTTTAGGTGTTTTTTGCAGGCAACTCTAAAGAAAAATTACTCTGTTCTCGTCACCAGCACACATTTTGACTTCATAACCCCAGTATTTGCAGTTATACTATCTTTTATGTGCTTCATTTATACAGATATAATTTTTTTTCTAACTTGTTATCTTAGATGCCACATCAAAAATAAGGGTAAAAAACAAAAAAAGTGTATACACTAAAACTGCAGATAACACATGATCAGCCAAAAAAATATGGTAGATATTATGAAACCGAAAGTAAAATTTAAAACAAAAGTTAGTTTTTCCATCTAAAAAAAAAGATACAGATGCCATAACAAAGCATGTTGGTATAAGATCTGATAAATTACATGTAAAATGATATCGAAAAGTTAATTTAATCCTAGCTTAAAAAAAAATTCAGTGTTTCATTTTATAATTTAAAAACAACATTAGGGACCATATAATAGCGGGTATTTATATTTTAAGTGTTTTATTTAGACTAAATGATTAAGAATAATGTGTATGAAAACAAATAATCATTATATTTAAAAATAGAAGACAAAAAATTGTTGTGTTTATTAATTAAAATAACCAGGAAAAATTAAATACAATGAAGGATGCAAAGCTGATGGGGTTTCGTACATGGTTGGAGCTATACCAAGCCTTTATTTTTTAAGATGGTGCAAAATAGTGATATTGTAACCGCTAAACATGTTTTTATAAAATATTGAACTTGGTTTAATAATATACGCTCATGGTGGAAAGCATAAAAAAATAATGAAAAACTCAGTTTCCAAAACCATATTTAAAAAATAAAATATATTGCTAATTTAAGAAAATGTATTCATATAATTACTGTAAAAGATTTATTTAATCGAATATCAATAAGAGTAATTGTTAATAAACCAAACTAAAAAAAATTAATGGTTTATTTTTTTTAATATTTTTTGGAACTGGTATGATAAAAACTATTCTAAAAATTCTATTCTTATATAAATTGATATATATACGCCCTTTAAAAACCTTCTAAAAAAATTATTCTAGAAAGTAATATTAGAAACTACCTATATTTTTAGCCTTTTTTTGATGTTAGAATAGGTACAATATTCTGTAATAGATCCAATGTATCTGTACAATTATTTGAGATTTTATTACAAACGTATCTATGGAAAGCATTTATTTTTGTGCTATTTGCACCTTTTATTCCAGAATTCATATCTTTTTTATTTTTTGAGAAATGCAATAAACAATTCGTGGGATGATATAGCACAATTAAACGCCCTAAATCAACCAATAAATATTAATGATTGGTCCGAATGGCTCATGTATGCAATAAATTATATTCATTAATGGATTACAAATAAATAGTCTGATTAGAAAACTCGTCTTAGACATTTAATTCAGCTATTTATACAATTTAAATTTTCAACGTAATCCAAAAAAAAGCTTCAAATCCTATTTTTCGCCTTAAATTTATGTTTAAGAGTTGTTTTAAAATAACATTCTATCTTTACTGTGTTTTGAGGGTTTTTTATTGGCTCATATTACTCTTTACATAATTAAAATATTCTATCAATCCAAGCATAATATACATTGATGAATTCCAAAACTTTTGCCATATAAATAATAAACTCTTATTTGCATTTTTCGGAGTTATACATTGAAAATAATCATTTTTATATAAAACCACGGATAAATGAATTTATTTTTTGTTTAAATTCATTTAACAAATAAATTTTAATTTTAATAACGCTTTTTTTGAATAAAACATTTGATATATTCTTGAAGTTTTATTTTAAGTATTTAATTCCCGAATTTCCACCTAGTAAATTCTATTTACTTTTATTTATCCACCACTATCAAATTTCCGGGTCCTTTTTAAAATAAAAGATTTTTATTTAGTATCAAACGTCTTGATAGCTTATAATAATAGTGGGGTAAAATGTCGCAATTAAACCGATATTAACTAAAAAAGTTAAAAAAATTTTGTTCTTTAAATTATTTAAGTCGAAAATATTTTTTTGTGTTATGATTATCAAGTGTTTAAATATTTGAATTTAGAGACATTAAAAACCATATAATTAGCTTAACATCTATTAATCACTGACCGTAAATTATCTTTAATTTTAATATTTAATTTATAACTTTTTTAAATTTAAATTATCGCAACTTATTGCTATATAATGTTATTATAAATAACAATTTCGCTAATATTTATATTTAGTGTTATGGTTCTTTGGTCATTATACACAAGCATGTTCAAAATAATGTAAGAGATGCCTCTTTTACATTTATAGCACATATTTATATATTTACCAAAATATTTAGCATTTTTAAACGTAATTCAATTTAAATTGCTGTTTTTCCTGTTTTAACAAAACTAATATCCATGTAAGGGTGGGACTCTTTGCAAGATAATTGCTTACTATAAATGAAACTAATATGAAAATAAATCACAAAGGATAATTTAAGATAAAAATTCTAATATATTACATGTTTATATAGAATCACAATTCGTAATTTTATAGACATTACACGAAACTCAATAATTAAAATATCCCATTAAAATAATATGATGGATCCAGAGTATCTTATAAAATTAATACAAACATTGACAAATTCTCGCGAAGTCATGCAAACAGCCGCTTTATTTATACGAGCAAATAAAAAATTCGCTGATTGTATAGGTCAAATATACGCGCATGAATTCAAAGCCTCGAATACATTTCATAAACTTAAATTGCTTTATCTTGCCAATGAAATATTGCAAACAGAAAAAGGTAATGATGAGGCCAGTATGAATCTCATTGCTATATTTAGAAAAGTAGCTCCAGAATATTTGAAAGAAGCTTTAAAAACAGATCGACCGGAAATAAAAGAAAAATTATTTAATTTGCAGAAGGTTTGGGTAGATCGACAAATTTTCAAAAAATGTCATTTGATTGATGAAGAAAAAGACACGAAGAGAATAAAACGAGATGATGATGTAAATGAAAACCTTCAAAATTCAACCATCGAAAATATTATTGAAACATCGAAAAATGATCATATTTATGAGACAACCGGGAAATTTGATAAAACAGAAGTTTTGAATAAAGTAGAAAAATATTTTGAAGAAAAAGAAACGCTAATACGATATTTAAAGGAATTTATTAGGAAAATGGAAGAATCTTAATATAAATTGAAATAATGCATATTTTTAATAATTTTTAAAATTATAAATAAGACGAAACAGATTTAAACATTTATTTATAATTATGTTCTAATAAAAATAAAAAATAAATTATGTATTTCTTGGTTTTTTCCTTAAAATTTTTTATATTTTTATCATACACTGGCTAAAATATTTATTTCAATTTTATTGGTTTCATTGATTATTTAAACTTTATTTTTTAATAATTATACCATATGTAATGAATTGTAATGGATTGGCTAGAAAAGTACATATAAAATGTATAGCAGTTAAAATTGCCCAATGAAGTGGAAGCATACATGTAAACTATTACATTTCGCAATAAACCTGGACTTATATCATTTGAGAGAAGAAGCATTTGATATAGATAGATCAGAAGAATATTTTAAAAGATACATTGAGAAGTTCAGCAATAACCAAACGAACTAAGTACTTCTCAGTGAATGAAATTGATAAAAAGAAGAAACTTAACCCGTAGATAAAAAATAAATTGGTTTAATTATATATTTAAAGGAAATTTCTGTCGTAACATGGGATGAAATGGTTACACAACACATCAAAGATACCAGAAATAACTATGAGTCATAAACAAAATCGAGGCATATATTCAAACTAAAGTATTGATGAAAAAACCTTGAACTAATAGGTTCTGAAAATAGAAAATGTATCGAATAGAATGTAAGAAAATGAAAACAGCCAAGAGCATGGATATGATGTGTCTACGTTATATCAATCACTTTATCCTACAGATAAAATCTTAAAATAATATGCTAAAATATATCAATTTTAAAAATATTTTACATCATGTTAATTTCGAATATTTATATATTTGATTTGGTGATTTTAAAACAACAAACGGCCAAAAAAACAGTTAAATATTATTTTGGTTCTTTCAAGTGAAAATTGGCAGCCTAAATTATCTATAAAGCCACAAAAAAGTTGAATAAATACAATATTAATAGCTAAATTTCTTGTTTATTATAATCAGAAAGTTACTTATCCTTTTTATCGGATTGAAGGTGTAAAAATTTCTTTTTTTATCTATTTTTCGTGAAAATGGTTCTATCTAGTCATAAATGTAAAGGGTAAAATAACACATGATGTAATTCGAATTCTGGTGATCCAAAGCTATTCGCATAAATTAGGTTTTTTTTATATTTTTTTTGTATCTTATCAAGCAAACACAACAAAATAAAGACCAAGATAACCTCGAAACAATCATTTGAAACTAAGACTCGTTCTGCTATTCCAAAAATTTTGTTCTTGATACTTGAAAATTTTTATTATGAGATATTGAACTAAAAAAATCACCTGTGAGGTTTATTTTATTTGTATTATTTCCAAAAATATAGACTTTCGTGGTCACCACTTATCATCTGCAGTATTTTAAAAGTTTAAATTTTATTTCTATCATATTAGTGCATATTCTGTGTGTCTGGTAATAATATCACCAAATTTACGCTCTAAAATTCAACAAATATATGAAAATTATTATTTATGAGTAAAAGCTTTTTTAAGCCAATTTTCAATTTCTTCATTCTTATCTTACTGCCATTATTTATAAAGATCTCGTATCTGTATAATATAGCTCTAAATTTCATAAAGTATAAGTGCGGCTATTTATACAACTTTTATGTGCTAACAAGATAGATTCAACATACTTTATAACGAATGAATACAACATTTAGATAAAGAAAAAAGATTCTAAGTAAATATTTTCGGATTTAAAATTAAACCACATCTATATGAGCTCCTATTGTTTCAAATTAAATTTTTTATTTAATTTGAATATTTTTCCTCAACTTCATGAATGATCATCATGATGTGGATAATGTTGATGTAGATACAATTTATGTCACTATAAACCTCCAAAAAAATAATTTAATCTATTCGAAAATATTTTCGCCATATTACTCTTAAATAAATATTTTATTGTTTAAAAGTGCTTTAAATATGCGTTATTTACTTCTTAGTAAAAATTCAAGTTCTTTAAATTTATTAACTTAAACAAAATTTGCTATAATGGCAGTAATAAATCATGATTTATTGAATATAGAATCCAAAGAACAATATTAATCAGATTTAATTTGTAGATATTCTATTACATGATAAAAACCCGATACCCCTGGACTCAATCGTCCCATAACATTGTACTTTTAATTTATTTTACAATTAAAATGCATTTTTTTTTATATTTCCAAAGGTTCCATATTCTTAAATTCATTATATCTAAATTTTGGCTTCTTTTCGCAAATAAAATTTCTATTTTAAAATTTTTTTTGGCTTTTTAATTGTTAATCCTTTTTGCGCTGATTCATTTGGTTTTTTAAAAAAGAATATATTAAACCAACAATTCTTATTAATACACGAGTTTACCACCATTAAACCCATAAAAAATGCTATAAACGAAATATACTTACCATTTCTACAATGGTTTTATATTCATGGTAAAATTTATATGCTAAAAAACCAACAAAACTAAATTATCCATATAAAATTATTATTGCAAGTAAAAAAAGGTTTTCTAGGCTATTTCATTTCCAAATTCTAGTATATTTAGGCTTTAAAAAAAAATTTAACTATTATTAAACTAAAAATTTGCATATTGAAATATTAGGCCGAATAAATACAAATTTAAGAATTATAAGCCTCTAATTATAGACGTTTCAATTGTTTAAGTGTACTTATTAAATCACCGAAAAGAAACTAAACAATATTTAACCATTAGAAACTTATAGATTCGTGTTATATTCCCATATAAATCATTAGTATTCACCTCGCTTCGCTTTAAAAAATGATGTTATGCTTGAAGTATAAAGTAAAAAAAAATTTCTTTATCTGCTGGCACCTGAGAAGTCTAACTATTTTAAGAACCAGGAAAAATTGCGGGAATAATTTCATGACCAAGAAAAGACACATCAATAAAAAGATTTGGTTGTTTTTTTTGAACCCACCTAAAAAAACTATCACTAACTCTCAGAAACAAGTTTTATATTTAGAAAATTAGAAATATAGACGAAATATAAAACATAATATGCTAAATATAATCAACTCATAGCTGACTATTTTTTTACTCGAAGTTGGGCAGTCCATAATTTTTCCACACATGAAAATACTAGATAATTATAAATTAATATAGTATATTTTGAGCATTCATAAATTTAAACTAATAACGAATAAAATTAGCCTGTTTAGTATAATACAGCCAAAGAACGATTAAATTATCACAAGACAACCTAGATTTTTTGCTATAAAATTTAGATACCAAGGTGAAAAATCTACTTATAAAGCTAACGATTATGTAACTGTGAGGAAAATTAATAATCTAACATGAGAAAATTTTAGATTTTACATTCAAAAAGAAATTAAATATTGTACAATAACACAAAAAAGTGCCGTGTATGTGTTTAGTATGTTTCAATGATAACCCCGAAAACATATATATATTTAGCTTTGCATTGTATAATCTAGAATTTCACGCGGTTTAAATTTTATTTTGCATGTTTGAAGAAGCTTACTTTACTTAAAAAAAAATTCTTTCCGATAATCAAAACAATTACATATAAAAATTTGTTGAAAATGTTAGAAAGATAACCTTTTGGTATTGATTAAATATTTTTTAATACTTTGAATATGTATTTGTAAATAAATTCACTTTATTTGACCTTATAATTAAATTTGTAATTCATTTCTAAAATTTATATAAATACTTTCTTGCAATATCTAAAAAACAGAATACATTTAAATTACAGGAAAATATATCTTCATGTGCAAAAAAAAATATTGATACATCAAGTATATTTGCGAATAATGTGATTTTTGATGCTTTCAAAGATAGAGAAATAACGATAATTTAGATTTATTATATATTTTCACCCTTTGTTTCTCTTTTTTTAGTTTAGAAATTCATAAAAAAAAATATTTTATTATACATGCGTATTCCCCGGGAAGTTTGTTTAATCTGGAAAGTGTTTCGCCTGAGTGCCATGAAGATTTCTGAATTTAAGAAAAAAAGATAATAATTATTCTTGTGATTTATGAAATTTATATAACTATTTTTTTTGTTTAATTGCTAAAAAAATAACTTTTTTGTATATAAAATAAAAATGAAATTTATATTATATGAATAAAAACTGTTCGAAAAATTCAAGGTGATATATCCGCATTTAATACCACTAAAATACATTTATTATAAATTATTGTGACATATATTAAATATCACGATTATGTCTATAATTTTTAAGATTAAAAATTGAAACATTATAAAATTTGACAATTCTATCAACATTGAAATGTGCTTGGGGTTCATAGGGCTTTATGTTGGATTTTATTTACGATTTTAAATGCTCTCAAATATATTTAAATGTATAAGCATATTTTTTATTTAAAAAAAAAAGGAAATCTGATATATCTATATAAATTTTACGATTAAATTACGATTAATATTCGATGTAAATTTAACTTATATCTAAATTCAAGAAACACATACAAAAGCCACAAAAATAATAAATTTTGTTGTATATTTTTTTTATTTCAAATTAATATGGTTATAAAACTAATGAGCGAGAATAATTTTACAAAAAAAGAACTTTTTACAAATATAAAAATAAAATATTTATAAAATTCGATTATATATAGAAAATTTATATTCGTTAAATACTTTTAAATGTTTTTGAAATACACAAAAAAAGCATCACTTGCGCTGAAAATGTGCTGTGCAAATTATGACTCATCAATAGCATAAAAAATTTTGCAATTATATTTTAAAATATGCGCTTTTATTTAGAAAAATAATAAAATTCCGTTCAAACACTGTTCTGTAAGCATTAGGTTTATTTTTGATAAGCCCCTTATAATCCTATAAATAAGATATAATGAATTTGGAGACCACAATGAATATAAAAATATAATTTTGAATAAATAGATAATTGATATTTATATTAATCAATGTAAAAAGAGGCTTAATTATATTTTTACTAGGCGACAAAATTTCTTATAGAACTTGAAAAAAATCATAAATCAAGATTATTTAAAAGTATAGAATTGGTGACTTAAATCATCATAACAAGTAAAATACCAGTATATGTCTTTATTATGAATGCCATCTTTTTACAATAATTTGAGCCGTTGGTATAAATTCTGTCTTGCAAGAAGCATATTTTTAAATTTTATTATTTTAATGATAATTTTACTGCTAACCTGGCCATTGAATATCATTAAAAAAGCCGTCTTTTCTAGTAATCCCTATTAGTTTCAGCTTGCAATTTAAAACTAAATTATATTTTGTTGCGACATTTTCATGAATAGTTTTACGAAAAAATACGATTTGATTTTCGGAAAAACAAAAAAATAAGCTACCGAAAAAAAATCGATATATTATAAAATAGCCATTCATATATATTCGTTTCTATCGAATTCGATTTCATTGATTAGATTTAAAAAATCCAAAATATTTAGTTTGATTAAACAACCAGATGTGATATTTGCATCTATCTTTCTCCAGTTCTATGTATTCAAAACCTATTTAAAAACTTAAATCAAGCGTTTTAGTAATATTATATCTAAAATAAACATTGTATATAAGCTTTTTCTTCTATCATCAAATCCATTATATGGCCGAAAATAAGAATCTATGAATTTTAAAGAGGTAAGAATTTTGTGAGTAACATTGGGATGATAAGTTTTTGCAATAAATCATCCCTAGGCACATTCCTTGATTATTTGTTGTCCAAGATAGAAAGACATCTTTTTATAAATTTATTATAGACTAACCATCATGTATTTTTATATTATCTTATAAATACACATCTCAAAACCATGCTTTAATCACTATAATAACCATACCCGAATATTTTGCTTTTAGACAAATTTTTCTTTTGATGACCCTTTGACAGATTAAATACAAATTTAAAAAATAATAGCAACACATGTCATAACATAGATATTGTCATAAAATACCATAAGTCGTATATTAAGGTATCTGAAGGTCGATAAAAACATATGCTCAAACAATATTATTGAGAAGAACCCATGAATGTAAAAACTTTGAGCGTAAAATATGTATTAAGTAATGATGTACTTGAAAAGAAAACACAGAAATCTGTAATATACATCGATATAAAGTTTTGCATAAGAAAATATGAAAAGCTAAAATAAGCTTTTGCCTTGAAATAAATATATAATATGACAGCTTAAATATTGAATTTGTCTACTAACCTAAACCATATTTATATATTTGATGCCATATTACATTATTTGCATCTAGAGTGATCTTTTTTACGTATATTGAAACAGTTTATAATCAAAATATTATCTGAACTACATTTTGATTATTAAATTACAAATATTTTTTCTTTGATTTACAAGATTCAGCATTTCGCCTAGATTAAAACCATACTTTGATGCGTTAAATTTATTATTATCTTAGTTTCATATATTGATAAATTATTTTATATTCCAATTGTCGGTTTTTGATCTACATCCCACCAGATTTCTGATTTTTTAAAATTTTCATTTATCCACAATCTAAATAATCCATTACATTGTTCTAAAATTGTCCTATCACTTGAAAAGATCAAGAAAAGATTTATAATATCATCTTTGTCATCGATGGACTTTAAGTCATCCCAATTAATTATGCCCAGTATTCTTTTTCCAAGTAAAATCTCTTCTTTATCTACTTTTATTGAATTTTCTGGGTCAATATCACCAGCAATCATCAGTGCACCTCGTATCCAATTTTCTATAAGAAATTTAATGGTCTTGAAAACATCGAATCTATCATTTTTAATTAAGTTGCACAAGTTTTCGGCTTTGTTTATCTGTAAAACCTCCGCTCCATAGTTTTTAATAACCTGTAATCCACTTTTAAAATATTTCCTCAATATTATGTCTTCGCCTAAAACTTTTTTAAGTGATATATAAAAATTTCTGTATATCTTTCTTATCAAAGATATTTTTCGAAATTCTCCACAGCAACTAACATTCAAAATGTATTTTATTCTCACTTTTTCTAAATTTTTAAATTGTAAAAATACGGTGAAGGATGATCCTATACATCCATTTCCATCTTTTATGAATAAATATGGTGTTTTAGGGGATGTATATTCGTCTTTAAATGACCAAAATAACTCATTATTATTTATTAAACCTGGCACAATTGAATCTGTTGATATATCTATTTCTTCAAAAAAGAATAAATCATTGAGAATAGCTATGGATTCAAGGGTTATAGAATTTTCATCAACAAAAACCTTAATTTTTTCAAGCAAGGATTTATAAATGTTCTTGCGATTTAGAACAGAATAATTATATGCTGCTTCACTTGAATAAATGTGATGAAAATTAAGATATCCGTTATCATTTAATTTTTCAGATTCGACTTTATAGTTTATTCGAGGGTAAATATTGTAATAATTGCTGTATATTTTTTCTATTTGTTTTTCCGCCCATAAATCCGGATCTACATTGATTATCTGATTCACAAACGGTTTTGTGGCAATTATAATTGTCTCGTATGAACTCTTATCCATTTCTTTGTATACTATGGTCCAAGAATAAAATTTAAGATCGATTAGGTCCTTAAAGTTACAGTTGATGGTGTATTGTTTAAAGCATAACCTTTCTGAACTTATTCCAAAGTTTATGTGAAAAGATTTTTCGTTTATCCAACTATCGGCATTCCTAATTTCATCGTCTCTATTCGAACATGATCTATTTCCCTTTATTATTTCAGCAAAATAACTTTTAACTTGTTTTGAATAGTTTTTAACGTATATAAGGTATTTTATTTCAGATCTCGCAAAGCTACTTTTTGTTTCAAGTCTTAATCCAAAACTAAAGAAGGGTAGAAAATTTCTTTTATAAAATTCATATCCTATTTCTTTTATTATGTTTTTTAAATAGCTGTCCATATAAATTTTCAAATAATAGCTGCAGAATCCAAATATGTAAGTTGTGTCTTGATTTAGATAATACTTTTTGAAAATATTCCATGTTTTTTCATTAACCCTTTCTAGAATTGTACGAAAAAAATAATGTATTTCAGTATACTTATTATTTGAAATCGTATCATAATTTGCCCCCGGATGATTGGAAGGAAAAATGAATCTTTTCATCGTATTTTCTAAATAAATCACAGCATCAAAATGTGATTTTTCCATTATTTCAGTGCATATCGATTTCGTATCTTTATCCTTTGAAAAAAATAATTCAAAATTAAGTTTTTCGCTTTTCAAATAATGTTTTCTCTTGAATTCTTCGATGTATTCCCGTAAAGAGGCTTCTCTTATAGAATGATGTTTTTTCAATGAATCTGTGATTTTTTGGCTCATAGTAATATACTCCAAGAAAAGTTCTGGTGTTTGCATTAACATAAATAAATCAGGTGTTTTAATTATTGGATTTTCAATGTTTAAACCATTGTCGTCTTTTCCATCGCTCTTAACTAAATTTATTTTAATATTTTCAATAGATTTCGTCAAATTATTTGACAATTTAAATACAGATCTCGAATAAACTGGGTAAAACTCTATGCCATAAGTCAAAGGATGAAATTCATTTTCAATCGTACTTAAATGAACGGGATGATATTTGTTGCTCAAAGAAATTTTGATGAAATCATCGATAAAATCCGTAACTTTATCGACTTTTTGATAATGCGGATATATGAGATCACAAATCTGCCTATAAAAAAAATGATTGGTTTGATTTTCTAATCTACATGCCATACTTATGATGTCTACGATGAATAAATTTGCTTTTTGTTTTGGGACACCAATGCAAAAGAAATTCCAATCACGATTTATTTTTTCGCCATCTTGGAGAATATCAAAGAAATAATTGAATGCGATTTCTTTTTCTCTCTGCCTTCGAAGTGATTCCCCGTTTTTACCACATGATACAAATGACAATAGTGAAAATATAATTATATGCAATAAATCAATCATGTTGTAATATAAATAACGAGTTTATATATTTTATGGATTTTCTAAAATGGAAATATATTTAATATAACTTTTGGATCTTTAAATATTCTTTTATCACAATATACCATAAATGAATAAATTTGATTGGATTTCGTTTTTTAATTACAGAAAAATATATTCTTAATATTGGGAAACTTGAAGCTTAATATTTAGAAGCAATAAGAATGTTATTAAATGACATCACCAGAATTAGCAAGTCAAATATCCACAAAATCAAACAAAATTCAAAAATGTATGGGGTCTGTGTTTATTTTGAATAGTTATATGTCCATTTAATTTTTAGTTATTTCAAGTTCGTTCAAGGCTATTTAAGTTGTTCTATAGTACATATGTACTTAATTCTTGTTTCAACCTCACTATCTTTGCAATATTGTTTTTTGTATCATTTTCTTTCAAGACTTATTAGCACGGTCGTAATAATGAATCTCGTTTTTTGCATATGTTTTTGCTTATATTGATATTATCAACTTCTTAATATAAGAATTATAGTATTTTATGACCACACCGACCTATAATGTCGTATAAGCAATTTGTTAAAAAATAGGTATTTTACATAAGGAAATATATAGTAACTTATATAATTGTAAAAAAGTAAAGGTTCGGAAATTTCATAGCATATTTTGTTTCAAATTTTTTTTTGGCCTCAATTATGTGATCATGTCGATTCAGAAGCTTTTTTTGGTTTATTAGTATATTGGGTGTGATTATATTCAAATAATAATTTTTTTATTTATACTATCCAAAAAATAAGTAGGAAAGGACTTTGTTACATCATTTACCAAATTTGTTTATATAAATTTCTAGTCATATTTGAATAAAACCCATTATAACAATTACGAAATGTATTTTAGCAATTGAAAATTCAATTATAAATTTAAGGCTCAAAAGAGGGTTTAATTAGCAGGAAGTCTGATTTTACAACAATTTAAGATTCGTGATTATAAGAAAAAAAATTACAATTAAAATAAAAATTCACAAAAAACAGAATTTATGTAGATTTATTCATCAATAAAACTACGAAGAGCATAACTAAAAGAATTAAGAGTCAACTTTTGAGATGGATTTCATAGCTGGACTTCCCTAGAATTTCCTAATTTAATTCATACCAATTAGAATTTGGATTATAACGTTTTAAAAATAAGAAAGCATACAGCTTCTGCTCTTATAAAACTATTATGGAACAAATAATATGAAAATTGTGTATAAATATTTTTTTGGCTGTAATTTATATTGTTAAATCCCCAAATATGTTATACTGTATGTTTTTTTTTGCAGTTGCAATTTATTTTCATCTTAGATTTCAAGATTTTAGAATATAAATCTATGTGTTAAAATTTAGATTAATGTTTATTAAATTTTTGTCGATAAGTTTGCACTATAAATTATTTTTTTATGGTAAGGCTTATCTTATATATAATTTTAAATTAGCAAACAGATAGTTGTCAATAAAATATAACATTAAATTTTGCTCTAATACTATAAAAGGATTATTAATGTGATATATTTGCGGACATTTATGGATCAAATTGATTTTTAATAGCATAAAAAAGAATTTGATATTATTTCGATGACAAAATTTTAGGTTTTATTTGAATAAATTGTTAATATATATCTTGATTTGACTGGTATATTGAAGGATGCATTTTTTTATCTTTTATCAAACTGAAAAATTTCAATCAACAAGAAAAATCCGGGGAGGATTATTAAAGACTAAAAAACTATTTAACATATTCTAAGAGCAATTGTATGGCACAATAAATTTTAAACACCAAAAAAAAGTGGAATGGTTCCTAAACGATCTACTTATCGTGGAAAGAATATTAAACAGATTTCGCATGAATTATTAAAGTGTTACATATTGTCATCAAAAAAAATATATAGTACGGTAAAAAACTGTATTCAATACAAATATTATAGGTCTTAATAAATATAATCATCCCTAAACAGCGGCAAAATGTCTGCAATGGTATTAAAAATAGTTTTAAATAAATATAATGCATATCCCTGTTGGCGAGAAAATACAATTTGGAAAAAACCAAGAAAAATCGCAGACACTCTGTCCAAAAAAAGGAAAACGAATTCGCGGAGATCAAAGTAGATACAAAATTTAAAACAGACATCAAGTTATCGAATGGCAGATCTTATATCTTTGTATATGATATAAAGAAGAACTGCATCACTCTGATCGAAACTAGCGTGACAAGTATTTACAACATAAATATAGTTGAAAACAAAAAATTGAGAAAATATGACCTGCTAGTATCTGAGCTGTCATTAATATACAAGTGCAAAGCAAAAATTATCACATATGTTAAGATATGGGACGGTGTGGTTACATAATATCATAAAAGGTACCGGAAGGTACTATATGTCCCGAACCAGGTTGAGGCATATATACAAACCTTGGGCTTGAGAAAGACCCTTGAATTAATAGGTCTCGAAAGAGGATGGGATATTGAGAAGACTTTGGAGAGGAGAAGATAGCCAAAAGATTAAATACGCTGTGCGTACAGAGAATCAAGCGATCTGTGCCTGAGAACAAAAACTAAAATTTCAACTATAAATTTAGCCCATAAATAAAAAAAATTTTAATTTCTATCCAATTCAAATAAAGAATTATGATATATAAATATGGGTCTCAAAATAAAATAATTTTAAAGCATTAAGAACTAATTTATATTCAAGGTTTCTGGATCTGTTGTACATTGAGGATTATATAAGAAGTCCGGACAGAACAGTCATATATGTTTTGATTTTTTGAATATTTGTTTTTCCAGGAACTTACGCCATATTATGTTTTTAAAACGTTATTTGAGCCTCAAATTATTTATTTTAAAATTCTTCTTAAAGCATAAAGAAAAGTCATATATTGATCTTCATTATTTTTAGATAATCCGTTTGGGAAATTACAATTATTTTTGCCATAATATGTTAATTATGGGTATTTTTAATAAGATATTTAAATTCTAAATTTTTTTTAACAATTTTCTATGTAAATTGTATTTCTTCACAAACCTAGGATATGTATTCCAGCCATATTCAGAAATTAAACCATTAAATTTAACATATTTATTTATTACTTTCTATAATGTGACAGAATAACATTTTAAACTGAAACTGCAATAAAATTTATTTTATTTACACTACACACCAAACCCTTTCTACTCGATGCTCACGGTTAAACTTGTGTTTCCCGTTTTTTTCGTAAATTTCCGGTAATATACCAGATCCTCAAATTTTTCCTTTTCTTTAGGAATTAAGTCTCCGGATATACTATGACACCTGATTCATTTTACCACTGTTTTTGATGTATATCCCGCGACACTTGAATAGTTCTCACTGAAATAAAAAAAATATTCAAAGATTGTTAATTATTGGTCTTGAATTTTTAAAAAGGCACATACATAAAAATCGATTTCTTCTAAGACATGTATTTAACCCAAACATGAATTTTTCTTTGTAAAGTACGGATTATAATTATTTTATATTTTACACATTTATGGTTTTAATGATGATAAGATTTTTTTATATTATCTATGGCTTTTTTTCTTGATTTAATGGCATTAAAATAGGCTTTAATTTCATTTTAAGAGATTTATTTTTAATTTTTGAGCGTTACAAAAGTGAAAAAAAATAAAGTTTCAAAAAGAATATTTTCGAAACTCATGCATAATATTAAAATTGTCTTGAAAAATGTTGCACTTTTCATTTTTATTTAGGCTGCTATAACTTTAGCCATGGTTTTTCTATACTTTTGGGGTTTTGAAAAATTTATTTGACCTTATTTTTGCATGCTAAACGGTTAAGCTTGCATTATAAATATAAAATAAAGTACTTATTTAACTTATAGGTCTTAGAAAGTAGGTGAGGTACTAGTAATTTTAAAGAGGGAAGGAGGCGCTGCAGAATATAGAAACAATGCTTTAAAAATACGATTAAATTGTGCTCAAAATAACATATAAAAGAATTAACTACAAATAGAACGTCTCTTAGGCTGTTTTTTAGTTATAACTAAAACCTAAAGAAAGAATCCTTTTCGTCTTCTCCAATAAAGCGATTTGAATTGCTTATGAAATATTGGCGTTTTCTCGAGTACATATATAAGATACGGCATGTTATAAAGAAAAATATTATTGTATGATAATATTTATTTTGAATAAAACGAACTATGTAGCATAAATTGTCTATTAAATTTCACAATAGCTTGATGCAATATCATAATACACGCATTTGAATTCTTTGAAGTCATCTTTATAATACTCGAAATAAGTATTTCGATCTGAAACGTGCTTTTTTTTCGTGGGTAGAACTCATATTCTTTTTTCTGTCAACCGCTTTCAAACAAATCTAATAAAAAACAACCGATATTTTCAAAAATAAACCCGAAAATTTATATCTCATTGGTATTTGTGTTTAACTGAAATAAATTTTTATTTTATTTTACATTTTCTTGATATTTTGATTTTTCTTAGTTATCTTTATTAGTAGATCATCATTTCTTGGATACAGAAATACTATAGCATTTGTCGTAACATGAGAAGGTGTGGTAACGGGAAGCCACAAAAAGTACCAGAAAAAATTCGAAATCACAAACCAAATCGAAGTATATGTCCAAACTATAGGATTGAACAAAATCCTTGATTTGATAGGTCTTGAAAATAGGATAAATGTCGCAGAAAATGTAGACCAGAGTATAGATATAATGTGTCAGCGCATAAAATATCATCATACTCTTGAAAATAAAATTATTTAATTACATAAACAAAGTTAAGACATAACTACTTATATGATGAATATATGATTATAGCTCATATTATATTTTATAGGATCTAAAACTCAATGTTATTTTCAATATTTTTACTAATATAGTGCTATCAAATATAGCAATAAAATATTTTACAATTAAATTAGAGTATAAATTGGAAGTATTTATTTTCTCTCGATTGTGTGACTTAAAATGAATATTTATAAACATTTAGTTTATTAGAATTGATGATCGCTGTAAATACATAATTATCGTTATTTACACCCATAATAGGCTATCTTTGATATTGTATCATTTTCCCTTGTGCTGTACGTCTTAAGCTGGATTTTATAAACACCTTGAGCTTATTAGATTTTTTTCTTCGAAGAATGAATTATCAACGTTATTATAATAAAAACGAATTATATCACATGATAATGTATCTTTTTATGGCTTAGACATTAAAATATTGAATTTAAGAAAAATTTATTAGATTTATACCTCTTTTTCATCTAATGCTAGAGAAAAAAAGCAAACACCATCCATAGAAGTTGTAACGAAAATATCCTCCACAAAATCGATATCTTTGTAGTATTTTTGACCCATATGAACGAATTTCAAGTATTTATGGAACTCCCACTCTTCATCAAATTCCATATCCCAAATTTCAACCTGTTCATCACTCAAGCTCACAAATTCACTTGCATTTTTAAATTTAACCATAGAAATCGGGCTTTTGTGCCATTCAATCTTTTCAAATATTTTTTCGGGCTCTCTAATATCAATAATTTTTACTACTCCTTTATCATCACCGAACACTAATTTGTTTTCCATATAATCAATTGAGTTAACATCACAATTATTTTTAATCTTAAAAATTTCTTGTTCATTTTTAAAATCATAGGATTTCACTTTTTTATCACAACCTGCTGTAAAAACAACATTGTTATTTATAAAACACGATTCAATACTTTTTTTATGTATTTTTATAATAATTTCATCTAGCTGATTATTTAAGATTATTAAATCACCATTGGATTTTCCTATACCAACATGATCATCACTTGATGCCAAGCCATACCCAAAACTGGTGTCCTCAATTTTAAATTGCTCTTCTATGCTTTCATTATATACTTTAAAAGATGAATCACTTAATGACAAAACATAATCTCGTTTAAATCTGATTCGATTTATGTGATCATCTACTTTTATTTTTTCGAAACCGAATTTGCTTATGTTTTTGAAATTATTGGTTTTATTTAGATCTAGCTTAACAATTGATGGCCTGTCTGTTTTTGGTTCGGGGTTAGTAGCAAGATATGCTATTCTGTTTTTAATAGCAATCGTTTGTGATGGCCAGTCCATGCCTATATACTCGAGTGTTTCATAAACTGATTCGTCAACATCCATTTCTCCAAATTCATTCGTGGGTATAAATGGATTAATGTCTTCTGATGAAATTTCAGAGCTTCCTACATCTTCAATAATAACATCTTTTGACATATTTTTTGGGATAAGAAAATATATGAAATGGTACATATTACAAAATATAAATGTAAAATTATTTAGGTGTATTAACACGGTTATAATGAACTTACTATTAGATTGGTTGAAAAATAATCATATACGAAATCATAATAATCTAAAAAGAGAAGATAATTTATTGGTTATAAGTGAATAGAGAAGCAGGAAGTAAAATATTTTTTTAAAATAAGCGGATTTTATATAAAATAAACATAATTCAAAGACAAATATATAAAATGAATCTAAATAAAGTGTTTAAATAGAAACATATCTTAATATTTTGATAAATATAAAATATAACAGAATAATGGAAATAATGGATAAATATACGCGTTTAGAGAAGATTCTACATTCTAAACGACTGCAATCAGATTAATTTATTTTTAAAAATCTTAAGAAAAAGATTAATTTAAAGAAAATTGCCAAAAAGTTATAGCGTGTTACATTTCATTAAATTTTTTATTTGATATTTATTCAAGAAACAATTCTTTTAGATGTTAGAAAAATAAAATAAATATTTCTCCGTTATTATTATCAGCACTAAATATTTAAAAATATATCATTTACAGCGGTGTAATATATAGAAATAAAAAGTATTATTCATTTGTTTTAAAGAAAAAAATCAATAAAAGCCTTCAAAATGTGTATATGAGTAATTATTGTGTAATTTACACTGTTTTAACAAAAAATAACGTTCCTATTTATGAAATAGAACATGAAATTTATGCATAAATAATACATAATTGTTGAATATTATTATGTACTTGGGGATTGGTTGATTGATCTATAGTTTTGAGCTCAAATGTAAATAAAAATCTGTTTGATGTCGTTTTTATTGGTACAATTAAAAATTAGGACGAAAAGCAATTAAATCTACCGGCAATTTATTTTACGTATTATAAGAAATGATTGAATGAAGCTCTTTAAAATGTAAGAGAAAAAATTCAAAAAAAATAGACCTACGCAGCTGAAGCATATATTTTTAAAAAAATTTCTGCAATTTTGGAGTACATAAGATGCGTTAAATGGCGTAGAAACTCTATTTGATGCGAAAAATAAGCAATATAGGGGCCCGTAAGTTAACCACGGAACACATACCGTAATAACAAGCGGTATTATTTTCAAAAAATCCGCGAAAAAAACAAATAGGATTTTTAATATATTTTCGGGATTCTGTTGCAGAAATTATGAGTTGTGTTAGATATATTTGGTACTATTTGTAAATGAACTACTAAAATGCGAAAAATTTGTGGAAGGCAAATAAAATGAGATAAAAATAAAATTGGGGTTGCTAAAATTATGGTTGAAGTGGACGAAACTAAAATAAGTGAAAAAAAATGCAATTGGGGACATCTAGTTGAATGTGTATGGGTGATTTTAGGTATAGAAAGAACAATTAATATAAAATATTTGCGACTGATTCATATAAAAGGTATCTAAAAACTATAAAATGGATATTTCGTAAATATAATAATAGGGGTTCAATGATATATACTGATGCCTGGAAGTCCTATAATAAAGCATTATTAAATGTGTGTTTGAAAATTAATTTTATATTATACTAAAGTTTAAAAAGATTTCAGTTACTGGTGTTAATACAAAATTTGCTGTAGGCAAAATAATAAGTTGAAAATGGGCATATCTGTACTATAATAAAATTAGAAGGATGCAAAGGGGCTTTTCGCATTATATGATATGGAGTTTAATAATAAAGAAGATATATGGTTTAATTTTTAGGATAAATAATAAAAAAATACACAGATAAAATTTATAAACACAAGATTTGTATATTTATTGCTAAAATAGAAAAAAAACAATACGAAAAAGAGCTATAAATCAATTCAAAAAATAATAAGTTCATAAATCACAAAAATACCTTTGAAAGTGAGTTTCTTAATCTTTTATTTGGCTTCAAATTATAATATGTCCTTTGGTTTTTCTTATTTTTTATTCAAGTTAAGTTTAAACTATTCTATAGAGCATAAAAATTCATTACTTATTTGAACTACTTTTTCTAAAAAAAATTTATACATATTAATATTGTATCGAGCTTATTAAGTCAAATTTCTTGTTCAATACTAACATCTTAATTATAATCACATTGTCTTGATAACTTTTTTACATATTAATATCCTTCAAGCCTATTAATTCGAATTTCTTGCTCAATACTAAATTCTTTTTTATGATCACATTTTCTTCGCAAACTTCCTCGGAAATCATTTCGTTCTGATTTATTATTCTAATTTCTTCCCTGCACTATTATCTTTCCTTAATCGCATTCTACTAGCACCCTTCCACCTTATTTCTTCTTCATTCGAGGCTTATTAATTCGAGTGTATTATTTAACACCTTTGTTTGTGCGTATGTTTCTGTTCTCATTATAATTTAAAACACCTTAATACACGACTTATGGGATTATGTAATCGCATATTCTATTTAGGATGCATGGTATTATTTTTTATGATCACGACATATTTTTTCATGGTTTAATTTAGTTTTTAAGTATTTAATTTGTTCGAGCAAAACATTATATTTCTCTGTAGATTGGACTTGCCTTATTACTTTGTTAGTCTCATCATTTTACAGTCTTTCTCAATGCATATTCTCCTTTAAAGATCATATGATCATGAAATATATATATTTATTTGGTTTCACAAAAGAAATACATCTGTTTATTTATATGGAAAATTCTCAAATAGCATGTGTATATTTTATCTTGATTTTATTAAATTAAAAGAATCAATAATATAATGTATGTAACATATATTTTAAATAGCACGATTTAAGATATATGATTATTTGAATCTCTATTAAATGCCTGTTTTTCACATAAATATCTTTTTTGTGTCACAAAGACATAAAAAATTTTTAATTTGATTTTTCATATAATTGCTTTATATAAAGTTTTTTGTGTGTTGAAAAGACATAAATCAAATTCAAAGAATATTAAATGTTTTCATTATATATCAAGAAGGCTCGGCAAATATAATTTAATTTGTCAGATATTAGACAATAATTCTCAATTCTGGACATATAAATAATTCCAATTTATACATAATTAATATTTTTGTTTTAATTACGATGGAGATCAATATTTATCAGCAATATATAATTAATTCCAATGATCCTTTTGCAGAAAAGAATGGGTGACAAAAACACAGAGAGGCTATTTATAAGATTATTAACATTGATAACACTGGTTATTGGATCAGTAAAAATAGCATACACACAAAATCTCGTGTATGGCGAATCTGACATCATGGAATCGGCGCAAAAGTACATACAAAAGATATTCTTTTTTGATAGCGAGCCTCCTTTTGTGAAACTTTTAATTTCATTTATTTTGAAGATATTTAGGTTCAAATTCACAAATGCGGCAAAACAATTTCTACCCGAGAATTTGCATTTGGTTTTTTTGAGATCGGGATGTCTAATTTTACTATCCTCTAGTGTGGTTTATAGCTACAATCTTTTGAGATTAGTTTTAGATATGGATAAAGCGTTGATGATCTCACTTTTTATTGGGTTCGAAAGTTCTTTTTATGATCTATACACCCTGATAAATGTAGAGATATTTTCATTTTATTTTAATGTGATGATGTTATACACGTTTGCCAAATTTTACAACACGAGAGAATCAAAAAATATTTATCAGTGTGGGCTCTTTTTTTCACTATCATTAGCCACAAATTGGTCTGCAGTGTTTACCGCCTTTCCAATATGTATGTGGTTTATATACGATTTATTTTATATGGCTCTTGATAAAAACGTTCCTTTCGTATTTGGAAAGAAATCACTGATCGTTCAGGCCTCTCATAGAATTATGTCTATGTTCGTATGCCCAATATTTTTATATATGTTTATATTCTATATTCACTTTGAAAATCAAAAAATATACACCGATGATGCCTCTATTTTTTCTCTAGAATACCAAAGTAATTTAGAAAATAATCCACTCGAAGAAAGTGATCGATATCTCATAGATCGCTCAATAATAACTTTGATAAACAAAGAGCACAAAGTCCTTCTAAAATCAGAAAATAAAAACTATACGGATGGCAGCAAACAACAAATCGTTTTCGGTCAAACTGAAAAAGATGAAAGATCGATATGGCGTCTAGTGAAAATCCACATCCAAGATGATCCAGACAAAAAAATCGAGGACGAAAATTATTTTGTAAGAAACGGGGATCATGTTAAATTGATACATATTCAAACCGACAAATATTTACACTCACATCATATTGCACTTAAAGGGGGAACGGAAAAAAGGTTAAAGGAAGTAAGTTGCTATGGTAAGTTTAGTGAAAGCGTCACAGATGAAAATGATTTTTGGGTTATAAAATCTGATACGGATTATATTCAAACAAGAACGAGTCAAATAACTCTTTTTCATACAAAAACGGGAAATCTATTGGGAATGAAATACAATGCAAGTAATGAGAATGATGAAAGAAATGAAGTCTATGCGTCTGGGGATGCTGCTCATAGCCACAGAATTTTTTATATAGAAGATAATCAGGTCGATCCTTATTACTCTAAAAATCTTGAGAGTAACAAGGCGAGAGAGAAAATTATTAATTATAGGAAATTATCATTTTTCGAGAAATTTCTAGAGTATAATAAAATAATGTATGAAAAAACAAATGAAGAAAATAAAATAATCGGAAATTCAACAAAGCCCTGGCAATGGCCATTTATGAAAAACGAAGTAAGCTGTACTTACCCTAAAAACCAAAAAAATGGTGAAAAACAAGAAAAAGTGTATGAAGATATTGCGCTAAAACTTAATGCCTTTAATACAAGATTGGCTATTTTAGTCTTTTTATTTCCTTTATTTTGTATTTTCAACAGAGCTTATCGTATTCGAACCGGGAATGGGATGGATATAAACAACTTGATAGTCATTTTGTTCGGGGTATTTATTGGTAACTATGTTCCTTTTTTCTTCACGAAGGGGTATTTGAGCTATGTAAATTACATGATACCGTCATATATAGCATTGATTATATCAACATATTGTATATCTAAATTTGGAAATCGGTTCTTGTTTATTTCTTTGACCGCATCCTTTTCATGCTTCGTAAACAGATACTTGTCATCAAAGATTATTATAAAAGATGAATGAATATGAATAAAAATCATAAAGGTAATTCTATTTTAACCTTTACTAATGCTTAATTTCGTTAGACATTTCGCATATACAGTCATTTCCTTTATAAATAGTATATAATATCTTAATATAACTTTTATTTTAATTATGGTAAAACGAATAAATATCTTAAAAATATATTAAATTTCAAACCTAAATACATGAGCCATAAACACACATAAATTTTGAATAAATCTCTTTGGTTTTTTTTATAAGGCCAACGATGATAGGATTAGGACTTTTTTTGTGAATATATCACATTTCTTAGAATCAAATAAAATAAAATCTTGTAATGAATAATATGCTATCTGGTAAAGTATGAATATAAATTCAAGTATTTTAAATATAATTTTTAAATTTTATCTATTTATACTCGAGCTTGTGAATATAAAGGTTTATTTACATCTTTGTGATTTATAGAAGTTCAAACATTGGTATTTGTCTTATAAAATCCGATTTCATATTTTATACTTCTGTATTTAAAATCAATGCAGAGCTGAAATATCACTAATATATATTATATCGTTTTATCTAAATGTAACTATAAAGTTCAATCTATTAATCATCAAAAAACAGACGAAAAGGTTAATATTTACGGATATGTATGATTTTTTAATATGAACTATGTTTGCATTTGTAGGTTTTTTCTAGTTGCAGAATTTAAATTTTAATCAACAAAAAACTTCATTAAGATTTGATGTACAGTAATGATAATTCATCCTATAAGACGATTAAAAAATACAAATTGTAATTAAATTTGCTTTCAAAACTTTATTTAAAATTTGGTTTTTCTTTAACATTATTGTTCATCCATCTCAATATGAAATTTATTTTTATGTCTAAAAGCCTAATCAACAACAGATTTTTTCTGATGATATTTTATTTTCTAAATACCTTAACTTATCGCCTTATATGATTTATCCATTTAATCTATTCATTTTGTAATTTTTGTGAAGTTTATTTTAAAGTGTAATTTGATTTATTGGTATTCTCTCATTAACTTTCATAATACAATTATAAAGATCTTATTAAAACATAAATTTCGTGGAATTTTGTTCGAAAAAAATACACAACTTAATATGTCAATGTATAAATATTTTGTGCAATATTCAACCCTTTAATAAGTGTGATTTTTTTATAAAATCAAAGTTTTTTTAATTTCTTATTCTCTGTATAATAAGACCTAGATGAGCATTTGCATTTTTCAACTGCGGTTGACAGCCTATGAAATGCTTAAAGGAATGAAAAATTGTAAACTAAATAATTTTACCCGAAGTACGAGCTGGTTCGTTTAAAACGACGCATTTTCGCTTATATTTATTTTTCAAACCAACATTTTTTTGGCCAAAAAATAAATGGAAAAATTTAATAAAACTTAATTCTTTGAAAAAGACTATGTATCAGCTATAAAAAAAGACTTTAAATTTTTTTAAAAATAACGAGTTTTTTATATTTTTTGTGCTTAAATTTTTAAATTAAAACTTAAATGGTGTAGACATTTAAATTTCTTCTAACCATGTTGATAACATAATAGTTCTAATCATTTTTTTATACGATATATTGTTGAGACATCGTCTTTTAACCAGGATCAATTTCCCTCAATCGTATTCTTATATGTCCCATTTACAATTCAACAAAGTCCCGATTGTATTTTACTGCACAAACGTATAACAATCTCATATTTCACGAATAACTACGCCCCCATCTGAAATATTATATTTTCAAGCAAAGCAAAACTATGAAGTGTTCAAGAAGTACTATTTTTTTATCACAAATTTTTTAACGCGGCAAGCAAGCTTCTCGACGTCTAACTGCACAGATACCTTAGATCATACACAGTGTTTCTATGATTTTTATGTTTCCCATATTTAGATCCGTGAATTTGACCGAAATGCCTTCCCTATCGATATTTTTAGCCGCGCTTTAATTGTTTTAATTTATTATTTTTTTATGATTATGTCTCAAAAAATGAATGGTGCTTTAAGATACATTTATAATGATATTCATTTGACGATTTTTAAACTTAGTGAAAATTTAATAAATTAATAATGATGTTTCTTTGATTGGTAGATGTGATTTATTTCATGTCACACAGAGAAAGACATTGGCTGTCTTTCTACACCTTCGTGAAGTGACTTAACAGATTTTAGAGGTGATAAAAGCCCAATATTACCTTAAAAAACCAAAAAGGCATTCTGTGAGCATCTCATTAAGCCTAGCATGGAATTTGTTAGCATGATAAAGGTTAATTCTTTGCGTATTTTTATGATTTAAAATAAGAGTACAAGAAATAAAATATATGGAAAAATGAGACATTTAAAATGGGCATCAATATTCGAAGTACGCTTTTAGGTAATATATAACTTCTAAGTGAATTAGTAGCCATCTTAGGTTATAAAAATAACTTAAATTCTTTAAAGTTAAGTCACGGTTATATTTCAAAGATTGAAAAAAATCGATATTTATTTTATATTATTAATGGTTTGATTTGATTTTGTTGCTATTTTATTTTGTATAAGCAAAACATCAGAAAACGATCTAGAACATATTTAGCTAATACTTCTTCCCCATCGCCATCTTTGCACTTCATCAATGCTCCTTCTTCTTTCCAGACTTATAAATTTAATCCATCTTCTGTTTAAGATTATATTTACAGTATTTTTATAAACAGCTGATGGTATTTTGGGAATTTACCGATGCTAGAATTGTTATTAATGAAAACGATGATAAGATTTTCTTAGTAATTTTACTTTTAGTAATTCTATACTCTAGTTAAATATGCAAGAAATAATAGGTTCAAAGAATTAAAAAATTTGGTAGCTGTATTATCCTGATTCTGCTTACATAAATAATCATCTTTGTGTTTGTTATTCCATATTTTTATACATCGACCATTGTATCTTTTTTAAAGTTGTTCTATATCATGTTTTATATAAAAAAATAACACTTTTGAATAATTATAAACATTATTTAATTTATTATGCTAAAATGCTTAATATAAAGGTTTTTTATGAGTAGCAATATTTACTTATTTAGATTTAAAGCTACACTTTGGCTTATATTCGGGATTTTTCAAATTTATTCTGCGCTCAATTTATCTTTTAGAATAATACTGAACTTAAAAGAACACCAACTACAGGACAGCTCTAAATTTTGAAATTTAAGAATTAAATCTTATAAGTGCACATTGAGTAAATTTTATTTAGAGGTTAATTTGATTTTAGGCTTTTTAAAGTTGTTCAAGCAAAACTTTAGATTTCTATATGGTCTAAATTTGGCGATACTTTTTTCCAACTCATCATCTCCACAATTTTCTTCTCTCAAGATTTATATGTTTCGGTTTCTTTCTCAGTCCTATTGCTTGTGCATGTAGTTCTGCTTCAGTCAGCATTCCTAACTCCACAATATACAACTAATTGTAATTATTAACCATCCCATCCCAAGTGTTGATGTATAGCACTTAAACGTGTATTTCTGATATCAAATCATATATATTTATTCCCACATTTAAATTTGTTTTTAATATAAAGCTTTTATTGCATGCCAATAGTTAGTTGTGATATTTTTTATGAATAAAATTTTATTAAATTTAATTATATGCATTAAATGTTGATTTTTATTTTTGACTACTTTGGATTTAACCTTTTTTCATAATTGTGAATTAAAATTTGATATATACTTTATTTATATGTGTATTTAATAGAAGAGATAAATATATAATTAAAAACGGCTAGTTTAATAACAGATTCTGCTGTCAGGTTAAATACGTTAATATATTTTAGAATATAGATTAGTGCATTTTCATTCTAATATAGGAATTATTCGGATTTCTTTGCGTCGATGTATAAGTTTATTGTTCTTTATTAACTATAATTTTATTTTTAAAAACCTTTGAGCCATTTAAAACGTGATAACAAATTTTTAAAAATGTTTTTGACTTTTTATTTACAGTATAATAATTTTTTCGGATTATATCTGCCGAATTTATGACCTAATTTTGGAAATTAGTTATTAAAAAACTACTATTTAAATGTAAGCTTTAATAAAAAAAGCTACTTATTCATCATTTTAGAATTTTGTAGTTATAAGGCATGTTAGTATTAATAGCATTTTGTAAAGGCTAGATTATTTTTTATTATCTATAATCTATCACTTGAAAAACATATGTAGGTACAAATTGAAATAAATGGGAAGATACATAGTCCTATTAGTCATACTTTCTATTGATTTCTATGGATTTGGTTGGTTTTTATGTTTATAGAAATGCCATAAGTATCAACTTTGATAAAATTATTTTATTCGAAAATTTGTAAGCCACATCGTATTTTTCGAACATGTAAAAGTTTAATATGATAATTACATATACCTAATTAAAAAATTTTAATTACAACGATTAGGTCTTGAATTTTCTAATTATATAATGTAGTCACTGAATATATTTCCTGATACTTTTTAATATTCAAGAAAAATTAGTTAAATATTATACATCAGTCTAGATATTGCGATGCAATAATCACAAATATTTTTGATAAAAATGAATACGAGATACTTGACATCTTTACAGATCTTTAATTTAAAGAATCAAAATAAATTTAAAGAGATAGTTGACATTTTTATCACCAATTTCGTGATTTTAGCATCAGAATATGTAAACTTGATGGGCAAGTTTAAAAAGAGATAATAATTTACGTATTTTAAATTGCTTTTTTGGGTTAAATAAAAAGGAATTTATAGCGGGAATATACATTAAATAGCAAAAGGGAGACCAAATTCAACCGATAATTCTAATTTGATTTGTTCTATCGTGTAATATTATCCATGATGTAACGAGATCCTACAAAGACACAACATCAATGGGCATCTTAATTTTCTAAACTTTATGCAACACCATGGCATTTTCAATGGAAAATATTTTTTTTCGTTTATAAAATCTGGATAACAAGTTAACTCTGATTAAATTCTTGTTTTTGGTATATTGCCAAATATCAATAAAAGTGTTAGGGATGTCGTTATTTTAGGACCCATAAATATTATAAATTATTTTTTTAGATATAAATGCGATGTTCCAAAAATATCGGAGGTGAATGACTGAATAATAGTAAAATTTTTTAGACGAAGTAAAGCGAAAAATATTATGAAATCTATAAATTTTTATTTTAAAAAAACCTTTTTCAAATTTTGGTGTAATTATAATTTGTAGCCATGATTCTAAATTAGACGCGGGCATCATCACTTAATATTATATCAATATATTGCCGGAATAATATAACTGCCTTAATAATTACTAAAAAGCCATCCAACATTGGTATATATACGACAACTAATTCTTCTATTATAAAAATATTTGCTTTCACGCGTGTCAATTATTTAACTTAAAATTAAATGTTAAAAATTGAATGAATACATGACAAAAGAAATGTTAATTATAATTAAAAATGATGCCTTTATGTTTCTTCATTATTTTTAGCGTTTATGTCGATCACTATTCACTCCGCTGACGTTACCAAATTTAATTTTTATTTAATAAGCAGTAAAACAAATTTATTAAGGCTTTGATCATCCACGTATTCGATTAGGGCTCCAAATAAAACACTAATCGGGAAACTTCAATAAATAGAACTACAAAATCTCATATAAAATTGAATAAAAATCAATATAATCGGTTATTCTCTTGAAATATAGAAAATACAATTTTCAGCATTAAATATAATTTAAATATTACCGGACTTTTTATACGGATAAAACGGTCAGCTATTTATTGCATGTTATAATACAACCATATTATATATTTATGAGGTTGGCAATAAATTTATTCGAAAACAATTAGAATGTTGGATTTATGATAAGGCTGCCCTAAATCGAACCTACAGCACAGATAAACTACCATTGGCGGTATTTTAAACTTTATAAAACTAACGATTTGAAAAATAATGATTAACATATGCTATAAAATTAGAAAAAAATATAGATTATATATAGTTTAATTCAAAAATATATAATGAAATAATTTCCATATAAAGATGAAAAAATAAAGCAATAAATATGGTTTTCTTATCCTATTTTTGTATAAGTAACATTTAAAACCAACTTTTATAATTAATATAAGCGATATTAATGTTTAAGCAAAGAAAGGATCTCTAAAATATTTTATTTCGCAGTAAATTTCGCAAATGTGCGTCTTATTCTGATTATCTATAAATTTATTACATGTTTTTCAAAGTAATAAATGCACTTATTATGTACTATTTTTGCTATCTTCTGCAAAATCTTATTTTATTAAATTTAAAGTTCAAACTAAACATGGCCATTTTATAGTTTAGATATTAAACATGGAATGCAATAAAAAAACCATTTCAACTTTTTAAAAGAAATTGTGGGAGCGTAGTAATCCTATCTACACATTTTAACACTAAAGAAAAAATTATATGTAAATTATCAGTACTTAACTGTTCTAAAAACCAATTATACCATTTTATTCAGGATTTCAAGATATTCTGTAATTAGATAGTGATTTCCAAAGTCTTTTTTTGGCAGCCGGCTACGATGTTTGCCTCTCCCTTAAAAAAATGTTATATTGATTGGTTTTTTCTTTAATTTTGATTTATGGGTTCAGTTTCTTTTTTTATAAATTGCATCTACTGAGATTTAGACAGCACATTAGGATTTTGTTAATTCCTTAATGTATATTTTGACACCTTTCCCTCATATATCTTCGTCAACTGCTCTTCTTCTAGCAAATGATATGAGTTCAAGTGTCTTTCGAAGTGTCAGAGCTTGTATATATGCTTATTTTTTTATTAAAAATTACAATTTAGAATAAAATAACAAAATTGTATTAAATTTTATTTAAAATAAGGAAATTGTGATAAATTATATTTAAAATAACGAAATTGTGATAAATTATATTTTAAATCTCTTTTTATACATTGGCTTTATTATTCTTTTTGTTGTATATACTTTCAAACGTGACTCGACGAATAAAATTCAGCAGCTTGGATAATATTTTTATTGATTCCATCACCCAAGTTATTTTATCGTGTTGGTATGCATTAAAATTTCTTTCATATTCCTTGAATACATAATTGAATGATTTATGTCGTTCTAATTATATCCTAGTTCAGCTTAATCTATGTATTCTTTCCATTAGTCGGTAATAATAGTTTTAACTTTTCTAGAATACCCTAAAATAACAAGAAAAGTCTCCTTGTCTTTAATTAGTACACAACTAGTACAATGTATTTACTAATGTTTTTTTCACAAACCTACAACCCAAAAAACAAAAACACGCTTCCTCGGTTGCAATTCCTTCACATATTTACTTTCGCCAATTTCTAAAATCTATCCTTTCTCACGCATTTTTTCTTTTTTCATCCATCAAAGTTTTTTAAAGATTAAGTTTACTTCGTTAATGTATCTTCATACGGTACATATATTAAAATTCATAAAATTTGAAATGTTTGTGATGTTTCTTTTATATATCCATAATTATATTCAAATTGAATCATTCATATAGGTTTTAGGTATTCCTTCAAAATCGTATTCTCAAATACAAAGATTCTCTTCCTAAGCGTCTTGCTAGTACAGCGCAAATAAAATTACCTATTTCATAGCTTTCAATAACCCCAACACGAACTAAAATCATAACCCTGTCTGTTTCCATCATTTTTCTGTTTTTTCGTAGTTGTTGCTTAATCTTGTTCATTTTTAAATAATTTTTTGAAGGGTAAATGAAAAGAAGACCAGCAAAAATGGTGCAAATATTAAGTATATTCCTTTTTTATGCATAATGATACTAAAATTTTAATACTAAACAAAAATTTATATAAATATAAATCCATAAAATGTATAGTTTAGTACTAGTAAGTTTTGTCTTGTCAATTAAAACATTTTTTTAACCAAGCAAAATTTATAAAGCAGGCCATTTTTTGCTCTATTCAATTTAAAAACCTTATCGATACATCTTCACTGTACAAAAATTATATATTCAAGTTTAAAACTCGAACCCTACTGTGATTTTTTCAATTCCAACCTCTTTACAATCGTACTAAGACATTAGCTACTTTTGAAAATTATGTGTTTTTTATAAACTTTTTGTTTTTGTGCACTTCTCCGCTTTAGTTGATATTCCCAACTCCTTAATATGCGACTTATGGCGTTTTTTCAGCTATTTAATTTCTATTATAGGAATAATTTGATTTTTGCCATTTATATTTTTTCCGGGTATAACTTTTTATTCGAGTATATTACGATTTAGCTCATGTTTCTATAATCTCACCGTCTTAACAACGTTTTATATATATCTTCTTCTTTAAATACTCATTAATTCAAATGTTCTCCTCAACCAGATTATACTTATTATAATCTTAACAATTTTTTCTGTATATAATCTTCTTCTTTCAGGACTCATGTATGCAAAAGTCTTTCTCGACCATATTATACACATTATAATCTTAACAACGTTTTTTATATATCATCATCTTCTTTCAAGAGTTATTGTTTCAAAAGTATTCCTCGACCAGATTATACTCATTTGAATTTTATTCGGATAAAAACTTTCTTACTCATTATTTTCCATCAAGAGCTATAAATTCGAGTTATTGTTCAACACAGATAATTTTTATTTCCCACTTAGGTTGACAGCCTTAAATCCTTAACATGTGCGTTACAGTATTCATATACTTCATTTGTTTAGATTTGATATCTTAGTTAAACCTTAAATAACCAGGAACATTAAATCTCTATCTTCAAAATAAGTAATTTGTAGGAAAATCAAATACGGAACTTTATTTTGAAGGCCAGGGAACAGAGTTTTACACATAAAAACACTTTAAAAAAAAATATTTTTAAATGAATAAATATTAGAAAGTCCATAATATAATGAGATTGTGCTTGATAAAAATACATAAACCATGACCTGGCTAATGAAAAAAAATTAAAATTATTATTATACTGAAATTAAACTAAAATACAAGAATTAAAATTATTTGAGGTTTAGGTGGAAAATGAAATAAATTTTTACGTATAAAGCATCTTGCAGAAGAGAATATCACTTTCGTTAAAAATAACGATGAGGAAAATATTTTTGTTAAAAAGAAAATTAACAACTTAATACTTAAATTATGCAGAAAAAAAATATAAATGATTATAAATATTCATATTTAATATGAAAAACCGACTATAATTATACATGTTCATGATTGAAAACTAGATAAGCAATTAAAACTATTTTAACCCTTAGAATTATTAAATTTCTCTCGATCAATATATAATATCAAGAAGAAATATTATAAAATAGTAATTGAATCACGAGAATAAACAAAAAAAAATTTAAGTTCATAAAACACACACAATTATGACAAATAAATTATAAAATGTTGAATAATATAAGAATAAGGGAAAATAATACATGAACTCATAAAATTGAAAAAAGGGGCACTTAAATGAATTATAAAAATTTTAGTCAAAAAAATTACAGGAATAAACAAAATAGGGTTAAATTGTAAGTTATTGCTTTATGTGCATTTTAAATCATGCTCATATTTATTAAAGTAAAGTATTGATAAACTTTTTTTTATTGTTATTATATATTTTCAATTTATATCTAAATTTTTTAATGCTCAGTCTATATTCTTTGATCATTATAAAGATTAAATTATTGTGATTATGGCTTCGAATTAATAATAATTACAATAATTCAGTCTACATACAGTCAAAAAATTGATATTTTTTTCTACTATTTTAAAATCCAATGTTATATTATTATGCTACGCTCAATTATATAATTATTTTTGCTTGAACTGTATGCTTTTTTTTCTATTAGAAATCTTTTATGTGCTTTAGTTTGGGATATTCTATGTATATATTAAAAATATTATTATCTTTATTTTTTTAATGCACTATTGGCCATTTTTTTCGGATGTGCATTCTATTTTCTATTTTTTGGCACATTAAAATTTTGAAATTTTGAATGTAACATAAAATTTCCTATATCATCGTTAAATGCCACATAAAAATTTTTATTTTAGAAATGCTGTCAAATTATTATGCCTTTAAAGTATAAAATTCAAAAATTAAGCTTAGAAAAAGAATCAATATCAAATTTTTCCGGATTCATTCAAATTTTTGATTTAATTGGAGCATAAACTACACCAAAAAAACCTATAGATACAAACCTTATTTAATGAAAAAAATGAACTAAATTACATTTAAAATGCTGTAAAATGTTACAAAAATATCAAAGTTCTTAAATTTGTTGACTACTTTAACGAAATTAAATTAATTTGGTTCAGTAATTTTTTTATATTATACACGGATAAGTAATATTGACAACGACAAATATTATACGTCTAAAAAAAGTGATACAAAAAAATAAAGTTTAAAAATAGGCGTCGATCTAAATGATTTTGAATATCTTAGTTTAATATTTACGATTCGAAATGAAATAAATGATATTTAAGATGCATTGAGGGAATAAAAAATTCAAACACAATATTTTTTGTAAATATACATTTGATATTGACGCTTTAAAATTCCAAAAATGCGGGAAAACAAGTGAATGTTAGATCATACAAAGTATATAAAAACCTTTTGAATGTGCTTAGTTTCTAATAAAAATTTTTATTTTCTCTATGGAGCCACCAAAATATAATTTTTATTGTATATAAGCTTCGATATTTTATCTAGCATGATTTTCTATATGGTTATTGTATTTATGGTTTACTATTATTTGGTATTACATACGTTAAAATTTGTGGAAATTTTACCCATATTAGTTTATAAAACCATGTGCGATGTTTTTTTATAAATAAGCCAAATTCATTGTAAAACCTTTCATAATATCATTCTAAACGTGTAAATCTTTTTTTTTTCTTTCGAGTGGCATATAAATTCAATTAAATTTTTTAAAACATTATTGTTTCTAGTATTTTATTTAGATTTATAGCCATTTTGTTACATCAAAAACTAATATCAGATTATTGGGATAAAGCGATTGAATTATTGCAGAGGGTTTCATTGTATGTTTTTTATATAATGATTAATTTTGGTTATTTAAGAAATTTTATTTCAACTATTTATGCAATAATTTGAAAGTATAATTTCCTGCATTTTCTTAGGAAGAAACCATGACTGAAATTTTCTTACTTTACCAAATCAAATTTCAAAATAAAAATGCAATTATTATTATATCCTGATTCATAAGCTTAAAAAATTTCTTTTCGATCCTTGTATTCAATTTCACTTTGGTAATAAGCATTTAAGCGTAGCTTTAGTCTTTCATCCTGTAAAAAAGAGTCGATTTTTCTTTCATAAACTAATCGATTGATATATTTTACATGAAAAAATTAACAAAATTGGATTTTAATTTCCAATTATAAATCATTTTATAATTAACTAAAAAGTATGATTCAAATGGTAAATAAAAATTAACTTATAAAGAAGATTTCGAGATAAAAATTGATTCAAACAAAAAAAAAGACAGTCTAGATATAGTCTGTGATTTAAATTTATATTGGATTTAAATATAAGATAATAATAAATTTCAAATATAATCTGAGATTTAAATTTTATATGGGATTCTACTGCAATTTATGAACCAAATTTTTTATGTGATTCCAATACAAGATAAGAATTAAAATTTAGAAATATCAACTGCTCTTTATGAGCAAGCAGTGTTTGATTTTCAAAAAAAAATTCCAATATAATCTAAGAGTTGAATTTCCGAAATATCAACTGTTCTTTAAAAGCAAGCTGTGTTTGATTTTTTATATAATCTAAGTATTGTATTTATGAAATATCAACTGTTCTTTAAAAGAAAGCTGTGTTTGATTTTTAATATAATCTAAGAAATGTATTTATGAAATATCAACTGTTCTTCATAAGTAGTGGTGATTTACATAATTTAAATATTTTAAAGACACGACTGATACCCTATGACAATCAACGAAACAAGTGAATCTGACATTATAGCTCCACGAAAAGCATTAAAACAACCTAACTCGAAAACATCTAAAGATGAGATATATGAAGACAAGGAATCATCAGCAACAAATTCAGATAGCAGCGATGATAGTGTCGGTAGTGATTCATCAGACTCGGAAAAGCCAATCAAGATAGTAAAAAGCAGATCAAAGGAGACAAGCAAGAGTACAAGCTTGAACGAAAAAAAGAAAGTACAGCCGAAGAAAAAAACACCGGCCAAGAAATCTGCTGTAAATAAAAAGAGCCTAGAAGAGTTAAAAGAAATTATATCAGAGTTTATGATGACGAAAACTCGACCATACACAGCATCCGAATTAGTTTTAACATTCAAAAATGAAGGAACAAAAAATGATGTCTTGAAAGTTTTGAATAATTTAGCAGATAAAAATACGTTAATTAAAAAGGAGTATGGCAAGACAGCCGTATATTTATATTCTATTCAATTTTCAAATATGCCAGAAGAAGAGATTGTTGGTATTCAGAAGCAAAATGGAGAGATATTAACTAGGATAAATTGTTTGAAGCAGGAAATTGCTGAGGTTTCCGGAGTATTAAAAAAACTATGTGTTCATCCAAATGACTTTGATTTAGATCTTGCCATTCAGAATAAATTGACAGAAATCAAAGAAAATGAAACACGATTTGCCGATTTAACTGAAGGAAGAGTTAAGGTCGATAAAGAAGATATGGTTAAAATTGATAAGTTGCTTTCTAAACACAAAAAAATTCTTAAAGAACGCAATTTAATGTTCAAAAACGCATTTGATGTTTTGCTTGAAAATAGTGGAATGAAAAAATCCGAATTTAGGGAAGAAATCGGGTTGGAAGAGGATTAATAAATTAATGAAAAATATCAACAGCTTTCTTAAATTATTGTAATTAATAGTCCATATAGCATTTAAAAGTCATGAACATAATGCTATTTTATTTATAATTTCACCATAATGACTAATCCATGCGATGGCATCAAGTGTGTTTTTGCCTATATTATAAGTCAAACATAGGTCAAAGAAAAATAATATTGCCGTGTATATGAAATTATTCTATTAAAAATATACAGTTTTGCAGAAAAAGTCGGTTGATATGGTTTATTTATCAAGTCGAGTCATGCAAGCACAACTTTATTCCCTTTTCGGGATGTGAGACACCCAAATCAAAATTAGAAACACAATTTTTTTTTGCTGATGTTTTGTTAATAAAATTTTAAGTACTTAACCGCAGAGTTATTGCGGAAATTCCCTAAGATTGGCTTTTTGTTGCTTTAACATGATATCAAAATCTGACCTTGAGTTCTTTATCATTTTATTATCATACAAAGCACACGATGAATTATTTAATCCATTAATAAAGATTTCATGTTCATATTCGTCTTCGGGCAATATTAATTAGAATTATACCCCTGAAAATTAACATGAAAATACCAAAACTAATAGTATGATCATTCTGATACAAAAAATCCAACGAAAAGAAAATCCAAACAAGATAATATTAAAATAAAAAAAATTGAAATTGAAATAATGTACTCAGATTACTAGAATGAACATACATTTGAAATAGTAAATGATATAAATATAAAATAGATTCGTAAATAAAGCATTTCAAACTTCTTTTTTTTACAAAAATTGTTTAAGATGTTGTAAAATATTAAATAAATAACGTCTTACATAAATCGTATCAATAAGTAAAACTAAATTTTACGCCAGTTGCCTATTTAACAGTAACAAATGTTTTTTTTCTTTATAAACCCTGTAAAGACCACAACAACTTTCGATAATTCAAAATCTATAATATATTCGCAAAGCATACATGACTATTCCATCGAAAAATTATAAATTGAAATTATTGTATTTCATCATGATGAGGGAACTAGGTTCTTTCGAAGATAGAAAAAAAATATCGTTCAATATAACATCATTAATAATTTCCATGTTCAAACATATATTATGATGGCTAACGCGAAGCAAAAGAATATATATAATTCATATAATGTGATAAAATCCTAAAAACGTAAAAATAAAAATTTATGAGAAATATTTAAAAGGTATACCATTCTTGGCAGTAATGTTTTCAACAGATGAAATTAGAGTCATAACTGAGTTCACGCGCTACCCACTGCAGCTTAGTAAATCAAATAATTCAATTTTTTGTTGTGATAAAATATTACTATTTTATAAAAAAAGTATACAAATAAGCGAAAAGTGTTTATAAAACCCAATTTTTTGAATTATGCGTTTCTTTTTTTACAACTTTTACGCTGGGCAGATATCGAATAGATAACAAATGTAAATATAGACACTTTAAATTATATTCAATCAAATTGTGTGAGTTCATTTTCTATGCAATTGGTAAATTCTGTTTTTGTATATACATCAAAATTTTGTTGTTTCCAAAATGTAAACCATGCAGGCAAATATTTTATTTAAAGAGAGTCTATATAAAAATCACAATAATTTTATACTGACAGCAAAATAATAAATTAAATGAACATATATATTCAAAAAAAGGGTGAAAAAATAATATTGATAGAGCTGAAATGTTTTTAAGGGAAAATACATCGTTCAAAAAATATATAATATGATTGAAAACTATATGTAATGGTAATTAGGTAATTAAAAATATTATAATATTTACGGAGAAAAATCCTTAAAGAAAGTATATTCGACAAAAACATCCATAGGCATTCTTGATCCTTTTAATGAAAATTAAAATTTTATGCTTAAATTTGTTTATGATCATTTTGATCAAATTTAAGGCTGAAAAAGAAGAAATGCCTTGAAATTATTACTTTTTCGAATTTTAAAAGTCATGGTTTTTATTTATTACATTCACTGCATCTACCAATTATATTTTCTATTCATGCTAACAATAAATAGAATGCAGCGACTATTGGTGTAAGAATGGCCATCGTAAAATTAATGATTGTTCTAGATTTTTAAATAATATTGCTGCGGAAATCTTTTAATGAATTTCAGATCGATACCATAATAGATAAAATATGTATAAATTAACCAATGTCAAAGATTTAATGCATATTTATATGTTTGATATATTTTAAATTTTATTGAAAAAATCTGACTTGGTATCTTTTTAAAAGATTTATTAATTCGAAAAATAATAAATTCTGTAAAAGTAAACATTAATGTTGTTTTTAAACGCGGCGTTAAACTATTTCTTTGCATTTATTTTTATTTGATGCCACAAATATAAATAATTTGCAAAAATCAAGATAATTATATTTATTTCTTGGGAGTTCTTTTGTTTTATCGGATTCATTCTTTTTGACTTTTTTTTTTGAAGTTTTTCTTTTATATTGGTTCGGTTGACAAGATCATATTTTTATTTTATATTTAGAAAAGCTTCAATATAACGCTATTTCGTATTTTGTATCTTTTAAAGATTCATTACACATCAGTGATTAAAAGTTTTAATATTACATATTTTTATGTGCTAATTTGGTTTTAAACTAGTTTGGTTTGATTCTGCAGATATTTATTTAGCCTTCAAAAACCCATTTGGCTAATACTTCGTATTATCCTCACATCTTTACAGTTTTACTGTGTGGATCATCTACCTTGAAACTTTGTAATTATTTTCTTCCCAAATCTTATTAGTTAATAAAAAATTCTGCTATGATGGGATTCCCAACACCTTAAAATTTAACTAAAAGGATTTGTTATCACATCATCTCTTTATAAAGTAAGGGTATATTGCGTTTTTATTAAATTAAAACTATCTTTTTGTGTATTGTTTAGATTTGAAATTAATTCGAAAAATTCAAAAAACTATAAAACTGTTATATCATGTTCATCAGAGCTTTAGTTGATGGTTGCCTTAGTCAATAATTTTTCCCCTACCTGCTTACACTACATAAATTTTAATTTATAATTTTTTTACAAAAAACCACTAATTTTAACTTTGTAATATGCCATAGAATTTTAGTAAAAAACAATAAATACATGTATGGTCTTTTACTATATTCAAAACTCTGATTTTGTATGTTCATTCCGCTTTTTTACACCTTTTCATAGATTCTCAACAGATATGTAGATACATGTGACCCTTATCCAGATTTAATTTATCTCTATGGCAATATTTACTCTATTTTGATACTTAGCCGCCAAAAATTCAAATTAGATATCTTGTATCACGTTCTAGTTTACAAAGTTATTATATAATTTATTATTGTAATAATATGTTAACTCTATGTTTAGATATTATAGCCATAAAGCATCTATGTCACATTTAATGAATTTTAGATGGCAATGGAAGCCCGCGGACAAATAAGAATTATTAGTTCCCGGAAATCAGTAGATCTTTTCAGATAATATTTCAAATAAAAGGCTTTTAATCAAGAAAATATTGTAAGTGTTTAAGCTGAATATATTCTACAGACTAATAAGTTTGAATATGCAAATATGTAATTATCACACGAAGAAAAGACATTAATTACATATCTCATGATAAAAACACAATTTCAGACACAAAAATAAGAAAGAATAATAATATATTTCAAACTTGTTCCAAAAAAAAATTCTTTTGAAAGAAACCAATAAAAAATATTCTACATTAATTATTATAAATTAATTCTGAGTGTCACTATCATTCATGAAATCTATCAATATTCTAGAAATGAATAAACATATTTCAAAAATATCAATAAGTATTAGCAGGTGATTAAATATAAAATAAATAACTATCGATCGAACTTGCGAATCAGCACATTTGATCTTGCTCGTTGGTAAAATAGCAGAAGAATATTGGTTGATAAACCGGAATTACCATACAAGATGAATACTTTGAATCTTAACTATTAACCACCGTAATAATATATGTTATTTTTTTGTACAGAGATAACTCTTCATTGTCAAAAAAAAATTCTATTTTGATTTATGCAACAACAGGTTTAAATTATTTTGTCATAAAGTTGTAAAGCTTAAATGTATCATAATATTTTGTTTTCCATCACCTGCTTATTTTAAAATTAAACAGATAAGTCTGGCATATTACATGATGTGCCTGAATAAACAAAATAAACAACAACATTCCAATTATATATTAATAATTGCAGTGAATATTTAAATTATTTACGATCTGATATGTGTGTAGGATGTATTTTTAGCATAGTGTAAATATTTGCATCATCTGCTTATTTTCTTTATTTAAGAATATATTAGATGTTGTGTGATTTTTGCTATATTTTATAAGTATGTATATCTTTTTCTATTAATATATGTATTGGTATTTTGTTTATTTGATAAATTTATCACAAAGTCACTTGATAAAAATTTTAGTGACACAGTTTAAAAATTTATTGTATGATATATTTTTTTGCAAGAAAATTTTTCAATCCTATCTATCAAAGTTATATTTATAGAAAGTCTATAAATGGATCAATTAATTTATTATTAAAAATACTCAAATGTGTTTAGATGAAAAATTTGTCATGAAAAAAGAAAATTCTGAATGCTATAATAATATTTCTTGTCATTTTTTTGTGTTTTGCATTAATTTATACTGATTACCTTGTCGATTCGAATAATCAGACAGCTTTGAGCATTTAGAGCCAACCCAAAAATTTTCTTACTAACAACAAAAAAGGAAAAAATGATTATTGTTTTCTTTATTCGAATCAAATCGGAATTTTTTTACTTAATCATTAACTTAATATGATGAGTTTGAAAGATCGTAATAAATGATCATCGATAGAATAGATAAAATAAATACTATATTTATTACCAATAATTACAATTCTAAAATGAATATTTCGATTTCATATTTTATTGCTATATTTGCAGTCATGAAAAAATCTTATGGCTCATATACTTCAGACACTGAATATCTTATCTACAAGGAAGGCGATTATATTACGAAAGAACATGAAATTAAATTTAGAAACCAAGCATGCGAAATATTAAGGGAAGTCTTTAATCAATATAACCATATGGATCGCATGTTTATGGGCTTTAAAATACAAAAAACCAATGCACATAATATCCTTGTTGATCTAATAAGAAAACTAGAAAACACCATTGAACTAAAAAATCAACTTTGTTATAGACAGATTATGAGCTTTTATGAAATACGGGACCGCGAATTTCAACATCCGATTGAATTTGCGGATTATTTTATTTCTGGATCAATCGGTTATTTATCTTCTGACGATCTGTGTTGTTCTAGAAATATATATACGCATCCTTTGAACATGATCATTGAAAAATGGCCGGAATGTAAAAATATCAGAAATGGGTTTGTTGCAAATAATTTAAACATGTTGATACACGAAGCAATAAATGTTCCACCCTGTGGTAAACCCGATAATTCAATCCTCAAGTTATTACATGATTCACCCGATTTATTTCTAATAAAATCCAAAGAAACAAAATTATCTGACTATTCATTAATTAAGTATTATGTGAACCAAGAGTTAAAAAAATACACAATAGATCTTAATGACGTATTTGAAGAGTGTTTAAGTAAATTCAAAAAAAAATATTACACGGAATTTCAATTCTTGAAAGAATATCTGATTCATATAAATAAAGACGAAATCGAAGAAGTAATTCGTCAAATTCTCAAAAAAAGTCATGCTGAAGCAATTTTATATTTTAAAGAATACATAGGAATATTAAAAAAAGAGATTAAAAATTTGATTGATTTATTGTTAAAGATCAGAAATCTAAGAAGTCTCGGACGAGACTTTGAAATGCAAAAAAGGATAAAAAAATCAGAAAGAAGTTATAAAGAGCTAGAAAATATAGTATCAGATTTAGAAAGGGTTAGTTCCTGTATTATAAAAATAAATATCACAGAATGGGACGAACTCACTTCAAAAATCAGTTCTTTTTTTTCAAAAGATGAAAATATGTATTTATTCCTATATCTAAATCGCTCACAACAGCAAAATATTCTAAAACATATTGATGAAATTAATAGTGTACCTAGATTTGGGGGACAAAAACCCACTATAGCTCCTCTTTTTTACATAAATTTGAAAACAACAGTGAATCTTTGGGAAAAATTACCAAAGGAAATTAAATACAAATCAAGTATTAAGGTGAGGCGCATTTATTTTAATAGAGGCGACGAGTTTAAAATATTTAGAAAAATCGAAAATAAGAATTATAATAAAGTTGAATGTGATGTAAATGAAATATTTTTTCAGTTTCTTAAAGACAAAAAATACACAAGCCAAGTGACATATAGGATGAAATATATTTTGAAAAATTCTCTAAACAAATTTCTACACAAAGGCAGCATTCTGTTAAAAGCCGCTTATGGTGATCATATCGAAACCGTAAAGATTGAAGGCAACAAAGATTATAATATATTTCGGGACATTGATAGCTTCAGTAGACTGAAAAACCAAATTTCAAAATTTTTACAAGATTTATTTTTTGGCAGAAAAATGCGTGGATATGGTGTTTTTTATCTTCCAGAGAATCCAATCTCAATATTATCGTATGATAAACTAGAATATAGTTATAAATATTTTTTCAGTTTTCCATTTCTACCAAGTGATAAGCCTAAAATAATGTCGCATATTATTTTTAAGTGGATTGATGCTTTAAAAACCCATTCATATTTAGAAATTAAAAATTGCAAAATTTCATCAAAAGAATATCTTTTTAATAAAATGGATTTTAAACTAAATAAGAAGAAAATTTTTGATTTATCAAACAACATAGTGAAATATGGATTTAGAAAAGAATATTGGGACGAAAAGAAAATTGAGAATTATATATATGATTTTCCGTATATTTACAGTATTTTAGAGGTTTTTACAATTTTGAAAATAAAAAGTGGTAAAAAAATTAATTTAAACTTGTTATTGACTATCAGAGAAGAATTTTTACACAATCACTATGTCATTACTGCAATTTCCATGATTCAAAAGGTATTTTTCGAATATGAGTCGAATTATTTTCAGTTGAGAATGTTTAATCCCAGCATATCGTATTGTATACTGAGTGATTTAAGTAATATCTTGAAAGTTAAAGAATGTGAAATTATTATGAATATTATCAACGCAGATCATGCGATAGATCATGGCATTAGAAATATCGCTAAAATTATCATCAATAGTATATTTTCAATTCCTAAAAATAGAATGTTTCAAATTATAAAGTTTTATCGTGTTGGAACTGAATTTTCCGATGTCGAAGCTTTTGTCGATGTTTTTTTGTCTAAAGATGTACAGATTCATCTTACTAGACTAATAGAAATTATGAATGTTTCGCTGATCGGGGAGATAAAACAATTTGGTTTCTTAACTATAATGCATTCTTCTGACGACGAAAATTTATCTTGGACCTTCACATGAAAATCATCGATCGCTGGAGGCAGAAGTCAATTCTAGCATCCATAGGATATATTTTTTTTATCGAAATCGCTAAGAATAAAATATACACCACCAAAAGAGACTTAAGTTATTTATATCAAACAAAGGCCCATTTATGACATTAAAAAAGATTGTATTTTATTAAAAAAATTTTTAATTAGTCATGTATTAAGACATAGCAAAATTTATCTATTTATAAAAATATAGACAATTTTTCCATTAAAATCATCAAATAAAAATAGATAGTCTGGTAAGGCAAAGCTTTACATACGATAATAGAAAAAAATAAGCTAAATAAACCATTTTTTTCTTTATATCAAGATCATATATGGTTTTAAAGGGCTAAACAACCGAAAAAAATATGCAATCTTGGATTCAAATGCACCACCAAATCTTTAATTGTTATTTTTTGAAGTTTTATAAATTTACGCTTTGATATTGATATTATAAGATATGCCATCTAAAATATACATAGAAATAGGTTTATCATAAATTTATTTTTCAAATGATAAAAAAATTATTCCATATGTTATATCTTGCGACGGGCAATGACATTTTATCCTGAAATGTACCAGAAGGAACTCAAAGTCACGAACCAGAGCGAGGCATATGTTCAAAACTTGGAATTGTGAAAGACCCTTGAATTAAAAGATACGAAAAAGGGGACTTATTCAATAATACTTCCCAGAGAAAATGAATTCTGAAAGTATATATACGCTGTGTGCACTTGAAATCAAGAAAGTTGTGCTCGAGAATAAAAACTAAAAATATAACCATAAATTAAAACCTGTAAATAAATAAAATTATCAAATAATAAATATAAGCAGGCGATTATAATCATTATTTTTTGCCCAAAAATGCTATTCATTTGAAATATGAACAGCAGCACAACAAAATTTATCTAAATTAAATTTCTTACCTGTGATGATATTGTGTGTATACAACGATCTAAACTTTTACAAAGGATCTTTAAAGTGCGATAAATAAAATATAATTGATGATTAAGATGGATGTTTACCGGACACCTATAATATAAAATATAAATAGCCATAGATTAATTTATAATAATTTGAAAACTAAGAAATAATTCGGATAAAATATTTCATATTCAATATTTTATCATAATAATAACTGGTAATTGTCAAGTGTTTTATTCTAATCCATCTTTAGGATCAATTCAATCATGAATTGAGTAAATTTTTTTGGTTTTTGACTTTTATTTAAAGTAATAACGCAAATGAATCACACTCAAAGTACAATGAATCTACTGATGAGATTTCTCGAGACAACTTTGAATAGCCGCATTTCATGAACGCATACACATATTCTAGTCTTTTAGTTTTCTGCTACTTCTTATTCTTTATTTGCTGATGATAATATTATATTTTGGATTCGGAAATTTTTTTATGTTTCTAAGATTTACAAAGTCAAATATTTATAGCTAGATCCCCTCCACTAAATGTTCGCATGGTAAAATATTGATTTAATTGACTTTCCATCAACTATAAATTTTGCTTTAATTATGAAAGATGTATATGGCTTTTAGGAAAAACATAATTCACGGTATTGTTCTAAATAATGCATCTAATCAATTGCTTATAACACCAGTAAAATTTTCCAATATTAGCAAGATGCGCATAATTCCAATCAGTCAACATTTATTATTATCTTTATTACAAAAATCAGAAATACACGAGATTGTAATTAACGATCTAATCTTTCGAATTTTTTCGACCAATGTAATAAACTTATGTATTTTTTATATTTATTGGATTTTTCATCAAATGTGTTTTACAATAGAATTCATTTGTTCATGTACTAATTTATTACTTATAAAATGCTAGCTATTCTTTTATATTAATATTTTTTTAAAATAAAAATCCTCTTTTAATAGCTTTATACAAATTTTTTATACTTTAACCTACAAAGGGTTTGTTAAAACTTAAAACCGCACAAATACACACTCTATCTTTATAAAGAACCATCTTTTATATTCCAAGTGTGTGTATGCTATAAATTAATATCATATTATAAAAACATTGTTATTTTAAGAACTTTTAGGAAATTTTTATTTATACGAAGTTTATAAAAGGCTAAAGAAATATATCGAATACACATTGAGCATAAATTTCGGAATTTATTGAATCTTTTAAAAAAACATAAAACCCCAAAGAAAACATCACATTCTTTATTAAAATATAACTATGAATAGATAAAAGCCAGTATAAATACAAGTTATTGTCTTACACACATAGGTAGGCCCAACTTATTATACACATGTTGCAACATCACTATATATATAAAGTTAAAGTTTTTTGTTCTCAAAATGTTATTTATTCATTTCAGATACAAATAAAATCTAAAAACAAGCATTTTCTATCCAAATCAAGCGGTCTTGTATCTCATAAAATGTGATTCATATATTCTAATAATCTGTGAAGTTGAAATGGCTGAGAATTGATATTTTTAGCGTTTATTATTTTTTTAATTTTAAAAACCATCGCTAAAATACATTTTTAAAATTGTATATATAACAAAACCGCGATAGATTTATAAAAAATTCAAAAATCAATACCGATATATTCTTTTACTTTATCAAAACTCAAAAAGGTAATAAGAAAATCATAGTTCAATATATCTACATAAATTGATGTTTTATTGAAACTTTTATATTCAAGAGGGAATAAATACGGTATTAGTTCGATTTAGTAAATGTTATAATTTTGTCAAAGAATATTTATTTTAGATTTATATTTCATATTTCGTATTTTTTTGTGCTTAAAATATACGAAACAAGTCTGTGTAGAAATTATAATCAAAAGCTTTATATTAATTTATGATGAATGATACTTTTTTAGTGTTTTGATCGTAAAATAAGGTAAATTTAATATTTTGACAAAAAATACGTGGAAAAAAATTTAAAAATTATAAAAGTTTGTCGTTTACTTGATTGGCAAATACAGCCCTAAATATATAAAAGGGTTTATTATCAGTATTTAAATGCCCAAATGCAATAAAATTTATTGATATAAGATTAATTTAATAAGAATAAAATTTTAAAATTTTATAAGCGCGGACACTTTATATGATTCTACCTATACTTATTTCGTTAATTCGTAAATCGCTAATAATAATTATAAAAATGTGATAAATTACATTAGTGTTTTTTTTACAAATGGGAACATGTTTTTTATTAGATTTTTAATTTTAATTATCCAGTTTTTATATGTATTTTTAAGCACATATATTTTTAAATTATAAAACTCCCATTTCAATCAATATTTGTAATGAAAATTAAGATATTCACCTTTAAACACTTTATGTACACAGAGCTTGAAACTCTCTCACATATAATAATCATGATGTTTGAGGGCCAAATATCTAAATTGCAAAAAAAATCTTTTATCTAGAACAAAAAATTTATAATATTTTTTTAGCGAAAATCCCTTTTCAAGAATGGGACGATTTATTGGAGAGATAAAAAAAAACTATTTATGAATTTTTAAATAAAAATTATATGTAATTATGACCAAAATATGTTTGTTTTTTTTAATATTATTTCACAAAAGCTGACTACACTCCAGTGTATTTTTATTTTTAAACATATTACTCAATTTTATAAAATAAACCAAAATTGAATTATAAAATATTTATAATTTGAGTACTTAATAAATTTGTATAATTAGTTTCTTAAATAAATTCAGATATTTATATATTAAAAAAACACCTTCATTTAATGGTTTTCCTAAGAAAATCGAGCTATAAAAAATGATTTGTGTTTTTATATATCTTAGGTGTCTATAAACATTTTGTAAGTAAAACAGAATTTTTATAAAATAAAAAATAAATTAGAAACAAAAAAAAAGGATTACCATGCTTATATTTCTAAAAAAACAGTTAAAAGTTGTAAAATCACAAATAAAAAAGAAAAATAAGTTAAATGCAATATTTAATTCCTCAAATTTTATATTGAGATTTCACCATACTAAGTGATTTCATATGATTGGAGGGAAAGATAAAAAATGGAATAAAAAAAAATATGAACAGGCCCTTATTAGAAAAAAGAGTGCAAAAATAGCTATATACATCAAAATTTACGTAAAAAAGATACTACTGGGATTATGTAAGAAATTCCGAGTCTAAATAAAATTATATAAATTATTAGACTTTAATACGGATCAGAACGGGAATAATAGAAACAGGGTAAAATATTTTATTTTTATTCGAGAAAATTTTAATTTCATATTATTAATAAAGCTTATATGTATTTATTTCTTAAATTTTCATATTTATCATATAAAAACGCCTTTATATTTATATATAGTAAACTAACAATCTTATAAGAATAATAAGGCTATGAATATCAAAAATACGATTGAAACCTTTATAACTGGAAAAGTGTTGGTTTTTGAAATAATTTTGTTGACATTTTAATGGAAAATTATAAGCTTTTACAGCTCCAAAATTTATTAATAGATTTTTTACTTACATTAAATCAATAAAACTTCATATTTGGTGAAACTATCTTATGTATTATTGCTATAGACATGATGAATATATTTATTAAGGCTTAATATTTATATTCAGTTATATTTATGAAAGCCATATATTTTATAAAACAAATCAACCCCCATGCAAAAAATTACAATTTATTCTGTTATTATAATGATAGAATGTGAAATATAAATCCTATAAACGAAGCTATATATTAGCTTTTATTGAAAGGTGCCTATATCAAAAAAAGCTTGAATGGAAATTTATACCTTGATGTGGGTTGTTAATTGAACCTTCATACATTCGACACAGGAAAAATTTCAATTTTGCATTAAATCCGCATAAATTATTTCTGTTTAAAGTTACATGATTTTAATTCGAGATATTTCATCGTGTAGTAAGCTTAGATATAATTGATAACTAAAATATAAAATCTACCTTAGAAATAATTAATCAGAAGCCAATTTAAGAAGATATACTTAGATTAAAACAATACATGAAGACTTACAAATAACACAAAAATTAAAATCTTTCGAGAAAGAAAATAGATTTATATGTGTATTTTAATTACGAATAAAAGACAATCACATGTATTCGCAATTGCCCATAAACAATTCGGACGCTTTATATACATAATTTTTATTTTATAAATTTATTATATGTATTTTAGACGAATTTTTTGTATTATCTGAGAATATAAGCTTTTTTTGTAAATAAATAAAAAATATAAATTAAGAAAACTTCATTGAAAAAAGACTTTTAATGAAGCTTTGTTTAAGATTTATAATTTTAAAAAAAGCAAAGATTTCGATCAAATGCATATTTTGTGTATTTCATACTGTAAATTAAAAATCAATAAAATAGAGATCTTATTTTTGAGATTTGAATAATCATCTTTATGCTTTTTTGTAATTTTGAACTTCTAAATATAAAATTATCAGATTCCCTACTCTGTTATTTGACCATCACCATAGAATAAGCTAATTATACAAATATTTATCGCATTTCTAGAATAACACTAGTTTGGTTGAAATTGATCAAAATAAGCTCGAAAAATATTTTAGAATTCTATAATCAAATAAAAAAAGAACACAATTACATGCCATTTTACTGCACCATATGGATATATTCATTCATAAGGATGTAAAAAATAAATATTTGAGTTTATCTTATTATATTATGAAATAAAAACAATTGGGTTGTTTATTTTTTATTTTAAAGCGATATGTTTGAAGATCTAAGATCACTAAATATTTTAAAAAATTATAAAGCAGTTTATATAATTCGGTATTCTCAATTTTTCTTAATTTGTAATTTTTATTGAAATTTTCTATTCGTAAACCTCATGTATATAAAGATTGTATTTTAGGAATTTTTATATAAGGTAAGCCACTTACATAACCATTACCGTCTTAAAGCGTGTGATTTTTATTTATCATTTGTACTTTATGATATAAATTAAAAAAAATACTGCATTTAAAGCTATAAAATTTGAATATTGGGATTCAAATCATTCCATTTAATATATATCTCGATAAAAAATTGTGATTTATATTTAAATATTCTCTTACTAATTATATTTTTTAGTGTTGAGTTGATCAGATGAATATCCACTCTTTAATTTTATCTATAATCACAGATTAAATTATCTACCAGCTCTATAATCAATATATTCATTGATTTTATGGTAGTTTTTTTTTCTATTTGTCCAGAATCTTCTATTTAAAATTTTTAATATATTGAAATTAAAAGGGATGCGTTCGTCTATTCTTTTATCTAAGCTCGAATAAATAGAAATTAAACGTAAGTGAATAGTTTTAGATACAAGATTAGCCATATAGATATTTTATACCATTAAGTAAATATTTATATATGATTGCTGAATAAGTGCCCCATTTCAACCGAAGGTATGCAATCAAGGATAAAGCCTTAAAAGCGGTTTTAAGATAAAGAATTTTCATCACAAAATGATTATTTGATTTAATATTTTTTGTGTCGAGGAATTACATATATTACGATTGAATAAAATATTATTTGATCAATTTATAATGATTTTTAATTTTTTTTTGATATATTAAATCACAATCACTGTTGTGATTCAATCGGACACTTAAAATAATATATCATAAATCAATATTTTCGCTTTTTGTTATATAAAGAATTAAACACCATGATTTAAAATGATGGTTTTTTATTTTGCCGTATTTTTAATAAAAATAAAAACAGCACAAGCCGCAAATCCTGAGATACCAGCAGAGAATGCTCTTAATATCAGGCACGAAAGTATGTTTAGAGAGAAAGCTTTTAGCATTCTTAGAAACACTTAAATCGAAGAAAACAACATAGATTGTATTTTTATGGCTTGCGCAATAAGAAAAGTGAATGTGCATGAAAACCTCATAAAATTCGTTAGAAATCTAGAAAAAAGCACGAATCTACAAAACAAACTTTGTTATAGGCAAATATCGGATTTTTACGAGATTCCAGATAATGAATTTCAACATCCTATTGAATTTGCTAATCATTTTATTGCAGGATCTATTAATGATCGATATATTGATCTATCTAACGACGAACATAGAAATAGATATGTCCATCCCTTACATCCTCTAATTGAAAGATGGCCCGATGGAACACCGGATTCTGGTTTTTACACTGAAAACAAATTGAGTCTGTTCATGAATGAAGTGAAACAAAGTGATAGTTTTTCGAACCCCAAACCAAGTGTTTCTAACCGCGAAACGATCGAAAATTTGCCAGATTTATTTTTGATAAAGTCTAAAAATAAAAGTTTATATGATTACTCAATAATTAAAGATTACATAACCTATGAAATGAAAAAATATGAGATATCCCTTGAACAAGCATTTGAAAAATGTTTACCAACATTAAAATCTAGATATAAAAATGATTTTGGTTTCTTGCAAAGATACATTATTCGAAGTAACAAAAAAAATATAGAATCCAAATTTCGAGTTGTTTTGCAAAAAAAATACGCTGATATTTTCCCGGGAATCGATGAATTAAAGAATCAGCTAAAACAACAAGAAAAAGAAGCTAAAAATTATATATCTGAAATAAAGGCAAAAAAAAGACTCTCTAAAGGTGAAGATGAGTTGTCTGTAGTCAGAGTGACAATGGATAATGCAGAAAAATTGCTTAAAGCGATAAAATTTGACATCGAGAATTTATCTAAAGTAGAATCAAGCCTCAAAAAAACAGAAGAAAAGGAATGGGATGTGCTAGTATCAATAGTTTCTTCGTTTTTTAACAAGAGTGAGAATATTTACTTGTTCTTTTTTCTAGATCATTCTCATATACCTAACGTGATGGAAAATATTAATCAAATAAATATAGTGTATTCAAAAAGTTTGCATAGATACTTCATACAAACACTGTTCAAATATCATTTTAAAAACAGTGAAAGCCTTACAATAGTTTCCGCATCAGAGATTCAATTTAAATCATATATATATGGTGTTAGATTTTACTTCCAGGGGAATGAAGGCTTTAAAATCTCAAAGGAATTTGAAAATATAGAATATGAACCACTAAAATCAAGATCGATGGAGATACTATTTACTTTTCACCGCGATGAAAAATCACCCGAAACACTTAAAATGAATTATAGATTTATAAATTCAATGAAAGATTACATGTATAAGGGTAGAATTTTATTGAGAGGTGTTACAAATAATAAACTTGATACAATTAAATTTGAAGGAAAAACGAGATTCGATGTATTCCAAGATATTGACTCTTTAAATAGGCTCGGAAAGCAAATTTGCGAATTTTTAGAAAATGGTGTTGTTTCACAAATAATAAGGGAATTCAAAACCCCCAGATCGTCACATGGATATATAAATGAACACAAATTTAAAGATCTTTTTATCTTAAGCTCTTATGTAGAGAGTTTAAAAAATAGCCCTATGGATATTACACAAAAAATAAAGGATATACTAATAGAAAAGATTACAAATCTTGAAAATCAAAACATATCGATAGTTTCTTCTTATATTACAACAAGTGAATATCTTTTTGAAGAAATTGATTTGACTGTTGAAAAAATAAAATGCCTAGATATGTCTAAAAATACTATAAAATATGGATTTAGAAATCACTATTGGGAAGTGAAAAAATTAGACAAATTTATAATGGATTTTCCATACATTTGTGGTATTTTAGAGACATACATGTATCTTGAAAAATCTTGCGGAAAACAATGTAAGTTTGCAGTTCAATTTTTTTACGTAAATGATTTTTTTGATAATATCTATGTGTCTAGTATAATTAACATGATCAAGTCGGCTTTTAAATCAGTTAATCCAGATGAAATCTACGAAACACTACTTTTACCTGCTATTTTATATTGTATCGATTTTTTAGTAAAAGAACCGTTTACTGTGCGCGAAGGTGAGCAGATAATTAATATCTTAGACACGAAAAAAGTAGAAGAACTTGAAATGAAAAATATTGCAGAGATTATACTCCATAAAATATTTTTAAAGTTGAAAAATTCCATCATAAACCAGTTAAGAGCCACCAGGATAGAGGAAGACTTTTTTTCCGTAAAGGAAATTTTTTTGAGAATATTTGATGAAAATTTTAAATCACAAATTTTAGGAATGCTTGATTTTTCATCGATTCCGTTGTGTGAAGAAAATATGGAAACTGGAAAATTATTTGTATTTTTTTCTGCTGAAGACACAAAATATATACAATAATTTAGGGTTATTTTCACGAAAATATGTTATCGGATAATAAAAAGAATGTAAGTTTGATTTTATGTGTATTTATTATTTTTGTGGCTTTTTTGATTTTAGTTTTGTTCCTTCCCATATTTTATACTTTAAGATGCAAAAAATCTATCTTTATATTATTTGCTGCTTCTTATTTTCTATATTTATAACTAATCAAGAAATAAAGTTGCTGAAAATTGTTTCAATGGCTGAAAGTGTATTTTCATTTTTAGCAATTCATAGTATGTAATGGAATCAAATATGTGTATTTATAGTGTCACTATGAATTCAACATGCTTTAAACGCGCTAAAAACGTTTTTTAATACGAATTCGGATTTCTTAAATAAAATCGCGCATAGCTTGTATCATTAAAATATTTTCCTTTGTCAAAATATTTTCCCGACTTCATTATTGTATATATCTAGCTCAATATTAACGCTCATATATGATGCTTTTTTTCTTATATACTTATTGTCCTTTGGTAGCATATGTAAAAATAGCGATGGGATTTGAATATTCTGACATGTATGTTTTCATTTTGAAAAAATAAAATATGCGAATAAAAGTATTCCGCGGTTTTATTTTCTTAACTACAGATCGAACTATCAAAGTGATTTTATCATGGAAATCTACAAAAAATAAAATGCGATAATTTTTTTTTATCCCAAAATTATCCGTCTATCACATCATATTTTTACATTTTTTTAGGTTGTTTCAATAATTTTTTCTTCTTTTCTGTTGAGGTTTCCAATTACTTAATCCTATAAAATTAATTTTTAAATATGAACTAAACAAAATTTAAAATTTTTGTGTTTAATTATCTAGACTCTTCCACAAAGGCTTTTTACATGATTCAAATTATATATTATTATGTAGCATATCTATACTTTTTATTTTAAATATTGAGAACATTTATATTTTATATATCATTTTTCAATATTTTGGCTATAATCTTATATACAGAAATTTTCACATTCACAAATTAAGTTCCTCAACAGTTAATTTTTGACTGAATAATATGATCTGGTAATATTTTATCTAATATATTGAGTTATTCAAGTGAATATGTGGCTTTTTTTATAAATTATCTCCATTCATTGATCATTTTACCGCTCTGCTCTAGTAATTTAACTTCTTGGATTTGATTTCAGTAAGTATTCGATTAAAAAACAAGATATTCAATAAATAGTTTAAAAAAATTATAGTAAATTGAGAACTTAAAATTATAAGATATAAAATAAAGTGTTTAAATTAAATATGTGTTTTTTTATTTAATTGTCTACGTTAATAAGATCGTAGAATTATTTTACATTTAGCTTGTATTTTAGTTATGGCCATATAAAACCGCGATATAATTTTTCAAAATTCAAAAATAGTGTAACATATGATTTTTTGCTACTTTAATAATAAATTGCGAGTATTTTTTGTGACATATATGAGTTTTTAAACCAACCCACACCATAAACTTATGTTTTCGGAAATTCGAAGAGAGTAAAATATTTTCATTTTTTTTTCGCACAAGAGTTTCTATTTAATTTAAATATCCTATCTTCGCAAATAATACTATTCCCTTCATGAAACGAAATGTTTTATACGATATCAATATAAATATACCATTCTACAGATAAATTTAGAAATTTACAATTTTATTAAACCATTTAAAAATCTCAGTTACAATTAATGATATAAAAGTTTTATAGGATGAGAATAAAACTTGTCCTGCAGCAGAAAAAATTCATATAATGCGACTTTGTGATCTTTTAATGCCGAAGAACATTCAAATCTATTTAAGTTGATTAAAGTATAACTTAAAGGTTTTTGTATACCACCTAATTGCTTATGTTTATATGTAAAACTTAATTTTCTGATGATAAATAACTTAGCCGCCTGACATTCTATACTATTCCAAGATAAGATAATCATCAATTTTCCCTTAAAAAAAGATTTTTAAAATCCACCGAAAATCTGGATATTGTTTTCATGTATTAACTTGCAGAATAGAAATTTATTTAGACATCTTTTAATTTTATAAGTTACTTCTTTCGACGATTTCCCGTATTTCTCGCTTGCACTGTAACAAGATGCTCCCATGTTTATATCTTTATAATAAATTTCTATTATTGGTGTACTTTTGTTTAGATAAAAATCAGTACAATTTTTTTCAATTATGCGTTCAAAATATCGACTGGATTTCCAATTTTTATTCTAATGCATTTTTTATTATAAATTTATTATTATTATTAAATCACCTGAAAATTCTTTATATTTTGATAATGAGAAAACTTTTTGTTATTAAATACATCAATATGTTACATTATCTTAGACTTAACCCGTGATCCTGGCTTAAAAGTTCCCCTCTCCCTTTTTTTTAATTTTTTTATTTATGAATCTTAAATAGAAATCAATCTTAAAATTTTATAAATTTATAAATATCATTAAATAATAAATCAATTGATTCGAATTCTTCTCTTCAAATAAATATAAAAATAAATTTAACATATTTTTTAAAACTTTTAGTATTTTTAGATGCCAAAATAAAGTTCCTTGTATAAGAACTTTTTTCCAAAAACTCCTCTAGACATAAGGCACATTTGCTATCTTAACGTAATCTCAACGGATTATCGATTATTTAATTAAAATTCTTTTTATTTATTTTATCATTTTAATTTACTCATGCATCTTTTATATATATAAAAGAGCTTTCCTGATATTTTCTACAGTCGTTGGTACATTTATGGCTATAATATACGAAAAAATCTAAAATCTGAAAAATTCTCCAAATTTGATAAAGTTTCTGTTAAAGTCTGACATGAAATTTCAAATTTTTATGTTCAATAAATACATAATAAGGCAATAAATTCGCAATTATAAAGTATTATCGAGAAAACAGCATCTTTTAGCATAATTATATTAATATTTATCTGGCGTTTATATAAATACAATTTTTAAAAATAAAATAAGGTATAGAGAAGTTTTTCTATTCATAAAAAGTATTTAAAAATATTAAGGATGCATTTGAGAGTTCTAATATAAAAAAACATTTTATGCTGCTTATATGATTTTATAGATAATAAAGGGGTTTTTTTTGTTGTTATGTAGACTTCCTATACAGAGACAGCACTAATATTGTATATTTATGATTCTAAAAATTTTATATTTTTTGATTTACCTAAAGATTTATGTGTATTACCATTAGACTGCATTCAAAGCGTTCAGCAATATTCATCTATCTAATTTTTAAATTTTGCTTATATGGTTTTTCACTTAATAATTTTTTTTATTTAATCTTGTAAGGGATTTCTCTATGAAATAAGTCAAAATAAATCTAAATATTTTAAAGGCTAATAAATGTTTTTTATTTCTTTTAGAATATTTTACTATGTGCAAAACCGAGAAACATTGTTTTTCATTGTATTTTAATTTAAAAGCTAATGGATTTTTTTTATATTTTTTCTTCATAAAATGATCTATTTCTTCATAATGATCCTTGATAACTTGACTGAAGTTGAGAATGAAAAATATAGGAAATATGACATCTTGGCAAATGAACTTGGTTTAATTTACAAATGCAAAACAAGAATAATACCATATGTGATGACTTGGGATGGGGTGGTCACAAAATATCATAAAAAATATGTTAAGGAGTGTAAAATACCGGACTAAGTAGAAGCATACATGCAAGCTCTCACACTCCGAAAGACACTTGAACTCATCTCATTTGAGAGAAGAAGAGCAGTTGATGAAGATAGATCAGAGGAGGGTGTCAAAAGATGCATCAAGGAGTTGTGCAAATTCCCAACACGCTGAACACGTCTAAATAGATAAAATCGATAAAAAGAAACTTAACCCATAAATAAATAAGAAAATCTTCATGATGATAATTAAACGAATAAAAATTAATTTACAACGTTAATTCCCGAGAGTTGTTAATTTTCGTTCATCATTTTTTTTCAAGTTTATGATCAATATTTTTTGTAATAGCAAATCATAAAAAAACCATATCACAAAAAGCTCGCAATTTAATTTGTAATACACATAAAAAGCAGAATTTTTCGAAATTCTTTAAATATATTTTTTTTCTTGTCCTGTTCACATTAAGATGAAATTGATTATGATCAATGTATATATTTTTATGCCAAAAATACCATTTACAAGATTATACCGAAGTTAAATATTCATATTAACACAAATAGAAAATCCGAAATATTCTTTTGTATAAAAAAATTAACCAGTTGTACTGCATTTTAAAAATATGGAAATATAAAGTCTGTTTGATGAAAAATTATATTTTTTTGCGTATATATTACATTTTCTTCAAAGATTATAGGCACGAGGGTAAATTTTGGAAAAATTAAAAAATTTTTCATCCTATAAATTGCTATGATCAAGTATTTTAATTTATAAATACTGGTCTGAAACTTACAAAATTTGGCAGAATGTAAGGTTATCTATTCAGATCAATTTATGATGGCCCAGTTGAAAAAAAATAGATTTTAATTTTGAGACTTTTGATGGTAATTTAGACTATGTGTGATATCTAATTTGATAGAAATATCGCCCATATAAATATTGAATTTTTTTTTGAACTAAGATTTTTTATTTGCTGCCGTTAAACTTATCATAAAATTATAACTGAAACAGAAATAAAAACTAACTTAAATAAATAAAATTATTAAGTTATAGGACTTAATGTATAATTTATTCATTTTTATCGATGTATTAATTAACATTGATTGCATAAATATCTATGATGGATAAAAAAAGAACTCGAAGTCACGAACCAAATCCAGGGATATATCAACACTATTGTATTGAGGAAAACCTTTCCACTTTATATCATGAAAAGTAGATAGGTATCAAATAGAATGCAATAGATGAGGATAGAGCCAAGAGTATAGATATAATTTACGCATGGGAAATTAATCAAGTTATGCTTGAAGAGAAAATCTAAAATTATAATGCCAAAATTAACCCTTGAATAATACTATTCTTCATAAATATCTATAATCTAAAATATAGGAATGAATTTAATTACTTAGATGAGCCTTTCCCACAATTACACACTTAAATTAAATTTTGACTATCTAAATATCGCATACATTTAAAAAAAGCCTGCCCCCGATGACTTATTATATTCTTCTCCATTGTCTCTAATTCAGCGTATGTTTCCGGGCAATTATCAGGTAAAAAAATAGAATCAAATCCAAAAGCGTTCTCATTATTGATGCCTCTTCCAAAAACAAGCTTTCCTTTGATCCTTTGTGTAAAACATTTATTAATTTCATTTCCTGCCCCATCAAGGTAATGGATACCGATGGAACAAACGGTATAAGCTTCTTTATTGAAAAGACTCATTATCTTTTCTATATTATCCAATCCTATTTTCATAAAATGTTTAACATAAACACCAGGGAAATTGTTTAGTGCTGTTATTTCAAGGCCTACATCATCTGTTATCACACAGAAAGGCCCGGTGTGTTTTTCCCGAAGAATATTAAATGCTTCTCTTGCTTTTCCTCTAGAAATATCTTCAATGGATCCTTGAAGCTCGGTAAGTTCGATATCTTCATGAACCATGGTTTGATTAAACAAGCTGGACAATTCTAAAAACTTGTTTTTATTCGTTGAAGCAAAGAAATATTTCATTTAAGGGATTAGAATGAAATATTACTATCAAAATCAAAATGAAATATAGTTTACATTTAAATGTTCAGGGAAATACTAATTTATAAATTCTAAATTTATTTAGAAAATTATTATTTAGAGATCATGTAGATTATCAAGGCACAATATAATCTTTCTGCTCTGAATATTATATATAATTTTTTATTCTAAAAAACACAGGGATGTAGTGGTTACAAAATTCCATAAGAAATATGTTAAGGAGTTAAAATTACCAGGCGAAGTAGAAGCATACATGCAACCTTTCACACTCTAAAAGACACTTTAACTTATCTCGTATGAGAGAAGAGGAGCAGTTGATGAAGATAGATCAGGTTAAAGTGTCAAAAGATGAATCAAGGAGTTTTGCAATATTCCCATTCTGCTGACCACGTCTAAATAGATAAAATTGATAAAAGGAAAATTAACCCATAAATAAATAAAATCTAAGAAACACAGAAATGGTATTTCTACCTAAAACCATAAGCAATACTAATCAATTCGATATATTGAAGTCTCGATCAAAAATATCCAATATATCTAATAGCCATCCTAAAAACACATGGATGTATTTATAATATAAAAAATATATCCTGGTTCAATTTGTTCCTTCGGGCAGATGTCTACAATAATTGAACCATAGAAACGCTATATGAATTCGAAAAAAATAATGTTGTTTTGAATAAATATTAACATGAGGCTTTATTTATATCTAGATAAAAATATTTGCAGCATAATATATTTTTTCTGTTCTTTTAAGCCTGAAAAGTTATTAGCTGCGGTAAATTTAAATTAAATATTTTATGTCACTTAAGTATAATACAAAGATTATACCACATTTCATAGCAAGGCATAGTGTGATAATTTAATATAACAAAAATATTCTATAATAAAATAAAGTTAAAAGCCAAATAGAGGTATACTTATAATCTACAGGACTGAGGAACACTTGAATTTTTAATTTTTGAAAAAAGAAAGGGTAATGAAGAAAAAATTAGTTAATAGGAGATAATAAAAATCATTGATAAGATGAGCTCTGCGGAAATAAATCAAGTTAAGCTTGAAAAAACAAAAATTTAAAGGTATAAATGCAAAATTAACACATAAATAAATTATATACATATGCTAAAAACACTTGAAATCATCTCATTAGAGAGAAGAAGAAAAGTTGATGAAGATAGATCAGGGTAAGGTGTCAAAAGATGTATCAAGGAGTTATGAATATCCCAAAATGGTTGACCATATCTAAATTGATAAAATTGATAAAAAGAAACTTAACCCATAAATAAAAAAACATTTGTATTTGAATGACAGAATAGATATTAGAATAAAGTAGAACAACCCCGCGAATAATTAGAAAAATAATAATATATGATAAAAATTAATCTTTAAAAAGAAACTTAGCTATGTTTTTAAGGATTTAACCCTATTTTAAAATAGAGATATCTATCAGTTAGTTGCACGACATCTTAATATCGCCTTATCACACCTAAATAAAACATCTTTAATATACCTTGTGTATTTTTTTACTTTAAAAGACGAATATAAATTACTTAAATAAGTGTACGAAAATATTTGACTCAATCTATTCATGGATAAATTAGGGGCATGGAGATGCCCCTGTTAGTTTTACCAAGAATAATCCTATGCACAAATGTGTTAATATCTTTAACACACAAATTTTTCTTTAATTATTTAGACTCTACCTACCATTATTTTTATAATTTTGAGTTGTCCTATGTTAGCGGCATAAGCGTTTTTAATTTATCGTAGTAAAAATAAAAAATGTGATAAACACTTTATATATTTTTTTAATCTTCTCTTCTTTTTAGAATGTAAATATATTTTAATTTATAAACATGTGTTTTTAATTTCTTCGTCATAATTTTTCTCTATTTAAAATTACTTCACGGGAAATATACATTATAGCCGATAAACTTCCATAAATAGTATTATTTTATTAACCTGCACCAATGCTTCTCTAAATTATTTTTAAAACCATCTAGAATGTTGTATAAACCATTTATTATTTTTAAACCAGAAAATATTTTTTTTCCAAATTTTAACTGGATTTGTTTTCGGTAGTTATTTAAATGAATTATTTCGTCATTTTTAAGTTTAATTTGGTCTGAAATTTTATTTTCATGGAATAAAAAGGATTTTTATACAACATTTTCTTATATATTTCAAATAAATTAATCGCAATGTCGACATGTAAGACGATTAAAAAAATATCTAGTGTAATTATTATATAGTATCCTATGTTTTATTTGATATTTTTTAGAATTTCGAGGCATTTCAATCTCAGATCTGGATTGAAATTTATTTTTTCTGTGTTATTAAAACAGAAAATTGTTTTTCCATCGTCAGCAATAACGACACGTTTTTCGTCATTAAAATCAAACTGAATATAAGTATTATACAATCCAAAAAGTAAACCGTCTTTAACGCGTTTTATTCTTAAGACATGTGTACTTTCTCGGGTACTTTGAATGTCACTTTTACAGAAGTTGCGTATAAAATATACCAAATTTTCATATTTGCCGTTTAACGCGGGTGGTATATTATTTATTAGATGCTCTTCCTTTTTCAAAACCTGGCTTCCATTTTCTTCCGTCTTATTCAAATAAACAAGAGTGGCGTTATTTTTAATCGCCAAATTGGTATGGTCATAAAAATAAATCCCTGTCACACCAGAAGCTAAAATATAACCTATTCCCTTGAATCGAGAAATCGGAAGGCTAAAAGTTACATAATCATGAAGTGGCTCCTTTTCTTCATAAGTATTATCCTTTATATTTCGTATCATTCTTTCTATTGTATTTTCTTTTCGAACAAAAAAATTATGTTTTCGTATGTCATGAAGCGTCGGCCTCTGATCAGGATTTCTATTCAGTATCTTTTGGATTAAATCTTTAGAATATCTTGAATGCTTATAATTTTCAGGAAATTTGTAATCTATTTTTTTTATTGTTTGGTATATTTCTTTAGCATTTTTCTTTTGGAAAGGCGGTGTACCAACTAAAAGCGTATATAAAACTATACCATAGGCCCAAATGTCGACTTCATATGAGTGTCCTATTTCTTTATCAAACAAAACTTCAGGGGCAATATAATTCGGTGTTCCACATACTGTTCTTTTTTTCTGGTTTCCCAGAATAACTGCACTTAATCCAAAATCACCAAGCTTGATATTATATTCTTCATCCAAAAACATATTTCCGAGCTTTATATCTCTATGTACAACATTCTTCTCGTCATGTAAATAAATTAGTGCATCCATAAGCTGACCCATTATACTCCTTACCAAATCTTCTGTTAATACTTTCTTCACAGCAAGTTCATCCAATCCTTTATTCGGACAATACTCCAGAAGTAAATAAAGATACTTCGAATCTCGAAAATATGTATACATCTTTACAATAAAAGGATGATTTAAACTTGAATGTATCTGGATCTCAGATTCGAGCTTATCTAGGAGGTTCTTCGATTCAATCTTTGCATGATTTATTATCTTCATTGCGAAGCGCTCTCCCGCCTGTGTACTCACAAGAAAGCACTGTGCGAAGGCGCCTGTCCCAATCAGAGAATGTATCTTATAATAGGTTTTCAGAATCGGATCTTTGATAACTTCGCCTTCAACAAAAAATGGTTCTTGCTTTTTGGTCATGAATTGGGGGTATTCTAATCTGTAGCTGTATATACAGTGATTCTTCTGGGCTTCGATAATATTTCAAATATCGTATCTTTTAATTTAGCATATTCAAAGTTTTTTTAATTAACAATCGAATGAATTGATGAAGATAAGTAATTAATCTATAGCTGCTATTGGATATTTTTGTTAAATTTAAGTCATCTGTGTGGTTCACAAAACTTATTGATGGTGATTATCATTGATTTGGATAAAATCAAGTTTTAATTGTAATTGGTTTTTCTAATTGAAACATTAATTATATTATTTGTTTCACTATTAAGCCCATCACTACCAGAATAATATAGGCACTTTAAAAAAATATATAGTTCTAAATTAATTTTAGAAACGGGTACAAACAACTATTATAATTTAATAGGACCTGGAATGTTTTTATTTTATTCGTTGAATCTCTTTAATTCATCAATTTCTTTTACTAAGAATAGGAAGATCGCGAATAATTTGTGACTATCAATAACCAGCTATAATTAAATTTCCCATAACAATAAAGTTTATGTTCTTAGTTTTTTGATGATGATCTCGATTCCACGCATCTATATTGTGATTATACAATTTATTTAAAATAAACAAGAAAATATATTTTTTGAACGTTTAATTCCACATTCTATAAAAATAATGCACATGCAGTACTAAGAATCAAGAGAACCTAATGATACGATTTTAAAGTATTACCATGTAAAATTTAAATTATATGCATTTTCATCAAATTTTCCTATAAAATAGCAATAGATGGCATAACTATTTATAAAAAAATCATAGGATTTCAGATCTTATGTTGTAATCTAAGAACATTCAGCCATTTAGAATCGATTTTCCACTTTTATATATTACATAAAATAGTGTTTTTCTTCACAGGTTTTATATAATTTAATAAATCTACAAAAATCAAACCAATTGGTTTTTATAATTCTTAGAGCCCTTTTTTTTAAAATATCATCTAATATGTATTAGGTAAATTATAAATATTGCCACATTAAAATATTTGTTTTTTTTGGCAAAGAGGGATTTATGCCAGATAAAATCAACTCTATTTCAAAATGGGATTTCTAAACTTTAGTTTCTAGGGAAGTACTTTAGGCGATTAAGTTCGATATAAAATCTATTTATAATGGTTTCGGTCGTGTAGATACAAAATTATTGCGAACTAATCCAGATTATATAAATAAAAACAACCAATTTAAACTGATAAAATTAGGAAACCATTTATGTTTTTTAAAAAAATAAGTTTGCAAACCAATAATTTAATTTATGTGATGAGATCAATTTCATCTAAAATTTAAAAAAAACGTGTTATAGATCAGATAACGCATGATAAGCGTTATCATGCCTCATTTCAAAATGACTATGTACATAATTTGGCGCTTTAAAATCTTTTATAGTTGATCTAAAATAATAAAAACAGTCTTAATTATGGTATTTTATCGTATAAAATGATGTTTAATTGCAATGTTTTTAGTTTAAAGAGAAAATTCATGTATAGAAGAGATTTTTAAGCCCTTAATTTTTCGCGTTATTTGAAATTATTGTATCTATACAATACCATAGCTACAAAATATTATGATACTCTATCATTTTTTTCGTTTTTAGGTGTTCTTTCAGCTTTTGTGTTGAATTATAGATGTTTAAAACAAATAAAATATAAATATTAACTTTAAGTTTTCAAAGCTTCTTTTTGATTCATTACAGTTCTTTATGTTTTTAATACAAGGGTATTCTTTTAAGCCTAAGAAATAATTACCCGTGTATATCATTCGTTAAAATTTTTTTAGTTAGTTTATGTTTTATGTATTTTTATATATCTAAATTATAATTGCGCGGTTTTATTTCTTACGTGATATAGGTATTAATAATAGGCGTTTTATTAAACGGGGTTTTATTCGCTTCACAGAAATTATATAAAATAAGTGAATTATCACCAAAATAATTATTTATTTGATCTATGAAACATTTTTTATGTGAATTTTGTCTCTTGAATCATTTTTGTGATGTTGGAAAGATCGTTATAATATTGATGATTCTCAAAAGATTTTTTTTACAATTTATTTTAAACAGTTTATACTTTATAAAACTTATTTACATAATAAGTTTAGTATACAAACTTTTTCTTATAGCGAAAGAGATAAACAAAAATTAATGAATTTTTTTACATAATATATACATTTATTCTTTTTTAGATTCTAAAAATCCCAAATTGTAGCCTAGAATAATAACAGCGATCAAAGCTGAAAGAATATCAGCAGCAATAACAAAATTTGAATAACCTGGAGCTCTTATTCTAGCTAACAAATATGGGAAAGCCGCACCAAGTTGAAAGAAAAATAAAGTCAAAGAAAACAAACCCTCTGGATTCTTCTCTTCTGCAAATTTAATTATCATATTGAGACTCAAGGTTAAGTTAATTGCAATCAAAATAAAGTATAAGATCAAGAAAATTCTAGTTCGTGTCTTAGATCTATTAATCTCTTCTTCTGTAATATTTTCCCCGCAAGCGCTTCCATTTTGATTATTTTGCATTTCGAGTATGTTCTGTATATTTCGAAACAATCTTTATTTATATAATTTTGATTACAAACTATACAACCAGTGTTTTTAGTAGAGTGATAAGTAATACCAATATAATTTATCAGTAAAGAATTATTGCATTCTGCTAAATAGAAATAATGATAAAAATATATAAATTTTATGGTCCAATAACCCTTACGAAAATTTTATTTTCTGACAAGTAAATACATTTTTAATTTATGTGATTTTGAAGAGTAATTTAATGGTTGTTTAGATTTATTTTCACTAATAGCTGTATATTTAAATATAAACCCCCAAGAAGTAATTTATCACAAATTCGAAAATTCTTATTAGGTGGATTTTTTAAAACTAAGCTTTTAAAAAAAAATTCTATCCTTTTCACGATTTTTGAGATCATAAAATGTAAATTTTTTTGGTGTTTAATTAAAATCTAATAATGCGTAAAAAAATCTTAGGTAACAAATATTTGCATTTTAAAATATAAAATTTTATATTATTTTTATGATAAACTCAAATAACACAAAAACTTATATTATTAGAACTTAAATTGGATTCACGAAGTAATAATTCGAATTAAGCATGGGTTTTTTTATTATAAATACTTTGATAATATGGTGCTCATTTAAATGAATGCATCATAAAAATATTAATTGATAAAGATTATTTACACAAGCAGTATATTAAATTCAATGTAAGGTTGTAGAAATTTTGAATCGGGTACTTTTTGCTGCCAAAAATTACAAAAAAATCAATCAAAATATAATTAAGAAAAAATAATACTGCTCAATCGGATCTTCATGTAAAAATAAAACAATTATTATTTTTAATAGTAAGTTTTAAAATTACTTCAAAGGATATTCGAACATATTTATCTCTCCGTGTCGATGTCAAGATGTATTATTTAAATTACAAACTTAAATGTATAATTAAATTGTTGTATTATAAACAAAAATATTGTGTTTCAAACAAATAGGCATATACTTTTTAGAGTTATCATAAAAATATTAAAAACCAATTTTTATTTATACATGAAAATTAAAACTATAGCAATATATTTTTTGTTTCTGAAATTACTTTTTCCCGAAATTTTTAAAGTTTACAGCGTGTTGAATGGCATTTATCTCTATAAAATTACTTTCTTTTAAATGTAGAATGGTCGATTGATTTTTTAAAAAAATCATAAAAAATATATGCTTTTAACTATGTTGTTCTATCCTTTTGTGAAGTGGTTCTATGTAATTCATATTGGGGAAAGCAACCGGTGGGCTTATGATCTTTGGGCAATGTGTATTAATTATGAAAATTCAAAATCCTAATACCACCTATTTGTAACAATATTACAATAAAAAAGGTTTCTATTAAATTAAAAACTATAAAGAATTTCTTTAAACTTTCGAATAATAAATACCAATTTTATTTATGAGTTCAAATTTTTTTATATGAACCCCCCGTAATATATGTTTTTACACACTTTGAATATAATCAACCAAATCAAATTAAATAACGTGCATGGAGTAATATTTGGAACTTAGAAGTCCGATTTATCCCCTAAGAAATATAATTTTAGTTTCAATGTGATCTTCTGTGCATGCATTGTTGGATTTTTTTGGATAAGAAAAGAAGCTCCAAATTTTTTTAATTTTTATGACGAGTGTGAAAGTTAATTTAATTTAGTAAAATTATGCCATCTGAGAAAAATCATAATTTTTTAATCAAATCAAATTTAAATATACCCATCTAAGCTTTTTCTCGATTTTAACTTATGTGCTATATAGAAAATGCTGAAAAAATCAATTCTTTTCCACTACAATAAAATACATCTTCGAAAAGGTCTTAATCAGCCAAGCTTTCATATTCACATAATTTATTACTCGAAAAATCGAACTGTGTTAAGGTAAAAAAACCAATATATTTCTTGCTGATGATGCACATCTAACATTCGATAATTTAAATAACCAAAATATTTGCGGAAAAATAATGCAATAAGAACTAGAAAAATATATATACAATCTAAATGTAAATCAAGTAATAATTTAAACTAATTTATTATCTAGACAATCTATATTTATTAAAAACTATGTAATTATCACTGAATACTTTCACAAGTGGAATTATATTCTAAGACTACACATGTATACATTACATTAATTATAATTATAATAATAACCTATAAATGAAACATGATTAGAATTATTATATGTGGTACTGTAGTCTATAATTATTTAAATCAAAATTTTTATTTAGGCAATGTTGTAAGGGACCAATTAATGACCATTGTGAATAAAATAGTCTCATAAATTTACAATTTAAAATACTATGGTTGAGTTTTTACAATTATAGGTGGACATATTTGAATAATTATGATCTAAATGGAATTTCATCATTCTTTAACCACTTTAGTTTCTAAAATCAAACGTTTTATGATAGAGCATGTGTTATTTTGAACATAAATACATAATCTCACATTTTTATATTAATCTATAAAACTTCCCGTTTTTGGCATATAAAAATTTACCCATTAAGTTTATACTGCAGCTTGTTTTTATTATTTGATGGGTAATGTATATATCATATTTATATTGTTTTTCTTTGTATCAGCCTGTAAATATTACTTATCATGTATTTCAAACCTATATACTCTTGCGTTTTTTCTTTAATGGATTTTAAGTTGTTACATATTATATTTTAATCTGTATAGAGTGTTTTTAGTTGTCATATATTCATTTGATACATTAAATTGTTTTTAAATACAGTAAAACCTTTATAAAAATTTAGAAGTTTTTTGCTCTAAAAATCGATTTAATCTTATTTTATTTATGAGAATGGAGTAATTATTTTCAGCTGTGTCACCGATAAATATTTTACCTTTAATCCAATATTTTTAGTAAACAAAAGAATAATTTGTTATTTTCAAGTTTAAATCTATAAATTTTGTTATTTGGAATCTTTATGACCTATAAAAGAACCGAAATAACCGTGAAAATCATTGATTTTTTAAAAATATAAATTTACACGAAATTAATCAATTTTATGCGTAAATCGATAAGCGTGTTCTCTTCAGAAGAGCTATGGGGCTTAAATAACTTAAAACTAATATAAAAATGATATTCATAGGTGTTGTTCTATATGAAAATACATATAAAATCGTTGAAATTATGTTTTTGCTAGATTCAATTACGCTCTTTGAATTTTAATACATATCTATGTTCATTTAGTTTGTAAAAAAGATTCATATGTACATAGATAGACTGTTTTCTTTCATGTTACCATAAAAATACCATCTGAAGTATAATTGTGGCATTTTATTGATAAATTCCTTTTGACACTTTTAGGATCTTTGTTTATCAAACATAATTTCATTTTTTAAAAATGCCTATGTGAGGTTTAATTAAGGCACAGAATAGTAAATTTTATATTTTTATGTGATGAGGTGATTCCAAAAAAAATACGGAAAATTTAGACATTTTGAAATTCGGATTTTTAGAGTTGGGCCTAATTACAATTTGTTCTATATAAAAATTAAGCTTAAAACTGAATAATATAAAAGGGTACAATAGAGGCATTAAGATTTTATTAAAACGAATAAATTTTAGAATCATTGCTATATTTAACTGCTTTTTATTTTTAATTTAACGCATATTATTCAACAGTGGATGAAAAAAATCGTTTAATTTTGAGTTTGAATCATGCCTTTTATAAGCCCTATGTTGAATTTTAGAATTAAATTGTAACGCACATCCATTCTAAAACCAGTAGCTTTTATCAAAAATCAAATTTTCTGCAGATTTTTATTGGCCGAAATCCAAACATTTCCGGACGAGATATTTTCAACCCACTCTAATTTTCTATAAATGAAGAAAATTATATGTTAAGATCTATCTATATAAAAATGAAAAAGAATTTTAAGATAAGAATCTTTGAACAAGTAACATATGTGAATATGTGGGAATAATAATATAAAAACCTATTTAGCTATCCTATTTTTTTTATATAACGGATTGAAAATTTTTAATTACATTTACTAAATATTTATGAAGCTTATAATCAAATACATATGTTGGTTTCGTGTTTTTATTTTAAGTCTTAACATTTACCTCAAACAGTACCGTACCAAAGTATAAAACAGTGAACTAAATATGTGATTAAACGCGTGGATATAGAAAAATGAATGCTAGAATACAACTATTTTTTCCAAATAAATCATTTTAACACCTATTATTTACCAAAACAGCCAATTATTTATATTTATCTAGCATTTTAATCTATATTACATTCAATATGAGCGTTGGAATTTTAAATGCGTAGAATTATTTAATTTTCTATTTTGGAGTTCCTTTATCGTCAGCTGAAAGGTTTTTTTTATGATTAGGCTTTTTCTTTGGATTTTTTTATAGATTTAAAGATAAGTTTATTCACCCTTGTATTATTGATAATTTTTTGACTCACGTCTTACCGATCCCTTAATATTTTACTTACACTGTTTGGGTTCTAATTTAAAAGACAATTTTTTTTAAGCTTAAAATGAGAAAACCAGTTACTTATAATTATGATAAATGGTACAAAATAAGATAAACTAGGTTTTTTGGTGTAAATTAGGCTAATAAATTGCTATAAAATTATATAAACTTCTTTTATATTGTGAATTAATCAATTTGAAAGATTGCTTGAATAGTTAAAATGTAGATGCATAAATGAAAAAGAGCCATATAATTCGAAAAAGATTATCTGTGGCAAATGTCATTTTATTTTCAATATTTATTATTTTTTGGGTCTTAACATAATGTAGTAACTTTTTCTACCCTCTATCTAGCATAAAAAATTAATTTTTAAGATATAAAGAGCAGAGCCAGATTTTCAGCCTTTCAAAACCTTTAAAAATCAATATAACTTTATATATTTGTATTTCTTATTTCTATCTGTTGTATGTGAACCAACGTGTGATATTTTATTTACACATCGGAAACTCTTAACTCTTCTTAGAATATTTTACTCGAATGTTGTATTTTAATGCAGATCCCTTGAAAAAAATATATCCAATTCATTGGGAAACCTTTTAGATGTTTATTTTCGGGAATAGAAATTTCAAGAAGACCATTGATATAATAGTCACAAATTTTATACACGCAAATACTTTTAATATTAAGCCTATAATTTTTTATTATTTTAGAAAAATATAAATAATATTTTGTTTTAAAACTCCAAAATAAAACACATATTAATTTTTAAAACCTTTTATTTATACTGTGGTAAAGTAACGATGATTTAGATCCTATATATATGCATATAGATGAAATTCATGCAAACAATCTGAACGTATTTGATTTTTTTGAAAATTTCTATAATTTATTCACCACACAATTTTTCGAATCATAAAAATAGATTTTTTATAGATATAATCTATGGTATGTATAAATTATTAAAAACAAATAAATAAATAACCATATTTTAAATAAGTTTTATTTTCCTTTTAGTCAATTTAAGGATGGTTGTGAGCGGGAAAAAACCACCTGCAAGATTTTACTCCGTTTAGTACTCGGGTTATATAAACCTATTATTCTTGCTGCTTAAATTTATGTCGAGGCTAATAGGAAAAAATACCTTTATGCATTTAAAAACTTTCTTATATTATTTAAATTGTATATTTTAGGTTAATAATTGTGATAAATGTACTGATAAACATGAAAAATAATAATAGAAACTAGAATATCATTTTAAATGTAATTAGAAATATTTTAACTTCCGCCTCCGTATTTTTTTTTTCAAAAAGGCTTAAAAACAGAGATAAAAATAAAAAATCTTGTTAATTGTGGTGAAATGTGTTTAATTTAAGAAATACATGTTCTTGTTAGGATTATTTCAATTTAAAAAAATTTAAAGCCAAATTTTACAAAGAGAAAGAGTAATTCGACTCTTGGGACACTTGATCCTTTACATATATATCCGATATAAAAAAATCACATAGTTGCTTAAATCTTTTTGAAATTTTATTTATTCCATTATGAGAAACATAATAGCTATAGCAATTAGAACGGAAATAATATCACTTGAAAAAACAAAATATGAACTTCTGGGAGCTTTCAGCCTTGTTAAGAAATAGGGAAGAGCTGTAACTATTTGAAACCCCCACACATAACGCACAAGTATTGCATCTGGATCACTTTTGTCAGCCGTTTTAATTATGTTTACTCCGTAAATTATCAAGTTAGATATGACTAAAATAACATAAACGCACAAAAAATTTCTGTTTCGAGTTCGTGATGTTGTAATTTCGTCTTCTGTGAGATTTTCTTCCCCCGGGTTTCTATTTGTATTATTTACCATGTTGATCGCTTTCTAAATATAGTAGGCCGTTTTTTATTTATATAGTTGGTGTCGGAAATATATAACCAGTAAACTTGTACATTTGATAAATAATGCCAAATTATATTTTTTTGTTGAAAATAGGATTCACGGAATATTATAGACATGTAATAGATAACATTAGTTGCAATTTAATATTATTTGCCAAATAAAAACATCAAAAGCACATCTTATTCTCATGGTTCAATGACCTTCGTTTTCAATATATGTTTGATAACAAATAATAAAATATCAAATATTAATTTATGGTGAGTAAATGTAATGGTCTATTTAATTTTATTTTGACTAATGACAAAATATTAGAGAATATAACAACCATTATGTCCTTTTCATAAGTTTAAATATATTTGATTGGTGTTTTAACTACTTAATATTATGTTTAAAATGAATGAATTATATTTTTTCGCTTTTTAGTTTTTCAATTTTTTTTTAAATTGGGATAAATGTTAAAAGACAATAAATTATACGAATATATCTTTAATTATCGTGGTTTTTTATTTCTAAATATAGAACCTTTATTAATTTCATGTGTTAACTCAAAATAAATAGTCTTTATTGACGCAAAATTTAGCTTGTTTTTTTCAAATAATAGTTATAATATACTTTAATTATTTTATGTGTACATTGAAAGATTTGATACATCGTTCTAAATGTTTTTAAACTAACATACATGACATACTAAAATATAGGAATTTAAAATACCATTCCCATATATGTGCGATATATATAAAATCCCATGAAATCCACATAAAGTTTTTTACTGAATTGCGAATTAGTAAAATTTAAGTTTTAAATTCTTCAAACATATTCCTCTGTTTATTTTGTGTAAGAAATTATCGATTAGGGATTTTGCCAAAAAACAACAGAAATCAATTAAATCATTCTGTTGATGCGAATTTCTTTATGTACCCATGAGAATTTTTTTAAATTTTTTAGAAATTAAAAAAATATTAATTATACTGATTTTTAAGTGCTATTAAAATTAATCAATTATAGAAGAATACATTTTTAGATCTGTCTTCACATTTATTATCTGGAATTTCAAGCCAAATTATTTTAATTTCTCGATTAACTCATGCTTTAGCTTGAATTTAAAATAAACTAATAAATGGCTTGTTCTCTACAAAATCATACATGGGCTTAAAAGTATCAATAAGCGTGATTAATTTCGTAAGCTTTTATTTGAAAACTTTATAGAAATCACATGTGTTTAATTTTAATGTTAGTTTTATTTTGAATGATTTAATAAAAAATCTTTCCTATGTTAAAAGTTTGTTGTATATTTTATATATTTTTTTCAAAATAATTTTTAAGGATGCTATAAAATATAGTCAAAATTCTTAGAGCAAGAAAAAAATCATCGGGGTTTTTTGCTTTTAAAACATCTTCTAGGGCATCAATATGTTTCTTATATTTTAAAATATGCAGTGATAATTTGTATGTTTGACTTTTAGTAATTTTTTTTATTTTGCATCGTTAATATTATTTGTTTATAATGCTTTTATTTCTGGGTAAAGACGTTTTCATTCTATAAAATTGCAAAAATATGTAAGTAGCGTTAAGAATTAAGTATAAGGTACACAAAAAAATAATAAGGAGAATTATGCATTTATTGTAATTTCCTCTACATCAAGCGCGCAATTTGTAATATTTCCCTTTTATGTCCTTGTAAAAAATATTATACTGTAATATTTATTTTACATAATTTCACCTTATTTATTAAATTGGAATAATAAAAAAAAGTATCTTTTTATGTTTTACTGAAAAATATTATATAAAATAATTCCATCACTAATATATTTTGATTTGCGGTTAATTAATTTTTAACAATAAATTATATTAAAGACTGATCCCACTTTGTAATTTTGGATTAAGTAGCCACGTAAGCCAAAAATATTTATTAAAATTATTTGAAATTTGCAAAAAAAAAAGAAATTTTTTACCGACATATTACATTATTTGATAGATATCATCCTCTTGTTGATCGTACAAAAATAATGTCGTTATTATATCTTTTAGACACGAACACTGTACATCATACATATAAAAATCCGAGATGTCATTTATATTAAATTTTACCAATTAATACACTCTATTATGAACCAGGTCTGGTATCAAAATTATAGATCTCTGGGGAATCGCTGTTATATATTTGAATCATAAATTCTATAAAATCATGTTTTTGTTAGACTACTTATGTTTCCGCTATTAAAATTGGAAACACATTAGGAATTCAAAAAATAAAAGATATTCTATCTTAATTCAATTATTTAAAATCGAATATTCAAGTTAATTTTATTTGTATCATTTTACGACAGGCATTAAGTGCAAAAAATATTAATTTTAAATCTAATTTTAATAATTAAGAACCGAAAACCGCATTTCAAGTTGTGAAAAATCTGATAATATCGAATAAATATATAAAGATATCAACTACAAATAATAAGTACATGAATACTATATAAAATATTTATTATTGACTTATTATTACGCTTTTTTTATCACAAGTGCATAAAGCACCCATAAAATTACAATCCATAAAAAATTAATATCCGAAAAAGAAATCGTTGCCGAATATATTAAAAAAAATCTAACAAGTCTTTGAGTATTTTGGTTATTTAAAATTAATGCGAAAAAAATTATTCTATAGTATGAATTCGATGTAAAACTAGGTAATGATGCTAAAATGTACGTTCAAGGGTAAATTAGTCATGGTATTAGTGATTTTTTGAGGACTGGGAAATTTTTTTTGTGGTCATATAATACGAAATCGATTTTTCTAAGTTAATATTTTGGATTATATTATGGATGATTCAATTACACTTTTTTACCCATCTTATCCAAAGAAATGCCAAAAATTAACCAAAAATAGCTAAAAATACCAGATTTTTAAAGGCGGCAGTAGTATACCCCTATTCTTGTAACAGAAAATAATGAACCTAAGATTCTATCTTGAACAATACAAATGTATTCCAGTTCACAATTTTGGAAATGTAGGAGACAGCCCGATCTTTTTGTCGTCTTTAAATGAAAGATACTGTATTATAGATAGTTTAATAAGCAGAAACCACCAATAACCAAAAACGAATCATAGAAATATAAAAGAAATTCTCAAAGAAAAACGAATTCTAGTGTGACTGGAAACCGTCAGAGGTATTCCTTGACCCGCACGAACTCCATTCAATAAATACTTTTCAAACAATAAAATATGCAGAAATATCGTTAATAAAATCAGTTCGCTTTTATGTTTGCAAAATATGTTAACTAGGAAAGGAACAATTTTTCACACAGCACATTATCAATCAAACTCAAATGAACATACGATGCCCACTTTAAACTATTGTAAAGCATATGATAAAATAATTATTAGGAAAAATAATGCGTCTAAATGTGGAATATTTCTCATGAAAATATGATTATCTTACGTAAAATGTAAAAAAGAAGAATTTAAGGTTAAAAGTATAAAAAATTAATGTATAAGACAAAAAATCTGGACATATCAGAAAAAAAAAATAAAAAGGAATAGAATAAAAGTTAAGAAGATTTATAATTTCAAATAAGCACACGTCAAAAAAATTAAGAACTATAAGAGCTTGTTTTTTTCAAAGAAGCAAAAATTTCATCATGCAACTTAATACATACATATTAAGATACATGCCTTTTTAATAATTATAATCATGAAATTTCTGCAAGAAAAATTAAAGAATAATGATCTACAGTCAAATTGGTTGATTTTGACTAAAAGCTCATAGCTGAAAATTTTACGGAGACGGGATTATATTATTATGTACAAGTTTTTTTAAACTTTAAACTCAAAATGTATTTTTTTTTGCCTAATACTAGTGGCTAATATAAAAAAATTCCAATTTTACTTGAAACACCCAAAATTTTTAAAGGATAAAGTTTAATGTTATCTAATCTTTGCATCCAAACTTTAAACTAAATTCTATTAATAAGAAAAAACAAAATGAAACTTGAGAAGGACTTCTTATGTATAATACACATACAAAAAAATTTTCAACGAACAAAAATACCATAGGTTTACACATCTATATTTGAAATCTTTACTATCGCATAAACACCCATATCATTACGAAATTCCGCATTCTTTAATGAAATAATGCAATTAAATATGAAAAAAAATATACAGAATTATTTATCCAGGGTATTCTCATTAATTAATAGATATGGTAGAGTACAAAAATTCGTCTTGTGTCACAATAAGGTTTTAAATGAAATAAAAAATATTTAATCATATATAATTCTACATCTAAAAAATAGAATGATCCAAGTCTGGATTCAAAGATTTTTATGTGTACTAATTGCCTTTCTGACACTAAAATGCGGGATTTCGGTACACATAAATTACATTTGCTCGTAGAATGATATTTTATAAAGTTCATATAATATAAGCTCAAAAATTAACCAGCTACATAAGAAAGTCAAAATGGGCATCATCGTTAGGCTAAAGTGAAAAAAATGACCCTTTATACTTGAGTGTCAGTGCCAATATTTGAAAGGCGGTAATATCATATCACTTATTTGACTTTATAATATTTAAAATTCTGTAAGTGTATATAAGATAATAAAATCAATACGGCTTAAAGTAAATAAAAAATTTAAGAAGATGTATGCATTGGAAAAAAACCTGGCTGAAATCCACTATAATAGAATACAAAAAAATTATAAAAAATTGATGCTGCAAAAAAACCATTATTAAACTCGACCTCAAAATCTACCCCGAAACTTTACTATAAATCATGGTATGCAAATAAAGGATTTACAGAGGCCCACAGAATAATTAGAATAATTGAATTGAATTAATTTTATTAACATGAAAATATGGATAATACAAAAATAAAGGTATATTTTAGATTTCTTTTAAAATCCCGCTTATTTTTTCCACATATATGTGTTATGGAATATATATTTCTTATTTATATAACATAAAATTTGCGCCAAATTTGAAAGGATAGTATCGAAAATGATTATCGGAATGTAGATTCACTAGTTACACCCTAAAAATATTGTATGATATAATAAATCGTTGAAAAGGACTTGAAATCTGTATAAACATAGAATTTTTTTCTCTAGTATAGTTTAAAAATGTGAGCCAAACCTAGTGTAATAAAAAATAAACATCATACTAAGTGATTATCTAAAGACCTCAACAAAACCATTTAAGAAAACAACATCACAAAAAAAACCAAAAAAGGACTCTATAAGATGAATGTATTATAATAAAATGGTGGCAAGCGATGACCACGGAGTTATATAAAAAAATAGAATCTAAAATATTACCAATCAATTTATGGACGAAAATGCAAGATAGAAATTACATAGAACTTCCACACATTAACTAAGAACAGTAGAAATATAACTTTCAAGATCCAATTTGTAAAAAACATAGTTAGAAGAAATGGTAAGGTTTTAACAAATTTATAAACAAATGCTAAAATTGTGAATTAACGAAACGAGACAAAATAAAAACATTGATATAGAGAAGTTTAAACTCGTATAGAAAAGAAAGAAAAATACAGCGTCGCTTTCTTCCACATGTCATATTTAGAAGGATATGTCTCTTTATCTATATTTGTGTATATTGTGGTTTTTTAGAGAAATATAAAAGCGCTCTTAAAGAAATAAACAATTGAATAAGATCCTCAAACACAAGAAGGCTACCTAGATATACAAGCGATGTCAGAAAAGGCTTTAATTCAGAAATCAAAGAATGTACACTTTTAATAAAAAATTTAATTTAAATAAAAAAGCCATCATTCATAACACACAAAATAAAAAAAGAAAGATCGATTAAATAAGGGACTTTATTATAAAAGATTAAAAAATTTTGAGGGATTAGTCTTAGAGGCTAGTTTGAAGTTTTCAGCACAGCCTCATGACTACAAATATAAGATATATTAGATCATTCATAATAAAATTGTGCATTAAAAAATTTATTATCATCTGTTTTTCACAATATAAAACCGCATGGTATAGAAGAAAAAGAATTCTACAGTCAAATTATGTACTGTAAATTTAATAGAACATGTGGTATTTAGCAACGGCATGAAAAAATAGTCACTGGAATAAGTTTATACATGAAGAAGACTCTAACGAGCTACAAAAAAACATTTGATGAAGGTACAATTATATATAATCACTTTTATGTGCTTAAATTACAGTTTTAAATAAAGCGAATAGTATAATAAAAGAATAAATTCATATAGAGCATAAATTAGTTGCCCTATCTAAAATAAAATTATTAAAAACCATATCACGGAATTACTCTTATACTAATCAACAAAATAAAACAATCAAAAGAGAATATATATACACCACTTAATGACAATGTTGAGTAATGCAAATTCTGGGTATATATTCAAATCCATGAATAGAAATAATTCAACTTTTGAATTTTCTTACAGTATTTTTACTTTATTGTTAGCAATATTGAAATAGAAAATTAGTTGAAAAAAAATACATTGTTTAAAGCCAATTAGATGTTTTTTTGGAACTATACAGGGCAATAATTTTTTATATCAACGTCATCATTTACAGTACACCTATAATCAAAAGATTAACAATTTTATAATAATTTTTTAAAAATTCTGAATATAAAATGCTCAAAAAAAATTGGTATAAATTGCCGAATATTTTCAAGCATTCATCAAAATATATAAACAAAAAATTACATTTAATAAAAATAAAGATACATATAATTTTAATTATTAGTTAAAATTTGTTTTTCTATAAACAAAATCCATGGTAAATTAGTTATTCTGCTATGTTATACTTAGTAAACATATGATTAAAAACGTTTAGTTTATTTGTTATTAGAATTTTCGCTTCTTTTGTGATAAAGCCTAACAAAATATTACCAACATGAATATGAAAATTTATGCAATTTAAATAATTAAAATTAGCTCACATGGCATGTTTTTATGATACTCCTATTCCCCTTGAGATTTTAATCATTAAATTACATTTAATTAATTCAAAATTTTTCCTTTTTCCCATTTCTGTAGCCCGGATCCAAACTGCATAGCTTTCTTTTTTATTTCACTTCCTCTCAAGAACCCTTCATTTTCAACGATTTTTCTTAAAATAATTTTATTTTCATATATTCCCTGCTCATTTTTCCTCAATAAAAATTGTGTTTCCAAATTCAATGTATATTCTATTAATTTTTTTGTCAAGAATGGATATCTCGCTTCGATATTGTTGTCTGATATAACTCTATCGTCTCGTCCAAGATTTCTGTCGAATATGTTAGCCATATCGTTATATATAGCCGTCTTATGGCAAACCGCACCTACTTTATGACTGTTATAACCACAAAATAATTCGTCTGCCCCACATCCAAGAAATGCAATTTTACTGTAATATTTTGCTGCTTTGGCACTGAAAAATAGACATGCTCCTATATTTGAATCCATAATTTTATATTTGGGATAAATAAGATGATTTATGTGATTTTTAAACTCGTTGTACATCTCTAAAGTAATATCATTTTCAATAAAAATGAATTTTCTAGATGGATATTTTTCTGTAAGTTCTTTGAAGGCTAATATTCCGGAGATTCTATCGCTGCTTGAAGTTTTCGACTTAAATTCAGTGTTTATCAGGTATATTGGTTTTTCTATGTCTAAAACTTGGTGCAATAATATAGTTATTAAAAGAGAATCGATTCCCCCGCTAAAGAAAACAACATTATTAAAATTATGTTGCATGGTCTTTAGTGTTTCTGTAATGATATTTTTTACATTTAAGATAGCATCTTTGAAATCTATAATCTTGCCTGGTGTATCTGAAGTGCAATATAATAAAGGCTTTAGAAAATGCCCCTTTTTTAAGGTCCTGTATAAAATGCTGTTCTCGGTTGAATAAGCGTATAAATATTTAGAATCCACTTCATTTTTGAAAAAAACAGATGAAAGAATAAATTCTGGATTGTAACTGAATCCAAGACTTCTTTTTCCTATATCATCTTTAAAAAAACACAAGAAACCTTTGTGTTCAAAAACCAATGACATTTCAGATTCAGAATCTATGCCTTCCAAAACCTTTTCTGAAAAATTAAAACATTCTTCCAGATTTGTTTTTTCTGTAAAATCCAAATGATTAGCCGAATTTATGATTTCTTTTGAATTATTCTGTTCAACTGAATTATTCATCTTCATTTTATTTCTGCAAAGAACTTTCCATCCATCATCGATAAATATTTGAATTTCAAACGGGACTTTGTAACTCTCAAGATTTTTCATACCCACCAAATTTTCAATAGTATTTTTTAGGAAAAGTGTGTCAGATAGTGCGTCATTATATATTTCTCCATTATACAATAGAAATACATCACTATCAATCGGTTGTTTCACATCACTTCTAATGCTAAGAACAGAAGAGGCAAAAACCAAGTTCTTGTATTTTCCCGTACAAAAATGATCCTGTCCTCTATTTTTAATTAATCGTAATAATTCTTCACAAACTTCTTGATTTATAGAAATCAGAATTCCACACATTGATAAACAAGGACAATTAAATATTTATTATTAATTCTGATAACTATGCCCTTCTAAATATGATGATATTTATTTATTGTGTCAATATATTGTGCAGCGCATTTTTTATAAATACAGATACAAACAATAATTTAGAAAATATAGGATTGGAAACGCGGATCTTCGTAGTTGATTCCATTAGAATGATGGAAATTGATCAATCTTTGTCTGTAAACATAGATAAGACAAATATTCGGAAATTTCTTGTTGGTATGTATAATAATGATAGACAAAGGTATGAAAATATCATATTTAGGCCAAACAAAAAAATCAAAGAATTTATTAAAGAATTTGAAAGGGATCCAATTTTGATTTTGGTTTATTCCTTACCGGAAAAAACATTATTCACAAATAAAGATGATTTAATTGTTTCTGGTTGCAAGAACGATATTTATAGAGTAGGTTTTACTTATTTTTGCAAATGTGATTATTCTAAATGTGGATTATTTTGTGAAAAGATGAAAAATCATGGAATATTGAACTTTGTAATTGCTGTATTATTATTATCACTTTTATGTAAATTTAAAAAGAAATCAGAGAAAATAAGATTTACATTTAAGCACGAAAAACAAAAAACTAGCTAAAATTAATCAAGGTTTTTGTTTTTATACTTTCCATTTTAGTTAAAAAAAATTATGTATAACTCTAAAATAATTTAGATTAAAAAGTTAAACATTTTTTTAAATTCAATCGGCATATTAAAATACTTAATACAAAAATTAGAACCATTAAAAAAAAATTAAATTGTTTATATTTTTTAATTTATGTCCTTTACTAATCTGCGTATTTATAAAATATAATTTTTTTGCTGTACCCATTTTATTTAATAATTACTTTGATTTTTCTTTTTAGTATCACATCTTTTCAATTCTTGATTTTTTTTATTGAATCTATGCACAAGTTCAATATTGTTAATAAAATCAATTTTTACTGGCCAGATATTTTTTTGTTTGATAAAAAGAAAAACTTGGTTACATTAATAAAAAAGGGAACAACGAGTATCGATAATCAGATTTTTTTGGCAATAAGAAACTTAAAATTTGATATATTATCAACCAATGAACTCACACAAATGCGGAACAAGGATTATAGCATACGTCGTAACATGGGTAGGTGTGACCACAAAATACCATAAATCGTATATTAAGGAGTTTGTATGCCCCAAAGCAGAAAAATCCACATAAAAAATAGGATTGTAGAAAGCACTCATATTATGATTTCTTGGCATAGAAGGTACATAAGGGGATTGTAAAAGTAACAAAGTAGAAAGAAGTATCAGCCAAAAATGTTGCAAAGAGCATTTTGGAAGTTACTTGAATAAGTTTAAATTTCTTAAAACCAATTTAACCCATAAATAAAAATAAAAAATATGCATCACTGTTCAAGAAATGATGTTTTAATTTATGATTTGAATATTGGATTTAAATAAACATTTACTTTGTCTGATACTTCAACGTGACAAATACATTTTTTAGATCAAATGTTTTTTTTAGCGATATGGATTACCGATCTTCAACAAATATTTTAAAAATATCATTTTAACCGTCTTCAAAAAAAAATTTACTTAAAAAATTTTAATTACTATTGCAAGCACAAAGAAAATTTCATATTGCAATATATGTGACTTTATTATAGCCTGAAATAAGATGTTTGAACGGTTTATTTACCCGAATTGCCAAAAAAATTGAATAGTAAAGTCTCTTTCTTTTTTTAACAATATACTTATCTTAAATTTTTTTTTACAAAATGGGTTGCTTTATAGCAGAAAAATATTTATATTTAAAAACTACCAGCACATCTATCATGTGCTGAAGTCATATTACATTAATAGCTTAAATTCATTGCCTTTTTGTCAATATTAATACGATTATTTTTTATATTATTTTGGCAGTAAAATTGTATGTTTTGATAGTAACCAGAATAATGTCTATACAGACCCTAAAACACTAAATTATATCAAAATAAAAGGTGATTTACCGAAATATAAATGAAAATATATTTTATTTTATCTCAATGAGTATTCTAACGAGCACGAAAAATTATTTTTTACAATTTAAATGTTTCAGCAGGTTTTCTATATGAAGATATGTTTTAAAGTTATAATCCCGAACATATATTTTTATAGTTTCTGTTTTTTTTCTCAAACATGGTTAAAATATGTTTTTAGTTGTTAAAATTTCATCTTAACATTTTTTGGTTCTAATATACTTCTATATTTTTAACTCTGCGCCCTCATTTAATATTTATTTGAAAATAGTGTATATGTTTAGTATCTTTTTTTTTGATCTAAACCTATATATTCCATGTTTTCTACTTTATTAAATTTAAACGTCCTTTTGTGATGTTTGTAAATGTTATTAAATAGTATAGTGCTACTAAACTGTCTAGATGTTTCCGTTCTTGATTCGATTTTTTATAATTATCCGAACCCATTAAAAATTTAAATGTCAAAATTTATAACTATTTGAAATCTTATAAAGTTATGTTGTATTGTTTTTTATGTTTTTATTTTAAGATTTATAATATCATTGTTTCTCATTTTATGTATATTTTTGTGTTTATGCATGGCTTTTTTTTGTATTTATAGTGATCTTTCGCTGCAGTTAACAAAATATAAAATGATTTTAAAGGTTTATTTTTGTACAATTGTTGGTTTTTTCAAGACAATTTCTTCTTTCACTTTTTATCTAGCTAAAGTTTAAATTGCTCTTTAGAACAGGTATGGCATATAATTTTTCAACTGCATCCTTATTGCAACTTTTTTCCAATAATTTTGAAATTCACGGTTTTTCTCGATCTTTATTTTGGTATATGCTTCCGCTGACTTGAGAACACCTTAATATAAAACATAATGTTTAAGCGACAAAAAAATATTTGTATTTAAAAAAAAATAGGGAAATACGAAATCAAATAAAACAACACATATGAAATTAAACAAGTATTAGATTTTAATATAATTATAATACCTTTTCGAATATTAAAGGCATATTTTTTATTTATATGCGCCTTGAAATCGTGTATCACGTTTAAATCACGATAAATTTAACTTAATAAGATTTATCATAAAATACGCGATAAAACTAGAATTTTCGGTTTTATATAGCGTATTAGGTAGTTGAGAATAATTCAAGAAAAATAAATAGAAATTCATACTTCATGGATATAAAAACTAAGGGATTTAAAATGTCTCTATGGTTAAAACCCATGTGTAAAAAAACATATGATTATTTCAAATTTGTTTATTAGATGATTTTTTAGTTTTAACATATTAAATAAAAAATCCATAAATGTTAAGTGTTCAGATTTAAAGCACCCAATAATACGAATATTTATTTTTCATTAAGATAATGGTCTAATTAAAAATTAAACATCTAGATTCCAATTTAATTTAAAAAAAAGTTTTATATATATCATGAAATATATTCACAGTTTTATTATTCATTTCTTGTAAAGTATTTTTTTCGCCTATTTTTTTCTAAGACCCACCCCAATAAACGCTAGTGCTATAAATTGGGATTTATATGATAAATTTGCATGATATCTGAGAATATTTTGTTTTTTTCATGCTTAAGATTAAACTATATAAATTTAAAATTATAATTAAAGTTATTCTGAATAAATATTATAATCTGTAAGAAACACTTTATTTTTTATTTGGATTTCTAGATATTTTTTTTAATCTCAGACGAAAAAAACAAATTCTATGCATGAGAGAATACATGACTGAGTGATGTAAATATTAAACAAACAGACTTCAATTTAAATGATTCAAGGTTTCAATCCTTAACACACAAGGACATTGATAGATTATCAAAATTATAATTAATACCTCCTAGCTGTAAGGGGTACAGCAAACACTTTTAGGCCGACCCTCAGTAATTAAAATATTTCGGCTTTATGAATACAATCGATTATGGCGTTTAAATAACTTGACTAAATTCTCGAATACAAGGCTAAGTATCAAAACCAGTAGCGGTATGATGAGGATGTTTCCCCGTAGCGGTGACCCGATTGACGTAGTTAAACACCGTTAATTTATACATTGAGAATATTATTAAATTTCATTTTTAAGATCCGAGAAGTTGATTTTTTCACATACTGGGGTGTCATTAAAAAAATAAAATTTAAAAAACGGACTATGTTCCTCCGAATTTTTAAATGTATGCTATTTACTAAATAGGGGATTGTATGGTTCTACAGTATCATAAAAGTTACCTGAAAGATTTTGAAGTCACGAACAAGACGGTGCGTATATACAAACCTTGATATTGAGAAACCCCCCTTGAATTTATAGGTCCGAAAGAAGGAGAGATATTGAAGAAGGTTTCGGAGAGGAGAAGATAGCCAAAATATTATATACGCAGTGTGCACGGGAAATCAAGCAATTTTGGCTGCATAACAATAACCAAAATGATAAATATGAATTGATCCCGTAAATAAAAAAAATTATTTTACTTATTGGAAATATATAATTTAAAAATAGTTTGCATGACTTAAATAAAAACAAAAAAACATTTCGGCTTCATCAACCAATGATTAATAGATGAGAGACAAAAATTAAAAATAAATAATGATCCAAAAAATATTATATTAATAATTAAAATAAATAACATATAATGTATCGTAATGTATAAGCTTATCGATTGAAAAAAAATAATTGATAATAAATTAAGATTTCATATCATTTATAAAATATCTATTCGATATAAAGAGAATTGCTGTATCTTTTATAACAAACAAATAATATAAAAAATATAGGAAAATAAATATAAAGTTGAAAAGTATTGCGAAACTTAAGAAGGCTGCATAATAATTTAAAACACAAAAATGATTAATAAATAGTTTCAATAGATATAAAAGAGCAAGCATAATTTTAGAAAACATAAAATACGAGCAATACAGTAATAAAAAATTTATGATGCGATACATCAGCACTTAATTACAATAAAAATAAAATATAATACCTAATAGTAAGCATAAAGATGATAAAAAGCATACCCTTTTGTTAAAATTGTTATTGGTTCAAAATACAGATATTTGGTTATATATGACCTGTTTATATGTAACATTTGTCTATATTCCTGCTTTTAATACAGGTATACTGAATAATAGAAGTTTTAACTATTTTTACGTCGATATAGGATTGTATCGTCAGTGTTATCGAAATAAAAGATATAAACACACTTTATATGCAATTATATTCCGGATATTTTATTTAAGTTCTCAGGCAGAGACTTAAGAAGAACAGAAATACAAAATTTTAAACAAAAAAGAATTGTAATTATTCTTCTTTATGTTGCTTTTTTTTTGTTTTTTATCAACGTTTTATTTTCTATTGATCGGCTGGATTTTATTGCTGATCAAAGAAATTAATCTATACAGTTATTTTAACAAGGTTTTTTGGGTAATTACTATCTAAATATTTTTATATGTTTTTTTACTTTATTCACCCACATTTAGTTTTGTAATCAAACTTTATTTAAAGTCAATAAAAATTTAGTGGGACAAAAATCACATTAATATCAATGAATCTATTTACTTTTTTTAGAAAATTCATCTTCGGAACTATAAAATGGGTACATGTTTATAACTAAAATTTACTTTCCTTTATATATGAAAAAATATATATTCGAAACGCATTTAAATTTTATTATTGGATTAAAATATAATTTTGGTGTATATCACTTTATTTTGATGCTAAAATGTATCATAAAAGTGCTTTATTCATTCTAAAATATCATGATAGAATATTTAAAAGGAACTATTTCGTCGAAAAATATACAATAAGACTCGCTTTTTTACAGAATAGCTTAAATATTTAGGTTTTCTTTGTTATTTTATGATAATAAATTTTAAGCCTAATTAAAATAAAATAGATTAATAATAAGTCGAACTATAAAATTTAAATATATTTTTTCTATGTAATTTGGCAAAAATAATTCGCTAAATATTTGTAAAAATGGCTTTAATTACATTTAAAAATAGTAATACTGTTATTTTATTCTAGTTCTTTCTCTGTAAACACATTTAATTATATTGGGAGTAAAAAAAATTTAATAGAAAATTATCGCTTTTTTAGGATAAAAATAAGTATAAAAGGAAATTTTTACTAAAATTATTTATGGTAGCTTTAAATTAAGTGTTAAAGGTTAAAATTTTATATCAAATATGTAAAAGAACAGTTTTTAATATTTATATTTTTGTGATTTTCTGAACTATAGATTCTTTTAAATGCTTTTTTCATATTTATCGGCTTATATTAATCCCACCCACCTCTAATAAACGCCAGATTTATTATAATAAAATTTATTTACTGAGTTAGCACATTAAAAAAAAAATAGAACATTAAAAATTATATATTTAGTTATGATAAAAACGTTAAAAATAAATAGGGCTACAAAAGTAGTCAAATAAATACAGACAAAAATAGTTATATTTTAGAAAAATTAAAACTAATATCTTAAGTTTATGGGTAAATTGAAGATGAGATGGCATGCAAAAATAGAATATTATATCGAGTAATTCTAAAACAAGAACAAAGCGAAAAAGTAAATAAAATTGAAATATGATATGAAAAAAAGTTCATTAAAATACTTGAAACAATATATTCATATTATATGTATTTGAAGCTCAATTTTAATTATATTTATTTCAACTCATTAAAAAAAGATTTATTTCTAGGAATCTTATGAAAAAATGTTATAAATAAATTTATATGATCATTTTTTCATCTATATTCTAAGGGTTTTTATTTTTTCGAATTGTCCTATATTTTTCCTTTTGGGTACTATAATGGTGAAAGATATTGTTTTTCATGTATAGACTCCAGGAAAGGGAATATTATCGGTTATATTTTTTTTAGATCAACCACATTGCCTCTTAGTCTACAATCAATATTTTTTTACTTAAAAGCATTTTATGGATACTACTTAAAATTCCACATAAAAATACACCTGTATTACTACTTCGATTTCAAAGTTATTATATTTTTTCCGAATGAATTTTAATGCTATATATTGGTTAATAAAAGGTAGCACGCATTTTTTTTTGTGATGAGAAATCCGTAAAGCTTTCAATATATTCTATAAGAACTGCAGAACTGTATGAAATTGTATTTATTCTGTAATTTATATTTAGCTAGGATTCTGTAAGCAGCTTTATCGCATTTTACATGTATTTTATTCTCTATTTTTTTATAATATCTATCACCATATCATTACACACCCTTTATTAATATGGTCTGCATGGGCAGTTATATAAAATGAATCTTTAAAAGTTACTCAAAAATGAACCTATTTTCAGTTTGTATTTTTAAGCGATCTATTTGAATTACTTCATTACGGGGAAAAACATGGTTTAAAAAAAACACATATAAACATATATTGCAATTAAATTTGTATGCCGCTATTATTGCAAAATATTAGTTTTTTTATATAAATTTTTAAAACCATCAATATTGTGTAATCTGAATCGACAAATTTATCATATTTTCTAATCTAGTTGTTGTATAAACAGATAGATCTTATAATTCGACGCATCAAAGGGTCATTGGTTCATCAAAACCCCCTATAATACCAATTATGACTTTCCCTTGAGTTTAGGTATTGATTCGGTTGATTAAGTGCCCCAAGTTACTGTATCTTAGAAGCTGAAAGCATTCTTTTATCCAGAGTCGGTCTACATTTTTATTTTATTTCTCGTAGCTAGGCGGCATTAATTCCTTTTCAATCGATTTGATAAAATCTATGCGTGAAAATGATTTTAACTTTCAGTCATTTTAATTAAAGATTCTAGTTTGAATTTATCAAATGCGTATACCATCATAAATATTTTTTTTTGAAATTGGAGCATAGGCATTGCTAAATACAGAACCTAGAAGAGCTTTAAGAATAGATATGCTCTTCATTATAGACTTGCGTTTTATAAAAAAAAATATGGTAAATATATCACTTTATACCCATCAAAAGCCCTTATTGGGAAATTTACACACACGCTCTTATATTAAGCAGTGGTTCACGTTGAGCTTAACATCCTACAAATAAATATAGAAAATATTGGCAACTTCTATAAGATACCATGATTATTAAACATTATAATGGGGGATAAGAAGGCTTCATAAATTTAGTAAGAGACCATGATCATTATAAATTATAACTAGAAATGAAAAGGCTTCATAAATTTAGTAAGAGACCATGATTATTATAAATTATAACTAGAAATGAAAAGGCTTCATAACTTTAGTAAGAGACCATGATTATTATAAATTATAACTAGAAATGAAAAGGCTTTATAACTTTTATAAGAGACCATGATTATTAAACATTATAACTGGAAATGTGAAGGCTTAATAACTTTTATAAGAGACCATGAATATTAAACATTATATCGGGTTATAAGAAGGCTTAATGTTATTTAATTGCTGTAGGTTTACGACAAAAATATTACAAGCTTTATATTATAAACCAAGGATTACCTTTGGTGATATTTTCTGAGTATAAATAAAAAGAGGCTATACTCTTCATTAGACCAGAGCCAAGTAATTAAAAGTGTATAAATGATAGATTTTATTTTACTTTATCCGAATATTTCAATTTTTTTACAACAAAGCTCTAGCAGAAGTAATTCCGTGGAACATCCAGCTACAGCCTGTCCTTCGAGCTTTGACAAAACGAGGCCGAGACGAGCTTTTACCGGATCATCCAATTTTAAATTATTTATCTGGTACAAGAATTGCAAAAATCCGTATCCCATTCTAATAAAATCAGCGACAAATCCTTTAAAGCTTTTTTGGTTCACCGCAATAAAATCATCAACGACATTTTTGGGAACGATACCGATGAATTCATCTATTGATTCCAATTCTTCAACAAAAGGGGAAACACCTTGTAATATATTTAAACTTCTCCGTAAATCTCTATTACATTTTAGAAACAGATCTTTATAAAACCGTTCATCAGCAATCAATCCTTCCTTTTCACCAACATCTTTAAGATAAATATAATTTAATTCTAGGCATTCAAATTTAATTTTAAATAACCTTGATTTTAATGGTCCAATTGTTTTCGATAAGTAATTAGTAATAAAAATAAATCGTGTCGTTTCACTAAAATCTTCAATAATTCTACGAAGGCATTGTTGTGCATCGCTCGTTAAATTATCACACTCATCCAATATTATTGTTTTGTTTTTATTTATTCCGGATGCAAATACCTTTATTTTGTTTCGTACTGTTGATATTCCTCGCTCATCACTTGCATTTAGTTCAAGAATTGATGTATCTTTTGCTATTATATGCGCAAAAGTCGTCTTACCAGTTCCAGGTGGACCATATAATAACAGATGCTGCTTAGATGGCTTTGATAAGAATCCTTTGATATTATCCGCTGCTTGGAATGTTTTCGGATCTTTTGGTCGGTATTTCTCGGTCCATAGGGTACTCATTTAAAATTGAAGGGAAATAAAATTATCAATAACAAACTCGAACATATTAAGATGCAAAATCATGAACCACAACTTATAACAAACAATTTTGAATAACACATCGGCGAATGCACAAATAATACTAACCTTTCAAATTTATTAGATAATCAACATATTCCATGCATTTAAGCAATATAAATAGGAAAATTAATATGTTTGTGGGGTTTTTTTGCTCCTTTTTATAACATTGCGTTTCTTAAGTCGTTTACTCCCCAAAATAATGCCTATATAGATTTCTGTCATGATGTCGACGCAAAACAGAGCCATCGCAGCTTTTTACATCAGTCATTTGTGTATATACATACTTTATATTAGCCTGAACAGTGAGAAAACCCCCCTTCTGTAATCAAATCCCTTGATAAACTACTTCGGGTTTGTTTATTTATATTTTTATTATGGCTGAACAAAAACTACCTCGGGTGTGTTCATATATCATTTTATTATGGCTGAAAAACTATTCATTATACTTAACGTATTCACACTTTATAAATTGAGTGCATTAAATAAATTCAATAATAAACAGATTATTTTTTTAATAATAAAAAATCACTTCTTTATAATTGAATCAAATCGCTTTCTATCAACTTTAAAAATTTAATATTCTAGTATAGCTAGCTATGCCTTCAAAAAATTATTAATATCGCAAAAACTATTTAAATTGGTTTCTAAATTTCTTTATGTAAAAGCTGTTTGACTGATTTTTTTGTTGATTTAGCTCTGCATTCTTGTAAATATTATTCAGTTTTGTTTTCTTTCACACGAGTGCCTCTATAATTTAAAGTTTAGATTATTTCTTAAATATATTCTTTTTTTTCTTGTTCTATATAAAAATATTTTGACAACTGTACACATATTATTTGTTATTTATAAAAACTTGAAATTTATTTCCATAATATACATCAAAATACGAAATTCGAATGCTTAAAAATTTGAAAAATACATAAAATTAAATATAAACAGTATTTCTGATATTAGAAAATGAAAATGGACATATAATCAATTGTTTTTTTATTCCCAAATATGTGATATATAAATGAATGAGAGTATATCAATATACTATGTATAATAACCATTTATTTACCAAAAATAATAAAAAAATTGCAGTTATTTTCTTATATTTATTTAAGAATAAAACACTCTATAATTATCTAGTAAAGGGTATAAAATCATTCTAAAGTGTGATGATTTTTATATATTTTCCCATGTATTTAAATTTTTTCTCGGACTTAAAATGAAGGATATTTAGATTTCAATCTTCTAACAAGGCAATTTCAGTTTATATTTATTTCTTTGTACCTCTTAACTGAACATAGGGTCTAATGTTAATTTTCACGGATTTTACCAATTTAATGCGCCATATAATTTTAGTTATCAATTATGTATGATGCTATAATTCTTATGGTAAATTGATTAAACGCCTTCTAATCTAAAGATGAAATTTTCATCATAAATCGCAGTAGCTATTTTTGGCCAGCACAAAGAAATTATCTTTTAATATATAAAAATTCATGATTGTTGTTAAATTTCGCTAATTTGATACATTAAAAAAACATTTATTTTGACGAAAAATTAGGCCCGATTCACCCCCACAATGACCATGTATTATGATCAAGCTTATAAAAAAAACATATAGTATGTCCTATTTCATAAAGAAGAAACCTTTAATATACCGTTGAATCGAATATATAAGATAATAAGTAATTACGTTTTATAGACAGAACTGAAATTCTGCATTAGTATTAAGTATAAGCATAAAACTTATAAATACATGGGCCTAGGATGGTCAGAAATCAAGTGAATATACATAAATAGATTTATAAACAAAGTTTGTTAGTACATAATTGATTTATATTAAAAAGGGGGGTTTTTAGCCATAAAAAATCCTTATCTTTTTTTCTGGAATCATTTGTTGTATAAAAATGAATATTTGATTTCGAATTTCTTTTATCATAGGAAATATACTATAAAACTTTATAAGAACACAAATCATATATGAATGCTTTACTTCATAACGAAATACATCATTTATTTGTTCCTAAATAATCATAAAAGATGATTTGTCGTATCTATAGAGAAATATGCTTAAAAATCAGCAATTATAAAACATTTTGGAATCTAAATTAAAACTTTTTGAGAAAATAAGGCTTTGTTCAGAAATTTCAATCGTATTTTATAAATTTAAGAAATATTATGGTCATTATTCCCTTGAAATCGATGTCCCTAATATTTTTTCTGTATTTGCGTAAATTGCAATATTATTATTGAATCCATTATGTTTATAAAAATAATTTGACGAATTACTACAAGAAAACCTTTTATACGAATAATGGTTTTTTTAATGGATCTACAGGCTTTTTATGATTGCGAATCACGTAAGAACAACAAAATTTTATGTATTCTTTAATTTTTTATTCATATTTTATTTTTTGTGATAAATAATAGTTTAATTTTATTTTTTAGGGAACCTAGCACTGATTTGGCTAATATATGCTGTAAAAATATTATCGTAAACGATTAAAAAATAGTTATTTTTGTAAATATGCTTGTCATATATATATAACTTAAATAGAATATTAAAATGATCGTGAAAAAATTTAGACTAATTTTAAAAGCCAATTCACAAATAAACGCTTTTTGTGATTTTCAAAATATTATAAGTTACATAATATGATAAAAATGGTAATATAAAGCCGATATTGATACCACCAGCTGTGACAAAACTACCGTGAAACATCCAACCATAACAATTTGGCTTTGATTACTTTCATAAGAGTTTGGGAATCAATCAAGTTGTTTCGTGCCACAATCAAATGTATATTAAAAAATGAAGCTATGGTTTTACTGTGAGTCGGTCTAAAACTATTGTATGCATCTCTTGCAGCTAAGAGTCATATGTTACAAGTTTGGTTGCTTATAAATCCCTTTACCTGATGAGTATTCAAACCTTACATCATTTAAATTGGAATTTCAGGTCGAATATTTCCACCACCGAACCATCGCTACTACAATAAAAATGGATAACGTTGTGCGACTGTGTTTATTACAAAAAAAAGTATAACTTAATTAAAGATATTCAAATTTCTGAAATTATAATCATCAAATTATAGCATCGATACTGTGCCTAAAAAACAAACTTTATCATTCTTTGCTACAAAATATGCCAAAGTTCATATACTTAAAGATTTGACTTAATTTTTAGTACTAAAAAAAAGGTTTATTTAGTCATCTAAATTCATATTTCTTACCTTTCTACTGCTTCTGGAAATCTACTTGATTATTTAATTAAGATGAAGCATTCAAAATATTTTTTTTGTGCTATTCTCAAGCCATTTATCACCCGGTTATATTTTTACGAAATTAATGCTAAATACAAGAGAAACTACAAAAAAAATGCTATTTTCCCATATTCCAGTCATTTATTATCCTAGTTATAATTTTACGAAATCAATGCTAAATAAAAAATTATAACATAAAACAATAAAAGATGATTTCACAAGTTTCTAACTTTATTTTATCGATCGCATCAATTTTATAATACCAATAAAATGTAAAAAACTTGGTATTTTTTTTAATAGTATAAGTAAACATTAATATAAGAATTTCATCGAAAGTTCGAAGTATTAGAACAAGTAATATTTCATTAAAAAGATAAATATGAGCGATATCATATATTATTCATAGAAATATATACCATCTAGCAATATACAATTAAAATGAATATTTTATCTAGTAAAATCCAGGGTTAGACTTTAATGATCTTGCAGGAGAAGATGTCTAGGTTGTGTTGATATTTAATATAAAATTATAGGGGGAATATTCTTGAATTCGCTAATACGGTATTCAGGGTGCCGTGGCTCTTTTTCAATGGCAATAGTTATTCCAAAAATCCCAGAACGAATTATTTCACTTTTGTATATACCCGATTCAGACCTAGATCAACGTAGATCTGATTTAAATACTATTACTCAGATAAAGAAATATATTTTTTAGTATTGCCCTAATATTTTACAGAGAAGCAAATCCATTTTTGTGGTTTTAATATTTTAAATTTTCCTTTCCTTTCATATCCATAGACTTCTAAAAGCTTTTAAAATTTAAATAAAAATTTAGAAGAAAAAGAAAGCCGATGACGTATAACAACAATCACCGAATATCCCATTATTTTATAAGTTTTTATACTTTCAGACATGATCTAAAAGGATAGAAATTCATCATTTCATAACAAAAATCAGATCAGTTCATTATCCCTCTTTAATCTCGGGGGAGATAATAAACACATATATTATTGGATTTAAAGGATTTATAGCACTTTAAAAAATACTGAAGACTTCAAAAATAGAATTCAATGATATACAATAAATCTTTATATGCATATTTTATATTGTTCATTTAAAACAACTAAATATTATTAAGAACCCTGTAAGGATAGTATAAAAATATAGGGATCGATAAAACAGAAAATAGCACAATATAAAACCAAATATATAAGAACAAGACAGTATATTCGATTATGTAAAATTAAAAAATCTTTTTAGACCTACACAAATATCAAATGTTATTTTTAGTTTGTAATATAGATACCTTCCAATCTTGAATTAATATTTTGCTGTATTTTTATGGTTATAAGGTTCAAAAACCAATTTTTGCAACTGAAATTTTTTAATGAAGTATATCGATCAAAAACAAAAGATCATTTAAGATAACACATGAAAAGTTGTGAATGCCATAGAAAGTTTTTGATTTACATCTTTTCCCGATTTTTGATAATATACATTGGTTTTAACTAGTATCTTTGTATAGTGGATCTCAATGCTAGTCTATCAATTTAATCGATGCTTAAACGATTAAATTCATATTAAGTAGCTTCATAAAACAAATAATAAATTTATAATTAAATAGTTGACTAAACACATAGTCTGCCATTTCTTGAAAAATTAAAATTAAAACCCATGTATAAATTTTCATTATTAATTGCTAAAATCCTTGATATTATGACAAGTTTCTATATTAATGCGGTTAAACTGTTAAATAGTTAAAATAAAATAATATTTTTTTTATTTTTAAATGAATTTTTGGTATTGATATTTTAATAGTCAGACAAATTTTCAAGATTTATTGGCTCAATTAAATATTCAATGATCATAAAGCTAATAGCTGGATGATTAAACTGCTAAATTACTGAAATATTTAGATAATTCAATGATATACATAAAAAACCCTCACCAAAAAATATAATTTATTTATTTGATTTTTTAAAGGGAGATTACATAGCATAAACCAGAATACCATAGATATATTATTGCAATATATATTTAAATAGAAAACGCGTAGCTGATATACTGAAAAACAGTAAAATAATTATTGTAATAATACCTTAAATTATAAAAAAAATGTTATCTAATTAAAAAACACTTCAATATATAATATGATCTTACCTTAAAATTAATCATATAATTATTATGGTAAAAAATGAATTAAAAAGCATAAAATTTAAAAAACAAGGAAATATGCTAACGTGTGTATAGTAGTGGTTTTTATTTAAGCTAAAATTTAATAATTGTCGAATTAAACCCAGAAATTTTTCTTTGATGTATTCCTTTTGTGATAGTTTTTTTTATTAGCCTAATCTTTCATGTGAAATGTCGCATGATTATTTCATAGATGTTAAAAAGGTTCAGTGTTGATTTTTGCTACATCATGATAAGCTGCTAATTGATATAAAAGATGCTGTTTCTATAGTAAATTTGATTATATCTATCGAATTCGTTACTATACAACATATTTTTTTTATATTTGCCAACACTTGTAATTCTTTAGCACTGCTAACTTTATTAATATTACCATTCCGCTAGTATTCTAATTTTTTTTATAATTTTATATTTTTTTCAATTTCAGCATCTACTCTATTGCTTAGATTCACAGGATTTCATTCAGTTTCATTATAAAATACATTAGTCGATACACATTCATGGATGTATCACGATAAGGAAAGCTTATTTTCAGATACGTTACTTGTAATAAGTAAGGTAATTATACATTGATAAAATAAGCAATTAATATTTACTTACATTATCAGTTCTTTTTATATTTTACAAATTACTTATTTTTACATATTATAGGCTTTATAAGTCAATTAGAAAAGTACAAAATTTCGCCGATCATATTCTGTAAATAATTTTATAATTTTCTTTTCGATTTTTTGGAATTTATCTAACTATTATTGAGCGATGATAAATATATTTAAATTTGTTTAAAAAAACATCAAAAATCAACTATGGTAGTATTATGTATAAATTTAGTTTATTTATTAATTATAGAAAATTACATATTCAACCAAAAAATTCATGGTGTTTATTTTTCTTATTTTTTTCCATTAATAGCAACTTTTTTTTGTGAAACGATGGATTTGAAATATAATTTATTGATTTTTTTTTTCGTATTCTATCTCGTAATTCAATATAAGACCGCCTTAGTCATGTTTTTAATGTACTTCTAATTTCATAAAAATCCATAATTAATTTTATCCACTTGATTTTATGGTCGATTAAATTTAATTATAATTTTGGATAGAACACATTTCTTTTATTTTTCATCTATTCAAATATAAATTGTTGTGATTCTCTCTAGCTTCATTTATTCTCATGGAATATATGAATTATATGTCTGTTATACTCACGAAATATTATTTAAGTTTTAATTAAACATAATAGAAGCACTTAATATTTATAAATTTTATAAAATTTATCTTCATACAAATTATTTTTGAATAATAATAAATAATATGCGTTATTAAGAGGAGATCAACAAAAATTATTCCGATTATGTATGCTATGATTATTGTAATAAAATGTAAAGAATTAATATAAAGAGAATATCTAATACAATTTAACCTATTGACGAGTCTAAAAAAAATTAGGAATGATATTTTGCAATCCAAAAAAAATATGCTACGAATTATTTACATTTAGAAAATCGAGTTTAACCATGAAGTATAGTGAAATTAACTAATTTACTGGAGTAATTTGACATTTTCTATTAAAAAAACCTTTAAATACCCTAGAAAAATCGATAAAAAAGAATAATTATATTTCATAAAATTGCATGGTGAATAATTTTAATTTTTTCAAAATAAAATAACAGTCTAGATATTTTTAAGCAATAAATATCTAACCGCCTATTTTTGGTCATAAATAATTCTTTGATTCATAATATTCATGGATTGCTGGATTCACTATGGATTTATATCACAAAGGTTGATTTTTTATTATTTATTTTGGTGAATATTTGGGGACTAAAATGGGGTAATAAATTAAATCTGGTGTACTGTTGTGCGCATGAGTGCTTAAAAAGACAACAATTAGCTGTAAAAATACCTTAAAGACATATTTTAACGATTATATTCTGGAAATTTTTGTATAGATAATTTATAAAAAAATTAATCATGGATTAATTTTTATTTATAATTGAAATAGTAGCCAAAAACTCAAAAACTCAAAAACTCAAAAACTCAATAAATCAAATCATTAAATACCTTAAGTTTATGCTCCATTTTAAAAAGACATCTAATTCGTTTTTTGGTTGTTTTTTTGTATAATTACTTTGTTGGTATTTCTAAATTATCATTATTTTTTTCCACATTCGTCTTGTTTGTATTAACATTTTTATGGCCATCTCTAAAACTCTTCGGTGATTTGCATTTTTTAAACTATCAAAGTATAGTCAATACCTTTGAAACGCTTTAATTCCTCTATATTACTGATTTATTTCTTTACATTCTTTTTCTTAAATTTATGCTATAATAGCAACATCACTTTTTAGTATTAAGTAAACCTGATTTAAGGAAATTTTGTTCCGTTTCGATGAAATACTTTGCGCTATCAGTACTATATCCGCTAATGAATTTTTATTCGAAGATAGAGTCTCTCAATATTCCCTATTATACTGTATAACAATTTTTTTCTTCATTATCCACTATCCCGAACAGATTCTATGGATAAATACGCACCATTTGCTGTCTATTAGCTTCGAAAAGCCGGCAATTTCGAAGATACTTGTCATTTATGTGTTTAATATAAGCAAGTAAATGGATGCTAATAGTCGGTTTATGACAGTTTAGCCTTAAAAATATGTAATGATATTTTTAGTGCCGTTCTGAATCTACATTTATTATTATACGTCCATCCATCCCCGTGAATAGATTAATTTTGTCATTTTATGTCATTTCTTGGATCTTTTCTTATTTTAAATTACATCTTTAGAAATTAAATATTTTATTGCACTCACTGCTTCATCAAAAACATGGCTTAATCCAGTTACTTTCATAAATTTAATAGGAGAAAAATTTAACTAAATAGTTATGTTTTACAATATTTGAAATGCAATAATCAAAAAAAAAATACAAAAAAAATATTTACTAATATTTCTGATTGTGAAATACACCTTTAGTAACGTGTATAGGTATTCATATTATGAAAATAAAAAATAATTGCAAGCTTTGTTTATACCCGGCTGTATTCACTTTCGAATCGCATTTATTAACGTGATTAAGTATTCATATTCTGAAAACGAAAAAAAATGCCTTTCTAACTTTTTAGAACAAGAACGACAAACAATAGAATATCAATTATAAATTTAAATTGTTTCTTAAAAAAAATAATATTATAAATAAATATAGCACAGGGATTTTTTTCAATATAAATATTTGAATTGTGCTCTTTTCCATCTTATTTATGAAATAAAATGACAAAATAAGTCTATATTGTGTTTATTAAGGTTTTCTTATTTATAAACCAAAAAATATTTTTGAATAGAAGATTAGAATAAAGCATTAAAGAAGAACAAAAAAATTTCTTGAAATCCAAACTTTATTGCAAATAATATTCATCGAAAGTTAACAAAATAATGATCATATTTTGTTTGAGAATCACAGGGAGTCATGATAATTGCCTCATCCACAAATTCTTTGTCGAAGTTTGAAGTGAAGGAAGTATCTGGTTTAAAGACGGGTTCATAGACTTTTTCTTTTATTTTCTCCCAATCTATATAATCAAAGTAAGGGTGTTTTTGAATTTGTCTGTAGTCTTCCGTACCAAATCCGATTCTTTCTTCTGGATTTCTATTTAAGAGCTTTCTTATCAAATCCTTCGCATCCTCTGGTGTTCTTTCTGTAAACTCTATTGGTGCATTTTTTATTTGACTCGAGAGCTCTTCGTTTGTCGCACCTGTAAAAGGTGGTTCTGTTTCAAACATTTCATATAAAACGACACCATATGACCACCAATCTGTGTCTTTAGTGTATCCATCTTCGCCAAGAACCTCTGGTGCTATAGTATCTGGTGTTCCACAATAGGTGTAGGTTTTTTCCAATGGCCCGAAATTGTCTTTACATAATCCAAAGTCAGCTATCTTCACATGTCCATCTCCATCCAATAAAAGATTATCTAACTTCATGTCTCGATATATTATGTTATGATCATGTAGATGCCCGAGCCCAAGCAAAATCTCACAAGCATACAGCTTTATCTGTTCATGTGAAAAGACACTTTTAGCAGCATGATGAAATAAATCACCACCGGGTAAAAATTCTGTCCCGAAAAAGATATGTCTAGGATTCTGAAAGCAATATTCCATTTTCATTAAAAATGGATGGTTTTCACGCGAAGAAAAAGCCAACACCTTTCTTTCGAGCTCAATATATGAAACTTCATTTCCATTGACCAAGCTTTCTTTTTTCAAGATTTTCATTGCAACCATTTTGTCATCTTTTATATGTTTTGCAAGCATAACTTTTCCAAAGCTACCTCTTCCAATAACCTTCATAAGTTTAAATTCATCTATTTTTATTTTTGAACGAGCAACCAAGCTTTCTGGGGGTGGGGGATTAAATGTAGACATTTTTTTGCGAAACTCTTGATCTATTCCACACGAATCAAAAAGTAAACCTTTGCAATCACCATGTACATATACACCACATTTTTTACACTTATAACTTTCGGCACCCACATCTATACGCACACCACAATGTGAGCACCAACTTAATCCTATTGCATATTTTTTATCTAATCTATGAGGAATATTGTACCCTTTTCTGTAAAAAAATCTCTCACGCTGTGCACAGGGACAATTAAACAGAATGTGCTCACAACATCTCTTGTGACATGTAAATTTGCATAACTTACACCTATAGGCTTGACTGAAAAATGATATCATACAATTGCATATGCAGCAATAAAAAGGAGACATAATATTAAAATCTTCAAGAACATGTCCATATCTTATAATTTGTATAATTTGGGCATTCTTTCGAAGCAACTTAGCTTCTCTTACGATTTCAACAGTAGCTATAAAATACGCGTGGTTGAATTGAAACCTTTGCTTGATACCGCCATCTTGATCTAAAAAATATTGGCATGGAAAAAACATAATGGATAAAATTGATTCTCTCTTACCATGCATAATTATCTCAAATTCTTTACTTCTCTGTAAACGAATATTGATCTCCCCAGTAAACTTAGTATCAATGGTTTCTTTAACGACATCATCAACAATAAATTGTATCGATCTACAGTCGAAAGCGGGAGTTACACTTATTTCACTGATATCAAATCCGACAATTCCAGTGGTGTTCTGATATTCTAGTTCAATATTTGATTTTTCGGCATTATTTAACTCTTGATTTAAGAAAAACAGCTTATTTTCAAGCATTGAAATTCTTGATTTTAGTTCTTCATGTTGTTCTTTATCAGCAGTGCTTCCCAATATATTTTCTAGCCCTCTTTTTATTGCCTCTTCTTTGAAAATTTTATCAGTTAGTCTTCTGTACGGAACTTTCGCGTTGAACATTGCTTGTTGAGAAACTTGATCCTCCGTTTCGAGTTCTTTAATTTTATATAAGAGTGCATCTTTGTCTACACCAGAGCATCTAGAAGCTACTTCTTTTAACTTTTCTATGGTTTTTTGTTTGTCATTTCCTTTCATTTCTAAAATAAAATTGTGCGTGGCCTTTTAAGAGATCGAATGACCAATAATATTTGAGAATCCAGAATAGGAGAAATATCCATTAATATGTGATCTTTAAAAAATAAATAACCAATTAATAAATTGGATTTGATTGAATTGAAAATTTTTAGTTGAATTATTTACTAATATTTTCATATTTTTCTGTACATAGAGATAATCAGAATCGCTTGGAATTATTTTTATATAAAGGAATAAAAATTTTCTAAATCCCTAATGAATTGCGATAATTGGCCAATAATTTATTCGAATTACACTTGCTTTAGGGAAAATTTAAATATATTCAATAATAGATTCTGAATATTTTGGAATAAATACGTCAGATAGACCTCTTAAATATAAATGTGTTTATGGTGATTTACCTATTAAAATTAGGTTCTTTTCATGAGTTTCAAATTTTAAACCTTTTTGCGCTGCAATAAAAACCAAATTCCTTTGAATAGGGGTCTTATTGCTTTTTTATTTGCTTGAACCTAAAAATATTTGCGATTTGATTTTAAATATTAAAATACATGCTAAATGCAACGCCTTTAAATAATATAAAAATTTGATCATAGCTTTTATTAAATTATAAGATGCCTATGTTTTATATATGAAATTTTTCATTGTTTTTTTATTTACTGAACACAGTATAATACACTTCTTTTTAAATTTTAAGATGCGTGTGTTTTATGAATTATATTTTTCGTGGTTTTTTTTTATTTACTGAAAACAAAAATAATACACTTCTTTGATTTCAAATTTTAAAATGTATGCACACTATCAAATGTATAAAAGTTACTCAATAATAAAAAACACGGAGCAATTTTTTTTATTAGTTTTGCAGAAATTACAAGGAAAAGTATGGTTAAACATAAACTATAAATTAATTGTTTTATTATTTATCGTACATTTAAGTATAAGCATTATGATAATAAGAAAACTTGAGTAAAAATATAAATATAGGGTTTAATGAACAGTCTTAGATTTATAAATGAATTATTTTATAATAATAGAAATATAAAACCGCAAGTTATTTTTATGGATTTTGTTAAAAGTCGCTGACATTCAATAATTTTTTTAATTCTAATTATTTCAAAAAGCTTAAACTAGGTACATATGATTATCTCTTATTTTTTATATTCAATCAAGAAGTCAAAACGCGAATTTAGTAAGATTTTGAATCAATATATTGTCTTAAAAATCCGTTTTTTACTTATCCACAATTTTTTTTTGAAAATTACGTCATTACTGACTAAATACAGTTAGATCTAGGAATTAATTTTTTATTTTAAAAATTCTGGATTAAATTAAACCTTAAACAAACGAGAATTTTTTTTACAAATTATGATTTAAAAGTTACAAATACTACAATATTTTTTTAGAAATTGCCTTTAAATGGCTTTATTAATCTACTTTTTTTTGGGGGGGGGGGGGTTTATAGACATATCATTCTGTAAAGGATATTCGGGTTAAAAGGTAAAATAATTTTGCACAAAAGAGTTTAAAAAAGGTAGTAAAAATGCTTCCATGACAATATGTTTCACAAAAAACTTATTTTGATTTATTGTGCTGTTATTATATACTTAGTTGATAAGACAAAGAAAAAAAACTTTGGATATAATAAAGTGTGTGATATTTTAGATAAAAATACAAAATTTTAAATATTTTTGATTGAGTTACGTAATTTAATTTATTTATGGGCTAATTTGATTTCCAGCTATCAATCTTGTTCAAGCAAAACTTTATATTACTCTTTAGAACATGTTTGAATATTAGGTACTTCCACAACCTCGTCTTTTAAAATTCCTACATGCATGTTCTTCTTTCCAGACTTATTAGTTCGAGGGCCTTCCTCAATTATATTGTTTGTTTTTGCGTATGCTTATGTTTCAACCGGCATTCCTATATATTTAATTTACGACTTATGGTTGATATTAATTTATGAATTTTATTTATATTACTCTTTAGAACATATTTGGCTGACAAGTATTTCCACTTCCTCATATTTTCATAATTCCTCGGTGAATCTTCTTCTTTCCAGACTTATTAGCTCGAGGTGCTTCCTCAATTCTATTTTTTGTGTTTATGATCTGCTTCTGTTGTAATTTCTAAATCCTTAATATACGACTTATGGTATTTTTTAACTAGTTCATCCGAAATTATGCTGTAAATAATAAATATAATTAATTTACGGCTAATTCTTATTTATTTTTTATTTATGGACTAAATTTATAGTTGTAATTTTAGTTTTTGTTCTCAGACACAGCTTGCTTGATTCTCTGTCCGCACAGCGCATTTATAATTTCGGCTATCTTCTCCTCTCCAAAGTCTTCTTAATTACCCCACTTTTTTCTAGACATATTAATTCAAGGGTTTTTCTCAATCCCAAGTGAGTAATTCTTATATTATTATTTCAGTTTCAACCCAGTAAATCAATAGATGGCTCTAATACATACCATATTTAAGGTTATTTCAAGCATATATTTTCTTTTTGGCATATTATAAGAGTGTCTTCCGCAAGCAGAAGCTTGAGCGCACGTAACAGCTTTGGTTTTATTCATAGCTTCTTAATATACGACTTATCGCACTTTGTGTTCACAATAGAAACAATAAATTGAATTTATATCTAAATAACACATAAGCAGGGGAAAAGTAAAGGAACATTTTGTGAAGAAAATACAGTGATTTAATATTTAATTTCAGGATGAAATCCGATGCCTTCACAAATATCATATACAGCCTGAGCAACATTAACACAGAGAGCATCACATTCATCAGATCTTTTCCCTTCTGTAAAAACTCGCACAAGATCTTCGGTTCCACTTGGTCTTACGAAGGCCCTTCCTTTATATTTATTGCAAAGCTGTACAATCTTTTGTTGCAACTCTTTCGGTTCAACAACTTCGATTCCATTTTCGATTTGAATAATATTTTTGTCTTTAATTTTGACAGCTAACATTCTAGTAGGAAGTTTTTCATACATTTCAAGCATTTTTTTGTATGTCTCACGTTCAAAAAGTGTTTCAAATACAAGGAAATTAGCGATTGCGTCACCTACACAGGGATCAAAAAGACAGGACATGGTTTTTAATATTGAAGCAGCTTGAAAAGTTTCTTCATCTGTTTTTGAAATATTAGCAATTCGATCAAGCTCATTAATGATATGAGGCGAGAATGTAACTGATCCGTGACCATTTGGTTCAAAAAATACACCAATATCGAATTTTCGACTGAGCGCAATAAAATTTTTGACACCTGTTTGTGAAAGAACAACCTTTACTTTTTCCTTTAGTGCATTTACGGCTGCGGAATTCGAATAATGGCTAAGAACTGCACCAATGCATGCCGAATTAAGGATTTTACTAGAAACGTTGATGGTTATTTTTTTTAGAAGATCAAAAATAAAATTTGCTATGAACACCGCCATTCTGTCACCATCAATTACTGAAAATATGGGATCTGTAGAAAAATAAATGATTCGATCAGCATCTCCGTCAAAAGATGCACACCTTTTAATTTTATTTGATTCTACAGTAATATTTTCTGGAGGTCTTTCTTTGGTAACAATGAAATCGGTTCCGCATCTCACATTTAATAAATTCTGATCGGGTGCAAATTCGTTGTCGTCCTTTCTGTCATCGACCAAACTTGCCTCATTAATAATTAATATCTCTTTCCTTTCCAAATTCTTTCTTATCTCGTTTATTACTATTCCTCCAACACCGTGTGCACAATCTATATAAACAGGTAATTCTTCTTTTTTTCTTAACTGTATCAGTTTTTTGTAGTTATGAACGAGATGCTCTATATACTCTTCTTTTTGAACACATTTTCCATTCCTATTACCTTTTCTGACAATAAAGTGAAGTTGCGGTGTTGTCACAACTCCATACGTTATAACTGTGCAGGGTAATCTCTGTAATATATCATTTATTTCTCTCTCAAAGCTTTCACCACTTTCCCGCGTATCTCTTCCGATCGCAACAACACCAAGCGCCCCATCACCAAAATCCCTCATATTTCCCATTTTTCTATGTATCCTTGACAAAGTCTTAAGAAGATCCTTAGCAGGACAATTAACGATTTCATCACAGTACTTTTCTAGGGTCTTTTCAATATATTCCCCATTATGGTCAATTATTTTAATTCCATTATCAGATTTCGGATTATGTGAAGCTGTTATCATTATACCAATTGTTTTCCCACAAAATGTAGCCGATCGGATGTATGCTAGAAGTGATGCCCTACATATACAGTTCATCAGCGATGATGCTGTATCACGGTAACCAGCCGTTCCAAAGTAATATTTCTTTGGTGGATCGTTTAGGGTTTCAGGGAGAGATTCAAACATTTTACATATTTCGCGTTTCATTTAGGGGGTATTGAAAATTATATTAATGGATCATTTGTTTACGTCATAACTTGGGATGGGGTGGTTATAAAATGCCATAACTTGTATATTAAGGAGTTAGGAATGCCAACCGAGGCAGAAGCATTTGGACAAACAATGGTATTTAGGAAGACAATTGAAGTAAGAAGTCTTGAGAGAATAAATTGTAAAGATGATGAGGTAGAAAGAAGTATCAGCCAAATCTGTTCTATAGAGCAATTTAAAGTCTTGTTAGAACAGATTTAAGTAGCTGAAAATCAATTTAACTCATTAGTAAGTATTTTAAATCCCATAAATAAATTTATTTATTTTGGCTAAGCGTACGAAATTAAATTATTCTTCACAACCAAAAAACAAAAAAAAATATTTTTGAGTTTTATTAGTCTCTTTATATACTATTAACAAAAGATTATAATACTGAGTAATATATATATAAATGATATTTTAAAGAGGAGCTATTCTGGACAGAGCAAGTAATATATTATTCTAACAACATTTTTTAAATCTATGAATATCATATTTTAATTTTTCATTCCAAGTTGTGAATTATAAAATTTAAAAAATAAATTTTTTTAATTATTTCAATGCAAAAACAGTGTGTTCATGTAATTAAATCAATATTTTATAGATCCAAGATATGCTATAATAGCCGAAAATTAAATAAATAAGATTTCATTATAAATTTCAATGTGTCTAAAAAATTTTATGCGGGGATAAAAACATAAACTTCAGTTAATTATTTTTTTTTACTATAGGGTTATTTCTGTGTTGGTGTTTCTATGTGAATAAATCGCTTTAGCACTAAAATCCCCATCAATAAACCATCATACAAAGTAGAAAAAGTATGAGTATGGCGATTTGAAGAAAATTGCACATATCAAGGAAAAATTAATAAATCATAAATAGAGATCATAGATATTTATTATGACTATTTCACCCTAAAATGATTATGTTAATAGTTTTTATAGATTTAATAATAAATGTTTAATGGTTTATTTTAGTAAAACCTTCGGAAAAAACACTTCTTGACTTTTTCATAAATTATATGTAAATTTGTTTATATTTTAATAATATTTAAATATAGAGTCTGTTGTTTATGGGCTAAATTTTTTTAATTGAATAATCTACTTCACTAAGATGTGGTTTACCATCTAAAAAATATTTGAAAACATGATAATGAATCGTTTAACACTTCCTGGCTTTCACTTTAAAACAGCCCTTCTTCTCTCAAGGCATATCTGTTCAAATGTCTTGCGATGTCTTATAGATGCATTTATGCCTCTACAACATATTTTTTTTTTCTAAATATTTTTAAAAGCACACATTTAATGATTTAATATAGAAAATTTTATATACGATTCAATACACAATACATATGTACACTGCTGATTACAAGAAAATAAAATAAATTTAATTATACAAAGCTTTATAAATCCAAAAAAACGCAAGTAATTTATTTTTACATATAAATGTTGGCATATGAACCAAATAATAGATGCTGCCATCACATCTTATTTTTATAAAATAAAAAACCTTCATATCTATAAATAATTTTAAAATATTTACTACAGTTATTTTTAGGTTTTTATTCTACTTTTAGAGATCTTATAAAAATAAAAAATAGACATAATCATAAATATTATTATCAAATTTACTTACGAAGAATGCGAAATAATTTGATTCTTATTATTTATCATTTCATTTAGCGGTTTTATAATCTAGTATTTAGCATAATTACGCCAAAAAACACTTGTTTTATGGGTATTAATAGGGCAAGTGCAAGGCTAAATTATTTGAAATTAAATTTTAGAATCTTAACTACAAAGACACATTTCTGAATTAAAATATCTCAGGGTACACGGAAAATTTTATAATAAATAGGTTTTTTCGTATCAAACATATAGGAGTCAATTTTTACCCATTTTTAGAAAATAAAAATAATAATACGGAAAATTATCTTATTCTTCAGAATATATTTATCTTCCATATTTTTTAATTCGATTTAATTGCTGGCTTTTTTTGTAGTTTATTCTAAAACTTCTTTTTTTATTTATGAATCACATATCTATGTTAAAAGTCAAACATGAACTATAGAAAGCCTGATTGGAAAGACCATGCTTATAAATTGCATATTTCTTATCTGTAGTTTTTATTTGATGTAAAACATTGTTTTATTCAGGTTTTCTCTTTATTAATCATATAGCAATAATTATATACATTGAATCCGGTTAAAATTTTTTGATAAACATTTTCCCATCTATTGCATAAAATATAGCAGGAAAATCTTTTTAGGTATATCTAGATAAGTTTATTGTGGTGTGTGTATGTTCTTTTGTAATTCTAACACGATATAAAATACACATATTTTCTCATCTATTGCGTAAAATATAGTTGGAAAGGTTTTTTAGATATATTTAGATAAGTTAATTGTGTTTTAAAGATTTTCTTGTGTGATTCTAACACAATATAAAATATAATAGTATTCATTATCAGTTATATCAAATCCACAAATACATTTTGATTGTGCAAATACCCAACAAAAGCATTTGAATAATAATAAAAGATAATAAATCGAAATGTTTCTAAAAAAAATGGAGGATTACAATTTTTTATTTTTGTTATGCAAATAAATTTTTGAATATTTGGCAAGTTTTCATAGAGAGAATTTGGTACCATGGTAAAAAGATTGTCAAGTTTTCAAACATATATCAAACATTAGAATATTTAAAATATTATATTACACCATGAGCAAAAAAAAAAGATTGAATTTATAATTACATATAGAATACTTGCATGGTGATCAAAATCACACTATAATTCTTTTCAGCGTCAATAACAGAATATTGGTTTTTATTTAAAATCCACTTATAAAATTTTGCTTTATCTACAATGATTTAAATTTTATATCATATTTAAAAACATATATTTTATTGTTTAGATTTTTGTATTGTCTTTAATTTACATATAGAGTTATTGATCATTATGTATTCTCTCAAATTATGTTTATATTCGCATATATATTTCATATATCAACTTAATATTGTTTTGTCATATTAAATTACATAATCATGTTTGTTTTCTATCTAACACCAATAGTTATCTCTTTACATCCTTAAAATTTTATTTTATTTACGATCGTTTAACTTAATAGGTTTCTCGGTACATTAAGATTTTTTTTTATTATTTAAAGCGCTTGGGTTTTATGATCTAAATTTATGTATTCTATTTTAAGAGAAATAATAAAAGTAACTTAAAAAATCTATATCGTTTATTGCTTTTGATAAAAAATTATCAGTAAAATTAAATTTTATTTTTTTTAGAAAGAAAGCAATGTCTTAAAAGTCAAACTTTGATTTTTTATACAAAAAAAAACGATATCAATATAATATACATTTGATATATAGAATAAAATTTAGAATATCTTTGACAATAAGAAACAAAATTTAGTGCTATAAAGAGATAGTTTATTATATTCTATATTTTTTAAAACGATTTTTGCATTCTTTTTGAAGAATCAATTTTTTTATAGGAAATTTTAAAATATATGCAGAAACTCTTTCTATTATTCATAAAGATTGATATATAACTTTAATGTAACAAAAATCGGAACTAAACCAATCATTAATTCATTGATCTAGTTCGAAAGTTGTAAAATATTAACGTCAAATGTTCTCCCCGAAAATAAATACATTGGATCTGGATCCTTTTAATGACAGGAAAACCGAGTCTTAAAATCGTATTAAATTCATCTAAATTGTTTTTATTATTATAAAAATTTGAATCATCTTCCTGTAATCTAATTTTACATTTCTTGACATAATATAGGCTATTCAATATTTTATCAATGTCAATGAAAAATACAATTTTCAAATCATAAAATTCCTCTCTACCACATACGATTTTACGCGGAAAAAATATAAATTCTTGCATTTTTTTTGTTATATCTTTAGGACTTTATCTTATTAAAATATCAAAATATAGGATTAAGAAAAACGTAAATTTATGGTTTCTAGCTTTTCAAGACAAAATAAAAGTCGGATTTATTCACACTTACGCTACATAAGATTAGTGATTTAATTTTAATTTATTTCTTAGCACGTGTTTTTAAAATATTAAGCGGCTGTAATATCAATTTGACAGAATTAAAAAATCGAACTGCCCTCTATATATTTATATATGATTTAATTTAGTTTATTGAAATCATAATAAATATTGCATTTTACATAGTTTCAAGACTCAAAAATGGTTTATTCTAATGTATTTTGCTTGTACGTTACGGGCGTTTGAGTATGGGATTATTAAATAAAATAGCTTTTATATAAGAATATTAAAATAGTGGAGTATTCTATTAACTACTTGCAAAATAATTAGATTATAACATAATAAAGATGGGTTTTTCTTTTTAATTTGCGTTATTTATGATGAAAATCACTCTTTTAAATTGCTGGATATTTTAAATCATAATAAAATATAAACGTTTACAGATGAAGCAAACCATTTTTTTGACTTATTAGTTGGCAAATATTTAAAGAATTTATTGGTTTTTACAAAAAAATGGGTCTAAATTTAATGGAACCTTTTTGGATTCTTATCTATCATATTTCAATGCAACTAGTATATCTTTGAAAAATATATCTCGATACATAAATGGAAATTAAAAATAATATTATATCTTTCTTTTACCAAAAGAACTTACTAGGCATGTCGATGTTCTCAATAAAAGACAAATGTTTTATTTTATCAGCAGATTCTCCCGATACAAATGATTGCGATACATTAAAATCTGTGTGCTATAAAATGAATATCGATCAGATATTACTATCACTGGATACCCCACGTGATAAATATTTATTGCTCAAAAATATGGAATTAGAGATGACCCTAATCGAAAAAAAACTATACAGAAAAAGAAAGAATGATTCATCATGTTCAAATATGTTAAATTTATCCTTAATATGCTTCAATGCTCTTTTATCATATTTAAATTCTACATACACAGAGTTCTTAGATATTAATAATCGTGAAATTTTATTGGTTAAAATCGATGAACAGATGCTTAAAAGTGCATTTAAAAATATTGGTTGTATTTCGGGATTTCCAGTCGCTCTTATGGATCTAAATACGTGCATGTGTTTGGATATTGAAACTATTAAAAGCTTAAACCTTATTTGTAACAAAAATCACCCCAATCTAGCCATAAAAATGAATTCAAACGACGAAAGTATACTAAAATTGCTTGATAGTTGTCAAACATCTTTTGGATCACGCAGGTTAAAAAGCTGGTTATTATTTCCGCTTAAGGATGTAAATGAAATAGAAAAAAGAAGAAAAATAGTTAAAAACATTTTAGAGAATGACATCACCGCTAAAATAACCCCTCTTTTGAAAAAATGCAAAAATTTGGATATTTTAGCGCGTGATCTGCCGATAAAAAACATAAAAACATATTTTCTAAATCTTTGCGCTTTTATTGAAAATGGATTGAAGGTTACGTCCTATTTTTATGGATATACTGATAGCGATCCGACAATGGAGACTTATAATGATATAAAATTGAAAGTTGATTTTTCCACCCTAAAATGGTTTCTGATAAAAGAAGGTGTTGATAGTGAATTAGATGAATTAAAAAAGTTATATGAAAAACTGCCTAGCTATCTCGATGAAGTTGCTGAAAGAACAAGTAAAGAATATAAAATCAAAACCACTATTGTTTATTACCCACAACTAGGATATTTGATAGAAACAAGTGCCCAAGTAAACGGGTTGGATCTTAAATTTACTCTAGATGATAAAAAATATTATAAAAATGATTTTATGAATTCTTTAGATATTACTATGGGTGATTTAGTGGGGCGTATAAATGATAGTGAATCAAATATAATAGATGGTATTAAGAGTCGTATAAATGAGCAAATGGAGGATATAAATCAGCTTATTAAACATATAGAAAATATAGATTGTCTAAATTCCTTAGCAATAGCAGCTAGAAAACATAATATGAAAGATGTTAATATACTTAAATCTATTGATTCGGAAATAAGAATAGATGGATTTAGAAATATTCTTTATGAATCTAAATTTAATAATTATCGATCAAATAATATCGTAATCAGTAAAAATACCGTAATAACGGGTTCTAACGGTTGTGGTAAATCGACATTTCTAAAGGAAATAGGCGTTGCTGTTGTTCTAAACCAAATAGGATCGTATTTACCATGTAAAATGGCAAAAATGTCCATCTTCGACACTATATTTACAAGAATAATGTCAACGGAGTCAATAGAAAACAATAAAAGTGCGTTTCTTTCTGATGTAATTCAGATTAGCAAATTATTTCGATTTTCAACTGATCGTTCATTGTTTTTGTGTGATGAATTCGGAAAGGGAACAAATATTTTGGATGGTACATCTCTGCTATTATCTATTATCGAATACTTAAGGCATCCTTTGTGCATTTATGCAACACATTATGAATTCTTTATCCAGATATTTCAAAATACCGAAATTTTAAAGAATATTAACTATATGACATTTTCCAATTTCAAAGTACATGACGGAATAAATGAAAATAGTAAAGTTACAAATCTATTAGTTGATCTTAAATATGATGAAGAATATATACAAATGTTTATAGAATTAAAAGAAAAAATAAAAAATAAAAAGAAGACACCAGTAAAGGAAAGAAATGATGAATGGGCAATAAAAATAATCAGTGAATTCTTATCTGAATATAGGTAAATAAAAACTAAATTAGAAGATATATATATTCTACAAAACCTAAAACCTGTTCTTTTATCTGTAGGCTATTCCAAGCAATAAGAGTTACAGATCGTAATGAATACTATTTATATATTTTATAGTTTGTTTTTATGCTCGAAGTATTAATAAATCTTTTTAAAAATTTGACGAATATAATTTCAAAAAAAAATATTTTCGACCCGTGAATAGTAAGTAATTTATTTATTTAAGCAAAAATAAAACATCAAAATATTAGACAAGATTCATTCTCTCTGAAAATCTTGGGGGTAAAATACAAGTATACACCATCAAAATGAACGGTAATATAATTTCTTCATGTGAATTTATGTGTTGGTGTGTTTTAAAGGAATAAGGAAGTCAGTAACAAAAATTATATAAATCCCTGTATTTTTCCGCTGCGTATGATAATTTGACCATCAAGTGATTTATAATCGGCTATTGTGTTGTAAAAAGAAAAAACATTTTTTTATAGAATTACAAAATCAAAACTATGGAAATAAGGCTTTATTGCGTTTAATATAACAAAAAAAACATTTATATCTTTTACTAACATCAAAGATAAGGATTAAAAGATTTATGCATTTTATAATTTTATTGGTATCACTTTAATCTCTATTGATCTCTTCTAACAACGAATTATATTTTTAATTAACTAAATATCTTACTATATATTGTGCTTATATACCTAACGTTTAAATTAACGTTCTAGCGCATTATTATTGAAAAGCTAGGGCTTCAAAAGTTAAGAATTACATTTTTAGATGCTGCTATATGCAGAAAATACTTATCCATGATATATTGCATAAATGATTTTATATTTAGCGATTCGTTGATTAGAAAAAGATAAAAAATCCTTATAACTTTGAAACACACTTATATGAATATATTTAAGGCCCTATATAACTCAAGTTTATTCGTGATGGTTTTATGAATGGCAACAGCTCGATTCAATATATTGAAAATTTGGATATCTAATATACCCAGCTTAGATATATATGTTTGAATTCTGCAAATTTTAATGCATAATAGTAGATATAAAAACCAAAAGGGTTTCTCTTGGGGGATTCCGCAAATTTCCTGTAAAGAAAATTATAAAAAGGCTTTTTATTTTTTTGTATCCGTGCTGTAAAGCTCACAATTATTAAAATAAATTCAAATTTTGCATATTTATGTTTGAAATTAACAAATACAGTTGAACTTTGATTATATTTCCTGAAGTAATTGCGTAAGTACCTTTTTTTGATTTAGAAAGTTGCACAATAAAAGCAAGATTTTGATAAAGCATATAATAATTTTTTTGTGATGTGGCTTGATTCAACGGTGTAATTAAATAAAGCACGGATAAATATTTGTTATATAATAAGGAGTAAAGAATAATTTCTGCGATGAATAAGAAAAAAAATTATCTTTTTAAATAATCAAATGAAATACAGGCAGGTAAAAATAATTTTTTTACAGTTTTATACGCCAAAATATTCTCAAGATCATCAATTAAAATGTAAAAAAGGTCCGTTCTTGATTTAATCATTACACGATATTTTTTTTAATTATAGCATATTAATAATTTTTTGGAAATAAATTTAACTTACATTTAAATCAAATTGGTACAATATAGTATCCACGAGGTTTTTACAGGCTTCTGTTATTTCATCATTGTTTGCGCAAAAATTATAGATAAAGGGAATCAAATTAGAAATTCATAATTTTATCAATTCAAGGTTTATACTAATTCACCCTCAAAATCGTTAATAACTAATTTGTAATTTTAATCTTTTTAAAATGCGGGTTGAGAAAGGGACTAAACACATAAATTAAAATTTGAATAAAATTAAAAAATTCCACATTTATTATGCTTTTTATATATATCAACAAAAACAGATCAATTATACCTTTTTTCAGTTCCGAACAGCCATTCTTGCTCTATTCCGACCCAGTTTACTTGAATAATATTCGTAAGCACAGCAGTTTTGCCATCAACTAAATCAACAAAGTAATTTACAGCCATATGATCTGCAAAATTATTTCTGAAACACATAATTCTTTTCAATGGCCATGATTGAATTTTTGAATATTTACGTGCATATTCCTTTAAAATCACAATTAAAATGCTAAAAACTCTGCTAGATCTGACAATTGTAATAATTCTTGAGCTCTAAATCTTTCATTGTATCAAGAACCCAAAACCATCTAAAAAATGCCCCTATTATATCTAAGTTTCTTAATTATTTGTCTCATCACTTACAACGGAAATTTCGGGTCCTCTATAATATCCAATATGTTAATATTTTGCTATTTTATGCTGCTCATACATTATTAACAATATTAGTAATAAAGTTATAGACCAACCAAAAGGTGAACTAATCAAATATTTTATCGCAAGAAAAATCTAAATTCGTAAAAATTTAAGAACTAGAATCTAATTTATCTTGACTCATTCTAAAACTTTATTATTAACAAATTTTCATCTTGCCTCAATTGTGATCATCTGTATATTTTTAAATATCTACCTTGTTTTAAGCGAATAGAAAATTGTTGTAACAACGATTGAACTGTCAATAAATAATCTGTCGGAATCTTTCAAACACGCATTTTTAAAGATTTAAAGTATTTAAAATTGACTGTTTTCGATTTTTGGTAGAATAGCGAATTTAGCCGTAAATTTTATAAAAGGCTTCAATCTTTATTTTCTTTTTAATCATTACATCATTATAAGAACAATTTAATAAAATAAAGGATATTTATTATCTGCTATTTCTGAATAATTATGAAATTAGTAGACATTTATTCTCTATATTTAATAAAAAATCAATAAAATTTGCATATGCTCATTAATATAATAATATTAGGGTCAAAAGTCATTATGGGAATACTGTCGTGTTTTTATGATTAAAATTGCTCTATGATGATATTTATGTCCGTAAAATGTATATTTTTGTGTTTAAAATATAGAAAATTTAAATAGAAGATCAATTTTATGCTATATTTGACCCTATTAACTTTATAAACGTTTTTAAACTGCTTTTAAACTAAAAAATTTAGATTTTATATATAGAGTCAACATAACCCATATAAAGATTTTTTACACAATTAAAAATTATATGTATTTCTTATATGGGCTAAATTTTCTATAAGCCTCGGTTAAAAAAGCTCTTCTCGGCACAATAACCATCAAATTCTTAAATCATTCTGAAAAAAAATATTTTCGGTTATATGGCTCGTTCATAATAGTACTGGGTTTTCAGAAAGATTTTTAAATAAATTACAAAAAAATCATAATCGGATTCAAGTGGTTTTTTTGTCCATATAAAGTTTTACTGAAAGTATAGATGGGAAATGCAATTCTTTTTTTACAAAAGATTTTTTTAAAGATTTTTAATTATTTTTATAAATTACTATAATTATAGCTAGAAATTCCACGTTGACTTTTTCGAAAAGTTAATATCAATTAAAAAATTCTTTTAAATAATTAAATATTCATATTAATTATTTGTGTGGCAAATTCAAATTGAACTTGTCTAAAAGTGGCTTATAGAATTTTAATTCCATTTAAATTATCAAGAATTTTTATTTAAATTATAAATTCAATCGCAAATTGCATTTTTATAGAGGAATGATTCGATTCTAAAAAATAATGATGTCAAAAACATGCATGAAATACAGAGCAGAAAAATTTAAAATCTAATAATTAAATTTTTTTTTGATCTAAACAAAATTATAATATAAATGATATTTTATTTTAAGGGTTGCCTACAAAAGCTCGGTAGTTTTGAACCGAACATTGGAGAGCATCTCCTTGGAATTCAGAAGTTATAATATTGCAGGTGACGAAAGCTGGATGGTGAGAGTTGATGAAGCACTAGAAAAATATAAAAAGAAAGTGAAAAGGCTGAATATGTCATTCTTAACGAAGAAAAATAAGTTTAAGTGTAGAAAAGAATCACTTTCATTAATAAATAAATTGATTCTTATTTAAGGGTTAATTTTGTATTATAATTATAGGTTTTCTCTGAAAACTTAACTTGATTGATTTCCCATGAACATATCATATTTATAATCTTATATATATACTCTTCTCTTACATATTTTTTGATGCCTCTCCTCTTTTCAAGATCTATTAGCTCAAGGGGTTACCTCAATCCTAAGTTTGAATTATGTTTTGTTTTATTTGTGATAACCAAGAATGAATTAAATAATTTAATTAAACGAAAAAAATCTGAGGCATCAAAAATAATCCTTTGATAGAAAAAGAACCCAATAAGTTCTTTCACATGGAATAGCTTCGTTTTAAACTTAAAATATTTATTTATGGGTTGATTTTCTTTTTATCGATTTTATCTATTTAGATGTAGTCAGCGTGTTGGGAATATTGCACAACTCCTTGATGCATCTTTTAACACCTTCCCCTGATCTATCTTTATCAACTGCTCTTCTTCTCTCAAATAAGATGAGTTCAAGTGTCTTGCAGAGTGTGAGAGCTTGCATGTATGCTTCTACTTCGTCCGAGATTTTTAACTCCTTAACATATTTTTTATGATCTGTTTTAAATATATTTATTTAATTAAAAATCAGTAACATCAAAGTAATAATTTTAAAACATTAAGACAATTTTTTTTTTGCTTAACACAGAATAACTACATTTTATATATATTTATATATGGATTGTTATTCTCTTTATACTTTCTTGATTTTAATCTTGCCATTTTCTTCAAAACAAACCTTCTCCTCGATAACAACAGGCTTTCGATTTATGTAACTTCCAAATTCACTCATCTCATGGGGCAATACTTTAATTTTAGAATCTAAAAGATGATTGTAAATTGATAATCGCCCAGATTTACCACCCAAAAAGAGACATTGCCATATTTCTTTCATTATTTTTATTTTCCGATCCCCGATTGATTCTTCTGATGGAACATTAAAAATATATCTTATACTATAGTTTTTTCGTAATACAATATCGAAGGCATCAAATGGTTTCTTACCAACATCTTTTGGATCAATTAAAATTAGAGAGCATTTTTTGTAGTATTTAGAATAGTCCGTCATGTATTTAATTTAAAGGGCATTGGAAAATAAATAATATTTTTTATTTGTGGGTTAAGTTTCTTTCTATCAATTCCATATATTGAGACGTAGTCATCCCATTGGGAATGCTGCACAACTCCTTGATACATCTTTTGACACTTTCCCTCATCTATCTTCATCAACTATTCTTCTCCTCTCAAATGAGATGAGTTCAAGTGTCTATCATATGCTAGACATATAGTTAATGTTCTATAAAATATAATATCGTTTAAGCGTGTTTAAATGGGCAGATGTGAGATCATAGTTTTTTGTATCTTAATGAAAAGAGTCAAGCGACTCTGAATAATTAAATGGATATATTTATTTAGATTTCAGATTTAGTTAAATATGCATTTCTATATGCGTTAAGTTTCTTTTTATCAATTTTATCTATTTTGATGCAGGCACCCCATTGAGAATATTGCACAAATCCTTGATGCATCTTTTGACACCTTCCTTGATCTATCTTCATCAAAAGCTCTTCTTCTCTCAAAGGAGATGAGCTCAAGTGTATTGCGTAAACTACACACATAATCAATGTCTATAAAATATGATATCGTTTAAGCGTGTTTAAATGGGCAGATGTGAGATCACAGTTTTTTGTATCTTAATGAAAAGCGTCAAGCGACCCTGTCTAATTCAATGGGTTATCCCATAGATTTCATATTTATTTAAATTTATAATTAAGCACGTGTAATATATACCGATAAGACCTACATATATCTGCATATATTTTTTTGATAAAATAAATACAGCCTCGTTTGTAACATATGAAAACTTAAATTTTTGAATATTTATAAAAACATTTGAGAGAGTGGCGATAGTTAAAGGTGTAAATATTTGACTTAGAATCTTCAATAGAAGGATGTAAGCTTCGAATCCACTTCACCCAAGGGTATTGATAAGTTATCATATTTTAATTATTGCTTCTAGCAGGAGGGGTACTAAAAGCCTTGTTAGGCACCCACAACAAAAGTAGAGCTTTCCGCATTTGATCTAAACTTAATCATGGCAAATAACTACTTGAATTCATTACAGAACACAAGTGCAAGTAAATAAGCCAGGAATTTAGTATTATAGAGATATTTCCTAGTAGCGATGTCCTGATCAGCGTGTCAATATTGTTATTCCTATATAATATTTGTAATATTTAACTACTTTATTTTATTACTACCAGAAAAGAGCCAAAAGTATGGATAAAATAGGCACATTTTGAAACCAATCAGATATTTTGAATAAAAAATATCAATATTAAAATCACAAAATTAACCCATAAATAAGATACATTAAAAATTTAATCGATTTACTTTCTTTATTTATGTTTTACTTCTATTACTTTTAGGAAGTTTGCATTATATTAATAGGAACCATTACTTAGCTACTGCGTCTCTCTGTGGAACACCCCCAGCATTTCTTGTCACCCGTAATCACCGTGGATTTGGCCTTTTCTCATAGGCGGTATTCATTTTGTGGAGGGAATGAGATTCTGTCTACTGTTCATCGCTAAGGTATACAAGCTAAAACCACACTTACCTATATCCTTGCTGAACAGTGGGGGATCCTTTTTCATACTGAAGGCACAGTTCAACGGCTTACACAGCAACCTCCTATTTCACATGGATTATCACTGCTTTATCTTCTATTTATCACTGGCCGCCCCCTTGGTTATTTTTCTTTAAAGTAAATTCTTTTCGAAATTAGTAGGTGGGTAAAAGTTGAAACCGCGACCCCTCACTGGGGTCCGACTTGTAAACCACTCAACCATACCACTAAAATACAATAATATCAACATTTAATTTTATTAAAATTGTTTAACATCAGCTATAAACTTTGATTTACATAATTTTAGTCTAAATAGAATCGAAAAAGTTTTATAACACCAAATATTGCAACTAATGTATGCTCTAAAAATAATATCACAAAAAAAATTTATCAAAAAGATTTTACTTTTTATGATATCAATTACAAAATGCTCTTTCATAAATATCTTGTCAATATTTGTATTAATATACAACAAAGTAAATTCTTTTTTCGTCATTTAAAAAGTCAATAAGTAATTTTATGACTTTTATAGTTTTTTTTCGGCTGATTTAGAACATAAAAAAAGGTAAAAATTTTGCTTACTTTATAAAATTAAACGAAACAGATGTTTCACACATTATTTTAATGGTAAGAAGGATATTATTTTCTATAATAAATATTTTTACGAATATGCATAAGACTGAAATTCATAAAAGCTTTTGTTTTTTAATTGTTTATGGCATTGGGTAAATAAAATAGCTTATTATGTTATAATTCTTCATCTAGCCATAAAAGCTATTTAAAATATTGAAAACTTCTTATTTATATATTTTGATTTTATAAATCTAGGGCAAAGGAAAACCACAAATCTTTTGTATATATATAACACTTTAAAAACTTAAAAAATACAAACTCAAATGTATTTCTGAAAGACTTCTAATTTTTCAGCGCCAAACTGTATATTCACGATTATAGAAGGTGCAGGCGATCTACATTATAGAAAAACAGTTTCTATTATATTTTACATAATAAGTACACTATTTTAAATTCATGATTAATTGTAACAATTATACATTAGTGAAATCTAATTTATATAACGATTATGCTGTTGAAAAAAAACACGAAAATTTGATTATTTATATTCTTTGTAAAAATAGTTCAATATTATCATAAACTTGATCGAATTTAAAGAATGAATGACTCCTTGAAAAATAGCACTTCAAAACTCTAATAATTATTGTGCTTGAATATCAAATTAGAACAATATTACAATAAAAGTCATCAATAGTTGCTAATTATTAACTTTTTAAAAAACTAAAGATCGAAAATTTGATTATTTTTAGGCTTGAATATAAGAGCCAAATATAAGCCATGAAATTTTGGAGTAATCATTTATTAATCCCCAACTAAAAAGAAAATGACTTGTCGTTTCACAATAACCACAACAGCAATATCATCATCGGAACGTCAACTCTTACAATCACTTCTTCCATCATATATTTCTATAGAAGATACATTATCAACAACGATATCGTACTTAGTCACCTTTAGATGTGTATTCACCGATAAATACATACAAGCTTTGAAATGGGGAATCCCAATCGTCAGTGTAGACTATATATATCAGACATTTTGTTGTGAAAATGCAGGAAATACTTTGATGGATCAGAACGGGAAATCAATAGACGATGAGTATAGTCCATTTGCCAATGACAAAAATTATACCGATACTATATCTTGTGCTAGTCAAAATGACAATCAAAATTATATGAAGTCAAATTGCAATTCTTTTAATGAAACAAGCTTTATTGATAATAAAGATTGTAAAGATTTTAATATAGAAAACAATGATTCAAAAATCAAAGTAAAAAGAAATTTACACAACAATAGACACAATTTTATTGATACAAATAGTTTTAATACAAACGTTGGTATGTATATGTTCAATAATGTTCCCTTTCTTGGGTCTTCATTCTCGACTTCTGGCATCAGTAATTCAGCATTTAAAAATTACCTTGTTCTTCTTGGATCACGATATTCAGAAGATTTGGATCGCAGTGTTGACTTTCTCGTGTATAACATTTCGGATAATCATAATGAGGAGCATTCGACCCAACCTATTTCTGTTGCTACAAAGGATCCCAATCCTAGTGATAAGACTTTTTCAAACGAAAAGAATACGATAAAAGTTAGTAATAATAAAGTTTTCTATAATTCATTCGACCCGGTCGATAGAAATTTTTCAGAAATACCTATTGGGGGTAATGATTCCATGGTCGGCTCTAAAAGCGTAAAACAAGAGCTTATAAACCGAAAAATGTACCCTTCCATGTTAAATCCTCAAACATCCGAAAAGGTCGGATTTGCACTTAAAAATAATATTCCAATTATCGATCCTAGAGACATTTTCGACAATAACTTTTTTCTTTTTAGACGAGAATACCAGTTCGATGCATTTAAATCACCACAAAACCTTATAACCAACGAATCACAACAAAAAAGTACAAAAGATACATCCATTACGCAATCAGAAATATTTAACGATATAACTTTTTACATTGATTCAACCATTCATTTGAAGCTATTTAATACCCTCAAAAGATCAATCATAACAAATGGTGGCGTAAGAGTTTCTTGTTTAAAAACTGCCACATACATTTTATCTACCATTCATCGCTCCATAAAAAATATAAAGGACCCTAAAAACTTAGATAATAGAAATCCTATAAAAAATATACTACATAGAAATAAAGCAGGAAAAATCAACTTAGTGAATCGAAGTGAAGAAATAAACATACAGAGTTCTCAGGATATCAATAATAGCTGCACAGAAAGCAGAATTTTGCATTACCAATACATTTTTGACTGTATCGAGTGTCAAGCTCTACTTTTACCTAATTTCTATCAAATAACTATCCAAAAAAGAGATCTTATGTTTAACCGCAGCTATATATTCTGTATAGACAAAGACCTCAAAGAAATAAAGCCCCAGCTTACCAATAAAATAAAGGCTATGGGAGGTATTGTAAAGAATAGTCCGGAAAGCGGAATAACACATCTCGTAGTAAAATCGAAACACACTAACAAGTCAAACATAATTTATCACAGTCAACTCAATAAACTAAATTGTTCATTGCCATACAAAATCGTTGAATATGCTTGGATCGAAACATGTCTTTTTGGAAATCGACTGGTCAAAGAAGAAAGGTATCTTTCAAAAAAACCCTCGCTTATCAATTGTATGTACAAAGATAATACAAAAAAAACATTAACGAAAGTAAATTCACATAAAAATACTTTAAATTTGAAGGAAAATATTAATAACCAAAAAAGTAATGTCGATTATAAATGTGAAAATGAAATTGTGTATCAATTTACAGGACTAGCTACATCAATCAAGAAAAGAGCAATAGAGGTTTTTGAAAAAAGTGGCATAAAGTATAGCGATAACGAGCATTTCGAAGAATCCACTCATCTCATCATGGGGACAGTCAACACATCCGAAAAATTCATGTGTGCTCTTGCTAGAGGAAATTGGATACTTGTTCCTGATATAATCGAAAAAATAAATGCGAATGAAAACCCTTTTTTCGAAAAGTACGAATGGAAAAATCAGGAAAATAATTATGATAGTTGTAGTTTAACACAAAATAGTGGTGATAACAGGAGAAAAGGCATTAATGAAGATCACAAAAAAGTTATTAGAGCTATTTCTTTTTGGAGAAATTATGTTAGTGAGACTAAAAGGTTTGCATTTGATGGGTGGGTTGTGAAATTATATTGCGAGGAGCCAAAGAGAGAAAATCTTCTGAGAGTTTTAAGGGCTGGTGGTGCTAAAATAATTGAAAATAATTTGGATATGAGTAAAAGTTACACTCATGTATTTGTTTCAAGAAAATTCATCGGAAAAATCGAAGAAGAAAAGTTTTACAGTGTGAATTATATCTTTTCTTACTTATTCTCACATAAAAATATGCAATAAATCATTTAAAATCGCTTTTTTATGAATCTAATTAAACATTATTTTATATCACAATTAAATTACAGTTATATTTTTGGATCAACCAAATTTTTATCCTTACAATTATTATCCAAGAAGTAACGTTTATAATGCAAACAAACCTAATAATACAAATTAAAATTTTAAACAAGATATTTCCACATATACTTCCAAGTAATAGATTTTTTATCCCCTTCTAGTGGAACTTTAAACTATAAATTTTATTTCTGATTAAATACTTTTCAATACAGTCTGAAAATAGACTATATACAGATTTATACCTTTGAATAAAGTCTTTACAAAGATCTGTCAAATGTATGGAAAGTTAAATAACTTATTAAATACCAATTAAGCAATAAATTTCCAAGGTTGCAATATCCAAATTTATTATAAATATAAATTACATATCATGATTTTTGGAAGTAAACTAACGCTGCAGACATATTAAAACAAAAAATGCAATAATATCCTTGCAATTTTTTTATGAACCAAAAGAATGCTATATTTCAATAAATGATCGATTTATATATAAAGTAAGATATTTATCGTTCTCTTTAATGCAAAAATGTAAAAAAAATTATTATATTCGAAAAAATTTGTAAATACAAAATTTAACCCCATTTGATAATCTAAACACAAGATTATATATGAAACAGTGGCAATATCTGTGTTTTCTTGGCATCCGCATCCTACATGTCAAAAAAAAATTTCCAAATTAATTATTTTTATTATTTGAACATCTTTTTAGTCCGAGACGACTTTTAGAAACCATATAGTATAATAAAAACAAGTTTTTATAAAAAAAATATCTCGATAATTGTCGGAATAACATATTATATGAAAAGATCAATAAGACCGCGGAGTTATATGTATGTTTATTCAACACATATCATTTATTTGCAACATATCATGGGAAATCGAAATCCAATTCTGCTATACGAAGACTAAATATTTACATGGTTCTTTTATAAATATTCTAGTGAAAGATGGCGCGGAATCGGAATATATACATAAGATGTTCCGATTAATTTCAGGAATATTAATGATATATGCAGTAAAATCAATTCCACAATAAGAAAGTTTTATTTGATCTGAAATGTAGTTCGCATCACGAAAATAATGATGCCAATAAAATTTAAAAATACTACAGGCAAGGCATTAAACGGAAGAATTCGATGGGTATTTAACTGAATACAAATATTCTTTTATTTTTTAAAAGGGCTGCGGTGGCGCAGATATTTTAGAAACACTTTGGCAAGTAGCGTGGTTCCAACCGCAACGTACATCTGGATTCATCTGAATGTACCTAAAACGAAAATACAAACATGGAGATGGCCTGTTTAAAATAGAAAGTAAAACAATATTTATACTGATAATTCGAGAATATTAGGAGGTTGGTGTGTAAGACGCCGGTAATGGCACCATATTTTGAATTAAACCTTCCCCTTAACAAAAGATATGGGTAAGTTTAAGTGGTGGTGTATAATCTGCCAGCTGCGAAATGTAGATAAAATTACATCATCCCTCTATATCTACCAACAAATGGTACAACAGGTCTAATTCAGGAGATCAAACTATTAGCATTTAGTGTAAAATCCACACGCGGGTGTACATCTGATGGGCAAAAGTTTTAATAGATATAAATGATATTCTCAAAAGAAGATATACGAGTAAAAAAATAGAAAATATGTAAATTTGTTTCGAATTTTTCTTCTATTTTGCATAGACAAGAAAAATTTAATCTATATTATAATGGTTAAGGAGTTAAAAATCTCAGATGAAGCAGAAGCATACATACAACCTCCGCACTATGCAAGACACTTGAACTTATCATATTTGAGAGAAGAAGAGCAGTCAAATTGATAGATTAGGGGAAGGTATTAAAAGATGCATTAAGAAGCTGTGCAATATTCCTAATAGGCCATCTACATCTCAGTAGATGAAAATTTGTGCAAAAAGAAACTTAGCATATATATAAATTTCATCTTATCTATAGTATAGGTTGGAGCTAAAAATTTACGAAAAGAATCATACAACAAAAAAAATATATGACAATGATAGCCATGGGTTAGTCCAAAATATATAGGTCTATTGTCTATAACACCGGTAGGTAACCTTTTTGACCCGTGAGACTACTTTCTTATTTTGGAGATGGTCATGAGGCCCCATTTAAAGATTTTTTTTACCAAAAAATATATATAAATTAGTTTTAACAGACAAAAATATATGACATTTTCTAAAAGCGTTAAATTTAATGTGATTTTTTTTTATTGCTTTTCTTTAACTAATAGTTCATATTCTGGCCCAAACACACTGACTTTTAATCTTAATTGATCTTCTAAATAAATATCTATAAATTGTGTTCTTAGTTGATTTGTAATATAAGTAAGGTGGAAAAGGGTAGACTCACACCGATACATACTTATAAAATATGAAAACGTATAACATGTATTCTATTGAAATTAAGACTACACTTTTCCATTTTCAATTAGAATAGAAGATCTGTATTATTGTTAAAGAGTGATTTAGTAATATCATCATCTGCTAAACCTAATAGAACCACTTGAAGCTCTCTAGGTACCGGTATTGTGTTCACAAGATATGGTTTAAACACGAGCTGCATATTAATTTTATGCTCTTCAAAATTTTGAAATCTTTCATCATATTCAATGATCAGGGATCCTAATACTTCAGAATATGTTTTCATCACCGCTATTTCTGTAATATTCTGAAGTAATAGGATCTTATGCAATTGTCGAAAATGTATTTCTTCAATATTTCACACAGAAATAAGATCTCTATAAAATCATTATTTCAACCTGTAAGAATTTATATTTTTTCTACATGAAGAACACATTTTTATTCTTTCTTTGTAGTGAAAAATTTAGCTCAATCTGTTTATGTATAATATCACATAAAAAAGCAAGGTTGGCGAAAATTATTAATCTTCAAATCGACAGGGCCGAGCCATTTTAATAAAAAAAGATAAAATGAGTTCTTTAAGCCCAAAGGCTTTTGTTAACATACACCATTTCTAGAGCCAAAGAACTTGCGAATAATATATAAGAACAATATTAAAGACATCTAAGTTTGAAATCAGCCAATTTGTTTTACGATCCATATCTGGTTGCGCTTATTCCGATATAATCACGATTTTTACTGCGTCTTCAATGATATCATTAAAATTAGTATTCTTAGCCTAAAAAATTTGTTGATGTAAAATGTATTGGAATTCAAACGTATTATTTAGATTGGGATTTTTTTTAGCAATGCAATCTATCTTTCTTGTTTGACTTTCATTGCAGGTGCTCCATCGGTACATATACATACTATATTATTTAAATTAACATTTTATAATATACATTTTTCAGTGAAGTCTATCAATAAATCGATCCCTCGTGCTCTACACTTAAATATTCTTAAGGCCAATAAATATTCATAAAAGGAAAAGTCTTTAGTAATCAAGCGAAGGAAATACAGAACCTGAGCAGAAGCTTTTTTATCAGTCGATTCATCGACAGTAATAGAAAAAACGGGAGTAACTTTTTGTCAAATCAGAACCAATTGTTTTTTAAGATTAATAGACAATTTATTTTGTCTTTCGGTACCTTTTAATAGTGAAAGAGAAACATATTCTTAACTGAATTTGGATATATGAAATCTACAGTTTTTATTATGCAGACCTTTTATGCCTAATCCTCTATATGGTTTACTCCTTCATCCTAATTATCAGCTAGCCAGTAAGTTGCCTCTGGTGCATTTTTATCATATTAAACATAGTTCATTAATGGATTGGTTTACTTTTTTTTGTCCTACCTGTATTCTAACAGCTTCTGTTTACGTGCTTCTTTTACTAATTTGTGGTATTTATGTTTTCTATGGGAAGCATAGTGTATATTTGCATTATGGTTCTTCAATGACGCGAAAATAATACTACATATCAAACAGACCATCATATCTTTTGTTGCAACGAGGAAAATAGAAAGTTCCCAAACAACATTGAAATTTCTTTTCTTTTGAATTCATTGTATAATGGCTGTCTTTTTTTTTAATTTAGATGAAGTAATTCAAAATAAATAAGCACATGTGGCCTCATGAAATTGCCTCTGAGGCCATTCGTGGATTAAAGATCTCAGGTTGCCTACCTCGGTCTTTAGAATACAATCACCTGGTTATATTTCAAAAAAACCCACAAAATCATACATCAAAATAGGCTAGAAGTAGGGATAAACACAAGAAAATTCCCACATTAATAAAATATTTCAATGATCGAAAGCAAGCAGAAGATTTATATATAAAACAAAAAACATGATTTAGTGGCTAAATAAATATATTTTAATACATTATTTATTGTATAGTGAACTATATAAACTTCCAAATTACATTTCAGGCTTATTTTTAAATACTGGCGTATTTTTATAGTAAAAAGAATAAATAATACAAATTCAAAATATAGCTTAAGAATTTTGCCTTTATTTCTTTTTAGAAAATTATTTCATAAAGTATGGAATCTATTTTACGAATTTTTTCATAAAAAACAGACCTTAAAATATTAAAAAAGATGGATTTGCGAACACATATATAATATCATCTTCATATAACTATTTTATACCTACAAGAATTGACAACAAGTTTTTTTTTACAATTTAAAGTTCCAGATTTTGAAAAACACGCTTTCTTTTGTGGTGTAAAATGACCAATAATCAATATATAGAAACCGTAATTATCAATTTTTAAGAAGTAGACCTGTATATATATTTGCTATCTATAATATAAAGTAACATCTTGTACGGAAATTATTTAATTTCACGTGTCAAATATATAAATATTCCAAAAAAAATTTGTTTTAACAAATACAGGAATAATACTCCAAATATAGCGTTCAGTATCGAAAAAATTATAGATTATTATATTTTCTAGCGCACTATTTTTTCTATATTTAGACCCCCATTACACACAAATCTTACGTGTTTTTATAATATTGTTTAATTTGTGTTTTTGTAATAAAGATGTATTATACGGCGGTTAAACTATATTTTATAAATATTATGCAAAATATTGTTAGAATTATAGGAAAGATTTTTTTTTTCATATATATAACTCTATTATTGAAATACAACTTTATGCGTATGATGAAATCGATTATTTACTTCTAATATTTCCATTTTTAGATATTTTCAATCCATTTCGGGTATTTATCAGATTCACACAGAAATCGTAAATTTTTGGAAAAGATATCCTGTCATATGCTTTTGACTTTTTTTTCACTTATTAATATAATCTGACTTTCAAAGTTTTGATATAATTCTGTAGCATTACGATGAAATTTATTTGAAACACCATAAATATTTTTCTAGATTATGTACGAAGCTTTTTCTATATATCAATAAATATACTATATAATTTATCAAAAAATTTTATTCATATCTGAGACTTAGATATGATTGACACATATTACATATATTAAGTATATACCAGCCAGCGTTCTTTAATTTAATATAAATCATATGTTTTAAAATTACCATGGATCTTCAATGTGCATAAAAACTCAATGCTTGAAATATTAGGATTCTCAAAGTGGCTACAATATAAAAATATCAGGCTATCAGAAGAATCAAGGTTCTGTTTTATTCAGAATAGAAACATATTCTTTGGATAAATATCAAGATGTCGCACTGTAACGACTCTTTAAAACTTTTGACCATCTAGCAGGCAGATGTAAAATAATGCTTGGTCATGACTATACAAGAAGATGCAACATGATTGTAAGATGCCTTCACTGCATGTTCGCTTAAAAAAAAAATTAAATATAAAAAACACAAAAAACCGCAGACACTCTGTACAAGAAAAAATGGAGAACAAATTCGCGGAGATCAAAGTAGAGACAGGATGAAAAAAGGACATAAAGTATTCACATGACAGACCTGGTATTTTCGTATATGACAGAAAGAAGAACTGCATCACTCTGATCTAAATTGGCGTGAAAAATATTGACAATATAAACATAGTTGAAAAAGAAAAATTACAAAAATATGACACGCTAGCTCCTAAGCTGTCATTAATAGGCAAGTGCAAAACAAAATTATCCCATATGTTATAACATGGGACTTTGTGGTGACACTATATCATAAAAAGTACCAGAAGGAACTAAATATCACGAATCAAGTTATGGCATATATATAAACCTTACGATTTCGAAAAACCTGAAAATGTATAGGTCTCGAAAGAAGATGGAGTATTGAGACGAAATTGGAGAGGAGAAGCAAGCCTGAAGTATTAATACGCTATGCGACAAAAGAATCAAGCAAGCTAAGCCATACAAGAAAAACCTAAATTACAACTATTACATGATCCCATAAAAAACATTTTTAATTACAATGGATAAATACATACACATTTCATATTTTAATTTAAAAATAAAACGATTGTTGTTTAAAAATTGTATTAAACAAAATGATCGTGATGAACAGTCTGTAAAAGCGAAATAATTATATCTAATCTCCCAATTAAATCCTCGAAATTAGATGCTTGATTCTTAAAAATTGAAATATCATTTTCATTCATTCCTAGTTTTCTCTCATGAATCTTAATTAGAGTGTAGGACATTGTATTCATATTTTCTATAAACTTCGGATATTTTGTGCATAATACGTCCGTTTTTTTAGAAAAATTAAACATGTCTATCGAGAATGCAAACTCCAAAAGAAATTCCATTGTATTCATGAAACTTTCTATATCCCAAGACCTACCTGAAATGGCTGAAGAAGTACATAAAACTCCTATAACTTCTATGAGGGGCTCGACTTTTGAATTATATATATTTTCTCCTATCATTTCAAATCTTTCAATTAGAACGGCATTGCAAATCAATAAAAAATCATTAAGTAACAAAAAATGCGTTGTGTAATATTCAGTTACAGTCTTATAAATGTTTGTACTGAGTTGGTATATTAGAAACAATATCTGGTGCTTTTCTTTCGTGTTATTTTTTATAGATGAACAATTTGCATAATATATTTCGCCTTTTTGTTCTTGGTGTAATAAATCGATCAAATCTCGTATCAACAGATAAAAAAGACATTTTTTGGAATGAAAGTACACTTTACGAGCTGGTTTATGACTTCTAATTAATATTTTTTCCGCGTTATATAGCATAATTTTGGTCGCAAAAGGCAAACAGAAAAATTCATTCGATTCAAATAATCTTTTTTTCGTAGCTTCTAACAAATCATTATCTTTCTTGATTTTTTTTTTAACTAAGGAAAACATATAATTTGAAAGCATATCCCTCGCGAACATTTTTATCTTTTTTTGATCCATATAATGTTCTTTAAATAATGAAAGATAATGTTCTCTTAAAAAGAAAAATTCATCGCAACCTTTCGGCATTTTAAATTTTTCTTCTGTCTTTTTTTTTAAGTCTTTTAACTGGAATGCATAAAAAACATTAAAATAAAAGTTTTCGTCAATGTTGTCGCATGCATAAATTTTTATATAAAGTTGATACAATGCCAAAAAATCAAAGCTTTTATCCGTATGAACAGTCTTATATTTCTTTTTGGCTTGTTTTTTTCTGGATTTTTTAATATTTTCGTTTATGGACGCCTTTTTTGCAATCCCTTTTTTTTCTTTAAGTTCTTCATGAAACTTGGGGTAAAAATATGTGCTTTTTGTGCAAGAAGCCGCTACGTCATCTGGATTATAGCCATTGACTGAACTATAGTCTGTCTTTTTTTTACTCAACAATTTTATGCTTCCATTGTTAAGTTCCGTGGAACTCTGCTTAATGTTTTTTTTGGTATATAACAACGCTTTTCTTTTTGAAACTGCTGATTTCTGTTCCTTTTCTTTAATAGTAGTATCTGGATATATTATTTCTATTTTTACATTTTTTTCGATTGGGAGATCGGCATTTTTTTCTTTTCCATTAGATTCAAAAATTATTTGAGATTCTGTCTTTTTTTGCCTACTACATGGCGAAATTTGTTTCTTATATAAAATTATTGATTCCAAAACATCGTCATAGTCTAAACGCAAAGACCCTACATTTTTTAATTCAGCTTTTGCGACATCTCGGGACATAAAATTAGTATTTTGATCATCTTTGGTTGTTTCTTGTAAATAATTTGATTGATTATTCTTTGCTCTGGGTGTTTTAATCGAATATTCAAGTGGCTCACATTGATCATTTCTTCTTTCATTATTTCCACATATGAAATTATTTTCACTAGCATTAGCTGACATAGATTCATCAAAATTGTCAAATAAAGCGCATAATACAGAATTAACCATCAAAATTTTTTGATTAAAGACTCGTTTGAAATTAAATGGCATCAAATATTTTTTCTATGAATCCAATCGAAACTTATACATATATACCATAGCATCAAAACTGTCATTATTTTGGTGAGAAAATTTTCTTTAAAAGATATAAAATTTGACAGATAAAATAAGAAGTAAAATCAAATTTAGTTATAGTTACTTAATGCAGTGGAATTATTTTAAAGAATATCAATTATAAATTTTTTCAAAATATCAGCAGCTCAATATCACACTAATATAAATCAATTGGTTGAATAGGTTTTACCATGTGATGACAAAAGCTAAAAAATTTCAGTTTAGTATTAGTTCATAGATTTTACACTATTTATTCTCTACATTTTCATATGGTGATATATTTAAAAAAATAATTGGAGTTTTATTATCCAAAAAGACCAGTCTAAAATATGATCCAGAAAAAAAACAAATATAGAACATGATTTTATTTTAAAGATGACAAAAATGCATGTAAAATGGAAGAATTAAGTCAATTATATCATAATATTTGCAAAAAAAATTCAAATATAAATTTAACTTAAAAAATATAAAATTAAATATTTTATACCAGGAATATTTTTTTTATAAAAATTACAATGAAAAATTCAACTTCGAAACTATAAAATGAAATAACTACTTGCAAGAATATTTTTTTTATAAAGAATAATCAAAAATAAATGAACCGAGAGAAAACTTAGAATTTTTATTCGTAGTTAAGTTATCCAAATAATTGTTTTATATCTACTGTGATGTATACAGCCCATTAGGAAAATTACAAAACACCTAAATGCTTCCTTTGAACCTTCCTCTGATCTATCTTAGTCAACTGCTCTTCTTATATCAAATGATATGAGTTCGAGTGTCTAGCATAATGTGGAGCTTGTATGTATGCTTCTACTTCATCTGAGATTTTTAACATCTTATCACCTTTTTATGTAATTTTATAATCACCCATTCAATTCGAAAAAAAAGAGTAAAAATATGCATTGATCTTTATTATATCAGTTAATTATGTTATAGGCATATAATGATTTTTCAAGTAAAACAGTAGATGGCTCTATAGAACATATTGGATGATACTTTTTTCCACTTCATCATCTTTACAATATTCCTCAATACTTCTTATTTTATAAAGACTGATTGGTTAATGTGTCTTTCCAATCCTAACGTTTAGCTTACGCATTAGTTGGTATTTTTATTTGAGATATACTATTAATAAATGCATTAATTTGATTTTTAGTTTTTTATAGTTTTTCAAGCAAAAAAACAGTAAAATGTAAGACCTTTATTATATATAATCTATTATCAACTAAAGCCCAAACTAAGAACATAATAATATTTTAAATACCATGAAAAAAATATTTAAATGCGACATGATACTTAAAATTCTTGCATGAAAAAATATATAAAATATTAGACACTAAAATAGAAAACTTCAAAAAGTATGACGGTTTGGGCTTTTAAATGTCAATCCTGTCACGCACTGCGGGTAAACATCTCAATCATACAAATAATGTCCTTTATAGCTTACTATTGCGCTTTACAATAGAGTCAAGTTATTTTTTACACCAAGCTTAAAGTGTATTACGCAACTAAATCTTTATTTTACTAATGATCGGTCTAACTGTATTTGCTGTATTCTTTGCTGCTAGACAGTATATATTACTGTTTGATAATTTATAAATTATCTCGCGTGAAGAGGAATCGAACTTTAATTATTTAAATTGAAGATTCTATATCGTTTATTTACACCAAAAAACATCTTCAACTTTTATGTTTATATAGAAAGGTATATTTTTTTAAAAATACTTTAATTCATATAATTTAGTGTTTAATGCTTGCCCTAAAAAGATAAATAGTTAGCTAAATAATTCCAATCATATTCTTGCTATTTGAAAACAGATATTTTGGGGTGATTTAATTCATTAACATACCGCACAAAATAAATCTTAATATATTATTAAAGTATATCCGGCTTTTAGATAAATAAAGAGTAGAACCAAGAAAAAATCTTTTTCGGTTTATAAAATATTTTTAGAGTAAATCTGCTTAATCGAACTAAATATTATTGAAACTAATAAACCTATAATAGAAATGAAAAAATTGGTTCAAAAACCACATATATTGCTTAAAAGAAATTGTTAAATGTACAAAAACAAAATTTTTATAACTATTAGATCCTAGAACATAATTATAATATGAATAGCTTTAAAAATTTTGCGCATATTAAATCTAGATTTATAATCTTTATAAACACTTGTGAAAGTTTTGAGTGAAATATAATAATTTTGAAGCAGTAAAAAATAAACATTTAAAGCATTAAAACGCTTTATTTTACCTTTCGAATAAAATGATTTAAGTTTTTGATTTTATCAATAACCCTATATTTAAGAATATATAGGTTTTCGAACAAACCTTTATGTTTATATTAAAACTATAACTGATTTAGGCATAAGAAAAATAAAAAAAAAATTTTGACATACGAAAATTCTGGAAGATCATATATGTTCTATATGCTTAAAATAAATAAATAAACATTTTCTTATACAAAGCCTCTCATTATTTTATTGCTTATCACTTTAATATACCTTTTTTGAAATATTTTTAGTTTTGAGATGTCTTTGTGACAAATTAGCGCATTTTGATGATATACATAGCAAGTATGATTATTTTTTTTGTTGCGAAGCAAGCTATGGGATGTATTATATTTAAGGTAATCACTCTTATCGAAGTCAATTGACCGTTTAGATAAATTTAAGGAAGTATTGAAAAAAATAATGCAAAACAAAATATTTTTTGATACATATGATCATTATTATAAAATCATTATATTTTATCAATATAATGCAATTATAGAAAGGGTTTGATCGTTAGCAAATCCATAAAATGCTTAAAAAATTAATCATACTATACTGAATGTGTTTTTTTCTTAAAAAAAGAAAAAATAGAACATATGTACAAAATATCATCAATTTATGAAAAACGCCTTTCACGAAAATTTTTATAAGTATATTTACTAAATGTTGTCTTTTAAAGCATAAAAATGAAAAATAAAGCATTCCATTATTATAACTGGTTCTAGAATATCACACTGCAGTAGAATATTTATATTTATATACTATAATTATATATTTTGTATTTTATAATTCATTCCTTTGCTTCACTCGTCAAATAAATATCTAGATATAATATTAGAATAATTTTATATTTTATTCTTAAAAACTATACGTCGATGATAATATTTAATTATTATCATATTTTATTCGAATTTAAAATCTGGTTTTTTCATGATTGAATAATCATGATTTTATGCAAATAAAATCTTGCAATTGTTTTTTGGTCTTTTTTTTATAAACATTTTCCTTATTAAAAATAGCCAAAATTAATCCTGTTAGCTTAACACCACTGAAATATAAGAAAATTATATTATATCATGTAATATTTTGATTTTAATCATTATTTACTTTTCATATACTTCGATATATTTGCTCTGCATATAACAAATATGGTATATAAGATGGAAGCATATAATATCTTAAATTATTCTTTCAATCATATCACTCATTCGATAGGTTAGTTATGAATTAATTGCGCTTATTTTTTTAAATCTAATAAAAATAAAATGATAGAGGTTGTGACATAAAATATTTTGTTCCTTCAATTGGGTTATTGTGATTGTAATTCATAATAATAAAACAATACGTGTAATATTCAGTAAAGTATATTTATTCGTCATAAAATAAATATAAATGATAGAAATCAAGTGGGTTTAACGCTAAACGTAGAATAAAAGCAGGGTTCATTTATTAAAAACTACAGATTCTTTTCGAGTATTGGATCCCATTTGAAAAATGAAACAAAATATTGTAGGCAAAGCTCGTGAAAATATTCTTACATCAAAAAGAATGTGCTTTTTAACTTTAATATCCAAGGTATCAACATGTTTCTCAAAAAATTATAAAAAAACCATACATATAATATACGAAAATTATAAGCATTCGGGTATAAACGAAAGTAAAATAGTTGAAAAGGTTAAAGAACATTCAGCAAAAACACAATAGAAATATGAATGAATCTATTTTTATTTTATACAATTACAAAATCTAGCACATGAAAATTAGTCAATGAAAAAAAGGTTGCTTAATGATATAGCAATCAAAAAAAAGTTTAATATAACCGCTCTAGTTTTTATCAAGATCAAACACATAAAATTGCAAAAAAAACTGTTTATTCAACGATTTTAAATATAAAATATAATAGCATCTTAAACCAGCGAAGAATATTTTTTTATGACTTTTTTTTAAATTACAAGAAATTAATTCTAGCGTTTTCGCGATAAAGACGATCTAACTCATAGATATGGAATCGCATTAAAAACGCCATTTAACACAATAAATATTTTGTAGTTTCTTGCATATATTTAAATGCAAAATTATTATAAATAATGTTATAAAATGCTAAAAATATTTTTAATATAAAGCTTTAGTTTAGTTAAAATATAAACTGCTTACTATTAATATTTATCTATATTTTCCGATTTTTATGTGATATTTTCAAATAAATATTCTATAAAATTTAATGAATTTATATAAAATATATTTTTAAGTGTTTGTTTCTTCTCTGAATGATTATTGTCCGATATAATATATGTAATATATTTTTATTTATCGAAAAATCAAATATAAAACATATATGATAACCTTAATATTCGATAACAATAATTTTATTGCGTTGATTAAATAGGCATAGCTAACCTTGAAATTATCAGAAGTTGATGATGAGAAATATAGGAAGTATGCCATATTTTGAATTGTTCATAGTTTAATATACAAATGCAAACATAAATAATACCATACGTTATGAATTGGGATGTGGTGTCAAAATTTACCAAAGAATATATTAAGGAGTTGAAAATCATAGATACAGTAGAAGCATATATGCAGGATCTAAAACTTCGCAAGAAACTCTAAGTCATATCATTTGACAGAAAAAGAACAATTGACTAGAATAGATCAGAGAACGATTTAACAAAAGCATTGAGGAGTTTTGCAAATTTCTAATGGCTTTTTTACATCACAGTAGATGTAATTTATAATCCAAAGAAACTTAACTCATGAAACAAAAAATTGATTAAATCGATTGAATACTGATGCTATTACGTTTTTTTTATGGAATTAGAGCCCCTATAAAAATACATCATTTTTATTGTTGAAAATAAATATGTCCTCTTTTTTTTACACAACTTCCTAGTCACATTCCAACGTCGTTAAAAAAGGATTTTATTGGTCTTTATACATCCAGATTTTCCGTACACTTGCAGATTTTTTTATTTAAATTTTACTTGGAAAATATTATTAATATTGAGAAAATCGTTTCCATCTGATTTTAGACATAATTGTATTTTAATTTTGATCGCCTTGTCTTCTTATCACAATTTTTAAGTGATAAATGTACTATTTGAACCATAATTATAAAGAAAACTGTAATATACTATTGAATAAAATAAAAATGAGCTGTGTTTAGTTGTATAATAGCACGTCTTAAAAAAGTCAATTTTTCTTTTAACGTGTATATTCTATCGCGCAAAAGCATTTTAAATTACTAAATAGTATTATTATGCCGCCTAGAGTCAGGCAAATTACAACAAAAACCAAGTAGCCCAATAGGGTTATAATAAAGATTTTATAAATTTGAATACGCTGTATCCTGGTGCTGAAATGTTTTTTATTGATTCTTGGCGGAAAATGTAAATAATAAAGCCTTGATTGGTATGAATGTGATTTTTCCTGAAGCATTCATGGGTTGATGCAGTCAATCTAAACTCTAGATCTTTTCCTACAAGCTTTACAGTTTTTATTCTGTTAAACGCTTGTACGATAATTATTTAGCATAAAGCTCCGACCAGTAATTTTATTTACAGGTTAATTTTGAAATTGTAAATTTATATTTTTTCTTCAAATAAACTTGATATATTTCCTATGAACATATATTATTTATATAATTGGCTATTTTTTTCTTCTCTTATATCTTTTCATGTCCCAATCCCTTCTTAAACCCTATATATCTATGGTTTTCTCAATCCTTTAATTTGAATATATGCCTCTACACGGTTTGTGATTTCGACTTCTTTTAGATCTTTTTATGATATTAGGTTACCATTTCATTCAATGTTACATCAAATGGATCAATCTTTATCTTAGACGTTAAATAAATGATAATTCAGATGCTAGTAATCATATTTCTTTATGGTTTACTAAAAGTACCAAAGTTGTGACAATCATTTAAATCCAAACCGAAATAACAAAATTATTATATACAATTCTTTGTAGTTCTAACAATGAAAACACAAAGAAACACACTCTATTTTGATTACGATTGTATTTGTCTATGATTATCACAGATTTTGATAATTCTAGCGCCTTTATATGGCTAAAATGTGGTTGCTTGGATATATGCTTCAATTCCCGGCAATTTTTGAAGTTATTAGAAAATACTGCATTTATTTAATTGCCAAAACCCCCACTTTAATATATTCTATTACATAAAATACCCTAGTTGTATTTTTTTTTATCATTTATAGCTTCCCCATTTTGTGCGAATTGATTACTCTTTGATGTATCTAACACGATAACTTATACAATTTTTATATTTTACTTTGTTTATTAATGGTTGAATTTATATGTGAATTTCCATTACGAAATCTGTATAATAAATTTATATAACATCTAATCTTCTATATATAAATATGCATAAAGTTAAATTGTATAAAGGTTATTTTAAAATATCAATTGTACAAAAATTTATTATTACAAAATCCCACAAAAATTATGTATAGGCGTTAAAAATTCCGGAAGAAGTAGAAGCACACATGCAAGCTCTTACACTCCACAAGACAATTGAACTCATCACATTTGAGAGAAAAAGAGCAGTTGATGAAGATAGATCAAGGGAAGGTGTCAAAAGATGCATCAAGGAGCTGTGCAATATTCCCAATGGGCTAGCCACGTCTAAATTGATAAGAAGAAAATAATCCTAAAATAAATAATTTCTTTTATACAAAAATGTCATTATAAAATATAGTTGTCCTTTTTTATGAAATTCATCTTATTTAAGAACATATATCAGTATTTATTTGATTAAACATAAATAATTTACTAATTTGGAAAATAAAAATCGAGTTTATTCTGTTAAAGAATCTTTAGTGTGTTTTATATCAATTCTTTTGTTTCTTTTACTTTATAGTTTCTTTAGAGGAGAGAGGGGATTTTTTATATGTGTTAATTATGGAATTCCTATGGTTCCTAAATTTACTCCAAACGTTAAAATTAGCAAAAAAAAAGTAATCATATCAACCATATTAATCTTTTTATGGGTTGAATATGCGATTTGAATAATATTAATTCAAAAAATAATCGGTTGATTTTACAAATTCTTATTCTTAAAAACAAAGTGTAATCTAATAAAATAAATTAGGCAGCAACACATATATAAAAAGCGTATTTTTAAAATATTTGTGGTGATTATTTATATTTGTCGGATACATTATTTAATACTATAGGTTGAAGGTTGAAACCTAAAGATTATTCTTTTTTATAATCCTAACTAAATTTACAATTTATATCATAATCGTAAATACTTTAAAAAAATGACATAAAATAGTAAAATAATATCAATTTCTCGAAATTTAAATTATTAATAACAGCATTTATATCGACGCTTTTATGAATTAACCGAAATAAATTATTCAGCTGTAAATTGTTTTGAATTATTATGCACATGTTGAGTTTTTTTATAACTATAATTTGTTCAAATAAACCAGTGTTTTTTATGTGATCGTATTTGACACACATTATTATACCACCCAAAACCATAATTTTAAGAGTAAAGATATGAAAATGGCTCATTATAATAAAACTCTCCATATTCATAAATCATTTACATAATAACAAAAAAGCACCAGCTTCCTCTTTTTAAATAAATTTACTAATAATCGATGTTTAAACATCCTTTATAGAGTGCCTTTTAATTGCACGTAACCATTAGTCATGATTTATAAATAGATACAAAATTTATTCTTACAATATAAGAAAAGTCATTCATAATAATTATGTATCGATTTATATGTAATAAACAGAGAAAGGTTTTTTTGCGCTTAGTAACACGTGTATACTGACATACAAAATTACTTAACACTAGCTTTTGATTATAAGAACACCCCGTGAGATTTTACATAGCCTCAGGCATTATTGAAATTTGATGTTAAATGTAAATAAAAAGACTCTTATGTTATTTGATAAACATAATCATTTGATTATATTGTCGAAATCTATAAAATCCGAATTAATCAAGATGTTTTCTTGTTACTTTTATATTCATTTAAAATTCCATCTATTGTTTTTTTTGCCATAATTGGATAGCAAAAAGCTAGAATTCATATATAAGAATGGAAACAAATTTTTAAAAATATAACCGTGGTTTTTTCAAAAATAAAATATATTTTTATCGTCTGTGATAGAAAGGCTTAACAATATTTATTTTCTGACGACATTGTTTTCCAAAAGACAACAAATTTGTTTTTTTATTGGATAATGTTTGTTTTAGCATGTTTTTATTTTAGAATGGTATATTATATTGTAAAATAAAACGATGAAAAGATGTTTTCATGTAAAACACACACATTCTTCTAAAACAATTGTGTGTTATATTATAAAAGTTTATACATTTTTTATCTGTTTTGCCTCGCAATATTTATTAAATTATTTGAAATTAATATTTTATTCTTTTTTTAGTTAAAACCACGTATTTTCTTTTATTTCGATAATAGAAATTTTACAGTAGAAATTTAAAAATATAAAATAAAAAATGTTTTTTAAAACTTTGCAAGCATGTATTCAGAATAAAGAAGCACATATCTTAATAATGTTCTGTCGGGATTTTCAATAGCAGTAACAAACGCGGTATATAATAGGTGGGTTTTATTCAGAAATTTTATTTTAATCAACAATATAAAAATTCTCATCATATAAGCAATGTAAAATAACAAGTTAGATACTAGTTATATAAAGTCAAAAATATATTAGCAATGAAAACTTAAAATAATAGTTATATCATATAAATTCAGATTTTTCCAATTAAACATTTCAGAGCTTATGAAGACAAAATCATGATAAAAACAAGTTAATAATGCCTTTTATTCCTTTACTTAAATAAAGAGACATCAGATAATCATTAGAAAAGATTATATCACCTTTAACACAAGAAAAAAATCTTCAAGGTGAATACATAAGTATTTAGGTTAAAAATAAATAAATTACAAAAATCCAGTTTTTTACTATGAGAACGTATAAGAACATAATGAGCTACACAAGAATTAATTAACAGAATTTATAATATAAGATTAAAAGTAAAACAATATCTTTCAAATGCTAGAGCTGTAAATTGAAATTTTTGTTAATTTTAAAGTATCCATGTTATAAGCATAATAGTTAAAGATATATGCGATATATTTTGGGGATATATAAATGCTACTAAGTCTGTACATAACGAAATTTTAGATTTAAATCACAAAAAATTATTTTTAAAGTTTTCAGGAATATAATTTATGTATTTTTTAATATATTTTTTAGCTGAATCTATTTTAAACCAGATCGTATCCCATTTTAGGCACCTAGAAACATATTAATATGCCAGTATCTTTTTATAAAAGTATACAAGAAAAAAATATACCAAAAAAATTATGTATAGCTACGAAGATCTTTTTTACGCGATTTAGATGACGAAAAAATTGTTTTTCAATGAAATTGATTAATTTTAAAAACCAAAAATGCGATTTTAAATGTATATCCGCAAATTTTCATTTTGTTTACATATAAAGTAAGATAAACATGATCAAAATAATATAAATTTTACACTACTAGAAATACGTAAACGACAGAGCACGGTTTTATCAATAATTCTATAGGATTTAAACACAAGTAAATCATAATTTATTCTTTTTGACATGACAATTTCGGGTTTCTTTTTTAGGAGTACAAGCGAAATACTTGTAGGTTGAGGATTTAAGAAATTTTGCTAATCCTTCATGGACAAAAAATTTTATATGATAAATTAATTAATTTAAATATATAAATAAAATTACATGTAATAACTCGTGATTGAATATATTAGGACCATATTTATGCGTACATACTTTATCGTCTTTTATTTCACTCGCGGTTAGTCATAAAAATGTATACATATGCCAAGAAAGGAAACAATATTCAAAATATGTGTTACTATGCAAAAAAAACATAGAATGATTTAGTTTAAGCATTTTTTCAAATATTTTCGGACTTTCATATTTTTTTTTAATGTACATTTTAGAAAACCTACATAAAAACAAAAATTTCACCAGAATCAATATATATCGCATCAAATTATCATTTTTGGATTTTTCTGTATTTTTGCGGTATATTTCTATGATTAGAAAGTATAAGAATTATTTAAGGCGGAAATCAAATTTTTTGTTTAGATATAACAAAAGAAAATAGAAGTAAATTCATTTATTTTAAATTAGACACATAAAATTTAAGGCATATTCGGAATAAGCGGATTGTTCAAAACATTTTCTGAATGGGAATTTTCGGTGTTTTTTATAAAAATAGTTTAGGTTTTGTGACGAAAGAAATATTTGTTATATCTATCCTCTAAATTCCATTTTTCTAGAATGTGGTTACATTTAGAACTTTCTTTCAAAATGTGGTGATGCTTATTAATTTATTAAATAATCATATCTAATGATCTCACAGTAAAGACTTATTACTTGCATAAAAAAATTCAAAAATAAATCATTAAGTTCATTACTTTAATGACGAGAAAATTATCTCAATATTTATGTAAAAAATAATAATTAAATCCGAATTTTAATGCTGAATCCAATGGCATTAAATGTTTAATTCTTTTAAGCAGAAATTTAATACTGAAAAATTCTTATTAGAAAATAATCCAGAAATTACTATAATTATGAATTTCATAATTAGTGTGCTGTATTTATCATGTGAACCATAGTAAACGTTTAAAAATTGAATGGAAGTGAGAATTAGCGCGTTTATGATATTAAAAAATTATATTTATACAGAAAATAAATTAACAGACATAATTTATTTATAATTATTTTAAACATTGATTAAACTTTAAATTTGTGAATTTTGATAGATACTTTATAATGAAAAGTTGTTCCTGAATTGTTTTAAACATTGAATAAAATTTATATTTTGTAATTTTGTTAGTAAATATATAAACAAAGTCGCCGTGAATTATTTAAAGCCCATTATAGGCTTATAATTAATTTTGTTTATAATCTGATATTTTATATTTCAGTTATAGTTACTTTAATTACCTTTTTCGCCCAAAAAAAAATGAAAGCTAATATTGTTTTCAATAAAAGTAAAATCACGAAGCTCCCAAGAAAATTTTACTCCTTTGTTTTTTAAAAATTCATTCACCAAATCCGAAATATTGACAAGCTGAATATCACATTCACGATAAAAAGTATTACCATCAAATTCTTTATCTTCAACAATAGCACAAAATATTTGGAAGTCGAGCTCGAGAGCTTCCTTGTAAACATTTGTTCCACCAAAGATAACAATTTCATAGTTACTTGCCTGTGCATATTATATTGCTATATTCAAAGTAGTAAAACACTTTACTAATGGATTATCAGCGTGCTTGGTCCTTATGATATAATTATCCTGTCTTGATAGGATAATGTTATGTCTGTTTTCAAGTGGTCTTGGTAAACTTTCAAATGTATTTCGTTCATTGTTACAGCAACATTGGGTCTGGCTGTCATTGCGTTTAAAAACATCAAATCTCCTCTGAGTGACCTTTTCCAAGGAAAATCATTGTTTTCCCCAATTGGCTTTTTTGTTTTAGTATGCGCGACAAATATGTTTATCTTGTGTTGTACTAATCTCAGTTCAGATGACATAGGGTGTATTGATTTTCCGTATTATTAAAAAGAATTCGGAGCTTTTATTGGTCTTAATTTGTTTGGCTATGTTATTCTGCTTTATAATTATCAAAATATTTATGATATATCTAATAAAAGGAGGGAAATTAAAAATCCCATTTACCACCCGATAAAAAATATGAATTATCAAAGTCCACATGGGGGGTATATGTACTTGAAAACGCAAAATTATTTTAAATCACCCATCTAAATATAGAGGTTAGATTTTAATAAACATATTAAAGAATAAATCGACAAGGTTAATACCATAACAAAACATCAATGGCTAATTTGTAGTTTTTAAGCTTTATATATCTAAAATGAAATAAACACATAATTATGAATCTGGAAGCATATATTCAAACTATAGGATTTAATAAAACCCTTGAATATATAGGTATTTAAAAGAGGAAAGTATCGAAGAAAATGTAAGAGAAGAGGATAAAGCCAAGAGTATAGATATGTTTTACCCATGGTAAATCAATCTTGTTATGCTCGAAGAAAGAATAAAGTATAATAATTCCGAAATTAACACAATAATTTAATTATCTAATTTTTGATCGCTATCATAAGTCATAACTTGGATTGTAATGATTAAAAATACTGTAAGTCCTATATTTAGGTGCTATGAATACCAACTGAAGCATACGCACAACAATAGTATTGAAGAAGACACTTGAAACAATAAGTCAAGAAAAATGAAGGTGCATGGGACTGATTGTTAAGATGACGAGGATTAAGAATCATCAACTAAATTCCTTCTAAAGATAATTCTGAAGTTTTGCTTGAATTTAGATTTTTTATTTATGGGTTAAGTTTCTTTTTATCAATTTCTTCTATTTAGACTAAGTCAGCCCATTGGGAATATTGCCCAACTCCTTGATGCATCTTTTGACACCTTTGCCAGATCTATCAATATCAACTGCTCTTCTTCTCATAAATGAGATGAGTTAAAGCGTCTTGCGGAGTGTGAGTACTTGCATGTATGCTTCTACTTCGTCCGCGATTTCTAACACCTTAGAAAAGTTTTACTTGAATAAGATTAAATAGCCAAAAAAATAAAGTAAACAGCAAATATTTTAATATTTTTAACTGTTTTACTTTGATTTTTGTGTCTTATATATCATATATATTTTCAACTGTAAATTTATACCGTGAATTGCTCTTTTTAGCTTCAAAAAATAGCTTGAATCGTTATAGTCTGCTTATAAACAACAGAAATAAAAATATATCCATGAAGATATAATAATATTGCTAGAAAATAAATCCTTGAATAAAAGGTTATGTATTTACACCCGTAAAAAATTTTTACTGCAGAGATGAGAAGGCTAGATATAAGAGTGCTCTTGTTGATTCAACTTGGTATCCCTTTCATTTAATATAGAAAAAGGCAAATTACTTAATTTAAAAGTAATGAAAATATTCGCTTTAAATCTTATGATCGAACGCAAATTTAGATATTGTTGAATTATGTAGAGAATATAATTTAATGGTTTAGAAAGTAGAGATACGCATGTTCGATCTTTTCATATTAAAAGTTGTATCTTATGAAGAAATACGAAAAATTTGTAATTCGATACTTTTACCGTATTATACTTTAAATAAGTCAGCATATTCATAAATTGTATTTTATATTTTATTACTGCTTTATTAATGCATTGTATAATTTTTATGCGTGATGCTTTAAAAAAAAAGTTCAAATATTATAAATTTTTATAAAAAAATATATATTTATAAGGTGAAAAAAACAAAAATTTCGGGGTAAATTTAGGGATTTTACTAAATTACGTATGAAATATTGACAGAGGGGATAAGAATTGTTAGGTAATCCAAATGTATAAATCGCCATAAATTATAATGTAAATATTATATAAAAACATACATGATAATACTGTGGAATTTATTTCTGTGTACATTATAATAATAAATTCCTTGATATGATTTTATTTGTTTCTAAGCCTACACATACGATTTTTGAACGATATTCCTTTTAGGCCCATAAATAGTTAATTTTTGTATATTCAGATGGTATATTCACATTTATTAAAATGAAATACATCGCTAATCTCAGAGTCGGTATGTTAAAGAGTTTTTAAATGCATCGTTTTGATAATTGGTTGTAATTTGCGCATCCAACACCCCTTAAAAATTAGAATTTACAAAAAAGAAATTCATCCGGGAGGGTGTAGTTAATAAAATACGGAAAAAATGCACACTCATATGTATGCTAAGACACTAGAAAAATGTTATATATTTTATCTTAAATGCCTTCGTATTTGAAAAATAGCCTACACTCTTGGGCAAGGATATACATAAACATAGTGTTTGGTTGTAGCATATACTTTCTACGTCAATAGGTCATAATAATTTCATTCCTTCTATATATTGACTGTTTCTTTGAGAATATGCTAAATCTACGGTTGATGCGAAGATAATAAGTATCTAGGTTTTTCGCAGAGAAAACGTTTTGTTAAACAATAGTTACAATGCTAATTTGCACAAATTCTGAAGATGTAGGCAGAAACCTTCATAAATCAATAAAATTCACCAGTTTTTTTTAATATCTTGATTTTAGCATATCCCAATATTATAAATAAATCATTTTTATATTTTTTTAGTCCTTTATATGATTAAGAAATAAGATTCGCATAAATCTGATAATGGGATTGTTTTGAATCCCAATTTGCGAATAACGTCTACTATACCTAGAAAATTTACGAATAAAAACAAATTTCAGTAATATTAATGATACTAAATAAAAATTTCACACTATTTTTATGCTGTAATGTGGAAATATTTTTTGATCATTCAATTGAATTCAATATTAATATTATTACGTGGGATGCGTAAAGACACTGTCACGATTCTCTCAAATATTGAAACAGATAATCCTCTAAAATTGCAATATCTAATAACAAATATTGATTATTGCATGTGATATATTATATCGATTAACTTTTGTGTTATAGAATTACAATAAAGGGCACTGCCTCTATTTTCATAAAGTAATTACGTAAAAAACAAGAAGATAAAGATGAAAACGTGATTAAGTTTGCAAGAGAACAACATCTTCTCTTATTTTTCTAACTAACATAGCGAGTGAAATAAACAGTAAGTTTTTTTATATATAAGTATATTATATCTTTCAACATAAAATTTAAATATCATATATTACATGAACATGTCATTAATTTATTCCTTAATGCTACACAATTTCTTATGACATAAAGAACTTGTTTTGTTATATTGAAACTTAATAGATCTATATATGTTATATATATCAGATTTGTACAACCAAAGTGATTTTTTATACTATTTTAAGTGTCTATTAGACTTTATTTTGCCCCTTAAACATCCATTTATACTATTTTACTTTTTCATCATTAAACTTTTGAAATTATCAATCGAATATTTAAAGTTTTTTTATTCAAAATTTTTTATGGATTTCATTATCAATTGTTTACTTATTTAATCATTTGATCTTTTTCGATTCACCATTTATGTACTTAAAGGATATTATTCAGATAGTCTCCCATGATATGATAACGGTTATTATCTATATATATTGCAAGTTAAAGCATTATAAAAAGGTATTCTTGTTTTTTTAAATATACAGCATTAAAAAAAAATTAGTATTAGAAGATACTTGAAAACACCAAAGAATTTTTCACGGTTTAATTACGTATAATATCACCAACATATTATTTTTATCATTGTTGCAGAATTATTTTCGTTTACGATGATAAAAAAATACTATTTTTTATATACAAAACTGTTTTTTAAATTTTTATATATTTTTTATTGATTTTGGTGTTTTTTTTTATTTATACGAATAATATGTTATATTGACGATCAAAATGAATCACAGCTATGTATTTAGCTTATATTATACGATGTTGCAATAAATTTTACTTTATGGGCTAAGTTTATTCTCTACAAATATCATATATTGATACTTAGTAATGCTATTGTGAATTATGCAGAATGTCTTGATACATCTTTTGACACTACCCCCTAATCCATCTTCATCAAATGTTCTTCTTAATTCAAATGAGATATGTTCAAGTGTCTTAAGTGAACTACACATATAATCCATTTCTATATAAAGGGAAATGGTTTTAGCGCTTTCAAAGGGTAAGATGTGAGATCTCAGTTTTTTGTATCTTAAGGAAAAGGGTCAAGCGACTCCTGTATAATTCAATGGGTTATCCCATAGACTTCAGATTTATTTAAATTTGTAATTAAACATGTGTAATATATACCGATAAGATCAGCATACATCCAAATATTTTTTTTGTAAGATTATTCTGCCTTTTTTGTAACATATAAAAACGTGAATTTTTGAATCTATTATAAAAACATTTGAGAGTGGCAATGATAAAGGCTGTTAATGTGTGACTTGGAATCTTCAATATATGGATTAAAGCCTTTTATCCACCTCACATAAGTACATTGATAAGTTATCATATTGTAATTAATGCCGCCTAGCTGAAGGGGTGCTAAAAGCCTTGTTAGGCACCCACAGCATAAGTAGAGCTTCCAAAATTTGAACTAAACTTTATATAGTAAATAACTAATTGACTTCATTACAGAATGCAAGTGCAAGTAAATAAACCAGGTATTTAGTATTATAAAGATATTTTCTAGTTGCGATGACCCGATCAGCGTGTCAATATTGTTATTCCTATAAAAAATTTGTGATATTATACTAATTTATACATTACCATTAGGAAAGAGCCAAAAGAATAGATAAAATGGCCCACATGAAATCAATCAAGATATTTCGAATAAAAAATATAAAAATAAAATTACCAAATTGATGCATAAAAAGATACATTATTACTGTCATATAATTTTATTAAAATTGTTTAACATCAGCTATAAACTTCGATTTACATAATTTTTGTTTTAATAAAATCGACAAAGTTTTATAACACCAAATATTACGACTAAATTATGCTCTAAAACAATTATTACATAAAAAAGCTTTATCAAAAAGATGTTACTTTTTATGATCTTAATTACCAAATGTTACCTCATACATCTCTTATCAATATTTGTCATAATACACAGCGTAGTAAATTCTTGCGTCGTCATATAAATAGTCAGTAAGTTTTTTTATAGCCTGTATAGTTTTATTCAGTGGATTTAAACGTATAGAAAGGTAGAAACCCCTCGCTTAATACATAAAATTTTTCAAACATGAGTTTTTCTCCTTATCTTAATGATAAGAAGGATATTATTTTCTTCTATAAATATTTTTACGAAAATACATAAGACTGAAATTCATAAAAGATTTTGTTTTTTATATGTTTATTGCATTGGGGAAATAAAGTAGCCTATTATGTTTAAAACTTTCATCTAGCCATAAAATCTATTTCAAATATTCAAAACATCTTAATTTGTATTTTTTGATTTTACAAATGTAGTGTAAAGGATAACCACAAAATTTTTATTAAAATGAAACTCTTTAATAGTTATAAAAACAAAATTAAATGTATTTCTTGAAGACTTCTAATTTTTAAGTGCCAAATTATATATTCACGATTATAGAAAGTGCAGGCGATGTACATTATGGAAAAGCTGTTTCTATTATATTTTACATAATAAGTACACTATTTTAAATTCATGATTAATTGTAACAATTATACATTAGTGACATCATATTTATATAAAGATTATATTGTTGAAAAAGAGCTCCAAAATTTGATTACTTATATTCTTTGCAAAAATACTTTAATATTATCATAAACTTGATCGAATTTAAAAAATGAATGACTCTATGAAAAATAACACTTCAAAACTCTAATAATTATTGTGCTTGAATATCAAATTAGCACAATATCAACACTAAAGTCATCAATTATTTATATTATTAACTTTTAGAAATACTAAAGATCGAAAATTGATTATTTTTAAGCTTGAATATAAGAGCCAAATATAAGCCATGAAATTTTAGAGCAATAATTTATTAATCCCCAACTAAAAAGAAAATGACTTGTCGTTTCACAATAACCACAATAACCACAACAGCAATATCATCATCGGAACGTCAACTCTTACAATCACTTCTTTCATCATATATTTCTATCGAAGATATTTTCTTAACAACGATATCATACTTAGTCACCTTTAGACGTGTATTTACTGATAAGTACATACAAGCTTCGAAATAAGGAATCCCAATCGTTAGTGTAGATTATATATACCAAACATTTTGTTGTGGAAATACAGGAAATAATCTGATGCATCAGAACGGGAAATTAATAGACGATGATATAGTTCATTTGCCAATGACAATAATTATATCGATACCATATCTTATACTAGTAAAAATGACAATCAAAATTATATGAAGTTTAATTACAATTCATTTAATGAAAAAAGCTTTATTGATAATAAATAGTGTAAAGATTTTGATATAAAAGATAAAAATTCAAAAATCAAAGTAGAAAGAAATTTACAAAACAATAAACACAATTATATTGATACAAATAGTTTGAATACAAACGTTCGTATGTTTATGTTCAATAATGTTCCCTTTCTTGGGTCTTCATTTTCGACTTCTGGCATCAGTAATTCAGCTTTTAAAAATCACCTTGTTCTTCTTGGATCACGATATTCAGAAGATTTGGACATCAGTTTTGACTTTCTCGTGTATAACATTTCGGATAATCATAATGAGGAGCATTCGACCCAACCCTTTTCTATTGCTACAAAGAACCCCAATCCTAGTGATAAAACTATTTCAAACGAATAGAATACTATAAATATTGGTGATAATAAAGTTGTCTATAATTCATTCGACCCTGTTAATAGGAATTTTTCTGAAATACCTATTTGGGGTAATGATTCCATGGTCAGCTCTAAAAGCGTAAAACAAGAGCTTATATACCGAAAAATGAACCCTTCCATGTTTAATCCTCAAACATCCGAAAAGGTTTGATTCGCATTTAAAAATAATATTCCAATATATGATCCTAGAGACATTTTCGTCAACAACTTTTTTCTTTTTAGACGATAATATCAGTTCGATGCATTTAAACCACCACAAAACCAGCGAATCATAACAAAAAAATACAAAAGATACATCTATTTCACAATAAGAAATATTTATCGATATAACTTTTTACATTGATTCAACCATTCATTTGGTGGTATTTAATACCCTCAAAAGATCAATCATAACAAATGGTGGCATAAGAGTTTCTTGTTTAAAAACTGCCACATACATTTTATCTACCATTCATCGCTCCACCAAAAATACAAAAGACCCTAAAAACTTAGATAATAGAAATCCTATAAAAAATATACTACCTAAAAATAAAGCAGGAAAAATATATTTAGTTAATCGAAGTGAAGAAATAAACGAACAGAGCTCTCAGTATATCCATAATAGCTGCACAGAAAGCAAAATTTTATATTACTAATTTATTTTTGACGTATCGAGTGTCAAGCTCTACTTTTACCTAATTTCTATCAAATAAATATCCAAAAAAATGATCTTATGTTTAACCGCAGCTATATATTCTCTATAGACAAAGACCTCAAAGAAATAAAGCCCCAGCTCACCAATAAAATAAAGGCTATGGGAGGCATTCTAAGGAATAGTCCGGAAAGCTGAATAACACATCTCGCAGTAGAATCAAACACACTAGTAAATCAAACATAATGTATCACAGTCAACACAATAAACTGAATTGTTCATTGCCATACAAAATTGTTGAATATGCTTGGATCGAAACATGTCTTTTTGGAAATCGACTGGTCAAAGAAGAAAGGTATCTTTCAAAAAAACTTTGCTATTCAATTGTATGTACAAAGATAATACAAAAAAAACATTAACGAAAGCAAATTCACATAAAAATACTCAAAATTTGAAGAAAAATATTAATAACCAAAAAAGTAATATCGATTATGCATGTGAAAATGAAATTGTGTATCAATTTACAGATATAGGTACATCATCAAGAAAAGAGCAATAGAAGTTTTAAAAAAATTGGTATAAAGTAAGTGATAACGAGTATGTCGAAGAATTCACTCATCTCATCATAGAGACAGTAAACACATCCGAAAAATTCATGTGTGCTCTTGCGAAAGGAAATTGAATACTTGTTCCAGATATAATCGAAAAAATAAATGCGAATGAAAACACTTTTTTCGAAAAGTACGAATGGAAAAATATGAAAATAATTATGATAGTTGTAGTTTAACACAAAATAGTGGTGATAACAGGAGAAAAGGCATTAATGAAGATCACAAAAAAGTTATTAGAGCTATTTCTTTTTGGAGAAATTATGTTAGCGAGACTAAAAGATTTGCATTTGATGGGTGGGTTGTGAAATTATATTGCGAGGAGCCAAAGAGAGAAAATCTTATGAGAGTTTTAAGGGCTGATGGTGCAAAAATAATTGAAAATAATTTGGATATGAGTAAAAGTTACACTCATGTATTTGTTTCAAGAAAATTCATCGGAAAAATCGAAGAAGAAAAGTTTTACAGTGTGAATTATATCTTTTCTTACTTATTCTCACATAAAAATATGCAATAAATCATTTAAAAACGGCTTTTTTATTGATTTAATTAGACATTTATTTTTTCTCGCGATTAAAAACAATAATATTTTTAGATCAACCGAATTTTTATCCTTACACTTATATGCCAAAAAAAGTAACCTTTTTATGCAAAAAAACACCTAATAATACAAATTAAAATTTTATACTATTAAATTTACCATATACCTCTAAGTAATAGATTTTTATCCCCTTCTAGTGGAACTTTAAACTATATATTGTATTGCTTATATAATACTACTCAATACAGATCGAAAATTGACTATATACAGAAGCATATCCTTGAATAAAGTCTCTACAAACATCTGTCAAATGTATGGAAAGTTAAATAACTTTATTAAACACCAATTAAGCAATATATTTCCAAGGTTGCAATATCCAAATTTATTATAAATATAAATTACATTTTATGATTTTTGATGGTAAACTAACGCTGCAGACATATTAAAACAAAAAATGCAACTACATCCTTGCAATTTTTTGATGAAATAAAAGAATGCTATATTTCAATAAATGACCAATTTATATATAAAGTAAATTATGAAATCATTCACTTTAATAGAAAAAATTTATTAATTCGAAAAAATTTGAAATAAACCAAATTTAACCCTTTTTGATAATCTAAACACAAAGATTGTATATGAAACATTGGCAATATCTGTATTTTCATTCGCATCCGCATCCTAGATGTCAAACAAAATTTCCATATTTTTTATGATTTGAACATCTTTTTAGTCCATGACGACTTCTAGAAACCATATAGTTAAATTAATAACAAGTTTTTATAAAAAATTTATCTCGATATTTGTCGGAATAACATTATTATTATGAAAAGATCAATAAGACCGTGAAGTTATTTGTATGTTTATTAAACACATATGATTTATTTGCAACTTACCATGGGAAATCGAAATTCTATTGAGCTATAAGAAGACTAAATATTTACATGATTCTTTTATAAACATTCTAGTGAAAGATGGCGCGGAATTGGAATATATACATAAAAATTTTCGATCCATATCAGAATAGTAATAATGTATGAAGAAAATCAATTCTACAATAAGAAAATTTTATTTGATCTGATATGTTTTTCGCATCATGAAAATAGTGATTCATGAAAAATTTAAAAATACTATAGGCAAGGAATCAAACTGATGAATTCGATGGGTATTTACTGAATACACATATTCTTTGATTTTTGTGGGCTACTGTAGCGCTGATGATTTAGAAACACTTAATCAAGTAGCATGAGTTCGACAAGCAACATACATCTGGGTTCATCTGAATGTACTAAAAACGAAAATACTAACATGTAAGGGCGTTCTGCTGAAATTAGAAAGTAAAACAATATCAATACTACCAATCGAGTCTCTAAGGAGGTTGTTGTGTAAGACGCCCGTAAATAGCCCGTACATTGAATGAGTCCTTCTCCGTTATCAAAAGATATGGGTAAGTGTAAGTGGTGGTGTATAATATACCAGCACGAAAAGTAGATAAAATAACATCATCCCTCATTATATATCAACACATGGTACAACAGGTCTAATCCCCGAGATCAAATTAGTAACAGATAATGTGAAAATCCACACGCGGGTTGCATCAGATAAGCACAAGTTTTTAATAGGTACAAATGTATTACCCAAAAGAAGATATATACGCGTAAATAAATAAAAAATAAGCAAATTCGTCTTGAATTTTTCTTGATATTTTATGCAGAAAAAGTATTTTTATCTATATTATAATAAGTAAAGGCGTTGAAAAAAACAGATGAATCAGAAGAATACATGCAGGTATCACACTTTACAAGACACTTAAGCACATCATATTTGAGAGAAGAAGAGCAGTTTTCGAAGATAGATCAGATGAAGGTATCAAAAGATTCATCAAGAAGTTGTGTAATATTACACATAGGCCATCTACATCTCAGTAGATAGAGTTTTTGCAAAAAAAAACTTAACTAATGCAAAAAAATCATCTTATCTATAGTATAGGTTGGTGCTAAAAATACACGTTAAAGAACCTATCCAAGTATAAAAAATATATGACAATTATAGCCATGGGTTAGTTCAAAATATACAGAGCTATTGTCTATACCAGGAGTGGGTAACTTTATCGACCCGTTAAAGCCCATTTCTTGTTTTGAGATGGTCATGAATCCCCATTTAAAGATTTTTTTTATCAAAAAATATATATAAATATGTTTTAACATATAAAAAATATATGTCATTTTATGAGAGCGTTTAATTTAATGTGATTTTATTTATTGCTTTTCTTTAACCAATAGTTCATATTCTGGCCCAAACACACTGACTTTTAATCATAATTTATCTTCTAAATAAATATCTATAAATTGTGTTCTTAGTTGATTTGTAATATAAGTAAGGTGGGAAAGGGTAAACTCACACCAATACATACTTATAAAACATGACAATATACGACGTGCATTCTGTTGTAATTTAGGATAAACCATTGCATTTTCCATATTAAAAATGATCTATATTAATGTTAAAGAGTGATCTAGTAATATTATCATCTGCTAAATCTAATAGATTCATTTGAAGCTCACTAGGTACCGGTATTGTGTTCACAAGATGGGATTTAAACACGAGCTGCATATTAATTTCATTTTCTTCAAAATTTTAAAATCTTTTATCATATTCAAATATCAGGGATCCTAAAAACTTCAGTTCATTTATCCATCACCGCCATTTTCATAATATTATGAAGTAATAGGATCTTATGCAATTGTGGTAAATTCATTTCTTCAATCTTTCTCACAAAAATAAATCTCTAACATATCATCATTTTTTTCCTTAAAGACTTTATATTTTTTCTACATGAAAAACACATTTCTACTTTTTTTTCCTTGTAACAAAAAATTGAGCTAATTCTGTTTCTTTGTAATAAAACATAAAAAAGCAAGGTTGCGCGAAAATTATCTATATTAATCTTCAAATCGACAGGGCTGCGCCATTTTAGTAAAAAAAGATAAAATGGGTTCTTTAAGCTCAAGGACTTTTGTTAACATACACCATTTCGAGAGCCAAAGAACTTAGAAATAATAGATAAGATCAATATTACAGACATTTAAGTTTGAAATCAGCCAATTTCCGCAACGAAACATGTCTTATTGCGCTTATTCTGATTGTATTTCGATTTAAATACGTTTCTAATAGTTATAATTAAAATAGTAATCTTACCCAAAGAATTTTGTCGATGCAAAGGTTATAGAATCTAAACAGATTATTTAGATTGAGATTCTCTTTTTTAGCAATGTAATCTATCTTTCTTGTTTGACTTTCATTGCAAGTGCTCCATAGGTAAATATAATTACTATATTATTTAAATTAACATTTTATAATATACATTTTTTAGTGAAGTCTATCAATAAATCAATCTCTCGTGTTCTACACTTTAATGTTTCTAAAGCCAATAAATCTTTAAAATAGGAAAGGCCTTTAGTAATCAAACGAATAAAATAGAGTACCTGAGCAGAATCTGTTTTATCAGTCGATTGAGCGACAGTAATAGAATAAACGATTTCATCATTTTGCTAAATCAGAACCAATTGTTTTCTAAGATATACTGAAAATTCATGCAGTCTTCTATGGAAACTCTTGATAGTGATAGAGAACCATATTTCGCAACTATATCGGGCTTTATGCATTTTACTGTTTTTATTATGCCTTCTATGATTAGCTCAATATCGCTATATGGTTTACTCCTCCATCCTAATAATTAGCTAGCCTGTAAGTTGCCTCTGGAGCATTTTTATCATATTAAACAAAGTTTATGAATTGATTGGTTTACTTTTTTTGTCATACTTGTATTCTAACGGGTTCTGTTTACGTGCTTCTTTAACTAATTTGTAGTATTTATGTTTTATATGAGAAGGATAATGTATATTTGCATTATGGTTCTTCAACGACGCGAAAATACTACCATAAATCGAACAGGCCATCATATCCTTTACTGAAACGATATAAATAGCAAGTTCCTAAACAACATTGAAATTTCTTTTTTTTAATTTAAATGAAGCAATTCAAAATAAATATGCACATGAGGCAACATAAATTGCCTCTGAGGCCATTTGTGGCCTAATGTCACAGGTTGCCCACCTCAGTCTATAGAATACAATCACCTGGGTATATTTCCAAAAAAACCACAAAATCATACATCAAAATAGGCTAGAAGTAGATATAAACACAATAAAATTCCCACATTAAATAAATATTTCAATGATAGAAAGCAAGCAGAAGGTTTATGAAAAAAAATCAACAACATGATTGAAGTGGCTAAAGAAATATATTTATTTACATTATTTATTGTATGGTAAACTATATAAAATTCCAAATTACATTTCAGGCTTATTTTTAAATATTGGCGTATTTTTATAAAAAAAAAGAATAAATTTTACAAATACAATATATAAGTCGGAATTTAGCCTTCATATCTTTTTAGAAAAACATTTCATAAATTATCGAATCCATTTTGCTAAATTTTTCATAAATAACAGAATAATAAAATAGTGAAAAAAATATATAAGATCATCGTCATAAGCCTATTATATCTAGCAAAATTATGACGAAAATTTTTTTTTATAATTAAAGATATAGATTTATAAAAACACACTTTCGTTTGTTGTGTAAAATGACCAATAATAGATATGTAAAGTTGAAATTATTAATGTCGTAAAAATCAGAATTGTATTTATATATATACACACATTATTTATCATTAAATGTACCATCTAGTACGGAAATTATTAAATTTCGCGTGTCAAATAGTCGAATATTCCAAATAAGAGTTGTTTTAACAAATACAGGAATTATACTCCAAATTAAAAATAAATATATAAAAAAGTATAGATTATTATTATATCTAGCAAGATTTTTTCTATAATTAAACCCTCATTACACATAATCTTAAATTTGTTTATAATATTTTTTACTTTGTGTTTTTGTAATTTAGATGTATTTTACGGTTGTAATATTCAATTTTATAGACAATATGCAAAACATTGTTAGAATCATAGGAAAAAAATCTTTTTTTTGCATTTATATAATTATATATCATTGAGCTACCACCTTAGGCGTAAAATTAAATTGATTGATTGTTTCTAATATTTACATTTTTATATATTTGTAGTAAATTTCGTGTATTTATCCAATTTACCACAAAAATCGTAAAATTAAGGAAACAAATCCTGTCATATGTTTTTGACTTTTTTTCCATAAATATAATCTGACTTGCGAAGTATTGATATTTTTCAGCAGCATTAAGATGAATTTTTTTTGAAACACCATAAATATTTTTCTAAATTATGTACGAAACATTTTCTATACATCATTAAAATTAAATATATCATAAATTTTATTCATATCCTAGACTTAGATTTGATTGACACATCTTGCAATTATATTTACTAAATACAGCCTTCTTAAATTTAATATACAATATTCATTTTAAAATTACAATGGATCAATAAATACACATTATATATTTTAATTTAAAAATTAAACGATTGTTTTTTAATGTCTAATAAACTATAAAGCGTGATTATCAGCCTTTAAAAGCGCGATAATTCTATCTAATCTCCCAATTAAATCATCAAAATTAGAGACTTGATGATTCTTAAAAATCGAAATAGCATTTTCATTCATACCTAGTTTTTTCTCATGAAACTTAAGGAGAGTGGAAGACATGTAAAGCATATTATTTAAAAACTTCGGATACTTTGTGCATAATTCGTTTGTTTTATTCGAAAAATTAAACATATCTATCGAGAATGCAAACTCCAAAAGAAATTCCATTGTATTCATGAAACTCTCTATATCATGAAACCTTGATAAAATAGCTGTAGAATTGAAAAAAATACATATAAATTCCAGGAGGGGCTCGACCTTTGAATTATATATATTTTCTCCTATCATTTCAAATCTTTCAATGAGAACGGCATTGCAAATCAATAATAAATCATTGAGCATCAAAAAGTGCGTTATGTAGTTATCAGTGACAGTTTTATATAAATTAGTACTGAATTGGTATATCAGAAATATTATCTGGTGCTTTTCTTTCGTGTTATTTTTTATAGATGAACAATGTACGGGACTTATTTCTTCTTTTTGTTCTTGGTGTAATAATCCGATCAAATCTCGTATCAACAGATAAAAAAGACACTTTTTAGATTGATAATACACTTTACGAACTGGGTCATGATTTCTATGTTTATTTTTTTCGGCGTTATATAGCATAATTTTGGTCGCAAAAGGCAAACAGAAAAATCCTTCCGCTTCAAATAATTTTCTTTTCGTCATTTCTAGCAAAGCGTTATCTTCCTTGATTTTTTTTTTGACTAAGGAAAACATATAATTTGAAAGCATATCCCTTGCGATTGTTTTTATCTTTTTTTGATCCATAGAATGTTCTTTAATCAATGAAAGATAATGTTCTCTTAAAAAGAAAAATTCATCGCAATTTATTGGTATTTTTAATTTCTCTTTTGTCTTTTTTTTTAAATCTTCGCACTGGAATCCATAAAAAACATTTAAATAAAAGTCTTCGTCAATGTTATCGCATACATAAATTTTGGAATACAATAAATATAATTTAAAAAAATCTACGCTTTTTTCTGTTTGTCCAGCCCTATATTTCTCATTAGCTTCTTTTTTTTTTGATTTTTTTAATTCTTCTTTTATGGACGCCCTTTTGATCCCGTTTTTTTCTTGAAGTTCTTCATGAAATTTAGAGTTAATATTTTTTCTTTTTGAGCAAGAAGCCGTTACGTCATTTGAATTATAACCATGGACTGAACTATAATCTGTCTTTTTTTTCCTCAACAATTTCATGCTTCCCATGTTAAGTTCCATGGTATCTTGCTTAATGTTTTTTTTATTACATAATAGCTTTTTTCTTTTTGAATCAGCATTGAATTGTTTTTTTTCTTCAAAATTAGTATCTTGATCAATTATTTCTGATTTTATCTTATTCTCGATTGCAAGATCGGTATTTTTTTCTTTTCCATCAGATCCTATAATGATTTGATATTCTGTCATTTGTAGTCTACTACATAGCGAAATATCATTTTCGAATCGATATTTCTTATTAAAAGCATCGTAATAGTCTAAATTCAAAGATACAACATTTTTAAATGCAGCATTTGCGACATTTCGGGACATTAAATCTGTATTTTGAACATCTTTGGTTGTTTGTTGTATATATCTCGATTCATTAGTCTTTGCTCTAAGTGTATTTATCGAATAATCAAGAGGCTCGCATTGTTCATCAATTATTTTATTATTTTCACTAGCATGAGCTGCCTTAGATTCATTAAAATTGTAAAATAAGGCGCCTGATACAGAATAAACGATCAAAAATTTTTGTATAAACACACGAATAAAATTAAATAACATCAAATATTTTTTCTTTGAATCCGATCGAAACTTATACATATATACCAAAACATCAAAACTGTCAATTATTTCGTTGCGAAAATATTCTAAAAAAGATTCAAAATTTGACAGAGTAAAATAAGAAGTACAGTAAATTCGGTTTAACTTACAATTAATAGTCGAATTCTTATAAAGAGTGTCAATTAAAAATTTTATTCAAAATATCAGGAGTTCATCATCACACCGAAATAAATCAATTGGTTAAATAGGTTTTATCATGTGACAACAAAAGCATAAAAATTTAAGTTTAGTATCAGTTAAAAGATTTTATACTTTTTTTTCTCTGCATTAATAATATGGTGACAAATTTAAAATGAATAGTTGGAGTTTTATTATCCAAAAAGACCAGCTGAAAATATTATCCTGAAAAAGAACTAAAATAGAAGATTATTTTATTTTAAAGATGTCAAAAATACATTTAAATTGGAAGAATAAAATCAACTCAATTATATCATAATATTTGCAAAGAAAAGAATATAAAGATAAATTATAGTCAACTGATTAAAAATAGTATTCATTTGCGCCAAATATTCTTTTTATAAAATTTGTATGATAAATTCAACTTCGAAACTATCAAATACAACAACTAGTAGCAAGAAAAATTTTTTTTATAAAGATAAATCAAAAATAAATTAACACCGAGAAAGCTAGAAATTTTTATTTGACTTAAGTTTTCCAAAAAAAATGTTTTATATCTACTGTGATGTATACAGCCCATTAGGAATATTATAAATCTCCTTAATGCTTCCTTTGAACCTTCCTCTGATCTATCTTAGTCAACTGCTCTTCTTATATCAAATGATATGAGTTCGAGTGTCTAGCATAGTGTGGAGCTTGTATGTATGCTTCTACTTCATCTGTGATTTTTGACATCTTTACATATTTGGATGTGATTTTATAATCACCCATTCAATTCGAAAAAAAAAGTAAAAATATGCAACGATTTTTATAATCAGTTAATTTTGTTTTAGGCGCATATAATAATTATTCAAGCAAGACTTTAGCCCCATTGAACAGATTTGGCTATTACTTTTTCCCGCCTCATCATCTTTACAATCTTCCTCAATGCATCTTATTCTCTCAAGACTGATTGGTTAAAGTGTCTTTCCAATCCTATTGTCTTGCTTACGCTTTAGTTGGTATTTTGATTTGAAATATACTATTAATAAATGCATTAATTTGATTTTTAGTTTTTTATAGTTGTTCAAGCAAAAAACAGTAAATATGTAAAACCTTTATTATATATGTTCTATTATCAACTAAAGCCCAAACTAAGAACATAATAATATTTTAAATACCATGAATAAAAAAATTTAAATGCGATATGATACTTAAAATTCTTGCATGAAAAAATATATAAAATATGAGATTACCAAAATAGAAAACTTCAAATAGTATGACGGTTTGGGCTTTTTCATGTCAATCCTGTCACACACTGCGGGTAAACATCTCAACCCTACCAATAATGTCCTTCATAGCTTACTATTGCGCTTTACAATAGAGTCAAGTTGTTTTTTGCACCAAGCTTAAAGTGTATAATGCAACTAAGGCTTTATTTTACTAATGATCGGTCTTTCTGTATTTGCTGTATTCTTTGCAGCTAGGAGTATTAATTACTCTTTATTAATTTATAAATGGTCTCGTGTGAAGAGGAATCAAACTTGATTTATTTAAATTATAAATTCTATATCATTAATTTACACCGAAAAACATCTTCACTCTTTATGTTTATATAGAAAATTATATTTTTCTAAAAATACTTTAATTTATTACATTTAGTATTTAATGTTTGGTCTAAAAAGATAAATAGTCAGCTAAATTATTCTAATCATATTCTTGCTATTTGAAAACAGATATTTTGGGGTAATTTAATTCATTATAATACCGCACAAAATAAATCTTAATATATTATTAATGTATATCCTGCTTTTAGACAAATAAAGAGTAGAACCAAGAAAAAATCTTTTTCTGTTTATAAAATATTTTTAGAGTAAATCTGCTTAATCGAACAAAATATTATTGAAACTAATAAACCTATAATAGAAATGAAAAAATTGGTTCAAAAACCACATATATTGCCTAAAAGAATATGTTGGATGTACAAAAACTAGATTTTTATAAATATTCGATCGTAGAATATAATTATAATATGAAAAGCTTTAAAAATTTTGCGCATATTAAATCTATATTTATAATCTTTATAAACACTTGTGAAAGTTTTGAGTGAAATATAATAATTTTGAAGCAGTAAAAAATAAACATTTAAAGCATTAAAACGCTTTATTTTACCTTTCGAATAAAATGATTTAAGTTTTTGATTTTATCAATAACCCTATATTTAAGAATATATAGGTTTTCGAACAAACCTTTATGTTTATATTAAAACTATAACTGATTTGTGCTTTAAGAAAAATAAAAAGACAAGTTTTCATTTTACAAAATCGAGAGATAATCATCTATTTCCTATATGCTTAAAATAAATAAATAAACATTTTCTTATACAAAGCCTCTCATTATTTTGTTGCATATAACTTTTATATACCTTTTTTGAAATATTTTTTGTTTTGAGATGTCTTTGATGCAAATTAGCGCAGTTTGATGATATCTATAGCATATTTAATTATTATTTTTGTTGCGAAGCAAGCTTTGGTTTGTATTCTATTTTAGGTAACCACTCTAATCGAAGTCAATTAACCGTTTAAATCAATTTAAGGACGCTTGAAAAAAATAATGCAAATAAAATTATTTTTTGATGTATATAAGCAAAGTTATAAAATCATTATATTTGATCATATAATGCAATTATAGAACGAGGGTTCATCATTAACAAATCCACAAAATGCTTTAAAATTAATCATACTATACTTTATACTTTTTATATCTTCAATAAACAAAAAATAATACTTGTGTACAAAAATATTATCAATTTATGAAAAATAACTCTCATGAAAATTTTTATAAGGATATTTACCAAATGACGTCTATTAATGCATAAAAATGAAAAATAAAACATTACATCATTATAACTGGTTCTAAAATATCACACTTCAGTAGAATGTATATATTAATATACTATAATTATACCTTTTGTATTTTATAATTCATTCCTTTGCTTTACTCGTCAAATAATTATCTAGATATAATATTAGAATAATTTTTATATTTTATTCTTAAAAACAACTGCCTATTGCGTTGATAATAGTATTTTATTCTCATCATATTTTATTCAAATTTATAATCTGGTTTGTTCATTATTAAATAATTATGATTTTTTTTGCTATTAATCTTATGATTGATTTTAGTCCTTCTTCACTTAAAAATTTCTTTTTTAAAAATAGCCAAAATTCATCCCAATAGTTTAATACTACTATAATATAAAAATTTCCATTATATCATGTATTTTCTGATCTTAATTATTATTTACTTTTCTCATACTTCGATATATTTGCTCTGCATGTAACAGATATGGCATATGTGGTATATAAGATGGGTGCATATAATATCTTAAATTATTCTTTCAATCATAACACTCGTTCGATAGATTAGTTAAAAGTTAATTTCGCTTATTTTTTTAAATCTAAAAAAAATAAAAAGATAGAGGTTGTGACATGAATTATTTTGTTCCTTCAATTGGGTTGTTGTGATTGTAATTCATAGTAATAAAATAATACGTGCGATATTCAATAAAGTATATTTATTCGTCATAAAATAGATATAAATGATAGAAATCAAGTGGGTATAACGCTAAACGTAGAATAAAAGCAGGGTTAATTTATTATAAACTACAGATTTTTTTCGAGTATTGGAACCTATTTGAATAATGAAACAAAATATTGTAGGCAAAGCTCGTGAAAATTTTCTTACATCAAAAAGAACGTGCTTTTTGACTTTAATATCCAAGGTATTAACATGTTTCTTAAAAAATTATAAAAAAACTATACACATAATATACAAAAATTATAAACATTCGGTTATAAACGAAAGTAAAATAGTTGAAAAGGTAAAAGAAAATCCAGCAAAAACACAATGGAAATATGTATTAATCTATTTTGATTTTTACATTTAAAAAATCTAGCGCATGAAAATTAGTCAATGAAAAAAAGGTTGCTTAATGATATAGCAATTGAAAAAAAGTTTAATATAGGTGTCTAGTTTTTATCAAGATCAAACAAAAGAAAATTACAAAAAAAAAAGAATATTTTACGATTTTAACTATAAAATATATAAATCAGCCAAGAATATTGTTTTATATCATTTTTTTCAAACACAATAAATTAATTCTAAAGGTTTTCGCGATAAAAAAGATTTCACTCAACATATTACATCGCACTAAAAAAGCCATGATACACAATAAATATTTCGTAGTTGTATACATATATTTAAATGCAAAATTATTTTAAATAATGTTATAAAATACTAAAAATATTATTATTTTGCAAATTCTAGTCAAGTTCAAATAAAAGCTGCACAAATATTAATTTTTACCGAAATTTCCCGCTTTTTATGTGCTATACTTCCTTGTAATATTATATAAAATTTAATGAATATATATAAAAAATATTTTTAGGTGAAGATTTCTTGGCTGAATGATTATTGATCGATATAATATAGGTAATATACTTTTCTTCATTTAAAAATAAAATATAAAACATATATGATCTCCATAATATTCGATAACATAATTTTATTGCATTGATCTAATAGGCATAGCTAGCCTTGAAATTAACAGAAGTTGATGATAAGAAATATAGGAAGTATGTCATCTTTTCAAATGAGCTTGGTATAATATACTAATGCAAACATAAATAATACCATATGTTACGACTTGTGATGAGGTGGTTACAAAATACTACAAAGAATATATTAAGGTGCTATAAAAACATAGATGAATATAGAAAATACATGCAGGCTCCAACACTTCGCAAGACACTCGAACTCATATTATTTGACAGAAAAAGAGTAATCGACTAGAATATAATGGAGATCGATTTAACAAAAGCATTAAGGAGCTTTGCATTATTCTTAATAGCCTGTTTACAACTCAGTAGATGTAATTTATAAAAAAAAGAAACTTAGCCCATAAAACAAAAAATAGATTAAAAGGATAAAATTCTGATACTATTACAGTTTTTTCAACGGAATTAGAAGTGCCATTAGAAATGCATTTTTTTGATATAAAATATATATTTCCTCTGTTTTTTTAAACCACTTCTTGTTTCATCCCGACGTCCTTAAAAAAAGTTATAATTGGTCTTTATACATCCAGATTTATCGTAAACTTGCAGATTTTTTTTTATTCCGAATTTTCTTGTAATCTCCTTTTAATATAGAGAGAATCGTTTAAATCAGATTTTGGATATAATTGTATCTTATTTTTTTGTCTTGTCTTCTTATCACAATTTTATATTGATAAATGGACTATTTGGACCATAATTATAAAGAAAATTGTAATATACTATTGAATAAAATAAAAATGAGCTTGGCTTACAAAATTCAATTGTAATTTTTAAGGTGTATATTCTATTGCGTAAAAGCATTTTAAATTACTAAATAGTATAATTATGCCGCCTAGAGTCAGGGAAATTACAAGAAAAACCAAGTAGCCGAATAGCGTTATGATAAAAATTTTAAAAATTTGTATTCACTTTATTTTGGTGCTGAAATGATTTTTATTGGTTTTTGGCGGAAAAGGTAAATAATTAAGCCTTGATCGGTATGATTGTGATTTTTCCAGAAGCATTCATGGGTTGATACAGTCAATCTCAACTATAGATCTTTTCCTACAAGCTTTACAGTTTTTATTCTGTTTTACGCTTGTACGATAATTATTTAGCATAAAGCTTCAATCAGTAATTTTATTTATATGTTAATTTTAAAATCGTAAATTTATATTTTTTCTTCGAAATAAACATGATTTATTTCCCATGAACAAATCATATTTATACAATTGGATATACCTCTTCTATTATATCTTTTTAATACCCAATCTCTTCTCAAACCCTATATATTCAAGGTTTTCTCGATCCTATGGTTTGAATATATGCCTCTACTCAGTTTGTGACTTCGAGTTCGTTCCGGTATTTTATAATATTGGTTTACCACTTTATCTCATGTTACTACATACGGTATAATATTTGTCTTAGACGTTAGATAAATGAAAATTCAGATGCTAGTAAATCGTATTCCTTTATGGTTTACTAAAAGCACCAAAGTTACCATCTATTTGTGAACCAAAAATACAAAATTGATGAAAATATAGTTCTTTGAAGTTATAGGAATAAAAACACAAAGAAACACACTCTATTTGGATTACGATTGTATTTATCTATGATTGTCACAATTTTTGATAATTCTAGCGCCTTTATTTGGCTAAAATATGGTTTCTTGGATATATACTTCAATTCCCGGCAATTTTTTCAAGTGATTAGAAAGTACGGCATTTATTTAGTTGCCAAAACCCCCACTTTAATATATTCTATTACATAAAATACCCAAGAGTGTATTTTTTTTATATCATGAATAGCTTGCTCATTTTGTGCGAATTGATTACTCTTTTATTTATCTAACACAATAACTTATACGATTTTTATATTTTACTTTCGTCATTTATTGATTGAATTATATGCGATTATTAATTACAAAATTTCATTAATGTATTTATTTAACATCTAATCTTCTATATATAAAGTTAAATTGTGATAATGTTATATAAAAGTATCAATTATACAATAATTTTATGCTATAAAATTCCACAAAAAATAAGTTGAGGTTTTAAAAATCCTGGACGAAGTAGAAGCATAAAACAAGCTCTCAGCTCCACAAGACACTTCAACTCATGTCATTTGAGAGAATTAGCCCAGTTGATATATATCGGGGGAAGGTGTCAAAAGATGCATCAAGGAGTTGTGCAATCTTCCCAATGGGGTGACCACGTCTAAATTTATAAAAGTGATAAAAAGAAAATTAACCCATAAATAAATAATCGCTTTTATACATAAATTAAACAAAATATAGTTGTAATTTTTTAGGAAATTCATCTTATTTAAGAACATACATCAGTATTCAATTGATAAAACACAAATAATTCACTAATTTGGAAAATACAAACCGATTTTATGTTGTTAAAGAAGCATTTAGTGTGTTTTATAACAATTCTTTTGTTTCTTTTACTTTTTAGTTTCTTTAGAGGAGAGAGGGGATTTTTTATATGTGTTACTTATGGAATTTCTATGGATCATAAATTTACTCCAAACGTTAAAATTAGCAAAAAAAAAGCAATCAATGCAACCATATTAATCTTGTTTCATATTGAATATGCGATTTTAATAATATTAATTCGAAAAATAATGGGTTGACTGTACAAATTATTATTCTTAAAAACAAAGTGTAATCTAATAAAATAAATTAGGCAGTAACACATATATAAAAAACAAAAATTAAAATATTTGTGGTGATTATTCATATTTGTCGGATGCATTATTTAATATTATAGGTTGAAGGTTGAAACTCAAAGATGATTATTTTTTTCAATCCTCACTAAATAAACAATTTATATCACAATCGTAAATACTTTAAAAAAATGATATAAAAGAATTAAATAAGATATATTTCTCACATATATATTCCATGCTGTATGCATTTATATCCACGCTTTTATGAATTAAACAAATGATATTCTTCAGCTGTAAAATATTTTGAATTATTTTGTACTTGTTGAATCTTTTTAGAACCATAATTTGTTAAAAATAAACCAGTGTATTTCATAAGATCGCATAGACACATATTATTATACCACCAAAACCCAATTTTTTTTTAGGTCAAGATATGAAAATGGCTCATTATAATTAAACTTTCCATATTCATCAATCATTTACATAAGAACAAAAAAGCACCCGCTTCCTCTTTTTAAATAAATATGCATATAATCGATGTTTAAACATCTTTTATAGAGTGCCTTTTAATTGCACGTAACCATTAGTCATGATTTATAAATAGATACAAAATTTATTCTTACAATATAAGAAAACTCAATCATATAAATTATATATCGATTTATTTGAAATAAACGGGGTAAAGTATTTTTTTGAGCTTAGTATCAAGTGTATATTGCTATATAAAACTATCTAAACACTAGCTTTTTATTATAAGAACACCCCGTGAGATTTTGCATAGCCTCAGGCATTATTCAGATTTGATGTCGAATTCTATTAAATCCGAATTAATCAAGATGTTTTCTTGTTACTTTTATATTCATTTTAGATTCCATCGATTGTTTTTTTGCCATAATTGGATAGCAAAAAGCTAGAATTCATATATAAGAATGGAAACATATTTTTAAAAATATAACCGTGGTTTTATTGAAAATAAAATATATTTTTTATCGTCTGTAAATTATAAAGGCTTAACATTATTATTTTTCTGACGACATTGTTTTCCAAAAGCAACAAATTTGTTTTTTTATTAAATAATCTTTGTTTTCGCATGTTTTTATTCAAGGAAAGTATATTATATTGTAAAATAATCGTGTGTTATATTATAAAAGTTGATTGCTTTTATGGTTGTTTTGCTTCGTAATATTTATTAAATTATTATAAATTTTTATTTTATTCTTTTTAAAGTTAAAACCACGCAATACCTATTATTTCGATAAATGGAATTTTACTGTAGAAATTAGAAAATATAAAATAAAAAATTTTTTAAAACTTATAAAGCATGTATTCAGAATAAAGAAGCACATTATATCTTAATAATGTTCTGTCGGGATTTAAAATAGCAACAACAAACGCGGTATTGAATAGGTGGGTTTTATTCGGAAATTTTATTTTAATCATCAATATTCAATTCTTCATGAAAGTAATGTTAAATTACAATTAGATGCTAGTTATATAAAGTTAAAAATATAATTTTTATTAACACTTAAAATAATAGTTATATCATATATATTCAGATTTTTTCAATTAAACATTTGAGAGTTTATGAAGACGAAATCATGATAAAAACAAGTTAAAAATGCCTTTTATTCCTTTACTTAAAATAAGAGACATCAGATAATCATTAGAAAAGAATATGTCACCTTTAACATAAGAAAAAAAATCCACAAGGTGAATACATAAGTATTATGGTTAAAAAACAATAAATTCCGAAAATCCTATTTTTTACCATGAGAACGTAAAAGGCCATAACGAATTACACTGAAATTAACTTAAAATAATTAATAATGTAAAATTAAAAGCAAAACAATATCCTTCACATCCTAAGGCTGTAAATTGAAATTTTTGTTAGTTTAAAGTATACATGTTGTAAGTATCATGGTTAGGGATATATGCGATATATTTTGGGGGTATATAAATGCTACTAAGTCTGTACAAAACGAAATTTTAGATTTATATCACAAAAAATTATTTTTAAAGTTTTCAGAAATATAATTTATGTATTTTTTAATATATTTTTTAACTGAATCTATTTTAAACCAGATCGTATCCCATTTTAGGCACCTAGAAACATATGCATATGCCAGTATCTTTTTATAAAGTATACAATGTAAAAATATACCAAACAAATTTAGAATAGCTATCGAGAATTTATTTTACGAGATTAGATGACGAAAAAATACATTTCTTGAAATTAATGAATTTAAAATACAAAAAATAGGATTATAAATGTATTTTCGCAAATTTTTATTTTATTTACGTCTGATATAAGATAAATACACCCAAAATAATATAAATTTACACTACCAGAAATACGTAAACAACAGAGCACGGTTTTATCAAAAATTTTAACAGGATTTAAACACAAGTAAATCATAATTTATTCTTTTTGATATGACAATTTTAGTTTCTTTTTTAGGAATACAAGCGAAATACTTGTACGTTGAGGATTAATGTAATTTTGCTTATCCTTCATGGACAAAAAATTTTATATGATAAATTAATTAATTTAAATATATAAATAAAATTGCATGTAATAACTCGTGATTGAATATATTAGGACCATATTTATGCGTACATACTTTATCGGCTTCTTTTATAATCGCGGTTGGTCAAAATAATGTATACATATGTCAAGAAAGAAAACAATATTCAAAATACGTGTTACTATGCAAAAAAAACATCTTTTTAGTAAAATATTTGATCAATAAAGTGATAAGAAATTGAAATTGAAGTTTTTTTAGATTAAGTATATCACATAGAAATAGTATGATCTAGTTTAAGCACTTATTCAAATATTTTTTAGCTTACATTTTAGAAATCCAACTAAAAAACGTTTCTCTCGCAGAATCAAAATATATCGATTCATATTATCATTTTTGCCTTTTTCTGTTGTTTTGCGGTATTTCTATATTTAGAAAGAAAAAAATTATCTAAGACAGAATTCTAATTTTTTGTTTAATTTATAAAAAAAAATTGTGGTAATTTATTGAATGAAAATTAGACTCAGGAAATTTAGAGCATATTCTGAATAAGAGAATTGTTCAAACCATTTTTATAACTCGAATTATTGTTGTTTTTAATATAAATAGTTTAGTTTTAGGCCTGAATAAATATTTGGAATATACATTCTCGCAATTCCATTTTTCTAGAATGTGGTTACATGCAGAACTTTCTTTCAAAATGTGGTGATGTTTATATTTTTATTCCTTTATCAAGATTAAATAGTCTCACAGTAAAGACTTATTACTTGTATAAAAAATTCAAAAATAAATCATTAATTTCTTTACTTTAATGACGAGAAAATGATCTCAATATGAATTTATGTAAAAAATAATAATTAAATCCGAATTTTTGCGCTGAATCTAAGGGCATATAAAATTTTAATGCTTAATACGAAAATTCAACCGTGATAATTTCCCTTTTAAAAATAATCCAGAAACTACTATAATTATGAACTTCATAATTGGTGTGCTATTTTTATCATGCGAACCACAGTCAATCTTTTAACATTGAACGAAATCGAGAATTAGCGCGTTTATGAAATTAAAAAATTATATTTGCACTGAAAATTAATTAACAGACATAATTTTCTAAAATTATTTTAGACATTGAAGAAAATTTAAACTTGTGTAATTTCCATTGATAATTCATAATACAAAGTCCCCCTTGAATTATTTAAAGCTCAATATAAGTTTATAATTAATTTTGTTTATAATCTGATATTTTATATTTCAGTTATAGTTACTTTAATTACCTTTTTCGCCCAAAAAGAATTGATAGCTAATATTGTTTTCAATAAAAGTAGAATCACGAAGCTCCCAAGAAGATTTTACTCCTTTGTTTTTTAAAAATTCATTCACCAAATCCGAAATATTGACAAGCTGAATATCACATTCAGGAAAAAAAGTATCACCATCAAATTCTTTATCTTCAACAATAGTACAAAATATTTGGAAGTCGAGCTCGAGAGCTTCCTTGTAAACATTTGTTCCACCAAAGATAACGATTTCATAGTTACTTGCCTGTGCATACTTAATTGCTTCATTCAAAGTAGTAAAACACTTTACTAATGGATTATCCGCGTGTTTGGTTCTTTCAATATAGTTATCCTGTCTTGATAGGATAATGTTATGCCTGTTTGCAAGTGGTCTTGGTAAACTTTCAAATGTATTTCGTCCCATTATTACAGCAACATTGGGTCTGGCTGTCATTGCGTTTAAAAACATCAAATCTCCTCTGAGTGACCTTTTCCAAGGCAAATCATTGTTTTCCCCAATCAGCCTTTTTGTTTTAGTATGTGCGACAAATATGTTTATCTTGTGTGGTACTAATCTCAGTTCAGATGTCATAGGGTGTATTGATTTTTCATATTATTATAAAGAATTCGGAGCTTTTATTGGTCTAAATTTGTTTAGCTTGGTTATTCTGCTTCTTAATTATCAAAATATTCTTGATATATCTAATAAAAGGTGGGAAATTAAAAATACCCATTTACCACCCGATAAAAAATATGAATTATCAAAGTCCACATGCGGGGTATATGTACTTGAAAAGCCAACATTATTTCAGAAACAATCCAATTAAAATTAGATTTTAAGAAACACATTAAAGAATAAATCGACAAGGTTAATACCACAACAAAGTATAAGTGGCTGATTTGTAGTTTTTCAGCTCTATATATCTAAAATAAAATAAACACATAATTATGAATCGCGAGGCATATATTCAAACTATAGGATTTAAGAAAACCCTTGAACTAATAGGTATTTAAAAGAGGAAAGGTATTGAAGAAGATGTAAGAGAAGAGGATATAGCCAAGAGTATAGATATGTTTTGCCCATGGTAATTCAATCTTGTTATGCTCGAAGAAAGAATAAAGTATAAAAATTCCGAAATTAACACAATAATTTAATTATCATATTTTTGATCGCTATCATACGTCATAATTTGGATTGTTGTGGCAAAAATACCGTAAGTCCTATATTTAGGTGCTAGGAATTCCAAATGAAGCAGAAGCATACGCACAAACAATAATATTGAGGAAGACACTTAAACCAATAAGCAAAAAAAAGGAAGGTGCATGTGACTGATTGTTGAGATGTCGAGGATTTAGAATCATCAACTTTATATGTTCTAAGATAATTCTGAAGTTTTGCTTGAATTTAAATTTTTTATTTATGGGTTTAATTTCATTTTATCCTTTTAACTTCTTAGACGTGGTCAGCCCATTGGGAATATTGCACAACTCCTCGATGCATCTTTTGAAACCCCCACGATCTGTCTTCATCAACTGCTCTTCTTCTCTCAAATGAGATGAGTTCAAGTGTCTTGCGAAGTGTGAGAGCTTGCATGTATGCTTCAACTTCGTCCGGGATTTCTAACTCCTTAGCAAAGTTTTGCTTGAATAAGATTAAATAACTAAAAAGTAAAGTAAACTATAAATCTTTCAATTAATTTTGAATGTTTTACTTTGATTTTTGTCTCTTATTAATCATGTATATTTTCAACTGTAAATTTATATCGTGAATTGCTCTTTTTAGCTTTAAAAAATAGCTTAAATCGTTATAGTCTGCTTACAAACAACAGAAATAAAAATATATCCATGAAGATATAACAATATTGCTAGAAACTAAATCCTTGGATAAAAGGTTATGTATTTACACCCGTAAAAAAATTTTACTGCAGAGATGAGAAGGCTAGATTTATAAGTGCTTTCTTGATTCAACTTGGTATCCTTTTCATTTAATACTTAAAAGTGCAAATTACATAATTTAAAAGTAATTGAAATATTCGCTTTAAATCTTATGATCGAACGCAAATTTAGATATTTTGAATTATTTAGAGAATTTAATTTAAAGATTTAGAAAGTATAGATACACATGTTCTATCTTTTCATATTAAAAGTTGTATCTTATGAAGAAATATAATAAATTTGTAATTCGATAATTTTACTGTATTTTACTTTAATAAGTCAGCATATTCATAAATTAATTTGTATATTTTATTACTGCTTTATTAATGCATTGTATAATTTTTATGCGTGATGCTTTAAAAAAAAGTTCCAATATTATAAATTTTTATAAAAAAATAATTATTACTAAGGTGAAAAAAACAAAAAGCTGTGGGTAAATTCTGGGATTCTACTAAATTACGTATGAAATATTGACAGAGGGGATAAGCATTGGTAGGTAATCCAAATGTATAAATCGCCATAAATTGTAATGTAAATATTATATAAAAACATACATGATAATACTGTGGATTTTATTTATGTGTACATTATAATAATAAATTCTTTGATATGATTTTTTTTTCTAAGCCTATACATACGATATATTATCGATATTCCTTTTAGGCGAATAAATAGTTAATTTTTGTAAATTCACATTCATTAATATAAAATACATCCCTAATCACAGATTCGGTATGGTAAAGAGTTTTTATATGCTTTGGTTTGATAATTGGTCGTAATTTCTGCATCCACAATTGCTAAAAAAATTGAAATTTACTAAAAAGAAATTTACCTGGAAGGGAGCAGTTAATAAACTACAAAAAAATGCATAGCTTAGTTGCATGCCAAGACAATAGGAAACTATTGTAAAAGTTATCATATTATGCCCCAGTATTTTTTCGTAGCTTATAGACTGCTCCCTTCGGCAAGGATATACATAGGCATAGTGTTTAGTTGTAGCATATAATTTCTACAGAAATAGGTCATATTTATTTCATTCCTTCTATATATTAACTGCTTCCTTTGAGAATATGCTCAATCTGTGGTGGATCCGAAAATAAGAAGTATCTAGGATTCTCACTGAAAAATGAAGCTGTTAAACAATAGTTCATGTACTAATTTGCTCAAATACTGAAGATGTAGACAGAAACCTTAATCAATCAAATAACTTAACCAAATATTTTTAGTCTCTTAATTTTAGACATACCCTAATATTATAAAATAAAAAAATACGATTTTATTTTTTAGTCGTTTATTTGATTAAGAAATAAGATTCGCATAAATCTGATAATGAGATTGTTTTGAATCCCAATTTTTCAAAAAACGTCTACTATGCCTAAAAAATTTACAATAAAAACAAATATCATTCGATTTTATAGTACTAAATAAAATTTACGTCTTTTTATTGCTGTAATGTCAAAATATCTTTTTGATCATTTAATTGAATTTAATAAAAAAATTATTACATGGAATGCGTAAAAACACTGTCACGATTCTTTCAAATATTGAAACAGATAATCCTCTAAAATTGCAATATCTTTTAACAAGTATTGATTATTGCATGTGATATATTATATCGATTCACTTTTTTGTGTTATAGAATTACAATAAAGGGCACTGCCTCTATTTTCATAAAGTAATTTCGTAAAAAGTAGAAGATATAGATATAAACGTGATTAAGTTTGCAAGAGAACAACATCTTCTCTTATTTTTCTAACTAACATAGCGAGTGAAATAAACATTTAGTTTTTTTTATATAAGTATATTTAATCTTTCATAATAAAGTTTAATTATCAGATATTACATATATTTGATTAATTATTCCTTAATGCCACACAATTTCTGATGACATAAAGAACTTGTTTTGTTTTATATAAACTTAATAGGTCTATATATGTTGTATATATCAGATTTGTACAACCAAAGTATTTTTTTCTACTATTTTAAGTGTCTATTAGACTTTATTTTGCCCCCTAAACATCCATTTATACATTTTTACTTTTTGATCACTAAACTTTTGAAATTAATAATCGAATAATTTAAAAAAATATTACTCAAATTTTTTATTGGATTTCATTATCAATTGTTTACTTATTTAATCATTTGATCTTTTTTGATTCACCATTTATGTGCTTATTGGATATTATTCAGATGGTCGCCTATTATATGATAACGGTTGTTATAAATATATAACAAGTTTAAGCATTATAAAAAGGTATTCATATTTTTTTAAAATATACAGCATTAAATGAATTTAAGTATTAGAAGATGTTTGAAAACACCAAAGAATTTTTCACGGTTTAATTACGTATAATATGACCGACATATTATTTTTATCATTGTTGCAGAATTTATTTCAATTTTATTAATTCAGTATAATATAATTAACAAAATTCGATTTTTTTTATACACAATGCTGTTTGCTAAATTTTTATTGATTTTAGTGTCTTTTTTGAATTTATACTAATAATAATTTATATTGATGATCAAAATGAATCACGTCTATGTGTTTGGCTTGTATTATACGATGTTGTAATAATTTTTACTTTATGGGCTAAGTTTCTTCTTAACAAATATCATATATTGATACTTAGTAATGCTATTGTGAATTTTGCAGAATGTCTTGATACATCTTTTGACACCACCCCCTGATCCATCTTCATCTAATGCATTTCTTAATTCAAATGTGATGAGTTCAAGTGTCTTCCGTTAATATCACATATAAGTAATATCTATTTAATGTGACATCGTGCATAAATAAGCAGAATGTGAGATCTCAGTTTTTTGTATCTTAATAAAAAGCGTCAAGCGACTCCTGTATAATTCAATGGGTTATCCCATAGATTTCAGATAAATATAAATTTATAATTAAACATGTGTAATATATACCGATAAGACCTGCATACATCTATATATTTTTTTATAAGATTATTCTGCCTTTTTTGTAGCATATAAAAACATGAATTTTTGAATCTATTATAAAAACATTTGAGAGTGGCAATGTTAAAGGCTGTAAATATTTGAATTGAATCTTCAATATATGGATTTAAGCCTTGTATCCACCTCACATAAGAGCATCGATAAGTTATCATATTGTAATTAATGCCGCCTAACTGAAGGGGTGCTAAAAGCCTTGTTAGGCACCCACAGCAAAAGTAGAGCTTCCAAAATTTGATCTAAACTTTATTATAGTAAATAACTACTTGAATTCATTACAGAATGCAAGTGCAAGTAAATAAGCCAGGTATTTAGTATCATAGAGATATTTCTTAGTATCGATGACCCGATCAGCGTGTCAATATTGTTATTCCTATATAAAGCTTGTGATATTGTACTAATTTATTTTATTACTACCAAAAAAGCGAAAAGTATAGATAAAATGGCACACATGAAATCAATCAAGATATTTTGAATAAAAAATATAAGAATTAAATTGCCAAATTGATGCATAAATAACACACATTAATACTGTCATATAATTTTATTAAAATTGTTTAACATCAGATATAAACTTTGATTTACATAATTTTTGTTTTAATAAAATCGACAAAGTTTTATAACACCAAATATTACGACTAAATTATGCTCTAAAACAATAATCACATAAAAAAGCTTTATCAAAAAGATGTTGCTTGTTATGATATTAATTACAAAATTTTACTTCATACATCTCTTATCAATATTTGTCATAATATACAGCGTAGTAAATTCTTGCGTCGTCATATAAATAGTCAGTAAGTTATTTTATAGCCTGTATAGTTTTATTCAGTGGATTTAAACGTATATAAAGGTAGAAACCTCGCGCTTAATTTATAAAATTTAACAAACATGAGTTTCTCACTCTATCTAAATTATAAGAAGAATATTATTTTCTTCTATAATCATTTTTACGAAAATACATAAGACTGAAATTCATAAAAGCTTTTGTTTTTTATATGTTTATTGCATTGGGAAATCAAAGTAGCCTATTATGTTAGAAACTTTCATCTAGCCATAAAATCTATTTCAAATATTCAAAACATCTTAATTTGTATTTTTTGATTTTACAAATGTAGTGTAAAGGATAACCACAAAATTTTTATTAAAATGAAACTCCTTAATAGTTATAAAAACAAAATTAAATGTATTTCTTGAAGACTTCTAATTTTTAAGTGCCAAATTATATATTCACGATTATAGAAAGTGCAGGCGATGTACATTATGGAAAAGCTGTTTCTATTATATTTTACATAATAAGTACACTATTTTAAATTCATGATTAATTGTAACAATTATACATTAGTGACATCATATTTATATAACGATTATGTTGTTAAAAAAACACGAAAATTTGATTATTTATATTTTTTGTAAAAATAGTTTAATATTATCATAAACTTTATCGATTTTATAGAATGAATGACTCTATGAAAAATAGCACTTCAAAACTCTAATAATTATTGTGCTTGAATATCAAATTAGCACAAAATCAACATAAAAGTCATCAATTATTTATATTATTCTCTTTTTAAAAACTAAAGATCGAAAATTGATTATTTTTAAGCTTGAATATAAGAGCCAAATGTAAGCCATGAAATTTTGGAGTAATAATTTATTAATCCCCGACTTAAAAGAAAACGACTCGTCGTTTCACAATAACCACAACATAAATATCATCATCAGAATGTCAACTCTTACAATCACCTCTTCCATCATATATTTCTATAGAAGATACATTATCAACAACGATATCGTACCTAGTCACCTTTAGATGTGTATTCACCGATAAGTATATACAAGCTTCGAAATAAGGAATCCCAATCATTAGTGTAGATTATATATACCACACATTTTGTTGTGAAAATGCAGGAAATACTTTTATGAATCAGAACGGGGAATCAATAGACGATGAGTATAGTCCATTTGCCAATAAAAAAAATTATACCGATACTATATCTTGTGCTAGTCAAAATGACAATTAAAATTATATAAAGTCAAATTGCAATATTTTTAATGAAAAAAGCTTAATTGATAATAAAGATTGTAAAGATTTTCATATAAAAGATAAAAATTCAAAAATCAAAGTAGAAAGAAATTTACACAACAATAAACACAATTATATTGATACAAATAGTTTGAATACAAACTTTGGTATGTTTATGTTCAATAATGTTCCCTTTCCTGGGTCTTCATTTTCGACTTCTGGCATCAGTAATTCAGCTTTTAAAAATTGCCTTGTTCTTCTTGGATCACGATATTCAGAAGATTTGGATCGCAGTGTTGACTTTCTCGTGTATAACATTTCGGATAATCATAATGAGGAGCATTCGACCCAACCTATTTCAATTGCTACAAAGGATCCCAATCCTACTGATAAGACTATTTCAAACGAAAAGAATACGATAAATATTAGTAATGATAAAGTTCTCTATAATTCATTCGACCCGATCAATATGAATTTTTCTGAAATACCTATTGGGGCTAATGATTCCAAGGCAGGCTCTAAAAGCGTAAAACAAGAGCTTATAAACCGAAAAATGTACCCTTCCATGTTAAATCCTCAAACATTCGAAAAGGTTGGATTCGCCTTTAAAAATAATATTCCAATTATCGATTCTAGAGACATTTTCGGCAATAACTTTTTTCTTTTTAGACGAGAATACCAGTTCGATGAATTTAAATCACCACAAAACCTTATTACCAACGTATCACAACAAAAAAGTACAAAATATTCATCCATTACGCAATCAGAAATATTTAACGATATAACTTTTTACATTGATCCAACCATTCATTTGAAGCTATTTAATACTCTCAAAAGATCAATCATAACAAATGGTGGCATAAGAGTTTCTTGTTTAAAAACTGTCACATAGATTTTATCTACCATACTTCGCTCCACCAAAAATACAAAAGACCCTAAAAACTTAGATAATAGAAATCCCGTAAAAAATATACTACAAAGAAATAAAGCAGGAAAAAATAATTTAGTTAATCGAAGTGAAGAAATAAATGAAAAGAGTTCTCAGGATATCAATATTAGCTGCACAGAAAGCAAAATTTTATATTACCAATATATTTTTGACGTATCGAGCGCCAAGCTCTACTTTTACCTAATTTATATCAAAAGAATAACCAAAAAAAAGATCTTATGTTTAAAAGCAGCTGCATATTTTGCATAGGCAAAGACCTCAAAGAAATAAAGCCCCAGCTCACCAATAAAATAAAGGCTATGGGAGGCATTGTAAGGAATAGTCCGGAAAGCGGAATAACACATCTCGTAGTAAAATCGAAACACACAAGTAGATCAAACATAATTTATCACAGTCAACTCAATAAACTGAATTGTTCATTGCCATACAAAATCGTTGAATATGCTTGGATCGAAACATGTCTTTTTGGAAATCGACTGGTCAAAGAAGAAAGGTATCTTTTAAAAAAACCCTCGCTTATCAATTGTATGTACAAAGATAATACAAAAAAAACATTAACGCAAGCAAAGTCATATAAAAATACTCAAAATATGAAGGAAAATATTAATAACCAAAAAAGTAATATCGATTATAAATGTGAAAATGAAATTGTGTATCAATTTACAGGATTAGCTACATCAATCAAGAAAAGAGCAATAGAGGTTTTTGAAAAAAGTGGTATAAAGTATAGCGATAACGAGCATTTCGAAGAATCCACTCATCTCATCATGGGTACAGTAAACACATCCGAAAAATTCATGTGTGCTCTTACTAGAGGAAACTGGTCTTCGTTCCTGATATAATCGAAAAAATAAATGCGAATGAAAACCCTTTTTTTGAAAAGTACGAATGGAAAAATCAGGAAAATAATTATGATAGTTTTAGTTTAACACAAAAAAGTTATAAGAGCTATTTCTTTTTGGAGAAATTATGTTAGCGAGACTAAAAGATTTGCATATGATGGGTGGGTTGTGAAATTATAGCGAGCAGCCAAAGAGAGAAAATCTTATGAGAGTTTTAAGGGCTGGTGGTGCTAAAATAATTGAAAATCATTTGGATATGAGTAAAAGTAACACACATGTATTTGTTTCAAGAAAATTCATCGGAAAAATCGAAGAAGAAAAGTTTTACAGTGTGAATTATATCTTTTCTTACTTATTCTCACATAAAAATATGCAAAAAATCATTGTAAAACAGCTTTTTTATTGATTTAATTAGACATTTGTTTTTTCGCGCGATTAAAAACAATTATATTTTTTGATCAACCAAATTTTTATCCTTACACTTATTAGCCAAAGAAGTAACCTCTTTATGCAAAAAAAACCTAATAATACAAATTAAAATTTTACACTATGATATTTACACATTTACTTCTAAGTAATAGATTTTTTATGTAATTCTAGTGGAACCTTAAACTATAAATTTTAATTTAAGTTAAATACTTTTCAATACAGTCTGAAAATAGACTATACACAGATTTATATCCTTGAATAAAGTCTTTACAAACATCTGTAAAATGTATGGGAAGTTAAATAACTTTATTAAACACCAATTAAGCAATAAATTTCCAAGGTTGCAATATCCAAATTTATTATAAATATAATTTACATATCATGATTTTTGGAAGTAAACTAACGCTGCAGACATATTTAAAAAAAAGTAACATCTTTGCAATTTTTTTATGAACCAAAAGAATGCTTTATTTGAATAAATGATCGATTTATATATAAATTAAAAGCTAAAATCATTCACTTTATAACTAAGTTTTATTAATTCGAAAAAATTTGAAATAAACCAAATTTAACCCTATTTGATAATCTATACACAAAGATTATCTATGAAACAGTGGCAATGTCTGTATTTTCTTGGCATCCGCATCCTAGATGTCAACAAAAATTTACATATTTTTTATTATTTGAACATCATTTTAGTCCAAGACGACTTTTAGAAACCATATAGTTAAATAAAAACAAGTTTTTATAAAAAAAATTATCTCAATAATTGTCGGAATAACATTATTATTATGAAAAGATCAATAAGACCGTGAAGTTATTTGTATGTTAATTAAAGACATATGATTTATTTGCAACATATCATATCAAATCGAAATCCAATTGAGATATAAGAAGACTAAATATTTACATGATTCTTTTATAAACATTCTAGTGAAAAATGGCGCGGAATTGGAATCTATACATAAAATATTCCGATCCATGTCAGGAATATTAATAATGTATAAAGTAAAATCAATTCCAGATAAAATAATTTTATTTGATCTGAAATGTAGTTCGCATCACGAAAATAATGATGCCAATAAAATTTAAAAATACTATAGGCAAGGAATCAAACTGATGAATTCGATGGGTATTTACTGAATACACATATTCTTTTATTTTTGTGGGCTACTGTAGCGCTGATGATTTAGAAACACTTAATCAAGTAGCATGAGTTCGACAAGCAACATACATCTGGGTTCATCTGAATGTACTAAAAACGAAAATACCAACATGCAAGGGCGTTCTGCTGAAAATAGAAAGTAAAACAATATCAATACTGATAATTTGAGAATATTAGAAGGTTGCTATGTAAGACACCGGTAAGGGGTTCCGTACATTGAATGAAGACTTCTCTGTTAACAAAAGATATGGGTAAGTGTAAGTGGTGGTGTATAATATACCAGCACATAAAGTAGATGAAATCCCATCATCCCTCATTATTAAACAACACATGGTATAACAGGTCTAATCCCCGAGATCAAATTAGTAACAGATAATGTGAAAATCCACACGCGGGTTGCATCTGATAAGCACAAGTTCTAATAGGTATAAATAAAATTACCCAAAAGAAGATATATACGCGTAAATAAATAAATAAAAAGAAAATATGTCTCAAATTTTTCTCGTAATTTTTTATAAAAAGAGTATTTTTATCTATATTATAATAAGTAAAGGAGTTAAAAAACTCAGATGAAGCAGAAGCATAAATGCAAGTATCACACTATGCAAGAAACTTGAACTTATCATATTTAAGAGAAGAAGAGCAGTTTACGAAGATAGATCAGGGGAAGAGATCAAAAGATTCATCAAGAATCTGTGCAATATTACATATAGGCTGTCTAATTTCAGTAAATAGAATTTATACAAAAAAGAAACTTAACACATAAATATAAGTCATCTTATCTATAGTATAGGTTGGTGCTAAAAATTCACGTAAAAGAACCTATCCAAGTATAAAAAATATATGACAATTATAGCCATGGGTTAGTTCAAAATATACAGAGCTATTGTCTATACCAGGAGTGGGTAACCTTTTTGACCAATGTGACCACTTTCTTGTTTTGGAGATGGTCATGAGTCTCCATTTAAAGATTTTTTTTATCAAAAAATATATATAAATATGTTTTAACATATAAAAAATATATGTCATTTTATGAGAGCGTTTAATTTAATGTGATTTTATTTATTGCTTTTCTTTAACCAATAGCTCATATTCTGGCCCAAACACACTGACTTTTAATCATAATTTATCTTCTAAATAAATATCTATAAATTGTGTTCTTAGTTGATTTGTAATATAAGTAAGGTGGGAAAGGGTAAACTCACACCAATACATACTTATAAAACATGACAATATACGACGTGCATTCTGTTGTAATTTAGGATACATTATTGCATTTTTCTATGATAAAAATAATTCTGTATTGTTGTTAAAGTGTGATTTGGTAATTTCATTCTCTGCTAAATCTAATAGATTCATTTGAAGCTCACTAGGTACCGGTATTGTGTTCACAAGATGGGATTTAAACACGAGCTGCATATTAATTTCATTTTCTTCAAAATTTTAAAATCTTTCATCATATTCAAATATCAGGGATCCTAAAAACTTCAGTTCATTTATCCATCACCGCCATTTTCATAATATTATGAAGTAATAGGATCTTATGCAATTGTGGTAAATTCATTTCTTCAATCTTTCTCACAGAAATAAATCTCTAACATATCATCATTTTTTTCCTTAAAGACTTTATATTTTTTCTACATGAAAAACACATTTCTACTTTTTTTTCCTTGTAACAAAAAATTGAGCTAATTCTGTTTCTTTGTAATAAAACATAAAAAAGCAAGGTTGCGCGAAAATTATTAGTATTAATCTATAAATCGACAGGGCTGGGCCATTTTAATAAAAAAAGATAAAATGGGTTCTTTAAGCTCAAGGACTTTTGTTAACATACACCATTTCGAGAGCCAAAGAACTTAGAAATAATAGATAAGATCAATATTACAGACATTTAAGTTTGAAATCAGCCAATTTCCGCAACGAAACATGTCTTATTGCGCTTATTCTGATTGTATTTCGATTTAAATACGTTTCTAATAGTTATAATTAAAATAGTAATCTTACCCAAAGAATTTTGTCGATGCAAAGGTTATAGAATCTAAACAGATTATTTAGATTGAGATTCTCTTTTTTAGCAATGTAATCTATCTTTCTTGTTTGACTTTCATTGCAGGTGCTCCATCGGTAAATATAATTACTATATTATTTAAATTAACATTTTATAATATACATTTTTCAGTGAAGTCTATCAATAAATCAATCTCTCGTGTTTTACACTTTAATGTTCCTAAAGCCAATAAATCTTCAAAATAGGAAAGGCCTTTAGTAATCAAACGAATAAAATAGAGTACCTGAGCAGAATCTGTTTTAGAAGTCGATTGAGCGACAGTAATAGAATAAACGATTTCATCATTTTGCTAAATCAGAACCAATTGTTTTCTAAGATATACTGAAAATTCATGCAGTCTTCTATGGAAACTCTTGATAGTGATAGAGAACCATATTTCGCAACTATATCGGGCTTTATGCATTTTACTGTTTTTATTATGCCTTCTATGATTAGCTCAATATCGCTATATGGTTTACTCCGTCATCCTAATAATTAGCTAGCCTGTAAGTTGCCTCTGGAGCATTTTTATCCTATTAAACAAAGTTTATTAATAGCTTTTTATATACTTTTTTAGTCATAATCGTATTCTATCAGCTTATGTTCACGTGCTTCTCATACTAATTTGTAGTATTTATGTTTTATATGGGAAGCATAATGTATATTTGCATCATGGTTCTTCAACGACGCGAAAATACTACCATAAATCGAACAGACCATCATATATTTCGGTGTAACGAAGAAATAGCAAGTTCCCAAACAACATTAAATTTTTTTTTTTTGAATTCATAGTATAAGGGCAGTTATTTTTTTTTAAATTTAAATGAAGCAATTCAAGATAAATATGTACATGAGGCCACATAAATTGCCTCTGAGGCCATTTGTGGCCTAATGTCACAGTTTGCCCACCTTGGTCTATATTATACAATCACCTGGGTTATTTTTGATAGAAAAACCACAAAATCATACACAAAATAGGCCAGAAGTAGAGATAAACACAAAAAAATTCCCACATTAATAAAATATTTCAATGATCGAAAGCAAGCAAATGATTTATATATAGAACAAACAACATAATTTCAGTGGCTAAAGAACTATATTTATTTACATTATTTATCGTATAGTGAACTATATAAACTTCCAAATTATATTTCAGGCTTATTTTTAAATACTGGCGTATTTTTATAGATAAAAGAATAAATAATATAAATTCAAAATATACGTCGGAATTTAGCCTTCATATCTTTTTAGAAAATTATTTCATAAATTATGGAATCCATTTTACGAATTTTTTCATAAAAAACAGACCTTAAAATAGTAAAAAAGATGGATTTTTGAACACATATATAAGATCATCATCATATAACTATTTTATACCCACAAGAATTGACAACAAGTTTTTTTTTACAATTTAGAGTTCCAGATTTTAAAAAACACGCTTTCGTTTGTGGTGTAAAATGTCCAATAATAAATATATAAAAACTAAAATTATCAATTTTAGAGAAGTAGACCTGTATATATACTTGCTATTGATAATATAAAGTAACATCTTGTACGGAAATTATTTAATTTCACGTGTCCAATATTAAAATATTCCAAATAAGTTTTGTTTTAACAAATACAGGAATAATACTCTAAATATAATATTAAATAAAAAAAAGTATAGATTATTATTATTTCTAGCACACTATTTTTTCTATGATTAAACTCCCATTACCCATAAATCTTAAATGTGTTTATAATGTTGTTTAATTTGTGATTTTGTAATTCAGATGTATTTTACGGCGCAAGACTTACTTTTATAGACAATAAGCAAAATATTGTTAAAATCAAATAATTTTTTTTTTACATTTATATAATGCTCTATTATTGAGATACCACTTTAGGCGATAAATAAAATTGATTATTTGTTTCTAATATTTCCATTTTTAGATATTTTCAATCCATTTCGGGTATTTATCTGATTCACACAGAAATAGTAAATTTTTGGAAAATATATCCTGTCATATGCTTTTGAATTTTTTTTCACTTATTAATATAATCTGACTTTTAAAGTATCGATATAATTCTGTAGCATTACGATGAAATTTATTTTAAACACCATAAATATTTTTCTAAATTATTTCGTAGCTTTTTCTATATATCAATAAATTAACTATATAATTTATCAAAAAATTTTATTCATTTTTGAGACTTAGATATGATTGACACATATTACATATATTAAGTATACCAGCCAGCGTTCTTTAATTTAATATAAATCATATGTTTTAAAATTACCATGGATCTTCAATGTGCATAAAAACTCAATGCTTGAAATATTAGGATCCTCAAAGTGGCTACAATAGAAAAATATCAGGCTATCAGAAGAATCAAGGTTCTGTTTTATTCAGAATAGAAACATATTCTTTGGATAAATATCAAGATGTCGCACTGTAAGGCTCTTTTAAAACTTTTGACCACATAGCAGGCAGATGTAAAATAATGCTTCGTCATGATTAAACAAGAAGATGCAACATGATTGTAAGATGCCTTCACTGCATGTTCGCTTAAAAAAAAATTAAATATAAAAAACACAAAAAACCGCAGACACTCTGTACAAGAAAAAATGGAGAACAAATTCGCGGAGATCAAAGTAGAGACAGGATGAAAAAAAGACATAAAGTATTCACATGACAGACCTGGTATTTTCGTATATGACAGAAAGAAGAACTGCATCACTCTGATCTAAATTGGCGTGAAAAATATTGACAATATAAACATAGTTGAAAAAGAAAAATTACAAAAATATGACACGCTAGCTCCAAAGCTGTCATTCATAGACAAGTGCAAAACAAAATTATCCCATATGTTATAACATGGGACTTTGTGGTGACACTATATCATAAAAAGTACCAGAAGGAACTAAATATCACGAATCAAGTTATGGCATATATATAAACCTTACGATTTCGAAAAACCTAAAAATTAATAGGTCTCGAAAGAAGATGGAGTATTGAGACGAAATTGGAGAGGAGAAGCAAGCCTGAAGTATTAATACGCTGTGCTACAGAAGAATCAAGCAAGCTAAGCCAGACAAGAAAAACCTAAATTACAACTATTACATGATCCCATAGAAAAAACATTTTAAATTACCATGGATAAATACATACACATTTCATATTTTAATTTAAAAATAAAACGATTGTTGTTTAAAAATTGTATTAAACAAAATGATCGTGATGAACAGTCTGTAAAAGCGAAATAATTATATCTAATCTCCCAATTAAATCCTCGAAATTAGATGCTTGATTGTTAAAAATTGAAATATCATTTTCATTCATTCCTAGTTTTCTCTCATGAATCTTAATTAGAGTGTAGGACATTGTATTCATATTTTCTATAAACTTCGGATATTTTGTGCATAATTCGTCGGTTTTTTTAGAAAAATTAAACATATCTATCGAGAATGCAAACTCCAAAAGAAATTCCATTGTATTCATGAAACTCTCTATATCCCGAGACCTACCTGAAATGGCTGAAGAAGTACATAAAATACCTATAACTTCTATGAGGGGCTCGACTTTTGAATTATATATATTTTCTCCTATCATTTCAAATCTTTCAATTAGAACGGCATTGCAAATCAATAAAAAATCATTAAGTAATAAAAAATGCGTTAAGTAATATTCAGTTACAGTCTTATAAATGTTTGTACTGAGTTGGTATATTAGAAACATTATCTGGTGCTTTTCTTTCGTGTTATTTTTTATAGATGAACAATTTGCATAATATATTTCGCCTTTTTGTTCACGGTGCAATAAATCGATCGCATCTCGTATCAACAGATAAAAAAGACATTTTTTGGAATGAAAGTACACTTTACGAGCTGGTTTATGACTTCTAATTAATATTTTTTCCGCGTTATATAGCATAATTTTGGTCGCAAAAGGCAAACAGAAAAATTCATTCGATTCAAATAATCTTTTTTTCGTAGCTTCTAACAAATCATTATCTTTCTTGATTTTTTTTTTAACTAAGGAAAACATATAATTTGAAAGCATATCCCTCGCGAACATTTTTATCTTTTTTTGATCCATATAATGTTCTTTAAATAATGAAAGATAATGTTCTCTTAAAAAGAAAAATTCATCGCAACCTTTCGGTATTTTAAATTTTTCTTCTGTCTTTTTTTTTAAATCTTTTAACTGGAATGCATAAAAAACATTAAAATAAAAGTTTTCGTCAATGTTGTCGCATGCATAAATTTTTGAATAAAGTTGATACAATGCCAAAAAATCAAAGCTTTTATCCCTATGAACAGTCTTATATTTCTTTTTGGCTTGTTTTTTTCTGGATTTTTTAATATTTTCGTTTATGGACGCCTTTTTTGCAATCCCTTTTTTTTCTTTAAGTTCTTCATGAAACTTGGGGTAAAAATATGTGCTTTTTGTGCAAGAAGCCGCTACGTCATCTGGATTATAGCCATTGACTGAACTATAGTCTGTCTTTTTTTTACTCAACAATTTTATGCTTCCCATGTTAAGTTCCGTGGAACTCTGCTTAATGTTTTTTTTGGTATATAACAACGCTTTTCTTTTTGAAACTGCTGATTTCTGTTCCTTTTCTTTAATAGTAGTATCTGGATATATTATTTCTATTTTTACATTTTTTTCGATTGGGAGATCGGCATTTTTTTCTTTTCCATTGGATTCAAAAATTATTTGAGATTCTGCATTTTTTTGCCTACTACATGGCGAAATTTGTTTCTTATATAAAATTATTGATTCCAAAACATCGTCATAGTCTAAACGCAAAGACCCTACATTTTTTAATTCAGCTTTTGCGACATCTCGGGACATAAAATTAGTATTTTGATCATCTTTGGTTGTTTCTTGTAAATAATTTGATTGATTATTCTTTGGTCTGAGTGTTTTAATCGAATATTCAAGTGGCTCACATTGATCATTTCTTCTTTCATTATTTCCACATATGAAATTATTTTCACTAGCATTAGCTGACATAGATTCATCAAAATTGTCAAATAAAGCGCATAATACAGAATTAATCATCAAAATTTTTTGATTAAAGACTCGTTTGAAATTAAATGGCATCAATTATTTTTTCTATGAATCCAATCGAAACTTATACATATATACCATAACATCAAAACTGTCATTATTTTGGTGAGAAAATTTTCTTTAAAAGATATAAAATTTGACAGATAAAATAAGAAGTAAAATCAAATTTAGTTATAGTTACTTAATGCAGTGGAATTATTTTAAAGAATATCAATTATAAATTTTTTCAAAATATCAGCAGCTCAATATCACACCAATATAAATCAATTGGTTGAATAGGTTTTACCATGTGATGACAAAAGCTAAAAAATTTCAGTTTAGTATTAGTTCATAGATTTTACACTATTTATTCTCTACATTTTCATATGGTGATATATTTAAAAGAATAATTGGAGTTTTATTATCCAAAAAGACCAGCCTAAAATATGATCCAGAAAAAAAACAAATATAGAACATGATTTTATTTTAAAGATGACAAAAATGCATGTAAAATGGAAGAATTAAGTCAATTATATCATAATATTTGCAAAAAAAATTCAAATATAAATTTAACTTAAAAAATATAAAATTAAATATTTTATACCAGGAATATTTTTTTTATAAAAATTACAATGAAAAATTCAACTTCGAAACTATAAAATGAAATAACTACTTGCAAGAATATTTTTTTTATAAAAAATAATCAAAAATAAATGAACCGAGAGAAAACTTAGAATTTTTATTTGTAGTTAAGTTTAAAAAATATTTGTTTTATATCTTCTGTGATGTATACAGCCCATTAGGAATATTACAAATCTCCTTAATATTTCTTTTGAACCTTCCTCTGATCTATCTTAGTCAACTGCTCTTCTTATATCAAATGATATGAGTTCGAGTGTCTTGCATAGTGTGGTGCTTGCATTTATACTTCTACTTCATCTGTGATTTTTGACATCTTTACATATTTTTATGTAATTTTATAATCACCCATTCAATTCGAAAAAAAAGAGTAAAAATATGCATTGATCTTTATTATATCAGTTAATTATGTTATAGGCATATAATGATTTTTCAAGTAAAACAGTAGATGGCTCTATAGAACATATTGGATGATACTTTTTTCCACTTCATCATCTTTACAATATTCCTCAATGCATCTTATTCTCTCAAGACTAATTATTAGATTGACTTTCAAATCCTATTGTCTTGCTTACGCTTTAGTTGGCATTTTTATTTGAAATATACTATTAATAAATGCATTAATTTGATTTTTAGTTTTTTATAGTTGTTCAAGCAAAAAACAGTAAATATGTAAGACAAGACCTTTATTATATATAATCTATTATCAACTAAAGCCCAAACTAAGAACATAATAATATTTTAAATACCATGAAAACAATATTTAAATGCGATATGATACTTAAAATTATTGCATGAAAAAATATATAAAATATTAGATACTAAAATAGAAAACTTCAAAAAGTATGACGGTTTGGGCTTTTAAATGTCAATCCTGTCACGCACTGCGGGTAAACATCTCAATCATACAAATAATGCCTTTTATAGCTTACTATTGCGCTTTACAATAGAGTCAAGTTATTTTTTACACCAAGCTTAAAGTGTATTACGCAACTAAATCTTTATTTTACTAATGATCGGTCTAACTGTATTTGCTGTATTCTTTGCTGCTAGACAGTATATATTACTGTTTTATAATTTATAAATTATCTCGCGTGAAGAGGAATCGAACTTTAATTATTTAAATTGAAGATTCTATATCGTTTATTTACACCGAAAAACATCTTCACTCTTTAAGTTTATATAGAAATGTATATTGTTTTAAAAATACTTTAATTCATATAATTTAGTATTTAATGCTTGCCCTAAAAAGATAAATAGTTAGCTAAATTATTCCAATCATATTCTTGCTATTTGAAAACAGATATTTTGGGGTGATTTAATTCATTAACATACCGCACAAAATAAATCTTAATATATTATTAAAGTATATCCTGCTTTTAGATAAATAAAGAGTAGAACCAAGAAAAAATCTTTTTCGGTTTATAAAATATTTTTAGAGTAAATCTGCTTAATCGAACTAAATATTATTGAAACTAATAAACCTATAATAGAAATGAAAAAATTGGTTCAAAAACCACATATATTGCTTAAAAGAAATTGTTAAATGTACAAAAACAAAATTTTTATAGCTATTAGATCCTAGAACATAATTATAATATGAATAGCTTTAAAAATTTTGCGCATATTAAATCTAGATTTATAATCTTTATAAACACTTGTGAAAGTTTTGAGTGAAATATAATAATTTTGAAGCAGTAAAAAATAAACATTTAAAGCATTAAAACGCTTTATTTTACCTTTCAAATAAAATGATTTAAGTTTTTGATTTTATCAATAACCCTATATTTAAGAATATATAGGTTTTCGAACAAACCTTTATGTTTATATTAAAACTATAACTGATTTAGGCATAAGAAAAATAAAAAAAAAATTTTGACATACGAAAATTCTGGAAGATCATATATGTTCTATATGCTTAAAATAAATAAATAAACATTTTCTTATACAAAGCCTCTCATTATTTTATTGCTTATCACTTTAATATACCTTTTTTGAAATATTTTTAGTTTTGAGATGTCTTTGTGACAAATTAGCGCATTTTGATGATAATCATAGCAAGTATGATTATTTTTTTTGTTGCGAAGCAAGCTATGGGATGTATTATATTTAAGGTAATCACTCTTATCGAAGTCAATTGACCGTTTAGATAAATTTAAGGAAGTATTGAAAAAAATAATGCAAAACAAAATATTTTTTGATACATATGATCATTATTATAAAATCATTATATTTTATCAATATAATGCAATTATAGAAAGGGTTTGATCGTTAGCAAATCCATAAAATGCTTAAAAAATTAATCATACTATACTGAATGTGTTTTTTTTCTTAAAAAAAGAAAAAATAGAACATATGTACAAAATATCATCAATTTATGAAAAACGCCTTTCACGAAAATTTTTATAAGTATATTTACTAAATGTTGTCTTTTAAAGCATAAAAATGAAAAATAAAGCATTCCATTATTATAACTGGTTCTAGAATATCACACTGCAGTAGAATATTTATATTTATATACTATAATTATATATTTTGTATTTTATAATTCATTCCTTTGCTTCACTCGTCAAATAAATATCTAGATATAATATTAGAATAATTTTATATTTTATTCTTAAAAACAACTGCCTATTACGTCGATGATAATATTTAATTATTATCATATTTTATTCGAATTTATAATCTGGTTTTTTCATGATTGAATAATCATGATTTTATGCAAATAAAATCTTGCAATTGTTTTTTGGTCTTTTTTTTATAAACATTTTCTGTATTAAAAATAGCCAAAATTAATCCTGTTAGCTTAACACCACTGAAATATAAGAAAATTATATTATATCATGTATTATTTTGATTTTAATCATTATTTACTTTTCATATACTTCGATATATTTGCTCTGCATATAACAAATATGGTATATAAGATGGAAGCATATAATATCTTAAATTATTCTTTCAATCATATCACTCATTCGATAGGTTAGTTATGAATTAATTGCGCTTATTTTTTTAAATCTAATAAAAATAAAATGATAGAGGTTGTGACATAAAATATTTTGTTCCTTCAATTGGGTTGTTGTGATTGTAATTCATAATAATAAAACAATACGTGTAATATTCAGTAAAGTATATTTATTCGTCATAAAATAAATATAAATGATAGAAATCAAGTGGGTTTAACACTAAACGTAGAATAAAAGCAGGGTTCATTTATTAAAAACTACAGATTCTTTTCGAGTATTGGATCCCATTTGAAAAATGAAACAAAATATTGTAGGCAAAGCTCGTGAAAATATTCTTACATCAAAAAGAATGTGCTTTTTAACTTTAATATCCAAGGTATCAACATGTTTCTCAAAAAATTATAAAAAAACCATACATATAATATACGAAAATTATAAGCATTCGGGTATAAACGAAACTAAAATAGTTGAAAAGGTTAAAGAACATACAGCAAAAACACAATAGAAATATGTATGAATCCATTTTTATTTTATACAATTACAAAATCTAGCACATGAAAATTAGTCAATGAAAAAAAGGTTGCTTAATGATATAGCAATCAAAAAAAAGTTTAATATAACCGCTCTAGTTTTTATCAAGATCAAACACATAAAATTGCAAAAAAACTGTTTATTCAACGATTTTAAATATAAAATATAATAGCATCTTAAACCAGCGAAGAATATTTTTTTATGACTTTTTTTTAAATTACAAGAAATTAATTCTAGCGTTTTCGCGATAAAGACGATCTAACTCATAGATATGGAATCGCATTAAAAACGCCATTTAACACAATAAATATTTTGTAGTTTCTTGCATATATTTAAATGCAAAATTATTATAAATAATGTTATAAAATGCTAAAAATATTTTTATTATATAGCTTTAGTTTAGTTAAAATATAAACTGCTTACTATTAATATTTATCTATATTTTCCGATTTTTATGTGATATTTTCAAATAAATATTCTATAAAATTTAATGAATTTATATAAAATATATTTTTAAGTGTTTGTTTCTTCTCTGAATGATTATTGTCCGATATAATATATTTTTATTTATCGAAAAATCAAATATAAAACATATTTGATAACCTTAATATTCGATAACAATAATTTTATTGCGTTGATTAAATAGGCATAGCTAACCTTGAAATTATCAGAAGTTGATGATGAGAAATATAGGAAGTATGCCATATTTTTAATTGTTCATAGTTTAATATACAAATGCAAACATAAATAATACCATACGTTATGAATTGGGATGTGGTGTCAAAATTTACCAAAGAATATATCAAGGAGTTGAAAATCATAGATACAGTAGAAGCATACATGCAGGATCTAAAACTTCGCAAGAAACTCTAAGTCATATCATTTGACAGAAAAAGAACAATTGACTAGAATAGATCAGAGAACGATTTAACAAGAGCATTGAGGAGTTTTGCAAATTTCTAATGGCTTGTTTACATCACAGTAGATGTAATTTATAATCCAAAGAAACTTAACTCATGAAACAAAAAATTGATTAAATCGATTGAATACTGATGCTATTACGTTTTTTTTACGGAATTAGAGCCCCTATAAAAATACATCATTTTTTTGTTGAAAATAAATATGTCCTCTGTTTTTTACACAACTTCCTAGTCACATTCCAACGTCGTTAAAAAAGGATTTTATTGGTCTTTATACATCCAGATTTTCCGTACACTTGCAGATTTTTTTATTTAAATTTTACTTGGAAAATATTATTAATATTGAGAAAATCGTTTTCATCTGATTTTAGACATAATTGTATTTTAATTTTGATCGCCTTGTCTTCTTATCACAATTTTTAAGTGATAAATGTACTATTTGAACCATAATTATAAAGAAAACTGTAATATACTATTGAATAAAATAAAAATGAGCTTAGTTTAGTTGTATAATAGCACGTCTTAAAAAAGTCAATTTTTCTTTTAACGTGTATATTCTATCGCGCAAAAGCATTTTAAATTACTAAATAGTATTATTATGCCGCCTAGAGTCAGGCAAATTACAACAAAAACCAAGTAGCCCAATAGGGTTATAATAAAGATTTTAAAAATTTGAATACGCTGTATTTTGGTGCTGAAATGTTTTTTATTGATTCTTGGCGGAAAATGTAAATAATAAAGCCTTGATTGGTATGAATGTGATTTTTCCTGAAGCATTCATGGGTTGATGCAGTCAATCTAAACTCTAGATCTTTTCCTACAAGCTTTACAGTTTTTATTCTGTTAAACGCTTGTACGATAATTATTTAGCATAAAGCTCCGACCAGTAATTTTATTTACAGGTTAATTTTGAAATTGTAAATTTATATTTTTTCTTCGAATAAACTTGAGTTATTTCTTATGAACAAATCTTATTTATATAATTGGCTATTTTTTTCTTCTCTTATATCTTTTCATGTCCCAATCTCTTCTTAAACCCTATATATCTATGGTTTTCTCAATCCTTTAATTTGAATATATGCCTCTACACGGTTTGTGATTTCGACTTCTTTTAGATCTTTTTATGATATTAGGTTACCATTTCATTCAATGTTACATCAAATGGATCAATCTTTATCTTAGACGTTAAATAAATGATAATTCAGATGCTAGTAATCATATTTCTTTATGGTTTACTAAAAGTACCAAAGTTATCTCTTATTTCTAAACCGAAATCACAAAATTATTATATATAGTTCTTTGTAGTATAATGAAATAAAACACAGAGAAACACACTCTATTTGGATTACGATTGTATTTATCTATGATTGTCACAATTTTTGATAATTCTAGCGCCTTTAAATTTGGCTAAAATGTGGTTGCTTGGATATATACTTCAATTCCTGGTAATTTCTTGAAGTCATTAGAAAATCCTGCATTTCTTGAATTGCCAAAACCCCCACTTTAATATTTTTTATACCATAAAATACACAAGAGTGTATTTTTTTTATATCATGAAGCTTCCACATTTTGTGCGAATCGATTACTCTTTGATGTATCTAACACGATAACTTATACAATTTTTATATTTTACTTTGGTTTATTAATGGTTGAATTTATTTGTGAATTTCCATTACGAAATTTTATATATAAATTTATATAACATCTAATCTTCTATATATAAATATGCATAAAGTTAAATTGTATTAAAGTATTTTTTATTTAAGGGCTATATTTATAGTCGTAATTTTAGTTTTCGTTCTCAGGCACAGCTTGCTTGATTCTCTGTACACACCGCATATTTATACTTTCGGCTATCTTCTCCTCTCCATAGTCTTCTTCAATACCCATCCTTCTTTCGAGACCTATTAATTCAAGGGTTTTTCTCAATCCCAAGGTTTGAATATATGCCTCAACCTGGTTCGTGATGCATAAAGTTAAATTGTATAAAGGTTATTTTAAAATATCAATTGTACAAAAATTTTATGTTACAAAATCCCACAAAAATTATGTATAGGCGTTAAAAATTCCGGAAGAAGTAGAAGCATACATGTAAGCTCTTACACTCCAGAAGACAATTGAACTCATCACATTTGAGAGAAGAAGAGCAGTTGATGTCGATAGATCAAGGGAAGGTTTCAAAAGATGCATCAAGGAGCTGTGCAATATTCCCAATGGGCTAGCCACGTCTAAATTGATAAGAAGAAAATTAATCTATAAAAAAAAAATCACTTTTATACAAAAATGTCATTATAAAATATAGTTGTCCTTTTTTATGAAATTCATCTTATTTAAGAACATATATCAGTATTTATTTGATTAAACATAAATAATTTACTAATTTGGAAAATAAAAATCGATTTTATTCTGTTAAAGAATCATTTAGTGTGTTTTATATCAATTCTTTTGTTTCTTTTACTTTTTAGTTTCTTTAGAGGAGAGAGGGGATTTTTTATATGTGTTACTTATGGAATTTCTATGGATCATAAATTTACTCCAAACGTTAAAATTAGCAAAAAAAAGCAATCATAACAACCATATTAATCTTGTTTCATATTGAATATGCAATTTCAATAATATTAATTCGAAAAATAATGGGTTGACTGTACAAATTATCATTCTTAAAAACAAAGTGTAATCAATAAAATAAATTAGGCAGTAACACATATACAAAGCAAAAATATAAAATATTTGTGGTGATTATTCATATTTGTCGGATGCATTATTTAATACTATAGGTTGAAGGTTGAAACTCAAAGATTATTCTTTTTTATAATCCTAACTAAATTTACAATTTATATCTCAATCTTAAACACTATAAGAAAATGATATAAAAGATTACAATAAGATTAATTTGTCACATATAAAATCCATAATAACAGCATTTATATCCAGCTTTTATGAATTAAACAAATGATATTCCTCACCTGTAAAATATTTTAAATTATTGTGTACGTGTTAAATCTTTTTATAACTATAATTTGTTCAAATAAACCAGTGTTTTTTATGTAATCGTATTTGACACACATTATTATACCACCAAAAACCATAATTTTAAGAGTAAAGATATGAAAATGGCTCATTATAATAAAACTCACCATATTCATCAATCATTTACATAATAACAAAAAAGCACCAGCTTCCTCTTTTTAAATAAATTTACTAATAATCGATGTTTAAACATCCTTTATAGAGTGCCTTTTAATTGCACGTAACCATTAATCATGATTTATAAATAGATACAAAATTTATGATTAGAATATAAGAAAACTCAATCATATAAATTATATATCGATTTATATGTAATAAACAGAGAAAGGTTTTTTTGCGCTTAGTAACACGTGTATACTGACATACAAAATTACTTAACACTAGCTTTTGATTATAAGAACACCCCGTGAGATTTTACATAGCCTCAGGCATTATTGAAATTTGATGTTAAATGTAAATAAAAAGACTCTTATGTTATTTGATAAACATAATCATTTGATTATATTGTCGAAATCTATAAAATCCGAATTAATCAAGATGTTTTCTTGTTACTTTTATATTCATTTAAAATTCCATCTATTGTTTTTTTTGCCATAATTGGATAGCAAAAAGCTAGAATTCATATATAAGAATGGAAACAAATTTTTAAAAATATAACCGTGGTTTTTTCAAAAATAAAATATATTTTTATCGTCTGTGATAGAAAGGCTTAACAATATTTATTTCATGACGACATTGTTTTCCAAAAGACAACAAATTTGTTTTTTTATTGGATAATGTTTGTTTTAGCATGTTTTCTTTCAAGGAAAGTATATTATATTGTAAAATAAAACGATGAAAAGATGTTTTCATGTAAACACACTCATTCTTCTAAAACAATTGTGTGTTATATTATAAAAGTTTATACATTTTTTATCTGTTTTGCCTCGCAATATTTATTAAATTATTTGAAATTAATAGTTTATTCTTTTTTTTAGTTAAAACCACGTATTTTCTTTTATTTCGATAAATGGAATTTTACAGTAGAAATTTTAAAATATAAAATAAAAAATGTTTTTCAAAACTTTAAAAGCATGTATTCAATATAAAGAAGCATATCTTATCTCAATCATTTTCTGTCGGGATTTTCAATAGCAGCAACAAACCGGTATATGAATAGGTGGGTTTTATTCAGAAATTTTATTTTAATCAACAATATAAAAATTCTCATGATATAAGCAATGTAAAATAACAAGTTAGATGCTAGTTATATAAAGTCAAAAATATATTAGCAATGAAAACTTAAAATAATAGTTATATCATATAAATTCAGATTTTTCCAATTAAACATTTCAGAGCTTATGAAGACAAAATCATGATAAAAACAAGTTAATAATGCCTTTTATTCCTTTACTTAAATAAAGAGACATCAGATAATCATTAGAAAAGATTATATCACCTTTAACACAAGAAAAAAATCTTCAAGGTGAATACATAAGTATTTAGGTTAAAAATAAATAAATTACAAAAATCCAGTTTTTTACTATGAGAACGTATAAGAACATAATGAGCTACACAAGAATTAATTAACAGAATTTATAATATAAGATTAAAAGTAAAACAATATCTTTCAAATGCTAGAGCTGTAAATTGAAATTTTTGTTAATTTTAAAGTATCCATGTTATAAGCATAATAGTTAAAGATATATGCGATATATTTTGGGGATATATAAATGCTACTAAGTCTGTACATAACGAAATTTTAGATTTAAATCACAAAAAATTATTTTTAAAGTTTTCAGGAATATAATTTATGTATTTTTTAATATATTTTTTAGCTGAATCTATTTTAAACCAGATCGTATCCCATTTTAGGCACCTAGAAACATATTAATATGCCAGTATCTTTTTATAAAAGTATACAAGAAAAAAATATACCAAAAAAATTATGTATAGCTACGAAGATCTTTTTTACGCGATTTAGATGACGAAAAAATTGTTTTTCAATGAAATTGATTAATTTTAAAAACCAAAAATGCGATTTTAAATGTATATCCGCAAATTTTCATTTTGTTTACATATAAAGTAAGATAAACATGATCAAAATAATATAAATTTTACACTACTAGAAATACGTAAACGACAGAGCACGGTTTTATCAATAATTCTATAGGATTTAAACACAAGTAAATCATAATTTATTCTTTTTGACATGACAATTTCGGGTTTCTTTTTTAGGAGTACAAGCGAAATACTTGTAGGTTGAGGATTTAAGAAATTTTGCTAATCCTTCATGGACAAAAAATTTTATATGATAAATTAATTAATTTAAATATATAAATAAAATTACATGTAATAACTCGTGATTGAATATATTAGGACCATATTTATGCGTACATACTTTATCGTCTTTTATTTCACTCGCGGTTAGTCATAAAAATGTATACATATGCCAAGAAAGGAAACAATATTCAAAATATGTGTTACTATGCAAAAAAAACATAGAATGATTTAGTTTAAGCATTTTTTCAAATATTTTCGGACTTTCATATTTTTTTTTAATGTACATTTTAGAAAACCTACATAAAAACAAAAATTTCACCAGAATCAATATATATCGCATCAAATTATCATTTTTGGATTTTTCTGTATTTTTGCGGTATATTTCTATGATTAGAAAGTATAAGAATTATTTAAGGCGGAAATCAAATTTTTTGTTTAGATATAACAAAAGAAAATAGAAGTAAATTCAGTTATTTTAAATTAGACACATAAAATTTAAGGCATATTCGGAATAAGCGGATTGTTCAAAACATTTTCTGAATGGGAATTTTCGGTGTTTTTTATAAAAATAGTTTAGGTTTTGTGACGAAAGAAATATTTGTTATATCTATCCTCTAAATTCCATTTTTCTAGAATGTGGTTACATTTAGAACTTTCTTTCAAAATGTGGTGATGCTTATTAATTTATTAAATAATCATATCTAATGATCTCACAGTAAAGACTTATTACTTGCATAAAAAAATTCAAAAATAAATCATTAAGTTCATTACTTTAATGACGAGAAAATTATCTCAATATTTATGTAAAAAATAATAATTAAATCCGAATTTTAATGCTGAATCCAATGGCATTAAATGTTTAATTCTTTTAAGCAGAAATTTAATACTGAAAAATTCTTATTAGAAAATAATCCAGAAATTACTATAATTATGAATTTCATAATTAGTGTGCTGTATTTATCATGTGAACCATAGTAAACGTTTAAAAATTGAATGGAAGTGAGAATTAGCGCGTTTATGATATTAAAAAATTATATTTATACAGAAAATAAATTAACAGACATAATTTATTTATAATTATTTTAAACATTGATTAAACTTTAAATTTGTGAATTTTGATAGATAATTTATAATGAAAAGTTGTTCCTGAATTGTTTTAAACATTGAATAAAATTTATATTTTGTAATTTTGTTAGTAAATATATAAACAAAGTCGCCGTGAATTATTTAAAGCCCATTATAGGCTTATAATTAATTTTGTTTATAATCCGATATTTTATATTTCAGTTATAGTTACTTTAATTACCTTTTTCGCCCAAAAAAAAATGAAAGCTAATATTGTTTTCAATAAAAGTAAAATCACGAAGCTCCCAAGAAAATTTTACTCCTTTGTTTTTTAAAAATCCATTCACCAAATCCGAAATATTGACAAGCTGAATATCACATTCACGATAAAAAGTATTACCATCAAATTCTTTATCTTCAACAATAGCACAAAATATTTGGAAGTCGAGCTCGAGAGCTTCCTTGTAAACATTTGTTCCACCAAAGATAACAATTTCATAGTTACTTGCCTGTGCATATTATATTGCTATATTCAAAGTAGTAAAACACTTTACTAATGGATTATCAGCGTGCTTGGTCCTTATGATATAATTATCCTGTCTTGATAGGATAATGTTATGTCTGTTTTCAAGTGGTCTTGGTAAACTTTCAAATGTATTTCGTTCATTGTTACAGCAACATTGGGTCTGGCTGTCATTGCGTTTAAAAACATCAAATCTCCTCTGAGTGACCTTTTCCAAGGAAAATCATTGTTTTCCCCAATTGGCTTTTTTGTTTTAGTATGCGCGACAAATATGTTTATCTTGTGTTGTACTAATCTCAGTTCAGATGACATAGGGTGTATTGATTTTCCGTATTATTAAAAAGAATTCGGAGCTTTTATTGGTCTTAATTTGTTTGGCTATGTTATTCTGCTTTATAATTATCAAAATATTTATGATATATCTAATAAAAGGAGGGAAACTAAAAATCCCATTTACCACCCGATAAAAAATGTGAATTATCAAAGTCCACATGGGGGGTATATGTACTTGAAAACGCAAAATTATTTTAAATCACCCATCTAAATATAGAGGTTAGATTTTAATAAACATATTAAAGAATAAATCGACAAGGTTAATACCATAACAAAACATCAATGGCTAATTTGTAGTTTTTAAGCTTTATATATCTAAAATGAAATAAACACATAATTATGAATCTGGAAGCATATATTCAAACTATAGGATTTAATAAAACCCTTGAACATATAGGTATTTAAAAGAGGAAAGTATCGAAGAAAATGTAAGAGAAGAGGATAAAGCCAAGAGTATAGATATGTTTTACCCATGGTAAATCAATCTTGTTATGCTCGAAGAAAGAATAAAGTATAATAATTCCGAAATTAACACATTTAATAAATTATCATATTTTTGATCGCTATCATAAGTCATAACTTGGATTGTAATGATTAAAAATACTGTAAGTCCTATATTTAGGTGCTATGAATACCAACTGAAGCATACGCACAACAATAGTATTGAAGAAGACACTTAAAACAATAAGTCAAGAAAAAGGAAGGTGCATGGGACTGATTGTTAAGATGACGAGGATTAAGAATCATCAACTAAATTCCTTCTAAAGATAATTCTGAAGTTTTGCTTGAATTTAAATTTTTTATTTATGGGTTAAGTTTCTTTTTATCAATTTCTTCTATTTAGACTAAGTCAGCCCATTGGGAATATTGCCCAACTCCTTGATGCATCTTTTGACACCTTTGCCAGATCTATCAATATCAACTGCTCTTCTTCTCATAAATGGGATGAGTTAAAGCGTCTTGCGGAGTGTGAGTACTTGCATGTATGCTTCTACTTCGTCCGCGATTTCTAACACCTTAGCAAAGTTTTGCTTGAATAAGATTAAATAACTAAAAAGTAAAGTAAACTATAAATCTTTCAATTAATTTTGAATGTTTTACTTTGATTTTTGTCTCTTATTAATCATGTATATTTTCAACTGTAAATTTATACCGTGAATTGCTCTTTTTAGCTTCAAAAAATAGCTTGAATCGTTATAGTCTGCTTATAAATAACAGAAATAAAAATATATCCATGAAGTTTAATAATATTGCTAGAAAATAAATCCTTGGATAAAAGGTTATGTATTTACACCCGTGAAAAATTTTTACTGCAGAGATGAGAAGGCTAGATATAAGATTGCTCTTGTTGATTCAACTTAGTATCCCTTTCATTTAATATAGAAAAAGGCAAATTACTTAATTTAAAAGTAATGAAAATATTCGCTTTAAATCTTATGATCGAACGCAAATTTAGATATTGTTGAATTATGTAGAGAATATAATTTAATGGTTTAGAAAGTAGAGATACGCATGTTCGATCTTTTCATATTAAAAGTTGTATCTTATGAAGAAATACGAAAAATTTGTAATTCGATACTTTTACCGTATTATACTTTAAATAAGTCAGCATATTCATAAATTGTATTTTATATTTTATTACTGCTTTATTAATGCATTGTATAATAGTTATGCGTGATGCTTTAAAAAAAAAGTTCAAATATTATAAATTTTTATAAAAAAATATATATTTATAAGGTGAAAAAAACAAAAATTTCGGGGTAAATTTAGGGATTTTACTAAATTACGTATGAAATATTGACAGAGGGGATAAGAATTGTTAGGTAATCCAAATGTATAAATCGCCATAAATTATAATGTAAATATTATATAAAAACATACATGATAATACTGTGGAATTTATTTCTGTGTACATTATAATAATAAATTCCTTGATACGATTTTATTTGTTTCTAAGCCTACACATACGATTTTTTAATGATATTCCTTTTAGGCCCATAAATAGTTAATTTTTGTATATTCAGATGGTATATTCACATTTATTAAAATGAAATACATCGCTAATCTCAGAGTCGGTATGTTAAAGAGTTTTTAAATGCATCGTTTTGATAATTGGTTGTAATTTGCGCATCCAACCACCCTTAAAAATTAGAATTTACAAAAAAGAAATTCATCCGGGAGGGTGTAGTTAATAAAATACGGAAAAAATGCACACTCATATGTATGCTAAGACACTAGAAAAATGTTATATATTTTATCTTAAATGCCTTCGTATTTGAAAAAAGGCCTACACTCTTGGGCAAGGATATACATAAACATAGTGTTTGGTTGTAGCATATACCTTCTACGTCAATAGGTCATAATAATTTCATTCCTTCTATATATTGACTGTTTCTTTGAGAATATGCTAAATCTACGGTTGATGCGAAGATAATAAGTATCTAGGTTTTTCGCAGAGAAAACGTTTTGTTAAACAATAGTTACAATGCTAATTTGCACAAATTCTGAAGATGTAGGCAGAAACCTTCATAAATCAATAAAATTCACCAGTTTTTTTTAATATCTTGATTTTAGCATATCCCAATATTATAAATAAATCATTTTTATATTTTTTTAGTCCTTTATATGATTAAGAAATAAGATTCGCATAAATCTGATAATGGGATTGTTTTGAATCCCAATTTGCGAATAACGTCTACTATACCTAGAAAATTTACGAATAAAAACAAATTTCAGTAATATTAATTTTAAATAAATAAAATTCTCTTATTATTTTTATGCTGTGATGTGAAGAATATTTTTTTGAACATTCAATTGAATTGAATATAATAATATCACATAGAATGCGTATAGACACTGTCACGATTCTTTCAAATATTGAAACAGATAATCCTCTAAAATTGCAATATCTAATAACAAATATTGATTATTGCATGTGATATATTATATCGATTAACTTTTGTGTTATAGAATTACAATAAAGGGCACTGCCTCTATTTTCATAAAGTAATTACGTAAAAAACAAGAAGATAAAGATGAAAACGTGATTAAGTTTGCAAGAGAACAACATCTTCTCTTATTTTTCTAACTAACATAGCGAGTGAAATAAACAGTAAGTTTTTTTATATATAAGTATATTATATCTATCAACATAAAATTTAAATATCATATATTACATAAACATGTCATTAATTTTTTCCTTAATGCTACACAATTTCTTATGACATAAAGAACTTGTTTTGTTATATTGAAACTTAATAGATCTATATATGTTATATATATCAGATTTGTACAACCAAAGTGATTTTTTATACTATTTTAAGTGTCTATTAGACTTTTTTTTGCCCCTTAAACATCCATTTATACTATTTTACTTTTTCATCATTAAACTTTTGAAATTATCAATCGAATATTTAAAGTTATATTTATTCAAAGTTTTTTGTGGATTTCATTATCAATTGTTTACTTATTTAATCATTCGATCTTTTTCGATTCACCATTTATGTACTTAAAGGATATTATTCAGATAGTCTCCCATTATATGATAACGGTTATTATCTATATATATAACAACCTAAAGCATTATAAAAAGGTATTCTTGTTTTTTTAAATATACAGCATTAAAAAAAAATTAGTATTAGAAGATACTTGAAAACACCAAAGAATTTTCACGGTTTAATTACGTATAATATGACCGACATCTTAATTTTATCATTGTTGCAGAATTTATTTCAGAATACAATAATAAACGAAATACTTTTTCTTAAGTACAAAACTGTTTTTTAAATTTTTATATATTTTTTATTGATTTTGGTGTTTTTTTTTTATTTATACGAATAATATGTTATATTGACGATCAAAATGAATCACAGCTATGTATTTAGCTTATATTATACGATGTTGCAATAATTTATACTTTATGGGCTAAGTTTCTTTTCTACAAATATCATATATTGATACTTAGTAATGCTATTGTGAATTTTGCAGAATGTCTTGATACATCTTTTGACACTACCCCCTAATCCATCTTCATCAAATGTTCTTCTTAATTCAAATGAGATATTTTCAAGTGTCTTCCGTTAATATCACATACAATCCATTTCTATATAAAGGGAAATGGTTTTAGCGTTTTCAAAGGGTAAGATGTGAGATCTCGGTTTTTTGTATATTAAGGAAAAGGGTCAAGCGACTCCTGTATAATTCAATGGGCTATTCCATAGACTTCAGATTTATTTAAATTTGTAATTAAACATGTGTACTATATACCGATAAGATCAGCATACATCCAAATATTTTTTTTATAAGATTATTCTGCCTTTTTTGTAACATATAAAAACGTGAATTTTTGAATCTATCATAAAAACATTTGAGAGTGGCAATGTTAAAGGCTGTAAATATTTGACTTGAATCTTCAATATATGGATTTAAGCCTCGTATCCACCTCACATAAGTGCATTGATAAGTTATCATATTGTAATTAATGCCGCCTAACTGAAGGGGTGCTAAAAGCCTTGTTAGGCACCCACAGCATAAGTAGAGCTTCCAAAATTTGAACTAAACTTTATTATAGTAAATAACACATTGACTTTATTACAGAACGCAAGTGCAAGTAAATAAGCCAGGTATTTAGTATTATAAAGATATTTTCTAGTTGCGATGACCCGATCAGCGTGTCAATATTGTTATTCCTATAAAAAATTTGTGATATTATACTAATTTATACATTACCATTAGGAAAGAGCCAAAAGAATAGATAAAATGGCCCACATGAAATCAATCAAGATATTTCAAATAAAAAATATAAAAATAAAATTACCAAATTGATGCATAAAAAGATACATTATTACTGTTATATAATTATATAAAAATTGTTTAAAAATAGCTATAAACTTCGATTTACATGACTTTTGTTTTAATAGAATCGACAAAGTTTTATAACACCAAATATTACGACTAAATTATGCTCTAAAACAATTATTACATAAAAAAGCTTTATCAAAAAGATGTTACTTTTTATGATCTTAATTACAAAATTTTACTTCATACATCTCTTATCAATATTTGTCATAATATACAGCGTAGTAAATTCTTGCGTCGTCATATAAATGGTCAGTAAGTTATTTTATAGCCTGTATAGTTTTATTCAGTGGATTTAAACGTATAGAAAGGTAGAAACCCCTCGCTTAATACATAAAATTTAACAAACATGAGTTTTTCTCCTTATCTTAATGATAAGAAGGATATTTTTTTCTTCTATAAATATTTTTACGAAAATACATAAGACTGAAATTCATAAAAGATTTTGTTTTTTATATGTTTATTGCATTGGGGAAATAAAGTAGCCTTTTATGTTTAAAACTTTCATCTAGCCATAAAAGCTATTTCAAATATTCAAAACATCTTAATTTGTAATTTTGATTTTGAAAATGTAGTGTAAAGGATAACCACAAAATTTTTATTAAAATGAAACTCCTTAATAGTTATAAAAACAAAATTAAATGTATTTCTTGAAGACTTCTAATTTTTAAGTGCCAAATTATATATTCACGATTATAGAAAGTGCAGGCGATGTACATTATGGAAAAGCTGTTTCTATTATATTTTACATAATAAGTACACTATTTTAAATTCATGATTAATTGTAACAATTATACATTAGTGACATCATATTTATATAAAGATTATATTGTTGAAAAAGAGCTCCAAAATTTGATTACTTATATTCTTTGTAAAAATACTTTAATATTATCATAAACTTGATCGAATTTAAAAAATGAATGACTCTATGAAAAATAACACTTCAAAACTCTAATAATTATTGTGCTTGAATATCAAATTAGCACAATATCAACATAAAAGTAATCAATTATTTATATTATTAACTTTTAGAAATACTAAAGATCGAAAATTGATTATTTTTAAGCTTGAATATAAGAGCCAAATATAAGCCATGAAATTTTAGAGCAATAATTTATTAATCCCCAACTAAAAAGAAAATGACTTGTCGTTTCACAATAACCACAATAACCACAACAGCAATATCATCATCGGAACGCCAACTCTTACAATCACTTCTTTCATCATATATTTCTATCGAAGATATTTTCTTAACAACGATATCATACTTAGTCACCTTTAGACGTGTATTAACTGATAAGTACATACAAGCTTCGAAATAAGGAATCCCAATCGTTAGTGTAGATTATATATACCAAACATTTTGTTGTGGAAATACAGGAAATAATCTGATGCATCAGAACGGGAAATTAATAGACGATGATATAGTTCATTTGCCAATGACAATAATTATATCGATACCATATCTTATACTAGTAAAAATGACAATCAAAATTATATGAAGTTTAATTACAATTCTTTTAATGAAAAAAGCTTTATTGATAATAAATAGTGTAAAGATTTTGATATAAAAGATAAAAATTCAAAAATCAAAGTAGAAAGAAATTTACAAAACAATAAACACAATTATATTGATACAAATAGTTTGAATACAAACGTTCGTATGTATATGTTCAATAATGTTCCCTTTCTTGGGTCTTCATTCTCGACTTCTGGCATCATTAATTCAGCTTTTAAAAATTACCTTGTTCTTCTTGGATCACGATATTCAGAAGATTTGGACATCAGCTTTGATTTTCTCGTGTATAACATTTCGGATAATCATAATGAGGAGCATTCGACCCAACCTATTTCTATTGCTACAAAGAACCCCAATCCTAGTGATAAGACTATTTCAAACGAATAGAATACTATAAATATTAGTGATAATAAAGTTTTCTATAATTCATTCGACCCGGTTAATAGGAATTTTTCTGAAATACCTATTTAGGGTAATGATTCCATTGGTCGGCTCTAAAAGCGTTAAACAAGAGCTTATAAACTGGAAAATGTACCCTTCCATGTTAAATTTCCAAACATCCGAAAAGGTTGGATTCGCACTTAAAAACAACATTCCAATTACCGATCATAGAGACATTTTCGACATTAACTTTTTTCTTTTTCGACGTGAATACCAGTTCGATGAATTTAAATCACCACAAAACCTTCTTACCAACGTATCACAACAAAAAAGTACAAAGTATTCATCCATTACGCAATAAGAAGCATTTAACGATATAACCTTTTACATTGATCCAACCATTCATTTGAAGTTATTTAATACCCTCAAAAGATTAATCATAAAAAATGGTAGCATAAGAGTTTCTTGTTTAAAAACTGCCACATACATTTTATCTACCATTCATCGCTCCATAAAAAATACAAAGAACCCTAAAAACTTAGATAATAGAAATCCCGTAAAAAATATACTACAAAGAAATAAAGCAGGAAAAAATAATATAGTTAATTGAAGTGAAGAAATAAATGAACAGAGTTCTCAGGATATCAATATTAGCTGCACAGAAAGCAAAATTTTATATTACCAATATATTTTTGACGTATCAAGCGCCAAGCTCTACTTTTACCTAATTTCTATCAAATAAATATCCAAAAAAGAGATCTTATGTTTAACCGTAGCTATATATTCTGTATAGACAAAGACCTCAAAGAAATAAATCCCCAGCTCACCAATAAAATAAAGGCTATGGGTGGCATTGTAAGGAATAGTCCGGAAAGCGGAATAACACATCTCGTAGTAAAATCGAAACACACTAACAAGTCAAACATAATTTATCACAGTCAAATCAATAAACATAATTTATCACAGTCAACTCAATAAACTGAATTGTTCATTGCCATACAAAATCGTTGAATATGCTTAGATCGAAACATGTCTTTTTGGAAATCGACTGCTCAAAGAAGAAAGGTATCTTTCAAAAAAACCCTCGCTTATCAATTGTATGTACAAAGATAATACAAAAAAAACATTAACGAAAGTAAATTCACATAAAAATACTTTAAATTTGAAGGAAAATATTAATAACCAAAAAAGTAATGTCGATTATAAATGTGAAAATGAAATTGTGTATCAATTTACAGGACTAGCTACATCAATCAAGAAAAGAGCAATAGAGGTTTTTGAAAAAAGTGGTATAAAGTATAGCGATAACGAGCATTTCGATGAATCCACACATCTCATCATGGGAACAGTAAACACATCCGAAAAATTATTGTGTGCTCTTGCTAGAGGAAACTGGTCTTCGTTCCTGATACAATTGAAAAAATAAATGCGAATGAAAACACTTTTTTTGAAAAGTACGAATGGAAAAATCAGGAAAATAATTATGATAGTTGAATTTTACACAAAATAGTGGTGATAACAGGAGAAAAGGCATTAATGAAGATCACAAAAAAGTTATATGAGCTATTTCTTCATGTAGAAATTATGTTAGCGAGACTGAAGGATTTGCATTTGATGGGTGGGTTGTGAAATTATATTGCGAGGAGCCAAAGAGAGAAAATCTTATGAGAGTTTTAAGGGCTGGTGGTGCAAAAATAATTGAAAATAATTCGGGAATGGATAAAAGTTATACTCACGTATTTGTTTCAAGAAAATTCATCGGAAAAATCGAAGAGGAAAAGTTTTACAGTGTGAATTATATCTTTTCTTACTTATTCTCACATAAAAATATGAAATAAATCATTTAAAAACAGCTTTCATATTGATTTAATTAGACATTTATTTTTTCTCGCGATTAAAAACAATAATATTTTTAGATCAACCAAATTTTTATCGTTACACTTATTAGCCAAAGAAGTAAGCTTTTAATGCAAACAAACCTAATAATACAAATTAAAATTTTAAACTATGAAATTTACCATATACCTCTAAGTAATAGATTTTTTATCCCCTTCTAGTGGAACTTTAAACTATATATTGTATTGCTTATTAAAAACTACTCAATGCATCCTGAAAATTGACTACATACAGATTTATATTCTTGAATAAAGTCCCCACAAATCTCTGTCAAATGTATGGGAAGTTAAATAACTTTATTAAACACCAATGAAGCAATAAATTTCCAAGGTTGCAATATCCAAATTTATTATAAATATAAATTACATATCATGATTTTTGAAAGTAAACTAACGCTGCAGACCTATTAAAACAAAAAATGCAATAATATCCTTGCAATTTTTTTATGAATCAAAAGAATGCTATATTTTAATAAATGACCAATTTATATATAAAGTAAAAACTAAAATCATTCACTTTAATAGAAAATTGTATTAATTCGAAAAAATTTGAAATAAACCAAATTTGACCCTATTTGATAATCTATACACAAAGATTATATATGAAACTGTGGCAATATCTGTATTTTCTTGGCATACGCATCCTAGATGTCAACAAAAATTTCCATATTTTTTATTATTTGAACATCATTTTAGTCCAAGACGACTTTTAGAAACCATATAGTTAAATAAAAACAAGTTTTTATAAAAAAAATTATCTCAATAATTGTCGGAATAACATTATTATTATGAAAATATCAATAAGACCGTGAAGTTATTTGTATGTTAATTAAAAACATATGATTTATTTGCAACATACCATAGCAAATCCCAATCCAATTGAGATATAAGAAGACTAAATATTTACATGATTCTTTTATAAACATTCTAGTGAAAGATGGCGCGGAATTGGAATATATACATAAAATTTTTCGATCCATATCAGAATAGTAATAATGTATGAAGAAAATCAAATCTACAATAGGAAAATTTTATTTGATCTGATATGTTTATCGCATCATGAAAATAGTGATTCATAAAAAATTTAAAAATACTATAGGCAAGGAATCAAACTACTGAATTCGATGGGTATTTACTGAATACACATATTCTTTGATTTTTGTGCGCTACTGTAGCGCTGATGATTTAGAAACACTTAATCAAGTAGCATGAGTTCGACAAGCAACATACATCTGGGTTCATCTGAATGTACTAAAAACGAAAATACTAACATGTAAGGGCGTTCTGCTGAAATTAGAAAGTAAAACAATATCAATACTGATAATCGAGTCTATAAGGAGGTTGTTGTGTAAGACGCCCGTAAATAGCCCGTACATTGAATGAGTCCTTCTCCGTTATCAAAAGATATGGGTAAGTGTAAGTGGTGGTGTATAATATACCAGCACGAAAAGTAGATAAAATAACATCATCCCTCATTATATATCAACACATGGTACAACAGGTCTAATCCCCGAGATCAAATTAGTAACAGATAATGTGAAAATCCACACGCGGGTTGCATCAGATAAGCACAAGTTTTTAATAGGTACAAATGTATTACCCAAAAGAAGATATATACGCGTAAATAAATAAAAAATAAGCAAATTCGTCTTGAATTTTTCTTGATATTTTATGCAGAAAAAGTATTTTTATCTATATTATAATAAGTAAAGGCGTTGAAAAAAACAGATGAATCAGAAGCATACATGCAAGTATCACACTTTGAAAGACACTTGAACTCATCATATTCGAGAGAAGAAGAGCAGCTTACGAAGATAGATCAGGTGAAGGATGTAAAAGATTCATCAAGAAGTTGTGCAATATTACACATAGGCCGTCTAATCACAGTAAATAGATTTTATACAAAAAAGAAACTTAACACATAAATAAAAATCATCTTATCTATAGTATATGTGGGTGCTAAAAATTCACGTAAAAGAACCTATCCAAGTATAAAAAATATATGACAATTATAGCCATGGGTTAGTTCAAAATATACAGAGCTATTGTCTATACCAGGAGTGGGTAACTTTATTGACCCGTAAGATTACTTCTTATTTGGAGATGGTCATGAATCCCCATTTAAAGATTTTTTTTATCAAAAAATATATATAAATATGTTTTAACATATAAAAAATATATGTCATTTTATGAGAGCGTTTAATTTAATGTGATTTTTTATTGCTTTTCTTTAACCAATAGTTCATATTCTGGCCCAAACACACTGACTTTTAATCATAATTTATCTTCTAAATAAATATCTATAAATTGTGTTCTTAGTTGATTTGTAATATAAGTAAGGTGGGAAAGGGTAAACTCACACCAATACATACTTATAAAACATGACAATATACGACGTGCATTCTGTTGTAATTTAGGATAAACCATTGCATTTTCCATATTAAAAATGATCTATATTAATGTAGAAGAGTGATCTAGTAATATTATCATCTGCTAAATCTAATAGATTCATTTGAAGCTCACTAGGTACCGGTATTGTGTTCACAAGATGGGATTTAAACACGAGCTGCATATTAATTTCATTTTCTTCAAAATTTTAAAATCTTTCATCATATTCAAATATCAGGGATCCTAAAAACTTCAGTTCATTTATCCATCACCGCCATTTTCATAATATTATGAAGTAATAGGATCTTATGCAATTGTGGTAAATTCATTTCTTCAATCTTTCTCACAAAAATAAATCTCTAACATATCATCATTTTTTTCCTTAAAGACTTTATATTTTTTCTACATGAAAAACACATTTCTACTTTTTTTTCCTTGTAACAAAAAATTGAGCTAATTCTGTTTCTTTGTAATAAAACATAAAAAAGCAAGGTTGCGCGAAAATTATTAGTATTAATCTATAAATCGACAGGGCTGGGCCATTTTAATAAAAAAAGATAAAATGGGTTCTTTAAGCTCAAGGACTTTTGTTAACATACACCATTTCGAGAGCCAAAGAACTTAGAAATAATAGATAAGATCAATATTACAGACATTTAAGTTTGAAATCAGCCAATTTCCGCAACGAAACATGTCTTATTGCGCTTATTCTGATTGTATTTCGATTTAAATACGTTTCTAATAGTTATAATTAAAATAGTAATCTTACCCAAAGAATTTTGTCGATGCAAAGGTTATAGAATCTAAACAGATTATTTAGATTGAGATTCTCTTTTTTAGCAATGTAATCTATCTTTCTTGTTTGACTTTCATTGCAGGTGCTCCATCGGTAAATATAATTACTATATTATTTAAATTAACATTTTATAATATACATTTTTCAGTGAAGTCTATCAATAAATCAATCTCTCGTGTTTTACACTTTAATGTTCCTAAAGCCAATAAATCTTCAAAATAGGAAAGGCCTTTAGTAATCAAACGAATAAAATAGAGTACCTGAGCAGAATCTGTTTTAGAAGTCGATTGAGCGACAGTAATAGAATAAACGATTTCATCATTTTGCTAAATCAGAACCAATTGTTTTCTAAGATATACTGAAAATTCATGCAGTCTTCTATGGAAACTCTTGATAGTGATAGAGAACCATATTTCGCAACTATATCGGGCTTTATGCATTTTACTGTTTTTATTATGCCTTCTATGATTAGCTCAATATCGCTATATGGTTTACTCCGTCATCCTAATAATTAGCTAGCCTGTAAGTTGCCTCTGGAGCATTTTTATCCTATTAAACAAAGTTTATTAATAGCTTTTTATATACTTTTTTAGTCATAATCGTATTCTATCAGCTTATGTTCACGTGCTTCTCATACTAATTTGTAGTATTTATGTTTTATATGGGAAGCATAATGTATATTTGCATCATGGTTCTTCAACGACGCGAAAATACTACCATAAATCGAACAGACCATCATATATTTCGGTGTAACGAAGAAATAGCAAGTTCCCAAACAACATTAAATTTTTTTTTTTTGAATTCATAGTATAAGGGCAGTTATTTTTTTTTAAATTTAAATGAAGCAATTCAAGATAAATATGTACATGAGGCCACATAAATTGCCTCTGAGGCCATTTGTGGCCTAATGTCACAGTTTGCCCACCTTGGTCTATATTATACAATCACCTGGGTTATTTTTGATAGAAAAACCACAAAATCATACACAAAATAGGCCAGAAGTAGAGATAAACACAAAAAAATACCCTCATAAATAAAATATTTCAATTATGGAAAGCAAGCAGAAGGTTTATTTCTAAACCAATGTATTATTTAAGTGGTTAACAAAATATAAGCGTTTACATTATTAATTGATAATTTAACTATATAAAATAGAAAATTACACTTCAGGCTTATTTTTAAATAAAAGCGTATAATTATGCGAAAAAGAATAAATTATTTTAATTTATTGCAAGCTTTAGAATTATGTCTTCAATTATTTTTAGAAAATTATTTCATAAATTATCGAATCTATTTTCCGAAATTTTTCATAAATAACAGAATAATAAAATAGTATAAAAAATATATAAGATCATCGTCATAAGCCTATTATATCTTGCAAAATTATGACGAAAATTTTTTTTTTTTTAAATTAAAGATATGGATATATAAAAACACACTTGTGTTTGTTGTGTAAAATGACCAATAATAGATATGTAAAGTTGTAATTGATAATGTCGTAAAAATCAGATCTGTATTTATATATATACACACATTATTTATCATTAAATGTACCATCTAGTACGGAAATTATTAAATTTCGCGTGTCAAATAGTCGAATATTCCAAATAAGAGTTGTTTTAACAAATACAGAAATTATACTCCAAATTAAAAATAAATATATAAAAAGTATAGATTATTATTATATCTAGCAAGATTTTTTCTATAATTTAACCCCCATTACACATAATCTTAAATGTGTTTATAATATTTTTTACTTCGGGTTTTTGTAATTTAGATGTATTTTACGGTTGTTATATTCAATTTTATAGACAATATGCAAAACATTGTTAGAATCATAGGAAAAAATGTTTTTTTTTGCATTACTAAGAATCTCTATTATTGAATACCATTTTCGGCGTAAAATAAAATCGATTATTTGTTTCTAATATTTTCATTTTTATTTATTTGTAGTAAATTTCGTGTATTTATCCAATTTACCACAGAAATCGTAAAATTAAGGAAACAAATCCTGTCATATGTTTTTGACTTTTTTTCCATAAATATAATCTGACTTGCGAAGTATTGATATTTTTCAGCAGCATTAAGATGAATTTTTTTTGAAACACCATAAATATTTTTCTAAATTATGTACGAAACATTTTCTATACATCATTAAAATTAAATATATCATAAATTTTATTCATATCCTAGACTTAGATTTGATTGACACATCTTGCAATTATATTTACTAAATACAGCCTTCTTAAATTTAATATACAATATTCATTTTAAAATTACCATGGATCAATAAATACACATTTAATATTATAATTTAAAAATACAACGATTGTTTTTTAATATTAAATAAACTATAAAGCGTAATTATCAGCCTTTAAAAGCGCGATAATTCTATCTAATCTCCCAATTAAATCATCAAAATTAGAGACTTGATGATTCTTAAAAATCGAAATAGCATTTTCATTCATACCTAGTTTTTTCTCATGAAACTTAAGAAGAGTTGAGGACATGTAAAGCATATTATTTAAAAACTTCGGATACTTTTTGCATAATTCGTTTGTTTTATTCGAAAAATTAAACATATCTATCGAGAATGCAAACTCCAAAAGAAATTCCATTGTATTCATGAAACTCTCTATATCATTAAACCTTGATAAAATAGCTGTAGAATTGAAAAAAATGCATATAAATTCCAGGAGGGGCTCGACCTTTGAATTATATATATTTTCTCCTATCATTTCAAATCTTTCAATGAGAACGGCATTGCAAATCAATAATAAATCATTGAGCATCAAAAAGTGCGTTATGTAGTTATCAGTGAGCGTTTTATATAAATTAGTACTGAGTTGGTATATCAGAAATATTATCGGGTGCTTTTCTTTCGTGTTATTTTTTATAGATGAACAATGTACGGGACTTATTTCTTCTTTTTGTTCTTGGTGTAATAATCCGATCAAATCTCGTATCAACAGATAAAAAAGACACTTTTTAGATTGATAATACACTTTACGAACTGGGTCATGATTTCTATGTTTATTTTTTTCGGCGTTATATAGCATAATTTTGGTCGCAAAAGGCAAACAGAAAAATCCTTCCGCTTCAAATAATTTTCTTTTCGTCATTTCTAGCAAAGCGTTATCTTCCTTGATTTTTTTTTTGACTAAGGAAAACATATAATTTGAAAGCATATCCCTTGCGATTGTTTTTATCTTTTTTTGATCCATAGAATGTTCTTTAATCAATGAAAGATAATGTTCTCTTAAAAAGAAAAATTCATCGCAATTTATTGGTATTTTTAATTTCTCTTTTGTCTTTTTTTTTAAATCTTCGGACTGGAATCCATAAAAAACATTTAAATAAAAGTCTTCATCAATGTTATCGCATACATAAATTTTGGAATACAATAAATATAATTTAAAAAAATATACGCTTTTTTCTGTTTGTCCAGCCCTATATTTCACATAAGTTTCTTTTTTTTTTGTTTTTTTTAATTCTTCGTTTATGGACGCCCTTTTGATCCCGTTTTTTTCTTGAAGCTCTTCATGAAATTTAGAGTTAATATTATTGCTTTTTGAGCAAGAAGCCGTTACGTCATTTGAATTATAACCATGGACTGAACTATAATCTGTCTTTTTTTTCTTCAACAATTTCATGCTTCCCATGTTAAGTTCCATGGTACTCTGCTTAATGTTATTTTTGGTACATAATAGCTTTTTTCTTTTTGAATCAGCATTGAATTGTTTTTTTTCTTCAAAATTAGTATCTTGATCAATTATTTCTGATTTTATATTATTCTCGATTGCAAGATCGGTATTTTTTTCTTTTCCATCAGATCCTATAATGATTTGATATTCTGTCATTTGTAGCCTACTACATAGCGAAATATCATTTTCGAATCGATATTTTTTATTCAAAGCATCGTAATAGTCTAAATTCAAAGATACAACATTTTTAAATTCAGCATTTGCGACATTTCGGGACATTAAATCTGTATTTTGAACATCTTTGGTTGTTTGTTGTATATATCTCGATTCATTAGTCTTTGCTCTAAGTGTATTTATCGAATAATCAAGGGGATCGCATTGATCATGAATTCTTTTATTATTTTCACCAGCATGAGCTGCCTTAGATTCATTAAAATTGTAAAATAAGGCGCCTGATACAGAATAAACGATCAAAAATTTTTGTATAAACACACGAATAAAATTAAATAACATCAAATATTTTTTCTTTGAATCCGATCGAAACTTATACATATATACCAAAACATCAAAACTGTCAATTATTTCGTTGCGAAAATATTCTAAAAAAGATTCAAAATTTGACAGAGTAAAATAAGAAGTACAGTAAATTCGGTTTAACTTACAATTAATAGTCGAATTCTTATAAAGAGTGTCAATTAAAAATTTTATTCAAAATATCAGGAGTTCATCATCACACCGAAATAAATCAATTGGTTAAATAGGTTTTATCATGTGACAACAAAAGCATAAAAATTTAAGTTTAGTATCAGTTAAAAGATTTTATACTTTTTTTTCTCTGCATTAATAATATGGTGACAAATTTAAAATGAATAGTTGGAGTTTTATTATCCAAAAAGACCAGCTGAAAATATTATCCTGAAAAAGAACTAAAATAGAAGATTATTTTATTTTAAAGATGTCAAAAATACATTTAAATTGGAAGAATAAAATCAACTCAATTATATCATAATATTTGCAAAGAAAAGAATATAAAGATAAATTATAGTCAACTGATTAAAAATAGTATTCATTTGCGCCAAATATTCTTTTTATAAAATTTGTATGATAAATTCAACTTCGAAACTATCAAATACAACAACTAGTAGCAAGAAAAATTTTTTTTATAAAGATAAATCAAAAATAAATTAACACCGAGAAAGCTAGAAATTTTTATTTGACTTAAGTTTTCCAAAAAAAATGTTTTATATCTACTGTGATGTATACAGCCCATTAGGAATATTATAAATCTCCTTAATGCTTCCTTTGAACCTTCCTCTGATCTATCTTAGTCAACTGCTCTTCTTATATCAAATGATATGAGTTCGAGTGTCTAGCATAGTGTGGAGCTTGTATGTATGCTTCTACTTCATCTGTGATTTTTGACATCTTTACATATTTGGATGTGATTTTATAATCACCCATTCAATTCGAAAAAAAAGAGTAAAAATATGCAACGATTTTTATAATCAGTTAATTTTTTTTTAGGCATATAATAATTATTCAAGCAAGACTTTAGCCCCATTGAACAGATTTGGCTATTACTTTTTCCCGCCTCATCATCTTTACAATCTTCCTCAATGCATCTTATTCTCTCAAGACTGATTGGTTAAAGTGTCTTTCCAATCCTATTGTTTAGCTTACGCTTTAATTGGTATTTTTATTTGAAATATACTATTAATTTGATTTTTAGTTTTTTATAGTTGTTCAAGCAAAAAACAGTAAATATGTAAAACCTTTATTATATATGTTCTATTATCAACCAAAGCCCAAACTAAGAACATAATAATATTTTAAATACCATGAAAACAATATTTAAATGCGATATGATACTTAAAATTATTGCATGAAAAAATATATAAAATATGAGATTACCAAAATAGAAAACTTCAAATAGTATGACGGTTTGGGCTTTTTCATGTCAATCCTGTCACACACTGCGGGTAAACATCTCAACCCTACCAATAATGTCCTTCATAGCTTACTATTGCGCTTTACAATAGAGTCAAGTTGTTTTTTCCACCAAGCTTAAAGTGTATAGTGCAACTAAGGCTTTATTTTACTAATTATCGGTCTAACTGTATTTGCTGTATTCTTTGCAGCTAGGAGTATTAATTACTCTTTATTAATTTATAAATGGTCTCGTGTGAAGAGGAATCAAACTTGATTTATTTAAATTATAAATTCTATATCATTAATTTACACCGAAAAACATCTTCGCTCTTTATGTTTATATAGAAAGATATATTTTTCTAAAAATACTTTAATTCTTTACATTTAGAATTTAATGTTTGGTCTAAAAAGATAAATAGTCAGCAAAATTATTCTAATCATATTCTTGCTATTTGAAAACAGATATTTTGGGGTAATTTAATTCATTATAATACCGCACAAAATAAATCTTAATATATTATATAAGTATATCCATACTGCTTTTAGATAAATAAAGAGTAGAACCAAAAAAAAAAATTTGGGTTTATAAAATATTTTTTAGAGTAAATCTGCTTAATCGAACTAAATATTATTGAAACTAATAAACCTATAATAGAAATGAAAAAATTGGTTCAAAAACCACATATATTGCCTAAAAGAATATGTTGGATGTACAAAAACTAGATTTTTATAAATATTCGATCGTAGAATATAATTATAATATGAAAAGCTTTAAAAATTTTGCGCATATTAAATCTATATTTATATCCTTTGAGAGCCCTTGAGAAAATTTATTGTAAAAAATAATAAATTTTGAATCAGTAAAAAATAAACACATAATCACATTCAAACATTTTCTTTCACTTTTTGAAACATATGATTTAAGTAGTTAATTTCATCAATAACCCTATATTTAAGAATATATAGGTTTTTGAACAAACCTTTATGTTTATATTAAAAATATAATTGATTTGTGCTTTAAGAAAAATAAAAAGACAAGTTTTCATTTTACAAAATCGAGAGATAATCATCTATTTCCTACATGCTTAAAATAAATAAATAAATAAACATTTTCTTATACAAAGCCTCTCATTATTTTGTTGCATATAACTTTTATATACCTTTTTTGAAATATTTTTTGTTTTGAGATGTCTTTGATGCAAATTAGCGCAGTTTGATGATATCTATAGCATATTTAATTATTATTTTTGTTGCGAAGCAAGCTTTGGTTTGTATTCTATTTTAGGTAACCACTCTAATCGAAGTCAATTAACCGTTTAAATCAATTTAAGGACGTTTGAAAAAAATAATGCAAATAAAATTATTTTTTGATGTATATAATCAAAGTTATAAAATCATTATATTTGATCACTATAATGCAATTATAGAAAGAGGGTTCATCATTAACAAAATACAAAATTCTTATAAATTAATCATACTATACTTTATACTTTTTATATCTTCAATAAACAAAAAATAATACTTGTGTACAAAAATATTATCAATTTATGAAAAATAACTCTCATGAAAATTTTTATAAGTATATTTACCAAATGACGTCTATTAATACATAAAAATGAAAAATAAAACATTGCATCATTATAACTGGTTCTAAAATATCACACTTCAGTAGAATGTATATATTAATATACTATAATTATACCTTTTGTATTTTATAATTCATTCCTTTGCTTTACTCGTCAAATAATTATCTAGATATAATATTAGAATAATTTTTATATTTTATTCTTAAAAACAACTGCCTATTGCGTTGATAATAGTATTTTATTCTCATCATATTTTATTCAAATTTATAATCTGGTTTGTTCATTATTAAATAATTATGATTTTTTTTGCTATTAATCTTATGATTGATTTTAGTCCTTCTTCACTTAAAAATTTCTTTTTTAAAAATAGCCAAAATTCATCCCAATAGTTTAATACTACTATAATATAATAATTTTCATTATATCATGTATTTTCTGATCTTAATTATTATTTACTTTTCTCATACTTCGATATATTTGCTCTGCATATAACAGATATGGCATATGTGGTATATAAGATGGGTGCATATAATATCTTAAATTATTCTTTCAATCATAACACTCGTTCGATAGATTAGTTAAAAGTTAATTTCGCTTATTTTTTTAAATCTAAAAAAAATAAAAAGATAGAGGTTGTGACATGAATTATTTTGTTCCTTCAATTGGGTTGTTGTGATTGTAATTCATAGTAATAAAATAATACGTGCGATATTTAATAAAGTATATTTATTCGTCATAAAATAGATATAAATGATAGAAATCAAGTGGGTATAACGCTAAACGTAGAATAAAAGCAGGGTTAATTTATTATAAACTACAGATTTTTTTCGAGTATTGGAACCTATTTGAATAATGAAACAAAATATTGTAGGCAAAGCTCGTGAAAATATTCTTACATCAAAAAGAACGTGCTTTTTGACTTTAATATCCAAGGTATTAACATGTTTCTTAAAAAATTATAAAAAAACTATACACATAATATACAAAAATTATAAACATTCGGTTATAAACGAAAGTAAAATAGTTGAAAAGGTAAAAGAAAATCCAGCAAAAACACAATGGAAATATGTATTAATCTATTTTGATTTTTACATTTAAAAAATCTAGCGCATGAAAATTAGTCAATGAAAAAAAGGTTGCTTAATGATATAGCAATTGAAAAAAAGTTTAATATAGGTGCTCTAGTTTTTATCAAGATCAAACAAAAGAAAATTACAAAAAAAAAGAATATTTTACGATTTTAACTATAAAACATATAAATCAGCCAAGAATATTGTTTTATATCATTTTTTTCAAACACAATAAATTAATTCTAAAGGTTTTCGCGATAAAAAAGATTTCACTCAACATATTACATCGCACTAAAAAAGCCATGATACACAATAAATATTTCGTAGTTGTATACATATATTTAAATGCAAAATTATTTTAAATAATGTTATAAAATACTAAAAATATTTTTATTTTGCAAATTCTAGTCAAGTTCAAATAAAAGCTGCACAAATATTAATTTTTACCGAAATTTGCCGCTTTTTATGTGCTATACTTCCTTGTAATATTATATAAAATTTAATGAATATATATAAAAAATATTTTTAGGTGAAGATTTCTTGGCTGAATGATTATTGATCGATATAATATAGGTAATATACTTTTCTTCATTTAAAAATAAAATATAAAACATATATGATCTCCATAATATTCGATAACATAATTTTATTGCATTGATCTAATAGGCATAGCTAGCCTTGAAATTAACAGAAGTTGATGATGAGAAATATAGGAAGTATGTCATCTTTTCAAATGAGCTTGGTATAATATACTAATGCAAACATAAATAATACCATATGTTACGACTTGTGATGAGGTGGTTACAAAATACTACAAAGAATATATTAAGGTGCTATAAAAACATAGATGAATATAGAAAATACATGCAGGCTCCAACACTTCGCAAGACACTCGAACTCATATTATTTGACAGAAAAAGAGTAATCGACTAGAATATAATGGAGATCGATTTAACAAAAGCATTAAGGAGCTTTGCATTATTCTTAATAGCCTGTTTACAACTCAGTAGATGTAATTTATAAAAAAAAGAAACTTAGCCCATAAAACAAAAAATAGATTAAAAGGATAAAATTCTGATACTATTACAGTTTTTTCAACGGAATTAGAAGTGCCATTAGAAATGCATTTTTTTGATATAAAATATATATTTCCTCTGTTTTTTTAAACCACTTCTTGTTTCATCCCGACGTCGTTAAAAAAGGCTTTTATGGTCTTTATACATCCAGATTTATCGTACACTTGCAGATTATTTGCATTCAAATTTCCTTGTAATCTCCTTTTAATATTGAGAGAATCGTTTAAATCTGATTTTGGATATAATTGTATCTTATTTTTTTGTCTTGTCTTCTTATCACAATTTTATATTGATAAATGGACTATTTGGACCATAATTACAAAGAAAATTGTAATATAATATTGAATAAAATAAAAATGAGCTTGGTTTAGTTGTATAATAGCTTGGATTACAAAATTCAATTTTAATTTTTAAGATGTAGATTCTATTGCGTAAAAGCATTTTAAATTACTAAATAGTATAATTATGCCGCCTAGAGTCTGGGAAATTACAAGAAAAACCAAGTAGCCGAATAGCGTTATGATAAAAATTTTAAAAATTTGGATTCACTTCATTTTGGTGCTGATATGATTTTTATTGGATCATGGCGGAAAGTTAAGTAATAAACTCTTGATCGGTATGATTGTGATTTTTCCAGAAGCATTCATGGGTTGATGCAGTCAATCTCAACTCTAGATCTTTTCCTACAAGCTTTACAGTTTTTATTCTGTTAAACGCTTGTATAATAATTATTTAGCATTAAGCTCCAATCAGTAATTTTATTTACAGGTTAATTTTAAAATCGTTAATTTATATTTTTTCTTCAAATAAACTTGATTTATTTCCTATGAACAAATCTTATTTATATAATTGGCTATTTTTTTCTTCTCTTACATCTTTTCATTACCCAATCTCTTCTTAAGCCCTATATATCCTTGGTTTTCTCAATCCTTTAATTTGAATATATGTTTCTACTTCTTTTGTGATTTCGATTTTTTTTAAGTCTTTTTATATAATTGGGTTACCATTTCATTCAATGTTACGACAAATGGTTCAATCTATATCTTACACGTCATATTAATGAAAATTCAGATGCTAGTAATCATATTTTATCATGGTTTACTTAAAGTACCAGAGCTATCATTTATTTCTAAACCGAAATCACAAAATTATTATATATAATTCTTTGTAGTTATAAGAATGAAAACACAAAGAAACACACTTAATTTGGATTACGATTGTATTTGTCTATGATTGTCACAACTTTTGATAATTCTAGCGCCTTAATTTGGCTTAAATGCGGTTGCTTGGATATATACTTCAATTTCCGGCAATTTTTTGAAGTCATTTGAAAATACAGCATTTGTTTGATTGCCAAAACCTCCAGTTTAATATATTCTATTGCATAAAATACCCAAGAGTTTTGTTTTTGTCATGAATAGCTTCCGCATTTTGTGGGAATTGATTACTCTTTGATGTATCTAACACGATAACTTATACAATTTTTATATTTTACTTTGGTTTATTAATGGTTGAATTTATATGTGAATTTCCATTACGAAATTTTATATATAAATTTATATAACATCTAATCTTCTATATATAAATATGCATAAAGTTAAATTGTATAAACGTTATTTAAAAATATCAATTATACAAAAATTTTATGTTACAAAATCCCACAAAAATTATGTATAGGCGTTAAAAATTCCGAAAGAAGTAGAAGCATACATGCAAGCTCTTACACTCCGCAAGACAATTGAACTCATCTCATTTGAGAGAAGAATGGAAGTTTATGAAGATAGATCAAGGGAAGGTGTCAAAAGATGCATCAAGGAGCTGTGCAATATTCCCAATGGGGTGACAACCTCTAATAAATAAAATTGATAAGAAGAAAATTAATCTATAAATAAAAAATCTCTTTTATACAAAAATGTCATTATAAAATATAGTTGTCTTTTTTTATGAAATTCATCTTATTTAAGAACATATATCAGTATATATTTGATTAAACATAAATAATTTACTAATTTGGAAAATAAAAATCGATTTTATGCTGTTAAAGATTCATTTAGTGTGTTTTTCAACAATTTTTTTGTTTCTTTAACTTTTTAGTTTCTTTGGAGGAGAGAGGGGATTTTTTATATGTGTTACTTATGGAATTTCTATGGTTCCTTAATTTACTCGAAACGTTAAAATTAGCAAAAAAAGCAATCATAACAACCATATAGATCTTGTTTCATATTGAATATGCGATTTCAATAATATTAATTCGAAAAATAATGGGTTGACTGTACAAATTCTTTATTTTAAAAACAAAGTGTAATCTAATAAAATAAATTAGACAGTAACACATATATAAAAAGCGAATTTTTAATATATTTGTGGTGATTATTCATATTTGTCGGATAGATTATTTAATACTATAGGTTGAAGGTTGAAACTCAAAGATTATTATTTTTTTCAATCCTCACAAAATAAACAATCTATATCACAATCGTAAATACTTTAACAAAATGATATAAAAGAATTAAATAAGATAAATTTCTCTTATAATTTATCCTTAATTGATGCATTTATTTACGCTTTTATGAATTAAACAAATGATATTCTTCAGCTGTAAAATATTTTGAGTTATTTTGTACTTGTTGAATCTTTTTATAACCATAATTTGTTAAAATAAACCAGTTTATTTCATAAGATCGCATAGGCACATATTATTATAGCAAAAAAAATCATAGTTTTTAATGTAAAGATTTTAAAATGACATATTTAAAAAACACTCTCCATATACATAGATCATTTACTAAAGAACAAAAAAGCTTCTGCTTCCTCTTTTACAATATATATAAATATTCGATGCTTAAACTTTTTTATAGAGTGTCTTACAATTGCACGTAACCATTAGTCATGAAACATAAATATATACAAAATTTATTTTTAAATATAAGAAAACTCAATCATATAAATTTTTTATCGATTTATATGTAATAAACAGAGAATGTTTTTTTTTGCGCTTAGTAGCACGTGTATGCTGACATAAAAAATTATCTAAACACAGCTTATTTTATAAGAAAACTCCATGAGATTTTACATAGCCTCGGGCATTATTCAAATTTGATGTTAAATGTAAATAAAAAAAATTCTTCTGTTATTTTATTGAAATAATTAGTGGATTTTAAAATCAAAATCAAAATCTATAAATCCGTATAAATCAAGCAGTTTTCTTGTTACTTTAATTTTAATTTTAGATTCCATAATATTGCATTTTTTATCATAATCAGATAGCAAAAAATTTGAATTTATATATAAAAATGGAAATAAATTTTTAAAAATATAAAGCGTGTTTTTTTCGAAAAAAAATAATTTAATCGTCCGTAAAGTAATCCGGCTTAACAATATTTATTTCCAGCCCGAAATGTTTTCCAAAAGACAAATAATTTGTTTTTTTATGGTTAATGTGTGTTAATGTATGTTGTTTTTCAAGAAAAGTATATTATATTGTAAAATAACACGATCAAAAGATGTTTGCATGTAAAATACACACATTTTTATAGAGCAATTGTATGTTATATTATAGGTGTTTATTGTTTTTTTGGCTGTTTCGCTTCTAAAAAAGAAAATTATTTTAAAAATTAGAATTTTATGTTTTTTATTTAGTTAAAACCACGCAATTTTTTTATTTCTATAAATGGGATTTTATAGTAGAAATTAAAACAGAATTAACATAAGAAAATAGAAAAAAAAGATTTTTAAATTTTTAAAAGCTGATATTTGGTTACAGAAACACATTGAATCTAATAAATGTTCTGCAGTAAAATTCATAAGAATCAACAAATGCGGGTTATGAATAAGTGGGTTTTATCTAGAAATTTTATTTTAATCAACAAATTAAAAATTGTCATCATGAAAGCAATGCAAAATGTAAAACTACAAGATAAATTCTGGTTATTTATAGTTTAATATATATTAGCAATTGAAATTTAAAATATTAGTCATTATATATTTTCCGTTTTTCTAATTAAACCTTTAAGAGCTTATAAAGATAAAATCATGATAAAAATGAGTCAGTAATTCCTTTAAGCCCTTTAATTGTTTAAATGAACACCAGATAAGCATTAAGAAATGAATTTAGCATACCTTTAACACAGAAAATTTTTTTTAAGGTGAAAAACATAAGTATTATATATGAAAATAAATAAATTCCGAAAACCATATTTTTTACTCTGAGAACGTAAAAGAAAAAAAAGAATTACACTAGAATTAACTTAAAAGAATTTACTATAAAAAATTTTAAGAGAAACAACATCTTTTACTTGCTTGGGCTGTAATTGAAATTTTTGCAAACTTTATGGTATTAATGTCATAAGTATCATGGTTAATGAGATACACAATATAGTACAGGATAGATAAATGCTACTAGATCCTTTAAAAAACGAGTTAAAAGATTTATATCACAAAAAAATATTTTTTAAGCTTTCAGTAAAAAAGTTAATGGATTTTAAATAAAATTTCTCAAAATAAAATTTAAACGATTACTAGTTTTATACCAGATCGTATTACATTTTAGGCCCCTAGAAACATATTAATACACTAGTATCTTTTTATAAAAGTATACAATGAAAAATATAACAAAAAAAATTAGAATAGCTATCTAGAATGTTTTTACGCGATTTAGATGACAAAAAAATACTTTCCTAATAAATTAATGAATTTTAACGACAAATCCGATTTTAAATGTATTTCCGCAAATTTATATATTATTACGCAAAATAATATAAATTTTCCACTACGAGAAATACGTAATCAACAGAGCACGGGTTTTATCAAAAATTTAACAGGATTATAACACAAGAACATCATTATTTATTCTTTTTGACATGACATTTGTGGGTTTCTTTTTTAGGAGTACAACCGAAATACTTGTACGTTGAGGATTAAAGAAATTTTGCTAGTCTACATGGATCAAATAATTTTATATGATATATTAATTAATTTAAATATATGTAATGAAATTACATGCATTGACTCGTGATTGTATTAATAGAAACATATTTATGAGTACATACTTTATCGGCTTTAGTTCCACTCGCAGTTTGTCAAAATAATGCACACATATGCCAAGAAAGAAAACTATATTCAAAATACGTGTTACTATGTTAAGCAAACATCTTTTTAATGAAATATATGGTCTCTAAAGTATTTAACAATTGAATTAAAAATTTTTTCTGATTAAGTATAAATCAACAAAATAGTATGATCTAGTTTAAGCACGTATTCAAATATGTTTAAGCTTACATTTTAGAAATCCAACAAAAAAAAGTTTCTTTCGCAGAATCAATAAATGTCGCCCCAAATTATCATTTTTGGGTTTTTCTGTATTTTTGCGGTATATTTCTATAATTAGAAAGCATAAAAATTATTCAAGACGGAATTCCAATTTTTTGTTTAATTAAAAATAATATTAAATAGAAGTAAATTCAATAAATAAAAACTGCACGAATGAAATTTCGAGCATAATCTGAACAAAAAATTGTTTAAAACATTTTTATATATCGAATTTTTGTTGTTTTTAATATAAATAGTTTAGTTTTAGGCCTGAATAAATATTTGTAATATACATCCTCTAAATTCCATTCATCTGGAATGTGGTTTTATTTAATATTGTTCTTTTAAAATGCGCGATGCTTATTAATTTATTCCTTTGATAAGATTAAATGGTCTCACAGTAAAGACTTATTACTTGCATAAAAAATTCGGGAATATATCTTTAAGTTCCTTAAATTAATGACGATAACATGATCTCAATATGAATTTATATAAAAAATAATAATTAAATCCAAATTTCTACGCTGAATCTAAGGGCATATAAAATTTTAATGCATAATACGAAAATTCAACCGTGATAATTTCACATTTAAAAATAATCCGGAGACTACTAAAAACATGAACTTCATAATTGGTGTGCTATTTTTATCATGCGAACCACAGTCAATCTTTTAACATTGAACGAAATCGAGAATTAGCGCGTTTATGAAATTAAAAAATTATATTTGCACTGAAAATTAATTAACAGACATAATTTTCTAAAATTATTTTAGACATTGAAGAAAATTTAAACTTGTGTAATTTCCATTGATAATTCATAATACAAAGTCCCCCTTGAATTATTTAAAGCTCAATATAAGTTTATAATTAATTTTGTTTATAATCTGATATTTTATATTTCAGTTATAGTTACTTTAATTACCTTTTTCGCCCAAAAAGAATTGATAGCTAATATTGTTTTCAATAAAAGTGGAATCACGAAGCTCCCAAGAAGATTTTACTACTTTGTTTTTTAAAAATTCATTCACCAAATCCGAAATATTGACAAGCTGAATATCACATTCAGGAAAAAAAGTATCACCATCAAATTCTTTATCTTCAACAATAGTACAAAATATTTGGAAGTCGAGCTCGAGAGCTTCCTTGTAAACATTTGTTCCACCAAAGATAACGATTTCATAGTTACTTGACAGTGCATATTTAATTGCTTCATTCAAAGTAGTAAAACACTTTACTAATGGATTATCAGCGTGTTTGGTTCTTTCAATATAGTTATCCTATCTTGATAGGATAATATTATGTCTGTTTGCAAGTGGTCTTTGTAAACTTTCAAATGTATTTCGTCCCATTATTACAGCAACATTGGGTCTGGCTGTCATTGCGTTTAAAAACATCAAATCACCTCTGAGTGACCTTTTCCAAGGCAAATCATTGTTTTCCCCAATTAGCCTTTTTGTTTTAGTATGCGCAACAAATATGTTTATCTTGTGTGATACTAATCTCAGTTCAGATGACATAGGGTTTATTGATTTTTCATATTATTAAAAAGAATTCGGATCTTTTATTGGTCTAAATTTGTTTAGCTTGGTTATTCTGCTTCTTAATTATCAAAATATTCTTGATATATCTAATAAAAGGAGGGAAATTAAAAATATCCATTTACTTCCCGATAAAAAAATATGAATTATCAAAGTTCACATGCTGGGTATATGTACTTGAAAAGCCAACATTACTTCAGAAAGAACCCAATCAAAATATAAAGGTTAGATTTTAATAAACATATTAAAGAATAAATTGACAAGGTTAATACCACAACAAAACATCAATGGCTAATTTGTAGTTTTTCAGCTTTATATATCTAAAATGAAATAAACACATAATTATGAATCGCGAGGCACTATTCAAACAATAGGATTTAAGAAACCCCTTAAACTAATGGTATTTAAAAGAGAAAAGGTATCGAAGAAGATGTAAGAGAAGAGGATATAACCAAGAGTATATATATGTTTCGCCCATGGTAAACCAATCTTGTTATGCTTGAAGAAAGAAGAAAGAACAAAGTATAAAATTACAAAATTAACACATTTAATAAATTATCATATTTTTGATCGCTATCATACGTCATAATTTGGATTGTTGTGGCAAAAATACCGTAAGTCCTATATTTAGGTGTTGGAAATACCAACTGAAGCAGAAGCATACGCACAAACAATAGTATTAAGGAAGAGACTTGTAACAATAAGTCAAGAAAAAGGAAGGTGCATGGGACTGATTGTTAAGATGACGAGGATTAAGAAGCATCAATGAAAAATATCTTCTAAAGATAATTCTGAAGTTTTGCTTGAATTATATTTTTATTTATGGGTTAAGTTTATTTTTATCAATATCTTCTATTTAGACTAAGTCAGCCTATTGGGAATATTGCCCAACTCCTTGATGCATCTTTTGGCACCTTCCCCTGATCTATCTCTATCAACTGCTCTTCTTCTCTCAAATGAGATAAGTTCAAGTGTCTTGCAAAGTTTTCGAGCTTGCGTGTGTCCTTCTACTTCGTCCAGGATTTCTAACTCCTTAGCAAAGTTTTGCTTGAATAAGATTTAATAGCTAAAAAGCAAAGTAAACTATCAATCTTTCGATTAATTTTGGATGTTTTTACTTTGATTTTTGTATCTTATATATCATGTATATTTTCAACTGTAAATTTATACCGTGAATTGCTCTTTTTAGCTTTAAAAAATAGCTTGAATCGTTATAGTCTGCTTACAAACAACAGAAATAAAAATATATCCATGAAGATATAACAATATTGCTTGAAACTAAATCCTTGGATAAAAGGTTATGTATTTACACCCGTAAAAAAAATTTACTGCAGAGATGAGAAGGCTAGATATAAGAGTGCTCTTCTTGATTCAACTTGGTATCATTTTCATTTAATCCAGAAAAGGGCAAATTACTTAATTTAAAAGCAATGGAAATATTCGCTTAAAATCTTTAGATCGAACGCAAATTTAGATATTGTTGAATTATGTAGAGAATATAATTTAATAGTTTAGAAAGCAGAGATACGCATGTTCGATCTTTAAATATTATATGTTGTATCTTTTGAAGAAATATAATAAATTAGAAGATTCAATACTTATACTATATTATACTTTAAATAAGTCAGCATATTCACCTATTAATTTTTTAGTAATTAATGCTTTATAAATATATTGTATAATTTTTATGCGTGATGCTTTAAAAAAAAGTTCCAATATTATAAATTTTTATAAAAAAATAATCATTACGAAGGTGAAAAAAACAAAAGGCTGTGGGTAAATTCTGGGATTCTACTAAATTACGTATGAAATATTGACAGAGGGGATAAGCATTGGTAGGTAATCCAAACGTATAAATCGCCATAAATTGTAATGTAAATATTATGTAAAAACATACATGATAATACTGTGAAATTTATTTCAGTGTACACTATAATAACAAATTCTTTGGTATGATTTTATTTGTTTCTAAGCCTAATCATACGATTTTTGAACGATATTCCTTTTAGGCCCATAAATAGTTAATTTTTGTATATTCAGATGGTATATTCACATTTATTAAAATGAAATACATCGCTAATCTCAGAGTCGGTATGTTAAAGAGTTTTTAAATGCATCGTTTTGATAATTGGTTGTAATTTGCGCATCCAACACCCCTTAAAAATTAGAATTTACAAAAAAGAAATTCATCCGGGAGGGTGTAGTTAATAAAATACGGAAAAAATGCACACTCATATGTATGCTAGACACTAGGAAAATGTTATGAATGTTATCTTAAATGCCTTCGTATTTGAAAAATAGCCTACACTCTTGGGCAAGGATATGTATAAGCAAGGCCTCGAGACAAGAATATTATCCATCGTCAAATAGGTCATGATTATTTTATTCGCTCTATATAGTGCCTGCTTCTTTTGAAAATATGCTCAATCTATGGTGGATGCAAAAATAAGAAGTATCTAAGTTTTTCACTGAGAAATAAAGCTGTTAAACAATAGTTCCTATGCTAATTTGCGAAATTCTGAATATGTAGACAGAAATCACAATCAATCAATAAAATTCACCACATATCCCAGATTCCTAATTTTAGACATATCCCAATATTATAAAATAAAAAAATACATTTATATTTTTTAGTCCTTTATTTAATTAAAAAACAAGCTTCGCACAAATCTGATAATGGGATTTTTTTAAATCCCAGTTTGCGAAAAACGTCTGCTTTACCTAAGATATTTACGAATAAAAACAAATCTCATTCGATTTTATGATACTAAAGAAAAATTACAAACTATTTTTATTCTGTAATGTGGAAATATTTTTTAATCATTGAATTGAGATGAATTATATAATTATTACATAGAATGCGTATAGACACTGTCACGATTCTTTCAAATATTGAAACAGATAATTCTCTAAAATTGTAATACCTAATAACAAGTATTATTTATTGCATGTGGTAAATTTTATCGATTCACTTTTTTGTGTTATATAATTATAAGTGAAAGGCATTTCCTCTATTTGCATAAACTAATTTCGTTAAAAATGGAGATAAAGATGAAAACGTGATTAAGTTTGCAAGAGAACATAATCTTCTCTTATTTTTCTAACTAACATATCGAGTGAAATAAACAGTAAGTTTTTTATATATAAGTATATTTAATATTTCATAATAAAATTTAAATATCATATATTACATGAACATGTCATTAATTTTCTCTTTAATGCTACACAATTTCTTATGACATAAAGAACTTGTTTTGTTATATTGAAACTTAATAGATCTATATAAATTATATATATTCTATTTGTACGACTAAAGCAATTTTTAAACTATTTAGATTGTCTATTAGACTTTATTTTGCGCCTTAAACATTTATTTATGCTATTTTACTTTTTCATCATTAAACTTTTGAAATATTTAATCGAATATTTAAAGTTATATTTATTCAAATTTTTTTGTGAATTTCATTGTCAATTGTTTACTTATTTAATCATTCGATCTTTTTTGATTCATTATTTACGCGCTTATAGGATATTATTCAGATAGGCGCCCATTATATGATAACGGTTATTATCTATATAAAAAACAAGTTTAAGTATTATAAAAAGGTATTCTTGTTTTTTTAAAAATATACAGCATTAAAAAAAATAAAGTATTAGACGATACTTAAAAACACCAAAGAATTTTACGGTTTAATTACGTATAATATGACCGACATATTATTTTTATCATTGTTGCGGAATTTATTGCAGTATACAATAATAACCAAAATACTTTTTCTTATATACAAAATGCTGTTTGCTAAATTTTTATATAACTTTTTATTGATTATGGTGTTCTTTTTTGAAATTATTCGAATAATATGTTATATTGACGATCAAAATGAATCACAGCTTCGTATTTAGCTTATATTATATGATGTGTAAATGATTTTTTATTAATGTGTTAAGTTTCTTCTTTCTAAATAACATCATTTGAGATGGGGGCATCCCATTGGGAATATTTCACGACTCTTTGATACATCTTTTGAGACCCCCTGATTCATCTCCATCAACTGTTATCTTAAATTTAAATGCGATATGTTCAAGTTTCTTAAGTAAACTACACATATAATTATTGTCGTTAAAATATAATATCATTTAAGCGTGTTCAAATAAGCAGAGTGTGAGATCACATTCTTTTGTATCTACAGGAAAAGGGTCAAGCAACTCCTGTAAAATTCAATGGTTATCCCATAGACTTTAGATTAATATAAATTTATAATTAAACATGCGTAATATAAACCGATAAGACCTGCATACATCTATATATTTTTTTATAAGATAAATACAGTCTCCTTTGTAGCATATGAAAACTTGAATTTTTGAATCTATTATAAAAACATTTGAGAGAGAGGCGATAGTTAAGTGGTGTAAATATTTGACTCGGAATCCACAATAGAAAGATGTAAGCTTCGAATCTACTATAAATAAGTGCATTGATAAGTTATAATATTGTAATTAATGCCGCCTAGCTGAAGGGGTGCTAAAAGCCTTGTTAGGCACCCACAGCTTAAAGTAGAGCTTCCAAAATTTGACCTTAACTTTATTATAGCTAAAAACTAATCGACTCTTTTCCAGAACGCATGTGCAAGTAAATAAGCCAGGTATTTAGTATTATAGAGATATTTCTTAGTATCGATGACCCAATCAGCGTGTCAATATTGTCATTTTTATATAAAATTTGTGATATTATACTAATTTATTTTATTACTATCAGGAAAAAGCCAAAAGTATAGATAAAATGGCACACATGAAATCAATCAAGATATTTCGACTAAAAAATATAAAAATAAAATTACAAAATTGATGCAAAGATAAGATACATTATTATTGTTATAAAATTTTATATAAATTGTTTAACATCAGCTATAAACTTTGATTTACATAATTTTTGTTTAAATAGAATCGACAAAGTTTTATAACACCAGATATTACGACTAATGTATGCTCGAAAACAATTATCACATAAAAAAGCTTTATCAAAAAGATGTTACTTTTTATGATATTAATTACAAAATGTTACTTCATACATCTCTTATCAATATTTGTCATAATATACAGCGTAGTATATTCTTGCGTCGTCATATAAATAGTCAGTAAGTTATTTTATGGCCTGTATAGTTTTTATTCAGTGAATTTAAACATATAGAAAGGTAGAAAACCCTCGCTTAATACATAAAATTTAACAAACACGAGTTTTTCACCGTATCTTAATGATAAGAAGGATATTATTTTCTTCTATAATCATTTTTACGAAAATACATAAGACTGAAATTCATAAAAGCTAAAGTTTTTTATATGTTTAATCAATAGGAAATCAAAGTAGCCTATTATGTTTAAAACTTTCATCTAGCCATAAAAGCTATTTCAAATATTCAAAACATCTTAATTTGTATATTTTGATTTTATAAATGTAGGGCAAAGGAAAACCACTAATTTTTTGTTGAAATATAGCACTTTAAAAGTTTAAAAAATACAAACTTGAATATATTTCTCAAAGACTTCTAATTTTTCAGCGCTAAACTGTATATTCACGATTATAGAACTTGCAAGCGATCTACATTATGGAAAAACAGTTTTTATTATATTTTACATAATAAATACACTATTTTAAATTCATGATTAATTGTAACAATTATACATTGGCGACATCAAATTTATATAACGATTATGTTGTTGAAAAAAAACACGAAAATTTGATTATTTATATTTTTTGTAAAAATAGTTTAATATTATCATAAACTTTATCGATTTTATAGAATGAATGACTCTATGAAAAATAGCACTTCAAAACTCTAATAATTATTGTGCTTGAATATCAAATTAGCACAAAATCAACATAAAAGTCATCAATTATTTATATTATTCTCTTTTTAAAAAACTAAAGATCGAAAATTGATTATTTTTAAGCTTGAATATAAGAGCCAAATATAATCCATGAAATTTTGGAGTAATAATTTATTAATCCCCAACTTAAAAGAAAATGACTTCGTAGATCAATAACCACAACAGAAATATCATCATCAGAATGTCAACTCTTACAATCACCTCTATCATATATTTCTATAAAAGATACATTATCAACAATAATACCTCACAGTGTCACCTTTAGATGTGTATTCACTGATAAGTACATACAAGCTTTGAAATAAGGAATCCCAATCGTTAGTGAAGATTATATACCACACATTTTGTTGTGTAAATGCAGGAAATAATTTGATGGATCAGAACGGCTAATCAATAGACAATGAGCATGGTCAATTTTCCAATGACAAAAATTATACCGATACTATATCTTGTCCTAGTCAAAATGACAATCAAAATTATATGAATTCAAATTGCAATTCTTTCAATGAAACAAGCTTTATTGATAATAAAGATTGTAAAGATTTTAATATAGAAAATAATGATACAAAAATCAAAGTAGAAAGAAATTTACACAACAATAAACACAATTAAATTGATACAAATGGTTTGAATACAAACTTTGGTATGTTTATGTTCAATAATGTTCCCTTTATTGGGTCTTCTTATTCGACTTCTGGCATCAGTAAATCAGCTTTTAAAAATTACCTGTTCTTCTTGAATCACGATATTCAGAAGATTTGGATCGCAGTGTTGACTTTTTTGTTGTAACGTTTCGGACTATCATAATGAGATGCATTCGACCCAACCTATTTCTGTTGCTACAAAAGATCCTAAAACTAGTGATAAGACGATTTCAAACGAAAAGAATACTATAAATATTAGTGATAATAAAGTTGTCTATAAAACATTCGACCCGGTTAATAGGAATTTTTTTGAAATACCTATTGGGGGTAATGATTCCATGGTCGGCTCTAAAAGCGTTAAACAAGAGCTTATAAACTGAAAAATGTACCCTTCCATGTTAAATTCACAAACATCCAAAACGTTGGATTCGCACTCAAAAATAATATTCCAATTATCGATCCTAGAGACATTTTCGACATTAACTTTTTTCTTTTTCGACGTGAATACCAGTTCGATGAATTTAAATCACCACAAAACCTTATTACCAACGTATCACAACAAAAAAGTACAAAGTATTCATCCATTACGCAATAAGAAGCATTTAACGATATAACCTTTTACATTGATCCAACCATTCATTTGAAGTTATTTAATACCCTCAAAAGATTAATCATAAAAAATGGTAGCATAAGAGTTTCTTGTTTAAAAACTGCCACACTCATTTTATCTACCATTCATCTCTCCATAAAAAATACAAAGAACCCTAAAAACTTAGATAATAATAATCCTATTATAAATATACTACACAGAAATAGAGCTGAAAAAATTAATTTAGTTAATCCAAGTAAAAAAAAACAAACAGAGTTCTTAGGATATCCATAATAGCTGCACAGAAAGCAAAATTTTATATTACCAATATATTTTTGACGTATCGAGCGCCAAGCTCTACTTTTACCTAATTTCTATCAAATAAATATCAAAAAAAGAGATCTTATGTTTAACCGCAGCTATATATTTTGCATAGGCGAAGACCTCAAAGAAATAATGCCTCGGCTGACCAATAAAATAAAGGCTATGGGAGGTATTGTAAGGAATAGTCCGGAAAGCGGAATAACACATCTCGTAGTAAATTCGAAACACACAAGTAAATCAAACATAATTATCACAGTCAACTCAATAAACTGAATTGTTCATTGCCATACAAAATCGTTGAATATGCTTGGATCGAAACATGTATTTTTGGAAATCGACTGGTCAAAGAAGAAAGGTATCTTTCAAAAAAACTTTGCTATTCAATCGTATGTACAAAGATAATACAAAAAAAACATCAACGAAAGCAAATTCATGTAAAAATACACAAAATTCGAAGGAAAATATTAATAACCAAAAAATTAATATCGATTATAAATCTGAAAATGAAATTGTGTATCAATTTACTGTCTAGCTACATCAATCAAGAAAAGAGCAATAGAGGTTTATGAAAAAAGTGGTATAAAGTATAGCGACAACGAGCATTATGAAGAATCCACTCATCTCATCATGGGTACAGTAAACACATCCGAAAAATTCATGTGTGCTCTTGCTAGAGGAAATTGGATACTTGTTCCTGATATAATCGAAAAAATAAATGCGAATGAAAACACTTTTTTTGAAAAGTACGAATGGAAAAATCATGAAAATAATTATGATAGTTGTAGTTTAATACAAAATAGTGGTGATAACAGGAGAAAAGGCATAAATGAAGATCACAAAAAAGTTATTAGAGCTATTTCTTTTTGGAGAAATTATGTTAGCGAGACTAAAATATTTGCATTTTATGGGTGGATTGTGAAATTATATTGCGAGGAGCCAAAGAGAGAAAATCTTATGAGAGTTTTAAGGGCTGATGGTGCTAAAATTATTGTAAATAATTTGGGAAGGGATAAAAGATACACTCACGTATTTGTTTCAAGAAAATTCATATTAAAAAAAATCGAAGAGGAAAGTTTTACAGTGTGAATTATATCTTTTCTTACTTATTCTCACATAAAAATATGCAATAAATCATTTAAAAACAGCTTTTTTATTGATTTAATTAGACATTTATTTTTTGTCGCGATTAAAAACAATTATATTTTTTGATTAACCAAATTTTTATCGTTACACTTATTAGCCAAAGAAGTAAGCTTTTAATGCAACAAACCTAATAATACAAATTAAAATTTTATAGTATGATATTTACACATATACCTCTAAGTAATAGATTTTTTATCCCCTTCTAGTGGAACCTTAAACTATATACGTTCTATTGCTTATTAAAAACGCCTCACTACATCCTGAAAATTGACTGTATACATATTTATATTCTTGAAAAAAGTCCTCACAAATCTCTGTTAAATGTATGGGAAGTTAAATAACTTTATTAAACACCAATGAAGCAATAAATTTCCAAGGTTGCAATATCCAAATTTATTATAAATATAAATTACATATCATGATTTTTGGAAGTAAACTAACGCTGCAGACCTATTAAAACAAAAAATGCAATAATATCCTTGCAATTTTTTTATGAATCAAAAGAATGCTATATTTCAATAAATGAGCAATTTATATATAAAGTAAAATATAAAATCATTCACTTTAATAGAAAAAATTTATTAATTCGAAAAAATTCGAAATAAACCAAATTTAACCCTATTTGATAATCTAAACACAAAGATTATTTGTGAAACAGTGGCAATATCTGTATTTTCTTGGCATCCGCATCCTGTATGTCAAACAAAAATTTCCAAATTTACATATTTTTTATTATTTGAACATCTTTTTAGTCCATGACGACTTTTAGAAACCATATAGTTAAATAAAAACAAGTTTTTATAAAAAATTATCTCGATAATTGTCGGAATAACATTATTATTCTGTAAAGATCAATAAGACCGTGAAGTTATTTGTATGTTTATTAAACACATATGATTTATTTGCAGCATACCATGGGAAACCGAAATCCAATTGAGCTATAAGAAGACTTAATATTTACATGATTCTTTTATAAATATTCGAGTGAAAGATGGCGCGGAATTGGAATATATACATAAAATTAGTCGATCCATATCAGAATAGTAATAATGTATGAAGAAAATCAAATCTACAATAGGAAAATTTTATTTGATCTGATATGTCTTTCACATCATGAAAATAGTGATTCATAAAAAATTTAAAAATACTATAGGCAAGGAATCAAACTGATGAATTCGATGGGTATTTACTGAATACACATATTCTTTGATTTTTGAGGGCTACTGTAGCGCTGATGATTTAGAAACACTTAATCAAGTAGCATGAGTTCGACAAGCAACATACATCTGGGTTCATCTGAATGTACTAAAAACGAAAATACTAACATGTAAGGGCGTTCTGCTGAAATTAGAAAGTAAAACAATATCAATACTGATAATCGAGTCTATAAGGAGGTTGTTGTGTAAGACGCCCGTAAATAGCCCGTACATTGAATGAGTCCTTCTCCGTTATCAAAAGATATGGCTAAGTGTAAGAGGTGCTAGAAAAATACCAGCAGCGAAAATTAGATACAATCACATCAGCCCTCTATATCTAAAAACACATGGTACAACAGGTCCAATTCACGAGATCAAACTGGTAACAGATAATGTGAAAATCCACACGCGGGTGTGCATCAGATAAGCACAAGTTTTTAATAGGTACAAATGTATTACCCAAAAGAAGATATATACGCGTAAATAAATAAATAAAAAGAAAATATGTCTCAAATTTTTCTCGTAATTTTTTATAAAAAGAGTATTTTTATCTATATTATAATAAGTAAAGGAGTTAAAAAACTCAGATGAAGCAGAAGCATAAATGCAAGTATCACACTATGCAAGAAACTTGAACTTATCATATTTAAGAGAAGAAGAGCAGTTTACGAAGATAGATCAGGGGAAGAGATCAAAAGATTCATCAAGAATCTGTGCAATATTACATATAGGCTGTCTAATTTCAGTAAATAGAATTTATACAAAAAAGAAACTTAACACATAAATAAAAATCATCTTATCTATAGTATATGTGGGTGCTAAAAATTCACGTAAAAGAACCTATCCAAGTATAAAAAATATTTGACAATTATAGCCATGGGTTAGTACAAAATATATTGAGCTTTTGTCAGAAGCAGGGGTGGGTAACCCTTTTGACCCGTGAGACCACTTTCTTCTTTTGAAGATGGTCATGAGGCCACATAAAGATTTCTTAATTAAAAAACATATATAAATTAGTTTTAACATATAAAAAATATATGTCATTTTATGAGAGCGTTTAATTTAAGGGGATTTTTGTTATTGCTTTTCTTTAACCAATAGTTCATATTCTGGCTCAAACACACTGACTTTTAATCTTAATTTATCTTCTAAATAAATATCTATAAATTGTGTTCTTAGTTGATTTGTAATATAAGTAAGGTGGGAAAGGATAAACTCACACCAATACATACTTATAAAATATGAAAATATATAACGTGCATTCTGTCGTAATTTAGGAACTCTATTGCATTTTTCATATTAATAATGGATCTGTATTATTGTTAAAGAGTGATTTAGTAATATCATTCTCAGCTAAATCTAATAGATTCATTTGAAGCTCACTAGGTACCGGCATTGTGTTCACAAGATGGAGTTTAAACACGAGCTGCATATAAATTTCATGTTCTTCAAAATTTTGAAATCTTTCATCATATTCAATGATCAGGGATCCTAATACTTCAGAATATGTTTCCATCACCGCTATTTCAGTAATATTCTGAAGTAATAGGATCTTATGCAATTGTCGAAAATGTATTTCTTCAATATTTCACACAGAAATAAGATCTCTAAAAAATCATCATTTTTTTCCTTAAAGGCTTTATATTTTTTCTACATAAAAAACACATTTTTACTCTTTCCTTGTAACGAAAAATTGTGCTCATTCTCTTTATTTGTAATAAAACATATAAAAGCAAGGTTGTGACAAAATTATTAATCTTCAAATCGACAGGGCTGAGCCATTTTAATAAAAAAAAAGATAAAATTTGTTCTTTAAGCTCAAGGAATTTTCTTAACATGCGCTATTTTGAGAGCCCAAACTACGGAATGTTAGCTGTGAATGATTTTGCTGGTTCTTCATGTTAAATCGGCAAATTTAATAAAGAACGATGTCTTTTTGCGCTTATTCTGTTTTTATTTCGTTTGAAATACGTTTTCAATAGTATCAATTAATGAGTAATCTTACCTCAAGGATTTTGTTGATGTAAAATGTAATAGAATTCAAACAGATTGTTTGGATTTGGATTCTCTTTTTAGTAATGTAATGAATCTTTCTCGTTTGACTAATATTGCAGTTGCACCATCACTACATATACTTACTATATTATTTAAATATACATTTGATAATCTTTATGTTTCGGTGAAGTCTATCAATAAATCAATCCCTCGTGTTCTACACTTTAATGTTCCTAAGGCCAATAAATATTCATAAAAGGAAAAGCCTTTAGCAATCAAGCGAAGGAAACACAGAACCTGAGCAGAAGCTTTTTTATCAGTCGATTCATCGACAGTAATAGAAAAAATCTGATCAGTATATTGGAAAATCAGAACCAATTGTTTTTTAAGATTAATAGACAATTTATTTTGTCTTTTGGTATCCTTTAATAGTGAAAGAGAAACATATTCTTAACTGAATTTGGACATATGCGATTCACAGTTTCTATTATGCAGATCTTTTATAGCTCAATCCCCTATATGGTTTACTCCTTCATTCTAATAATAATAGCCAGTAAGTTGCCTCTGGTGCATTTTTATCATATTAAACAAAGTTCATTAATAGATTGTTATACTTTTTTTTGTCCTACTTGTATTCATACTCCTTCTGTTTACGTGCTTTTTTTACAATTTGTGATATTTATGTTTTCTGTGGGAAACATAGTGTATATTTGCATTATGGTTCTTCAATGACGCGAAAATAATACTACAAATCAAACAGATTATCATATATTTCGCTGCAACGAGATAAATAGAAAATTCCCAAACAACATTTTTTTTCTTTTGTGATTAAATAGTATAATGGCTGTTATTTTATTTAAATTTAGATGAAGTAATTCAAAATAAATAAGCACATGAGGCCACATAAATTGCCTCTAGGCACATATGTGGTTCAAAGGTCTCAGGTTGCCTAGCTCGGTCTTTAGAATACACTCACCTGGTTATATTTCAAAAAAAACCCACAAAATCATACATCAAAATAGGCTAGAAGTAGGGATAAACACAAGAAAATTCCCACATTAATAAAATATTTCAATAATCGAAAGCAAGCAAAGATTTTATATATAGAACAAACAACATGATTTAAGTGGATAAGAAATATATTTATTTACATTATTTATTGTATAGTGAACTATATAAACTTCCAAATTATATTTCAGGCTTATTTTTAAATACTGGCGTATTTTTATAGATAAAAGAATAAATAATATAAATTCAAAATATACGTCGGAATTTAGCCTTCATATCTTTTTAGAAAATTATTTCATAAATTATGGAATCCATTTTACGAATTTTTTCATTAAAAACAGACCTTAAAATAGTAAAAAAGATGGATTTGCGAACACATATATAAGATCATCATCATATAACTATTTTATACCCACAAGAATTGACAACAAGTTTTTTTTTACAATTTAGAGTTCCAGATTTTAAAAAACACGCTTTCGTTTGTGGTGTAAAATGTCCAATAATAAATATATAAAAACTAAAATTATCAATTTTAGAGAAGTAGACCTGTATATATACTTGCTATTGATAATATAAAGTAACATCTTGTACGGAAATTATTTAATTTCACGTGTCCAATATTAAAATATTCCAAATAAGTTTTGTTTTAACAAATACAGGAATAATACTCTAAATATAATATTAAATAAAAAAAAGTATAGATTATTATTATTTCTAGCACACTATTTTTTCTATGATTAAACTCCCATTACCCATAAATCTTAAATGTGTTTATAATGTTGTTTAATTTGTGATTTTGTAATTCAGATGTATTTTACGGCGCAAGACTTACTTTTATAGACAATAAGCAAAATATTGTTAAAATCAAATAAATTTTTTTTTACATTTATATAATGCTCTATTATTGAGATACCACTTTAGGCGATAAATAAAATTGATTATTTGTTTCTAATATTTCCATTTTTAGATATTTTCAATCCATTTCGGGTATTTATCTGATTCACACAGAAATAGTAAATTTTTGGAAAATATATCCTGTCATATGCTTTTGAATTTTTTTTCACTTATTAATATAATCTGACTTTCAAAGTATCGATATAATTCTGTAGCATTACGATGAAATTTATTTTAAACACCATAAATATTTTTCTAAATTATGTTCGTAGCTTTTTCTATATATCAATAAATTAACTATATAATTTATCAAAAAATTTTATTCATTTTTGAGACTTAGATATGATTGACACATATTACATATATAAAGTACATGCCAGCCAGCGTTCTTTAATTTAGTATAAATCAAATGTATTAAAATTACCATGGATCTTCAATGTGCATAAAAACTCAATGTTTGAAATATTAGGATCCTCAAAGTGGCTACAAAATAAAATTATCAGGCCATCAGAAGAATCAAGGTTCTGTTTTATTCAGGATAGAAACATATTCTCTGGAGAAAGATCAAGATGTCCGCACTGTAACGACTCTTTTAAAACTTTCGACCACTTTGCAGGCAGATATAAAATAATGCTTCGTCATGATTAAACAAGAAGATACAACATGATTGTAAGATTTCTTCACTTTATGCTGGCTTAAAAAAATTTTAATTATAAAAACCAAGAAAATCTGCAGGCACTCTGTACAAGAAATAATGAAAAACAAATTCGCGGAGATCAAAGTAAGCACAGGAAAAAAAATACATCAAGTTATCACATTACAGACCTGATATTTTTGTATATGGCAGAAAGAAAGACTGCATCACTCTGATCGAAATTGGCGTGACAAATATTGACAATATAAACATAGTTGAAAAAGAAAAATTACAAAAATATGACCCACTAGCACCTAAGCTGTCATTAATAGACAAGTGCAAAACAAAATTATCCCATCTGTTATAACATGGGACGTTATGGTGACACTATATCATAAAAAGTACCAGAAGAAACTAGATTTCACAAATCAGGTTGAATCCTATATACAAACCGTTTTATTGATAAAATCCCCAAAAAATAGGTCTCGAAAGAAGATAGGGTATTGAGACGAAATTGAAGAGGAGAAGTAAGCCTGAAGTATTAATACGCTGTGCGACAAAAGAATCAAGCAAGCTAAGCCATACAAGAAAAACCTAAATTACAACTATTACATGATCCCATAAAAAAAGCATTTATAATTACAATGGATAAATACATACACATTTCATATTTTAATTTAAAAATAAAACGATTGTTGTTTAAAAATTGTATTAAACAAAATGATCGTGATGAACAGTCTGTAAAAGCGAAATAATTATATCTAATCTCCCAATTAAATCCTCGAAATTAGATGCTTGATTCTTAAAAATTGAAATATCATTTTCATTCATTCCTAGTTTTCTCTCATGAATCTTAATTAGAGTGTAGGACATTGTATTCATATTTTCTATAAACTTCGGATATTTTGTGCATAATTCGTCCGTTTTTTTAGAAAAATTAAACATATCTATCGAGAATGCAAACTCCAAAAGAAATTCCATTGTATTCATGAAACTCTCTATATCCCGAGACCTACCTGAAATGGCTGAAGAAGTACATAAAATACCTATAACTTCTATGAGGGGCTCGACTTTTGAATTATATATATTTTCTCCTATCATTTCAAATCTTTCAATTAGAACGGCATTGCAAATCAATAAAAAATCATTAAGTAACAAAAAATGCGTTGTGTAATATTCAGTTACAGTCTTATAAATGTTTGTACTGAGTTGGTATATCAGAAACATTATCTGGTGCTTTTCTTTCGTGTTATTTTTTATAGATGAACAATTTGCATAATATATTTCGCCTTTTTGTTCTTGGTGTAATAAATCGATCAAATCTCGTATCAACAGATAAAAAAGACATTTTTTGGAATGAAAGTACACTTTACGAGCTGGTTTATGACTTCTAATTAATATTTTTTCCGCGTTATATAGCATAATTTTGGTCGCAAAAGGCAAACAGAAAAATTCATTCGATTCAAATAATCTTTTTTTCGTAGCTTCTAACAAATCATTATCTTTCTTGATTTTTTTTTTAACTAAGGAAAACATATAATTTGAAAGCATATCCCTCGCGAACATTTTTATCTTTTTTTGATCCATATAATGTTCTTTAAATAATGAAAGATAATGTTCTCTTAAAAAGAAAAATTCATCGCAACCTTTCGGTATTTTAAATTTTTCTTCTGTCTTTTTTTTTAAATCTTTTAACTGGAATGCATAAAAAACATTAAAATAAAAGTTTTCGTCAATGTTGTCGCATGCATAAATTTTTGAATAAAGTTGATACAATGCCAAAAAATCAAAGCTTTTATCCGTATGAACAGTCTTATATTTCTTTTTGGCTTGTTTTTTTCTGGATTTTTTAATATTTTCGTTTATGGACGCCTTTTTTGCAATCCCTTTTTTTTCTTTAAGTTCTTCATGAAACTTGGGGTAAAAATATGTGCTTTTTGTGCAAGAAGCCGCTACGTCATCTGGATTATAGCCATTGACTGAACTATAGTCTGTCTTTTTTTTACTCAACAATTTTATGCTTCCCATGTTAAGTTCCGTGGAACTCTGCTTAATGTTTTTTTTGGTATATAACAACGCTTTTCTTTTTGAAACTGCTGATTTCTGTTCCTTTTCTTTAATAGTAGTATCTGGATATATTATTTCTATTTTTACATTTTTTTCGATTGGGAGATCGTCATTTTTTTCTTTTCCATTAGATTCAAAAATTATTTATGATTCTGTCTTTTTTTGCCTACTACATGGCGAAATTTGTTTCTTATATAAAATTATTGATTCCAAAACATCGTCATAGTCTAAACGCAAAGACCCTACATTTTTTAATTCAGCTTTTGCGACATCTCGGGACATAAAATTAGTATTTTGATCATCTTTGGTTGTTTCTTGTAAATAATTTGATTGATTATTCTTTGGTCTGAGTGTTTTAATCGAATATTCAAGTGGCTCACATTGATCATTTCTTCTTTCATTATTTCCACATATGAAATTATTTTCACTAGCATTAGCTGACATAGATTCATCAAAATTGTCAAATAAAGCGCATAATACAGAATTAACCATCAAAATTTTTTGATTAAAGACTCGTTTGAAATTAAATGGCATCAATTATTTTTTCTATGAATCCAATCGAAACTTATACATATATACCATAACATCAAAACTGTCATTATTTTGGTGAGAAAATTTTCTTTAAAAGATATAAAATTTGACAGATAAAATAAGAAGTAAAATCAAATTTAGTTATAGTTACTTAATGCAGTGGAATTATTTTAAAGAATATCAATTATAAATTTTTTCAAAATATCAGCAGCTCAATATCACACCAATATAAATCAATTGGTTGAATAGGTTTTACCATGTGATGACAAAAGCTAAAAAATTTCAGTTTAGTATTAGTTCATAGATTTTACACTATTTATTCTCTACATTTTCATATGGTGATATATTTAAAAGAATAATTGGAGTTTTATTATCCAAAAAGACCAGCCTAAAATATGATCCAGAAAAAAAACAAATATAGAACATGATTTTATTTTAAAGATGACAAAAATGCATGTAAAATGGAAGAATTAAGTCAATTATATCATAATATTTGCAAAAAAAATTCAAATATAAATTTAACTTAAAAAATATAAAATTAAATATTTTATACCAGGAATATTTTTTTTATAAAAATTACAATGAAAAATTCAACTTCGAAACTATAAAATGAAATAACTACTTGCAAGAATATTTTTTTTATAAAAAATAATCAAAAATAAATGAACCGAGAGAAAACTTAGAATTTTTATTTGTAGTTAAGTTTAACAAATATTTGTTTTATATCTTCTGTGATGTATACAGCCCATTAGGAATATTACAAATCTCCTTAATATTTCTTTTGAACCTTCCTCTGATCTATCTTAGTCAACTGCTCTTCTTATATCAAATGATATGAGTTCGAGTGTCTTGCATAGTGTGGTGCTTGCATTTATACTTCTACTTCATCTGTGATTTTTGACATCTTTACATATTTTTATGTAATTTTATAATCACCCATTCAATTCGAAAAAAAAGAGTAAAAATATGCATTGATCTTTATTATATCAGTTAATTATGTTATAGGCATATAATGATTTTTCAAGTAAAACAGTAGATGGCTCTATAGAACATATTGGATGATACTTTTTTCCACTTCATCATCTTTACAATATTCCTCAATGCATCTTATTCTCTCAAGACTAATTATTAGATTGACTTTCAAATCCTATTGTCTTGCTTACGCTTTAGTTGGCATTTTTATTTGAAATATACTATTAATAAATGCATTAATTTGATTTTTAGTTTTTTATAGTTGTTCAAGCAAAAAACAGTAAATATGTAAGACAAGACCTTTATTATATATAATCTATTATCAACTAAAGCCCAAACTAAGAAAATAATAATATTTTAAATACCATGAAAACAATATTTAAATGCGATATGATACTTAAAATTATTGCATGAAAAAATATATAAAATATTAGATACTAAAATAGAAAACTTCAAAAAGTATGACGGTTTGGGCTTTTAAATGTCAATCCTGTCACGCACTGCGGGTAAACATCTCAATCATACAAATAATGTCCTTTATAGCTTACTATTGCGCTTTACAATAGAGTCAAGTTATTTTTTACACCAAGCTTAAAGTGTATTACGCAACTAAATCTTTATTTTACTAATGATCGGTCTAACTGTATTTGCTGTATTCTTTGCTGCTAGACAGTATATATTACTGTTTGATAATTTATAAATGGTCTCGCGTGAAGAGGAATCGAACTTTAATTATTTAAATTGAAGATTCTATATCGTTTATTTACACCGAAAAACATCTTCACTCTTTAAGTTTATATAGAAATGTATATTGTTTTAAAAATACTTTAATTCATATAATTTAGTATTTAATGCTTGCCCTAAAAAGATAAATAGTTAGCTAAATTATTCCAATCATATTCTTGCTATTTGAAAACAGATATTTTGGGGTGATTTAATTCATTAACATACCGCACAAAATAAATCTTAATATATTATTAAAGTATATCCTGCTTTTAGATAAATAAAGAGTAGAACCAAGAAAAAATCTTTTTCGGTTTATAAAATATTTTTAGAGTAAATCTGCTTAATCGAACTAAATATTATTGAAACTAATAAACCTATAATAGAAATGAAAAAATTGGTTCAAAAACCACATATATTGCTTAAAAGAAATTGTTAAATGTACAAAAACAAAATTTTTATAGCTATTAGATCCTAGAACATAATTATAATATGAATAGCTTTAAAAATTTTGCGCATATTAAATCTAGATTTATAATCTTTATAAACACTTGTGAAAGTTTTGAGTGAAATATAATAATTTTGAAGCAGTAAAAAATAAACATTTAAAGCATTAAAACGCTTTATTTTACCTTTCAAATAAAATGATTTAAGTTTTTGATTTTATCAATAACCCTATATTTAAGAATATATAGGTTTTCGAACAAACCTTTATGTTTATATTAAAACTATAACTGATTTAGGCATAAGAAAAATAAAAAAAAAATTTTGACATACGAAAATTCTGGAAGATCATATATGTTCTATATGCTTAAAATAAATAAATAAACATTTTCTTATACAAAGCCTCTCATTATTTTATTGCTTATCACTTTAATATACCTTTTTTGAAATATTTTTAGTTTTGAGATGTCTTTGTGACAAATTAGCGCATTTTGATGATAATCATAGCAAGTATGATTATTTTTTTTGTTGCGAAGCAAGCTATGGGATGTATTATATTTAAGGTAATCACTCTTATCGAAGTCAATTGACCGTTTAGATAAATTTAAGGAAGTATTGAAAAAAATAATGCAAAACAAAATATTTTTTGATACATATGATCATTATTATAAAATCATTATATTTTATCAATATAATGCAATTATAGAAAGGGTTTGATCGTTAGCAAATCCATAAAATGCTTAAAAAATTAATCATACTATACTGAATGTGTTTTTTTTCTTAAAAAAAGAAAAAATAGAACATATGTACAAAATATCATCAATTTATGAAAAACGCCTTTCACGAAAATTTTTATAAGTATATTTACTAAATGTTGTCTTTTAAAGCATAAAAATGAAAAATAAAGCATTCCATTATTATAACTGGTTCTAGAATATCACACTGCAGTAGAATATTTATATTTATATACTATAATTATATATTTTGTATTTTATAATTCATTCCTTTGCTTCACTCGTCAAATAAATATCTAGATATAATATTAGAATAATTTTATATTTTATTCTTAAAAACAACTGCCTATTACGTCGATGATAATATTTAATTATTATCATATTTTATTCGAATTTATAATCTGGTTTTTTCATGATTGAATAATCATGATTTTATGCAAATAAAATCTTGCAATTGTTTTTTGGTCTTTTTTTTATAAACATTTTCTGTATTAAAAATAGCCAAAATTAATCCTGTTAGCTTAACACCACTGAAATATAAGAAAATTATATTATATCATGTATTATTTTGATTTTAATCATTATTTACTTTTCATATACTTCGATATATTTGCTCTGCATATAACAAATATGGTATATAAGATGGAAGCATATAATATCTTAAATTATTCTTTCAATCATATCACTCATTCGATAGGTTAGTTATGAATTAATTGCGCTTATTTTTTTAAATCTAATAAAAATAAAATGATAGAGGTTGTGACATAAAATATTTTGTTCCTTCAATTGGGTTGTTGTGATTGTAATTCATAATAATAAAACAATACGTGTAATATTCAGTAAAGTATATTTATTCGTCATAAAATAAATATAAATGATAGAAATCAAGTGGGTTTAACACTAAACGTAGAATAAAAGCAGGGTTCATTTATTAAAAACTACAGATTCTTTTCGAGTATTGGATCCCATTTGAAAAATGAAACAAAATATTGTAGGCAAAGCTCGTGAAAATATTCTTACATCAAAAAGAATGTGCTTTTTAACTTTAATATCCAAGGTATCAACATGTTTCTCAAAAAATTATAAAAAAACCATACATATAATATACGAAAATTATAAGCATTCGGGTATAAACGAAACTAAAATAGTTGAAAAGGTTAAAGAACATACAGCAAAAACACAATAGAAATATGTATGAATCCATTTTTATTTTATACAATTACAAAATCTAGCACATGAAAATTAGTCAATGAAAAAAAGGTTGCTTAATGATATAGCAATCAAAAAAAAGTTTAATATAACCGCTCTAGTTTTTATCAAGATCAAACACATAAAATTGCAAAAAAACTGTTTATTCAACGATTTTAAATATAAAATATAATAGCATCTTAAACCAGCGAAGAATATTTTTTTATGACTTTTTTTTAAATTACAAGAAATTAATTCTAGCGTTTTCGCGATAAAGACGATCTAACTCATAGATATGGAATCGCATTAAAAACGCCATTTAACACAATAAATATTTTGTAGTTTCTTGCATATATTTAAATGCAAAATTATTATAAATAATGTTATAAAATGCTAAAAATATTTTTATTATATAGCTTTAGTTTAGTTAAAATATAAACTGCTTACTATTAATATTTATCTATATTTTCCGATTTTTATGTGATATTTTCAAATAAATATTCTATAAAATTTAATGAATTTATATAAAATATATTTTTAAGTGTTTGTTTCTTCTCTGAATGATTATTGTCCGATATAATATATTTTTATTTATCGAAAAATCAAATATAAAACATATTTGATAACCTTAATATTCGATAACAATAATTTTATTGCGTTGATTAAATAGGCATAGCTAACCTTGAAATTATCAGAAGTTGATGATGAGAAATATAGGAAGTATGCCATATTTTTAATTGTTCATAGTTTAATATACAAATGCAAACATAAATAATACCATACGTTATGAATTGGGATGTGGTGTCAAAATTTACCAAAGAATATATCAAGGAGTTGAAAATCATAGATACAGTAGAAGCATACATGCAGGATCTAAAACTTCGCAAGAAACTCTAAGTCATATCATTTGACAGAAAAAGAACAATTGACTAGAATAGATCAGAGAACGATTTAACAAGAGCATTGAGGAGTTTTGCAAATTTCTAATGGCTTGTTTACATCACAGTAGATGTAATTTATAATCCAAAGAAACTTAACTCATGAAACAAAAAATTGATTAAATCGATTGAATACTGATGCTATTACGTTTTTTTTACGGAATTAGAGCCCCTATAAAAATACATCATTTTTTTGTTGAAAATAAATATGTCCTCTGTTTTTTACACAACTTCCTAGTCACATTCCAACGTCGTTAAAAAAGGATTTTATTGGTCTTTATACATCCAGATTTTCCGTACACTTGCAGATTTTTTTATTTAAATTTTACTTGGAAAATATTATTAATATTGAGAAAATCGTTTTCATCTGATTTTAGACATAATTGTATTTTAATTTTGATCGCCTTGTCTTCTTATCACAATTTTTAAGTGATAAATGTACTATTTGAACCATAATTATAAAGAAAACTGTAATATACTATTGAATAAAATAAAAATGAGCTTAGTTTAGTTGTATAATAGCACGTCTTAAAAAAGTCAATTTTTCTTTTAACGTGTATATTCTATCGCGCAAAAGCATTTTAAATTACTAAATAGTATTATTATGCCGCCTAGAGTCAGGCAAATTACAACAAAAACCAAGTAGCCCAATAGGGTTATAATAAAGATTTTAAAAATTTGAATACGCTGTATTTTGGTGCTGAAATGTTTTTTATTGATTCTTGGCGGAAAATGTAAATAATAAAGCCTTGATTGGTATGAATGTGATTTTTCCTGAAGCATTCATGGGTTGATGCAGTCAATCTAAACTCTAGATCTTTTCCTACAAGCTTTACAGTTTTTATTCTGTTAAACGCTTGTACGATAATTATTTAGCATAAAGCTCCGACCAGTAATTTTATTTACAGGTTAATTTTGAAATTGTAAATTTATATTTTTTCTTCGAATAAACTTGAGTTATTTCTTATGAACAAATCTTATTTATATAATTGGCTATTTTTTTCTTCTCTTATATCTTTTCATGTCCCAATCTCTTCTTAAACCCTATATATCTATGGTTTTCTCAATCCTTTAATTTGAATATATGCCTCTACACGGTTTGTGATTTCGACTTCTTTTAGATCTTTTTATGATATTAGGTTACCATTTCATTCAATGTTACATCAAATGGATCAATCTTTATCTTAGACGTTAAATAAATGATAATTCAGATGCTAGTAATCATATTTCTTTATGGTTTACTAAAAGTACCAAAGTTATCTCTTATTTCTAAACCGAAATCACAAAATTATTATATATAGTTCTTTGTAGTATAATGAAATAAAACACAGAGAAACACACTCTATTTGGATTACGATTGTATTTATCTATGATTGTCACAATTTTTGATAATTCTAGCGCCTTTAAATTTGGCTAAAATGTGGTTGCTTGGATATATACTTCAATTCCTGGTAATTTCTTGAAGTCATTAGAAAATCCTGCATTTCTTGAATTGCCAAAACCCCCACTTTAATATTTTTTATACCATAAAATACACAAGAGTGTATTTTTTTTATATCATGAAGCTTCCACATTTTGTGCGAATCGATTACTCTTTGATGTATCTAACACGATAACTTATACAATTTTTATATTTTACTTTGGTTTATTAATGGTTGAATTTATTTGTGAATTTCCATTACGAAATTTTATATATAAATTTATATAACATCTAATCTTCTATATATAAATATGCATAAAGTTAAATTGTATTAAAGTATTTTTTATTTAAGGGCTATATTTATAGTCGTAATTTTAGTTTTCGTTCTCAGGCACAGCTTGCTTGATTCTCTGTACACACCGCATATTTATACTTTCGGCTATCTTCTCCTCTCCATAGTCTTCTTCAATACCCATCCTTCTTTCGAGACCTATTAATTCAAGGGTTTTTCTCAATCCCAAGGTTTGAATATATGCCTCAACCTGGTTCGTGATGCATAAAGTTAAATTGTATAAAGGTTATTTTAAAATATCAATTGTACAAAAATTTTATGTTACAAAATCCCACAAAAATTATGTATAGGCGTTAAAAATTCCGGAAGAAGTAGAAGCATACATGTAAGCTCTTACACTCCAGAAGACAATTGAACTCATCACATTTGAGAGAAGAAGAGCAGTTGATGTCGATAGATCAAGGGAAGGTTTCAAAAGATGCATCAAGGAGCTGTGCAATATTCCCAATGGGCTAGCCACGTCTAAATTGATAAGAAGAAAATTAATCTATAAAAAAAAAATCACTTTTATACAAAAATGTCATTATAAAATATAGTTGTCCTTTTTTATGAAATTCATCTTATTTAAGAACATATATCAGTATTTATTTGATTAAACATAAATAATTTACTAATTTGGAAAATAAAAATCGATTTTATTCTGTTAAAGAATCATTTAGTGTGTTTTATATCAATTCTTTTGTTTCTTTTACTTTTTAGTTTCTTTAGAGGAGAGAGGGGATTTTTTATATGTGTTACTTATGGAATTTCTATGGATCATAAATTTACTCCAAACGTTAAAATTAGCAAAAAAAAGCAATCATAACAACCATATTAATCTTGTTTCATATTGAATATGCAATTTCAATAATATTAATTCGAAAAATAATGGGTTGACTGTACAAATTATCATTCTTAAAAACAAAGTGTAATCAATAAAATAAATTAGGCAGTAACACATATACAAAGCAAAAATATAAAATATTTGTGGTGATTATTCATATTTGTCGGATGCATTATTTAATACTATAGGTTGAAGGTTGAAACTCAAAGATTATTCTTTTTTATAATCCTAACTAAATTTACAATTTATATCTCAATCTTAAACACTATAAGAAAATGATATAAAAGATTACAATAAGATTAATTTGTCACATATAAAATCCATAATAACAGCATTTATATCCAGCTTTTATGAATTAAACAAATGATATTCCTCACCTGTAAAATATTTTAAATTATTGTGTACGTGTTAAATCTTTTTATAACTATAATTTGTTCAAATAAACCAGTGTTTTTTATGTAATCGTATTTGACACACATTATTATACCACCAAAAACCATAATTTTAAGAGTAAAGATATGAAAATGGCTCATTATAATAAAACTCACCATATTCATCAATCATTTACATAATAACAAAAAAGCACCAGCTTCCTCTTTTTAAATAAATTTACTAATAATCGATGTTTAAACATCCTTTATAGAGTGCCTTTTAATTGCACGTAACCATTAATCATGATTTATAAATAGATACAAAATTTATGATTAGAATATAAGAAAACTCAATCATATAAATTATATATCGATTTATATGTAATAAACAGAGAAAGGTTTTTTTGCGCTTAGTAACACGTGTATACTGACATACAAAATTACTTAACACTAGCTTTTGATTATAAGAACACCCCGTGAGATTTTACATAGCCTCAGGCATTATTGAAATTTGATGTTAAATGTAAATAAAAAGACTCTTATGTTATTTGATAAACATAATCATTTGATTATATTGTCGAAATCTATAAAATCCGAATTAATCAAGATGTTTTCTTGTTACTTTTATATTCATTTAAAATTCCATCTATTGTTTTTTTTGCCATAATTGGATAGCAAAAAGCTAGAATTCATATATAAGAATGGAAACAAATTTTTAAAAATATAACCGTGGTTTTTTCAAAAATAAAATATATTTTTATCGTCTGTGATAGAAAGGCTTAACAATATTTATTTCTTGACGACATTGTTTTCCAAAAGACAACAAATTTGTTTTTTTATTGGATAATGTTTGTTTTAGCATGTTTTCTTTCAAGGAAAGTATATTATATTGTAAAATAAAACGATGAAAAGATGTTTTCATGTAAACACACTCATTCTTCTAAAACAATTGTGTGTTATATTATAAAAGTTTATACATTTTTTATCTGTTTTGCCTCGCAATATTTATTAAATTATTTGAAATTAATAGTTTATTCTTTTTTTTAGTTAAAACCACGTATTTTCTTTTATTTCGATAAATGGAATTTTACAGTAGAAATTTTAAAATATAAAATAAAAAATGTTTTTCAAAACTTTAAAAGCATGTATTCAATATAAAGAAGCATATCTTATCTCAATCATTTTCTGTCGGGATTTTCAATAGCAGCAACAAACCGGTATATGAATAGGTGGGTTTTATTCTGAAATTTTATTTTAATCAACAATATAAAAATTCTCATCATATAAGCAATGTAAAATAACAAGTTAGATGCTAGTTATATAAAGTCAAAATTATATTAGCAATGAAAACTTAAAATAATAGTTATATCATATAAATTCAGATTTTTCCAATTAAACATTTCAGAGCTTATGAAGACAAAATCATGATAAAAACAAGTTAATAATGCCTTTTATTCCTTTACTTAAATAAAGAGACATCAGATAATCATTAGAAAAGATTATATCACCTTTAACACAAGAAAAAAATCTTCAAGGTGAATACATAAGTATTTAGGTTAAAAATAAATAAATTACAAAAATCCAGTTTTTTACTATGAGAACGTATAAGAACATAATGAGCTACACAAGAATTAATTAACAGAATTTATAATATAAGATTAAAAGTAAAACAATATCTTTCAAATGCTAGAGCTGTAAATTGAAATTTTTGTTAATTTTAAAGTATCCATGTTATAAGCATAATAGTTAAAGATATATGCGATATATTTTGGGGATATATAAATGCTACTAAGTCTGTACATAACGAAATTTTAGATTTATATTTCAAAAAATATTTTTTAGGTTTTCAGGAATATAATTTATGTATTTTTTAATATATTTTTTAGCTGAATCTATTTTAAACCAGATCGTATCCCATTTTAGGCACCTAGAAACATATTAATATGCCAGTATCTTTTTATAAAAGTATACAAGAAAAAAATATACCAAAAAAATTATGTATAGCTACGAAGATCTTTTTTACGCGATTTAGATGACGAAAAAATTGTTTTTCCTTTGAAATTGATTAATTTTAAAAACCAAAAATGCGATTTTAAATGTATATCCGCAAATTTTCATTTTGTTTACATATAAAGTAAGATAAACATGATCAAAATAATATAAATTTTACACTACTAGAAATACGTAAACGACAGAGCATGGTTTTATCAATAATTCTATAGGATTTAAACACAAGTAAATCATAATTTATTCTTTTTGACATGACAATTTCGGGTTTCTTTTTTAGGAGTACAAGCGAAATACTTGTAGGTTGAGGATTTAAGAAATTTTGCTAATCCTTCATGGACAAAAAATTTTATATGATAAATTAATTAATTTAAATATATAAATAAAATTACATGTAATAACTCGTGATTGAATATATTAGGACCATATTTATGCGTACATACTTTATCGTCTTTTATTTCACTCGCGGTTAGTCATAAAAATGTATACATATGCCAAGAAAGAAAACAATATTCAAAATATGTGTTACTATGCAAAAAAAAACATAGAATGATTTAGTTTAAGCATTTTTTCAAATATTTTCGGACTTTCATTTTTTTTTTTAATGTACATTTTAGAAAACCTACATAAAAACAAAAATTTCACCAGAATCAATATATATCGCATCAAATTATCATTTTTGGATTTTTCTGTATTTTTGCGGTATATTTCTATGATTAGAAAGTATAAGAATTATTTAAGGCGGAAATCAAATTTTTTGTTTAGATATAACAAAAGAAAATAGAAGTAAATTCATTTATTTTAAATTAGACACATAAAATTTAGGCATATTCGGAATAAGCGGATTGTTCAAAACATTTTCTGAATGGGAATTTTCGGTGTTTTTTATAAAAATAGTTTAGGTTTTGTGACGAAAGAAATATTTGTTATATCTATCCTCTAAATTCCATTTTTCTAGAATGTGGTTACATTTAGAACTTTCTTTCAAAATGTGGTGATGCTTATTAATTTATTAAATAATCATATCTAATGATCTCACAGTAAAGACTTATTACTTGCATAAAAAAATTCAAAAATAAATCATTAAGTTCATTACTTTAATGACGAGAAAATTATCTCAATATTTATGTAAAAAATAATAATTAAATCCGAATTTTAATGCTGAATCCAATGGCATTAAATGTTTAATTCTTTTAAGCAGAAATTTAATACTGAAAAATTCTTATTAGAAAATAATCCAGAAATTACTATAATTATGAATTTCATAATTAGTGTGCTGTATTTATCATGTGAACCATAGTAAACGTTTAAAAATTGAATGGAAGTGAGAATTAGCGCGTTTATGATATTAAAAAATTATATTTATACAGAAAATAAATTAACAGACATAATTTATTTATAATTATTTTAAACATTGATTAAACTTTAAATTTGTGAATTTTGATAGATAATTTATAATGAAAAGTTGTTCCTGAATTGTTTTAAACATTGAATAAAATTTATATTTTGTAATTTTGTTAGTAAATATATAAACAAAGTCGCCGTGAATTATTTAAAGCCCATTATAGGCTTATAATTAATTTTGTTTATAATCCGATATTTTATATTTCAGTTATAGTTACTTTAATTACCTTTTTCGCCCAAAAAAAAATGAAAGCTAATATTGTTTTCAATAAAAGTAAAATCACGAAGCTCCCAAGAAAATTTTACTCCTTTGTTTTTTAAAAATTCATTCACCAAATCCGAAATATTGACAAGCTGAATATCACATTCACATTAAAAAGTATTACCATCAAATTCTTTATCTTCAACAATAGCACAAAATATTTGGAAGTCGAGCTCGAGAGCTTCCTTGTAAACATTTGTTCCACCAAAGATAACAATTTCATAGTTACTTGCCTGTGCATATTATATTGCTATATTCAAAGTAGTAAAACACTTTACTAATGGATTATCAGCGTGCTTGGTCCTTATGATATAATTATCCTGTCTTGATAGGATAATGTTATGTCTGTTTTCAAGTGGTCTTGGTAAACTTTCAAATGTATTTCGTTCATTGTTACAGCAACATTGGGTCTGGCTGTCATTGCGTTTAAAAACATCAAATCTCCTCTGAGTGACCTTTTCCAAGGAAAATCATTGTTTTCCCCAATTGGCTTTTTTGTTTTAGTATGCGCGACAAATATGTTTATCTTGTGTTGTACTAATCTCAGTTCAGATGACATAGGGTGTATTGATTTTCCGTATTATTAAAAAGAATTCGGAGCTTTTATTGGTCTTAATTTGTTTGGCTATGTTATTCTGCTTTATAATTATCAAAATATTTATGATATATCTAATAAAAGGAGGGAAACTAAAAATCCCATTTACCACCCGATAAAAAATGTGAATTATCAAAGTCCACATGGGGGGTATATGTACTTGAAAACGCAAAATTATTTTAAATCACCCATCTAAATATAGAGGTTAGATTTTAATAAACATATTAAAGAATAAATCGACAAGGTTAATACCATAACAAAACATCAATGGCTAATTTGTAGTTTTTAAGCTTTATATATCTAAAATGAAATAAACACATAATTATGAATCTGGAAGCATATATTCAAACTATAGGATTTAATAAAACCCTTGAACATATAGGTATTTAAAAGAGGAAAGTATCGAAGAAAATGTAAGAGAAGAGGATAAAGCCAAGAGTATAGATATGTTTTACCCATGGTAAATCAATCTTGTTATGCTCGAAGAAAGAATAAAGTATAATAATTCCGAAATTAACACATTTAATAAATTATCATATTTTTGATCGCTATCATAAGTCATAACTTGGATTGTAATGATTAAAAATACTGTAAGTCCTATATTTAGGTGCTATGAATACCAACTGAAGCATACGCACAACAATAGTATTGAAGAAGACACTTGAAACAATAAGTCAAGAAAAAGGAAGGTGCATGGGACTGATTGTTAAGATGACGAGGATTAAGAATCATCAACTAAATTCCTTCTAAAGATAATTCTGAAGTTTTGCTTGAATTTAAATTTTTTATTTATGGGTTAAGTTTCTTTTTATCAATTTCTTCTATTTAGACTAAGTCAGCCCATTGGGAATATTGCCCAACTCCTTGATGCATCTTTTGACACCTTTGCCAGATCTATCAATATCAACTGCTCTTCTTCTCATAAATGGGATGAGTTAAAGCGTCTTGCGGAGTGTGAGTACTTGCATGTATGCTTCTACTTCGTCCGCGATTTCTAACACCTTAGCAAAGTTTTGCTTGAATAAGATTAAATAACTAAAAAGTAAAGTAAACTATAAATCTTTCAATTAATTTTGAATGTTTTACTTTGATTTTTGTCTCTTATTAATCATGTATATTTTCAACTGTAAATTTATACCGTGAATTGCTCTTTTTAGCTTCAAAAAATAGCTTGAATCGTTATAGTCTGCTTATAAATAACAGAAATAAAAATATATCCATGAAGTTTAATAATATTGCTAGAAAATAAATCCTTGGATAAAAGGTTATGTATTTACACCCGTGAAAAATTTTTACTGCAGAGATGAGAAGGCTAGATATAAGATTGCTCTTGTTGATTCAACTTAGTATCCCTTTCATTTAATATAGAAAAAGGCAAATTACTTAATTTAAAAGTAATGAAAATATTCGCTTTAAATCTTATGATCGAACGCAAATTTAGATATTGTTGAATTATGTAGAGAATATAATTTAATGGTTTAGAAAGTAGAGATACGCATGTTCGATCTTTTCATATTAAAAGTTGTATCTTATGAAGAAATACGAAAAATTTGTAATTCGATACTTTTACCGTATTATACTTTAAATAAGTCAGCATATTCATAAATTGTATTTTATATTTTATTACTGCTTTATTAATGCATTGTATAATAGTTATGCGTGATGCTTTAAAAAAAAAGTTCAAATATTATAAATTTTTATAAAAAAATATATATTTATAAGGTGAAAAAAACAAAAATTTCGGGGTAAATTTAGGGATTTTACTAAATTACGTATGAAATATTGACAGAGGGGATAAGAATTGTTAGGTAATCCAAATGTATAAATCGCCATAAATTATAATGTAAATATTATATAAAAACATACATGATAATACTGTGGAATTTATTTCTGTGTACATTATAATAATAAATTCCTTGATACGATTTTATTTGTTTCTAAGCCTACACATACGATTTTTTAATGATATTCCTTTTAGGCCCATAAATAGTTAATTTTTGTATATTCAGATGGTATATTCACATTTATTAAAATGAAATACATCGCTAATCTCAGAGTCGGTATGTTAAAGAGTTTTTAAATGCATCGTTTTGATAATTGGTTGTAATTTGCGCATCCAACCACCCTTAAAAATTAGAATTTACAAAAAAGAAATTCATCCGGGAGGGTGTAGTTAATAAAATACGGAAAAAATGCACACTCATATGTATGCTAAGACACTAGAAAAATGTTATATATTTTATCTTAAATGCCTTCGTATTTGAAAAAAGGCCTACACTCTTGGGCAAGGATATACATAAACATAGTGTTTGGTTGTAGCATATACCTTCTACGTCAATAGGTCATAATAATTTCATTCCTTCTATATATTGACTGTTTCTTTGAGAATATGCTAAATCTACGGTTGATGCGAAGATAATAAGTATCTAGGTTTTTCGCAGAGAAAACGTTTTGTTAAACAATAGTTACAATGCTAATTTGCACAAATTCTGAAGATGTAGGCAGAAACCTTCATAAATCAATAAAATTCACCAGTTTTTTTTAATATCTTGATTTTAGCATATCCCAATATTATAAATAAATCATTTTTATATTTTTTTAGTCCTTTATATGATTAAGAAATAAGATTCGCATAAATCTGATAATGGGATTGTTTTGAATCCCAATTTGCGAATAACGTCTACTATACCTAGAAAATTTACGAATAAAAACAAATTTCAGTAATATTAATTTTAAATAAATAAAATTCTCTTATTATTTTTATGCTGTGATGTGAAGAATATTTTTTTGAACATTCAATTGAATTGAATATAATAATATCACATAGAATGCGTATAGACACTGTCACGATTCTTTCAAATATTGAAACAGATAATCCTCTAAAATTGCAATATCTAATAACAAATATTGATTATTGCATGTGATATATTATATCGATTAACTTTTGTGTTATAGAATTACAATAAAGGGCACTGCCTCTATTTTCATAAAGTAATTACGTAAAAAACAAGAAGATAAAGATGAAAACGTGATTAAGTTTGCAAGAGAACAACATCTTCTCTTATTTTTCTAACTAACATAGCGAGTGAAATAAACAGTAAGTTTTTTTATATATAAGTATATTATATATTTCATAATAAAATTTAAATATCATATATTACATGAACATGTCATTAATTTATTCCTTAATGCTACACAATTTCTTATGACATAAAGAACTTGTTTTGTTATATTGAAACTTAATAGATCTATATATGTTATATATATCAGATTTGTACAACCAAAGTGATTTTTTATACTATTTTAAGTGTCTATTAGACTTTATTTTGCCCCTTAAACATCCATTTATACTATTTTACTTTTTCATCATTAAACTTTTGAAATTATCAATCGAATATTTAAAGTTTTTTTATTCAAAATTTTTTATGGATTTCATTATCAATTGTTTACTTATTTAATCATTTGATCTTTTTCGATTCACCATTTATGTACTTAAAGGATATTATTCAGATAGTCTCCCATGATATGATAACGGTTATTATCTATATATATTACAAGTTAAAGCATTATAAAAAGGTATTCTTGTTTTTTTAAATATACAGCATTAAAAAAAAATTAGTATTAGAAGATACTTGAAAACACCAAAGAATTTTTCACGGTTTAATTACGTATAATATCACCAACATATTATTTTTATCATTGTTGCAGAATTATTTTCGTTTACGATGATAAAAAAATACTATTTTTTATATACAAAACTGTTTTTTAAATTTTTATATATTTTTTATTGATTTTGGTGTTTTTTTTTATTTATACGAATAATATGTTATATTGACGATCAAAATGAATCACAGCTATGTATTTGGCTTATATTATATGATGTGTAAATAATTTTTTATTTATGGGTTAAGTCTCTTCTATCTAAACAACATCATTTGAGATGGAGGCATCCCATTGAAAATATTGCACGACTCTTTGATACATCTTTTGAGACCCCTACGATCTATCTTCATCAACTGTTTTTCTTCTCTCAAATGAGATGAGTTCAAGTGTCTTCCGTAAATATCACATATAAGTAATATCTATAAAATATGATATCGTTTCATCGTGTTCAAATAAGCAGAATGTGAGATCTCAGTTTTTTATATCCTAATAAAAAGCATCAAGCGACTCCTGTATAATTCAATGGGTTATCCCATAGATTTCGGATTAATATAAATTTATAATTAAACATGTGTAATATAAACCGATAAGACCTGCATACATCCATATATTTTTTTATAAGATAAATACAGCCTCCTTTGTAGCATATGAAAACTTGAATTTTTGAATCTATTATAAAAACATTTGAGAGAGAGGCGATAGTTAAGTGGTGTAAATATTTGACTCGGAATCCACAATAGAAAGATGTAAGCTTCGAATCTACTATACATAAGTGCATTGATAAGTTATAATATTGTAATTAATGCCGCCTAGCTGAAGGGGTGCTAAAAGCCTTGTTAGGCACCCACAGCAAAATTAGAGCTTTAAGAATTTGACCTAAACTTAATTATAGTAGATAACTACTTGAATTCATTACAGAATGCAAGTGCAAGTAAATAAGCCAGGTATTTAGTATCATAGAGATATTCTTAGTATCGATGACCCAATTAGCGTGTCAATATTGTTTTTCCTATAAATAATTTGTGATATTATACTAATTTATTTTATTAACATCAGGAAAGAGCCAAAAGTATAGATAAAATGGCACACATAAAATCAATCAAGATATTTCGAATAAAAAATATAAAAATTAAATTACCAAATTGATGCATAAAAAGATACATTATTACTGTCATATAATTTTATTAAAATTTTTTAACAATAGCTATAAACTTTGATTTAAATAATCTTTGTTTTAATATAATGAACAAAGTTTTATAACACCAAATATTGCGACTAATGTATGCTCTAAAAATAATATCACAAAAAAACTTCATCAAAAAGATGTTACTTTTTATGATATTAATTACAAAATTTTACTTCATACATCTCTTATCAATATTTGTCATAATATACAGCGTAGTAAATTCTTGCGTCGTCATATAAATGGTCAGTAAGTTATTTTATTGCCTGTATAGTTTTATTCAGTGGATTTAAACATATAGAAAGGAAGAAACACCACGCTTAATACATAAAATTTAACAAACATGAGTTTCGTACTTTATCTTAATTATAAGAAGAATATTATTTTCTTCTATAATCATTTTTACGAAAATACATAAGACTGAAATTCATAAAAGCTTTTGTTTTTTATATGTTTATTGCATTGGGAAATCAAAGTAGCCTATTATGTTTAAAACTTTCATCTAGCCATAAAATCTATTTCAAATATTCAAAAGGTCTTAATTTGTATTTTTTGATTTTGAAAATGTAGTGTAAAGGATAACCACAAAATTTTTATTAAAATGAAACTCCTTAATAGTTATAAAAACAAAATTAAATGTATTTCTTGAAGACTTCTAATTTTTAAGTGCCAAATTATATATTCACGATTATAGAAAGTGCAGGCGATGTACATTATGGAAAAGCTGTTTCTATTATATTTTACATAATAAGTACACTATTTTAAATTCATGATTAATTGTAACAATTATACATTAGTGACATCATATTTATATAACGATTATATTGTTGAAAAAGAGCTCCAAAATTTGATTACTTATATTCTTTGTAAAAATACTTTAATATTATCATAAACTTAATCGAATTTAAAAAAATGAATGACTCTATGAAAAATAACACTTCAAAACTCTAATAATTATTGTGCTTGAATATCAAATTAGCACAATATCAACATAAAAGTCATCAATTATTTATATTATTAACTTTTAGAAATACTAAAGATCGAAAATTGATTATTTTTAAGCTTGAATATAAGAGCCAAATATAAGCCATGAAATTTTAGAGCAATAATTTATTAATCCCCAACTAAAAAGAAAATGACTTGTCGTTTCACAATAACCACAATAACCACAACAGCAATATCATCATCGGAACGTCAACTCTTACAATCACTTCTTTCATCATATATTTCTATCGAAGATATTTTCTTAACAACGATATCATACTTAGTCACCTTTAGACGTGTATTTACTGATAAGTACATACAAGCTTCGAAATAAGGAATCCCAATCGTTAGTGTAGATTATATATACCAAACATTTTGTTGTGGAAATACAGGAAATAATCTGATGCATCAGAACGGGAAATTAATAGACGATGATATAGTTCATTTGCCAATGACAATAATTATATCGATACCATATCTTATACTAGTAAAAATGACAATCAAAATTATATGAAGTTTAATTACAATTCTTTTAATGAAAAAAGCTTTATTGATAATAAATAGTGTAAAGATTTTGATATAAAAGATAAAAATTCAAAAATCAAAGTAGAAAGAAATTTACAAAACAATAAACACAATTATATTGATACAAATAGTTTGAATACAAACGTTCGTATGTATATGTTCAATAATGTTCCCTTTCTTGGGTCTTCATTCTCGACTTCTGGCATCATTAATTCAGCTTTTAAAAATTACCTTGTTCTTCTTGGATCACGATATTCAGAAGATTTGGACATCAGCTTTGATTTTCTCGTGTATAACATTTCGGATAATCATAATGAGGAGCATTCGACCCAACCTATTTCTATTGCTACAAAGAACCCCAATCCTAGTGATAAGACTATTTCAAACGAATAGAATACTATAAATATTAGTGATAATAAAGTTTTCTATAATTCATTCGACCCGGTTAATAGGAATTTTTCTGAAATACCTATTTAGGGTAATGATTCCATTGGTCGGCTCTAAAAGCGTTAAACAAGAGCTTATAAACTGGAAAATGTACCCTTCCATGTTAAATTTCCAAACATCCGAAAAGGTTGGATTCGCACTTATAAACAATATTCCAATTACCGATCATAGAGACATTTTCGACATTAACTTTTTTCTTTTTCGACGTGAATACCAGTTCGATGAATTTAAATCACCACAAAACCTTATTACCAACGTATCACAACAAAAAAGTACAAAGTATTCATCCATTACGCAATAAGAAGCATTTAACGATATAACCTTTTACATTGATCCAACCATTCATTTGAAGTTATTTAATACCCTCAAAAGATTAATCATAAAAAATGGTAGCATAAGAGTTTCTTGTTTAAAAACTGCCACATACATTTTATCTACCATTCATCGCTCCATAAAAAATACAAAGAACCCTAAAAACTTAGATAATAGAAATCTCGTAAAAAATATACTGCAAAGAAATAAAGCAGGAAAAAATAATTTAGTTAATCGAAGTGAAGAAATAAATGAAAAGAGTTCTCAGGATATCAATATTAGCTGCACAGAAAGCAAAATTTTATATTACCAATATATTTTTGACGTATCAAGCGCCAAGCTCTACTTTTACCTAATTTCTATCAAATAAATATCCAAAAAAGAGATCTTATGTTTAAAAGCAGCTACATATTTTGCATAGACAAAGACCTCAAAGAAATAAATCCCCAGCTCACCAATAAAATAAAGGCTATGGGTGGCATTGTAAGGAATAGTCCGGAAAGCGGAATAACACATCTCGTAGTAAAATCGAAACACACTAACAAGTCAAACATAATTTATCACAGTCAAATCAATAAACATAATTTATCACAGTCAACTCAATAAACTGAATTGTTCATTGCCATACAAAATCGTTGAATATGCTTGGATCGAAACATGTCTTTTTGGAAATCGACTGGTCAAAGAATAAAGGTATCTTTCAAAAAAACCCTCGCTTATCAATTGTATGTACAAAGATAATATAAAAAAAACATTAACGAAAGCAAATTCACATAAAAATACTCAAAATTTGAAGAAAAATATTAATAACCAAAAAAGTAATGTCGATTATAAATGTGAAAATGAAATTGTGTATCAATTTACAGATATAGGTACATCATCAAGAAAAGAGCAATAGAGGTTTTTGCAAAAAGTGGTATAAAGTATAGCGATAACGAGCATTTCGAAGAATCTACACATCTCATCATGGGTACATTAAACACATCCGAAAAATTCATGTGTGCTCTTGCTAGAGGAAATTGGATACTTGTTCCTGATACAATTGAAAAAATAAATGCGAATGAAAACACTTTTTTTGAAAAGTACGAATGGAAAAATCAGGAAAATAATTATGATAGTTGTAGTTTAACACAAAATAGTGGTGATAACAGGAGAAAAGGCATTTATGAAGATCACAAAAAAGTTATTAGAGCTATTTCTTTTTGGAGAAATTATGTTAGCGAGACTAAAATATTTGCATTTTATGGGTGGATTGTGAAATTATATTGCGAGGAGCCAAAGAGAGAAAATCTTATGAGAGTTTTAAGGGCTGGTGGTGCTAAAATTATTGAAAATAATTTGGGAATGGATAAAAGTTATACTCACGTATTTGTTTCAAGAAAATTCATCGGAAAAATCGAAGAGGAAAGGTTTTACAGTGTGAATTATATCTTTTCTTACTTATTCTCACATAAAAATATGCACTAAATAATTTAAAAACAGCAATTTTATTGATTTAATTAGACATTTATTTTTTCTCGCGATTAAAAACAATAATATTTTTTGATCAACTAAATTTTTATCGTTACACTTATTAGCCAAAGAAGTAAGCTTTTAATGCAAACAAACCTAATAATACAAATTAAAATTTTAAACTATGAAATTTACCATATACCTCTAAGTAATAGATTTTTTATCCCCTTCTAGTGGAACTTTAAACTATATATTGTATTGCCTATATAATACTACTCAATACAGTCTGAAAATAGACTATATACAGATTTATATCCTTGAATAAAGTCTCTACAAACATCTGTCAAATGTATGGGAAGTTAAATAACTTTATTAAATACCAATTAAGCAATAAATTTCCAAGGTTGCAATATTCAAATTTATTATAAATATAAATTACATATCATGATTTTTGGAAGTAAACTAACGCTGCAGACATATTCAAAAAAAAGTAACATTTTGCAATTTTTTTATGAACCAAAAGAATGCTATATTTTAATAAATGACCAATTTATATATAAAGTAAAATATAAAATCATTCACTTTAATAGAAAAATTTTATTAATTAAAAAAAATTTGAAATAAACCAAATTTAACCCTATTTGATAATCTAAACACAAAGATTATATATGAAACAGTGGCAATATCTGTATCTTTTTGGCATCCTCATCCTAGATGTAAAACAAAAATTTACACATTTTTTATTATTGGAACATATTTTCGTCTAAGACGACTTTTAGAACCATATAGTTAAATAAAAGCAAGTTTTTATAAAACATTATCTCGATAATTAACGGAATAACATAATTATTCATGAAAATATCAATAAGATCGAGAAGTTGCATACATATATATAAAAAACATATGATTTATTTGCAACATACCAGAGCAAATCGAAATCAAATTGAGATATAAGAAGACTATAAAATTACATAATTCTTTTATAAACATTCTAGTGAAAGATGGCGCGGAATTGGAATATATACATAAAATTTTTCGATTCATAACAGTAATGATAATAATGTATGAAGAAAATCAATTCTACAATAGGAAAATTTTATTGGATCTGGAATTTCTTCGCATCATGAGAAAAGTGATGCCAATAAAATTTAAAAATACTATAGGCAAGGCATTAAACGGAAGAATTCGATGGGTATTTAACTGAATACAAATACCTTTTTATTTTTTATTAGGGCTGCGGTGGCGCAGATATTTGAGAAACTCTTTGGCAAGTAGCGTGGTTCCAACCACAACGTACATCTGGATTCATCTGAATGTACCCAAAACGAAAATACCAACATGGAGATGGTCTGTTTAAAATAGAAAGTAAAACAATATTAATACTGATAATTCGAGAATATTTTTAGGTTGCTTTGTAAGACGCCGGAATGGCACCATATTTTGAATGAAACCTTCTCCGTTATCAAAAGATATGGCTAAGTGTAAGAGGTGCTAGAAAAATAACAGCAGCGAAAAGTAGATGAAATCCGGTCATCACTCATTATTAAAAAAACACATGGTACAACAGGTCTAATCCCCGAGATCATTTTAGTAACAGATAATGTGAAAATCCATACGCGGGTGTGCATCAGATAAGCACAAGTTTTTAATAGGTACAAATGTATTACCCAAAAGAAGATATATACGCGTAAATAAATAAATAAAAAGTGAATTCGTTTCAAATTTTTCTTGTAATTTTATGCAGAAAAAGTATTTTTATCTATATTATAATAAGTAAAGGCGTTGAAAAAAACAGATGAATCAGAAGAATACATGCAGGTATCACACTTTACAAGACACTTGAACTCATTATATTTGAGAGAAGAAGAGCAGTTTACGAAGATAGATCAGGTGAAGGTATCAAAAGATTCATCAAGAAGTTGTGTAATATTACACATAGGCCATCTACATCTCAGTAGATAGAGTTTTTGCAAAAAAGAAACTTAACTAATAAATAAAAATCATCTTATCTATAGTATAGGTTGGTGCTAAAAATTCACGTAAAAGAACCTATCCAAGTATAAAAAATATATGACAATTATAGCATGGGTTTGTTCAAAATATACAGAGCTATTGTCTATACCAGGAGTGGGTAAACTTTTTTGACCCGTAAGACCACTTTCTTGTTTTGGAGATGGTCATGAATCCCCATTTAAAGATTTTTTTTATCAAAAAATATATATAAATTAGTTTTAACATATAAAAAATATATGTCATTTTATGAGAGCGTTTAATTTAATGGGATTTTTGTTATTGCTTTTATTTGACCAATAGTTCATATTCTGGCCCAAAAACAATGACTTTTAATCTTAATTGATCTTCTAAATGAATATCTGTCAACTGTTTTCGTAGTTGTTTTTAAATATAAGTAATGTGGAAAAGGGTAAACTCGCATCAATAAATACTTATAAAACATGACAATATACGACGTGCATTCTGTTGTAATTTAGGATACAAAATTGCATTTTTCTATGATAAAAAAAATTATGTATTGTTGTTAAAGTGTGATTTAATAATATCATCCTCCGATAAATCTAATAGATTCATTTGAAGCTCACTAGGTACCGGTATTGTGTTCACAAGATGGGGTTTAAACACGAGCAGCAAAATAATTCCATGTTCTTCAAAATCAATAAATCTTTCATCATATTCAATGATCAGGGATCCTTATACTTCAGAATATGTTTCCATCACCGCTATTTCAGTAATATTCTGAAGTAATAGGATCTTATGCAATTGTGGTAAATTCATTTCTTCAATCTTTCACACAGAAATAAATCTCTAACATATCATCATTTTTTTCCTTAAAGACTTTATATTTTTTCTACATGAAAAACACATTTCTACTTTTTTTTCCTTGTAACGAAAAATTGTGCTAATTCTGTTTCTTTGTAATAAAACATAAAAAAGCAAGGTTGCGCGAAAATTATTAATATTAATCTATAAATCGACAGGGCTGGGCCATTTTAATAAAAAAAGATAAAATGGGTTCTTTAAGCTCAAGGACTTTTGTTAACATACACCATTTCGAGAGCCAAAGAACTTAGGAATAATAGATAAGATCAATATTACAGACATCTAAGTTTGAAATCTGCAAATTTCTGAAACGAACGATGTCTTGTTGCGCTTATTCTGATTAAATTTCGTTTTAAATACGTTTCTTATAGTATCAATTAAATTAGTAATCTTACCCAAAGAATTTTGTTGATGCAAATGTTATAGAATCGTAACAGATTATTTAGATTGAGATTCTCTTTTTTAGCAATGTAATCTATCTTTCCTGTTTGACTTTCATTGCAGGTGCTCCATCGGTAAATATAATTACTATATTATTTAAATTAACATTTCTTAATATATATTTTTCAGTGAAGTCTATCAATAAATCAATCCCTCGTGTTCTACACTTTAATGTTCCTAATGCCAATAAATCTTCAAAATAGGAAAGGCCTTTAGTAATCAAGCGAATAAAATAGAGGACCTGAACAGAATCTGTTTTATCAGTCGATTCAGCGACAGTAATAGAATAAACGACTTCATCATTTTGCTAAATCAGAACCAATTCTTTTCTAAGATTAACTGACAATTCATGCTGTCTTCTATAGAACCTCTTGATAGTGATAGAGAACCATATTTCGCAACTATATCTGGATTATTGCATTTCACTGTTTTTATTATGCCTTCTATGATTAGCTCAATATCGCTATATGGTTTACTCCGTCATCCTAATAATTAGCTAGCCTGTAAGTTGCCTCTGGAGCATTTTTATCCTATTAAACAAAGTTTATTAATAGCTTTTTACACTTTTTTTAGTCCTAATCGTATTCTAACAGCTTCTGTTTACGTGCTTCTCCTACTAATTTGTAGTATTTATGTTTTAATGGGAAGCATAATGTATATTTGCATTATGGTTCTTCAACGACGCGAAAATACTACCACAAATCAAACAGACCATCATATCTTTTGCTGAAACATTTAGAATAGCAAGTTCTTAAACAATATTGAAATTCCTTTTTTATGAATTCATAGTATAAGGGCAGTTAATTTTATTTTAAATTTAAATGAAGCAATTCAAAATAAATATGTACATGAGGCCACATAAATTGCCTCTGAGGCCATTTGTGGCCTAATGTCACAGGTTGACCACCTCGGTCTATAGAATACAATCACCTGGATAATTTTAATAAAAAAACCACAAAATCATACACAAAATAGGCCAGAAGTAGGGATAAACACAAAAAAATACCCTCATTAATAAGATATTTCAATGATAGAAAGCAAGCAGAAGGTTTATTTCCAAACCAATGTATTATTTAAGTGGTTAACAAAATATAAGTGTTTACATTATTTATTGTGAATTTAACTATATAAAATAAAAAATTACACTTCAGGCTTATTTTTAAATAAAAGCGTTTATATATAAGAAAAAGAATAAATTATTTTAATTTGTTTATAGCTTTAGAATTATGTCTTCATATATTTTTAGAAAATTATTTCATAAATTATCGAATATATTTTCCTAAATTTTTCACAAATAACAGAATAATAAAATAGTGAAAAAAAATATATAAGATCATCGTCATAAGCCTATTATATCTAGCAAGATTATGACAAAAAAAATTTTTTTTTTAAATTAAAGATATAGATTTATAAAAACACACTTTCGTTTGTTGTGTAAAATGACCAATAATAGATATGTAAAAACTGATCTTATTTATATAATAAGGAGAAGACTTGTATTTATATATATTCACATATCATTTATTAATAAATATACTATCTAGTTCGGAAATTATTGCATTTCGTGTGTCAAATATTTGAATATGCCAGATAAGTGTTGTTTATAAAATACTGGAAGAAACTACAACTAGCATCATATTCAATATAAAAAAAGTATAGGTCATTATTATTTCTAGCAAACTATTTTTTATATGATAAAACCCCCATTACACATAATTTTAAATTTGTTTATAGCATTGTTTAAATTTTGTTTTATAATTTAGATATATCTTACGGCGGTAAAACTGAATTTCCAGAAAATATACAAAACATTGTTAGAATTATAGGAAAAAATATTTTTTTTGCATTTATATAATTCTCCATTATTGAGGACCACTTTAGACGTAAAACTAAATCGATTTTTTGTTTCTAGTATTTTCATTTTTAGATTTTTTATAAAAATTTCTGGTATTAATATAACTTACCTCAGAAACTGTATATTATGGAAACTCAATCCTGTCATATGCTTTTGTCTTTTTTTTATTTCATATATATTATCTGACTTATGAAGTATTGGTATTTTTCAGCAGCATTACGAAGTATTTTATTTGAAACACCATAAATATTTTTCTAAATTATGTACGAAGCATTTTCTATAAATCATTAAAATTAAATATATAATTTATCATAGATTTTATTCATATCCGAGACTTAGATTCGATTGACACATATTGCATATATATCTATTATAAGCAGGTTTCTTAAATTTTATCTAAAATATTTTTTAAAATTTCCATGGAATAATAAATACACATTTCATATTTTAATTTAAAAATAACACAATTATTTTTAGATATTCAATAAAACTATAAATCATGTTGAACAGACTGTAAAAGCGCGATAATTTCATCTAATCTTCTAATTAAATCATCAAAATTAAGGGCTTGATTCTTAAAGATCGAAATAGCATTTTCATTCATATCTAGTTTTTTTTCGTGAAACTTAAGGAGAGTAGAGGACATGTTAAGCAAATTTTCTATGAACTTCGGATACTTTTTGCATAATTCGTTTGTTTTATTAGAAAAATTAAACATATCTATCGAGAATGCAAACTCCAAAAGAAATTCCATTATATTTATAAAATTCTCTATATCATAAAACTTTTTTGAATGCGTTTTAGAATTGAAAAATACACTTATAAATTCCAATAGAGGCATTACTTTCGAATTATATATCTTTTCTCCTATCATTTCAAATCTTTCAATTAAAACGGCATTGCAAATCAATAAAAAATCATTAAGTAGCAAAAAATACGTTCTGTAATTATTAGTTACAGTTTTATATGTGTTCGTACCGAGTTTGTATATCAGAAATATTATCTGGTGCTTTTCTTTCGTGTTATTTTTTATAGATGAACAATGTACGGGACTTATATCTTCTTTTTGTTCTTGGTGTAATAAACCGATCAAATCTCGTATCAACAAATAAAAAAGACACTTTTTAGATTGATAATACACTTTACGAACTGGTTCATAACTTCTATTTAATATTTTTTCGGCGTTATATAGCATAATTTTGGTCGCAAAAGGCAAACAGAAAAATCCTTCCGCTTCAAGTATTTTTTTTTTAGATATTTCTAGCAAATCGTTATCTTTCGTAATTTTTTCTTTAACTAAGAAAAACATATAATTTGAAAGCATATCCCCCGCGATTATTTTTATCTTTTTTTGATCCATAGAATGATCTTTAATCAATGAAAGATAATAATCTCTTAAAAAGGAAAATTCATGGCAACAATTTGGTATTTTTATATTTTCTTCTGTCTTTTTTTTAAAATCTTTCAACTGGAATTTAGAAATAACATTAAAATAAAAGTTTTCGTCAATGTTATCGCATGCATAAATTCTTAAAAAAAATTTATACAATTTTAAAAAATCTAAGCTTTTTTCCTTATGATCAGCTATATATTCTTTTCTGGCTTGAGCTTTTCTGGATTTTCCTAATTCTTCATTTATGGACGCTTTTTTTATTCCGTTTTTTTCTTTAAGCTTTTCATGAAATTCGGAGATAATATTATTGCTCTTTGAGCAAGAAGCCGATACATCATGAAGATTATATCCATGGACCGTGCTTTAATCTGTCTTTTTTTTCCTCAAAAAATTTGTGCTTCCCATGGAACTCTGCTTAATGTTTTTTTTGGTAAAAAACAGTCTGTTTCTATTTGGATCTATATTACTATGTTTTTTTTCTTCAAAATTAGCATCTTGAAATATTATTTCTGATTTTATATTATTTTCGATTGGAAGATCGGTATTTTTTTCCTTTCCATCTGATCCTAAAATGATTTGAGATTCTGTCTTTTTTAGCCTACTATAGTGCGAAATTTGTTTCTTATATAAATACATTGAGTCCAAAACATCTTCATAGTCTAAACTCAAAGATCCTACATTTTTTAATTCAGCATTTGCGACATCTCGGGACATAAAATTAGTATTTTGAACATCTTTGGTTGTTTCTTGTATATACTTCGATTCATTAGTTTTTGCTCTAAGCGTATTTATCGAATAATCAAGTGGCTCACATTGATCATTTCTTCTTTCATTATTTCCACATATGAAATTATTTTCACTAGCATTAGCCGACATAGATTCATTAAAATGGTCAAATAAAGTGCATAAGACAAAATAAACCATCAAAAAATTTCGATTAAACACTCGAATAAAATTAAATGGCATAAAATATTTTTTCTATGAATCTAATCGAAACTTATACATATATACCATAACATCAAAACTATCAATTATTTTGTTGCGAAAATTTTCTAAAAAAGATTTAAAATTTGACAGAGTAAAATAAGAAGTAAAATCAAATTTAGTTATAGTTACTTAATGCAGTGGAATTATTTTAAAGAATATCAATTATAAATTTATTCAAAATATCTGCAGCTCAATATCACACCAATATAAATCAATTGGTTGAATAGGTTTTAAGCATGTAACAGCAAAAGCTATAAAATATTCAGTTTAGTATCAGTTAAAAGATTTTATACTTAATATTCTTATCATTTTGATATGATGACAAATTTAAAATAATTATTTGGAGTTTTACTATCCAAAAAGACCAGCTGAAAATATTATCCTGAAAAAAGAACTAAAATAGAAGATTATTTTATTTTAAAGATGTCAAAAATACATTTAAATTGGGTGAATAAAATCAAAATTAATTATATCACAATATTTGCAAAGAAAAGAATATAAAGATAAATTATAGTCAACTGATTATAAATAGTATCTATTTTCCCACAAATATTCTTTTTATAAAAATTATAAGATTAAATTCAACTTCGAATATAAAAAATTAAATTATTAGTAGCAAGAATGTTTTTTTTATAAATATAAATCAAAAATAAATTAACACAGAGGGAACTTAAATTTTTTATTCGTAGTTTAGGCTTTTTCTTTATGTTAATTACACCTATTGATATATAGACGTCTCATGAGAAATATTACAAAACTTTTAATGCTTCCTTTAAATAATCATATGATCTATCTTAGTCAATTGCTCTTCTTCTGTCAAATGATATGAGTTCGAGTGTCTTGCATAGTATGGAGTTTGCATTTATACTTCTACTTCATCTGTGATTTTAGATATCTTCACATATTTTTATGTAATTTTGCAACCACCCATTCAATTCGAAAAAAAAGAGTAAAAATATGCATTGATATTTATTATAATAGTTAATTATGTTTTAGTCATTTAATAATTTTTCAAGTAAAACAGTAGATGGCTCTATTGAACAGATTTGGCTATTACTTTGTCCCGCCTCATCATCTTTACAATCTTCCTCAATGCATCTTATTCTCTCAAGACTGATTGGTTAAAGTGTCTTTCCAATCTTATTGTTTAGCTTACGCTTTAGTTGGTATTTTTATTTGAAATCTACTATTAATAAATGCATTAATTTGATTTTTAGTTTTTTATAGTTGTTCAGGCAAAAAACAGTAAATATGTAAAACCTTTATTATATATGATCTATTATGAACTAAAACTCAAACTAAGAACATAATAATATAGTAAATACCATGAAAACAATATTTAAATGCGAAATGATAATTAAAATTCTTGCATGAAAAAATCTATAAAATATGAGATTACTAAAATAGAAAACTTCAAAAAGTATGACATTTGGGTTTTTAAATGTCAATCCTGTCACACACTGCGGGTAAACATCTCAACCATACCAATAATGTCCTTTATAGCTTACACTTGTGTTTTATAATCGAGTCAAGTTGTTTGTTGTACTAAGCTTCAAGTCTATGTTTTCAGCTATGGCTTTATTTTACTATAGATCGGTCTAACTGTATTTTCTGTATTCTTTGCAGCTAGGCAGTATTAATTACTGTTTGATAATTTATAAATGGTCTCGCGTGAAGAGGAATCGAACTTTAATTATTTAAATTGAAGATTCTATAGCGTTTATTTACACCGAAAAACATCTTCACTCTTTAAGTTTATATAGAAATGTATATTGTTTTGAAAATACTTTAATTCATATAATTTAGTATTTAATGTTTGCCCTAAAAAGATAAATAGTTAGCTAAATTATTCTAATCATGTTCTTGATATTTTAAAACGTATTGTTTTGGGTGATTTAATTCATTATAATACCGCACAAACATAATCTTAATATATTAATTAAGTGTATCCTGCTTTAGATAAATAAAGAGTAAAACCAAATTTTTTTTTTTCTGTTTATAAAATATTTTCTCAAGTAAAACCTGCTTTATCGAGCATAATATTTATTGAAACTAATAAAACTTCTTCTGAAATGAAAAAATTAGTTCTACAACCCCATACATTGATTTAATGTTTTTTTAAATGTACAAAAATTAAATTTTAATAAATACACAATCCTAAAAGATAATTATAAATAAAGTGCTATAAAATTTTGAGCATATATAATCTAGATTTATACCCTTTGAGAGCCCTTGAGAAAGTTTTCTTGTAAAAAATTTTGAAGCATTAAAAACAAACACATGATCAATTCAAACATTTTCTTTAACTTTTTGAATAAAATGATTTAAATTTTTAATTTCATCAATAACCCTATATTTAAGAATTTATAGGTTTTCGAACAAACCTTTATGTTTATATTAAAACTATAATTGATTTACTACCTAAGAATAAGACAAGATATTAATATACAAAATCGAGAGATAAAAATATATTTTTTATATGCTTTAAATAAAAAAATAACCACTCTCTTTGCCAATGCCTCTTTTTTTTGTTGCGTATCATGCCCCTTTATTAGCATTTTTTTCATATTTTTGGATTTAGATGTCTTTGTGGCATTTAGGCGCAGTTTAATAATATCTATAGTATATTTAGTTATTACTTTTGTTACTAAGCACACTTTGGGATGTATTTCATTCAGAGTAATCTTTCTAATCGAAGTCAATTGACCGTTTAGATCAATTTAAGGAAGTATTGAAAAAACATGCAAATAAAAATATTTTTTTGGATGCATATGATCATGTTATAAAATCATTATATTTTATCACTAAAATGCAATTATAAAAAGGGTTTGTTCGTTAAAAAATCGACAAGTTGCTTAAAAAATTAATCATACTATACTTTATGTGTTTTATTTCTAAGAAAAAATCTTACATATGTACAAATTATCATCAATTTCTGAAAATTTTTTTTCACAAAAATTATTATAAGTAAATTTACCAAATGACGTCTTTTAAAGCATAAAAATGAAAAATAAGCATTCCAACATTATATAAGGTTTGCAAATATCAGACTGCAGTAGAATATTTATATTAATATACTAATATCATGCTTTTTGTATTTTAATATTCATTCCTTTGCTTTACTAGAAATTAAATTATCTAGATTTAATATTAAGATGAAATTTTTGATTTTATTTTTTAAAAACAACTACCTATTGCGTTCATAATAGCATTTTTTTCTCATCATATTTTATTAGAATGCATAATATCATTTTTTCATTATTGAATAATTATGATTTATCTTGACTTTAATCTTGTGATTATTTTTTAATCCTTCTTTTATTAAAATTTTCTGTATTAAAAATAACCAAAATTCATCCTAATAGTTTAATACCACTGAAATATAATAAATTTCGTTCTATCGTGCATTGTTTTTATTTTAATGATTATTTAATCTTCATACACTTTGATATTTTTGCTCTGTATACAACATGGATTGCATATATGGTATATAAGATGGGAGTATATAATATCTCAAATTATTATTTCAATCATATCACACATTCGATAGGTTAGTTATGACTTAATTGCGCATATTTTTTTTAAATCTAATAAAAATAAAATAGTTGAGGTTACTTATGACATTATGTATTTTGTTGCTTCAATTGTGGTGTTATAATTGTAATTTATAGTAATAAATAATGCGTGAAATTTTCAGTAAAGAATATTTATTCGTCATAAAATAAATATAAATGATATAAATCAAGTAGGTTGTACTCTAAACGTAGCAAAAAACTACGTTCATTTATTATAAACTACAGATTCTTTTAGAGCATTGGAATATTTGAAAAATAAAACAAATTATTGTGGACAAAAATCGAAAAAATAGCTTAAATACAAAAAGAATCGATACTTTGACTTAAATATCCATGGAATTTAACATGTGGCACAAAAAATTTAACATTACATCAACGAAAATTAAAAACATTCGGGTATAAACCAAAGTAAAATATTTGAAAAGGTATAAAAAGCTTTAAGATTAACACAATGGAAATATGTATAAATTTATTTTGATTTTATACAATTTACAAAATCTAGCGCATGATAATACTTCATAGAATAAAAAGTTGCTTGATGCTAAAGCAATTCAAAAAAAGTTATATATAAGCGCGCTAGTTTTTATCAAGATCAAACACAAAAAAATTACAAAAAAAGGTTTATTTTGCGATTTTAAATATAAAATAAAATAATGAATAAACCAGCGAAGAATATTTTTTTATAACATTTTTTTTTAAATATCAAGAAATTAATTTTATCCTTTTCGCGATAAAGAAGATTCAACTCAAACATATGACATCGCACTAAAAGCGCTATGATACACAATAAATATTTCGTAGTTTTATACATATATTTAAATACAAAATCATTATAAATAATGTTATAAAATACTAAAAATATTTATATTACATAGCTTCTAGTTTAGTTTAAATAAAATGAGCACGAATATTAATATACACCGAAATTTCTAGCTTTTTATGTGCTATACTTCATTGATAAATTATATAAAATTATATGAATATTTATATAAAAGATTTATAGGTGTTGGTTTATTGACTGATCGGTTATTGTTCAGTATATGATAGCAATATTTTTTCTTCATTTAAAAATCAAATATAAAACGTATATAATCACCATAATAACCGATAGAATAATTTTATTGCGTCGATTAAATAGACATAGCTAGCCTTGACAAATTAACAGAAGTTGATGATGAGAAATATAGGAGACGCGTCATCTTTTCAAATGAGCTTGGTCTAATATACAAATGCGAACATAAATAATACCCTATGTTATGACATAGGATGAGGGGGTTATAAAATTTCACAAAGAATATATTATGGAGTCGAAAATCATAAATACAGTAGAAGCATATATGGAGGCTCCAACAATTTGCAAGACACTCGAACTCATATTATTTGACAGAAAAAGAGCAATTGACGTGAATAATTGGAGAAAGTTTCATAAAAGCATTAAGGTGCCTTGCAATATTTAATGGCTTGTTTACATCACAGTAGATGTAATTTATAATCCAAATAAACTTAGCCCATGAAACAAAAAATTGATTAAATCAATAAAATTCTGATGCTATTACCGTTTTTTACGGAATTAGAGCCCATATAAAAATACATCATTTTATTGTTGAAAATAAATGTTTCCTCTGCTTTTTACACAACTTCGTAGTCACATCGCAACGTCGTTAAAAAAGGCTTTTATTGGTCTTTATTCATCCAGAGTTCTCGTATATGTGCGTATTTTTTTTATTACAAATTTCCATGTAATCACCTTTTAATATTGAGTGAATCGTTCCCATCTGATTTTAGATATAATTGTATTGAAATTTTGATTGGCTTGTCTTCTTATTTAAACTTTAAAGTGATGGATGGACATTGAACTATAATTATTAAGAAAATTAAAATATACGATTGAATGAAATAAAAATGTGCTTGGTTTTTTTGTGTAATAGATCAGCTTACAAAATTCAATTTGAATTTTTAAAGGTTAGATTCTATTGCACAAAAGTATTTTAAATTACCAAAAAGTATAATTATGCCGCCTAGAGTCAGGGGATAAGCAAACACCAAGTAGCCGAATAGCTTTATGATAAAAATATGGATAAGTTTTGTTTTGGCACTGAACTTGACTTCTACTGATTCTTGGCGGCAAAGGTAAGTTATCAAGTCTTGATGGTAATGATTGTTATTTTTTCGGAAGCATTCATGGGTTGATGCTGTTAATCTAAACTCTAGATCCTTTCCTTAAATCCTTACAGTTTTTATTCTATTAAACACTTGCACGATAGTTATTTAACATAAAGCTCTAATTATTAATTTTATTTATAGGTTAATTTTGAAATTGCAAATATATATTTTTTCCTCTAGCTTAACTTAGTTTATTTCCCATGGACACAATATATGTATACACTTGGCTATATTCTCTTATCTTATATCTTTTCGACACCTAATCTTATCAACCCTATATATCCTGGGTTTTCTTGATCCTATAGTTGGAGTATATGCCTCTATTCGGTTTGTGACTTCGAGTTCGTTCTGGTCTTTTTATGATTTTGGGTTATCACTTCATTCCATGCTACAACACATGGTAAAAACTTTATCTTACACGTTAGATTAATTGTAATTCAGAGGCTAGTAAATCGTATTTTATTACGGTTTACTAAAAGTACCAAAGTTATCATTTATTTCCAAACCAAAATCACAAAATTAATGAAAATCTAGTTCCTTTCAGTTATTAATCGGAAAACACAAAGATACAGACTTATTTGGATTAAAATTGTATTTATCTATGGATTAAACATCTTTTGTAAATCCTAGCACCATTTTTTTGGCTAGAATGTGGTTTCTTAGATTTAATAATTCAATTCCTGCAATTTTTTGAAGTAATTAGAAAATACAGCATTTATTTAATTGCCAAAACCCCCACTTTAATATATTCTATTACATAAAATACCCAAGAGTGTATTTTTTTTATCATGAATAGCTTCCCCATTTTGTGCGAATTGATTACTCTTTGATGTATCTAACACGATAACTTATACAATTTTATATTTTACTTTGGTTTATTAATGGTTGAATTTATATATGAATGTCCATCACGAAATTTTATATATAAATTTATATAACATCTAATCTTTTATATATAAGTATATTTGAAGTTAAATTGTGATAATGTTATGTAAAAATATCAATTATACAATAACTTTATGTTAAAAAATTCCACAAAAATTATGTTAAGGCGTTAATAATCCCGGAAGAAGTAGAAGCACACATGCAAGCTCTTACACTCAACAAGACAATTGAACTCATCTCATTTGAGGAAGAATGTAAGTTTATGAAGATAGATCAAGGGAAGGTGTCAAAAGATGCATCAAGGAGCTGTGCAATATTCCCAATGGGCTAGCCACGTCTAAATTGATAAGAAGAAAATTAACCCATAAATAAATAATTTCTTTTATACAATAATGTTATTATAAAATATAGTTGTCATTTTTTATGAAATTCATCTTACTTAAGAACATATATCCGTATTTATTTTATTAAAAATAAATACTTTACTAATTAGAAAATACAAACCAATTTTATGTTCTTAAAAAATTATTGTGTGTTTATTTTAACAATTTTTTTTGTTTCTTTAGAGGAGAGTGGGTATTTTTTATTTGTGTTATTTATGGAATTCCTATGAATCCTAAATTTACTTCAAACGTTAAAATTAGCAAAAAAAAATAATCATATTAACCATATTAATCTCGTTTAAAATTGAATATGCGAAATCAAAACAATCAAATAAAAAATAATGGGTTGATTTTACAACTTCTTATTCTTAAAAACAAAGTGTAATCTAATAAAATAGATTAGACTTTAACACATATATAAAAAGTTGAAAACATAATTATTTGTGGTGATTATTCATATTTGTTGGATCCATTATTTATTACTATAGGTTGAAGCTCAAAGATGATTCTTTTTTTAATCCTTACTAAATATTACAATTTATATCACAATCGTAAATACTTTAAAAAAATTATATAAAATAAATAAATAAGATTAATTTCTCAAATTTTAAATCGTAATTTATGGGTTTATATTCACACTTTTATGAATTAACCAAATGAAATTCTTCAGCTATAAAATATTTTGAATTATTATGTACGTGTTGAATCTTTTTATAACCATAATTTGTTGTAATAAACCAGTGTATTTTATAAGATCGCATGAGACACACATGCTTATACCACCAAAAACATATTTGTTTAGAGTCCATATTTTAAAATGACTCATTTAAAAAACACTCTCCATATGCATCAATCATTTGCTAAAGAACAAAAAGGCTTCCGTCATCCCTTTTTTAAAATATATAAATATTCGATGCTATTGAGAGGATAACTACAAAAATAAACATTCAAAAACCGAACCTGAGACGATAATCACGATCAAAAACTTACCCGAACTTCATGCAATCACGCGCATTAATGCAAAAACTAATCTAACTCTCATAGCCATCTGAAAAAATACATTTGCAGAAATTGATAATTGACTATTTTAGGTGCACACCACAATCCTAAAACAGTTCGGAATAATTCTGAGATCTAACTTGCAAGATATCCTAAAAAGTCACAATAATATCTTTAACTGTGATATGTGCATGTCCGAAATTAAAAACGAAAGCATCAAACTTTTCTAAAGATAATGATGGTAAAATAAGACAAGTCTGAATTTCAAAGAAATAAAAAAAAGGAAGAAAAAAGCGATCAAGAGAAGACCATAAAACACTAAGCTATTGCAAAAACTTCGATAGATGCAAAAAAACATTTCTTAGGGTATTGATGGACTTAGAACATATAGAAATCATAAACCTACCGAGAACAAAGAAAATACCCAAACTAAAATTAAACGTATAATCATTGAGTGCCTGAATGAAGCGTTTAATGCGCATATAGCAAACAAACACCAAAAAAACATTGCGATATATCAAGGATCTTACAAGCTACCCGAAGAAGGTACGAAGAATACGTATCGAAACCTGCAGAGATGGGATTAAACTACGTATAAATAAAAAATAAAAAAATAAAAAGGTACGATCAAATAAACACAATGCTCAAATCTTACGTAAGAAACTCAGGAAAACTTTCAGAAAGTGAGACAAGGTTTCTAAGAAAAGTCATGAGACAACAAAACAAGAAACTTGACAAAAAAATGATGTCCTTGAAGTGATCAGTAAAAATAAGGATAGGATAATAAAAAAACAGATAGGAAATATGAAAAGAGAAAGGAATTTTCAAAAACAAATCGCCAGTTCGAAGTCAACAGAAGACAATTTTATAGATCATTGACAGATACAGTAAAACCGGAAATCAAGACAGATATAGAAAATACTGTAAATTCTAGTCAAATATGTAAAATAAAAGCACAAAAAATGAACTTTGATACTTACATTCTCAAATACGCGACAGAAAACACACCTCAAATGGTTTTTATGTCTGAAACAGAATTCTTTCAGATCACTAACTTTCTGCCTAACTGGAAAGATGCTGGATGCGATGATATTTACAGCTTCTACATCAAAAAAATTACAAAATTGCACCAACAATATATGAAACAGTTAAATCAGTTTTCCTTTTAAACAAAGTGGTAAAAAGTTTGTTCTACCCTGGGATCACATACCTCATACCCAAACAAGAAGTTTTAAATGAATCGGAATTCAGGTCTAAAAGATGCATGTTAAAATTATACAAATTGACAACTAAAGATGTCACAATGATATTACAGAAGAACGTCGAATCCAGAAACCTACTATCAAAATATCAACTTAGGACGGTCAGAAGAGTACAGATGGCTAAAAATCAGACAATGATAAATGTCGAATTCAACAGTGAACACAAAAAATGAATTCACGTAGCATGGTATGACATAAAAAAAGCATTTGAATCAATCTACTACGAGTATCTTCTGCCCTGCTTAAAAAATCTTAACATACACGGATGAATGATTGTCTTTATATCTAAACTAACAAAAAACTGGAATTTAAAAATAAGATTCAACAACGAAGAAATATTGAAGAAAAAAATGAAAAGGGATTATACAAAAGGAAATTTTTTCTCCACTACTGTTTGTTCTTTGTATGGATCCGCTAAGCTGCCTATTAAATAAAAATGACCCATCAATATCCATTAGCCTTGGTAAGAATGCATTTACAACTAATCATTTCATTTTCATTAAGGATTTAAAGATTTTGGCGAAAGAAGAAAGTAACTTAAAACTAATTTCCAATGAAGCAACACATTTCTTCAGATGTATAGGAATGGAAAAAAAAGTGACCAAATCTGCTACTACAAATATAAGTTATAAAGAAATTGCCACAATAATAGAATAAGAGATGTCTATAAATATCTCGGGATACTGGAAGATGAGAAATCGAGAACATAGCCCGAAACGATAAATTAAATTAGAAAAAAAATGCTAGAAAGAGTTGATGGCATATGCAAAACAAAACTAAGCGGTAAAAATATAATTAAAGCGATAAATGAATATGCAATATCACTGATAAACTGCTACGTGGGTTTATTAAAACTAGAACCAGAAGACGTTAGAAAGCTAGACGATTAAATTAGGCGGATAGTAATAGAAAATGAATACACTTGCAACCATCTAATGAAGAAAAGTTATATCACAAAAGAAATGAACTAGGACGTGGATTAGAAAATATAGATTTTAAGCCCGAAAGAATACTCTACCGACAGTATAAAACTCTGAGCCAAGAAAATAGACAATCACCCAGAAAAGCTGCAATATTACAATTTGAAAACGAATTGGCGTTCCATCTATACTTATTTAATGAGCTCCTCAAAATGCAATACAAGTTATTGACATAGATCTTTCAGCGCTTGAATTAAAACAAAAAGAGAGTTTATTGTGTAAAATACAACAAAAAACACTGCATCAAAAACATATAATGTATATATCTATTCTAAGCATGAAATACTAGTATCCTCAAAGTGGCTACAATATTGAAATATCAGACCATTAGAGAAGCGAGATTCTGTTCTATATAGGATAGAAACGTATTCTTTGCAGTAAGATCAAGGTGCCCGCATTGTAACGACTCTTTTAAAACTGTCGACCACATAGCAAGCAGATAAAAAAATAAAGCTTGGTCATGACTTTAAAGGAAGACACAACGAGATAGAAAAATGTCTTCACTATATGTTGGCGATTTAAAAATACAATTTCAAAAAAATCAAGTAAATCCGCAGACACATTGTACAAGAAAAAATGCAAAACGATTTCGCGGAGATCAAAGTAGATACAAGAATCTTAACAAACATCAAGTTTAGGAATGATAGACCTAATATTTTTCTATATGATAAAAAGAAGAACTGCATCACTTTGATCATAATTGACGGGACAAGTATTGACATTATAAACATAGTTGAAAACGAAAAATTGAGAAAATATGACCTGCTAGCATCTGAACTATCACTAATATACAAATGCAAGACAAAAATTATCCCATGTGTTATAACGTGGGACAGTGTGGTGACACGATATTATAAAAGGTAACTAAAGGAAATAGATGTCACGAACAAGGTTGAGGCATATATACAAACCTTGTGATTGAGAAAAACGCTTGAATTAATAGGTATCGAAGAAAGGAGAGGTATTGAAGACGACTTTGGAATGAAGAAGATAACCGAAAGCATAAATACGCAGTGAACGCGGGGAATCAAGCAAGCTGCCTAAGAACAAAAACTACAATAACAACAAAACTATAGTCCATAAATAAAAAATAAACATTTGATGCTTAACATTCACTATAGAGTGTCTTTTAATTGGACGTAACCATTAGTTATGAAACATAAATATACACAAAATTTATTCTTTAAATATATAAAACTCAATCATATTATAGATGTATCATTTTGTATGTGATAAACAGATAAAATTATTTTTTGCGCTTAGTAGCACGTTTATATTGACATATAAATATATCTAAACAATAGCTTATTTTATAAGAAAACCCCGTGAGATTTTATATAGCCTCGGGCATTATTAAAATTTATTGTTAAATGTGAATAATAAAACTCTTATTTTAAATTATTTAAATAATTAGTGGATTATATAATCGTTATCTACATAATCCGAATGAATCAAGCAGTTTTCTTGTTACTTTGATATTTATTTTAAATTTAATAATATTGCATTTTTTACCATAAACGGATAGCAAAAAACTAGAATTAATATATAAAACTAGAAATATATAATCCGTGTTTTTTGTGATTGATGTTTGTTTTAGCATTCTTTTATTCAAGAAAGGTTTATTATATTGTAAAATAATACGATGAAAAGATGTTTGCATGTAAAATTTACACATTTTTCTGACAATTTATGTTATACAATAGAAGTTTATTTTTTTCGGCTGTTTCTTTTTTAATCAATAATTAAATTATTTAAATTTTTTTTTTATTTAGCTAGTTAAATCCACGCAAATTTTTTCTTTCTATAAATGGGATTTTATAAAAGAAATTAAAACAAAATTTACATCTGAGAATAGAATAAAACGGGATTTTAAAACTTTAAAAGCATATATTTCCGAATACAGAAACACACTAAATCTATATAATGTTCTGCTGGTAAATTCATAAGCAACAACTAATGCAGGTTATGAATAAGCTGGTATTATCCAGAAATTTTATTTTAATCAACAATATAAAAATTGTCATCATGAAAGCAATGCAAGATGTAAAAATACAAGATAAATTCTAGTTATTTATAGTTTAATATACATTAGCAATAAAAACTTAAAATATTAGTTATTATATATATTCTGTTCTTCCAATTGAACCTTTAAGAGTTTATAGCGCCGATATCATGATAAAAACGAGTTAGTAATTCCTTTAAGCCCTTGAATTGAATAAATGAACTGCCAATAATCATTGGGAAATAAATTCATATCATCTTTAACACATAAAAAATATCTTCAAGGTGAATACATAAGTATTTTATTTAGAAATAAATAAATTTAGAGAATCCTATTTTTTACTATGAGAACGTATAAGACCAAAACAAATTACCCTAGAATAGACTTAACGAATTCTAAATATAAAATAAAAAGCAAAACAATATTTTTCGCATGCGAAGGCTGAAATTAGAATTTTTGTGAACTTTAGCGTATATCAATGTTATACGTATCATGGTTATTAAAAAATGCGATATATAACAGCATAGATAAATTCTACTAGGTCTTTTCAAAAAGAAGATTTTAGATTTATATCACAAAAAATATTTTTTAGGTTTTCACGATATAATAAATAGATTTTTTAGAATATTTTCTTAAAATAATTTTTAAACATTATAAATTTTATACTAGATCGTATCCTATTTTAGGCACCTAGAAACATATTAATATACCAGTATCGTTTTATAAAAGTATACAATGAAAAAATATACCAAAAAAATATAGAATAGCTACGAAGAATTTTTTTACGCGATTTAGATATCGACAAAAAATCCGATTTTAAATATATTTCCGCAAATATTTATTTTATTTACATATAATCTAAGATAAACATACACAAAATAATATAAATTTTACACTACTAGAAATACGTAAACGACCAAGAGCACGTTTTTTGTAAAACAATTATACAGGATTTAAACACAAGAAAATCATAATGTATTCTTTTTAACATGACATCTGTAGGTTTCTTTTTTAAGGGTACAACCGAAATACTTGTACGTTGAGTATTCAGAAATTCTGCTAATCTACATGAATCAAATAATTTTATATGATATATTAATTAATTTAAATATATATAAATAAAATTACATGTAATAACTCGTGATTGAATATACTAGGACCATATTTATGCGTACATACTTTATCGTCTTCTATTGCACTTGCAGTTTATCAAAATAATGTATAAATATGTCAAGAAAGAAAAGAATATTCAAAATACGTGTTACTATGCAAAAAAACATCTTTTTAGTAAAATATATGATCTTCAAAGTGATAAGAAATTGAAATTGAAGTTTTTTTAGATTAAATATAAAGCATCAAAATATAATGATCTAGTTTAAGCATTTTTTCCCATATTTTTGGACTTTCATATTTTTTTAAGCGTACATTTTAGAAACCCAACTAAAAAAACGTTTCTCTCGCAGAATCAAAACATATCGATTCATATTATCATTTTTGCCTTTTTCTGTTGTTTTGCGGTGTATTATATGATTAGAAAGTAAAAAAATTATCTAAGACTGAATTCTAATTTTTTGTTTAATATATAAAAAAAATTGTGGTAATTTATTGAATGAAAATTAGACTCAGGAAATTTAGAGCATATTCTGAATAAGAGGATTGTTCAAACGATTTTTATAACTCGAATTATTGTTGTTTTTAATATAAATAGTTTAGTTTTAGGCCTGATTAAATATTTGTAATATACATCCTCTAAATTCCATTTTTCTAGAATGTGGTTACATTTAGAACTTTCTTTCAAAACGTGGTGATGCTTATTAATTTATTCCTTTATCAAGATTAAATAGTCACACAGTAAAGACTTATTACTTGTATAAAAAATTCAAAAAGAAATCATTAAGTTCTTTGCTTTAATGACGAGAAAACGATCTCAATATGAATTTATGTAAAAAATAAAAATTAAATCCGAATTTTTACGCAGATCTAAGGGCATATAAAATTTTAATGTTTAATACGAAAATTCAACCGTGATAATTTCCCATTTAAAAATAATCCGGAGACTGCTATAATTATGAACTTCATAATTGGTGTGCTATTTTTATCATGCGAACCACAGTAAACGTATAAACATTGAACGGAATCGAGAATTAGAGTTTATTCTATTAAAAAATTATAATTAATCAGAAAATAAATTAATAGACGTATTTTTCTTAAATGTTTTTAGACATTGAAGAAAATTTAAACTTGTGTAATTTCCATTGATAATTCATAATACAAAGTTCCCTTGAATTATTTTAAGCTCAATATAAGTTTATAATTAATTTTGTTTATCATCTGATATTTTAGTTTTAGTTATTTTAATTACCTTTTTCGCCCAAAAAGAATTGATAGCTAATATTGTTTTCAATAAAAGTGGAGTCACGAAGCTCCCAAGAAGATTTTACTCCTTTGTTTTTTAAAAATTCATTCACCAAATCCGAAATATTGACAAGCTGAATATCACATTCAGGAAAAAAAGTATCACCATCAAATTCTTTATCTTCAACAATAGTACAAAATATTTGGAAGTCGAGCTCGAGAGCTTCCTTGTAAACATTTGTTCCACCAAAGATAACGATTTCATAGTTACTTGTCTGTGCATACTTAATTGCTTCATTCAAAGTAGTAAAACACCTTACTAATGGATTATCCGCGTGTTTGGTTCTTTCAATATAGTTATCCTGTCTTGATAGGATAATGTTATGCCTGTTTGCAAGTGGTCTTGGTAAACTTTCAAATGTATTTCGTCCCATTATTACAGCAACATTGGGTCTGGCTGTCATTGCGTTTAAAAACATCAAATCTCCTCTGAGTGACCTTTTCCAAGGCAAATCATTGTTTTCCCCAATTAGCCTTTTTGTTTTAGTATGTGCAACAAATATGTTTATCTTGTGTGGTACTAATCTCAATTCAGATGACATAGGGTGTATTGATTTTTCATATTATTATAAAGAATTCGGAGCTTTTATTGGTCTAAATTTGTTTAGCTCAGATATTCTGCAATATAATTATCAAAATATTCTTGATATATCTAATAAAAGGAGGGAAATTAAAAATACCCATTTACCACCAGATAAAAAAATATGAATTATCAAAATCCACATGCGGGGTATATGTACTTGAAAAGCCAACATTATTTTAAATCACCCATCTAAATATAAAGGTTAGATTTTAAAAAACCAATAAAAAAGAATAAATCGACCAGGTTAATACCACAACAAAACATCAATGGCTAATTTGTAATTTTCAACTTTTTATACCTAAAATGAAATAAACACATAATTATGAATCTGGAGGCATATATTCAAACTATAGGATTTAATAAAATCTTTGAACTAATAGGTATTTAAAAGAGGAAAGGTATCGAAGAAGATGTAAGAGAAGAGGATAAAGCCAAGGGTATAGATATGTTATACCCATGGTAAATCAATCTTGTTATGCTTGAAGAAAGAATAAAGTATAATAATTCCGAAATTAACACAATAATTTAATTATCATATTTTTGATTGCTATCATACGTCATAACTTGGATTTTTGTTGTTAAAAATACCATAAGTCCTATATTTAGGTGTTAGGAATACCAACTGAAGCAGAAGCATACGCACAAACAATAGTATTGAAAAGACACTTGTAATTAAGTCAAGAAAAAGAAAGGTGCATGGGACTGATTCTTAAGATGACGAGGATTAAGAATCATCAACTAAATATCTTCTAAAGATAATTCTGAAGTTTTGCTTGAATTAAATTTTTTATTTATGGGTCAAGTTTCTTTTTATCAATTTCTTCTATCTAGACTAATTCAGCCAATTGGGAATATTGCACAACTCCTTGATGCATCTTTTGACACCTTACCCTAATCTATTTCATCAACTGCTCTTCTTCTCTCAAATGAAATGAGTTCAAGTGTCTCGGGTAAACTACACATATAGTTAATGTCTATATTATATTAATCTTTTAAGGGTGTTCATTTCGACTTGTTAAAGATAATGATAAAATAACTGTATTACCATGTGTGACAGTGACTTTTATAAAATAAAATCAAGTTGTAGCATAGTTAATCTTCTAGTTATATTTTATTCGGAGTGTTTTTAATGTTCGTCTTTAAAAAAATCACAAAAGACTTGCAAATATTGTAAAAAAGGTGTTAATATTAAAAATATAGGTGTTTTTTTAGTTAATCTAAATCACAGCTATGCTACTATTCGAAAAGAAGATTTGATGTTTATCGAGATCCCTTCAAAAGAAAATTATCGAAGAAATATAGTGTATTAATATTAACTAAACTTGTAGTTATCAAATGGAATAATTAAAAATTACTGTTTTATTTTGCAAATTTTTTATATAAAGATATCCTATCTGGTTTATACAGAAAAATATCAAGTGAAAATAGTATTTTTCTCTACAAATTTATAAAAATTTAGTGGGTACAGTATTCTAAATCTATGAATCGCTATAGTTAATTTAAGAGTGTCTAGGGCGGTATATCTTACGATAGTTTTATCGATTTTGGAGGTATTAATATATTTTTTTACATTAAAAAATGAGATAGGAAGCATTTGTTTATATCTTTGACAAAATGATCAAAGAATTTTATTAGACCATTATTAAATGATTTTTATTGCATAAATATTTAATTATCTAATTTTACGCGCGCAATTTTAAATTATAATCATATTACGATCCTAATATCAAATTATCATGAAGTTTTATTGTGAGAAATCTATATTTTCAGCGGAACAGATTTATAATAAATAACTTTACCAGAAACTTACCAATTTATATATATCTTAATTATTATTAAGTGAATTGAAATTTTTGCTGACTAATAATGTATAAACTATTATGTCTATTATTCATATCGAATATATATTTGTATTTTGTTGTATAATTTTTTAACTATACATCCGTTTTGTTTTCATGCTTCTATATTTGTCTATAAATAATAAAAGGTATTCAGATTGTAAAAAACACGTGTTGGTTATCGTTTTATTATTTTTAAAATTAATTGTTGAAAGAAACGTATCTAAATATTATAATATATCACTTTACAAATGATATGAAAAGAATTTAGAAGAATAAATATACTTATAACTTTATATTTTTTGTGTTTTTATTTTTTTGCTATAGATTTTTTTCTTCTCTTTACCTATTCTTGATTTAATCACAAGAAAATCTTAAATTTAATTTTGTTAATATTGTTTTCTATATTATACTCTTTTGGAGACTTAATGGATCAACAGTTCTTTTACGCAACCCATATAAAAGAACTATTAAACAAAGAAACTATGTGTATAATCATATTTTTACATGTAAAAAAAAGCTTCCGAATCTTCAAATTATAAATAACATAACAATCTCGACAAATAATGACGGTGTATGTTGTTTGATGATTGTCATTTTTTTGCTTTAGAGCATGTGCGAAAATATTAGATAACTTATATAACACCTTTAATTATTTTAAGTCTGTTTGCAAATATAATTTAATGGATTTTTATTTCATACGAAGATACACTTTTGTCCAGTGTTAAACGCTGAATAATAAAAATAAACAATATATGCCAAAAAAAGATGTAAATGTCGATATAAATTAAAAAATCATAGATATGCAGGGAAATATGCTAGTAAATAGTGCAAATTAAAATCAAGGGCTGAATATATACGTATAAAATGGCGATTAGAAGCATAAATTATGATTAATTAGTAATGAAAGTTGCGAAAATCCCCAAAAACAGTTAAAAGCACAATAAAGTTAGTACAATGTAATAAATAGATATTATATATTGAATCAATCTCGTTAAATAGGTAGGATATATTAATTACATACCTTTGTCACGATAATATTTATAAAAAACGACTTTTATACTGTACTCAGATCTGTGTTATTGTCTATATTCCGTGTTTTTTTCTGCACGTTTACCTTCTTTGATTCGTACTTAACAAAAAAAAACACTACTTCAAACCAGTGTTTATCCCGTTTTTTGCTAAAACATTCGATTTTTAACTTTGATTATTTTTTTACACAAGGATCCCCATACAGGATTTAGAGCATGAAATAAATAAACTTACACGCGCAGATGACATCGTGATGTAAGGAATACAGCAAAAATGGGTAGACTAATCTATAATAAAATAAGCACTTAATCTTATAATATACGCTTGGTGTTGAGCTGAAATAATTTGAATCTATTCCTGAACGCAAGCTATAAAAGCCATTATTGGTGAGATTAGGATGTTTGAAAGTAACGCGAACCCTATACACGCTTTCAAATTTATAGCTTTAAAGAATATATCTAATTTAGTAAACAATAAAAATGAATTGATATATATAGTTCATGTATTTTTTACTCGGCGTTTAATTCAGTTAGTTGTATTTATTTCGTAAATTAAATACTTTTGAGAATGCTTTTATTATTTTATTATATATTATGAATTAGATTTGTGTTTTTAGTGCTTTTCATGTCTACCTTTTTTTCATGTTTTTAAGTAAGTTAATCAAAGTAATATAAATATCCACATGTGCTTAATCAAGATAATTTTTGCCACATACTTTGAGAAATAAGGAAAAGTAACAATTAATTGTAGATTATAGGCTTAATAGAGTCGTATTTGGTATGCCGATTTTATAAGTAACTCTGAAAATTAAGATAGGAACTATAAAAGTGTATACAAATAAACTTATATCTATAAATACCTTTTATTATAAAGATTTCATAGATCCTTTATTTAATTTTGCGTAATTTTTCTTTTTTTAAATTATGTTCCGATAGTAATAAAAGATAGTGGAAGCATAAACCAAGATAAGCTTATAGTTAAATTAATCATATTCGTGTCTTTAAAAACACAAAACTTATCTAAGAATAAAAAAAATTTAATTTATTTGTTAATATCCTGCCTAGATGACTATTAAAAGGTATATTTTTTTATCTAAAGTAATTTTAAAGAAAATTATTATATTGTACTATGGTGTTCTTTTGATGCGATTCTTCGTTGTTTAATTGCTCTAGATAAGAAATAATTGAGGCAAATAGATTTTAATACTCTACAAAAACAGACGGCTATAAGCAACCATCGCGGATTTAAAGTGTGACCCTTGCACACAAAAGATAAAAATATATAACTTTAAACATATAGTATTCAGTGTAGTGTGAACTGCATATTTATTCATGGTCTAGCTGTTCTTTCTCAAATCAATTTTAAAAGCGAGCCTTATTTTTCGCGTATCGTTTTCATTCCATTATATTCATATTGTAATAGAAATAAATAACGAAAAAATTCCGAAATTTTCTTTGATAGGTCTGCCCTAAGAATTAAAGCTCATTATATAGTTTACAAAAATGGATTTAATTAAAATAATGTTCAATCGATTAATAAGTTTATTAGAAGTTTTAACTGATGCTTATTTATCATTAGTATTCATTCTAAGGATTTTTTATTCTTCTATAAATTAAAAAATAGTCAAAATCAAAATTTAAATAGAGCATAGAAATTTCACACATTCTTTAAAACCAATTTTTTAGTGTCTAGGGATTGTATTAATGCATAAAAAAATATAAGAGTTTTTGATTTTACTGTGATTCACATCCTTGAATTTTTCCAGAAATTTCTATCCCTGTGATTACAAATTTTTTCATAAATCTATTCTCGAAAGAACAAAGCCATAAAAATAAATACAAAAAAAGAAATTTTTGATTTATATAAAAATTGGATTTTATAGGGTATAAAGTGCAATTATACTTTGTTCTAGATTTTTTATTACATATTTTTAAAATTAGTCTATTTCCATAAAAGGATTATTTATGAAGAAGGTAGTCATATTTAATTTAAATAACGCGTGTACAAATACAAAAGAAAAGGTATAAATAAAGTAGAAAAATAAAATCTATGAAGTTTTTAAACACTAAAATGATTCTTTTAAACATTTATATTTGTTCTCTTCTATCTAAACCCAGAGGCAGATCAGCGAATCTTTTTGGGGATGCTGAAGAAGTCGTGGGGTCTTTGCCGGGGGCTTCACCAAAAAAAGATATACTTTATGGAGGATATTGCACCCTTGTGGAAGATTGCGAGCCATGCCCAACGCCAGTAAAGACGATAATGAGTGATTTCCGAAGAAAGTGTGTTGAAAACGAACTCAAATCTGCGCTTCACGACATGATAAACGACGAATACTGTGAAATTTCTGAAATTCAAGAGTGCGATTCTAGATACTATGAATCGGCACCAGAGTACAGAAGAGTTCAGCATGTAAAGGTTTGTCCTAAACCACGTGAAGTATATGAAGAAGAAGTAGAAGAAGTAGAATGTGTCTACCCTGTATCTTATGAACCTGAAGTTGTGTATACGCAGGAATGTATTGTTCCTTCTGAAGAACAATATGATGTATCTTATGTTTGCAATCCATTGGTTAAACCGAAAAAAAGTTTCAACAACATGTCATGTGATTTTATAAGTCCCATAAAGATTCAAAAATGTATTGAACCTAGGATTCGCCGTCAGCGAGCTCCTCGAAGAAGCAGAAAAGTTTGTGTTTATAAACCATCTAGCTATCAAAATGTTGTTGAAGATGAAATAGTTGCCCAGATTCAATGCAAAAAAGTTCCTAAAGTTAGAAGCGTTCCAGTATGTCCAGTCAGAAGTTTCTACCCTGTTGAAACTTATCGAAACAGATGCCCTGTAACATTTGAACAAAGACCTACGGATTTAGTAGTTTGTAAGCCTTTGCCAGTTATTCCTGCACCTGTCGTCCGAGAAACATGTCTTAACATTTCGGTACCGCGTCCAAAAATTAACTGCGGGGTTAAAAGAGATTTCTGCATCGATAGGTCAAGTTTTAGGGGTGATGATTGCTATGCTAGAGTTCAATGCCCAGTTGTAAACGTATGCGATGCCGGGGTAGGTGCTGATTACGTTTGTATGAATACTGGCAGTGGAAATGATTATGTGTGTCTTAATACCGGAGCAGATGGTTCCTATTATAATAGTGGTGATAACTATGATGGAATATCAAGACCGGCTGGCAGTTTTTACAACCAAAATGTATACCCTGCAGGTGGGGCTTCTGGATATAACTACCGACCAGGTGGCTATTTCCCTGGAAGCATATATGATGGATCAAGACCAGGTGCGGGAAGTCGTCCCTCTGTTATATTTCCACCACCAGTTACCGTGACGGTTCCAGTACCATCAAGGCCATTGACTATTTTGTCCACCAAAACTGCAACATCCTTTGCAACTCTTATAAATCGAACTATTTCCACTGTTTCGCTTTTAAAAACAGTTACGGAAACAATGAAGGTTTTCTGCCCAACAACTTTAACCAATACCCAAACATTACAAATGTTCTGTACAAAAACTTTGACAAATACCGAAACCAGACAAATTGTGTGTTCCACAACATTAACGAATACAGAAATTGTAAACGTATGTGGCCCCGCTACTGTAACACAAATTGAAAGTGTTGCTGTGTGTTGTCCACCATCTCAATGCCAGCCAATTCAGTGCCAGCCGATTCAGTGCCGACCAGCAACGATCATTCAACAATGTAGGTAAAAGTATTGAAAAATCATAGTAAAAAATGTACTTGTAAATAAAAAGTTTCTGTAAATTTCTCCTTGAATCAATCCATAAAGGATCGATGCATTATTGAAATAACAATTTTTATCTTGTGATGTATGTTTTATCAGTTTTAAATCTGTTTATCAGATTTCAAATAAACATTGGAAAAAATTTGTGTCATACAAAAATTCATAATTTTAAAATAACATCCGTTCAGAAAAAATAATTGATCAAATTATTTCCATGTAATAAGATTTAGTTCGCGATTGATTAATTAAATTATATTACGGTTAGATTGATTTACGACCATTTAATTTGTTTAAGCAAAAGTTTAAATTGCCGTGTAGAACAGATTTCGATATGTTTAAAATTATGTAATATTAAGATATTTAATTGTGGGTTAATTTTCTTTCGATCGATTTTATCTATTTAGACGTAGTCTGCTTGTTGGGAATATTGCACAAGTCTTTGATGCATCTTTTGACACCTTCCCCTGATATATCTTCATCAACTGCTCTTTTTCTCTCAAACGAGATAAGTTCAAGTGTCTTGCGGAGTGTGAGAGCTTGGATGTAGGCTTCTACTTCGTCCGGGGTTTTTAACTCCTTAGAAAATATTAAATTAGATAAAATATGACTATTTATAAAGAGTTTTTATTTTTTTGATTAAGCATTCTTTGAAAACAAAATCCTTTTCTGGATATATAAGAGCTGTGAATTTATTTGGGCGGGGGTAGTTGTCATATATTTATTCAACTATTGGTATAAAAGAAAATTCGTTAACAAAAGTTCGTAGATATTTTAAATTTTACATTCCGTTTATTGAAAAAATTAATTTAAAGTGTATTGATTGTATCATTTTTTAGGTTCATTTTTCTTATGTAAATAAAAAATTTTCTTCGTTTAACTTTTATTTAATTATTAAGATAGCGATGATTTTGTTAAAAAAACACAAGAATCTATATATGTAATTGCTTTTAAAGTTGAAATTTTTTAATTTTGATTTTAAATTTCATATAGAATAAATCCATTGGATTTTTTTATAACCCTAAATTAATGCTTTTAATTTTAGTTGTTGTTTTCTGGCTCTAGTTGCTTGATTTTTCGTGCGGAGGCATATTTATACTTTCGGCAATTATTCTCCTTTTTTCGTGGCATAATATATAAGTCTTTCTCAATCCCAAGGCTTGTATATAGAGTTTAAACAGAATGGTTACTTCGAATTCTTTCTGGTATCTTTTATTATACTGTGTCACCATTCTGTTGGGATAAATCCACAAATGAAATTTAAAAATGCCTTTAATTAGAATTTTAATAGAAGCACGCAAATATTTATTTTAAAAATTAAAACAAGCTCCAATTCTATCGTTTTTATTATGAAAAAAAATATGTTTGTGGTTTTATGTTTTTTTATATGGATACCATTTAAAAGATAAAAGCCGCCATTGTGCTTATTAAAAAAAATTAAATAAACAATCAGCATTATATTAGCAGAATTTACAGTTGATAAAATTTATAAACATCCATCGGTTTAAGATTATTATTTATACAAGTATTAAAATGATATTACAATTATATATGAAAATTTGGAGGTGTTTTTTTATAAATTAAGACCATTAAAATTTACAATTATTTTTCTTTAAACTAACGGGTAAACATTATCACCTAAAAGTTTAGGTAATTTCTCATTTATGAGGGGTATATAAATAAAGTATAAATTATATTAATATAAAACGGAAGATAAAATCCTTGATATATAAATTCCAATTTTTAACTATAAAGTTTAAATTTTATATTTTTTTGCTACATTAGGTCGGAAAAAATAAAGAAAAGTGCCTGGGCTTTTTATTGTGCAAGTATGATCATGTTTTAAAAACAGTAATAATAGATAAAATACATACTTCGAATAAGAATATATAAATTTCAATGTTAAAAAGCACCATAAAGGATAATAAAGTAGTACAGGGGTGGCTTAATGTATGATAGACTATTATATAGAAATATTATAAAAATATTTCAGAATCTATGATATAATAGCAAAAAAATAATTACCTTGTAACCACTGTTACAATTCTATTTTATAAATAAATACTGGGAGGTTTATTATTATCTACGTAGGTAAATAAGTTACTACGCCAAAATATCAAGAATATCTGTATATAGGATTGGTAAGAGAAACAGTTCTTATTTATGGGTGAGTATCATCTAATAAATGGGGTAAATATTTTTTTAATATTCTAGTATATTTAAGAATAGATGCTTTTCATTATATGTTTATTTAAGCTATCCATAATTAAATAAAAAAATTATTAAAAAATTTTAAACTTGTAAGAAGAAATTACAAATGGAGCTATAAGACAATATAACAATGAATTTAATATAAAATTTTTATGTTAAGTATCAAATATATGCTGAAATAGATATCAAAAAGGGAATAGAATGTAAAGCGATCATTACAAAGAGTCCGTAACTATGAATTTAACCCAACAAAAATATATGCAGAGGGATGTATTTATATAGAATTCATAATTGAAAAAATAATGATTAGACACAAAATAAAACGTATTGATTATATACCAAAATTATAAGCTTATAGTGCATACTTTCATAAATATGAAAAAATTAAAAGAAAAAGTAAATAGATAGAATAATTTTATTGAATATATAAAAAATCTTAAAATGGAATATAAAATATAAAAAGCAGTAAAATATTATTTTCATATACCTGTGATCCCATTACTGTCTAGATGTATATATAATAAATAAAAGGATAGAAAATGTGGCACACAGGGAAGTTTGATAAAAAAGTGCATGCTTTGAAAAAAAGTATCCTTTACTGTCTAATTTGAATTGGGTTTACATTAGAATATAATCTGTGATTTTAGTATATATTTAGAAAAATATTAATCAGCATTTAGTAATGTTTAGAACAACAGCATCACATAAATTATCATATACATATCGTATACATATGCCCAGCACTAAAATTTGAAAAATAATATGCTTAGCATTTGGCTTAAATAATGAATTTTTAAAAAACAAAATTCCGAATAGCAAACCTAGATTTTTCACAGCTCGAATTAAAACAAAAAGAATGTTTATTAAGTAAAATAAAATCAAAAATTCTTAAACTTGCATAACTATTTATCGGTAGAAATACTAGGATCCTCAAAGTGGGTACAATGTGTAAATATACGACCTCCAAAAGAAGCAATTTTTGTTTCATTCAAGGTAGAAATATTTATTTGGGAAAGTGAAAGTGTCCCCATTTTACGAATCTTTTAAAACTGTCGATCACTTGGCAAGCAAATGTAGAAAAAAAGATTGGCCATGACTATAAAAGAAGAAACAACGAAATAGCACGGTGTCTTCACTTTATGCTAGCTAAGAAATATAATTTAAAAAAAAACCGAAAAATCCGTAGACATCAGCCCAATATACAATAGAAAATGAATTTACGAAGATCAAAGTAAATATAAGAATTTAAACATACATAAAATTATCATGCGAGGGACCTGCTATTATTATATATGATATAAAGTTAACTTTAATACTCTCATAGAAATTAGTGTGACTAGTATTGACAGCATTAACATAGTGAAAAACAAAAAATTGTGAGTGTATGGCTTACTATTATCAAGCTTTCTTAATATTTAAGTGCAAGTCAAAAATTATCCTATATGTAATAACTTGGGATCGTGAAAAGTACCTTATCATAGAAGGTTTTTTAAAAAAATGAAGTAACTAAATAGTTTAGGGCATATATACAAACTTTAGGATTGAGAAAACCCTTGAACTAGTAGGTCTTGAGAGAAGGAGAGGCATCGAAGAAGATTTCTGAGAAGAGAAATAAGTAGAAAGCATAAAAAGGCTTGGCGCATATTCGATTAAGAAAGTCGGACTTGAGAACAAAAATTAAACGATAAATTTAGTCCTATATTAAAAAAAAGATAAATTTGATGCTGTAATTTTTAAGCATGTTCGTCTGATTTATACAACACCGATTTTCAAGCAAATCAAAATACGTCATAATTGAAAGTACATATAAAAAGATGCCAAAACACAATCAGAAAAAAAATCCAATAATTTATTAAAAGGGGAAATATCGAAAATTTATAAAGGAAAAAAAGTTACAAGATTATATTTTCATATGATTTAATTATATAATAAATACCTTAATCAGAAAACGCTGTGTTTCCGTTTACAACAAATACTCACCAAGATATACTCTTCAACACAATGTCATTGCACCTATCTAAATTTATAGATCTGATTAAGGCAATTATTATATGATTCAGTGTCTTTTATATGCACACCCGGAGATCGGCCGCAAATAATTATTTATGGCACACTTTAACATTTATATAATCGCTTAATCGCGTGTCTAAGTAACTACGTGCTCATATGTATGACTACTTAGAAATTATATATACGCACAGACATTAGACATAAACATGTCGTCTTTTTTTTATGCGACTAGTTATGCCCTATAAAAAATTTTATTGTCGCTAATATTACATTCAAAAATGCATAAATCATTAGTTTTATCTTTATTATACCATTCATCATGATCTTCGCATTATTAATTGGCCATCGTATCATCTATGTTATAATGAATCTCAGTCATCTAGTTTTCTCTGGATAGTTATTAAAATGATCATCTGATCTATCAATGTTTACATTTCCGATAAACATGCTTGATTAAATTTTTAATTGATAAACTCGAAAGTGTTAGCAATTTGTGGTAAATACATACAAAATAATATTTTTTAGATGCTTCTCGATTAGTGCAAACATGCTAAGACATCATTATAAGAAATATTGTTACGTTCATATGATACATTTTCTTTTTTGTACGCCTGAAAATGCAATATGCGAGATTTTAAACACCCCTCTGTCACAGGATGACTTTCAAATTGTAAAGACTGTTTTCTGTTATTATTTTTTTTATAGCTGCATATACTTTTAAAATTATTCACTCTTTATATTTTTTTGAAAACTCTATAAGTCTTTCAACATATTTTAAACCTCATGTTTTTTATTATTTATAATGAAAGATGTTTTTGATGAAAAACAGTAGGAAAATACTTATGATAAAATTAAATATCTCAAAATTTAAGTTTGTGTCTATTTTCACTGTAATATTTCCTCACACTATAAAATTTTCTTCTACAACATTTTTCTCTAAAAATACTTGTTTAAACTGTCTTTTTATCGTCTGAATCTAAAGGTAAAAATAAATTCATTTGTTTGTAAATTATTGACTTTTTTTAGAGATTTTTTTGTTCTATTTACCCAATCGTTATATATATCGTATTTTATATTGAATTGCGATATTCCAGTTTCCTAAAGAGTATATATAAGTATGTTAAAACCAAATCAAGAAATTTATCACGATTTAAAAGTATAAGAAAACCTCAAATGGTGTATTTAAAAGATACTTAATTTCAAGAAGATTTTCTTTTGAAAAAGATTTAGTAAAATTTAGATGTAATTATCTGCGGCAAATGTAGTACCATGCTTATGTTTATACACCAAAAAAATTTGATAAAAGTCTCACTTAATAACATTTTAACATAAAAGTATACATATTATATGTATACGAAGCAGGCTAATTTTAAATTTTTTTTTTTATATTGATATATTCTGAAAAGCCCCATTTATCTGTTTATTTTTATACTGATTACATGGATTCATTTTAATTTTTTTACATGCTCAGCTAACTAGATTTTTAACTTATAATATGCGCAGTATGTGTAAATTTTAAGGTTGTTTTGTTCGTCCTTTTACATCCGTTCAATTATCATAGTTGAAATCTTGCAATAATACCCATTTTTTTTATTAGTCCTTTTAGAATAATTATGAAAAAAATATAATTATTGCGATAAACAGAAAATAAAGACCTCCAGAGATGATAAAAAAAATTATGCTGTTATTATCAGAGTCTTCGCATATAAGAAGAGTTAAAGAATATATTCTTTGTGTTTTTTTCTAGCCTATATCGAGTCGGTATTATATGTGGACAGTATATTTTTTCTTCTAGTATAATTTATTGTAAGTCTTTTGTAAAATTATTCGTATTTTTATCTGAATTATCCTGTTTGATATTGATCATAAATATATACATCTTTTTGCATAAATTAGCTACAATACAGGGTGGGATTAATATTTGAATGTCCGAAACAAATTATCGCGAATTAAATCTTGTTTTAATTCTATTGATTGGGCTAGTCTGAATATTCTACGACTCACCATATCTATGGATTTCGTAATGACAATATTCTAGAAAATACTCGTGAAATGTTCTGGTGTTCTTATAAAAGAGGAACATAGCATCATTCATTATTACGAATTTCTAATTGCTATACTATAAAATCTGCAGTATAGTATTGAAGCTATACAATACAACAAAAATATGCTATTATTAAAATTTCAGCATAAAATCAAAATTCAAAAAGCCACCTTTGCATGCAATGTTCATGTTTATCTTTGATCTCGACTAATTCAGCCATATTTACAGAGTATAGCATAATATCTGAACGATTCGCTAAAAATTAATGGTTCAACCGATTTTTAAAAATCGCAAAATCACTTATTCAATCTAGGTTCAAAAATTTGAATTTTATTCTCAATTTTTTATATTTGGTGCAAAATTATTCGCCTAAATCTTTGCAGATCATTTTTCTTTTTCACACTTTTCTGTTCTACAAATGTAGTTTTTGAATCAGTATACAATTATTTATAGATCTTATAAATATTTATATGCTTAATCGGCATTGTTTTTTGATTATTTCAAAGCATAAAATCTATTTATCAAATATTTCTCGCAAACATTAAATTTCTTTTTAAATTAAAAATAAAGGCACCCTTAAAAAGTTTGATGAATTACATTTTTCGATCAGAAAAGAAAGTTCAAACTTAAAAATAAATTGAATTCTAGAAATCAAACGAGAAAAAAAAAGGTTAATAGAAGAACAAACAAAAAATTTTAGGTCTATATTTGGATAAAATAGAAAAATCTTTCATCGCATGACATTTTCTATCCAATAATATTATCAAAAAAACCGCTCTTAAAGATGTTTTTAAACCCCTTTTTTGTATTACTTTTCTACGTTATTAATGCTTTTGGTAAGTATTCCAAAGTAAAATAGATATTATTTGGCTTTTAATTCAATTTTATAAATGTATTATATATCTTCAATCCTTTTTACCCACTCATCAACATTCATAGATTCTCCGCTTATTTATAGTTATTTTAGCAAAAATTTCTTCTAAAATTCGTTAAGAAAAACTTGATCAAAGCTCGTAAAATTTTATGACCTAAGCAAAGATACAAAGGTTTCTGATTTATCTAAAATAGTTATTATACTAATATATTTCTCCCCCGTTTTTTATCAATAAAATATTTCTGAAAGACCGTGTATTTTTCCGTAGTTATTGAAAACCCTATATTTTTATTATCTTATTTTTAATTGGATTTTCCAAATCTATTATTTAAACCATTAATAAGAAAAATAAAGCATGTATTAGGTGTTTGGAAGAATTTAAACTAAATTTACAAACAAACCCATAAATAAATTCGATTATAGTGCACTAAAAGAATATCTTTCGGATAATGTATTCTTTTTATGTCCTAATTTTACCCTATTTGTCTGTGTTTCTAGTGATATTTTATTTTTAATTTAATCAAAAAATTACACAGGCGCGCGAAATTCGAAATTACTAGATTTTTTTACATTTACTCTATCCTTTTTATATAATTTAGCTTTATCCTTTATTATTTTATTAATAAGATTACAAAAAAAAACGGGAACCTTTTTAAGGATTATAGGGCATATAAAAATCTTGATTTCCATAGCTTTGTAATCTTAATATTTTTTATAACACTTTCACCATGTTTTTTGAAATTAATCCTTATTTCGGGTTTAAAATTTATAATCATTTTTTCGATATCTATTAATATCCGTAATCTTTAACGCTATATAAAATTAGAATGCAATAAAAATGCTACTATAATGCACATTTATGCGCTTAAAAATTTCTATATAGAAAATATGTGCCTTTAGCGATCCTAAATCCACTTTTTTCATGCTGGACTAAAATAAATTAACTTTCTAATTTAGGTTAAATACTATAAAAACCAGTGTAGGTTAAATATGCAATAAAAATATTAAAAAATTATTAAATTTGGCATTATATTACCGAAAGATTGGTTTAAAGATGTTTATCGCATGTTAAGCCGATGTTTCGCACAATAGATAAGAAACATAAATTCAAACCCAGATATATATACGCTCAAGATTAGCTACAATTAGGGTTTTTAAAATATATTTTGAAAAAAATAGCCCATTTTTTAAACTAGAAAACCATTTCAAAGAAATATATAAGAGATAATCCTTCGAATTTAAATTTAAAATCTTATCACAGCAAATAAAATCGATTTTATCGAATCTAAAATAAAAACAATGACATCTCATTTTTTTAGTTTTTAAAATCAAGAAAACCTATTGTAAAAAAAATTTCATATTTATAAATATCATTTAACTTTTCGCATATAGTTTCAATTAATACATGAACATATTGTAAAAAATACAACATTGTGTGCGTTTAAATTTAAATTAATAAATTTTTAAGAAAAAGATTATCTTTTGCTATAATTATAAAAAGATTTAAATTTCACAAAGATTTTAGTCGTAATGTATATGCAGATGGATGAATATTTTAGAACCACCAAAATTGATTTTATATGTATCAAAAATCTCTTAAAATATAATATAAATTAAAAATATAAAAAAATACACTTTTAATCGATGCAAAATTGTATAAATTAATACAAAAAAATGCTGCGAAAATATGTCAATGCATATACAAATCTTAAAAATGATTTTATATACCATTTTTAGGCAAAGATTATAAAATTGATACAACTTGTTAAAAATTTATGAATACAAAGCTAGTTAACAAAGTATATAAGAATATACAAACATTTTACTTCTATGCTTTAAAAAATATCTAACTGGCAGTGAATTCTGTTCAAAAATAGAATAAGAACATATAAAATATCACGTTGATAATATATAAGAAATCTAAACATTTTTATGATTCATTCTATGGAGATAACTAAAAACTTAGCATGCAATAAAAAAAAATATTTTTTACGTCTGTTTAAGAAATCAAAGGGAAACAAATACTTCATGTATTTTAGAATTTATTTGCATTTTTGTAAATTTTGCATCTAATTTATTTGAGACTATAAAACAAAATCTTTCTCAAAGCTCTATCATACAGTTTAAATCTTGATAGCAGCATTTTATTGAAATTAAATTTATATTTTTTCGCTTAAAATCTCAGTTTCCTAAAAATTTACCGAATTCTAATTTATTAATTTTTATCTAATTACGGTTTATCTAAGTATTATTTGGTTTTACTAGATAAAAAAAATCAATATTTTACACCAGTTGCACAAATTTAAATTATATAATCATTTAAATTTTTTACACTATTAATTTTAAAAATAAATTTGTACACTCTAGTGATTTTTACTTTATATACTGCTTTACTATAAAGCTCAAGTTTATCTCAAAATATTTTATTCTACATATATTCTCAATTACTCTTTTTGTATTCATGTTCGGATTTATGTTAAATTTCTTTCGTTGCAAGCTCAAATTTTATACATAGTATATCCTCCCAGTATTTTTATAGTGCCAATATTGTTTAAAATTGATATGGAACCAGATATCGAAAATTTAAGATGATTTTTCTTGACCGATTGCAAGATATTTTTTTTATAGGGCTATTTTATAGTTCTTTCCTAAAACAAATGAATATTCAATTTTTACATTTTTATTTCGTGAAACACACAATAGTTAATTTTTGAAAATCTCACTGTTCTTATAAATAAAAAGGTTTTTTTTTCTTTTTTATATGTGTTATATGGATATCTTTTAGATTTTTTTGAAATTCATTTCATTTTGAAAAAATTATAATCTTTTCCCCTTAGTTAAAAGTGTACCTGAATTATGCTAGATAAGATAATTTTAGATTAAAATGGTTTTAGGTTTATTTAAAAAAGAATTTCTGAATATGATGATATTATTATAATGTAGATATGCTTCTATTTTAATTTTATGTTATTTTTTAAATATGTTTCATCTCGTGTTTGATTTTTGTATGGTAAATTTATAATTTAAAGTACAGAAAACATTATTTCTTGTAATATAGAATTAAGCTAGTGTTTTGGATCATTAAAAAACGTACATTCAGTACAAAAAATTTAGAAATAGAAAAAATTCTTGCCTAAATAAATAATTGTAATAAAAAAGAATAATTCCACCATTGGAACAATAATTAACACATTCTATTTTGGTTCAATTAGTTTTTATTTAATTTATGTGAATAATTATAATACACACCCAGATATTTTTTTCTTATCATGTTAACTCGATTTTCCACCGATATGTAGGTTAAAAAAACCGAAAAGTATGAATATTATGTTTTCAAATGTATATAAAATTATATTCTTTTTTTAATATATCAAAATGCATTTTTTATATTCGTAGTGAAAAGAATTTATAGAATTTAATGTGTAAGAATTTCTTTTTTCAATTATTGTGAGACATTTCACTTGCTTTTTTAGGAACCTACCATTTAAAATGCTATTTTCCTGTCTGAATACCTGTAATTTCATATAAAAGAATATGAAAATCTTAAAGGCGAATTTTAAACTTGAATTTTTTGATGCATTCACAATAAGATTTCTCTTGTTGACAACTGCGCGAATATAATTCTTATTTTTATTTTGCTTTAATTATATTTAAATTTTAAATAACATCCAATATTGTGTGTAAAAAGCAAATTTTTAGTCTTATACGTCTATTTAAAGTTTTAACAGGGCCATTATGCTGTTGAATGTTCTAGCTTCATTTTTATGTAAATTATTTAAAACAGCTTTATATATAACCATATTTAACACATGCTTTCATAAATTTGTTTTTTTATTTTTATTTGCAAAAAGTTTCTGTGTTTAAAATATCACAAGTAGCAAAGCTAAGCCTTGTATTCATATACGTTTTCTTGCCTAAATATATTGATAAAATATTAAATTATAACATGAATATTATTGTATATAAGCAAATCGTTTTTTTATTTTTAAAACCTATTATTTGGTGAAATAATGTTACAAAACTTGCTATTTATTTGATTTTATTATAAATATAATATATTTAAAAATCCAAATGAAATCGTGATGGTTTTTTCTATGTGTAAATATTTATGTTTCTTCATTATGCAAAAAAAGAGGTTTTATAGTTTTGTTTTTCGAAACCCCTCTGATATTATAATTTAGTGGAAGAACATACCGTCATCTAAGTTTTAAAACCTAGTACTTAATATTTCTATTCTAATAACACTTTTTACAAGAATTTCAACTTTTATATGGCTCTTGATATGGTTCTATGAGCCAAAAACCGTGTATATAACTAGATCTGAAGGGTTTTTTACATCATATATAATATTAATGATAATTAAAAGCATCTAGAAATGTGAATTTAAATTTCAAAAAAATCATGCGAGGGAATTGCATATTATATTATATTATCTTATATCACTCTTTAGTCTTTAAACACAAAATTTTACTTTATTTTGTCTGTTTTTTTAATATCAAAAAACAATTTAAAGGTATTTTATGCGCATTTTGCATGATATTTTTAGAATATTCAGTGTTTCTCAAACTAAATACTTATAATAACACATCATAATAAATTAAATGACTAGTGTTTTATGATTTCTGGAACTCGCGATTTCATAAAAAGATAAAGAAAATTTGTCTTCGTCATTAAATATTTTATTCTAGACTTCTGAGTTCATTTTGATTTCATACCCATATTTTCCTATTTTTCATGAATTTTTTCTTACGAATTATGTAAAATAGAACACATTCCTTTCAATTTACAATATTTTAAGTAAGATGAAATTTTTGGTTGAGAACTACTAATTTAGAAATTTTTATTATAATTTAAGTTTAAATATCAATAAGGTTAAAAAAATATGGATCGTATGTATGTTTTTTTAATATTTTTTCTACTTTTTAGCTTCGTTTTAAAATGCTCAATGTCCAATACAGATTTGAATCCGATAAATAATTGTAGCGCAGTCGATAACTCGGGAAAAAATGATTTATCATTGGAAACAACTGGTGGTCAAATAAATTTGCAAGAAAATAGCGGGAACGAAACGGGGAATGAATTAAAAAGAGAATTATCGGGTAAAAATATTACATGGAAAGAATATTCAGACAACAATCAGACTATCAGTTTGGGAAGTAATGAGAAAACAAAGAGAGAAGATCATTTAGAGTCTATAAAAATAGCAGATAATATTTCCAGCAATTACAATACAGATCAAACATATCCTTTGATGAAATACATGCTCAATAAAAATAAAAGATCTGAGTCCAATATCTTACATGAAAGATTCCCAAAATTGGTCAAATATAATTGTGAAAAAAATTCCGATTTTATTTGCAAAAGAAAGGGGTGTTTGACCTGTCGCGAAAAGCTTTACAGTGAAAAAAAAGAAAATAAATTGCATTATGAAGCTTCAAATATACAATCACAACCTAAAAAAAGCATGGAACTAATATATGAGAATCAAATGGATTTAGAAAATGATGGAATGGAAAAAAATATGCTGATTTCTTTGTTACCGAACCCAAACAGCCTAGTTTTAAAGACCATTAATGATTCCAAATCTATATTTATTCTTCCTCACCCATTTTATAACTGCATTCTAGTTGATCCATCTACAGCTACAGACAAATATTTTGCCAATAGCAATAAAAAAGACGAAAATATGATTTCATCTGCGACAATGATAACAAATGTACCACATCTATACGGTGTTGTTGATTCTACTTTCTATACAGTGACATTAAATCCCCAGACTATTACCCTTAACTCGATAGATACATATACAATCATCAATAAATTTACAACTGTTTATAATTTGAGCACAGAAACACAAATATTTCATTCCGTGTCTACAGAGACTTTTCCAACCCAGACATGTGTAGGATATACCGTTTTTTCTAATCCAAATACAATAGGAGAACTAACTACAATAACCTCTACCAGTTTGATAAAACGATCACCACCAATAGAAACATTAACCAACGTTGCAATAAAAATACAAACAATTACATCACAGGGGTTGGAGCCAGTTTCGCCTACCACATTTGTCGTATCGAAAACAGTGGTAAAAACATTATCCTCCGATTTCGTGGTTGTTCTAAAAAGTGCGGCATAAAATCGGGATTAAATTCTTTATGATCAAAATTTTGTATAAATCTTTGAGCTAAATCATTCATGTTTAAATACAAAAATTATCATATAAAGACAAATTTTTTTAAATTGAATTTTAGATGTCTAAATTCTGCAGAAAAATCTAATTTTAGTTTCTAACACAGTTATATGTTGTTCTATAAAAAAATATCGACTTAATTAGACTATATTTTGTATTGGGGTAAATTACCCAATGGTGAAATCTGCCACGTTTTGGCTTTAGATCTGGTTTTATTAATATATTGTACAAATATTATCTAATGAAGAAAAAATCACAATTAAAAGACACTGTAATTTTATGGGAAATTAAATAATCCTATTGTGGTTTATTTTTATTTTAAAAAAATCTTTTGCTTGAACTCTTTGAAAACTTAAAATCACATATAATTATTCGATGAAAATTATTTTTGTGATTTTTTATGCATATTTATGTTGTTTTTATCTTGTTTTTTTATATTTTATATAAGAATAATATATCTATTCTTTCATTTAATTAAATGAATTTATTTATAAATCTATAAAAGGTTTACTTTTTACATAGGCCTAAAAACTCTTATTACAGTCATTTATATTGATATGTCAATTAGATCCAATTTTTTTGGCTTTATTCTTTCTGCATGCAGGAAAAATATTTTAAAAAAATTCTTAATGGGCTAATAAAACAAATTAATTGCCTAGAATAAAAAAATATTTTTCATTTGATGCAATATAAAATAGACATATTCATACTGCCAAAGAATATATATGTGTAATAAAAGCCCCATTTTTAAACATAGTTACATAATATATGGTGTGAACTTCCAAAATTATACATCTTGTTGGAATAATAAGTTATATTATAAGATAATGAAGTCGATTCGCGACAAAAGAAGCAAATAATAGCTAGAATCAAATTTTTTTCGAACTATAAACCATATCAAAATATCATGGTGTTTAGAAACGGTTTATATTTTTCGGGATGCATGTATTGAATTATTCGCTCCATGTTCTTAATTTATTAGGTAAAAAATTTAGCAAGAAATGCTTTAATATTTTGAAAAAAAAACACTTAAAAGATTCTGAATCTTTTAATATTCTTATGTATGTGAACTATCATACATTTTATATGGTCATACTTTGCTTAAAGCCCGAGTTTGTCATGCGAATAAGCATTTCTTCCAGGCGAAAAAACAACAATTCTATATATATAAATCAATGTTTGTTACATAAAAATATAATAAAGACAACAATTAAAATGATTTTTTATACATATCACCACAACAAAGAGACCTATAGTATGAATTTGAGTATAATATATCGCGAAAAAAAATACATATCGAATTTATCTATAAATTTAACATATTCGATCAAAAAACAATAATAATACGCGTTTTATAGTATAATCTGTGAATTTAATGCATAAAACACTGCTAAATGATAAAAAACAAATGCTTTATTTAATAAGATTTGCATAAAAACGTATATAACTACAAAATAAATTTGTGAATTCTGATTCTGTATATTAGCCTTAATATTTTGAGGATAGAGGTTGCTTGAAAACTAGCACTTCAGAAAAATAGGAAAGAAGACAAATCAAAAACCATAAATATAGAATTCTTGTCGTATAAGAATGATGGTTGATTAACTTTCCAGAAATGTAAAAATAGGTCTTTATATACATTTTTCTTCAATTTTCTTTGTTAGTGAATAAAGGTCAATTTAAGTGATAAATATCCGTTAAAGGTGTATAGTGCAAATAAAATAAAATATTTGTGTCAGATTGAGCCACCTGTGTATACTTTAATCTATTTTTACTGTTTTTTAGCACATAAATATTAAATTAGAATTTCATGCTTATAGCACCGATTCTACTGGTGGGCTTGACCTATTAGTAGTATATTGCGCTGTTTTTATTGTTAATAGAACAATATAATGTATTCAGATATTAAAACAGCGTCTTCCGGTATAATATTGACGTTTTTGTAACAAAAAAACACACAAATATTCGAAAAATGAAAAAAGGAGCAAATTCTGGTTATTCATGATCGATTATATATTAAGAAAGCGCTCTATTTCTACAATAACAATGTATACTGTGCAAATACAAGATATGTAATAGATATGGTTATAAAAGACGTAACATATTGATAAGAATTAGTTATGGATAACATAAAATTCTCGAATTTTAACTAAAAACATTTAATGAAAAGCTTAAAAGAAGCAGATATATTTTTAAATGCGCTTTTTGTCTATATGTCAATAGAAATAGATTATAAGTTATCTTAACTTTGCCTCACTAAATAGTATTTTTAGCTCATATAAATTTATATAATATCAATAAATTATTGCTTGAAATTGTAGCAAATTTTTATTTATTTATACCACATCGTATATTTTGGAGAAAAACCAAAAATCCCTTATTGAAATTTATTAACTTTCTCTAATAGGCCCCCTACATTTTAGATATGATGGATAAATTAATTAAGATAATCTGCATTTTTTTAATATAGCTTGTCTTCTAGCAAGTTGTAGGATACTAACTATATAAATTAAAATTTCAAATTTTTTTCGATAGAATTCGATTTCGTCAATCAAGTATTCACTGTCAGGTTAAAAAAACGCTCTATAGATTAAAAATTATCAAAAGGAAATATTAAAAATCTTATTTTACGAAGCCAATGATAGCTACAGAATAATGCACGCAACCTGGTCTTATATGGGACTAGAATTTTATATCATTGAAGTGTCAAGATACAAAGCGTTCTCTTTTATAGATAATTAATTTGCAGATATTCTATAATTATTTTCAGATAGATGCTGTGATATGATTGACAAAATATAAAATGAGAATAATAAGACACAAAAATCTGATTATTATTTTATTTCATATTATATATTTTCATGGCTGTATTATGATTATGGTTTTTGGATTATCTCTGCAAATATTATTCCTGTCATATTTTATTTCGATATAGGCTATATGAGTGTGATCCATATATCATATAGAATTAAATTAAATGATAAAGTATTTTTGTGATTGATTAATATTGTTCACATAATAAACTGAGCTCTATTTTTACAGTGCAATATAATAATTTCTTTTTGCAAGCTATAATATGTTTATAAGCTATCTGGAATTCATAACTTATCTTAACCCTAGGCATCTTATTGGTTATTTTTATCATATGATATTTTTTTTGAGTTACAATAATCATTTTTCAATCACATGGGTTATCCAGTATTCTATAAAACTCTAGATGTCATCTGTGCGAAGATATACAAAAAAGAAAATCGACTTATCTCTAAGCGCTTTTGAAAAATATTTTAGGGGTAAGAGTCTTGAAAAATTGTGAACTTTTAAAAGTATTCTAAATAAACCAAATATATGAACTAAATACCATACAGAAAACAAGAAATCTCGATTATAGGAGTTTTTAAAAATAAAGTTTCTTATATCTACTTTGAGTCATGATTAATACACCAACAAATGTGTTGTTAAAAACATAGTTCTGCTTTAAATGTGTAAAAAATGCAATTAAATAAATTTTACGGTAACAAAAAAACTTATTATGTCTTAAAATTTTACTAACATACAATTTCCTGCAAAATAAAAAAATTACAGCTTTATAGAGTCAATCATATTTTAAACTCGAATTTATTATTTTTAACCTTTAAATATCAACATGATTGCTTACATGATACATTCTAGACATCTGTTAGATAGTTTTATATAAAAAATTGAGTAGACCATTTTTTATAGATATCTAATAGTGAGACTTTAAATGTATAAATTTTTACTTAGTTTTATTTATGACTTTTTTAATTCAAAACACGAAAAAAATTTCTAAATAAATTAAAAATATGTATATTTTTTACATTTTGTATTAAATATAATTTTTTAGAAAATATATCGAAAAGGGCTATTTTTCTAAAATCACAAGACCAAAATATAATTATTACCCATTAGAAGTTTATTTTAGACAATATTACAGAATTAATGAAAGCGAGGAAGATATAAAGGAAGTTGATATTTTATAAATACACGATAAAAATAGGAAGAATTAACATACTAAAGAATATGCACGATTTCTTGATCTACACTTTAAGGTCTGCCATTTTTTATTGTATAAACTCATTTAATTGTATTTAAATCTCTTAAAATTTCTTTATAAAAATTTCCGATAAATTTTGTTCGATAAATAATATCTTCAAACAATAAATTCTGATTATAACATCTTGAATTTTTGATAAATTCATTTATATTAACAATTATGTAGTGTGTTAAAATTCATTGCATAAATTTTATTTAATAGCATCTTGTATTTTTGATAAATTCATTTGTTTTAAAAATTATGTAGTGCATTAAAATTATATTGCATAAATTTTATTTAATAGTATTTTCTGTATTTTTTTTAAAAAATAGAAAGTATATTGAATTGTTTTATTCATACTTCTAATATCCGAATTAATATAGTATTTTAGGTAAATATCATTTTCTTTTGTATATTATCTAGAATTTAACTGCTTTGGTTTTATTCGTCACATAAGGATTGTTTAAGCATACAAGAAAATAAGTTTTACCTGAGATGATAAACTTATAAGCGATTATTATATTTTGTTTACTCCTTATAATAACCAAGAGAAGGTATGGGTGTAAATAATTTGGTAGCAATATAATTTTTTTTAGCGCCATACGCCTTTTATAATTTATATAAGTTGGCTGCAAAATGTCATCGTTTTCTATAAAACAATTTTTGACATGAGAACTAAAGATAAATTTTTAGAAATTAATTTGTTTTTTTGCTGCAAGATATTAAAAAATAATGAGGCGTCAATATGATATTTAATTTTTTGGGCATTAAATTTTCAATATGACAGCTAAATTTAGCCATTGCATCATAATAATTTTGCGTGTTTTAAGAGCGAAAAGGATTTAAATAGACAATTTCTTTGTCTAGATCTAAAATAAATATGTGTTCAAGATCAATGTCTTTTAATTTTACCCAAATTACAAAAAAGGATAAATTCCCTTTTTACACGTAAATAAACATCTTTAAATTGCTAGAAAAACTATAAATATAGATAAAATTAGGTAATAAAATGAGAAATTTTTTCTTGAATTTTTTCTTTATAGTGGTAAGTTCTGCTGTAGAAAGATCGGAAAATGAAAAGGATTCATCGGTTTCAAGCCAAAAAACTTCAGAGAAGCAAAAACGTGCATTAAAAAGAAGTGAGATATTTGAAGGTTTATTTAGAAGTAATAAAACTGATACTGAGGAAGTGGACGAATCTTTACAGGTTCAAACAGACTCTATGAAAAATGGTGCTAATGAGCTTGAAGACTCATATCAAGAGGATCAAAAAGATTTTTTTGAAAGCAGTTTTTCTAAGACACCAGATTTCGGTTATATTGAAGATTTAGAGTCTTTAAAAATTAAGGGGGGAAAATTTGCTAGTGATGAATCGATTTTTAAACAATATGCAGGGAATGAGTCTCGTTTTAAAGACTTAAAAATTTCGAAAGGTAATTTTTTTGGTTTTTCACCTCAACCAGGATGTGAAGAGGCATTCACACAAAGAACTAAAGGGGCTGGATCTAATTTTTGTAATCCATGTGGAGATAACATAGTGTATGAGGAATACCCCAATAGATCTGATTATGTTTCCTTTAACCCATGTAGCCCTGCTGATCGTGCTGTGTATGATGGAAATTGCAATTTCACAGATTATATTGATTGCAATGGAGGAAATTCAAATTACGTTGTAGACTATGATGAATGTGAATTTGTAGATCAGATATATGACAACAATTTCTGCGTATATCCTTCAGCGCCAGAACCTTACTCAATTATAAATAGCCCTTGTAATTACACTAGCTTCAAACCCTTCTACCCAGATTTAGGATGCACTTTTCAAGATGCTACAATACGCTATGATAATAATTGCTATCCATCTCCGTTCTTGTCATGTCAAACAATAAAACCAAAGGCTACAGTGATAAAAACTTGTACTCTTGCATCTACAACGATCTCTATTGTTAGTACTGAAGTTTTTACAGTAAGCATTGTTACAACCACAACTGTAGCTTCTTTGACAATATATCCACCACCTATTGTAGTCACATCAGCGTTTGTAGAGACACAATTTCTTTCAACTACGACAGAATATCAAATCCTCACAAATACTGTATGTAAAACAGTCACACAAACCGAAACCTTGATACCCGCAACCGTTACAATAACTTCAAGTGTTGTTGATACAACCACATTAACCTCAACTGTTATATCATCGATTATACCTCCACCTGTGACATTCACAGAAACAATGATTCAAACTGTGACAACTACTGATGCTGGTGTGACAACGACCTTGACATCCACTTTAACACTAGCCACCACAACTCAAACGGATACAGTATTATCAACCGTGACCATAGCATCTACTACAATAACGGAATCATCCACTGTTACATTACCCGAAAAAACTGTGACAATAACGGAAACCACCACAAGTACAGTTACAGATCCAGGTTTCACGACTACATTTACAAAAGATCCAGTAACGGAGACATCAACAGTAACGGTAGGTGATGGCAAAACAATTACAGAAACAGTTACCAAAATTGTACCCGGTTCGACTGAAACTACCACGGAAACAAAGACTCAAACAGTGACTGTGGATAATGGATCTGGTAAACCAGAAACAGTTACAGAATATCAGACCATAACAACTACTGATACAATAACCAATACAGTAACAATGACTGAAACATACACCCCTGTAGAAACGGCTACAGCCGCATCCAAAACGCCTGAAAAAGATACCGCTGCTGACATGGCTACAGCCTAATCCTAAATGGAAGCTTGATATGAGAATAAAAACTTTCTTGTAGAATATTAAAAGTAAATACGAAAATCAAAATCTTTATTTTTATCGGTTCTCTGTTTACAAAACAAAATTTACCTGGATATTTTCTTTCATACTTATCAAGAATACATATTATTAGTCTTTAATTGATTCTGAATTTCTATTTTAAATGCATCCTTAAAATGTTGTATAAATTCTGCCAATTTCTATAGTAAATTTATATATTCACAGAAAAATATTGTGAAATAGAAATTCAAACAACTATTGATATTCGGAGTATAATTGCGATGCATACTTTGTGCCATTAATATTAAAACTAAATTTGGCATAAACTAATACATATTGAAATTTATTCAAATAGTTACAAAACCCTTCGATTTAGCTTTTTAAAACAATTAATGCATAAAAGTAAACACGATAAGCTCATAAATTTCTCAACTTTGCAACTTTGGTTATGTATGATCTTTGTTTAAAGAAAATTTTCATTGTTGCTGTTATACAACCAAATATATATAATTGATGTTTAATCGTAAAGAATTCGACAAGATCTTTATAATAGAAATTTTATGCTGAAATGATTAATTTTGCTGCATAAAGTTATACAATGTACAAGGGAAGCATAATAGTATTAAAAGATTCTATTTTTATGTTTAAATGCAAATAAAAGTCGCTAGATCTATACTAGAAATCAAAATCATCTTTATTTACTTTTAAATCTGATTTGTTCAATTAAAGAGATTCAAGTAGACACATATGGTTTTAAATGATAAAATCACACAAAATAAACGTTGATAATTTTACGATGGCCTTTTATAAAAAAAAATAATTATTAACAGGGTTAGAAAACCAATTCATTTTAACTTGCATTTTTCAAAAAAAAGACTTTGCTAAAATTACTGTTTCGAAGAATAACTTACGTGCCTGAATGTTCTATTTGTAATAATTGATTCAATTTGTAAAATTTTTTGATCATCTATTTGCTATTTATTTTATGTTTAGAAATCTTATATGCGCCAATACTGAAATATCGATCCGATACTCATTAGAAATCTGCGCTTTTTTTTTTCCTATAATTCTTTGAACTGTGTTGAAGAATTTTAAATCTTTATTATAAATAAATATAAATGTACCATTAATATGTTGTTTGGTTTATATTATAAAATACAGGGAGCTTTAAATGAAATGTTCATTTTATTAATCGTTTTATGTGCTAAAAAAATGGCCTATATAAATCATTGTTTTTATTATTTATATCTTTATTATTTGATTTTTTTAAGCACTAGACTACAGGAATATAAAATTATGTTATGTAGCTTAAAAAATTGGGATTATAATTATAATTTTGGTATATAGAAATTTAGCGGCGGTTACTTTATCTTATATTATTTTATATTAAATATTAGCTTAAGTCGTGTACTTCATTAATGAAAATTGACGTAAAAAAATTACCAGATTTATTTTTTTTACATTAAAAGGCTCCAAAGATAATTTCTTTTACTCTATTATATATTATAAGCAGAAAAAAAGGTTTTATAAAAAATAGACGAATTGTTTTCGGTTTAAACTTGCATATGATAACTTTTATTAAAAACCCTGAAAATTAGTGGTGGTTAAATATATTATTCAATGTATTATTTTTTGCTTTTTGTTTCGTAGAAGAAGTAAAAAAACACTTTAAATGCGCTTTACAAAAATTAGACACGAAAAAATTGTCCAAAGGTAAGTATAAAGTAGTTCCTTTTTATCTCTGAACATTTTTTTTAATATTAAGACAAGTTTTCTGAAATATAACGGAATTTTTGATGAATAAACTGTTGGTTATTGGTCAATAATAGTTTTAAAGGATTTATCTGTGTTTTAATCATATTATTACTTTCGATTACTTCTGACATCACCAATAAATTATTTGAATTTGAAATACTATATAATCGGCAAATTTTGTATAACAAATATATAGCTACGTGTAAAGTTACCGGTTTTTCACTTCTCCTAAGTTTACGCATGATTAAAATATCCAAAGAACCCTGATATCACATGAATTAAATTTTCAATGTTATTTATCGAAAGACTTCGGGAATAACAAAAAATATTTGGATATTGAACTAAAGTTTGAAGTGAAGCTTAAATATATAAACATTATTTTTTAAGCTTTTTTTAATATAATATACACTTTTTTCAAATTTTAAATTTTAGTGGAGTTTTACATATGTTACTTAATTGTTATTAAAACATTTTCATTGACTGTTATCATAAAAATTTGCATTTTTATAGTTATTTAATTTGTTAAAGAGTTTCGTAGTTTAATTTTATACAAATTTCAAAAAACATTGAGCTAAAAGTCCTCATACACTGCATAAAATGTGATGTCTATTTATATTTACTACTAACTAAACATATCTGTGTAAAAATGTCATATTAATGTATAATTTAAAAAATTCTTTTTAATAAAATTTCATTGATTTGAAAGGCTGAATATTTTACTATCTATTTTTTCTCAGCCCATGAATACCAAGAATGCTACACATCTTTTCAAGTTTATAGCATGCTATAAAGTGTATAAAAAAATTTATGGTCTCAAAATAATTATTTTAAAAATATTAATAACACAAATAGCACCATACTTAATGTACTGGGATTGTGTTCCAACAAAATGCCATAAGTCGTATATTAAAGAGTTGAGAATGCCGACTGAAGCAAAGCATATGCATTAAAAATTGTATTGAAGAAGTAACTTTAACTAATAAGTCTGGAAAAGAAGGTATATTGAGTAAAATTGTAAATATTACTAGTTATTAAAAATTGTTGTCAAAACATAATAAAGAGCATACGAAGTTTTACTTAAAAAATTTAATAGCTAAAAACAAATATACCCATAGATAAAACAAATAGTCAAAAAAAAAATTTTGCTTTCTTTTTATATTTCAAACTCCTGTAAAATCAATTGGCGAAATTTTTTAATGATTTTACAATATAAGTGATCTAGAAAGGCACAAAATTAGACCCTTCGAAATCCATATTTGATTTAATATCTAATTTTTTTTATAAAGTTCTAAGTTTTATAATGAAATATTTTATAATATACAGAATAAATATATCTCTCTAAATTATAATATAAAAAGATTGTGGATTTTTTCTCTCGCTGACATTAGCTTATAAAAATTTTAGCGGACATTAGTCTGGCGAAATTATTCACCAATATTCTAGATTTTAAATTAAAATCACTTTGAAATAAAATAAAGAAAAGTTAACACAAAATTCTGCGATTTTTAAAATTATAATATGATGACATTATGCTTTATTTATCGCGTATTTAACTTTTGCATTTTCAGGATCAAAAAATTTTATTCGATATTTCATGCATATTTATGTTCTTTTAACATTAGGAAATTTATCAAACGAACGCATTGTTCAAATATATTCATTTCACAGTTAAAAATAAAAACCTTTTTAGGGTAATAAAAGTGAAAAAAATGACCGTGATTTTCAGTAAGCTTCATCTAAATATACTAATTTAATGAGAGATTAAATGAAATAACAATTTTAGTTCTTTTGGGATAGACATAGTTTTATATAAGAATGCAATAAGTAACATAAATTTGACGAAAATTTATGGTATAAACCCATTCCGACAGATTTAGTAAAAATTTATACGGATTAAAACAATATTTTGATTATATTAGCAAAATTATAAGTGAAAAAGGAAGTTTTTCTATAAATGGTATCATATCTTCGTGCATTTTTACAGTTTAAATTTGTACTTTATGGTAGTTAGTATAATAAAATTTTTAACTTTTTTAATGAATATTTTCGTGTTTTTAATTTGTGATAAAAATAAACCACGACTGCCTGTACTAAAAAAACATATATTAGCACTAAATATACTTATAATATTTTTTTAATCTATAAAGAAGATATATCTATGTTTTTACAATGCTTATAACTCATAAACGGTACAATTTTATCTAAAGGTCTTCAATAGAGTTTTTATAATGATTAAAGTTTCTATTTTGTTCCATTTCAATGTTTACGAATTTTGATTTTGTTCTATTCCAATAATTTGTCATTATAAATTACCAAGATATATTTATTTTATGATTTTTGATCTTACAAGCTAGAATTTATTGCCTAACCATCTATTTAAATATATTATCATATATATTGTAATGCACCTAATTGGCGGGATATTAGAAGCATCTATTATTTTTTCTCTTGGTTCATGTGGTAAATATAAATGCATGCTTATTTTCACTAAATTTTCTTGGTGCTTACAGCAAGTTAGATTTTGCGTATATAATTTCTTTATGGAAGTCTAACAATTTATAATGTCAACCGATTTAAATTTCTTTCGGATGTGTGTTTATTTATACATTGGTTTATGTGATTTTTCACATGATATAACCTCTTTTATCAGGTTTTTAAATTATAAGTGGCAAGCTCTTTAATACATTACTATTGTAAATAAAAAAAATTTATGTTTTTGAAACATTATTTATATCATAAATTTATTTTCATTTTATACGATTTTTTTCGTATTTTTAAAAATTAGAATCTTTTATCAAATTTTGCTTGAAAACAGAATATTAATCGTAAAATATATTGTGTATTTATAATATTTTGTCTGTTTTTGTAGATTTCTTTTCTAAAAACAATTTTATTTATTGTATCTGCACGATATGCGATTCTAACATCGGGGTATATTTTAGGTGTTTTTATTTGAATAATAGGGCATTTTGTTTAAATAGATTTTAAATTACAGTCTTTCTACATTCTATATATTTTATAAAATTATATGTTATTATTTCTGTTTGAGAACAACACTTTATTGTATGTGTCTTACGAGCATAAATACTTTGAAGTGGATTTAAAAATTATAAGTCGAAAAATCTTACGTAATATCAGTTTTTTTAGTGGATATCTCTTTTTCAAAATCATAAATCAAAATTATTAAAGAAAATTGCACTATAAATAAATAAAAGGCATTATTTTTGTTTTTATTATTTCTTAAAATATCCACGATTCTAAATAATGTTCTTATAAATTTCAAGTATATTTTTTGATGCATTTTTATAAAAAAAATTTGCGTCTTTTCTTGACAAATATTATTTTAAACGATATTATTATGATTGAGTAAGTGCATGAATAAGTAAAACCTCAGACTCAAAAAAAAAAGAAGGTAATTGTAAAAATGGGAAAATAATTCCAAGGTTGTGATTATCCAATGATCAAAAAAGCCCACAAGAAAGTATTTATTTCTTGTATCGTAAACAAAATTTAATCAAAGGTAAAGAATCTTTATATTTAAATCACATAAAATTACTTTTGCGATATTTTGTTGTTCAACATAATACTATTCATATCATGATTTTTTTTAAGAAGATTTGTAAATGTTATAAATAAACTATCTAAAATTAGTGTTAGTAACGCTATGATTCATTTAATTTTTTTGTTCCCACTGCATTATAAACTACTTTGTTCTCAATCATTACGGATAAAAACGCAAATTAAAAGTAATTCTAAGAGAATTCGCGCTTTTTAAAAAAAAACTCAAAGGCCAATATTTCCCCTGATACTTTTTCTGTTTAAATATTTATTCTAACAAAAGATTTGATTTTTAAAGTATTGAAAATTTTGATTAACGGTTTTTAAGACTAGAGAATTAGTTATTGTGGCTTGTTTATGGCTTTGTTAATTACAAAAGCATTACATGAACGTTTCTTTTGCGTACAAACCTTTGAAAAAATTATTGCAATAAAAATATATTATCGGCACTGGCCTTTGTGCTACGTGTTTTTAATAGATGTGTAAATGGCTGGATTTTTGACCAAAAACAACCATAAAGAAGTAAAAACTTAATATCTTTTGGAAAGGGAACCTAGATACACTTTAAATTTTGTAAATCATCCGATTCTGAGCTGAAATAATAGTTAAGAAGTGTAAACTTAATATCTTTTGAAAAAAACATTAGATACACTAAATATTACGTAAATTACGCGATTTTTGACTGAAATAACAATAAAGAAGTAAAAACTTAATATCTTTTGGAAAGGGAACCTAGATACACTTTACATTTTGTAAATCATCCGATTCTGAATGAAATAATAGTTAAGAGGTAAAAACTTAATATCTTTTGAAAAAACTCTAGATACACTTTACATTTTGTAAATCACTAGATTCTGAACTATAAATAATAGTTAAGAAGTAAAAACTTAATATATTTTGCAAAAGCTTGTATATACTCTGAAATAATTACAAAGTGGAAATAACTAGATCAGAAAAACATCATTGATGATTAACTAGGCTTTTTTACTTTTGCCATACAGCTCTTTTTTAGATAGAAATAGAAAATGAATTTTGCAATAAAAAAAAAGTATAGCTGATTTATAGGTAAAAATGGAGTTTTATTGTTTCTTCTTTGGCTTTATATTATTTAATAAGTATAAAACTTGAAAATTAGATAATATCTTCTAGTCTTGTATAAAAATTTGCGTTAATAAGTGTTTTTCTGTCATATTTTTCTTTTGTTCTATAAGACTCATTTCTAATAATATTGATTATCTTCCTAATTGGTTGAATTCCCGATGCAAGGATGTCGAATTCAAAAAGATATGTTTGAAAATCATCCATAGTCAGATTTGAGCCGTAAGATTCTGGAGAGATCAATTGTTCATTATATCCCTTATCATTTGCCATAATAAAGCAAGTTGGATGTAGTCGCATTAAAATTAATATTAGATTGAGCACGTTAAGAGATGCCTCCGTATTTATATTTAAAGATATTTGGGCCAGTTTCTTTATATATGCCATTTTTGTGCGGAGTGAAACATTAGATTCATTTAATATAATTTTAATGAATGTCAAAAATTCTTCTGTGTGAAGTTGGAGATTTTTACTGTTAATTAATTCAAAAAATATTTCATAAAATTGAGATACCTCGGTGTTAAAATGCTTCATTAAGTGAAATATGCTTTGGGCAGAGAAAAATGCCAGTTCACTATTCACGGAACCAGATTTAAATAAATCAATGAGAAACGGAAATAATGTACGCGGATCGCTCATAAATAAAAACATATCGGGAAGTATCCTGGCCAAATCAAGCATATGATGATCGTTGCTTGATGCATTTTCAAAAACATCGTGTAAAGCTCTATCGACATCAATAAAATCTTCCTTTTCTAAATTTTCAATTAAATCGATATTTTCGTTAGTGTATTTAATTAAAAAATCGACTATCTCCCGATATTTTTTTTGGTGTACCAAATTATCCAGTTCTTCTTGAAAATTCACGTTCATTTTTAAAAGGAGTTGAATATTAATCAAAAATATATTCAATCCCAATTAAAATTTAGAGATGACTATTTCATGCAACTTTAAAGATCGAAGTAAATCACGTATCAATCAAAACTTAAAATTCAAAGGCTTGAAATATTTCTACAAACAATTAGTTGCTGATAATTCACAATATGTTACACAAGCCAATATATATTCTATTAGGCAACCAAAAATGGTTTGTGACATAACTGGACTGCCTGCAAAATATATGTGTCCACGTACAAAACTTTATTATCATGATTTAAATGTTTATGAGTTTATTAGAAATATGAAGGTTGAAAGTGCGCAATTTTATATTGGCTTGAGAAATATTGGAAGAAATGTATATTCATTTCAAAAGGATTATTGATTTTATTAAAATTGTTTTATACTAAAATATATTTTTAATATTAAAATTTTATTCTCATTTAATAAATTTGTTTTTGTAATTTTTAATTTTGGCTTGGCTTTATAACAATATCAATTAATCGTTAAATAATACTAAATAAAAAAATTTGACGTTTTTTGGTCATATTTTATGGTTCAAAGCCAATTATAATTGTTTATCGTTCAAATCCATTATTTTATTTAAATATGGTTCAATGCCGTTTTTATTTTTTATATTTAAATATGATTCAATGCGATCGTTTCTTTTCAATATTTAAATGTGATTTAAAGCCATTGTTTATTTTTATATATTTAAATACATTTTCAGCCATTGAAAATTTTTATTTCTTTAATCATGATTATTCACCAGAGCCATTATTCATTTTCTGCGTTTTATATATCTCACATATATTTATTTTTGGATGAATTTTTCTTTTAGCTTTACATGTTTGCTTACTAAAAATCTAAAACGTTCTAAAAAGCCGATTTGATTTATAATTCTCTCAATTTCATCACATTTACATTCTTACTAAACTTTTGAATTATTCAACACCATAAATTATATATCCTCTTTTTTTTTAAAAAAATGCAAAAGTAGGCTATTATATAATAAATAGTAAGAAATTTTTCTGTAAAATAAATTCTAGTGGTTTCTATTCAAAATACAATAACTTAACTATATATTATGATGGTTTTAAATTTAGTTTGTAAATTTTATATATAATTTATATTCTTTATATAAGGAATTCGATTTTCGCAAATATAAATTTATAAAATTGGGTTATTACGATTTATATACTATGTTTTATCATCGTTTTGTTGATTTTTCCGCGATTTTTATTAATCTTAAAATTTGCTTACACCCTATGTTAAAATTTCGCAACACTACAATTATTTTAAAGAATGCTATATTATGAATTTATTACCTGCTAGCATCTGAGCTATCATTAATATACAAGTACAAGACAAAAATTATTCCATATATTATAACATGGGACGATGTGGTGACAAGATATCATAAAGGGTACCTGAAGGAACTAGATGTCAAGAACCAGGTTGAGGCATATATTCAAACCTTGGGATTGAGATAAACCCTTGAATTAATAGGTTTCGTAAGAAGGAGGTGTATTGTAGAAGACTTTGGAGAGGAGAAGATAGCCTAAAGGATAAATACGCTGTGCGTACAGAGAATCAAGCAAGCTGTGCCTGAGAACCAAAAACTAAAATTACGACTATAAATTTAGCCCATAAAGAAAAATTACGTTTTATTATAATATCATTAATCTTTCTTTTTTATATACGCTCAAAAACTTAGATTTCTCCAAGAATGGATTTGCTCGATAATATTTTTAATAGCATTCTTGTGTTAATCTTCTTCTTTCATAATTCATTTATTATTGTTTATTTTTCAATCCTATTCTTTGTGTGTATGCTTATGCTTATGCTTTCGTTGGCCTCTCTAAAAGCCACATTGAAAAATATTTTTAGGCGAATCACAGACAAATTAAAATATAAAGTACGTAAAAAACCACATGTAAATAGCTTTATATGATGTTCAAGTTATATTAATATATATTCTAATGCTAATTATTATATATCATTTATAATTACCTTAATAAACTAAAAGGATTAATAAAATTTATAAGTAAACTATCATATTTACAATATAAAAATTCATAAAGTAGTTGTATCTTTCGGATAAACTATTGTAAAATAATAACCTCCTGGCAGATATTTGTGATTTTTTGCCAATGTATTATGTATTTATTCATAAATCTAGATATTAAATTATTCTAATATGGGGGATAAAGAAAAAACAGGAGAGGAGAACTACAAAGATGAACATTCAAAAACCGATCCTGTAACGATAATCTCAACCGACAACTTGCCTGAAACTCACACGACCACACGTATTCATACTACGGCTCTTCTTACTCTCATAGCCATCTGCAAGAATACACCCGCCGAGAAAGAGAACTGGATTCAAGAGGCTTATACCTCGATCCTAAAACGATTCGGAAGAATGCCGAGATCTGGCTGGCAAGAGTTCCTAAAGAGTCACAATGATATTTTCAACAGTGATATGAGCATGACTGAAATTAAAGCTAAATCATCAAACGTTCTAAAAGATAATGATGGGAAAAGAAGACAAGTCCGGAAGTTCAAAGAAATAGAAACGAAAAGAAGAAAACAAAGCGATCAAGAGGAAGACTATAAAACACTTAACTATTGCATTAACCTCGACAGATGCAAAAAAACATTTCTTAGAGTACTGACGGACTTAGAAAATACGGACATCACGAAACTCCCTAGAACAAGAAAAATACCATATACTAAAGTTAAAAGCGATATAATTGAAGGTCTAAATTTAGCGGTTCATGCGCATATCACTAACCACCGCCCTCAAAACATGTGCGATATAGCAAAGATCTTGCAAGCTGTCCAAAAGAGTTACGAAGAGCTAACATCAAAATCTGTCCAGGAAGGATTAAACTACGTACAAATAAAGGAGGAGAAAATAAAAAGATATGATCAAATTAACACAATCCTCAAATCCTACGTAAGAAACACAGTAAAACTCCCAGAAAGTGAGACAAAATTTCTAAGAAAAATCATGAGACAACATAACAGGATACTCGACAAAAAAAATGATGTCCTTGAAGTAATTACTAACAATAACGATAAAATAAGGATAATAAATAAACAGATAGAGCAATATGAAAAAAGAAAAGAATTTACAAAAACAAACACCCAGTTCGAAGTCAACAGAAGACAATTTTATAGAACATTGACAGATACGGTAAAATCAGAAATTAAGGCAGATAAAGAAAATATTGTGAATTTCTGGTCAAATATGTGGACTAAAAATACGGAAATTTTATACTTCGATACTTACCTGCGCAAAAACGCGCTGGAAAACACACCACAAATGGTTTTTATCTCTGAAACAGAATTTTTCGAAATCATCAACTACCTGCCTAACTGGAAAGCTGCTGGATGCGATGGTATATACAACTTCTTCATCAAAAAAATCACAAAATTACATCCAATATTATATGAAACAGTAAAATCAATATGCCTTGAGAACAAAGAGGTAAAAAGCTGGTTCTACTCTGGGATCACATACCTCATACCCAAACAAGAAGTTTTAAATGGATCGGAATTTAGACCTATAACATGCATGTCAAACTTATATAAATTGACAACTAAAGCTGTCACAATGATACTACAGAAAGACGTCGAATCCCGAAATCTACTATCAGAAAACCAACTTGGTACAGTCAGAAGAGTACAGGGAGCTAAAGAACAAGCCATGATAAACGTTGCAATGAACAGTGAATATAATAATGAATTACACGTAACATGGTTCGACATAAAAAAAGCATTCGACTCGATCGACCACGAGTATCTTCTGTCCTGCTTAAAAAATCTTAACATACAAGAATGGATGATTGACTTTATATGTGTGTTAACAAAAAACTGGATGTTATCTCTAAGATTAAACAATGAAGAAATCTTAAAGAAAAAAATTGAAAAGGGGATTATACAGGGAGATAGTCTATCTCCATTACTGTTTGTTCTTTGTATGGATCCGCTAAGCCGCCGATTAAATGAAAAGTTTCCATCAATATCCATTAACCTCGATAAGAAGGCATTTACAACCAATCACTTCCTTTTCATTGATGATTTAAAGATTTTGTCGAAAGAAGAAAGTAACTTAAAGCTAATGTCCAATGAAGCAACAAAATTCTTCGGATGTATCGGAATGGAAATTAACATTACCAAATCAGCCACTAACAATATAAATTGCAAAGATATTGCCACAGTAATAGAAGGAAAAGAGGGATATAAATATCTCGGCATACTGGAAGATTTGAAATCAAGAACTAAACCCGAAACGATAGAAAAAATTAGAAAAGAAATGCTAGGAAGAGTTCAAAGCATATGCAAAACAAAACTAAATGGTAAAAACATAATAAAGGCGATAAATGAATATGCGATTTCACTGATAAACTACTATGTGGGTTTATTAAAGCTAGAACCGGAAGATTTTAGAAAGCTAGATGATGAAATTCGGCGAATACTAATAGAAAATGGGATACACTTACAACCATCCAATAAAGAAAGATTATATCTTAAAAGAAATGAACTAGGACGTGGATTGGAAAATATTGAGTTTAAATCCGAAAGAATACTTTACCAACTTTATAAAACCCTAAACCAAGCTAAACGACAATCACCCAGAAAAGCCGCAATATTAAAATTTGAAAATGAAAATGCAACATACTTATCCGTAATAAATGAATTCCTCAGAACAAAGTATAGCCTCGTTGACATAGACCTTCCTGCCCTTGAATTAAAACAAAAAGAGAGTTTATTGTGTAAAATAAAACAAAAAACACTACATCAAAAACTCTTCGATGTTCATCAAAATTCAACGCTTGAAATATTAGGATCCTCGAAGTGGCTACAATATGGAAATATCAGACCGGTAGAAGAGGCGAGATTTTGCTTTATTCAGGATAGAAACGTATTCTTTGGAGAAAGATCAAGGTGCCCGCATTGTAACGACTCAATTAAAACTGTCGACCACTTAGCAAGCAGATGTAAAAAAATGCTTGGTCATGACTATACAAGAAGACACAACGAGATTGTAAGATGTCTTCACTTTATGTTGGCAAGAAAATATAATTTCAAAAAAACCAAGAAAATCCGCAGACACTCTGTACAGGAAATAATGGAAAACGAATTCGCAGAGATCAAAGTAGATACAAGAATTAAAACAGATATCAAGCTATCGAATGACAGACCTGATATTTTTGTATATGACAAAAAGAAGAACTGCATCACTCTGATAGAAATTGGCGTGACAAGTATTGACAACATAAACATAGTTGAAAACGAAAAATTGAGAAAATATGACCTGCTAGCATCTGAACTTTCATTAATATACAAATGCAAGACAAAAATTATTCCATATGTTATAACATGGGACGGCGTGGTGACACGATATCATAGAAGGTACCTGAAGGAACTAGATGTCACCAACCAGGTTGAGGCATATATTCAAACATTGGGATTGAGAAAAACCCTTGAATTAATAGGTCTCGAAAGAAGGAGGGGTATTGAAGAAGACTTTGAAGAGGAGAAGATAGCCGAAAGTATAAATACGCTGTGTGTACAGAGAATCAAGCAAGCTGTGCCTGAGAACAAAAACTAAAATTACGACTATAAATATAGCCCTTAAATAAAAATCAATATTAAATTATTCTATGAAATTTAATTTGGATTTTTCGGTAAAAAAAATCGCTCTGCGCAATTAATCGAATTATTTGAATTACAAGCTGAAAATGTTCTGATTAAATATTTATATGATTTTGTAGTGTTTATGTCTATAATACAGATCATTAGATTATACGACCCTTTAAAATAATTTAAATCATGATTATTTTAAACAATTGAATTATCTTACTGTAAACTCATCTGATTTAAACCTTCATATTCTAAAACAAATTGCTGTTCATTTAATTCATAATTTTTTTTATCGAAATTAACTACTATATGTCATAAAAAAGATAGTGTTATCACAAAATACCATAAGTCTAATATTAAGAAATTGGGGTACCAACGAAAACGGAAGCAAATGTACAAACAATATTATTTAGAAAACTCTTGAATGTAATATTTTTGAGAGTAGCATGTATTTAGGGAGACTTAAGATTTGTATGCCTGAAAAGAGTATACAGTAAATTTTTAATGTGGATCAAACATGAAAAGTTAAAATAAAAATTATAGCCCTCAAATAAAATTTAAAATTTAGAAAAATCAAAATCAAAAAAATATTTCATATAAATGTCTTGAATCAATATAAATGTCTTTTTTTAAAATTTAAATGAAATAAAAATTGCAGAAGTATAAAATATAGAAGGCGTCGTGAATATTCCACAACACAACATTGTATTTATTCATGAAAGAAGAAAAAGTATAACTTCGCACAATAAAACGATGATATATGATGTGAAATCCAATTTCTTTTTATGAATTGTTAATTATTGTTTTTAATGTGAAATTTGATTTTCCCCTTTATTTCAATAAATTATTTCTGATGTAATCAAGTTTCATTCTCAATATATAAATTCTTTCGAAATATAAGTCAGTGTTCCAAATGAATTCTGACATGTTTGTTTACGTAAACAAAATTAATTGGAATTTTAGGCTATAAAAAATTCTTTTGACTTATTTTATTTTAAGGAATAATTTATGTATTCTTTAATCATTTAAGGCACAATTTGTATTTTTAGTGTAAAAATAATATAATATAATCTTTATAAGTTTGCATCATATTTTTCGATCGAGTATTTAATCTATAGTCTAAAACCCAAATTCAATTAAATGTTATTTACTTCTAGAATAATTGGTTTACGTCAGACAGATTCATTTAATCTCGATCTTAAGTTTATTTATACACGTTTATATTTAAAATAAAAGATTTAAGTAAATTTAAACTTATCTAAATATGATCTTTTTAAATTTATTTTTATGTGCTTTTGTACACTTAGTTTCGAATCATGTAGAATGTAGAAAATATAGAGCCAACAATAGATCTATAATACAAGAAAAAAATGATTCTTACAATCAATGGATCGATACTCAAGAGTTTGACACCAAAGGTTATATATATTCTGCAAGAAAAGAGTATTCCCCGGCAAGAAGTCTCGATAATCTTCAGTCAAACAGAAAAAAGGAATCTGATTATGTATTATTTGCATCTGGAAAAGAAAACCAACTGGATAAAAAGGACATCATCTCAGTAGAAGCGAGCGAATCGGACTCCCTTGTAAGTGAAGGAATTCAAGATAACGAAAATAATGCATCTGATCTAGTAAGTGAAAGTGATAATGTAAGAATAGAAGAAAATCTGATCGGTGATATTAATTACCCAAACTACCATAGCCTTAAAAAAAAATTATTCGATCATGGAGCTACACAATCAAATGAAGCACATGATGATGATTCATTAGACCGAAAATCCGTGAATATACGCGATTTTCAGGATCAAAGTGAATTTAATGTTTTAGATAAAACCTCCAAAAAAAGCGAAGATCTTGTACAGGGAACTTTGTATACTTATCATGATAGTAGCATTCATTCCAAATATCCATTTGAAAAGGGTAATTTTCGGCCTAAAAATAAACCTACATACTGTGAGCTGAATAAAGACAGATATCGACCTAATAAAGAAAGCTCACCATTTGCTTATAATCCAAACAAAGAACTCTCTGCATTCTATTATAACAGGCCAGAAGATTATTTCAGATATATGAAGAAAGATAGGTGTTTTAATAAGCTGAAAAAGATTTTGACTATGCCTTCTACAATTTCAACAACTGTGCTGACAAACACTTTCAAGTTTAACTCTTCAACCCTTAACGAAGTTGTATATGGTACTTTAACCGTTATAGATACTATAACATTGGAATCTGATATCAATAACACCACATGTAGACCATGTGAAAAAGCATGCACATATACACACATATTAACATCTACATTTACGGAAGTTTCTACACTCACTGTTGCTTCCACAACACTCACCGAAACAGCATTTGCGACTATCACATCGACAAGTACTCTACCACCAACTACCATCACACAAACATCAACCGTAACATCCCCACCATTGACAACGACGGAAACTTCAACATCATCTATCACAACTACAGTTATTTTGCCCCCTGTTACACTCCCTGCCGTTACAACTACATCTACAATAACAGAAACCATCATAGGCCCTACTGTGACTGTTACAAGTACAATAGCTCAAACAACTATTACAGAAACTGTAACATCAACAGTTACTGTCTAGTTTTAAGCCCTCCAAAACAAATGCATTCATGTATAAGTAAAAATTGTTTCGATATTTTTCTTAAAAAAGACTGATTTATTGCTTTATTTCAATTCAAAACCAATTTTTCTTGCTTAACCTCTTCATATTTGTGTCTTCATGGTTTTAACTGTATACTTTTTCTATAATTTGATATGAAATATTTCATTTTTTATATAATATTTTTATTATGAATATATTATAATTTTTATCATCAAAAATATTTTTTTATTCTTTCCATATATTATCATGGTTTAATTTTAAAGGCTTATTTTGTTAGGTGTAACCTACATAGTATTTTTTTTCGATAATAATCCTTTGATATTCATTTTTTATGATTTCTATAATTCTGAGTGGTCTTATACTATAGATACTGAGGGGTCTTATACTATTATTTCAGGATGACATATATCGATTTTAATGTTAAATCATGATCAAGATATATAAAATAAAAACTTAAACACAGAAATCAATTAATGAAAAAAGTATTTCGTTTTTCACCGTAGTTAAGAAATGCGACACAACAAAGTTTATGTTTTATGAAATTAATGGTAACAATGATACGAAAAACTTACCCGAGAAAAGGTTTTGATACAGATATGGCAAAAAAAATATTATTCGCCTGATTTAAAAACTCATAAGATCTTCGTTTTTTGTGATTTTTTGTTTGAAGTTTTCATATAAATTTTTGCATAAAAATCTCTTAAAGCCTTCTTAAACTCTTGAACAAGATGAGTACACTTTTTGTAAAATATAAATTTACTAACTTCTTCTGTTCAAAATTCCTAAATTATATTATCGGGTATTTTCTGCGTAAATTATTATTTTATTTTATGTTCAAAATTATTTACATCATTTTTTAAACGCGAACCTTCATTAAAGTCAAGTGTGAGATTATGTTCAATTTTTTTTTATTTTTAACTAGTGTAATATCACATTATTGGGTGTAACATAAAATTATGCCATAAAAATTACCGAGTCCACAACTATTATTTATAATATACATGTTTATCCTTTAAATTTATATCGAAAAAATGTGCAATATTGTTTTTTTTAATCGGCCTAAAAGCCAAACATTGCATGATGATGATTATTTTAGTATAAATTTTCACATTCTCTGCCCGTCATCTTTCTTTACTATTATTCGCGTTGATGCATTATTAACATAAATTATATATTGATAATTTTTTCACAACATACTCGAACAATGGTGAAAATCTATTATAATTAGTTATTATTTATTTCTTTTGATAAAATTAATTTTTTATTGATCATATTTTTCTAGGCTTGAAAATCTACCGATACTTAAAATGCTAAGAATTGCAAGATTTTTTGCTATTTTAGGTATTTATTTCTATTAATGAAAGTGTTTTTTTGTTTTTCGCACATATTCAATGCTATAAGGAGCCCAATTTTTTTATTCATTCTGATCTTCAGCAAATCTTGAAAAAAAAAACTTATATTTTTTCTTTTGTTCTGTTTACTATTATAACTAAACATTCTGCTCTAATTTTTTTATTCATGTATAATTGTGAATTTATGCCCGGTCTTGGGTTTTTTACTACTATTTATGCTTATACTTGGTCAATAATTTTTATATCTACTTTATCTTATATGATATGATATTAAATTAAGAGAAAAAAAAAATTTTATGGTTAAATTGGGTTTTACAATATTTTTTTTCATTAATTTATTCAGATAAATATTTGATTCTTTTTGATGTTCGCATATTATTATCGATATTTTGTTTTACGGCTGCATTGTTACACACAATTATATTTGTGTAAATAGATTTTATGGGATTAGTAAATATTGGTGTGGGATACTTTTAGGTGTTTTATACTTATAAAATCAAAAATTGGATGTCTCTCGGGCTGAATACATTTACAGGCGATGTGTATCTACATTTATTCTGGATATTATTTTAGCATTAAACTGTTCCTACTATAAATAGTATTTGAGATTTATTTATCATGTTATTTTCTGATCATCTCAAGCTTGTTGTGTCTACCCTTCTTCTTTTGTGATTGTTTTTTTTTAATTTTTCTTCGTTCATTTTTACAAAATTGTCATTTTCTTAACTTTATATGTTCTTAAAAGGAAATCATTGTGTGTTTTATACGAATTTACTTTATAATCTTTTCGGTTGAAATAATTTTGCTCTTTTAACCCAGGGGTTTTGATTTTCTTATGACTCTTTGTTAATTGAACTGTAATATAACTTTATATTGTATTTTTACCGATATTTTTTTATAAATTATTGTTTAAAATGTATTATGTGCGCGTATTTTTAGCCCAACCATCTACTATTTAAAATTTATGTTTTTTTTATGCTGTAAATATTTCCTAATTTAATATATCTATCTCTATATTTTGTTAAAAACTTCATGGAATTTACCATCTTTACTTAATTCTTTTTCATAAATGCTTGTTTAAGCGTTGTTACTAAAAATTTTTCGCTAATATTGATAAAGTTGTAATTAAATATTCGGAAGTCATAAATGAAAGTTAAATTCGTTTACATAAGTTAACACTTTAATTTATTAGGAAATTTGTGCGTGTCAGTGGATTTTTAAAAATCATTATTTTTTTGTTTTTATATCATCGATTTGTTTTCTTTGCAAAAATTTTAGGACCTTATGAAATTAATACTAGATCATTTTTATATATAAATTTGAGTCTTGGCTGGAAATATTAGACATAGTTCATAGTTCAATGAAAAAATCACTTTGTTTTATATTTCGCCTTAATATCTTTTTTAAACTATAGGAATTGGATTTGAATTATTAGATAGGCATGAAATCATGAATAAATTTACAGAAAATATAGAATATGTACATTTCTGGCATTTCTTTGCTAAATTTTTTTATTTATCATTTTATTAAGTTTATAGTTACAAAGCGGACACTTAGTTTTAAATTTTGTACTCGTCTATGTAAATTTGCAAAGATTATCTATCATAAGTGAACGAAATTGCAGTGTGAAGTAATTTTTTCTGCATAAATAGAATCGGTGATGTTTGGCTTTTTTGCCGATCTTAAGTTTCATTTTTTTAAAACATAATGCGTTATTACATTGGCGAAACATTAGCTATAAATACAAGTTTGAATTTATTTTTTTAATTAAGAAACGCTTCAAGCAGAAATTCAATTTTTTTCTGTTTAAATCATAAAAAAATAGAATGTTCATCCAAATTTCTATTGGGTTTTCTGTAAAATAACATTTTAAGGCATACCTTTGCAACATTAAATTTAAGAGCTTGATTTTTAATGATTAGATATCCGAATGCATATATAAATATAATTTTTTTGTATGTCTTCATAATTATTTTTTAAATGGATTTGATGAATAAAAAGATAATCAAATTTTTGTTTAAAAAAAGGTATATTTGTAGTTTATTTGGAACTTATTGATCATTTATAAATTGAATTTGATCATAAAAAGAATGGAAATAATGTAGATATATACATTTTAACTGCATTTTCAATAAAAAAAACACTTATTACAAAATTCCTTTTCGAATTACAGTTGTATCTTTCCAAAAATTAGTTACAAAAGCCTTATTATGACATACTTTAGATGCCTTTTGTACTTAAGAATAGATAAAATTAAATATCAATTTAATTGCGAAAATATGAATCTTGAAGCTGTGTATAATAATTGGTGTTATAATTTGATTAAACAAAAACCATAGTGAGCGTTGAATATTTATATATTTAATTGCATTTTTAAGCCAAATTTATACATATTTTGTAGACATGCTTTGATATATTTTATGAAAAAATCAAGCCTCAATATATTCAACTCTGTGAATATATGATATGCATGTTCCAATATTATAAGATTTTTTTTATTATTTTGTACTATTAAAAATCACGATAGACATATAACTGTAATGCTTTGTAATCACGCGCTATGAAAATGGCGATCCTATATATTTAATAAAAGATGGCATCTTAAACCAAAAATATACAAAAAGTGGTTTAGAAAAGCAATTCTATTTTAAAATTTATATATTTTTTTGCGTTTTAAACCCCTTTTTTATATGATTATATATTTATAATCGAAAATATTCTCTGTTTAATGTTTAATATGTTTCATTATTTACCTGATATCTCTGAGAATTATTTTACCCTAGCTATTTATATAAGTTGCATAAATACGTTTATTTAGAACTTAAAATCAGGTATAACTTTAGCTAGTTCTAGACTGCTACTGATTTGGCACATATCTAGAATCGATCGTTGAATTTCAAATTTAAAATAATTTCGACTCTTATATATTCTATTAAAATTTTAGATTATGTTTTTTCTAAAAAGAGCTATTATTATACTCTATAAAATCTCGAGTTTCATTTTCTGATTCTTTTTTGTGCCACTTGGATTAAATTTCATGAATCTAAGCGTTTTTATTGATTTTTATATTTAAAAACAATTTTAAAAGGATAGAATAGGTATTTTGTATAAGCTGATGTGATAATATATAAATAAATTTGTATCTAAAGTTTTATAATAAAAATTTGGTATTGTTATTTTTATTGTTTAATATTGAGAAAAGTAAAAAAAATATAAATTTTTGATCATAAATAAACTATTGGATTTTTTATCCCTTCATTAGTTTAAACTGAATATAAAGTATAATGTTTATAATCCATTCGAATAATTCAAGGTTTTGATTTTTACAGATGGTGTGGTTTTAGATATCTCAGAACTTAATCGTAAATTTTTAGATAATAAACCTCTTATTATATCTATGGCTTGCATTTACTTTATTAAAATCCAAAAAAAATCCACTTATTAAAACTTTGTTATTTCTAGCACCGATTCAATTATATTTAGAGGGTCAAATATGTGCAAGGCACGTTGCCGAATATAAATATGAACCAAAAATTCATCCATTCGATAATTAATTTTTATTTAATTTTTCGATGTAATCTAAGAAAGCTTACTGTGTAGTTATTCCTTTTAAGAAAGAGGATCGATTAAATTGTAATTTTTAACATATTTTATAAATTGCAATCAATTTCATGTTTTCGACATAAATTAAAGCTATATTTATATTGTAGTTTGAAAAATTCAGAAAAATGCAAGATTACGAGAAAATATTTCAGAAAGAATTTTGTGCCGTAATTATTTATATTTTTATATATTTTCTAAGAATTAAAGTTGAAATCTAAAACAAATAAAAATAATAGGCATAAAATAAACTACATTTTAGTTCATTAAAGTCGCAGAACTGCGTCTTGTTGCCATTTTGAAAATGCTTTGTATTTATTGATGTACTCTGAGGCTAGTTAAATAAAAAAAAAGCATTGGGTTAATGCTATAAAAAAATTCAAAAGCGTACACCAACGTGATCTAGATCCGGTTTTATGCTATTAAAACGATTTTTACATATTTTCTTTGGTACTTAGATATATTTAAGTATCCCCTAGTTAATAAATGCATACGATCTATATATATAATGAAGTTTTATGTGTGAAATACCGAATTTATTTTAGAAATTAATATTTTATTCTTGTAGCTATGTACATAAATTACAGCATATTTATATACATAATACTTTTTTTAACAAATGAATCAATTCAACTATAATATGTTATGCTAGTTCGATTAATATATAATCTGGTAGATTTGTATAGAAATAAAATTATGTATATAATATGCATTATGTGTATTATTCGGTAAAAAATATTTACTTCCGCGCAATCAAGAAAAATTTTTATTTAAATATTGGAGAAAAACTCTGTATGGGAAATGGAGATGTATTATCCTAAGTTGGGGTTATAATCAATTGAAATCAATAAAAACTAAAATATGTCGAAAATAAAATGAGCATCTATTTTTTATTACACAGAAGGGCTCTTCTTACACTTTATGTTATAAATAATAGTCAAATATATTTATCATCTGTGTAAGATAAATAAAAGCCACTTTTTTCTTTAATATTTTTTTTAAAAATATATAAGTTTAATGACATAAAAAAAAATTTCTAATGAAAATAATTATTTTATATAAAATAAAGTATTTTATATTTTCACCAGAATTTATTATTTGAAAATCTTTATTCATCGCGCTAATTTTTTGTAGATATAAACCATACCAGTAACCAATCTCGGTCCTAATACTACTATATTTTAACTGTCTCTTATGTTTCCTTATTATAAATTATCAAATCGGTTTTGTAACTATATTTTATGTAAATAAATTCCTCCATTATTTTCAAAAAAAAATTTACGAATAATTCTTAAATTTTACCCCTAAAATATCATTAAAAGTGAACCCAATTCCTCTTATAAAGACGCTACATCTTTAAGAAAATAAAAAAAACCAGAACCAATTCAGTACAAGAGACCTACGAAGATTAATATGCGGAAATAAAGGCAAATACCAGCATGAAAATTGATCTATTAATCAAATAAAACAGACCAGATATTTTCATATACTATAAAAAAGAAAATAATTTTACATTAAATGAAATGTATATAACTAGTCTTATAAACTAACTGAAGTTGAGAATGAGAAATATAAATATTATGAATCTTGGCAAATTGACTTGCTTTAATTCACACATGTATAACAAAAATAATACCATATGCAATGAGCTGTGAGTGGCTACTAAATTACATAACAAATATGTTGAGAAATTTAAAATCAAAGATGAACTAGAATCATACATGCAAGCTCTCACAATTCGCAAGAAACTTGAACCCATATCATTTGACAGAAGAAGAGCAATTGACGAAGATATATCAGTGGAGGTGTCAAAATATACATTAAGGAGATATTGTAATATTCCTAATGGGCTGTCTACATCTCAGTGATGGAATTTATAAAAATAAGAAATTTAATACATGGATAAAAAACGCTTCTTATTAGTTTTTGGAATTTATAACACATTAAAAATAATGCCTTTATTTACCAAATAATGAAAATTGAATACATACAGCTGTTTTCAAACGATTTGTCCGCCACGATCATTTTTTAAAAATAATATATTATTGATCATTTATTATTTATTATTTATTATTTTTTTTCCGGCAATGAATGTAAATTGACATATTTATGTGATTGTGGTTTTGGCTTATAATATTCTCTTAATCTTTGAATTAAATTGTTTAAATATAGAATAATTAGAAAGACAGTTCTTTCAATTTCGATTGATTTAATAGTGTGGTTTCGGTTTACTTATTTTTGACGTTTTACATTATTTCTCAAATGTTATTCTTGGTCATTTCCTATAAAATCTAGCGTATAATTGTTTATAAAAAAACATAAAAACACCTTAAATATGCTATATATTGAAAAGATCTGTTTTTATGCCTTATTTTTTTGCTTATCATAATATATATTTGCGGTAAATAAGGAAAGTATAATGTTGAATCGATGCTTCGATCATTTAATTTATAGAGAACATATTTATTTGATTATCAAAAAAAAAATATATTTATTTTATAAAACACTAAATAACATGATAATACAATAAAAAGTTGAAAATTTTACACTTAATATTCTACACATAAATATGCGAAACGCAGTGCAAACACAGATTGCAACAATTTTAAAAGATGAGTTTTTGAATTCAAAATATAAATTATGCTCAAATATAAATCAAAGTGTATTTCTTATCTCTATATTTTTATATCTATATCTGAATTCTTCTTTAAAAATTCAAAAAACCATTCAATAATTTTATTATAAAAACACTTTGATTTATATTTTTTGTTTTAAAAATAATAATTTAAGATATAATTAAAAATATATTTTTTCATCATGTGTTTAAATAATTTAAATGCATTTTATTCGTATGATATTTTATAGTTACAAAAAAAAATTAAAATGATTTTTGAAATAAAATTAATAAATGGTTCTTTGAATTTTACTTGAACTAGAGTATCTAATGGCTTCCCGGAAAAATAAAATTATTTAAGTAAAAATAGAGTGGTTAATATTTTTAAAAATTAAATTCAAACACAAACTCCCCTTATTATGGGATATAATAGAATATAGGCATTCTATCTTGATTTTTGCGATTAATATCGGTTAATTATGCAGATAAAACTGTCTACTCTTTACATAATATATTGTAAAAATGCAAATATATGCATTTCTTCCGTATTTATGTGCAGACGAATATGTGTCAAAATAAAATCAGGTTTTTTTATGAAAATAATATATTGTTGATAAATTATGCAATTTTAGGCAATTTTTTTATGCAAAAATTTATATATTGAAAATATATCCGTTTATTTGCAAACGAAGTCTTATAAAAATAAGCAGCGATAAGGAACTTAATATTTATATTAAAAGATCAGACGGATTATAAGCTTTTAAGCCGTATTAATAATACTTATTGTAGCTAAACGGTTATATCGAGTATAAATTAACTATAATATCTGAAATTATAGGTCTCACTTCTCTACTAAAGCCTCTTATATGCCATCTCGTGTTTATTAAAAAATATAATACATTTTAATTTCACCACTTATCGATAATGTGGTAATTTTTTTGCGCAACCGTCGTTAATATTTTTTTATTTATCACTATCGATTTCTCTGATTATATTAAATGCAATAAAGCCTAAATTAGTGTTTTAATATAGATTTGGGATTTTATTAGCATCAATGTATGGGTAAAGTTTGCGTTTTTGGGTGTTAAACAAATAGAAACAATGTGATATATAATTTCTTTTGAATATACAGCTGTAAGTGATTCCTTGTAGTATTTAAACAAGTCTGAAAATATTTTATTATAATACATACACTTTGATATATATGAAAATTAGGTTTATATGATGTAATATATATTTATGTTTTTTTAATTATTATAATATATTGCATGGATATATTCTTTCTACCATTATACCAATGATGCACTCCTCATATAGCTAACCATTTTATTTGCAATAAATTAATACGTTACATATATCGTGAATTTTGCATTTTCCCTCATGACCCATTGATTTAATAAGAATTTTAAACTGTTATGTATAGCCACCATAGAATTCGTCAAATATTATTCTGGAATACAATAATAAAGAATGTAAAAAGACTATCTTCTGTTTTATAAAATCTTAAAATAGTATAAATTTTGGTATTAAGATACTAAAAAACAATGGATATTTTTTTATAAACAAAGCTCTATTCATATTCTCGTTTTTCACTGTACTTGAAAAATATATTTCCAGCAAAAAAAATTATTTAATTACTGAAAGAAGCAAAAAAAAATTGAAGAAAATTTGTATTATATAAATCCTGCACGAATATATATAATACAAATCGTGTTAAATTTTTTTACAAAAGAGATATTTCATATCAATTTTATGTATTGATCATGTAAGTTTCTTTTGTAATGATGATATAATGCTTGTTATAATTTCTTAGAATAATTTTTCTCACATAGATTGTTTTTTCTTCTTTGAAATGATGATTTATTTCGGGTAGTAAAAATATATTTATGGAATGATATAATTGGCTTATTATAATAATTCTAAGATTTTTGTGGGTTTTCAGCTATGTAAAAAATATAACAAAATAAATTGGAATTTTATGCTCATATTGTGTTTAAACGATTATTACGTTTGAGAATAATAATAAATGGTTGTAAATCCAACAAGGTTAAATATAATCTAGCCTCCTATAATTTAATAATGCTAAATAAGAATTAAAAACTAAAACATTTCCAGCTTTTTCTAATCATTGTCTTTATTATAATTTCATGGTTGTCATATTCCCTGACATGATGATATATGTTTTTTATGTGCATTTTAATGTAAAATCATGTGAAGTTTTAGATATAAATATTTAATTAGTATCATAATAGAGAATGTAATTTTTATATTGCCTACCCACTGATTATTATCTAAAGCATAAGAGACAATTTATTTTAAAACACCGAAAATATAAAAAACCCTAAAATATAGATTTCCTATAAAATAAATTCACTTAGTAAGAATAAAATACGCTTAAAAGTATTGAAAATCGCATGATAACTTTATAAAATAAGATTTTTTTTGATGCAATGTAAGGTACTTGTAATATAATTTACAATAAAAAAACCAAAATTTAAAGAAATATGAGATTACTATAGCTATAAAAAATAAAAATATTTGGTTATTGAAGCGTTTTGTGGCTCAAAAACATAGGATGTTTGTTTATATTGCAGAAAAGTAAAAAAAGTTTGCAAAAATAAATTTTACAGATGAAAAATGTAAATACTAACTATAATTTATAGATTTTTGACTGTTTTTATATTCAAACGGGTGATTATTGGGTGATATTTTTTGAATAATTTTTTATATTGAATAGTGCAATAAATGAATTATTCATCTGATAAATGATATATAGTTAAAATATTGAATATCAAAGTGAATACAATTGGATTATAATTTTTTTTTTAAATTGTGTGTTTATTTACGCATTAAAGAGAGCGGATAAGCATTAATTTTTTTTCCTCCATGGTTTATCATTTAATTTTTGTTTATTCTTTGACGGCGATGTTTTGCACACCACCACAAGATACCTACTTTTAAAATATTTATGTTGAATATAAATAAAAATAGCCATGTTATATATTGAGGTATGAGGAAACCTAATGAGACGGGAGGATATACACAAAAAATAGAATTGTGGAAAAATTTATCTACATATGTTTTATAATAAGATGATGTATTTATGGGTGATCGTTAAGATAGTGAGTCATGAAAAAGTATCAAGAAAAATAATTTATAAACTAATCTAAAGTTGAGTTTGAACAAATAAAAATGGCCGGAAATCAAATTAAAATCTAAATTAAAATAAAGATAGCCAATTAAATCCTTAAATTGTGTTTTTGTGTAAAATTATTAATCCTTAAATAAGGGAAATGGTGTGATTTTCTATAATTTGAATCTTAACTTCCTGTTCACCGATAAATATAATTATTTAAAACTTAGATTTGAGAAAGGTTGGGAACGAGGTAGATAAAATAAATTCAATAAAAGATTTCTGGTGTAAATTATAACTCTTTTCTCATTTGATTTAATTTAAAAATTTTTAGGCAGAAGCATATGCGTCTAAAAAAATCCAAGATATGAACGCAAATTGGTTATTGAATAGCTATGCTTATATGTGTGTGTGAATAAAAATGATGCAATGATCATATAAATATGTTTAAAAAACTTATCATTAAATTTTTCTAATATTAATGGATTCTAAGACTTTTTTTATTTTTTTACCTGGAATAATTTCAACTGCTTGAATATAAAACGTTAAAAACAATAAATTATGCCGAAATAATTAAATTTAAAATAAAACTCTTAGTATACTGTATAAAAATAATGTCTGCTACAATTTTAATTATTGTCATAATATTGTTGATATGATTTAACGACAACGAAAACACTTTATTTATTGTCTAATATACTCTTTCAAGAAACCATGCACAAATGAGTTTTTATATTTTTGTTTCCCTATAATTTTATCAAACCTTCATTTTAGAATAATTTATTTGATTTCAAATACTATTTTTTGAATTTGAGATTCAATTCATGTTTTATTTCGATTTTGCCTACGTTCTGTGGCTATATTTATTTTGATTTAAAAACCATATTTTTTAAATTAATTTAAGTTGATATTTTTAACCCAATGTTGAAAATCTCGAAGAACAGCATCGGAGTAGAAATACTCTGGGGAAAGTCCTCGGACATTTGCAGAGATGCACCTTGAAAAGGGTTTTTTCGTCATTGCGATAGTTATGCTGTTAGGTATATTGGTCTACCAACTCGATGAGGCTTACTCTCGAGAGTTTCAACCATTTAAGCTAGTTTTTTTATTTCACTGAATATAATTTTTTGATAAGTAAATTCAACAAGGACTGATATTCATTTTGTGATTTAAATACATGTCTAATCTTTATACCCTTCGAAGAAAAGCAATTTACAATCAAAGGCATCCCTCTCTTCGTATTAACCCTGCTATTTATTTAAACATAACTTATATATCTTGGAATATTTAATATGTTATTACCTACCTAGACTGTGAATTTTGTATGTCACATCTTCAATGTCTAAAAAAGCTGGTTTTAAGTTGCACGTTCACCAAGAATTTTGTAAAACAATGTCATTGCAGCTGCTAATAATTTTGCATGTATGCTCATCCAAAAGAGTCGGGTTTACATTGCATAAGCTTTCATACATAAAAAATTGTAAACAACAAATTGATAATAAGGATCTTGCCATCCTACAAATATTAATTGATTTTTTAATACGATATATAACCAACCAGATTGAGACATATATAAAAACCTTGGGATTGAGAAAATCCCTTGAATTAATAAGTCTTTAACGGAGAATAGGTATTTAAAAAGACTTCAGAGAGGATAAAATAGCCGAAAGTATTAGTACGCTGTGCGCACGAGATATTACACAAGTTGTTCTTGAGAACAAAAACTAAAATTATGATGAATAATTTAGCCCTTTAATGAATAAATATAATGCAATTATAGAGTTTATAATTTTAATTAGCTATAGTTAATTTCGATTCTAATTCAAATAAAATCTCGAAAATAATTTTTAACTTTTTTCTTATCTTCGTTATGGGTATGACCAAAAAAATTAAATACTGAATCTCCTGTATTTTTTGACATACATAGTCTCTAAATATAGATAGATTTCAGTTTTATTTACCAAGTATTAAAGGTTAACTTTTTTTATCTTAATCGCGTCAATTGTGCCACAACATAGGAAAACTTTCCTGTCATAATAATAATGGCTATATTTACTTGAACTTTAGTTCAAGAATCGAGTGAAGTTGTATCAGAACCATGATCAAGTTTATGCTTATAACCAAAGGCTCTATTTTAGTGTGTATCGGCCTATCAATGTATTCCTTTATGACAGCGGCTCTTAAATATCTGTCTGGTAATTTAATAATGCCCTTGCATTTGTATAGTTTGAACCCGAATCATTTAAATTGAATATTCTAACTCAATTATTGATACTGTTAAACGTAGTCACCTTTACTTAAGATTAATGCAAATAACCACATTCTACCGATATAAAATTAATTGAAGTTTTTAAAAATAGAAATAATTAGAAAATACCAATCTTATAAATATAATTTAGTCATCTAAAAATCTATATGCAATAAATATTTTGAATTTCTACCATGTATGGTCTCTTTATAAATATTATGTAATAATTAATCGACTAAATCACCTTAAATCATGTCAGAATTATAGCTAATTGAATTCGGATAGGCGTTAAAGCTATTTTTTTATGGCTAAATTATTATTTATTATTTTAGTTTTTGTTCTCAAGCACAAATTACTTGATCTCTCATGCGCACAGCGTATTTATACTTGGCTATTTTCTCCTCTTTGGAGTCTTCTTCAATACCTCAAATCATTCAAGAATTCTGTATTCAAGGTTTTTCTCAATCCCAAGTTTGTATTTATGCCTTAATCTGGTTAGTTACTTCGAGTTCTTTCGGATATCTTTTATTATATTGTGTTACGGCACCGTCCTAAGTTATAACATATGGAATAATTTCTGTCTTGCATTTGTATATTAATTACAGCACGGATGCTAGCAGATAATACTTTCACAATTTTTCGTTTTCAACTATGTTTATGTTTTTAATACTAAGCACAAAAATTTCTATGAGAGGGATAATTTTTTTTTATCATATATAAAAATACCTGGTCTTTCATTTGGTAATTTTATATCACTTTTAATTCTTTATATACTTTATTCTCTGCGAAATCATTTTCCATTATTTCTTTTACTATGTGTCTACGGATTTTTTTGAAATTATATTTCTTTGCTAGCATGAAAGAAATATATTTATGTGATTATTTTATCTTCCATTATATTATATTTTAACTTTTTTGAATTAATTTAGGGATAAAATACATTATTATGAAGATTGGAAAACTTGAAATGTTTATTTTATTCAATATAGCTTTACCTACATTCAAATTAAATATTTATTTTTGTTTTTCTAAATAATATATTTTTTTCGTGCATGATTTTTATTCGCTTTAATATACATGATTTTATTTTAATCAACAATACTTCGTCTATTAAAAAAAAATATTTCAGTTTATATTTAGATCAATATATCTATATTTATTTTATAATACATGTGTGTATCTAAGTACTAAATATTTTTAAAAATGTAAAGTTTATTAGACATGATTGCTTTAGTTAGGCCGATAAAATTTCTTGTCTTGTTCAGGATTTTTATTGAATATTAATGGTAACTGTGCTGTGAAGTTTTTTACTATATGTAAATTGTATTAGATATGGTCACTTTTAGACAATCTTATAAAATTAACTTAGATTGTTTAGGATATTTTTTAGATACTAAATCATATCTTATGGTTATTATCACAAAAATCTTGGAATATATTTTTTTTTGAATTATTATAAGGACTTATAATATAAAAATTCTATTTATAAAAAAACGGTGTATCTCTTCTCTATAAATTTTTTTTAATAATTTATAAATATATTAGTCTGTTTATATTTTAAACCTCAAATCTTATTGGCATTGATATAAAATTATTTTTCTTGAATTAATTTAGAATCAGCTACATACCTGTATCTAAATTGTAACTTTTAAGATGATTCGTGTTCTTAATTATTTTTTCTATCCGTGCTAAAGGCATTATTTTGTCTTTATCACTCTATCACATGAAATAAAGCTTCAAAAATTTGATATTTTGCAGTGTTAGTTGCATCGATTTTATATTAAAATCACATTGTCAAAAAAATTACTATGAATACATGGATGTGTAAAAAACCAAAAAATATTGATATTAATAAAAGATATTAGTTTTAGAATGTTTTTATAATATTAATTTTTAACTTTATGAGCACTGATTATTTAAGAAGAGTCTAACGAATCTTGAAAAAAAGCAGAACTAAAATTTAAATCTATAAAAATTGGTAGTAATATATGTTTTTTTACCTTTTTTAATATACAAAAGGTTTTTCTGGGAATTTATTTTACGAATTAAGGGTTCTTTTGGTCAATTCAAATATTAGATGGTTTTTAATGGCAGAAAAAAACCAAAAAAATTGTATTATAATAAAAAAAGTATAGGCCTGTTATATATACACCATCTTTTTTATTTTGATATAACAGTTTATATACCTTTTATTTCTAATATTTATTATTTTTTTATTTGTTTTATAGCTTTAAATATTTTTCTTTTGGTATTTCTTGTTTTTTATTAAATAATTTTATAATTTTGAGATTTTAGTATTTTTATTTCTAATATTATATTATTTTTTACTTGGTATTTATGCCTTTAATATTATTCTTATGGTATTTCTTGTTTTTTATTTAATAATTTTCTGATTTTGATATTTTTTATTTGTTTTTAAGCTTTGAATATTTTTCTTTTGGTATTTCTTGTTTTTTATTTAATAATTTTCTGATTTTATTTCTACTATTTCTTATTTTTTATTTGTTTTTAAGCTTTAAATCTTTTTCTTTTGGTATTTCTTGTTTTTTATTTAATAATTTTCTGATTTTATTTCTACTATTTCTTATTTTTTATTTGTTTTTAAGCTTTTAATATTTTCCTTTTGGTATTTCTTGTTTTTATATTTAATAATTTTCAGATTTTATTATTTTCTAATATTAGATTATTTTTTACTTGGTATTTATGCTTTTAATATTTTTCTATTTGGTATTTCTTGTTTTTTCTTAAATGGTATTTTTATTTTCTACTTTTATTATTGTGTGATTTGCATTTCTGATACTCGTATTTCAAATTTATTATTATTTTTACTTGATATTTGAGCTTTTAAGAATCCAAATCTATAGAATTTATTTTCAACCCAACTATAAAATGCAAGAAGATCTTAACCAACTTGTTAAAGAGTATTTAAAGTTAATAAATAACCAAAGCGAAATATCATCAACTTTTATAAATTATCTTTCCCATTATACACGGAAATCGCCAGGAAATACAGTTTCTTCCATCCAGATTCACAAAGATTTAGAAAGGAAAAGTATAGAAGCCAGAAACATTTATACATCACTTAAAAATAATACAGAAATAGATAAAAAGTTGATTATGTTTCTAATAAAAACTTCAGATTTGAGAAAATATAAGAGAATAAAAATAGGTCTTGATAAGAAATCTGAGATCGGTACCCAAATCTGCCAATACATTAAAAAAGGTGCTCTAGGATTCAAAATTGGTTATTTTAACGATATAAAATTGTTTAAACTCAAAGAAACTTTGGATTTACATGTTTATGAAATTATCTTTCGTGTTTATCAAAATGCACACATATACAAAAAATTAAAAAATGCTGATGAAAATTATCAAAGCAGGGCACATTTAAATTTCTACGAAATAATTAAAACAGAACTATCATCATACGAACAATTGGTAATTAATCAAGATCTTAAAGATGGAATACTTGGGTTTCATTTGGGCATGTGGAAAGCATATCTCCAACTTCAATTCATTAACCAACTGAATGAATGTTTTAGAGATAACCCTAAAAATCCGTTTGAGTTCCTCAAGCTATACGAATATAATTTTAATAAAAATGTTAATGTATGTGGTCAAGACACAATAATAAAAACATGTTCATCTCATTTAAACAATCTTGTAAATCAATTTGTGTGCACTGGAAATTTTAGAGATACGACAAATGAATTTTTTATTACTATTAATACAAATAACGTCATAAATGATCTTTAGGAACATTTTACTATTGATTATGGGTTTGTGCCTTATTTTATTTCTCATAGAGTGGCCCATAAAATTTTGTATATTGGAAAATGCCTATTTTTAATCAACAAAATAGAAAAATATTCGTTGAATTACAGAGTCGATATTTTAGAAACAAATCTGGAAAATAGTATTGACAATATCATAAAACAAGTTAACGAAAAAATTCATCTCGTCTTTATTGTAAAAGAGGAAATGATCGCCCATATAAAATCTGCAAAAGATATTTTTATGTTCGGAAGATCTGATTTTATAGAAACGCTTGTATTTTATATTAAAGACTATAGCAAAGCATCTAACAAAGTTTTATTCAACAGAAGTATGAGTTTCGTGCTTGAAAAGGCTCTTAGAGACACTTTTAAAGAGCTAAACGGATTTACGGAGAAAATTGACGTTTGTATTCTAGATAACGAAAGAAAATGGGATTATATTTCTTTGTTCTGTCAACTGGAGTTTCCTACAAACATAATTTTTACAAAAGAAATTATTATGAAATACGTATCCATTTTTAAATTTTTATGGAGAATCAAAAAAATTGAACATTTACTAAAACAACTAAAGAAAAAAAGCTTCGATACTAACGGAATGATAAGAATTATCACCTACTTGAACTTGATTCACAAAATTTATAATTACGTGTTCTTGGACGTCATCGATAAAGAATACGATATATCTTTGGAAAAATGTCTATTTATAATTGATGAACTTCGTAAAAGACTCAACTTTATACTCGATTCTATCCTTCTTTGTATATTTCAAATTCCTGGAAAAGGGAAAGAGGAAATCGACGTCTTCTTGGGGTCTCTAGAAAATCTATGCTTGTCATTAGGAAGACCAGAAGTTGATACGGTCCAAGATCAAGTTGTCAGAAGTAATTTGAACGATTTTTTTACCATTTTCTCTCAAAAACTAAAAAACACGGCTTTATGTGACTTAAACAAATTCATCTAGCCCTTTCAATCATTAAAATCATTTTTTTGTTGCATTTTATATCCATTTATACCTTTTAGTATTTATAGTTTATTTTATTATCTGAACCAATTATTTTTTTGTTCAAAAATTTAAGCATATTGATAAAGAAAAAAATAGCGAAAACCCCCTATTAATCATTAATTTTAGAATATTTAGAAAAATAAAAATAGCGTAATATTGAGTGCATAAAAAGTAATGGCATTCCTTTGGCTTTTATTATATTAATTAATCATACACTAGGAAAATTGTCTCTGGTATATGATGAAGATACAGATATTATGTAAAGATATTAAGTACTCTTTTTACGCAATGACAAATTCAATACATATTATCTGGGAATATGGGAGGATAAAACTTCACTATATCGTGTGAACTTTGAAAAGACTTTTTTACAAAATAATCAGGTTGAACTCCAGTTATTAAGGTAATCCGGGATCATAAAAACACCATATTAAGTAAAGATAAGATACCCATAGGCAGAATAAGAAATAATACATCTAAGAATTTAGTATTTGCGGTGATTAAATTTTTTTTTTATATTTAGACATTTAAAATTTTGTTTTCTACAATAAAAAAGTTAGTTAAAAGTTATTTATGTATAAAGGGCGATAAAATCTCACTCTATTATGAAAAAATATCAATGTTTTTTTTCTGTAATAACATAGTTATAATCTAACGATTTAGATATGCGTTTCGAGCAGATTTCACTTTATACTGCAATATTGTTAAGAATTGTTATCTTAATAGGTATGTTTAACCTAAAATTTTAGATTTTTAGAAATTATAATAGGAAAATCCCCCGCACAAAAAAATGCTCACTCTAATTAAAATCATACACTTTTAATTCATAAAATTAAGATCGAGTATAATTTTTTATTAGACAATTTATGTATCTATTTATTGTTTTTCCGACAAAAGGATCGTTTATTTATGCCGAATAAGGCTTGCTTTTTCAATTAGTTTGCTTAAAATGTTCTTTATGGAATATATAAGAGCTTTGAATATACTTTAAAGCATTATTGGTCAGGGTAGAATCTAAAAGAACATCAGAAAATTAAAAAATAAGTTAAATTGTATTTAAATCAAATAATGTTGCCTTAAAGGAACGTAAATAGATCCAGAAATTTCGTTTTTCATGTTGAAATATGTTTTGAACTAATTGTAAACCTATTAGTTGTATAATGTCGCTAATTTTGATTATAGTGCCTTATTGTGTCTATGTTTCCTTTAAAAAATATAATTTAACGCTTAAAATTAGCTTTTTTAGTAGTTATTAAGGGATGCTCTCACCGCTTTAAATCAAAATTTAGACATAAATCCAGAATAACTGTATTTTATACTTCTTATTACAGATTATTGGCTTAAGAATTTTTTTATTTCTATTGATTTTTCTATAAACACAAAGGTTTTATTTAATATATGTTTTATTGAATGTTCTATATTTGTTTTTCCTTGTCAAAATACAAGACCCTTATAATGTCATCATATAAAATACATAATTTTCGAATCGAACCAATTATATTATATAACTTTTTTACTTATGACTAAATTAATTGTAAATTTGATTGCGCCCTTTTTGTCGTTTATAAAAAATTAATTTAAGTTTTATAGATAATATATTGTTCACGTTGATTAGTGGCCACGAAAACAAAAAATCTGCAAGCTTTTTATGCATTTATAAGACATGATCAAATAAATATATGATTTGAATCTATTTTCTTTTATTTGCAAGCTAACAACCTAATAAATTCAAACAATTTTAAAAATACATTCATAATAGTCTATAAGCGTCTCAAATAAAGATTAATTTTGGCAATATATTTATTCTTTATACATATGGTTTCTTCTAGACACTAATTTGTAAAAATAAAAAAAGTATCTAAAATGTATAGATTTTATAGGAGTATCTCTCTATCGAAAATTTTGCATATATCTATTGAATCAAACTCAAAAATCTTTGAAACGCTATATTTTGGCCTTCACTGTAGATCAAAATGGGTTTGTTTTTCTTAAATTTTTAATATTTACATATGCTTTTTTGGTATTTAAACATCACATGTTAAATTTCTATTCTAAATTGAAATATTTTAGATGACCTTCTTCGGATATTAAAAATAAAATCTTAGAATTTTATATATCTATATTATTATTTCATAAACAATTAATTTAATTATTTACAGTATTATGACTGACCTAGTTTGTATCTGATTTCATCAAACAGCCCTTCTAAATATTCACGAAAAAATATGTATGTGATTCAGTAGAAATATTGTATAAGTATATATAAAATTGTAATAATTATCTTGGTATTCATTTTATTGTAAAATTATTTGTTTTAAAAATCTTAAATAATAAATGATATGATTAATCTCTCTTTATACATGTAAATAGCACTGTATATGGTTCGTTATATCTAATATTAAAATTCAGATGACTTGTGGAAACCTAAAGCGCATAAAATTTAAAATTACACAGAAATTTATTTTTTAATATTAAAATACAATTTTTACTAGTTATAAAATATATTATATATTTTTCTGATCAAAAAAATAGCTTTTAAAACACAGAATATAGTTATTATTATCTTTTTCACGTAAATCAGATCCCTTTTAATTCTTTATCAAGATGTCATCAGATAATGTTTCAATTAATTCATCAATCAAATTAAAAATATGTGTATTTTGTCTGATAAAGTTTAAAATGTAAATATGGTTTAAAAGAAACATTTTCATACATAAATATTATTTTTTGTCTTTTTACGTAAAATTTATATTCTCTTGTTATTTAAAAGGAGATTTTATAATTCCTAACTGATATGATTACATCCAACTAGGTATATTTAGAAGATATAACTTTGATTAGGACTTATAAGAAGAGGGTTATCCACGCTCCTTTTAAAAAATAAAGTAATATTGGATACCTTAAAATAAATTAAGTTTAGATAATACACAAAAATCAGGTTTAATCTAATTATTATAAAGATGAACATTGTTTCTATTGTTATGGAGAATTTAATATACATGCATATCTTCTATGATGACGATAACATGGTTATATTCGATGCTGCAGATGCCGAAATCATCAAAAAGGCCAAAAAAGCCAAAATAGATCAACCTCATTATAAAGCTGAAGAGTTCCGAGATCTTGAAGACTGTGAAAAGAAAAGAAAGATACTGGCTATATTTTCAACGAGCTATTCCAAAGACAGAACTAAGGGTGGTGAACAAGTTGAAGCTGAAAGAAAAATAATCGGAAAATACGAAAAAAAGAACAGAAAAAAGAACAGCAAAACAAATGGTTATTTAGATACAAATGAAAAGCCACCAAAACACACAAAAACCGCAACGAACGGTGAAAACTTTGAATTTAAAGGCTTGAAAATCAAAGCCATACATATACCTTATCAAACTAAAGACTCTTTTTGTTATTATATAAATGGTGGTATGGATAAATATCTTGTAACGGGGGATAAATTTAATTTTTTGAGTCTTGGAAAATCCCTTCAGGCAAAAGACAATAATATTCATGAAACTATGAAGAGACTTAGTTCGAGAGTGGATAGCGCTACAATAATGCTTTATGGAAATGATTATAAGGAAAAAAATATGAAATCATTGAACAAGTATTCGAAACTTAATCCTCCAAAAGACATTGAATTTAAAAATTTTCTCACTTTTGATGAAGAAAAAAGATATAATCCGTTTCTCAATTTGAAAATCTCCAAGAGTAAAGGTAAAACTGATAAAGAAAAGTTTGATTACCTGAAAAAGAAAAAAGACGTCGAAATTTTTGAATAAAGAACAATGTAATCACACCATAGAGATATAATTTACTCTATTTAAAATTTATACTTATACAGAAACCTCATCGTATATTATATTATGATGTTTGCAAATTGGGTATATTTAATCAAATCGAATAATTTTAAATTTTCAGATGACAATATAAAACATTGCATTTGAGAATTATTTTTTTAAATTTTATGGTTTGAAGGGTAACAAAATCTCAACTAAAAAAATAAGCTTATCATCCGGTTTATAATATATTTAAAAAATCTTCTCCAGTGTATCGTACCCTTTATCCTTTGTAAATTATATTTTTACAAGATTATGAAAAGTTCATACTCGTATAATAAAGTTTCTAGCATGCATTGTTTGTTTTTTTATGAATAAATCAAATGTTAATATATATAAGAAGGGTGTCGTAGCTTTTAATATTTGTGCAATTATCCCACTCTCCCTAATAGGTTTTTTTTTTCGAATTTCGTTTATCAAAGTGTATTTTCGTATCTACAAAGAAGTGGTGAGACCTGGTAAATATGCAAATCATTATTCACAAATTATTTGGAATTAACTTTCAAAAAGGGGAATTATTATCTTTCAGCCCAAAAATTTAATAATACATAACAATGGTGCATAAACTTAAATTTATTTGTAAATTATTGAATAAACAAGGGTTGCTATATACAGCGTCTATTATGATATGTACAAATAATTTTCTACATATTAATTGAATGGTTTTTTAAAGTGGTATATTTGATGTTTTTGTATATCTTGATATTAATGCCTTCGAATAAAAGCCCGAAAAAAATAAAAACACCAAGTCTATATATTGATTTGAAAAAATGAATATTGAACATAAGTAAAATTCAGTTTAAAGGATAATATTTGTTAAAAAATGAACTCTTTTCTATAAATTTATGAATTTGAAGGCGTATGCTATTAAGGTTATTTTGTTAGTTTATCTTCATAGTTTTTTTATCGAAACAATTTATATTCAAAGTAATTATAATTTAAGGCTCATAAATCACCTTCAATCTTTAATTTAGATTTTACGAATATGTATTTTATTGAATATTATCTATTATTTATAAGAAAACGTGAAACTCATATATTTATCAAACGTATAAATAGCAACCTCTTAATTAGATTTGGAATTATTAAAAATTTAATTTTTCTAAATAAAATTTAAAAATAAATATTTATTTATTTTGATCGAATAAATTTTAGATTAATATCGAATACGCCAATAAAAATACGGTAAAAAGATATTTCTCTATTATTCCTCTGTGATCTCCCAAATAGGTTGTAATCCTTCGTTATAAGAATTTATTGGTAGTGTTGGGCTAGAAAATAAAGAAATCCTTTTTCGTAATGTTGAACGAATATAGTCCTGGCTTGTAAATTTGCAATTCGTATGTGAAAAAACAACGTTTCTATGTATGAATGGCCTAATATCGTTTACATTTGTTTTTTTAAACTCTTTTTTATCAAAACCATCATTGATTTTCACTTTTTCATTTTTTTCTGCACATTTATTCTTTATTTCTTTTCCTAATATTCCATTATCTAGTTTAAGTGAATATAAGGCGGTATTCGCTGTAGAGCTTCTAACCTTCATATTAGTTTTATGGATATTCTTGCTAGCTTCTGGTCTCGTCGTCTTTTTTCCTAAAATATTTGATAATCGATCTTTTGTCCCATGGTTTTCTATTTTAGTATCTTTATTTGAATTTTGAGCACATTTTAATTCTTCGCTTGTATTATTTTGTCCCATATTATATTTTGAAGTCTTCATATTTAATCCTCTAGATATAACCAGATCTTTATTTTTTTCTTCTAGATTATATATATTTTTTAATTTATTAATCCCGTTAATGGAATTTTCTTCTTGACTTTTCTGTGGATTTTTATTTATTGAATCTTTAATGTTATCATTTTTAATTATCTTTAGCTTTTTAAATTTTTTTGCGGGCTCTAACGGTTTTTCTGTTAGAATTTGGATGGTATTTTTCTTTTTTGAATTAAATTTACGCTTATATAATTTGGTGTCATCTACTTGCTTCTTATATATCCTTTTTATATTTTCTTTCACTTCTACAGTATTTTGTGCACTTGTTTTATTCAAATTGTTATCATCGAAAAATAATGATTTTCCTTCTTGAAGTCTTTCTTTATCATTTTCTGTCAGTGTGTCATCATCATTTTCACTTCGGTGCGTATAAAAAAATGAAAATTCAATATTTTTGTAATGTAAACTGAGAAATACTTCTAAATTCTCAAAATAAGTTGCTATTTTATAAGAAATCAATCCAGAGAGTCTTGTAAAATTTTTATGATCACTTTCAGATAGTGTAATATTTAAATCGTTTTGCAAACAAAATATGTTAAATAAATATATCAATTTTGATAGATAATAATGTTCACTTATATGAATATCTAAATGAATATTTTTTTTCTTCCGTATAAGACTTGAAATCTTTATATTATCTGGTAAAATAAGTTTAGATGTATTCTTGTGAATTATGTTTTCAAACTCGATAAAATTCCAATCGTTCTCGAAAATATATTTTTTAAATATATTCACCGCTATAAACTGTGTATAATCATAATAAAATATAATTTCATTTTTTGAATTTTTATTTGCCGTTAGATCCTGGAGTTTAGTATGAACATATGTAAATACATTATGATGATGAAAAATATCTAGCTGCTCAAATAATTTACAAGAACTATCCTCCGACATTTTTATGCATTTGAAATCTTCGTTATCTTCTCTTATCATTATCCAATTGCGTGTTTCTTCTATAATAACATCGACTAGCTTTTTTTCATCTTGTAACGCATTAAAAAACACATCACAGGCATATGGAAGTAGTTTTTTAAAAAATTTAATATCTACTATGCATATTGCATGTAAAATTGATACTGGAAGCACATCTGCACTTATATCCTCAAAAATTTGACAATACTCCTCACATTTATAAAATGTTTGTGTTAGGGATTGTATTTTTTTGCCTGAAAGTTTGGAGTCAAGAAGTGAAACAAATTTTTTTTCATGAATTAAATTATGCTTTAAGATTGCGCTTATATATTGAACAACAAGCAAAACACTTTCATATACATAAATATTAGCATCTTCACCCTCATACTTATCAACAGATATTCCGTCTCTTCTTGTCTTCTCCAAGAAAGCAAATAGACTCAAATTATATCTAAAATCTATATATTTTGGTGTCTTATAGTCAGAATAGACAAAATTTTTAGTGCTGATTGTATCTTCAGCTGAGTTCTTTATCCAAAAACATATGTAAAATATAGCAAAAATAATTACTACGTTGATAATATTCATAAATTTTTATCTTGAATTGCATTTAAACGAACTTTCCAATTAGAGAAAAAAGGAAATTAGCCATCCATAAAAATATAATTCAATAAACCAATTTTTTAAAAATATATTCAAATACCACAAATGAATCAATTGCAAATTTTATAAATATGATTACAATCTGTATTTGATTGAGGTGTTTATTATAGAAGAATGTTATTTTTCGTATATATAAATATATATTTAAAATTTAACAATCGTCGAAATAAATTTCAAAAAGCAAAGATTGTAATTAATCCTTTACACTCTTTTTTATTAAAAATATAAAATATGTGAAATCCTACGATTTCTTAGCTTAAAATAAATAGATAAAACACTTTATTTCATTATTATTTATATCACAAATAACATCTATTGTCAAATTTAAGGAAAAACAAATATAATCACTGTGATTATCAGCATTCCTACAAAATATTTATTTGATATTTCATTAAGCAAATTTGCTAAATTTTAATTATAAACCGGCATTCATTCTGGGCACATTAATCAATCATAGAATAAATTTATTTATGGGGAAGTTAAATATCAAAGCCACATAAATTTTAACGGGTTATATAATTGATTTTGTCGATTCACGCAAGTACCAAGTAAATTGAGTATCCGATGTTCGTTCATATAATTTTCTGTAAAATATTTTGATACCTGAATAAAAAAACGAGTGAACAGAAATTATTCATCAGGGTGTTGAAAGAACTAATATTCATGAATGCCGCAAAATCAATTATTATATTTTCCATTTGTGGTATATTAACCTTTTACTAATACTATTTTAAGATTAACGAATTTCAATTAACTTGTTCTATTTTTTCATGAAATTTATTCTTATTTTTATGTGAGCTCAAGAGATATATGATTTAATTTAAAAATTTAAATACAACAACTCTGAAAATATTATATCTATAGACTTTAATAGGCATATCATAGTGAATAAGTAAAAATGATCACAATCATGTTTTTTCACCAACTGGAAATAATTCTTTCGCCTAATATTATTTTTAACACTATAAATGATAATATACCAATATATAATCGCATAACAAAGCTTTATAAATTATAAAACAGTTAGTTTTAACACATTTAAACTTATATAATGAATTACTGATTGTTTTTATATTTTTTTGTAAATTAACCTATAATTGACCTTTTTTCATGGTCAAACAATAATATTGAATTGTATGATTGTTGAATATCCTTAAAAGAGAATGTTATTAGAAAAAAATATAATCCATTAAATCATATGTATTTCAAATCGAAAAATTTGGAAAATTAATTTCCTAAAATTTTATTTAAAAATTTACAGCGTATGTGTTTTTAATAATCTACTATAGAATCATTTGACTTAATTTGCTATTCTAGGCAGTGTAAATTGAAGAAAACAAAACCCACTATAAATCAATCGAAAAAGTTATTACCTCTAAAAAGTCAGATGACACTGAAAATTTTGAGTTCAAAAGAATTGGCTTTCACTGTAGCATAATATTATAAATGTATCCCTAAATAATCATTTGTAAAAAGTTATTGGAATGCCTGAAAAGGAAACTGTTTATGCTGATAAAAGGAAAATAATACAAATAAAATATTTTATTACACGAAAAACTATTTTCCGTTACTTAAATCTAAACTTCTATTTACTCTTTAAACTATTTTTGTCAAATTTTCATTCGGTAAATGACTAAAATACAAGATCAAGTTGTTTTAAGCTACCAGATTGATATTATCTTGTTTAAAATTTGGTTATAAGGATTTGGAAGGGTGAAATAAAAAAAAATTCGCACAATGATGGTATATTCAGTGAAGAAAGATCAAAAAATGATCTTTTTTATGAAGTTTGATGATGATAAAGATTGCTTATTTATATCAGAATATTGTTATTTTTTCATATTTTTGTGCATGGCATAATGTGTTATTGAAAAGATATTTTCTATATTTTGGTTCAAATACAGAAAATATGCTGAATATTCGTAAGAGATCATTTGTATAATATGCTTAAAATGACCTATAAAACATCTTAAATGTCTAATTTTTTAAGTAATTAGAAGCAAAAACGAAGATACATCTAATTTTTTCTTTCTGAAATAATAAACTGCTCTATTAATATGTGTCATGTGGTTTCGTATAAAATCTAGTTTTTCCAAAGCTATGAAATCTACAAAAGATAGCTGGAATGGTCATAACTTTAAATGTATATATTAATCCTTTGATAAATACTAAATTACTAAATCTATTAATAAAGAAATGTGGTTGAGTAAATTTAATCGACATCAAGAAATTGTTGAAATTTCAGTTCTTCTATTCAAAAAACCACCGACAAGACTACATGCGAAGTTGTTGGCATGAATTTAAGATCCACTGGTAAATTAATAAGTGAGGTCTATGAACTCATAGCGGTGTATTATAGCAATAAATAGTAAGAATAGTATGACCTAGGGCATTTTTCAAGTAGATTCTTAACTATAAGATTGAGCTTCATCGAGGAAGGGAACAAATAATTCCTACCTAGGTCTTTTAATTTGTAGGCACAAGCAGATCACCTAAAAATATTCGCTAGATTTCTTTTGAATAAAATTAAAAATACATTGAGAATATCATTAAGAGAGTAGTTAGAGAGGTTAGTAATATATATGGATGAATGTAAAGGCCATGATTATACTTTATTAAAAGACTATGGACATCAAACGATCGCGCATTTCATGATTTTGTTGATCCTGATTCTTTATTTTATAATCATAACGTTAAGTCATGTAATAACAAGCTGAATTACACATTAAAAAGGAGAAAAGTTTAAGAAAGTAAATAGGGCTCAGATGATTGAAGGTCTTTATGGTTTTTATCATATCAGAAGTAAGGTAATCACACATGACCTAATAAATATTTAAGGAAAAAAACATGTATTCAATTATGATATTATATCAATTTTCACACCAGGTTCCAATGATTTTACCAAAATATTATATATTTTTATCTATTATTTTTTTTACTTATGGATTAAGTTTCATAATATCAATTCCATCTATTGGATGTAGTCAGCCCATTGGTAATATTACATAATCACTGAGGCACTTTTGACGCCTTCCCCTGATCTATATTCATCAACTACTCTTCTTCTCTCAAATGAGATGAGATCAAGTATATTTTTACATCTATAAACTTTAAGTAGATATAATGCTTTAACTAATTTATTGTATTGTATTGGGGGTTTGTCAATTTATCCAATCATTTTCAACAAACTAGGTAATAGCACGCATTGAATAAGTAAGTGTTTATATTATCAGAACTAAACAAATTAGATTAAATCAAGTCAAATTAAAATTTAGTGTCTTTCTTATATGAATTGATTGATATTTTGTTTTTTAGTGTCATAAAAATTTTTAAAAATTAATATATGAACATAATTTTTGATCATTAAAAAATAATTTTTTTTTGCGTAGAGTAAGGATATTAATAAATATATTTTATGGATTAATTTTCTTTTTTTCTATTTTTATCTATTTTGACGTAATCAGCCCATTGGAAATATTGTATAACTCCTTGATACATTTTTTGACACCTTCCCCTGATCTATCTTCATCACTGCTCTTCTTCTCTCAAATGAGATGAGTTCAAGTGTCTTGCAGAGTGTGAGAGCTTGCATGTATGCTTCTACGTGTCTGGAATTTTTAGCTCCCTAACATATTTTTATGGAATTTTGTAACTATCTCGTCCCAAGTCATTACACATGGCATTATTCTTGTTTTACATTTGTAGATTAACCAAGTTCATTCGCCAAGATGTCATACTTCCTATATTTTTCATTCTCAACTTTAGTTAATTTGTCAAGGCTAGTTATACGTATTTCAATCAGCGTAATTATATTTTCTTTTTTATTGTATAGAAAAATATCAGGTCTATTTTATTTGATGATTATATCTGTTTTTATTCTGGTATCAACCTTAATTCTGCATTTTCGTTTTCGCAGATCTCTTGTACCGAGTAAGTTCTGATCTTTTTGGTTTTCTTGAAGTTGTATCGTTTTGATAGGAGGAAATGAAGACCCATTACGATTTCATTGTGCCTTCGGGAGTAATCATGCCGTAACATTTTATTATAGTAAACTTTATTATAATTGTTATTTTATATATTATCACACCATGCCATATTTTTAACTGTTAACGTTATTTATAAAGTGTTTTAGTTCTTATAAATGTGGAAATATAATGTTATTGGGGGTTTTAAAAACAATTTATTTGATATTAGTTCATTAGGCTTATATCCCACCCTACTATTTTTTTCAAAATTATTTATCTCCGTCTAGAATTGAGTCGTTTTAAAAGACATCCTAATCAAATCTATCTATAAAATTTAAACTTTTGTTTTACTCTGACAGTTTCTGATTTTTTTCGCTTTATATGGAATTAAAACCCGCGGTATTTGATTTTTTTGCGTTATTATTTCTTTGTGCGATATTTTAGATCTCTATAGTTTATATTTGTATTCTAGGTTCATTATTCGAACTAAATAAACACTTTTAATTATATAAATGAATATAATTTGGCGTACAACTTAATTTTCATCTTATAATATATTAAAGTGAAAATAAAAACATAGTACCACAAATATTTGATTCCTTTTTGTCAAAATTACATTGTAATTTCTGGGGTTGAAACTATGCTATAATATAAAATTTGTGGAGGTTTTGAAGCCATCTTGTGCAAAAAAAAACCATGAAATGAAATATTGTATCTTTAAAAGACGAGAAATTCTGTTTTTTATAAAGCCGATGCACAGAATTTTATTGGATATAAAGGTATGATCTAATAAGATCAATCAATACACTATGGAAACAAAATGCGGTTGTAGAAATCAGGCCGGGATGGGGTTTTTAATTATAATAGGCATTATTTTTATAATTTCGATGAAAGCTTATAAAAACAAGATTATTCTTGATACATTGTATGTTTTTTTGACTAATGAGATTCATAATTTTTCCTTATTCAAATATGATGTGCGTATTTTCGGTATATTATTATACAATATATAGTTCTCATCTACCCAAATAAATATAGAATGTACACGATCTATCTCTAATAATTACTATTTTATAATCATAATATGCAAAAAATAATATTAAATCGCTAGTATTTTTGGATTCTAATAAAGCGTATTCTATTTATAACAGAAATTTTCTTCAAAAAATGTTTTGTTTGATTTATACGAAAAAAATATATTTTAGATACATAAAAGGCATATTTTGTGTAAGTGAATTAGTTCTTAAATATATAAGTAGAACTTAATTTCGATTTATCATTATTCAAAGAAAATTATATTCTTCTGCAAAAAAATTAAAATATCTATCCATGATCTTCTAATTTGAGGTATGAATATTTGAGTTGTGTTTAGATTGAAGTATATGTTCTGTATAAAATATTAAAATATGGTAATAAATCCTTTTATTTTGGCATATTGATCTCTTATTTATGCTCTATGATATCTCCTACGATGAAAGACACCTTCCTCGCAAACATTCTCCTTCTAATGTCTTTTCATTCTTAAATTGTAGTTTTTTCGTGGATAAGATGTTTAGTTGTAACCCATGATCTACTAGTTGATATTTATTGTAAAATTTATAAGTTTCATTCATACATAAACGGAGGAAAATCTCTTTTGATCAAAAATGTTGCCACATTCAGAAGAACCTATAAACAAATGCAGGTACGTTTTTATCACGTGAATTTACTATTAAACGAAATTCGGGAAAAGCTATGGAGATTAGCCAAATTGTGCGTTTTTTCTCTGTGAACACTACATCATTTTAAGCTATCAGTTTGGATTTCTTATATTTATGCTATGAAACAACACAATAAATGAGCAAATTGAATTGATTTTCTAAAAAAGCAATGTGATTTTTTTATATTAAAGGTATATAACATTTATGTATCGTTTTTATTGTTACTTCATTTGATGATTTTATAATTTTCACAATGCCCTTATATGTGGATTCACATAATCAACTGTTTTTTATATTGGTATTTTAGGTAAAATTTTTACATCTCAAATAAAATTGTTGAAAATAATTACCAGTTAATTAAGTTAAAAGCATATTTTATCATCATTTTGAGAAATAAAATGTTTATTCACCATATTTTATCTTATTCAAACTTATATTTTGACGTGGTATCTTGTTTTAAGCTTAGAATTTGGCATAAAAGGATGTAGATAAGTATTAAAATATAAGATTGTGACATTTAAAATTATTATATGACTCAACATGATTCACTAAATATATTTTATCATCTTATCTTTATAAATTGCTTAAACAAAGGGTCTGTGTGGAGCAATAAAATTATGAATAGCCATTATGAGAAAGAATTTTTTATTAAACAGATCCAAAATTTTTATTCCAATCAACAAAAGCCGATAAATCTTTTTCAGAGACGCTTTTTCGAATTTGCTTCATTGCACCAACAAAGTCTTTTATTTCTATTGGTCTAGCCCTAAAATCCGAGGCTGTTATATCATCTACTTCTCTTATTGGTTCCATTGAGGCTTCTCTGCACAAATTATAAATATCCGAACCCGAATATCCTTCAGCCATCTCAGCTATTTCTTTGTATTCACTTTCATGCAGCGATGTCTCGAAATCTTTTACAAGATGTCTTATCATAATTTCCTTTGCTTTATCACATGGAAGAGGGACATAAATTCTTTTAACAAGTCTTCTTCTTGCCGCCTCATCGATTTCATGGGGTCTATTTGTAGCCCCAATAACCAGAATTTTATCTTCGATGCTTGTTCCCGCGCCATCAAATTGAACCAAGAATTCCGTTTTGATTCGTCTGCTGCCTTCATTCTCACCGTCGTTTCTTTGACTTAATAAACTATCGATTTCGTCAATAAAAACAACACTAGGTTGCATTTTTCTAGCCAGATAAAAAAGTGCACGAACCATTTTCTCACCTTCACCGACCCATTTTGATGTTAGTGAACTTGCGGATATAGAAAAAAAAGTTGCTTTACATTGAGAAGCAATACATTTCCCGATCATGGTTTTTCCAGTTCCTGGTGGACCAAATAATAAAAGTCCTTTTGGTGGGTTTCGAAGACCTTTAAAAATATCAGGTCTGAGAATCGGCCATACCACAATTTCATTGATGCTTTTTTTTACATTCTCGAGGCCCGCAATATCTTCCCATTTAATTTGCGGCGATTTATCGAGAATCTCGTTCTTTATTTTTTCAAGAAGACTGTTATCAATTCCACTTTCTGGATCAACATTGCTATTGCCAGCTTTCTTCTTTTCTTCATTTAATTTTATATCATTTCCACTACCAGATTTAAAATCGGTATTATTATTTGAATTATCAGACTTTCCGATTCCATAAAATAAATCATCTTCAATTAATTCTTCATTCTTTAACAAAATATCTATTGCTTCAATTTCAGTATCGCTGCAGAAAATTGGAATTGATATAAAATTATATATAAATGGAATGCATTCTTCGAAAATTTTTGTTTTATTAAAATTGTTTTCATCGTCTTTTCGAACATCTAACAAAAGCTTGATATAATGTGAATATAACTCTTTATATTTATTCATGATATCTTGTGTATAGCATTCTTGCGGTAGGAATGATGGAAACTCGGGAAGATTATTTTCTTTTATCAGTCTTTGCAGTTCATAAAAAGTATTTTCCATTGTTTCTTTAAATATCATGGGTCTTTGAACATTATATATCAGCGTATGAAATTGTTAAAGCTATGTCAATTATTTTAAAATTAAAACATCAATAAATATTGAAATTTAAACATGAAAAAAACGACATAGCATAAATTATAATTTTATTTATATAATAATTTATAGGCTACATAAACTACCATGAATTTGATTGGGCAAATACAATAAAATGAAACGATTTCTTACTAATTTTGCTTCATATTTAAGAAATAAAACAAAATAATCAAAAAAATAGCGCATATAGAAGATAGAAATCCTATTTCAAAGTTTGTAGCAGATTTCAGATAGGAATCATCCTATGTATATTATATTAAGCCATTTATTTTTTATGTTTAAGAAATCACAATTTATTTTTTTTATGCACCAAAGACACAGCTCAAAATTAAAATAGCATTATGTTTGTATTCTAAATAATTAAATTCGTTAAAAAGCGTTATTAATATCTTATTTTCTGTCAAAAATTATTTAGGCTTAGAAATTGTCTTTTTTTATGCATCAAGAACACAACTTAAAATTTAAATACCATTGGGTTTGTATTCTAAATAATTTTATTCCTAAAACAGCATTTATAATATCTTATTTTCTCTCAAAAATTATTAGGCTTGAGAAAGCGTCATTTTTTATGCGTAAAATCACAACTTAAAATTTAAATAGCATTGTGTTCGTATTCTAAATAATTCCATTTGTGAAACAGCGTTTATAATATCTTATTTTCTATCAAAAATTATTTAGACTTAGAAATTATCTTTTTTTTATGCGTCGAAATCACAACTTAAAATTTAAATAGAATTGCGTTCGTATTCTAAATAATTCCATTGGTGAAACAGCTTTCATAATATCTTATTTTCCATCAAAAATATATGTAGACAAAGTTTCATAAAAAAAAAGGTTTATAAAAGTAAATTTTTTACATATTATTAAACTGTGTTTCTTTCACATATTCAAAAAATAATTAAGATTAACTTTGAGATAATTAAAGGTTGCATTTGAATGCAATCATTTTGGTTTTTAATTATAAACCTCAATATACTAATTATTTCTTGCCTTTCTGTATGTTTTCTTAAAATTCACAGGCTGTATCAAAATTTAGAAACAACCAAAGAAAAAAATAGCTTTTATAACTAATTAATTTTTTTTTCTTTATTAATCATGTTTTGATCTTAGCAGCAAAAAAATGTTTTTTTGGACAATATTATTTCGCATCTGTAGAATTTACACCAAATTGAAATCTATTTATGTGCTAAAGATGAATATTTAATGCCAAAATTATTACCACGGATATAAAAATTTTGAAACATTTATTTTAAAGCAGGATGGGGTGATAACAGACCACATAAAAGATACCAGAAGAAACTTTTAGTCAAGAACCAGATCTAGGCATATATAAAAATCTTTGGCTTGAGAAATATCCTTGAATTAATAGATCTCGAAAGAAGTTGAAGTATTGAAGAAAACTTCGAAGAGGAGAAGGTAGGCGAAAATATAAATACACTGTGTGCATGGGAAATCAACCAAGTTGTGCACGAGAAGAAAACTAAAATTTTGGTCATAAAATAAATCAAATTTATTTCAGCAGCAACAACTTTCGATATAGATAATCGGATTAATACCTAATCGGGAAGTACATATAATTAAAAAATAACAAATGCACTTTATTTTAAAATAATATTCACTATACATATAGAAGATTGAATTCTATATAGCCAGGCATCAATATATTATTAATTTTTATTGCTCTATCACTTTAAAGCAATAAGTCAAATATTATAGTGTCTAAAATGGCACATGAATAATTAAGTCTTAAAAGAAGAAGATGAATATAGCGAGGTTGTTTAATGTAAAGTACAGTGGTGTGTATAAATATAAACAGCTCATAGAACTATTCTAAAGATTTTCGCGATTGAATCGGGGTAAAAGGGAGCAATGAATATTTATTTATGGATTAATTCGATTTTTAACTATTAAACATTCTTCAAGCAAAACTTCAGAGTCCTCAACAGAATATATTTGGCTGATACTTCTTTCCACCTCGTTATATTTATAATCTTACCATATACATCTTCTTCGTTCCAAAATTATTAGTTTAAGTGTCTTCCTCAAACCTATTGTTTGTGCGCATGCTTCAGCTAAGGTTCCTAACTCCTTAATATACAACCTATGGTATTTTTAACCACACCATCCCAAGTTATGACGCATGTGTACTATTTGTGTTCTACATATATAGACTAGTCATGGTCATTTGCTAATGGTCATATTTCCTAAAATTCTCATTTTTAACTTTAGTAAGATTACCCATACTTTTTATTACTTTTCTATCAATGTGATAAAAGGTAAAGAAATAAAAATAACACATGAAATAATTTAATTGTTTTAGATTATTATAGAGTTAAAGTAAAAGGGATGTTATTTAATGAAGCACAATATGATCGACGGTGATAATTAGATTAATTACACTTGAAAAAGTTACAATTATGGAGAGAATAGCCATGATGAGAATAAGATGAAAGAGGTATATTATGGTTGTGGAAGACACTTGAATTAATAAAAAATTGATAGGAAAGGATGCATAGAGGAACGTCATTAAGAGTGTTTGACTGTATATAGTATATTATATTTAAGGTGACACTTGAATTAATAAAAACTTGATAAAAAAGGATGTATAGAGGAACGTTATTGTGAGATTTTGACTGTATATATTATATTTAAGGGTGACACTTGAATTAATATGTTGGAAAAGATATATAGAAGCGGATTGTATAGAGGATATGACTGGAAGAATATATAAATATGACCAGGCCTATGTAGTCATCTAAATTTTGCCTTGGTTAATAAAGAGAAACAAAAACTAACTCATATATTACTAAAAATTTAAGGTAGTTGCATAATATGAACATATCTATTTAATATATATCATTGATTCTATCATGAATTATTAAATTGATTAAATATTTTATATAATATGATTCAATATTTTTTTTATCATGGACAATGAATTTCAAAATTTATTTTAAAAAAAATCCATTATCTTTTAACATAAAAAAAATAACATCGGTTTATATCGAATGGAAGAATTCGAACACGATTGGCGCGTAAAAAGCAGAAAAACGTGAATTAATAAGTTTAACTGCGAAGATATAACAAATTATTATATAATAAAAGTTCATGATAATAAGATTAAAACTAATATTTTATTCTCAATATAATAAGACTTTACCTTTTCCCCAAAACTTTCATTTCTCAAAATCTTTGGTTTCCTTCTAAATTTTCAGATCAAAATTTAATAAAAAAAAAATACTTTTTTTGCTAATAAAGCTGTATAATATTGTTTTGTGTAAATTTTGTAACTATAATTGAATTGTCTGCTATTTAATTATGATCTTCAAATTGAATGTGAAAGGATTGATTGCAAGAAAAGCAGATAAACTAACTACAAATCCAATTAACAAAAACAATAAAAAATCCTTCTTTTTTTTCTTGGTATCAATATCCAAAATATTTATCGTGGATATATATTGAATGATTAAAATATCAATTATCGAAAGTATGATCGAAATGTAAGGTGTATCAAAATAAGTTAAAATAAGTCTTAAGAAATCTATAATCGGCGTAAATATCAAAGAAAGTGTGGAAATATACACATACGTCTGATAATATTCTTTTTTTAAATAGTTTACCCAGAAAAATCCATTAAGATAAGGAACAACATTATATGCCACTAGCTTTAATAAGTGAACGATTGGACTGTAATTTGGACATATGTAAATTAATGGTGCGTATAAACATAAATTTATTAGTGTATATGCCACTGCTAATATCATAATCGTCCAGGGTGTAAATTTGTGTGTTACTGGCATACAGTGTTTCAAAAAAAGCGTCCTCTTTATATTTCTCATAATCTTATTTCGTCTTTTGAAAGTATTTTTTCTTTCGGGCATTTTGTCTCCGTTTCGAACCATGGGCAAAATTATTTTTAAAAAATTTATATGTTTCTTGAAATGCTATATGGTGTGGTTGAATAAATCTATATAATTGATAATGTGGCAGACTATAATTGCTTTATCATCCAATGGTGAGCTTCCAAATGGAACCATTATCATGATTATACTCCTAAAAAATAATAGATCGAATCTGTATTTCTGATATAATAAAGTTAAAATATAAATGTCTGGACCGAATCTAGATTTATATTGTTTTTTTGGGTCATACATTTACCATCAAATTAAGAGATCTACAATCAAAAAATTCTTTCATATAATAAAAAACTGATTAAAAGAATTAATTATCTCGATCAATCTGTATTAAAAATAATTTACTTTCATGTGAATTTATAGTTTATTAAACAGATTCATTTATTTTTCAGAAAAAAAAACAGTTTTAGTATATGTTTTTATTTGTATTGAGCACAAAAAATATATTTTCGGTGGTTAAAAAATGAAATTTCTTTCTGGCAAACCATCTGGATTCATCCATAATACACCGATATGCTTATATATTTTGAACTCTAGACATTCATTTTTAGATTTATATTTCTTGGCTTTGTTTATTTTGTATAATACATAAATTAATTATAATTTATCTAAAATTTTATTTTCAACAAAAAAATTGAAAATCGTAAGTAGGCTTTAAAACTTGCAGTTTTTCTCGGTTATATACAATTGGATCGTATATTATAAGAATAATGTTTTGTTATAATCTTATTTTTATTGGATTTATGGGCCCAATGATTGTTGTGTTCACTCAAATTGGTATTCCATAGATTACCAGATGTAGTTTGCGGTCTCTATTTAAGTTCATAAAATGTGTTCTTCGATCATTTTTGCAGATAAAAACTCAACTTATGTGATAATTAATTGAAGTCGTGAGCCAGTATCTTGCCCCACTATAAGATACAAGTAAACATATTGTTCAAAAAAAATAAGCATTACAAACTTCCAATTATTAAATAGTTATCCAGCGGCATATTTTTTTAGTTAAGAAAGAAAATATAATCTTTTTGACAAAAATTATTCACAACAACTGATATATTATAACAAATATGGCTTTTTGGACTACAATATTGTAGAAATAATTAAAGCAATCATACAAAAGTGTATAATTGTTACTTTTTTATGCGACTTTGTATAAAAAAATGAAAGCATATATCATAATTAATGATTTAAACTAACATGATCAATATTTTTTTAAGATTATAGTCAAATGGAAAAACAAACAAGAACATATCATCGCATCCGAATATTTTTATAATCTGGGCTGTAATTATTTCAGCTTAAGAAATATTAGTTTGATAAAATGTTTGAACTTTATGTAGATTATATTATAAGTGTTTCTTGTGTTATAATATCCAATTTTGGATTGATATAAGACTTTATAAAAACTAATTGATCTTGTAGATTTTTTATGTAGCATGTAATTTAAATTTTTACCATAAAACACACTCACTAAAATACAAAAAAAAACACATATTCGCAGGATTATTCCGAATAAAAAATTATGGCGCAACCGAATTAAATTATGTCACGCAAAACTAGTAGTATATGGGTATAATTCCAACATTGTACAATAATTTTACCGAGAAAAATTAATTATAATAATTAATGCGTTCATAAAAAAATATTTACAAAAAATTGGAAATCTTTTAGATTGCCACAAAATAAATACTTTAATATTATATATTTTTGAAAATTGATCTTTATTTATTTTAGATCAATGCGCACTTATATAAAAATTTTAAATAATATTTCTTATACATATTTATCTCGTCTAAAAGGGGTGTAATTGGTAGAGATAACCGATAAAGGATATATTCCAATAAAAATAGTATGATATCTTCTGATATATTTTCTAGATCTGGAGCCATAATTGGTATTCAAGATTCTGATTTCACCAATAAGGAGTAAAAGATTAATTGATGCGAATGCGATATTTTAAAAAATAAAAATTATAAGAAAAAGCCCTTACAATACTAATAATACTATTTTGAAGTGCATGGAATCTATTCTTGTTAATTTATAGAATATTACATTCATTAAAATTATCCACACATTTGAAGCTTTTATTTAGGATTTTGGGGTTATTTTGAGACTGAATATTATTTATATTTAAGTAAGTATATAACTGACATAAAAAAAATATAAGAATAATAATTTAAAAGAAAATTAGAAAAAAATAATAATAAATGGCATTAAATTCAAAATTAATGAAATTTTTGTTATTTAATAGGTTTATTTAGGCCACAATCAATATACAATATTAAATAGATACTATCAAACATATATTTATATACCACCAATAGTAAATCTTATAATAAATAAATTACAATTATAGTACCGTATCAGAGCTTTTATGAAAAATTTGAGCCCATGGCTTATGTGTTAGTCAAGTCATTTACGAAAAAAAATAAACTTAGTTTTAACATCTATCATATGATTTTCTATATTTTCGATTTATAAACCCAAACGTACATTTTAATAAAAATTTATAATTGATTGTTTGAGACAAAATGAAGGTTTAAACTTGTTTCATATTTTAAATAATCACATTCAATGGTACACTAAAATATACTGTATGGAATATCTAGCTTGTATTATTTTAGCATAAGGACACGTTTTTTTTTATTTACTGATAATTGTATTGTATTTTCTTATAATGAAAACAATCAAAATCTCACTATTGATGTTGTTCATGTTATTTTGAATTTCGGTATAATATAAAGCCCATATTTATCAGATTTACAATTATTATTAGCTTTATAAATGCTTTAAAAATATATTTTATAAAATTATTAAAGCTTTGACTGTCAGAATTTACTAAAATAAAAGTTATAAATTACTTTTTCGTTTTTTAAATATAATAATTTATACACAGAGGAATTAGCGCCCTATAAAAATCCGATTTTTGATTTTTATAGCATAATAATAGAAATATGTTTTTTTTCTATTTTATAGATATTTTTAATTTTAAATTACTTAATATCACCCACCACTATGTTTGTATGATCCATGGTACGTCAAAATATAATTTCTTCAGGTGATTTTTATCTTTGTATAGACCTTTAAAAATATTAATAGTTTTAATTAGACCACATCAATCGGGTCACCACTGCATGTAAGCATTCCTTTTACCGATAATGAAATTGATTGCTTGCGTTTGAGAATCGATTAAGGTTTTTTCTGTGCCAAAATTAGACACATGCTCTAAATTGAGGGCTCTCTTTTACAGTGGGTCGATACTAGTGTTTGCTGTATTATTTGCAGCTGATCGGCATTAATTACTATTTGTAATATAAAAATATTATTGAATAAAGAGAATATACTCTTATAATATTAAATTAAAGATATTTCTCGAATATATATACATCATTAAACCATCACCACTATTTTTTTTATTTTTCCTATTCCAGACAAACCTATTGATATGCTTTCATTCACAAATTTAAATGATAGATCTATGCAAATACTTTCTTTCCAAATTTGTCTTTATCATAACAATATATCGTTTATACATCACAAACAAATTGGTTATTTTCATCATTTCTTTTATTAATGCAATAAAAAATATGCCTTCTACACTTCCCCCAATTCGATTTTTTTTTGCTATCATCTCCGATCATATTCTTCGAAAGACTCAACACAATTTGGGACAATTCTTTTCGAAAAACTTTCACTTTGAAGATATTATAAGTTATGCTTCTTTAAACGTAAGTAATAACAGCACCCAGTTTTTTTAATTATACTTGAAGCCATTAAAAAGGCATTATAAATTAAGTCATGTTGCATCCATTTATATCATTTTTAAGGTTTTAATTTTCCCAAAATTTATTTATTGTATCTTTCAGTAGCATATCTTGCCTTTTACTCTATCGATATTACATTTTTGGATCTATTTTTTTTATTTGAACAAAACCATGATTTAATTAAGTTAGTTTTAAAATACGGGTCGTAAAAAATGTGATAAAAAAATTGAAGTCAAAATAATAAAATTCATAATAGGTTGATTAGGGGCTCTAATATCATATCTGGATAAGTATTTGCTGATGAAACTCCTTTAGACATTTTTTTCGACATCTATATATCAAGTGTTCTTTAAATCTAGCTTTAACCCATATAAACTATCCGACGAGACAATTTCTCTCGTTTAATGGTAATTGATTTGTTTTATCAGTATTTTTTTTATTTTCCGAAGCTTTTTCGACCATAAATTTACCTTTAAATTTGAATCTATATGAATTCGCTTGATTCTTAAAGGCAAAAAAAAATTATTATGCCACTTCAAGAAATAGAAGTTTACACAGTTGTTAATATTTGACCGCAGTGTTTTTCTTTCTTTATTTAAAAACAGTTAGTCTATCAAATAAATTGCCTTTTTATACTGTGAACATTTTATTAGACTATTAGAATGGATTCTAATATAATATTTACTTTTGCTTTCTGATAAAAGTGTCCATATACAAGTACTCTGTGAATTTATTTACTGCTCTCTATCTTTTTTAATGTTCATATTAAAAAAATATTATTTCAATTTACTTACCAATCTTTTTGCTAGATTCAAACCGTTTTACTACTTCTGTAATTTATTAATTACCATGAAGAATTCGAATTTCTTCACCTAATCTTTTCAGATAAAAATGCATGCATAGTCTACATATTTTTACCCAATAAATAATTATAAACTCTCATATATGCATTTATTTAATTTAATTTTTAGAATAATACAAAATATTGTGTTTTTATGACAGAAGATATTTTTATTTCTTGTGATCTTTTTTAAATAAAATTGTATGATAAAATGGCTTTTGTGTTATTTTTTAAGGGCATTTTCAAAAAAATTGTTTGCTTTCCTTGTTTACAACTTTATTATCCGTAATTTATTTGTGTGATTCCGCTTTAAAATTGTTTGACGCATTAGGTTTTTTTTGTGTCATTTTTTTCTAAATAATTAGTCAATATGATATGTTTTGACAATAGCGAATAAAATGTGTATAATTTTTAATGATTTATCCTTTACCGATTATTTATAAGCACGGATTGACTTGATTAAAAGAATATAGTCAATAAATAATCGAATGTTATCTAATAAATGTATGTTTGTAAAAATACCTATATATTTAAGAAATCTAAATATATAATAAAACTTTATCAAAAATTGACGTATAATAACAAGTACATTGTGACAACTAACAAATTTCACCAATAAAATATTTAATATTGACAATAAAAAAACATCTACTTATATTGATGATTTTGAAGTCATAATATCAAAATTTAATGGTAAAAGAAGTGTAAAAATTTGCCAATCATAAACTGTCTACCTGCAGCTCCATAAAATTTATAATCTCTCATATTATTTATTAAATATGTAGCCTGTAATGTTTCTAATTATGTTGTAAATGTAAATCCATGCTTTATTAGAATATCAAGACGTATTATTTTTAAATAAATTTATTCCTCTTTTATTTTATTAAAAGAATTTGGTAGCTATATATAAAAAATAATCAATATATTTTCTGGTAGCTTTGTTCCATTCAAAGCCCCGAATTCTTAAATTGTAATCTTGATGGATTATCAATGTGTTATTGACGTATTGCTTCAACATATATATTTATGTTTATTTTTGTTAATTGGTGTTCGATCCGAGTGTGGAATTCGTTTTTGTGGTTCATAACATGCAATGAAGTTACTTTACGGCTACAATAAACAACAATAAATCTTTTTTGAGTGGATTTATAGTGTATCGAGAATTCATCAATAGTTCGACCTTATTTAATGTACCTTTTCAAACAATTTTGATCTTATCATAAAAACTAGATAATATATTAACAATATTAGCTTAATTGTATATGATTTACAACTATTTTCAAATATAGTTTAGAAACGCAATATATGTTAGTAAAAACCAAACACATACGATCAAGAACAATAATTTATATACTTCTAAGTGACTGTGATTCTTTAAAGTTATATTTTTTTTTGTATTTTGGTGTATTTTCGAACAAAAATTTATTGGTTCGTCTTTATCTACGAAATTTTTCGCCTTTTGTGTGTATTTAGTCGGAAATCAGTTAAAGATCGATGTTTATTTTTACGCTTAATTCGTCACAATACAACTATGGTATATTCACTTTTTAAATTTTCAATCTTTTTTTTTGTGGTATAATACACTATATATGTTTTTTTTATAATTTTCTTTAGTTGATATTACATAAGATAATACGCAAATTTACAGGAAGAGTCATAAAGAATAACAAAAAATCAAAGCAATCAATAAAATTTGTTGCATATAATGTTTTCCACGGTGGGGAAATATAACAATATAATAAACTATGCTTAAACTACGCTATTTTATCAAATAATCAATAACAAGAAGATAAAAAAACAACAACCTTTAATTTCTAGTGAATCTATAAAAAAAATATTTTTTTTTGAAAGTTTAAACACCTTTTTGTTTTATTATAATCATATAAATATTTATTTGCACAAAATATTTTAAATTTGGTAAGTTTTCTGGAAAGGTATCAACTATAATGAATTTTTATAGACTATGCCCGCTTCTATTAATTTTCCTGGAAGATTCAACTAAAAATCGAAATATTCTGAATGTTAAACTTGAATTTTCGGCTTGGTCATTCAATAATTTTTTTTTTCACAGGAACAAGGTATTTTAAACCATTCTATTTCACTTAATTTACCTTATATACATATGATCTTTCATATTTTTCGATCCATAATTTTATTTAAGGATTACTTTACACTGTCTTAAACAAGAATAACGGTTTTTGTGATATTTTATGAGCCCCACAGTATCGCTTTTATAGTTAGTCTTTATATACTAAGAGTATTCACCATTCATTACATATGTATTGAATTTTTCGTTGCTTTTCTTACATATTAAAAAAACAGGTAGGTTTTATTGTATCCTTAAGGTAGAAAAAAAGTTAAAACATCACTTGAAAAAAGGTTTTTATATTTTAAATTTTGTTTAAGAACGTTCATATTGGCTAAGGTTCTCTAAACTAAATTTATTATCTATCTAAATACATAAATATTTCCACTAATACCATTAAATCGTGTAAAATGGATTTTAAGTGTGTGAAATTTTCACCCCACTTTTAAAAACATTTTTTTCAATTTAAATTTAGAATAAAAAGATATAAGCGTCGATGATGTATCATATATTCACCAGATAATAATTTTTATTTTTATATTTTGGGGTATAGCTGCATAAAAATCTTTTACATATACACGCATTAAATTAAAGTATATTTTTCTTTAAGTTTTAATTTATATTCATTTTAAATGTTTATTTTATCTTTAACTTCTAAAAAATTTATGGGCGCAATAGCATCTTTTGTATAAAATAAACCGAGCGCGCGGCAAAAAAAAGACGATTAATTTATATATACCCATATTTTATATGCATAATCTAAAAATATATTAAATAAGTAGCTTTAGATGACATTTTCTTTATCAATTAATGAATTATGCTAATCTTGAAAAAAAATATAAAAGGCGAAAACCTTGGTTTCTAGTAATCACACATTAGACTAAGAAAAAATTTATATCTAAGGACAAATTTATTTTAATCGATATGTCTAGCTGCTTTAAGTGTATAATAAGTAAATTAACGATCCTATACTTTTTAATATTCTATATTAATTTGAACAAAAAAAAATAGTTTATTTTACTTATATTATCGAAATGAATCATAGATCAAAATATATGTTTTAATTTGAATTTTTTTTCTTATTATTCTTTCTTATTTTTTGTACAAATACTGATTATATGCCTGAAAAATAAATCCTATTAATTTAATAAGTTAATATACCCGCTAAAAGAAGATCTTTTTTATATATATTTTAAAACGATTGAATTTTGTTTTAGTCTTCCTCAAAAACTATGATCTTTAGCTTTTATAGTTATTCAAAAAAAAATTTAGATTTCTCTATAGAATATATTTGGCTGATACTTCTTTCCACCCCATCATCTTTACAATCTTCTCGATGCACCTTCTTTGTTCCAAACTTATTGGTTTACGTGTCTTTCCAATCCTATTGTTTGTGCGTATGCTTCCGCTTCAGTCTGCCTTCTTAGCTCCTTAATATACGACTTATCTTACACAAAAAAATTATATTTTTACATAAACATATTGAACATCACTCTATATCGCAAGACATTCGAACATATTTCATTTGAGAGAAGAAGAGCAGTTGATGAAGATGGATCAGGGGAAGGATCGAAAGATGTATCGAGGTGTCGTGCGATGTTCCCAATGGACTGACACGTCTCGATAAATGGATCAGGGAAGGGTGTCGAAAGATGTATCAAGGTGTTGTGCGATGTTCCCAATAGACTGACATGTTTCAATAGATGGATATGAATAAAAAGAAACCTTGCCCATAAATAAAAAATAATCTGATCTTACTATATATTATATTGTAGTAATTGATTTTATAATCACAATAAGCAACATTATTCAATGAAATTTTATCTAAAGACCTGTTTAGAATTATTATTATTCAACACTTTGAATTGAAAGCATTTAAATAACACATTTGTCTTGGTTTGAATTTATTCTTCATGATTATGGAATCTTATTTGTACATCTAGTCTTTTACATAATAATAGACAGTACTTCTTATTTATTGTATATAAATTGTCAGTTATTTTTTATTTAAGGTATGTGCATAATATAAAACATAAATAATTACGTTAGAATATACTTTATACTTTATCCATGTTTCGTAATTTTTTCATATTATATGTACATACGAGAAAGGGAATTAATTAAACTATAATTTAAAAATCAAAGATGTCAAATATTTCAAATTCCAATTTCACTTATGGTTTTATTGACATTCTGTCCCAATGGAGCTGATTCGTAATTTCTAAAAAGGGTCCCCTTTTATTCCGTAATGCCAATTCAGTCTTTGTTTAAAGCAATCATTAAATAAAATCTTTATTGTATTTTTGAAAAGAATGCTTTAATATCTTGTGGAGAAAGTTCAATTTTAATTAAAATAATTTTACATTTTAAATACTTTTATGTTGTGCCACAGTTCGATTTTAATATAAATAATTCTTAAATTCAATCGGAATTTATATTATAAAAAGGGTGACCCTAATTATGAAAGATAATAAAAGAAAGAAGAAAGTTCAAAAAATCAATAAAACAAAACGAGAAGCTTCGATTACACCAGAAATTTATGGTTTGAAAAGAAACCCTAGAAGTATATTGAGAAATAATAGTAATTCAAGCACAAAAGCTAAATACAAAGAGAAAGATGTAAATCTATATAAAAAAGGTGATATTGCGCTACATCATAAAAATTCATGCTCTGAACCAGAAGACAAAATTAAAGACGACCCTAAATTACTTATTGAAAATAATTCACCGATAAAATTTAGATCTGCGAGAAAATCAGTTAAAAAACAGGAGATATCATCTTCCTGTTCAATTATATCCGATAAGACTGATGAAAATTTGTTAGGAGATAAATCAGATGAAGAAGAGTCGATTCCACCAGTCGAGAACAAAAGGATGTCATCAGATGATCAAAAGCATTTACGTAACCCTCACAGTCAACCACACGAGAATATTAAAATGAAAAAAAAGTGTGACACCTCTAATAACATAGAGATATCCCTTAATAAATTATCAAATCAAGAAGAGGATATTTCGAGCGAAAGGGAAAGTGATGAATCTGAAAATCACTCTAGATCAAATAAAGGGGTAAAGGAAAATCTACTCGAATTAGATAATAATTCAAACGATAAGATTTCCGAAGTAAATTCATTGGAATCTACTAATGATGATTCATCAAAGTCACCGAGCTTTGTTTCACAAGAATCAAGCGAATCAATAGATTTATTTTGTGGGTCTCTTGGATATAAGGAAAAATACAGCGATGATTCCACTGGATTAGAGCTTAACATGCCTAAAGCAAATCCTCGGGTCAAAAATATGGGAAACGTTAATTATGTAAATGAGCGTAGAGAAATAAATAGATGGACACCACAAGAGGTTGAATATTTAAAAAAAGGAAAAGCTGAAAACCTTTCTTGGAGGGATATACTTGACAAATATGAATTTAATAACAGAAAAACTACTGATCTAAAAGATAAATGGCGATTAATAACGAAAACCGCTTCATATTATAGAACATCCAAAAGAAATTTTGTTCTCTTGGATGAAAATAATAATATTGTTCTTGATGCTGCCAATAGTTCTAAAATATATAAAGAAAAGTTTCCGTTTGATGCGGCTCTAAGAATTGCAAGAGATTTACAAATGAAGGCTGACCAGATTTTTCAGATAGGCGCGCGTGGAGATACTTCACAAATATATTTTTATAAGATTGTAGTTAACGATCAAAACGAACTTCGTGTAAGATCTTTAAAAATAGAAAGGGGTTGATACATAAAAAATATTGTTGTTTCTAACCTATATTCTTTTCTATTTTGAAATTTACTTTTTTTGGCTTTATAGACATATGAAATTTTGTTTTTTACTCACATTGTTGTTTATTTTGCACCTTACATTTTTGGCTTTATAGATACATAAAAATATTCTTGTTTATTTAGTTATTTTACTTTTTTGGCTTTATAGATATATAAAAATATTCTTGTTTCTAGCTCACATCATCATTTTATTCTGCAATTCACTTCTTCGACTTTATAGATGCATAAAAATATTCTTTTTTTCTAACCCAATCATCATTTTATTCTGCAATCCACTTCTTCGGCTTTATAGATACATAAAAATATTCTTGTTTCTTTAGTTATTTTACACATATAGATATTTCTATATATTTGACGAATATAAACATAATCATCGTTTCTAGAATTATAATTTTGCACACGTTACTAAATAGTGTTTTTAATAAAAAAAAGTGCATTCAATAAGACTAGATAATAATTGTATGTTCTAGAGTCTTGCAAATGACCTACGATTGTTTCTATTTAAGATAATATGGTGTTTATGACGGTTAATAATCAACACTATTTATAAAGTAATATATAAAATAAACTAAATCGGAACCATCTTAGAAGAGTATTATAAATTTTTGTTGTGAAAACCCCTTAAAAGACTTAATAAACATTTAATAATTTTTTTTTGGTGTACACTCAAATATTAACGTTATAAATGAATTGTCTTAAAACTACTACCTAAATCATATTTTCGTATAAATACGATCAAGTAGTATCAATGCTCCAAGTAAATGATAAACATATATCGTTCCATGAAAATAACTTATTATGATCTCGGTTCTTTATTTATTTCGTATGTATATATGTTTTTGATTTCGCGTATTTGTATTTTATACTGATCTTGATGATAAAATCATAAAACTTCTTTTATTCTGAAAAAAATAGAATGTAAAAACATAGAAAGTCAGACGCATCTCTTTGAAAATATGATTCTCATGGATTAAAAACTTTTTTTCATTACAGTGTTTCCCTTTATTATGTAATAGTACAATATATAAATAATAAGGTTTTGGTAATAGAAAAGGCGTATAAGACAATTACATTATAGTTTCGTTTTTAAAAAAAAGCTCGCTCTTAAGCCGAAATTATAAAAATTCTAGTCTCTGGTACTGTCCTCTTTCTTTAAAATTCTAGAGCTTGTAGTATTGCAAAATATATGCTTAAAGGATAATTTCATACGATTAAAGTTTTCATTTATAGATTTAGGCTTTTATAAGGAATTTTTAAATTATTATGCAGAAAAAATCTTAATTTTGTTATAATAATTTATGTTCGTATAACAATTGTTGATTAAGCAAAAAATAATTGATTCAACCTTTTTGAAAAATTTAAATGTAGGTAAAATATAACTATATAAGACTTTTTTATTTTGCTATAATTTTATTTTAGGTAATTTTTTTGTTTGTGCGTCTTTATTTTATAAATTATTAATAATCGCAAAATCACATTATATGCTTTATTTCTGTAATCTTTTTATTATAGAATATATTTTTTGCATCGGTAGCTTTATAGATACAGGTAAATTTCTAAATAATTTTCTATATCGCTTAATGTAGTAAAAGTGATTTTTTGACATTATTTATGAATTTCAAACACTCACAATCTTAAATTAATAATCTTAATTATATAAAAAAATATATAAATACAATATGTTTTATTTTTTAGCGCTCTTTCATATAAAAAATTAAGTTAAAATATTATTATTGATATAATATTAGAGAATTTTATTTATTATTTTTATATTAAAAATTACTAAAACGCGCAGAATTAAATTCTAAAAACATGTTTATTTATATATAAATATAAATAAATGTAGCTATTATTCAAACATATGTTTTTTATAATGTATATTGCACAAAAAATGCAGTAAAGATGCTTAAAAAAATACACCTCAAGTTTCTTTAGTATTATAATTATATACAATATGAATTACTTTCTCGAACGATTTTAAATACTCACGTAAATAATATAATTATTTTCTATATCTAAGTTAATTAATTTTTCACAAAATATGTATCTTGCATTCAGAAACGAATCACTTTTACCCCTATCCTTAATTGTATTCTTTCATAGCATAAATTCTCAATATTCCAACAATATATTATGCATCCAACTTAAAGAACAAATGTATAATTTTTTGTAGAATGGCTTAATTTTTTTCTCTTTTGATTTCTACCCTTCGTATTTCTATAATTTTTATCAGCTTTTCTGATCACCATATTTGTTTTTTAAATTACCCGTTTTTTGTATTAGCCCGTAAAATTTTCATTAGTTTATTTTAAAAATAATGTATTTGAATGATCTTTTTGCAACAAAAAGGGGTTTTAAAACAAATTTATCTGTAAAATATTTTTGAATTTATATTTGATCTATTGAAATTGATAAAATTATCTGTAACATTTGAAAATCCCAAGATTGATATTTTGTATTGGACCTTAATATATTATAAACGATTGATCTTTAAAGTAATTTAGGTATTCTATGATTTTAAGGTATTTTAGTTATGCAATCAAAAAATTTGATCTCTATATAAACAAAAAACGCCAAAAACAGGAGTGTAAACTTATTCAAATTAAAATTTCTATTATTTTACATATGAGTAAATTTGTTGTTAATAAAATTTCCCACTTTTTTTGCTCGTTCAAAATAACTTTTAATATTTCCCAAAAGAACTTCGATATATTAAATGCGTGCTTTTATTTGCTAGCTCAAAATAAATTATTATTTTCTAAAAGCACTTCTATTTTTTTAAATAAATTGCCACCAGTTTTTCTTAAATTTCCTTCTCCTGTAATTATGATGTGTTTTCTTTTCTTGAATGGATTGATTTTTAGAAAGAAATATAGATGGAGCTTATTTGATTTTTAAACAAAACCCTGTTATTTACAGTCTAGATTTGATTATTTTTATCAATAATGTAAATTTAACGAATTTACCACGATTGTAAAAATTTTAGTATAAAGGTATGAAAATATACAAAATAAATTTTAATTCTGTTTTTAATCAATATAATAGGCACATAGGTTATTTTCCGCATAAGCATGTACCTTTTTTTACTTTTAGACCTTATTTTATCGCCTTGATTCAACCGTTTAGATTATTTATTTAAGATAAAAGAATGGTTTCAATTTTTTTTGTTATTTAGGAGATAATAATCTTTTTTATGCATCAATATTCTTTAAAACTTCCACAGGGTTTCATTTTATGGCATTTGTAAACGCTTATTTATTGTTTCATTTTAATTTATAATCTAAATATTGCACGTATCATGTGACATGTAATATTTTAAAAATTAAAATATGCAAAATCTAGGATACTATTTTTGGCTAGACTATTCATCCTATTTAATCAATGTTAATAGATTTCATTTACTGTGAAAGTAAATTGTTCTTCCTGTTTTTGTATTTTTAAAAAATAATAATTTGTTTAAAAATTTATTAGCGCCTGTTTATAGTAAATAGCTACAAAAACTTCACATTTAATTTTTTTAAAAATTAGATCTCTTTACGATTATAAATAAAACAAGTAATGACGCTACAATAATTATTAAAATAACAAATACATAAAAGTATTTGTTTTTTTTCTTCTGATCCTGTTTGTATTCTTCCAGTGTATAAATATAATCATCTTTTTTGAAATCAATATCATGATCTATAGATAATATTGGAGAAACTTGCGACTCAAATATAACTATTTCAGTTGGAATGACGTCTGCTTGTTCCTTTGAAAGATCTGTGTGGCTATCAAAAGGGGACATTTCATCCGGTTCCATTATATATTCTGGTGTTTGATTTCTAAACATGCCGCATTCATTATGTTCACACGATATTGGCTCTATAAATTCCAATGGTTCCATACATTGTAATTTTGAATTTAATTCATATTTTTCGTTTTTATATTCTAAATCATTTTGGTTCACTTCTTCATATTTTAGACTCGAGAATTGATCTTCTCCAGTTGTTTCTATTGAGCTACAGATTGTTTCTTCTAATAACAGAACATCTTTTTCTCGAAATATGTTTTCTGATTCTTTAGATGGATTATCTTGAAGCTCTTCTGCTATAAAAACTTCTTGTTCCAACTCAGATTGTAAAATTTCAGGCAAATTATGTAGCGATACTGTTTGTTGTAATTCCAATTCGTCTATTTTATTTAAAACATGTGGTTCTGATCTTTCATCTAAACAAAAATCCTCTTCATTCTGTGCTAAAATGTGTTTTTTACTATTCCATAACATTTTTTCTACATTTTGTTCTTTTTTATCTTTTTGATCATATTCGCCTATAAAGGGAACATCATTTAATCTTGAATTACACGTAAAATAAGCGATGACTTTATTTTTTTCCGTTTTGTTGTCATTCTGTGTTTCAAAAGATGTACTTTCAGTATTTTCGGGGCAAAATAGATCCGGTATATTAGTTTTATTCACATTTAGATCAGAGTGCTCTAAATATTTACACGATTCAACACACCCATAACTACCAATCTCCGAGTAAATTGAACTAGATGCGATTACATGTGTCGAATCGTTGGATTCTTCACAGCCAGGAATCAAAATAGATACATCCGTATCTAAATCTAAACAAATATCCGTTAAAATCCCATAAATCATAATAAAGGTAGATTCTGTTGAAGAATAAGTGACATTTGCGTCTAAATCACAAGCTTCATAGACTGTGTCGTCGTTTTTTTCACTATTGCTTAAAAATATATTATAGTCTTCATCAATTTCGACTATATTAGGTTCTTTTACATTAATTATGGCGATTCTTTGTATTTCCGAATTTGAAGATGCCATATCATTTATGCATTTTTCATTCAAATCTTTTATAAAATTTTTTTCTTCATTACATTCGAATTCAAAGTTTTTAAACAATTCCAAAAATCCCATCTCAAAATCATTTGAATGTGGTTCTTCGGAACAATCTTGTTTATTTTCAAAATAAAATTTTGATTGTAATTTTTCCTTCGGAACTATGGTATTTTCAGTGAACACACATGAGGAATTCGATTCATTTTCAGAATGACATTTTTCTGGTATGATAGATTCACATGTCTCATCCTCTTCTTTAATATCATACAGATTAGCTCGGGTATACAAGGATTTGGCTGATTCTACATTTTTTGTGTTTAGTGCCCCATAAGGATGCTTATATCGAGATTCTAAGTAAATTTCGGATTTTTCGTTTTTGAAGTCAAAAGCCGATTCTATATATCTCTTTATATCTTCTATTTGAATATCTGATGCTTCTATGTTATAATTACAATAAAATTCTTTTATATGGGGATTCTTGTTATTAACCTCGATTTTATTGTCTTCGATATCTTTCGAATAATTGTAGAACATTCCTATATCCGATGAGCCGGTTTTTGTATTTTTCAACCTAATTTCTGTAATATCTGAATCTATGTCAAATTCGATATGCCCATTATAATTTTCTAAATCTATATTCTTATCATCGATAATGTTTTTTTTGCTTAAAGTAAAGCCCATGTTATCTATTTTGTTTTCTTGATTTTCGTAGAACTGGTTTTCTTGTAAATTAGTCGTTTTATATTCCTCTGATTCATTAATTTCAAAAAAATCATTTTGTGTTACACTAGAATCATTTATTTTATCTATTGACTCAATCATTTCTTCAACTAAAAACTTAGAACTTTCATCATCTAGTGCTGAGATTACATCAAAATTATTTTCCTGTGCTGTTTTTGAACAAATTTTATATAAAAAGCCTTCTAATAGGTGTGTTTCAAAAACAAACAAATCATTTTGTGTGTTTTTCTTTTTTTTTATATTAAATTGATTGAAATGCTTCGTTAGTAAATATTTTTTGTATATTTTCTTAAATTTTCTGTCATTATATTTTTGCAATAAATTTTTGTGTTTTAAGTATTTTAGTATTTCTTCATTTGATATAGTGCAAAAAAGTCGCAAACTATCAACGTTTTGCAAAACATTTTTAACTAAGTCGTGATCGGTGATTACTTTTTTATATAATAAGGTAATCTTGTTTTTACATTTTAAGGCATCTAGACGACTCATTATTTTCTCAATCTCTATTTTTTCATTTGAATTTGATTCGGAACTTGATATTTTATCTGTTATAGTATTCTCAGAAAGACAATGGCAATAGATATTAATTTTCCGCATAAATTGATTCATCTCTTCATTCATCAAATAATCAATATTTTGCAATATTAATATATGTGAAACTTCTTCTTTATCCATGAAATCGATATTATCGTGAAGATGTTTATTAAATAAAATCATTAGTGCTGCAAAATTTCCAGAATGATATTCAAGATATTTGGTAATTATGTCTTCTGAAGAAAATTTTAAATCGAATTTCGTGTTACTATCTTCATCGCATAATATTTTCAAAAAGACTTTGGTATCATCAAGTAGGTATTTATAAACGTATGAATTTGATATCTTTAATTCTGCATAAAATGATTTAAATTCATTATAGTCTGATATATAAATGGATTTTGCAGATTTTTCTAGAAGACAGTATAAACCCTCTAAAATTCTATTATAAACCTCTTCATCTTGAAATAAAGATGGTATTACTTCATTATGCGCTAAAATCAATCTTAAAGATTTTATAAAATTAGCCAATCCGTAAAACTTAACCAGAACTACACACGAAAGAAAATGTATGTTTTTAAAATAATGTTCAACTTCATTGTTCTTTACATTCACATCGATCGAATTTTTAAAATTCTCATTTAAGGCATAGTAAAATTCATTTAGCTCAATCAATAAATCTACAAAAATATTCAGAAAAAGACCAAGTTCCTTTTTTATAATGAAAACTTGATATTCTCTCAATAAATTAGCACAAAAAAATTCTTCTTGTTGAAAACACCCTTCATAGTTATATAGCTTTATAATTGATTCATTTATAGGAAAAATTTTTGATGAAGAAATAGTAAGTATTATGTTTCCGAAGGTTTTATAAATAAAACTTTGATCAAAGTATTGTTTAAGAGAACTGAATATTTGATGATGATTTTCTTTGATGTTGTATAAATCCCGAGGCAATTCATCTATAGATCTAATCATGTATTCAGATATAGTTTTTACATAATTTAATTTAAAAATCAGTATAGATGCTGATATAATCATATCTGAGTTTTCAATGATTATTTCGAAGTCTGTCAAAGAAAGGTTTTCGGTTGAAATAAACATTTCTACTGTTTTTATCAAATCAGACTTATATAACAAACTTTTAGAAGCGAAAAATTTTGTTTTTAGAAGTTCTGCTGCATTGGCTTTTTTGAAGTTTTGAAATTGGTCAAAATCATCTTCAAACATTTCTAAAATATTATTAATAATGGTTATAATTTGAAATAAATCAATATTATTCATGCAATTTAATATCCGAGCCATTAAACGATCTATTTCATCGCTTTCATTTGTTTCTATAATATCATTTATGTATGTTTGCGTTTTTATGTAAAAAATGTTTTTTAGCTCACCTACACGCGTAGAGATTTCTGTTCTTTTTTCTTTCTTTTTTTCATCTTTTTTCAAGGTAGATGCTGATGCAGTCAAAAAATAAAATATAATATTGAAAAATTTCATCTAATGCTCCACAATAATTTTAGCGATTATAAAAAAAGTATTCAATTTACCATATGCGAAATATTTTTTTAATTGGTTTTTAATGTATCTAATTCGCTTCTCGTTTTATGATTTCTAATATTATTACTATACAGATAATGTTTTACTATATTTATGCATTATAAGCTTGAGTCATATAAATAAAATAAGAATAAAGGTAAAAATCACGATATTTAATCGATATATAACTATATAATGTTGATATAGTGCTGAATCGGCATTTATATAATTAACATGAATCTAGTTGAATATAAAATTGATATATATATATATATATATTATAAAAAAAAATATTATTGATGCATGGGTTTAGGCTAAAGATTTGTTAATTATTAATTTTTATTCTTTTGTAAATTATTATAAAGAATTTATGATGATTAAATAAAGATTTATCTAAATAGTCTATTTTAATTTATAATTTTTGATAAATTTAAAAGAACATTTACTATAACCGATTTATATATAAATTAAATTTAGTTGAGGAATTGTAACAAATAAAAGGAATGGATAGAAATAAGGAGAGTATAGGTGAAATATAAAAGTTGTTATCTCCTTTTTCATAAATATTATTAATAATGCACGGATACGTACATAAACCAAGAAAAATGACATATTGACATTCTGGTGTCTATTATTAAATAATTTTGATTATTTTTATCAAAAAAATATTAAAAGGGTATTTTTTGTGTATGGGGGTATTTTATGTAAAAATTAAGCGATATAGGCTTCAAGATTACTGCATTTAAATTTCTGGGGTTTGTTTTTTGTTCAAATCTTTGAACACACTATCTTTAATAAAAACTGCTTGAACGCGAAAAATAACTAGTCACTATTGGACAATATAGAAGTCTACAGAATTATGGTAGATTTTTTCTTTTGTTACAGGTATATGAAGAATTCGTATATATTTTAACAACTATATAAGGAGTAAAAAATTGATAAATTTATATGTTTTATCTATTTTTACCATATTTATCAGGAAATTTGAACAGATGTCTTATTTAAGTTTTGTTTTTCACTTATATGCTATGCTCTCGTTATTAAGTTGTTTAACTGATCATATAATTGATGCTTTGTGAACACTTAAAAAGCAATTATTTCTGTCATAAAAATCCACCAAAAAACTTTAAATACAAATAAATTTCATTAAATTTAAAAAACATGTTAAATTTATATTTAAATATGAAAAAATGAGGCGAACTTTTTTATTCGGGTTTTTGTGCATAATATAGACACAAGCGATGAATATAAAAAAAAGTAAACATAATTTCAAATTTTTGTAATTTTATGTCAAAATCAGAATACATATTAAAAGCGCGCTTTTAAATGTGATCTGTTCCTCAAGAGCAACAATATTTTTCAATAAATAGTTAAAAAACTTAGGAATAAGGTTTGTGATTGAATTTCAAAGATCACGCGAATGCAATCGTGTCAGTTTAATAGACATAAAATATATTTTTGACTATAAAAAGTAATTTGAAGGTCTGTTAATCATTTAAACAAAAAAATATACAAACATTGCTAAAATCAGAGCCCAAACAATCATCTTAAACTTAAAGATCACAGGATCATTTATAGATAAATTTTAAGGTTTAATTTTATAAATTTAAAATTTTGGTAACGAAAAAGCCATTTTTGTAGTTCCTATGTTTATTTATGATATTATTAACTATGATATCTATGTTTTAACCACTAAAATACCATATTTGCGGAACATAGATCGAAGTTAAATTGAAGGCCTCGATTTTCAATATAGAGGTTTTTATTGCTCAGATTAATATGAATAATTGACTTTTGAGCTTTTAAAAGAGATTTTAAGTTTTTAATGAGCAAAATAAACTTTCGAGGGAAACATAATATATTTTAAAGAAAATCATATAAATAAGCTTCATTTTCACAATAAAAGAAATTATATTACAAACAAAATAAAACGTGTGCGATTCTTAATGTTTTATAAGAATTCAATACAATAAAATAAAAGGTATTTTTTTCATATATTAATCAAATTTATCTTGTATACACTATCTATTGTTTTTCAGGTATATGATTTTATTTGTCTTAATTATGCATTGGTTGATCGGCGTATAGTGTTTTTGTATTGAATAGATTTTGCGTTGTCTTATTTTTCATCCACTTGCTCATTTTATTCAATTTATATTTATGTATTCAAATTTCTAATAATTTTGTATATACGTTTAGAATCATAAGATAAATTTTTTATCAACACTTATATGTCGAATTATATTTCCGAAAAGGATAATTTCAAAAAAATATTGGTTTGCGCAAATAAATGTCGTTAATATGAGAAGCAATCTACAAAGTAGAATAAAACCAATATAAAGCTTACGTCATAGATTTGGATTTAGCTGGTGGCTAAATACGAATTAAAAAATTGAGATACCAATCAAGATGCAAAATTAAGTTTTAATATGCAAATAACCACAACATTTACTTTTAAAAAAATTTAAGTGTCGGTATTTTCCGTTTATAAATGCAACCCGTATGGAAATAGCTAAAATTGAAGAATAAAACAGTAAAAAAGAAGCAATTTTTTGTTTTACTCAAATTATGAATAAGAATTAGGAGAAAGATAGAATTTCCGGATTATATAAGAGTTTTACATCATTCATCACTTAAATTTACGATTAAAAGGAATTTTAGTACACTATGATACACTAAGACGCGATAAATTGGTCTATAATTCAATTTTTAGGTGATATTATTGAAAAAATTAAGAGAAAATCGACAATTAATGAGTCTATAAAATAATAGAAAACTAAAATATATATTAAGGTGAATACGAGAATAAAAAAAGACATGAAAATTTTCCATAATCAACCAGATATCTTATGCATGATGAAAAAAAATTAATTACGTATATTTTGATCTGAATGGCCAATATCGATAATTAAACATTTTATAAATGATAAAATATGATTTACTTGTGAATTAACTATGGCTAATTTAGAAATGTAAAAACAAGAATAATACTATGCGTCGTAGCATGGAATTTGGTAGTCTTAGTTATTTTAAGCTATATATTACATATTTAAGATTTTATGTAGAACCAGAGTCAATGCACAGCAATAGGTTTGAAGAATTCCGTTGAATATATAAGTCTTTAAATAGCATAATATAAAGACACTATTGAAGAGAATGAGTCTATTAGAAAGTAACGGGGTTTTAGAATCTACTTTAATTAATAAAATTTTAAGATGGATATTTAAAGGATGGTCGTAAATAGAATAAAAAGCGAAGAAGTATAATAGTTTTAGGAAGATATTTGAATTAACAGGTCTTTAAAGAATAATATACACAGACCACGATTGTCTGGGATATCACACAGAAAACTAATTATAAGTATCACATTGAAGAACTGGTTAAAGTGTTAATTGATTGAAAAAAGAGCAAACAAAATGAAATAAAACTAACCCATGAATTAGCAATTTTTTTAAAATATTACAGAGAATATTAGTAAAGAGGATGTAAAGTAAATAAGAATGATTATGGTTCTTCAAAGCACTGTCTAAAGATTTTCCTAGTCAAAAAAGATTAAAAGGTTTTATGGTAAAACTAACCGATAAAAGAATTCACACAATTTTATTTTGAATCGATCAGGATAAATTCCTACTATAAGGACTTAATTTATATCCACTCACGTAAAATATTTATTTTAATCAGCTCTTGAATTCCGTATTTTACCACCTTAAATAAATTTTTTACAAAATACTCTTAGAATTAAGACAATTAAATACGCCCTAAATTAAATGACACGACCAGCTTATATATTCGACAAAGAAGTAGGAAATTTCCATTATGGAAAGGGACATCCAATGAAACCCCACAGAATAAGTGTTACGCACTCACTCGTACACTCATACAAATTAGACGCACATCTTGATATTGTTCAACCTATGTTTCTTTATGAAGACGAAGAACTCGAAAGTACCACAGAAAATGAAATTTCAGAAATAAAGAAAATTATACTGGGTTATCATTCGAAAGATTACATAGATAAACTTCCCATTACTTCAAAAATAGACGATTGTCCGTGTTTTATGGGAATAGAAGAATATTATTTACGGTATACGTATTCGACAATGACAGCCGCTTATTTTTTAACACATCAGAAAAATGATATTGCCATAAATTGGTCTGGTGGTCTTCATCACGCCAAAAAAGATGAAGCATCTGGATTTTGTTATATTAACGATATAGTTTTGGCGATACAAGAGCTTTTAAAGGTATATTCACATGTTTTGTATCTTGATATTGACATTCATCATGGTGATGGCGTAGAGGAAGCTTTTTATGATAATCCTAGGGTTATGACACTTTCTTTTCATAAATTTGGAGATGGATATTTTCCAGGAACAGGCGAAATTTTCAGTACGGGAATAGGTGAAGGAAAAGGGTATTCTGTAAATGTTCCGCTCAAGAGTGGGATTGACGATAGCGCATATCATTATGTTTTTAAGCCTATAATAGAAACCTGTATTCGTAAATTCAATCCTCCTGTTATTGTAATGCAATGTGGGGCTGATTCGCTTGCTGGTGACAGAATCGGGTGTTTTAATTTAAGTATTCATGGGCATGGAGAATGTGTAAAATTTGTAAAAAGGTTCGGTAAAAAGATGTTGATTCTTGGGGGTGGTGGGTATAACCCGAAAAATGTTTCAAGAGCATGGGCATTCGAAACAGGAATTCTTGTTGATATTGAACTTGAAAATAATATTCCCAATGATTGTGTTTATTATGAATATTTCAAAAATAATTATAAATTACATCCTACTCTTGTTGGAAAATATGAAAATAGCAATACAAGAGAATATTTGGATGTTATAAAAGGAATAGTTTGTGGAAACCTTGAGAAAATCTGATCATTTTCGTATATTACATTGTGCATTTGCCGTAAATCTATTTTAAAAATAATTTAATGGTTTCATTGCCGTATTATATATCATGTAATTTGTAGAATTAAAAATTTTGCTGCCATTTATCTTTATACTTAGCTTAAATTATATGCTCTATTGATGGTAGAGTGAAATGACACCAAAAACATCCACTTCTTGTCTTTATTTTTAGGAAACTTATATTATAAGTGAAATGAGGTCTATAAGAAGTGTTTAGGGGAAAAAATATTAATTTATGATATAAACATGACCGCATAATTTATTTCTATGTCTATTACCCAATTATAATCTTTATAAAATTTATTTATGTATTGCTTTGATTTTTAGCTATATAAATTCGTTCAAGCAAAACTTGTGATTGCTCTATAGTCAAGATTTCGTTATAATTCTTTCTGTCAAATTATATTTGCAATCTACCTCAATACATCTTCGCATTTAAAGACTATTAATTCAAGTGGTTTTCATAATACCATTCATTTAATGCACATGTTCTGGTTTAGTATACATTACCAACGCCTTAATATTCGACTACCATATAAACGAAACAATATACATCTTCGTGAAATCACAAAAGTATGCTAAATATAAAACGAAAATAAAAATTGCAAAACATGATTTATTTTATGATGGAAATGCTTGCCTGAATGCTCTACACATAAACTTAAAAACATAGTACCAAGCTTTATTGCATAATTTTAGGCTGGAATCATTTTTCATTAAAAAAATTATTTTATTCGTGAATTTTCAAATCCATCAATAAAAGAGAGATATGATGGTCATGCAGAGTAAATATTCGACCTAGAATCTTTAATTTCAAAGATTGAAAGTTCAAATCCATCTTTAGCAAAGACACAATGAATTACAAAAGTGGTGATAATGCCGCCTAGCTGCAAGCGATACAGAAAACACTGCTAGGCTGACACACAGTAAAAGAAAGCCTTCAAATTTTAACATATATTGACAGTGGGGCTGAAACAACTTGACACAATTCTCGAACGCAAGTGCAAGTAATCAAAGCCAGTATTTGTATGATTTAGATGTTCCTGGTACCAGTTATCTGATTGGCGTCGTCAACCAATTAATCTTTTTTCTGTTTATATAAACTTTTAAAGCGATCGAAAAAATTTGTATGATAAAAAATTCAGAACAGATATTAAACTTCTTTTTTTAGAGAAAAAAAATATTTAGAATTTCTTAAGGAAAAATAGTCATCATCATGGTAAAATACTTATAAAAACAGACAATAACTGTACAATTTTCATGATATCTTAACATGCAATGTATTAAATAAGATAAAAACATATATACATGATATTATCGACTGGAATATTTATAAATTTGACTACTCTATAATTAACAGTTAAAATAAGTTCTTTTATAATTTAATTTTATGCTTGAAAAGCACCGCAACAGGATATTTGATTGTTTTAAAAGTCTACGGGTATATAATATCAAAAAGGCTTATTTTTAAACATAACACAATTTTTAATGGATCGTGTATTTCCAATTCAAATTTTAACTGATTAATTAGAATAAATATGCGTTTTACAGAAAGAATATGTGTTTCCATGAAAAAATGATAAGTTAAAAATAAGAAAATTCCATCGTCTATCACAAAATAACCGAGCTAATTCTTTATTCATAGATTTATAAGATAATACCAGGTTTAATGGAAGCGGGATCCAAAATAATAATACTCTAAGCCTCATTAAAAATCGATCGTATTTCAGTCTTTAATTATGGTTATAATCAGAGGAAAATATCTCAAAAGTTTAGGGAAATATATCATATTTCGAGCATAAATGCGCAAGGAATTGAGTCGTCCGTATGGAAAAAGCAATGAAGGATGTGAATACCAAAAAATACTAAAATGTTATTTTATTCTCATCGTAATTATACCAGTGAATATTTGAACTGTTTTATACATGATAACTTGACTTCCAAATAAGGTTAATTTAAACATAAAAATTATTGTATATTTTTCGACCATATGCATCATTTATTAATACATCTTATTTTTCTGACTTATATACCATTTTATTGTACTAGTATGATTCAATTTTTATGATTTTTTGCGATGCCGTACCAATATTTATTTCAATTTTTGAGCTTTTCATTTCAAATTTCTGAATACTTGGATTTTAGTTTATTGTCGTTTCCTGCTTAACATTCTCTTTTTTAATACCATTTATATTTATATAAATTTAATATAGAACAATATTATATCTTTGAAGCAAAAATAGACACTTAAAAAATACAAGTTATTGAAAAAGTTGTTACAAATAAAAAGTCATTATTTTTAGCATATAATCACCATTATATACAGTCAATATATTTTAAAGCCATACTTCATAATATATGTATTAAAGATTGTGTTTGATTTTTCCGTTGTAGTTTAATTTTGAATCAAATAACGCTTGGAATACATAAAATTTATATTATATATAACTGTTAACTTTTCTTTTTATAGTTGTTTGAACCAACTTCTGATTTCTTTGTAGAACATTTTTTATTATAATATTTTGATATATTCACGTTAATCCCCTTTTTGTAACATTTTATTTCTTTTAAAACTTATTTCTAATCTTGAAAAAGTTGTGATCATCTTTATAATTTAACATAAAAATCACATAATTTTTTAAACTCCGATTTCTTGCAGACGCAATAATTTTGAAAAATATTTATTTAAATTGATGATTTAAATCATACAGAGGCTTTAGGCATAAGAAATGTAATTTGCTCGCGAATGTAGTGGATATACGGTAAAATACGCAAAAAATTGTAGAAGAACAGTATAAATCCTATCAATTTACAGAATTTCAATAGAGCTACAGTTTACGCGTTTACTGAGTCTGAATAATATGTATAATCAAATCCATGGTCCTGGAGAGATCAAAGTCATTAATAAAACGTATCAAAAGTGTTTTTACATATTCTTTTGAAGTTTCAAAATTTTTTGTTCATTCTTATTAAATTAATAAATGAATATTTCCAGGGAAGATTAATTTTAATCGAAATTAGAATAAAACCTTGCATGTGAAATGTCTAGCTTAGATAAAAATGGAATAAAGCGCTGATAAAACCTTCGATATGTTTTTTTATTTTGCTTGCTACAGCTAGATATTGCACATGGAATGTCTAGCTCGAATAAAAAAATAAAACTGCTGATATAATCACCGATATTTTTTTTTTGCTGTTTTTCAAAATTTAATTAAAAAATTTAAGGAACTAAGCACAGGTCGAAATTTTATCTAAAATAACTTTGTATAATTACTAATATTCCAAAAATATATATGAAAACTTTGCTCATCTTTAAATAATTTAAGTATATTTTGGGATATTTACTGTATTTTTTACATATTAGTCGATGTATTTACATGAATAGGCGGAAATATATTTTATAAAATATGCGTATTAAGCGGTATAGATGGGGAGATTTAAGTCTAGTATAAATAAATAAAAACATGAAATAAGTAATAATTTTACTATTTTGTAAAGTACATGTACCCATAGGTAGAAGAAAAAATATTCGCCAACTTTGGTAGAGCTATCAAACTTGCAAATTTTATAATAACCTTGCAGTAATTTTTTAATAATACTATTTCTGCTGAAATATTGTGCTTAAGCTTTTAATTTGATAAATTGCCGCTTTTTATATAATGAGTAAAATTAGACCATACTGATGTATTTAAAAGTTAATATATGACTTTTCTAATTATTTTAATGATTATAAATTTTTCTAAAGTTAAATTATAAAATTCTTGGAATAAGCTTCATCATTTCGGGAGCTAATTATTAAATTAGAAAAAATTTCAAATTTACATAATATAAAAAAGAATGCAGATGATGATATAATAAATTTTCAAAAGACACGAGATATAAGAATTATATTCATAAAAATATCATTTTATAATACTCTCTAGCTGTCTTCAACATGCAGTTTTAATTGATTGAGTTCTGGCTAGTTTTTTTAAGGCAACAAAAAGTAGATTTAAGCAACAAGCGGAATATATCTTGCTTCATTATTTTTAGAACAGAAATCTAATAACCCCTTTTATTTTTAGAAATTCAAAAAAGCATCATTTGACTGTCTTAAGAATACTATAATAATAGATGGTTTATTTGATTTGATTTAAATTTTGAGAAAGGCTAAAATAAAGGTAAAGGAAAAGCAAAATAATAAACTTGTATCTAAAAAGCATTTATGCTACCAAATATTAGAAATTTCTGCGCGATGTAATTTTTTTATCATCTTGAAAATAACTAATACACAATAACCGGATGGAAATAAAGATATGCTGCCCTAATTTAAAAAAACATAAGCTGAATTTCTTAGAAATTGAAAATAAAATTAGGAATATTATCATTTCAATAAAAATATTTAATTTTTTTCTCTTAATCCATTGATTTTTTGAACTTGATGCTGTCTAAAGCCCCAAATCCACAAGATACGCCACATTCATTGCTCGATACATCCTTGCTTCTGCATATATATCCAGCTTTTTCGTTAGTTATTATAGTATGACCACTTGAAATTAAATACCCCAATATTCCTATTTCTGGTATCACTTTTCTGCTTTCCTGGCAGTGCTTATCTTTGATAAAACTGTTTTCAAATGACTTACACTTTATTTTTTTCATGAGAAACATTTTTTTCGGATCTCCCTCGTATTTTAATATGTCTTCGTGATATAAATTATTTCCCCCACCTTCTTCCAAGCTTTTTAGCACTAAATCACAAACAGGCTTACCGTCTAAATTTTTTTTGTTGTAATCATAAAACTCGCCGAAATATTTATAAACTTGCTCTATTTCTTCAATATTAAGATATTTCTCCAAATATGCATTCTTTTTAAAGCGTATTTGAAATATTTTAAGTCCAACAATTTGCAATTCTACAGATGGTAATGAAACAGCTGATGAACATTCCATTTTAGTTCTTAGAATTATATCCATTAAACTGTATTGTTTATAGTTATAAAACCACCGGTAATAAATAAAAAATACGTATCTACTGCCGTAAAACATGTCCAAGACCCCTAATTTTTTATTACCTGGATTATTTAAATAATTTTTAACCTCTTCATCTGTTAAAACATCACCATCTATTCGTTTAACAAACCTACATTCTTTTATTATCTCGCACATGGTCATATGAAAGATATCTATTCCTTTTTCCTTAAGATTTTTTATTATGCTAAGTTTTTCGAAAATATTGCTTGAATTCATTGTTGTATCATTGTCAATCATAATAGCACATGGTTCTAATATACCATTTTCACTGAATTTGCTCATTGAAGTAACACTCTTGTCATTATTAATAAGTTTAATATCATTTTCGATAAATTCATTTGCCTCCACACATGTCAATTCTTTCAAATATTCTACAAATTTAATAAACGATGTATCTGAATTCGAAATAATGGTATCGGGATAAAAAAGGGCATGTAATAGATTAATTTGAGGTCCCATAAACGAGAATGCACAGGATATTGTGTTTATCTCAACCTGTTTAGGACATATGGTATTCCCCATATCAGAGTTGGATTCTTCAAAAAGGTAGTCTGAACGTATAAAAAGTCCTTGAATCGTCTTTTTAGGCAAAATTCTTCTTATCTTATTAAGAACTTCATTATATATGGGATCATCGATTTCTTCATGTTCATCGTTAGATACTAAATGAATAAGCTTGTTGATAATTAACTGTGCTTGAGAAATATCTTCGTATAATTTTTTATATTCATAATCCATTTCTGTAGGATGCAAGGTAACATTAAGAACATCTAATTTATCATCTTTTATCGTTGTCAAGGTATTTGAGTAAAGTAAATTTTTAAAGTTATCTTTCATGTTTCTTTTCACTCCACTTTATTTATCTTTTTAAGGATAGTTGGAAATTTGAAACTTGATATGGAACTAAATTGAGCAATAAAATTAAGATTTGAAACTTAAGTTTCCGTAACCACAACACTTGTCAAACCGAGAAAAATTAACAATTTATGTTTTCCAAGAAATATTGTTATTATTTATTTGAATGTCGAAAAAACTTTGATATTAGATCAATAAATAGTGTTTATCATATTCGTGTTTCCTAAAAAAAGAATGCTAACTTTCACAGCTGATTAAATGGTGTTACTAAATCAAAACTATTTTAAATTATAAATATAAGATCAAATCAAAAATGATTATAGTTTCAACAAAACTATGTGACCGAAGGATCATATATGGCAGCAAATATATTAATTGTGGGTGGTTGTGGTTTTTTATATATTAAGCTACAAAATCAGGACCAATAATATTGTAATTAAATAATTTGATGTTGGCACTATTACCTTATTTAGGGACTGTGATTTTTGCAAATTATTAAATTCTAAAAAATAGGATTCACTTTATTTAAAATTTTTAGAAAAAAACTTTAAACGATTTATATTAGCAGAAAAGAATCATATTTTAAATTTATAAAAGTAAACATAATAATACAAAAATTTACATTTATTTATGGTATAATTATTTTGAAATAAAAATATATTTATCATGTTGCATTGAAAAGTAAAAAATCATATTTAAATGATCTAATCAATACAATATAAATACAAAAATATTCTTGGCACGTGGTCTTTCTGGTGCTTTTTAATAAACCGTAAAATGGAGACTTATATGATAAAGCATCTTTCGAATTCATTTTTATTTATGAATCAATTTTATTTCTAGGATTTTATACTTATTTGCGAAATATTTTAATTTTACATATCAACATACTATCAATATTTTTTTACATCTTCATATTCGTATATCCTTTAAACCTTATATTTTTAAGACATATAAGTTTAAATATTTCCGTAAAGTCCGCAAAAATGTGTATACTCTCAAACTAGAATACCCTAAAAGATCACCTTAAATACAATACCATCATAGTCCGTGCATAGGGCAGAAACTACAGCAAAATATAAAAATTTTAATTTCATCCATTAATAAATTTTTTATGGCAAAAAACTACCAAAAAATTTGAAGATCACTTTAAATTCCCACCTACGAGAAAATTTTACTTATATTATCAATTTAATCAATTATATTATTTGTTTATTTTAGGGCTAAATTATTCGTTATAATTTTAGTTTTTGCTCTCAAGCACAACTTGCTTGATCTCTCGTACACACAGTGTATTGATACTTTCGGCTATTTTTTACCTCTGAAGTTTTCTTCAATACCTCTCCACTGAAAGACTTATTAATCGAGGGTTTTTCTCAATTCCAAGGTTTGTATTTATTTAATAAAAATAAACAAAAAAAATTACAAAGGTTAAATTTTAACAATACACGGAATTTAAATAAAAAATGGATTATTCCAATTTTTAACTATAAGTGGTCGATTTACATATGAAAAAATAGCAAAACGGTACAAAATAAATACATTTGTGGATGTATTACTCAGCGGTAGACTTAGATAAAAAAATAAAAATTGATAAAATTATTATTTATATTATAAAATCAAGTATTAAGCAATATAGTTCGTCTTAATTTGTCTATAATGACATTTATCCACTTGATCGATGTATTTATATAAAAAAATATATACATTAATCACATGTATCAATATAAATATATCATCAAATTATAAGTATTTGAATTAAAATTCTAGTATTTAATTAGATTGCCGCTGTTATTTATCCAGATTTTAAAAAATTGTAGTTTTTACCAATGCAAGCACTGCAAAACGTTGAAATCTTAATTACTATTGCGTCCTCATATCGCCTAAAATATATCTTTTCATAATAGACAGCAGTCAATATCAATGTAAAGAAATACATTTCTAGTATTAAACCAGAAGTAATATGCTGCAATCATAATCTGCTCCTATCTGACCCATTGAGAAGGTAGCAGCTAATCTCCTATTTAGAGGGCATTGTTTGACAAATTTCACAATATTCTTCTATTTTCTCTTGGGATATAAATTTTGCTATGAATTATATTTTTTCTGCTCATTAACCGCTCCTTACATATATTTTTTATTTTTATAAAATTTAAATTTTATGTGAGTGAGAATACACCTACAGTTTTCTATTACAGTAATTTTCATAAAAAAACTTAATCATAGCCCTTTTTGTCGCTTTAATAAACATCATCTAAAAAATAGCTATTTTAACATTTTATACCACATTCTTTTTTTAAATGACGCTATTTTACAAAAAAACAAAAAAAAGTATTAATGTTAATATTATAAAGCAAAATTTCATATTTAATGGCTTTTTTAGACTATAAATGGAAGAAGAAATATTATTTTTCTCATATTTCTATTAGTGATTTGGTAATAATATTATTTTTTTAATTTAAATTCTTGGATCAATAAATCACATCGGTCGTTTAATAAATTGCATCAATTTGATTTTTAGCTTTTTAAAGTTGTTCAAGCAAAACTTTAGATTGCTCTATAGAACAGGTACACTGTCACTTCTTTCCACCTAACTATCTTTACAATTTTTCTCGATGCATCTTCTTCTCTCAAGACTTATTGGTTCAATTTCCCTCCACAATCCTATTTTTTGTGCCCATTCTTTCGCTTAAATTAGCATTCCTAACTCCTTAATATATGACTTATAATATTTTGTAATCACCCTATCACAAGTTATGATGTATGGATATAATTCAAGTTCTAGATTTATAAATAAAGAATATTATATTTGCCAATAGATCGTATTTTCTTAGCTTCTTATTTTCAACATTCGTCAAATTATCAATACTAGTTATTCCTATTATTATTGACTAATAAAGTTTTCTTCTTATCGTACACGAAAACATCTGGTCTATCATGCGATAATTTTATCCATTTTTATTCTTATATAACCTTTGTAATCACTAGTTCGTTTTCAATTACTTCTTGAACCATGTTTTTTTTTGATTTTCTTCGATTTTTTAAAGTTTTTTTTAGAGCATAGAGTTATGGATCTTAATACTTAGTTATTTCTTAGGTATAGTCATGGCCAAGAATTCTTTTAAATCGGGTTGATATGTGGTCTACTGTTTTTATTCTTCTCCATGTTGACATTTTGATTTGCTCAAAAGAACATATTTATATCTGTATGAAACAGAATCTTGCTTCTTCTTTTGTCATAATGTTTCCAATTTTCAGTCATCTCGAATATACGGCTATTCCAATCATTGAGTTGTTGAAGATACCGAAAGGTTTTTATATAGTTTTTTATCTTTTATTTTACACATTTGATTTTCTTTCTGATTCCACTCAATATATTCTATAGACTATTAATCTGAGATATATTTATATATTTAGTATTCATTTATTAATGAGTGGTGTATTATATTCTTCTCTTTCATTTTGTATATAGCTGCTCTTCTTAGTGATATTCCTTTATCGGTTGTAAGTGTCTTATTTGGCTGAAAAGGCCTTTTTTCCAATAAAAACTTAAAACGTGATAGTTATCTCCCAAGTCCTTCTCTATTAGAAACAAAATTTCTTTATTTGCTGGCTGTAAGTAAAGAGACTCTTCTGCTAAAAATTTCCTTATCTGATATTCTATTTTAGCAAAAAAAAATTGTTCTATCTAAGAACACCTATATGGTATTTCATTAGCTCATTGCGTGCTCTTTAAATGATTTGAACAAGTTTTTAAAGTTGAGGTTGATTTTGGTTAGATTTGAAATGTTCGATATAATTTCATCACTAATTTTAGAAAATATTTCATCAATTATTACTGGGTTACTATCTTTTAATATCCCAGGTATTTATCTCGATCCTTACTTTCTATTAGATTCGCATATTTGCTACACCCAAAATCATTTGTTTTAAACTTCCATTTATTCATTTCTAGCCTTATGCAATTGAAAAATTCACTGTTTCTTCTGTCATCTTTTTTAAGTTTTCTGGGTCTTTGATCATAAGCTTTAGATCATCATTAAATAAGAAATGATTTTTTTCATAGGAAGACTCATCTAATGGTATATTTACTGAAGGGAATTTACAAGTGCTCTACTTAATTGATGCATGAACTGGAAAAATGTAAGTAGTTATAGACTGTAAAATTACAGTATACTTATAATCATACTCTTTTTTAATATTTTTTTTGAGTTATGATTACCAAACTTTTCCATTTACTCGTTAAAACTCCTATAAACCTGTATACCCAGTCTTAAAGATTAAGTTTTGCCAATATTGATATATAATAGTTTTTAATCATTGAAAAAAGCTTTTTTTACATCAATCAATGCCTTTCTCTGTTTGTTGCCATATTCCTTGTCTATTGACGGATTTATTCGTGTCTGCTTTTTAGCTTATTGTACTCGTCATACGATGCCCAGTTGATTTTACGATAAACTTTTGCACTTATCTACTTCAGCTATGGAATTTATGTCATTATTTTAGTCGTAAATTTATAGATTTTTTTAAAACTGATTATAGGCCTTGTTCCCTACCATTTATAACATCATCTTGTAGGATGAGGTATTTTATTCTTTCGTAAAACTATAATCTTCGATTATCCTTTTCAAACATATCTCAGTGATATTATCGTAGATATATTGATTAAAGATGTCATTTTCTTTATAAAAAAGTTAAAAATCCCATTAAACCTTGCTCCTTTCTAATTGAACAAGTAGTTAACAATTTTTTCGAATTATTATGAATAAAAAAACAGACCCTCATCTTTTGTTCACCAATAGAATCATTAATATACTTTTCAAACAGCCTGCTTTTATTATTTTTTTCCGTATTTTCTCCCAAAATCCGAAATTCGTTTCTTTATATGTCTTTTGCTAACCTAGCTAAATATAATATATTCAATCCATTAACCACTATTTGGAAAACTAGGGCCTCGATTTTTTTAAAATAAAGTAAAACTAAGCTAAAATTTAAGGATAATACTTTGAATGTATTGTTGCTTATTGAAAAATTTATAAAGATATAATGTTTGAAATAGGTTAAAGAGAAATGTGCTGCAATATAATTCACTGATTAAAAAGTCGTTTTTTCGAGCTACGGAAAGAACGACACATATCTATATGTCTAAAAATGTTTTTTAAAAGCTTCGAAAACCAATCCTTTAAGTAATTGGCTTGAAGTAGGTTTATAATTATTAAAAAGAACTAATATATAGATTATTAAAAATTCTTCCTTGTTTGCATGTAATTTCAATTATAGATAATTAGTTTGTATTGCGGGTTAAGTTTCTTTTTATAAATAACCTCTATTGAGACGTAGTAAGTAAACCCATTGGGAACATTGCACAACTCCTTGATACATCGAATGACACTTTGCCTGAAAAATCTTCATCAACTGCTGTTCTTCTCTCTAATGCGATGAGTTCAAGTTTCTTGTCAATTATAAATATTAATAGATATATATAAGTTCTCTATATTTGATATTTTTTCCAAATCCATGTTTTTAAGCAACAAACAACAATTCTTTAATTTTAAGTTTAGAGTTAAAATACAATTATGTAATATTTTGCGATTAAGAATGAATTTTATTTGTTGATATAAAGAAAAGCATTCAACATGTATTTAGCTCAATATATCACAACATTTTATTTCTTTGCAATTCCTCAATCAGCATTTGATAATCATCTTTCTTTGCCACTTTTACGTCAGGATCTTCATCGATATTATAAAATAGATCACCTTCATCCTCTTTATCCATATTACAGATAAATCTTTCAATGTAGTATTTTGATATTGGTATTTCACCAATTTCTTTTCCATCCTTCATTTTGAAAGGGTGTGATTAATGTAAACATACTACTAAATGAAAGAATAAAAAAAGAGCACACATTTAAATTATTTGATCATATTTGAGCTTCTTTTTTGATTAATATATTTAAAAAATAATTATTAGATTTGTATGTTTGAACTTGCGCTCATTCTGATAAGCTAGTTCCTTTTCGTAATACAATATAATGTGGACACAAAAGATACTGCTTTCCTATGTCTTAAGTTATCCTAGTATTTATGTAGCGACCCTCAAATTCAGGCGCTTTAAATTTTTTTTAATTTTAAATATATTTCAAACACGATAATCCGATTGATAGATTATAAAACTTAATTCTGTCCTGATGTTTAGGCCTCTATAAACATATCCGTTAAAAGACTGCGATTATTTTTTTGAATAGGTTCATATTTTAGTTATATATCGAAAAATAATTTTCAGCTTTAATAGAACCTAAAAAAACGAGATAATTTGATAAAATAGTACTATAACCTTGTTTTTTTGTTTAAATATCTCTACTGGCCATATTTTTTACGATAAAAGTATAAAAATGTCGATCATATGCAAACATCTTAGGATAATTACTTGCGTAGAAAGTTTTAGAAGCTGTTTTTTCTAAAATTATGAATTGTGTTATTAGAAATTATTACGACTTATTAATATTTTATATTGTTCATGTATCCCAATATAGAAATCTTGGTATAGACATTAAAAAAATCTATGATGTTAATTTTTAAGAAAAAGTTTGAAACAACATTGAAGGGAAATTAAATGTTAAAATAGATTCCATAATGTAAAAATATTTTATGATGGAATTATTTTGCAAAATTATGATTAAAAGATTGGCAGATTTTTATGCAACTGTTATTTTCTCATTTATTTTAATCATAATTTTTAAACCTCATATTATAGCTAAAAGACTTTTTAAACATTTTTTATTTCTAGCCGCCTTTAATATCTTCTGTAGTTTTGACGAATAATTATTTTTTGAATCGTATTTTTCGTTTAAATATGGTTTATTCACCTATGTGGGATACTAAAGTTACATATTATATATGATAATATAATCTTCACGTATTTCCATAGTATATTCAATATATTTCCTTAAATTAAGAATGCTATTTCATGGTCAATTGATAACATATTTTGATTTGTAATATAAATGATTTTTTAAACTGGTAAAATAAACAGATTTTCTGTAGTTTCTCTTTTGATTTTCTTATACATGCAAAACTTTTTAGGAATTTCATCTTATTGCATATAGGGCTACAAAATTCGAGAACTAAAAAATATCTTCATGAATATCATGTGGGTTTATAATAAAAAAAAGTTGTCTTTACATGCAATATTAAATACAAGGGGGAAATAATAATTAATGTTGTCATTAAAGAAAAAAAATTGATTTATCTGGCAGTAAAAAACATAATATAAGCTAGAAATAAGTCAGATGTTATTAAATATCTTAATCTAATAAAATAAAATGTATGCAAAATATTTTTTTTATTAAAGAAGCGCAATAAATCAATCTTTAGATGGCTTTTATAGCTATAGATATAATAAAAACTAAATTTTATAGAGGCTGAAAACACCTTGTATATGATTTTTACTTAAAAATTAGATCTAAAATTTAAAATTTCAATCAAATAAGACTTTAAATGATCGATATATTTAAAAAATTATTTATAAAGACACCCCCATAAATCAATAAAATTCGCATCTTTTAATCAACTAAATAATACCAGAATAGTAAAAAAACACAAATTTTCCGATTATATATTGCAAAAAAATCATATAATAGCTTGAAAACTAGCGCTGATTTTTTAGGAAGATTTAAAGTTTTTGTTTCGAAATTTATTGCTTGCTGTTAGATTAAAAGAAAACACAAAGGGTAAATAAATTATCCATTCCATCAGATATAATCAATATAATCGCACACATATGGTGGATAATTGTCCCTTTTTACATCAATTACAACATATCTTATAAATATGATTTATTAAGGAACATGGTGTTTTTTCCTTTTTTTGCATTTGCATAACCTTATAAGGGCCTATATATCTCTTTTATAAAATATTCGATGTTTTCGATCCGGTTGCTACTTTCGAGAACAATATTGAATTTTATTATTTTGACAAAAAAGGTTTTATATAAATCTAGAACCTTATATGATAAAATCTTAATAATAACAGTCCTTATAGAATAAATATATGATGAATCAATGTTTTTTTATGTGCCATAATGCTCACTGCATCGTATATAAGTATTATTTTCATATCAATTAATGCTTTTTTTACACTGTATTCTGATTATATTATATTATCTAGATAAAAAACATATTTTAATGATCAATAGAATAATATATAATCGATGATTTCTTTTGTTATAATCCATTTATCAACCCGAATGCGAAATTTATTTACAAACCCAGTTATAAATTTATAACAGGTTTTTAAAAAGGAAATTTATATCGAAAAGCACATTTCGCTTAAACAGATATCTATTGTGGAGCAAGACGTATTATAATGGTTATACAATAGCAAATATATTTCTAAATGTGTAAACCTATCATTCTGTCACTTAAATATAAATTTTGCGATATTTATATTTCAGCTCACCTATCTGATGATTTAATTAGGAAGCAATTATTTCTTTTTTCATATATTCCAGTAAATTAAAAAAAACCAGCTAGAAAGTACATTTAGCTTGGAATTAACATTAAAAAATATTTTGTATTGGCAAGCGAAACATTGGCATAATTTACATCCTCATAGGAAACCAATCGATATTTTTCAATTAAAACGCTATAATCACCCGAATTTACATATAGAATCAAAAAAATATATAAAGGAGAATGTATTCCATGTTTTTTTAAAATACTCAAGTTTCCCGTGCGAACGTCATATCAAATGTGTTCAAAGCATTTTATTATCTGAAAAAAGCAACCTATGTGAGATAAAGATTCTCATTTATAATAAAATTTAATTTCGTGGCAGGATTAAAGAACAACCTCCTTCCTATTCTTAGGTTATTAGTATTTATTTTTCAGATTCAAAATTTAAATTATTAAAGTTGGTATTCTTACATTAAAAAAATTTATTACACTGAACAATCAATTTATTTTGAATTGAATAAGTATTCTGTAATAAATGAACATCTTTCTCTATTTAGATAGACTATTGCCCAGTAGATTATCTAAAACCTTCGTATTCTTCATCTTTTTTTTTTGTTAAAAATATATATTGCATATATTGAGGAAGATTGTAGACTTTATGTGATGGAAATATTATCGGTCAAATCTGTTATTTAGAGTAATCTATATTTTTGATTGAACAATATGATTGGCTCATAAATAAATATATCGCATATCGGTATTTTTAATTTATGGGTAAGTTCTTTCTTTTTATGAAATCCATCTATTGAGAAGTAGACATCCCATTAGTAATATTTCACAAATCTTAATGCATCTTTTGAAACATTCACCTGATCTATCTTCATAAATCGCACTTCTTCTCTCAAATGATATAAATTCAAGTTATTGGATATATCACATGTATTTAATCTTCTTGAATTCGATGTTAATAAATATGTGATAAGAAACAATATATAAATATCCCATTAAAAAAATATGTTCTTTTTTTTGATTTTTTGTTTAGAATGCAAGGGAAGCCATACTTGTGATATTGAATATCCTATTAGGAAAATGGACAACGTATTTCGAGATTTAAGTCATTATAAAATGCTTCTAAATGACAACGAGGTCAAAGATGAGCTGAGGCAGGATTACAAAGACAAGGTAATATCACTCGAAAAGGAAGCTAAGGGAATGAATCATTTTGTTTCAAATTTACGCAGTAAATCAATGCGGGAAAAGATACACAGGAACGATAAAAAATAAGTAAATGGTATTTTTCTATCTAAATTGTTTTCTTCAAACACAAATACCATATTAATTAACAGCATAAAAACTTATATATAAACTACAAATAAAATATTATTCTGTAAAAAAATATTAATTAAGCGTATGAATCTCTTATTGTATATTTTTATTTAAAGTTTTGATTTATTTGATGTGGATATTTAGAAAAAATCATAACTTCATCATCTGGTATATGCTAATATAATTATTCAGAAGTCAATTTAGTTCTAATTAATGGTCACATTAAAAATATAAATATATGTGGTTTCATTTATGTGATGCAATAATAATAATAATGCATTTTAAGGCTTATTATAAGAAAGACCAATAATTTACAATTGAAATAAAAAATATTATGATGTTTTATACAAAAAAAACAAGGTATTTTCTTAAATTTACGGATGAGTTTTATATAAATTATGTTAAAACATCTTCAGCACAAGATTTTTAGATTACCTAGTTGTGAAAATCTAAAAACATAGGTTCATAAATTAAAAAATACTCATATACTTGTTTCAGACTTTGATAATCCTATTTTCACGGGGTTAGACATAATATTCTTCCGGAAAAAAAATAACCACAAAACTAGATTTTAATTCATGTAGTTTATTAAAATAAGCAGCTTTTTTCAAGAAAATGACTGATTGGAATGTATCTTTAGTGATTTGTGATTTTTCACAATCCCATACTAAATTAGTCTCGCAAGTGTTTAATCTGTGAAAAAATGTTATTTTCAAAAAATTATGATCACAATGAATAGTCAAGATTTTTTTTTAAACAGATAAAATCCAAATAAATTATATCAGACTTCAATTTGATGGACTACGCTATAATTTTTTTAATCTAAGAGATCCGCTGGGATTCTGCATACTTTGTAGAGCTTATAGATAGATACTGGCATTTTAAAGCCTTTAGAAAACGATAATTTTTGGATAGTTAGCGTTTACTGGTCAAAATATAACCATGATACTTTGTTGCCAGATGCAATCACAATAAATTAATTTTAGAATAAGTTGGTTCGATCTGGTCTTTTTTTTAAATAATGTTTATTTTAACAAATCCGCCGTGAATATGATTAAAAACATCCATAACACCATATTACTAAAAACGCTTAATATACCGCTATGACACAAAGTTTATTATCCTTTAAAAAGGGGTTATCCCAGAGATAAAAATCAAACTATGGTTCTACACCAAAGAAGAGAAATTATATTTTTTTTGCCCAATAAATTCAATTTTTTTAAGACCTTAAAATCTATAATGCAATATTTATGTAAAAAGAATAAAATATGGATTGAGGGTACCTATATATACATTTTAATGTTATTCTACAGTATAAAATAACGTGATTTTATAAATAACCAAGCAAAAAACCATAAATAACCAGTTAAAAATTCACCTGATAGAGTTTGATCTACTTTTTCTAGAATAAAAGCCTACTTTGGTAACTTAAATTTATATAGATCGTGCCTAGCTGAGAAATACAACAGAATAGAACTGATGATGTGTGTAATAATTTTAATTGCTTATAAAAAAACCATATTCGGTTTTTTAGAATGGTAAGCTGTCTATGTGGTTACATATGCAGAAACATATGGAAAAAGAACAGTTAAAGGCCATATTGAGGAGTAAGATCCACAACTATCAATTCGAATGAAGTATTGCACAAAAACTTACCATATATGGTGATTTATCTGCCAATGAAAATCTCATTTATGCATAACTGGATTTGCAAACAAAAGCTTATACACATATGCGGATATCAAACAGATAAGATGTAGACAAAAAAATTAACCAAATATTTTTAACGACTTTTTTAAAATAGGAAATATAGATGTTTATTTCTGATTATCATAAATTGATGGTGTTGATCATAAGTGCGTTTTGGTGTTACGAGGGTATTCCAGGAGCATCTTGAATAAAAAATAGAAAAAAATTACGGAACTCGTGTTTAGTAAAAATACTCGACTATTAAACAAATAAAAATTTTAATAAATATTAATTTATTTAACATTTTTTTGTTTGACAATACATTGGTATAAAACAATTAAATAAAAACATGAAAAAATTAGAGTTTTAATATATACGTCCTTCAATTTTATATATTTTGCCTGAAAAATATTATTGTTGAACATTATAGACTTTAAAATACTTGAATTAGTTGGATTATTTATAAGAAGGATGTTCTTTCTGTGAAATAACAAAATAATAAAAAGATGTGTAAACCATTAGAATAATATAAAGTAACCAAAAAAATTGACAAAATTAAAAATGGTAGGTATAATCATATAAGGGTAAAAAAATATTTTTAAAATTAAATAAAAATTGATAAAATATCAAAAAATTAAATACACAATACGATAATCTTAAAATATTTCGGTAATTAAAGAAGCAGAAAAATAATTGGTGATGTATATTGAAAATAAATTAAAAATACATAAAGTATGTTGATAATTAAAATAGTTTACCAATGGTTAAATAAATATCATTTTATGATTTTACACAAAACTTATAGATTAAAACAAAGCAAAAATTAATTTATAAATATAATTGCACAAAGCCCAATGTATAAACAATTCAAAAGCCTACAAAGATAATAATATATACCAATAATTTATACATTTTTATATTTTCTGTCTAATATTTATAGAAACTACGGTCACATATAATATATGGTCGTTATTAGTCAAAATAGATCAGATTTAATATATTTGATGTTAAATTGAAAATATAAAGGAAATTCAGAGTTGAATTGTAAAATTAATCGTAATTAGATATAATTAGAATCCAGGTGCGTTATATTAATATGTTATATATGTTTCTTATAATAAAAAGATCATCCACGATATGATATGTATTATAATAAGTTAATTGGTTATATGTAATCCCTAAACCTGCAAAATCCCCAGGGTTATGTTTTCCTTTGTGTTATACTCAAAGATCGTTTATTATGTTTTCTCTTTTTTAAAAATACATCATTTTCTCAGATTTAATATATAAACCTATGGTTTATATCGACTTTCATAGATAAATAGATTGGTATATGGCCATTTTAAACAAAAATATTGAATTTCAAAAGATTGGCTCGGCCACTTCACAATTGACTTGAAATATAAAAATTTACATTATTTTTTGAGACCTACTTATTGACGCGTATAATTATATTTTTTTATTACATTTTAATAGAACCAAAATGTATGTGGACAAATAAAACATAAAATTATGTTATTTATGTAACATTTTAGACCTTAAACAAAAAAAAAATATTTCTGAAATATTTTTTTTTAAAAGAGGCATTTGCACTCTTTGTAAATAGGTATTCGAGATTTCCCCTAGAATACAAACTAGTGCGTTATTTAATACCTTTATGTAATATAGCAGATCATTTCATATGTTTCTTAATAAATAAAAATTGTCTTGAACACAGATGCCTTGCCTTGTTATAATTAAATTTATGGACAAATTTTTTGTAGTTACTAATTATAGACATATATAAATAGGTTTTTTACAGGACAAAAAATAACATATATATTTTGAAGCTCGATAGATTTAAAATCATAATTTTTTTTTCTATTCGTTCTGAAATAAAATTGGGGTAAAATTAATGGTGTATATATTCAATTTAATAAATAATAATTATTATATACATTTAGTTAACACAATATTTTACTATTTATGTCAATTTTTTTTATTAATTATGGGTGGGTTTTATACTATATTTTCAAATTCTATTGGATATTAATGTGCTTATTAACTACGGATTTACTTTGAAAATTATATGGTAATAATATTAGTTATTATTATTTTTTGTTATTTTCCCTCGTTATTCTAATTTTATCAAGTTTTGTAGTCTCTGGTTCTATTTAACGAGCTAAATAAATTAAACTCTCATAGAAAAGGATAAAAAATCAAGAAAAATGTTAAATTATCAAGATATAGGCATTCTATATTGATACAGACTATTTATATAAATTACTAAATAATCTTTATCTACATATTTATGGGTTAATTTTGGTATTGTAATTTTAGTTTTTCTCCAATCTTAGCATAATCTATTTACCATGAGCAGATAATATATATTTTAGGTTATAGACTATATCATAACATCCTTTTTGATACCTCTCCTCTTTTAAAGGCCGAAAATTTCAGAGGTTTTCCTCAATCGTATAGTTTGGATATATCACATCAAATAATTACAAATTAAATCTTAAAAGATAATCATATAGTTGAATGAAATGATGATTAAAGTATAAATATTATAATGCATGAACATAACGACTAATATATATAAAGTAAATTTTAAAATTAAAAGATAATGTATAAACTTCGTGTATATATATTGAATTTAAATTTTATTTCTGGTTTAAATGATAGAAATTAAAGCTGAAGTAATGTGGATAAATAAGAAAAACTGCAATGAAATTATCACAGATGGTAAACTGATTTAATCTATAAAACATGATAAATAGTTTTTCTGATAAAAAAACAAGAAAAAAGTAAGTATACTAAAGTGATAAAATTAAAAGATATGTTATTTCACTCAAGCTAATTCAAATAAAAATTATAAAATTTTGAATATGAATAATTAAATGTTACTCTTTTTTTTTTAATTAATAGATTTTATTTGATTTGAACAGCCTAGAAGATATTAATATCGGTTATATTATATAGCATAAAATATATTGAGCAAATTACTAGCATAAAAGCTATAATATAGATAGTCATTTTTTCGGTTGAATATTATCAAAAAAAACTTATTTAGTTTTGTATATAAATATTGTGTTCATTATAGAATCCTTTTGCAGCAGACCAATGTATGATTATAAAATAATATGATATTCAATAAAATTCCTTCTGATACTCTTCTATTTATCTTATTATGCTTTATACTTTGCTTAAATATTAGTCAAATTATTATGGTTGCTATCTTATGCACAATTTGCTTAATATTATGATTTATCTTTAGAAATCTGTGCTCTAACATGAGTTAATTCTTTTACATAAACAAAAACGTACATAAAAAACATTTTTAAATTTGTATGAATAGTTATATCGCGATTATGACACATTTTAAGTGATATTAACATGTCTTTTGACCATCGTTTTAAAATTGGCTCGAGTCTTTAAGATTATATTTATTACAAATAAATTTAAATATACATTGTAGAATATTCGGACTGTTAAATGATGCCACCATTTGCAAGGAATGCAGTAAACACCAATAGTAAACCTGATAAATGAAGGATTTCAAGGTTTAAACATGTACTTATTCTAGTGCTGTAACGACTTCACTCAATTCCGGGACGTTTGTAAAGCAATAAAACTCATTATTAGTACAATTTGCATGTTTTCTAAAATAAGTGGTAAAATTAAAAAAATATAACTTTTTTTTCGTATGTAGTGATATTGGATTCTCATAATTTAATAAGTATAATGAAAAATTATATATATTTGTATGAGATAAAAATTATACAATAAATAAGGTTAAATCAAATATAAATGCGTTAAATAGATTAAGTCGGGCTATATATTAATATATAACCAGTTATACTACCATAATTTGGCATATTTACCCTTTCCTAGCAGCTTTCAATGATTTATTTATTTTTTATGTATAAATATCTGCTGCTCAGTTTAGGTATATATATTTTTTCTCACTTTTATTGCGTAAAAAAATGATACTAAATAATCTAGTATTTATACAGAATTTGATTTGTTTTTTTTTCGAGATCGAGGAGATCAATAACAGACTTTTTTTTCTTGAAATAAATCTCATATCAAAAATTTTGGCGCGAAAATCTACGGAGAGATTCATTTATTTTGATGAATTATGTAGTAACTAAAGTTTTCTAGACATAATTACGATTCAAAAATCTATAAATAACGAAATAAGTGTTTAAATTTACTACATTATGCACAAATTTATCACTATATAATAGATTTGATTTTATAAAGGTGCTAATTCATTGAAACATAACAATAAATGCCAAAATTTAAAATTTAGGCATAAATATTATATTTATAAAAAAAAGATAGAACATCAATAGAACTATCAAAATAGTTATAAATATATCTTAAGATGAATATATTTTTACCCTGTGTTTGAATACACAGTAAGAGATTATAGGTATTTGTAAACTATCCGGGAGTCGAAAAAAAAATGTAAAAATAAAAAATTATATTTTATCACAAATAAATGGTTTTCTTCATAATAATAATCACATGTGCATTTTATTTTTTGTTGGCTAATTGTAACCTATGATAAAAAAAATATACAAGAAAGTGCCTTTTAAACACATGCTTTATTATAAATAGAGTAGAAGGGGGGTTTTCAACACCAAGCTGAAAAATTAATTATAATCATTATGTAAGATAAAGAATTTAGCGTTTTAAAATTCACTCTATATGTTTTTCACCGGTACAAATTATTCAAAACAAAAAAAAACACTTTAAATCTTAGTTTATATTAAAATTATCATTAAATATTTAATATCTTCATTAGAAAGCATAAGAATTTTCTAGTGACATGCCTGATATATCCGTATATGAAAAAATAAAAAAATGAATAACATTGGTAGAATTCAGTGTGGCCAGTATAGATAATATAAATATGGTCAAAAAAAGATAAAACAAGGAAATTTTTTTTACTGTCATTTGAATAGTCATTAATCTACAAGAGTAAGACAAATATTATACCAAATGTCGTAGCATGGGATGGAGTGGTAACGCAAAATCATAAAAGATCACCGAAAGAAGTTGAATTTACAAACCAAATCAATAAATTAATCTAAAATATAGGATTGTAGAAAAGGTCAGAACTAATCGGTCTTGAAAGAGGAGAGGGATCTAATTAGATATAAAAAAGGGGATATGGGACAGATTATAGATATGATGGCTCACGAAGAAAATAATCATGTTGTGATTTAATAGAAAATCAAAAATTATATATCAAAATTAACCCAATAAAAAAACTATAAATTATTCAAAAAGTATATAATTATAGATGATATACCATCTTATCAATTTTAAAATTCACTTTTGCCGAGATAAGTTTTTTTTTGCACACGAGATCAAAGATATAACTTAATATTTGGCCAAATATGTCTGAATTTCTAGAAATCCCGAAAAATGCACAAAACTATCTTTCCTTAGAATCATGATAAAAATCCCAAAAGAATTTCAGATCCATGGAACTTTAGTTATGTATGTTTTTAGATTTAAAAATTAGGTTCCGATGTTTTTAATACAAATAAAACTAAATCTAGAAAAAAAAAAGATTAACATAAATATTCACAAATAAAAAAGGATAAAATTTTTAAAAGGGTTGCGAAATAAGATATCATTCTTTTTTGCATATATATTCCTAAAATACCTTAAATAGTGATTATTAAATTCAATATACGAAATATATTGGTAAGAATATTATTTTGGAAGTTATATAATTTGCACGAAATTGATTCACGTGTAGATGGTTTTTCCCAATTAGATCTAGAAAACACAATTTATCAGATTTCCAATTTCTAGATAAAATAATTTAGGATATCTTCTTTTGAAACACTTTTGACCATTGAGGCAATTAAAAAAATTAAAAGCGGAATGTTCCCGATATAATTTACAAAACCAAATCGGGATTATAAAAAATATAATTATATATAGATGTTAGTTTTTGAAATTAAAAATGATTTCACTAGTTTTTTTTGTTTATAATATACTGGCAGCTATTGATACATCCTTTAACACACCACCTTTAAATCCGATTCAAAATGATTTTACACCTTATGAAGGATCTATTGATATTTTTGATACAAGAAGAGAAAAAAGAACCGTTAGAGAGAAAGAATTGGAACTTGATGTGATGTCTAGCATAAAAAAGTTTGAAAAGAGTTTTAGCGAAAATAAAATAGAGCCTAGAAGTAAACGTGAGGCGATTTTAACTCCTAAAGATATGTATGGCTACAATTCGAATTATTACAAAACGAAAGGGTTCAGGAAAAATCCAGAGCATTCTAATGAAAATACTAAAGAGCTAAGCAAATCGACATCAAAAATAAAACGAGATATACAAGACCATTGTGATTTTTTAAAAGTTCTTTCGCATGCACCCGAAAATTGTGAAGAGCTGGGAAATGAAGATTTAAGCGAGGTTTTAGTCTATATTATTGGAAATCAATATGAAAAATTTGGCAAAAATATAATTAAGAACCGGGAAAAGATCCCAGAAGATGTACTTAAAACACACCTGATTGATGATTTCCCCATGCTTAATTTCATTCAGCATGTGGCACAAAAAATGATCTGCTATTGGGTAGGAATTGGAATTGAGCTAGATGAAATCGAAAATATCAATATAGTAACGGAATGTATGTTTCCATCGCACTTGGTTTTTTCGCTAGAAACTAAAATATCGAAGCAAAAAAATACTGAAAGTTATTATGCGTTTGATATAAAAACTGGGAGTGTTCATAATTATGAGGTTAACAAGAATTTCTACAAATTACATGCAGAACAAGATCTCGAAGAAAATCTCAAGATCTGGTTTAGAAGCAGTGAGGATGGTAATTTAGGATTCAAATCCTGCTTTCATAATTTTAAAGAGGATCTGGTAAGTTATAGTCTCTTTAAAAAGGCTATAAACATAGGAGAAACATATTTTATGGAATGCTCTGATGCTATCGAAAATATAAAAAAGGGTGAGTTATTTGATAAAATACTTAGGTTTAGAAAGGAAGGCAACTCTATAAAGATATCAATAAACAAACAGTTAAACGAGCAACAAAATGAAATTCCGGGAGAGAATTTAGAAAGTAAATCTTTAGAAAATATTTCAAGTTTTCGCTCTTATATTATTTCTAGTGATAATTTATTTCCCATTTCTTTAGAATAAACAGCCATTAAATTGGTTTTAGGCATATATGAATAATAATATTTTGAATTAGCTAAACTACGAATAAAAACAACACTATTTATGAATAAAAACATGACAATAAGTACGTTTCTGTTAAGTTTTTATCTTTTTGAAATTTAGGATAATAAAAAAAATTTATAATTTATTTTAAGATTATATATAAAAAAAAGTATATATAGCTTAAGTGTATATCTGTGATAAGAAGACGATTCTTTCTGATTTTTATGCACCATATCTCTGTTAAAAAATTTTAAACATTTCAAGAAAAATCTATATGAACAAATACTCGTATTTTTTGTCTATTTTATTTAAATAATAAACCTTTGTTTATTTTTCCTATTAAAGAATTAAGAAAAAAAGATCCCGCACAAATAAAATCTATTTATGGGATAATATAATTATTGCCTTTTTTTTTCAATCAAAACTGTGAATTCCTATATAGAACAGATAAGCTTAGTTATTTTCTGGTCATATCATCTTTAAATCTTCCTAAATACACCTTCTCTTTTTAAGGCGCATTAATTTAGGCTTTTCCTAGGAGTGATCTTCAGCCAAAAATCGATTTACATATAATAGGCCCAAAGTTAAAATTTATCATCAGTAAATTTAAGCAAAAAAAGTTTAAAAAAATTAAATATCCACTAGAAATAAATTTACGGTGATATAAAATTCTACGTGGCTTGAGATATAGTATTATTATAACTCAAAGTATATGAATTAAATTTTACCCTAAAATAGTTTACAGTGTAAAAATATATATGTGAGAGGAATTATACTATAATATTTTAAATAATTAATATAAGACAGAAAAAATAGCTAACCTACAAATATCATCCATGTTAGTGTGTATACAATTACAGCATATTATGCAATAGAAAGACTTGAATATCTCAAAATAGTGCAAAAGCTATCAGGATGCATTTAATACATAAATTAAAAGAACGAAATACTATAAACTTTAAAATATGATTCAATAAAGCAATTAGAAATAGTTATATAACAAAGTAATATTTCATATACAATACTGTTGATATATATTAGAACTTAAGTTTGATGGCGTAATTCATATATGATTTGTATTTTACAGTAATATGTTGTCATCTTACCGTTAAATGGAAATAAAAATGATATTATTGATTTTTCTTATATATTAGCAGTATCTGCGAACCATCGTTCCGGTCTTTACATATTTAATAAATTGTGATTTATAGTCCGTTTAGAAAATACCTAGAAAATTTTATAATAAAAATAATTAAGTTTAAATCTTAAATTACAAATTTTTATTTTGAGTGGTTCTTTGTCTTGCCATTCGTTTTTTTATTCTAATTAAATGTGCACAAAATTCACTGTTTACTTAAACAAAATAATATAATTTTTACTTCGTTTAGTTATAAAAACGACATTTTATAGTGCTTAAATATTTTAAAACTAAGCCCAGAACAAATAAATAAAAAATGGAAGAAAACCCCCCAAATTCTTATAAATGTGAAATACGTGAATTTTTAACGACTAGCTACCCTTTTAAATGATAGAAAGGAGCTAATAAGGCACTTTATGAATGAAAACAAGAAAGATTTATGTAATAATAGAATTTTATAACATTATAAAAACTAAAATACCGCTTTTATAAACATATTTTTTGCAGGTATAATCTTAAAATAATTTATAAAATGATGATCGATTGTATAAATTATTATGTCAAATAGATTTAGAAGAATCATAGGGACTGGAAAACTTTGATACTCTAAGTAAATTATTATTTGAAATTATTAAACTAAAATAGGATCTATAATGTATATAGGTTTGCATATAAACCATTATTTTTATAATTATATCTTTTTGCTTCTAGAAATAAAAAAATAAATTCATTCTAATTTAACGAGAAAATATTCAATTATATAAGCAAAAGGTACTTTTTTTTATTCTAAAGAATACAATGCCCTAGAAATACATTATTTTACACTATAATTTTGTAAGATACATAATATTAATAGAAACTGTAATTTATAAAGAGAAAATTTCGCATGATAAAATTTTAATAAATATAAATTGAAAAACTAAAAAAATTAGAAGACTTAATCAAAAAGTAAAACTAAACCGATTACACTATTTGGAAACCAAAAATAAACCGTAAACGCATTTTTAAAATTTAAAAACATTCGAAGATATAACTAATAGGAATTTGACTTCAAGTCACAAAATAAAGAGAAATTGTTTATTCTGCTTTAGAAATGGAGCTATAAAAATTATAAAACCAAAAAATGTGGTTCTTGTAGATATAATATTAGAAGAGACAAAATATAGTCGAAAGCATTAAAATGATGCTTAAAATTTAAGACACTCGATTCTTTTCACATGTTCTAGATATGAATACAATTGAACCTCATATTTCAATAACTCACCTGGCTTAATAGAGGCAAAAAAAAATATAAAAAAACATATTTAATATAGCGGGTTGTCTCCTATTCGAGAAATTTCCCATATTTACACGATTTTTAATTTTCCAATTTTTTTTAAAATATATGTTAGATTTTAACCCCTTTATGCACTTTTTTGGAGACGTCTATATAAAGAGTTTTCATTTTCATTTGGTATTTCTATATATTTATAATAATTTTTTGTATCAATAAAACTTTAATGGTATGTTTTAATAATAATTTATCTGACAGATGTGCTGTCTTTCTAGATCAGAAATTCAATAAATAAATTTATCTGTGTGCGTTCCATAGATATTTAGACCTTTGAGTAGTAGTTTAATAAAAGTTTGATTTTATATTTATACCTTTTCTCACTTATGATTATAATTTGGATCGTTAGAGATACGATTTTAAAAATATGATGAGTTAGGGTTTCAGAAAATGCAAATATGATATTAAAGTGATCTAAAGAAAAATATAGTTTGTAAGAATTATAAGTAAATAACAAATTTAAAACTCCATAGATTATAAAAATTAAGTAAAATTAAGTAAAATTAATTCCGTGATAACAATAAATAAATTATGATCAAAAGACCCGAATGAAAACAGAAGCCCCAGGATAGTCTAATTGATAATTATTCAAGTATTATGAAAAAGAAAACATATTAAAATATTATATATGTGGAATTAAATATAAAACATTTCATCTAAAAATTTGAAAGATGGGTGTATGGATAAATAGCCCTGTTTAGTATTTATACTGTTTATAATATTTAATTATAACTAATATTCAAACAGAAACATATAAAAAATAACGAGATTAATGGTTCTGTTTTTTTACTGGTTAATTACTTTGGATATTTCATAATTTAGCCCTATTTTTATCCAGCCAATAAAATAATTTCATTAATATCTGCAAAATCTCAGTTATAAAAGGTCGTCAATTGTTTTTGCTGCAAAAAACTTGATAAATTTTCCAAAAAAAGTTGGAATATAGAACATGAATTTTATTTGTAAAATTTTACATTGTAATTAAACTTAACGTTATTTTAAAAGTAAAAAAAATATTTTTAGTTGTTGTGAAGCATTTTTTATGTATATACCGTAATTTTAATCAATTAATGTAAAAAAAAGCACAATAAATTATTATTTTTGATTGAAGCTATTTATTGATAATTGTGCAGATATATTGCGAAATTCCGGTTCGAACAATTCAATAAATGTACAATTAGAATTTCACTAACTTTATAATTAAACTATCACAATACTTAGTTCATAGATTATTCCTTAAAAATAAAGAACGAAAATAAATTTAAGAATTCAACTGAAAATTTTTGCTGTCTTGTCTTAATAGTTAACATAAAGAAAATTTATAGGGTATATAATTCGCTAATGCTTATTGTTTTTAATGATATAAGCAAAAAAAGCAAATTTTATCAACTATACTCTGAAAAATTATGTAGTATTTGACGAATTAAAATTTATATTTCCATGATATATTCTGTAAATTTTTACCAGTTGCATTCAAGATTCATTTATTTGAAATAAACATCAGTTTTAATATTTTACCTAAAAAATCGATATAATCTGGCATTGAAAATTGGGCAGAATTTTGACATTATATATATGCCCATTTAAACTTTTCAAAAGATTGCAAACAAAAATTCATTATTTTGAATAAAAAATATATATTTTTTTACACATAATTTTTTAGTTTTTACTTTTCGTTCTTAATTTGGATGCCGTATTCAAAAAAATAGGTGCCTAAAACTTACTCCAGTCTAGATAGTATAATGAATATATATTCTTATAATATTTTCAATTTTATACAATCACAATTTAAATAATAAGCTTCAAAGAATATAATATCAAATGAAATACACAATACCTAGGAGTCTAGGCTTATAGATAGCATATACTTCAGCCACATTAGCAATAGGTAAATATATGTTAAATATGTGATAAATTTATAAACATGTGCTATTTGCCGGAAAATAAACTGGCGGGCTCTTCATTTATATTTAATAAGTTTTTCAGATCTAAAAAATTTTTAAATGTAAATAAGTTAAGATGTTATAAATATTTAAAATATGCTAAGAAAATAAACACTTGACGATAAATTTTCAATAAAGGTTGAGCTTAATAAATTATGTAAGACATAGATACTTTAAATTTTAATATCGTATTTTAAAGGTAATAAAAAAAGATTCTCCTTAGATTCTTGTATTGAAATTTTTATGAAATCTATCGTTCACAAAATTACATTTGATTTAGACTTTAAAGGCATGCTACCATACGAACAGAATTTTAAGGGGTTAGATATTATGGAAAGAAATGTACAAGTTTATTTAACACGTTTAATTTTTACACATTTCTTGTGCTCTGATTTTTAATAAAATTACCCAGATTACGAGATACGATGATTTTAGAGAGCCCATAAAATGGAAAGAAAGTCAATAAAATTTACTGATTTACTTGTAAATCCAACACCGTATGAATATAATCTTCCACCTTTTACACCACAAAAACTAGGTCAAGCTATTTTTGAACATGATGAACAAGCGAAAATAGCAATCATGTCTCCGAAGAAGAAGATAAAGATACTTCCCAAGGTAGAGAAAGACACTTCCCTTCATATTCCTTTTGAATATGTAAATTGGGAAGAAGATATATGTAAAAGCAATGACATGAATGATTTAACTAAATACTCATCGGATTTACCTTTAAAGTTTCTTTTAGACGATATATTTGCAGAGCGTTGGGAATTACGAATCGATAATCCGCCTCCACCAATAACTCTTCTTTATAACGATCCAAATTTAATATTTACAACAATTGAAAAAAAGAAGAAGAAGAGCAAAAAGTATAATTTATCCAACGATAAATATTATGCCATCAAGAAACAACGGAAATCAGAGACTCTTAATATTTTGGGAATCCAGCACAGTATAGTGGCTTTACAACTCCATGATCATTTCTATAAAACCAATTTTTCAAAGGATAATATACGAAATTGGCACAGAAGTTATATAAAAAACAATTTAGGTATTTTCGAAAAAGTAAAAGCGATAAAATTTACGAATAATTTTTCTAAAAAGATTTCTTCAATACAAAATATATCAGATTTATCACTTTCGGATGGCTCTAATTTTTGTATTGTTGAATATAGTGAAGAATTTCCTTTATTCGTAAATAACGGGGGAATGGTAAGTCTAATTTGTGAATATGAGCGCGCAGGAAAACCAAAAGAAGAAGAAAAAAAAATAGGTAGTTTGAAATTATCCGATCCCTATATTTTCAACAAAAATTTGTTGCAGGAAGATGATCCTTCGCCATTTCCAATAGGAAACGTAAAACCAGGATCTTCTTTATTTTCAATATCGAATAATATGTTTAAAACTTCTTTATACAAACAAAGAAGTGATAACTTATTCTTGGTAATACTCAATGAATCCAACCCTGAAAATTCCATCATTCGACCCATAAATTTTCTTTTGGCAAGTGGACAAATTCTACCTACCGAAGAAGTTTTTTCGCCACATTCAAAGACACTAAATGTATTTTGCAAAAATAGGCTAAAAATGTGTGCTGTTAAATTCGTAGAATCAAAAAAAGAAAAAGATAAAGACTTTTTAATCAAAATGAAAGACTTGGACGAAATGTTTCCCACTTTTTCAGAAGGTTTAAAAAGAAAATGGCTAAAAGAATTTGCTGAAAAAAGAAAAGATAATAGTTATGTATTAAATTTGAGGGGCTATATAAAAGATGAAGACCTTATAACACCAGAAAATGTGTGCCAATATGAGAGTATGCTCGTCGGTGAAAGATTAATAAAGGATATGATCCTTGAAAATGAATTAAGCCCTTGGAATTTGTCTAGAAATTTTCTTAAAGGAACTTATGAAGTTCAGGGGCGAGGAGATCCTTTAAACGGAAATGGTATAAGCTTTTTTAGAGGTATTGCTGAAAAAGACTTAGTGGAAAAAAGATGGGAACTTATGGAAAAAACAATAAAAAACAAATTCAAATTTTCTAGCCTAAAGCCAAAAGAAATCAGAGAGCTTAAATCTTTGGGGAAAAGCGGGAAAGAAACAGAAGTAAAAAAAGAAACGTATAAAAATACAGAATTCAAACAAGGAATAAAAATTGTAAGAATAACTAAAGGAAAAATCGAAGAGGAAATAATAACCGATGATGAAATTATAAAAATATACTTAAAAGAAAGAAAAAAAATCAAAAAAGAAGACAAAAAACCAACAATGAAATGCAGCAGATGTGGCGAAATCGGACATATGAAGACAAATAAATTGTGCTCATTTTACGAAGGTGCAAGAATAAACAAGAAAAATCGGGAACGTGAGTTTAGAAAGAGAAGGAATTTCATTTCTGAAACAATTAATACTTGCTTGAATTATTGTTTTTCTATTCCTTTTGGCGGAGTATTCCATAGACCTGTAAATTTAAAGAAATTTCCTAATTACGTTAATTTTGTAAAAAACCCCATTGATTTAAGTATCATGAGAATGAAAGTAAGACAACATAAATATAGGAAATTCAATGAGTTTCTCGAGGACTTGAATTTAATGTATGATAATTGCATCGCATATAATGGAAGAGACCACAGTTTTAGTTTAATTGCGGCTGACATGATTGCCCGTTCAGAAGAAACCCAGAGAGAAAACTTGGCGATGCTTATGGAAGCTGAGCATCTAGTTGTTGACGAAAATGCTACTAAGAATACCGAATAAATATTATATCCACCAATAAAAATTCTTATCGGGGTTTAATAGTATTTTATGGCCGTAAAAGCTATTCTAACTACATTTATGGGCTAGCTTTATCTTATATTATTTACTCCTTTTCACCAAAATAAACTTTAGATTGCTCTGTAGAACAGATTTTCTCATTGCATTTTTTTCGGTTTTATCATCTTTTCAAGCTATCTTTATTCATATTGTAGGTTAAAAACTTATTAATTAAAATATTTTTTCAAATCTAGTTGTTTGTGCATGTGCTTCAGTTGACCTTCCTAGCTATTTTTTTGCAACTTACAGTTTAAGGTCACGACATCCCACTTTATGACATAATAAAGATATTATTTAGATTTGTAAATCCTTATTTTTCAGGAACACATTAAAATTCTATTTTTATATATTAAATTGAATTAAAAAAAAGTTTTCGAATTTCGAACAATAATCGAGCTATAATATAAAAAAATAATTAAAATGTATATGTTTATAACATTCATATGGTATTTAAGCAATGAAAAAAGGGATCAAAGTGTGTTTTATCTAACTTCGCCCATAAATTTGTGTATATCATATTTGAGTAACAGATTAATAGAAATAATCTGTCATATCAAAATGTACCATTCTTTTCACCACAAAAAATACGATAAAAAATAGGATTCATTTTTATATAAAAAAAATTAACCGGGTTAATATGCCCAAATATTTTCGGTATTCTTGTGAATCATGAACCCCACTAATTGTTGATAAAAAAAATATCAGAAGTGCTTAAATTTGAAAAGATAAATTCATTTTAGTACAATAAAACCTCTGTAGTTATATTTTTCGATTCTACATATAATAAAACATCTAGTTAGTTTTACTTAGTTTATTTTTCTTTTTTTACTGCCATTTATTGTTCGTGTACCTAGCTCTCCGCCATTTATTATTTTTGTGCATTTTATATATAATTTCGAAATTTTAATTTTTATACCATTATAAACTAACCAATATTATCAATACATTTTTAGAGATAAAATAATTTCAAGTTACCTGCAGATACGCATATAGGTCTATTTATCACTGAGCAAAAAACAAAAAACATATAGATTATGCAAATAAGAATTTAGCAATATATTTTTATCAATTAATATTATCCTAGACCATATTTATAATATAATGATCAGTTGGATTGTTTGATAGCCTAATTAAAATGATAATTATGGTGATCCGAATATTTCATCTCTTTTTTTATCTAGAACATATTAGATCAGTTTTTCTTGCTCTATTTTATAGTGAAAGAATTTACTTTTATATGTATGCGAAAATATGAAAAACTCCTTTGTGATTAAAATACAAAAAAAAGGATATAGTAAGTAATCAATGAAGGCGATCAGACTAAAAACCGAGTAAAGACTGTACAATCACAATAAATATCATTTTTTAGTTACTAATTCACGAGCGGTATTTGCGATATCAGTGGATTTTATGGTTTCATTTTAAAACATTATAAAAGATATAAAAAAACCATAAAAAAACATCAAAAAATGTTTATGAGCATTAAACATATATCTATAGACAAAATAACAAAAAATACTACATATTTAATACTTATGTCACCATCTTATGCGACATATCAGAAGCGCACAGATAAAAAAAATTGTTTAATAATTTTTGCCCAAATAAAACCCCCTAAAAAAGAATCATTAAAAGCCCTAAATTTTTTTAAATTAAAACTTGAGTCTTATATAGACATAATATCCTATTCCAAAATAAATCTTATTTTGTATATTTTTGCACTATTTAATATTGTTAGTAGCTGAATTTTTAAAATAAACACTGATCACCTATCAACCTATAATGGTTATTATGACACATATTTTACCCTTCTAAAATAAATTTTCGAGATAGAAACTGTTTCCATTAGAATATTTTCATGTAGAAGTGTGTTTACTATAGCAGGATTTCGGATAAAAAAGCATATGAGTGAAGTTACATTAAATGATTAAAGCCGCTGTAGTATTTCTTCGTGATCTAATTTTTTTGCCGAGAACAAACGATAAAATTGTTTATTAATTCCAACCCTCATATACCTTATAGTTCCCATTAAATACTGATAGTTACCTCTATTTAGATCATTTTAAAGGCATTTAAATATATCGGTTAAATTCTTTATTTTCATATAAATTTCGCACAAACCCTTTTTATTTACAGACTCGACTTATTTTAATCCTGTTTCACGATTAGTAAAAAACCAAATATTATATTATGATGAAGCTTTGAATTTTCAACATTATTTATAAATTAATCAATTTTTTCATCGTATATGGTTTTTCTAAGGTTAACACATCTTTCATTATAAAATTTAAGAATCTCTAACATTCTTATTTATTTGCAAGATATTTTTAGATTCGCCTAAAAATATTTATATTAAAGTAAATTTGCGTAAAATTATTATAATTTAGCTTCTAAAATTTACCTGGATTTTTATGGTCTTTTTTATAACAGCCGAATTTTTTGGTATTTTAATTCTAATTCTTAGTGATTTGAAATTTAAAATAATTGTTGTCATTTTATTGTGTTGATATTTGACTAAATCAGAGGATAATAGATGTTCCGTGGCTCCGATTCTGCTGACTTTCAACGCGTTATCTATAGTATAAAGAAAATTATATAATTTATCTTGAAAACTTTGTATATTATTTGTATTTTATTTAATTAAATTCTTTTTTGATACTTTTCAGCTTTTAACGTAGCTGGCTTCATTTTTTTTTGATGTTTAGTATTTCCCTTTCATAGCGAACAATCTTCATAAAACAATAAATTCGTAAAATTATGACAGAGAATGAACCATTTTTTATGGCATTATTGAGGAAGCGTGTTTAAGGTTAGAACATAAAGAAATGGTTTTGCCAAAAAACATCATACCAGATCCCTAAAGAGGATGTGATTTATGAAATTGAGTTTAGATCAATAAAATGTATGATCAACCTTTACAGGCTCTTCACAAAAATTAAGACTTATAAAATACAGCTAGAAGTATAAAGAACGGAATTTTGACTAAAAAACCAACTCGACACCGTGCGGAGAGTAAAAGGAGCTAAAGTACAAGTCCCAATAAACACAACTTTTATAATAAATATGATAATAAACTCATTAATACGTGTATTAATGTAAGAAAAGCGTATAATCAATTAGGTATTAATTTCTAACGGCTGTAGTTATAAACTAAATCCCCAGAAATAGATTAAACAATTTATTGGCGTGTAAGAACAAGTAGAGAATATGAGTGGGATACAATTATAAATAGATACTCAATGTGTATATTAATCGAGGAATATTAGAGGCGGATATTTTATCCTTGCTCATGATTGTTCTATTTATGAACTCACTAAGCAGAGTATTAGATGACAAATTCCCTTCTGATTATATAAAAATAAAAATAAACTTGTCTTTATTTAGAACAAACCATTTACTGTTTATTAAAAATCTCAAGCTTATCTCAAAATGCCAAGAAAACCTATTTCTGGTGACAGTAGAAACGATAAGATATTTTATGTGTATAAGACTAGAAAGAAACAAAACAAAGTCTGCAACAAGAGAGACTGAGTGCAATTAGCACGCAAACCTTATTAATGGAAAATATGGTCAGAAATATTTGGCTATACTAGGAGGCAGTATATCTGCAATTCAACCGGAAACATTGGAGAAAATATGTACAAAAATAGTCACAAGAATATCAATTAGATCAAAACCAATTATATTCGAGAAACTTATTTAAATCATATAACGAGCATACAATTTCATTTATAAACTACCATATAGATCTTCTTAAATTGGAGCCGAAATATTTTGTAAAAATAGACGATCATTAATGAAAATTTCTGATAGAAGAAGAGCCCATCTCTATACGTCAATAATGAAATTTACATTTATAAAAAAAGAACAGGGAAGAAGGGCTCACTAAAATTGAATTCTTATCAGAAAAAAATGTTAGTTAAATTTAAAAAGACACTGAGCAACTATAAAGGGATATCATAGAGACGGCTGTAAGAAATAAAATATAAGATAGTTAAGATAAACTTTTCATTGATTAATTTATTTGTTATGGCCAAATATATTTCTAAATATTTTAGCATAAAGTTCGTCGAGTTTAATCAAAAATAAAGTTTATTGTGTAAAATACTAGAAAAACAATCGCATCAAAAACTTCTAAGTAGAAAAAACCAATTCATTTATTGATGTAGCCGGCACATCAAAATGGTTAAAAATTGGAAACCTGAATATAGTAGAAGAAGCATAACTCTGCTCTATGTAAGATAGAAACATCTTCTTCGGAAAAAAATTAAGGTTCCAGCATTGCTTAGAAGCCTTTAAAACAGTTGATGGTTTTGATACAGATATATAAAAATGATTGGTATGAACATATACAAAGACATAATGAAATAGTTGCATGCCCACAATATATGTTTATCAGAAATCAAAAATTAAAAAATTAAGAAAATAATAAGCTCTTGGTTCAAAAAATTATTCAAAAATAACTAGAAAGGCTAAAAGTAGATAGTGATATCAAAACAGATACAAATTTATTGCACGATTGATCAATTAATTTATGTACGATAAAAAGAAAAATCTGATTAGTATGAATGAAATAGAATTAACAAGTGTAGATAATCTAAACAATGTTAAAAATGAGAACAAGAGAAAAATCGATCTATTGGCGAATGGATTCTTACTAAAATACAAATGTAAGACGAGAATAGTACAACATGTCAAAAATAGAATGGTATTTTCACAGAATCCATAATTCTTATATATAGCAATTAAGAAAGCGAAAGAATATGCACATATAATTTTATTGAGAAAAATACTAGAATGTATAAGTATTGAGTGTATAAGATGTATTGAGGAAGGTTGTAAGTATGTTTTGCTCGAAAAAAGTATACAAAAAATCAATATTTTAAAAGAATCTTAAGTTATTTTGCGAGCAAACATTAAAAGTTTAAAAAATAGTCCATAATGAAATATATAATAGGTCTAAATACTGATGTAAATTAGGTTAGGTGATTTTAGAAAGCAAATCGATCACCCAGAAATTAAATAACGCGCTAGATTATTCTTATTTTACTGATTTTAAAAAGTTCGGGTTTCTTTTAATATGTCAGGATTAATGATTATCACTAGCTCAATTTAATTTTTGACTTTTGAAATTTGTTCAAGAAGTAATTTATATTGCTCATTAGAACAGACTTGCTTAATTCTCTTTTTGGACTTATATTCTCACTCAATATATCTTCTTTTTTAAAACTTATTATGCAAAAATTATCCACAATCCTAACAATTTTGGTACGCTTCAGGTTTGACTGGCATTCCCAGCTCCTTAATATACGTGTTATGATATTTTGTAGCTCAAATATTTCATTTTATGACGTATGGCGATATTCGTGTTCCGCATTATTCATTAAGGTTGGTTCATTTGACTCTAAATTATATTTTTTAACTTCTCGCTTTCAATATTAGACAGATTATCAATATTTGTTGGTCACATTTATATCTTTGCGAATAAGTTTTTATTCTATTTTAGGTTTTAAAAATTATAAAGACGTATTTACTTAATTTTATATTTATTTATTAACTCGTATGAATCTTCTTTTGGGGAAGTTCGCTTATGACCTTTAGAAGATTTTACTTATCTGATATACTCATGCGTGTAATCCTTCATATTACCTGTTTGATCTCACTGGATTAGACCTGGTTTACCAGGTGGTATTCGATAGGGAGCGGGTGTTAGATTCACTCTCTTTCCGTCGTTAGTGCATTATGCTATCATCACCACTCTACACTTACACATATCCTTGCCGAACGGAGCAGAATTAATTTAATGTTCAGCAAATTTTCGCCGTCTTACACCAATCTCATAATTTATTCTCGGCTTATCAATTTTTTTATGGTTTTGTTTCTAGATTCGACAGACCGCCCCCTCCTCTCGGATATTTCTCGTTTTGAGTAAATTCATATGAACTAGGGGTACTTTACGGTTTTAAACACAGGCAGCTTATTAAGGTGTTTCTAAACCAACTGCTCCCCCACACCCCTGTTGGGATAAAACAAAATATTTTGGAATAGAAATTACAAAAATCCATGGGGAAGTAGAAGATTATATGCAAGCTCACACACTTCGAAAGTCACTTAAACCCATATCATTCGACAGAAGAAGAGCAGTTGACGAAGATAGATCAGGGTAAGGTGTCAAAATATGCATTAATTGGCTTCGCAATATTCCTAATAGTCTATCTACATCTCAATAGATGGAATTCATTAGAAGAAGAAACTTTACCCATTAATAAAAAATAATCTGTTTGAATAGAAATTAAATATATAGGTTTCGAGGAATTTTTTTAAGATTATTCTTATAACATTATATTATGACAATTAAACATTTTACAGCAAGTTTTACCTCAAGATTAGATACTGATTTTAAGTTGAAGATGGATTTATTCGATTAATTTTGAATTTTGTGCAAAATGCATGCGCTAATCGAAGTAATTTAGTAAGGTGATCAACTATTTATATTTGAATAGGTGATATTACTAGATATTTATTTATGGGTTAATTTTCTTTTTATCTATTTAGAGTGGTCAGCGTGTTGGGAATATTGCACAACTCTTTAATGCATCTTTTGACACCTTCCCCTGATCTATCTTCATCAACTGCTCTTCTTCTCTAAAATGAGATGAGTTCAAGTGCCTTGCAAAGTGTGAGAGCTTGCATGTATGCTTCTACTTCGTCCGGTATTTATAACTCCTTAAGGTGGTATTACTACAATTATTTTTGAATATTCTTAACCCTGCCCGAACCAAATTTTTAAATATTATTGAACACCAGAAATAAATCGACCCCTAAATATGTTACTTTTATTTTATATCACTGCGATACTCTGTTTACTCAGACCTCTTACCGAAAACAAACCAATACGTTATGTACACAATCTTCTACCCAAGACCGTAGTCTTGATTGAAGCAGAACTCTTTTGCAGAAGAAATAAAATGGAACAGTGGGTCAAAGTTCCTGAGGGTGAAAATGGTATTCATTTGGATATCTTCACTGCACCAAAAGATAACTGGGAGAAGATAGAAGAAGAAGGAAAATTCTTCATGGAGTACAGTAGGGATACTACTAAAACCAACTATTTCTTTACATCATCAGACTCTGGCTATTATCTATACGAAATCTCAGCTACAACATCCAATAAGCTTCTTAATTATGAGTTTGCAATTAAAACAGCAATTTACGAAGGTAAACAAAAGGATCCAAGAATTATTTCACATGTTGATTTGCTCATTGTTGAACTTGGAAAACATGTTGAACAATCGAATGAGACCATGAAACAAATACGTGATGTTCAGAAATTGGATTCGATGAATGATTTCACATATAAGCATCTTATTTCATCCATTAAGAATATTGTAATATGTGCATTTATTACGAAATTGGTGGTCTTTTATTGTATGTATTATTTCTTCAACAAAAAGTTGATTGATTTCTTCCACTCAAAAAAAATAGTTGCTAAATAGTCGTCTTTATTTCTTTATTAAACAAACTCCTTTCCTTAAATAATTTTTATTTACAATTTTATATTTCGTAATAACTATGGTAATAAACTTTATTTCGTGTTTTTCATTTCAATTTGTAATATTATCATTAAATAATCATACTTTTATTATTTTCACAAATAACTATAAATAATAGTATATTATAATTATTTTGCATTCTCATAATTTTTTTAACATTTATTCGTAAGCCTATTTCCATTTATTTATTATTTCATAATAATTACGGTAAATAAACTTTATTTCGTGTTTTTCATTTCAATTTGTAATATTATCATTAAATAATCATACTTTTATTATTTTCACAAATAACTATGAATAATAGTATATTGTAATTATTTTGCATTCGCATAATTTCGTTTAATATTTATCCTTAAGTTTATTTCTATTTATTTATTTATTATTTAATAATAACTACGTTAAATAAACTTTATTTTGTGTTTTTTATTTCAATTTGCAATATTATAATTGATTATTTTGCACTCACATAATTTTGTTTAACATTATTCGTAAGTCTATTTCCATTTATTATTCATAAAAACAATTTTTTTATAGCGTATTATAGATCATTTGCATTACATTATTTTCAGATATCGTATATTTTTTAAAAATACACAAATTTATTTTTTTAACTAAATTTTTTTTTTGAAAGTAATTTATATATTATTTTAGATCGCGAAATTTCTTATAAAATAAATTTTTATAAATGCACAAATTATATTGATTAGAAGACCATATATTTTCTTTAAAATGTATATTATAAGTTTTTTTTTATTCCATATATTTTTTGTATATTGGATTTTTTACAGGATGCATAATGTTATTATGGGTAAGAAAATATAGCACTAATTTTGAATGTATTTTATTTTTTAATACAAAGATTTTTTATAGATGGATCTCTACTTATATATCTCTTATAATTTATTTTAGAACATTAAGGATTTTTTTTATGCTGTAATATTTTTTAAATGTATAAAAAGGTATTTTTTTTTTGTGGTACTAAACAATTCTTTTCAAATATATTTACATGAAAATAATTATTATAAAAATTAATTTATTAAAATCTAATTTTTACAGAATATATTATCATTATTTTAAAGTGGTCTCTTTGTTTTATAAATTATTTTCATAAATAAAATAATTGCCTTTAATGATATCGAGTGTATCTTTCATACATATTACGAATATTCTACCAATAGGTAAATGAAATGAAAACATTTTTAGTTTTTTTGTGAATCAGCTGGCATTAATGCATGAAATATAAGAGATTTATATGATTCTTGATAGGACTACGAACAAACATTTTAAACATCTGATTTAATTTTAAGAATTTAATTTAGATGCGAAATGACAAAAAGTATTTTTAAATTTATATAATATATACATATAAGACTATAAGAAAAATAAACATTTAATACGATTGTTTTATTTTTTTGCAGTGAAAAGCTAGTTAGATCCAGCATCTTTTATGAAATCCCATCCTTCTAAATTTTATTATAGACTTAAAGAAAAAAATTTATTTATTTTAGAATATACAATCTATTCGAAAAAAGCGCAAACGTTTTTTTATATAGAAAGCTTCATATGTTCGTTAATTATTATTGCGATTGCAAAGAAGCGATTTTTAACAGCAATAACTATTTTAAAAATCAAAATTTTTATTTAAGATCATATGAAAAGCATGAAAAATATATGTATTTAGTTATAATCTTGGGGCTGCATATATATATATCTTTTATTTTTATATTTATAATCAGCATAATTGATACACCTTTGTTCACGCAAAAAATTGCTAGATTTTTTCTAGAATCTTTTAAAGAATATTTTTAAAAAATAAGACTGCAATATATAATTAAAAGGTATTGTTCGTTGAAGAATAATTCTGCTAGATAACTATTTATTATTAATTTAAGCAAATTGATGTATCCTAGAATTTTTATTTAACACGGTTAGTAACAGCTTCCATTATCATGTTTTCTTGAATAAAAATATTATTTTTCGATTTATTCTTCGAGTAAAATAAATTATCGATGTAAATTCATGCTAATAATGCCCTAATTTAATGTCATCGGCAAGATAGATTTGTTTTACTAAAATAAATCTAACCAATAGATTAATATTAATTTTTTTAAACTAATAACGGATATAAAGTACCTTCGCAAATATTATGAAAGACGTAATAAATCAAATAATCACAAAAAAATGTTTTCTAAATATATTTTTAAAATTAAAAAACATTAGAAAGTAATAATTTCTAAAAAAAATACCAATTGCATGGATATACTTCGCGGACATATAAAAATACAGTGGAAATGGCAATAAAGAATTCAAAGCTTTGTCTCAAACAGTTTTCGAACTACAAATAAAGCATTTTATCTGTCGAAGCATTTGTTTAAGACATATATATATTATAAAGAAGAAAATATTCTGGATTTAAAAAATACTATGTGCTTTATTATACACCAGAAATTATAGTTATAAATTCAATAAGATATTTAGAGAAAAATTAAATTAACGATTTTCTCTACACAAAAAAAAATACATATTAGCAGCGGAAAATATATTATATGCTTTTTTTAGAAGTCTTTGCAAAAAAAAACAATTTAAAACAACCTAGAAAAAAATATATTATACCCCTTGTATAAAATAAGTAAAACAATATATAAGTTAGTTATATATGTATAAAAAGGATATAAACGTCATAATAGGCACATAATTTTTTAAAAATTTCACAACACAGATTTATAGATAAAAATGATTTTTTAAAATATAAAACAGCGGCTATGAATGTAAATATACACACACTTAAAATTTCATTTATTTTGGTGTGTATCACATCTAACTTAAAATTCGCAAAAATATTTTTCATTGTGCCATGAATTTTCAAATTAAGATTAATAGCTTTACAATTTACACAGTGTGGCGACAATATGTTTCTATACTAATGCTATATTGTTTAAATGTACCCTTATAATACTTGTTATAGCCAACTATATGCCTTTAACAAATCTATTAGTGAACTTATATCAAATATTATAGATCTCAACAAAAAAATATATCAAAAACTACATTCGAAGGGTCACCTGAGTTTTTATTAAAATGTGATATGAGAATATTCATATCTGCAAAAACTCTTTTGGTTTTATTGTTGTTAAAAAGTTACTGGTGATATAAAAATCCAAAAAATATTTTAACACCAAAAAAAGAGATGTAAATTTCTTTATTTTGACAATCACCTATATTTTAAACTATATATTCTATTATTCAAGTCGAGTTTGCTTTCAAACACAAAAATAAAAATTCATAAAGTTATCATAATGCCAAAAAAGTTAATCATAGTATCTGTGGTAAGTGTAAATAACAAAATATATGTTCAAAAATTTTAGGAAAAATTTTTCACATGTTTATGGTACCACAGAAATGTGGCAATTAAAGGAAAAAATATGTTAAAAATACCATAGAGCCCGATTATAATTGAAGTAAGATACCCAAGGCAGATATCATTTAAATTCCATGCCAAAATATATAAATTTCTCAAATATAAACAAATTTGGTGTTATTTAATAATGTAATTCTTAGGTTAGTCATTTTCAGGAAATAATTTTATTTATATCTAGACTCTAATTATTAACTATCTATTTCATATATACGATTTTTTAGCATACATTATATATTTTGAGTTCAAGTTTATACATCCGATTTTCATATTTATCTAAAGATAGTATGAAATAAACGAAAAAAAAAAGATAATGCGAATTAATTATCTTCTTTTGTTTTTAAGGCTAATTAGCGATCAAAAAAGTACAAGCTAATCTTATAATTATATCAAATCGATAAATATAACACTGGTAGTCACAAAAAATAAAATAAGAAAATTGTAAATAAAATTAAAAAAAGATATAATATCAAAAACTTTTACAAAGAAAAAATATTTTCTTCAATCAAATTTATTATTTTAACTTAAAGTTGCGAATTGAAAATCACAATGATTATTAGATTTAAGCTCTAATTTTCGAATGATTAGTCCCCCTTTTTGTCTTAATAGTCATATTTTTATAAGTTTCCGAGTTCTTATAACTATAAAAAGGCTTGATATTTTACGATTATACACCATAAATATAAGTCTCTCTAAAATTGTTAGAGCTATACGGGTAATAATCAAATCGAAATATCGATTAAACAATTTGGTGATTCCAATTGACGAAAAACAGGGGTCATATAAATATAGAAAGCTGATTTTAGAAATGGTTTCTTGATTTTTTCAATTTTGACTCTTCTTGCAAGAAAATCTAAAATTATCCGTAAACACACTTATAATAGTTTTTTTGCTTAAAAATAGGCCTATACGGGTTTGAAATCGAAGATTTAGCAAATATTTGCCATTCAATCTCGCAGGTATAATCATATTACATCCATTTTCTAAATTTAATCATATCAATTCATGTGATATTCTATATATTGTTGTAGACTAAAGTATTTTTATGTGATATAATGAGGCTATGTAGAAAGGATAAAAAGCCCCTATTCATAAGAATAAAAACCAAACAAAATCATTTATATAGTCCCTAGAAAATAAAAGATTGTCTGCTTGATAGAATTATATCATTTATATTTTATAAATATATGTGATTTTTATCAAGATATCATTTCACATATAATAAATAATAGCAAATTTTTACAATATTCTTCGCTTTTGTATGTCTCTAATCCGTAAACAAACACGTTTTTACAGATTATTAGAACTTCCTTTATAAAATTGACGCATAGTGTGTCCTATTTTATGTGGCTTTTTTTATGATAATATAAACTTAACATAATTATATGAAATTGGTAAAAAGTCGGGATAAATAATTTAAGATATATAACGATTCTTCTATAAATTGATCTCTGATGGTTTTTAAAAAAAGCAAAGCAATAAAAACCGAGTATTTATTTTTATGTGGCATATTACAGGCTATAAAAATAAAAACTGAACGACAAAAAGCAATACTAGAAAACAACACGTTTTTTATATAGGCGCTATATGTTTATTTTCCAATTTTTTACACGATTTGAGCCTTGTTTTTGGGATTTTATGTACATAAAGCTATAAAGAAGTGAATTTAGGATTCATATTTTTTTAAAAAATTAGGTTCTTTATATAAATTATTTGGTAACTTTATAAAAAAACAGCGGATATAAAAATTCAAAAAAGAGAATAAACACGAAGAAAAATATTTACAAAAAAATAGATACATTTTATTCTATGATTTTCTGTTCTAAAGTTAAAATGATGGTGTGTTCTGCTGTAAAAAAGTTTCGAACTTATTTTGACATGTGTGATGATAAGTTTTATTGAATTTAGGCAATCGTAAAATTACCGACAAAATCTTAGTCTACGGAATTCCTTTGAATATGTAAATCAAATTTAAACGGCATTATTTTCCATTATCTCTAATGAAATAAAATCTAAAGCCACAAATCCGAAGAATATAATCGCCACATCTTCAATAAATATAGCAATATATAGTATTCAAATTTAATAAAGGAAAGAATAGGGTTCTAATTATTTTTGAAAAAATAATGAGGACAGAATTATTATTAGAATATAAATTAAACTGATTAAAAAACGTAAAACTTATGAATAATTCAGATCAAACGTATTTATACAAAATAAAACACTGAAGATTAAAATTTTATAGAGTTTTTGCAAGTGTCAACGACTTATTTAAAAATAAACTTTGTTTTATCCTTTAAAGGTATTGAAATTATCTATTACACAGTAAACGATTAGAAATAATTTTTTTTGAAGGCAAATTATATTGAATTCAATACTGCATATCTTTAAAGTTAAATATGTCATATTTTAATTATTATTTTTTTATAATGCCCATAGTTAATTAATGGTACGAAATTTTAAATTAAATTAGAAAATAGCGAACTAGTTTTTTTTACATTGCAATACTCACCTAGATTCATATATTTGAACAAAAAAATGGTTTTTACACATTATTTGAATATAATAGAATACGAATCCGCTAAAATACCACTTTTTTTTTATATTCAAAAGCTTGTTTTATTCTTTTATGCTAATTATTTAATAGTGCATCTACCCTTTAAGGTATAATTTGGGAAATATAAATAATTTTTTTGGCACGTTTTATTATGAAATTTGAATTTGTGCAAGCAAGTCCTAGATTCGTATAAAAAACATATCTCTCAATACCTTTTTCGAAATCCTATTTCTAGAATATTTGTCAATATATCTTTTCTCTCGATATTGATTGATTCAAGTGTTTTCCTCGATCCTATTTTTCGTGTTTGCGATTCTGCTAGCTTTCCTAAATGTTATATATATGAATTATGGTATTTTGTAAATCCATTCTATAACGCATGATACTGTTTGTATTCTACATTTATAATTTAGAGTCTGTTTATTTGGTAGCAAATTATTTTTTCTTGTCTTATAGGTTTAGAGCTTCAACAAAGCCAATTTATTATAAATTTAAAATATATCTCGAACAGAAATTCAAGGTATTTTTTTCTTTTAATGAATAAGGGTTATCGAATTAAGCCAAACAATTTTTAAATATTCATAACAAATTTGTATTTTTTGCATCTCATAAAACTAGTTTTATTGGATAAGCTTACTTTGATATACCTTTAAAAAAAATACATAGCTGTATCAAGTCTTTTTAACAATAGAAAAATCGCATAATTTTGACAAGTTCATAGGTATAGCCGATAAAAAGATTTTTTTATGTAAAAATTCTTAGTATGATATAGTATTTTTACCTTCCTATAAATCACTTAAATGCTTGAAGACGGTTTTAATGTCACAATCTCAAACCTAATAAATTCAATGAAATCATTTAATTCTTCGATAATTCATTTTGTCTATTTTTTTAGCACAAACCACGTGTTTTAATATACATAATAAACAATATATTGAAATCAAAATAAAATAGCATTCTTCTATCTACATCCGATTCTATAAAAATTTTAATTATAAAATAAATTGATTTATTTTATAAGACTTATTATTTCAATATAGTTTGTATCTTGGTCACCGATTTTTTTAACTACAACATTCTAGATCAAAATTATCTATATCAAAATTTTTCTTTTTTCAATATGACTTGATTCCTACACCACATTAAATATACCAAGTTTATTAATCTTTCGATATTTAAATTAAAATAGATCAATTGACAAATTCCACGGTCTATTAATTTATAAATATCCACTAAATTTATTTAAATTCAATAAAAAAAATGAAAATATATTGGCCAATTTTTTGGTGTATAGCATGAAAATTTCTATGATATTAGAATTAAATGCATGAGAGTATATTCTTGAATTTTTATTAAGTCACGTAGAGCTTCATATTATTATCAAAAAGCATAAATACTTACAGCCTTATGTCTTTTTGTTCTTTCATTACACCTTCAGTTTTTCAATGCTGTACTTTAGTTTGTTCTTATAAAACATAAAATTTTAAGTATGAAATAAAGATTCTAGAATAACGAAATAAAATCATGTGTGATATTATGGTGTATGTAGTCGTTGTATTGTATATAATTATAGCCTTTATATTTAACCGTAAATAATACTGAACTCTCTCTGATCACTCTCTTAAAAGCATTCATTGGTGCTGCTTTAGCTCTATTCGAACGACCGTAGCAAATACTTTGCTTTGAATTGTTGTGTCTACAATATCAAGGCCCAGGTATGATCTGTTGGACTCTATCATCAAGAGAATATACCATTATAGTTAAGCATCGTTTCATTAGCTTGAATAATGCAGCCAGGCTCTCTTTCTATCATTTAATTGTCGCTAAAATATTCCTAAATATGTTTTTCAATCTCTTTTTATTAGATCGCTAGGGGATATTTGATCCATAACAAAAACCTTGCATATATTTCTTTATCAAAGTTTTTTTACATAGAATAACTTTTTTTTAGAAAAGACCTAAAATTTCTTTTAAATTTACTCAACACGTATATTTTCTAAAAGATATGTTCATTTAATATTTGTCACTGGTGAAATTTATATACCTATAGTTATAACCATCACATCTATCTTTAAAGACATTCTTAAGCTTGGTTGTGTATATAAAACCATAAAATTTATATTCAAAAAATAGGTTCTTATTTTTTGTAATGCTACCCGACTTATTTTCGTTTTTTCTTTTAATTACTTAAAAAAAATAGATATTTTTAAGGGGCTGTTTAAGTAATTTTTAGCTCAAATGATGAGAATAGTAGCGTCGCAAAGATTTTATTCACTTTAATGAAAAAAAATCAACAAGAAAAACGAACAACTCTGTTCATTTAATTAGTTGAATATTCCTTTCGATATATCTTCCTGGATTATTCTACAAATTCGAGTTTCCTAATATTTTATGTTATTTAAAAAAGATATATTTAAAAAAAGAAATTTTATTTTAAATATATATTTGCGTAAGTGATAATTTATCGCCGTGAGGTTTATAATTTGAATCGCTGCAAGAATTTACACATGATTTTGAACATCCCTTAAAAAAAGAAATACTGGTAGATTTTACAGCTTTTTATGTCAATTTTTAGGTATTAAAATACAAAAATAAAGTCACATTAGAATATTATTTGCACTAAATGCTTTTTTTTCTAGACTAGAAAGCAATTTATTTAGTATTACCATTCTATTTATAATGTTATTAGCTATGCAATCACATATATTTGCATTATAATATAATAAACTGTATCTAATAATTTGAGCTGATAATTTTTAGAATTCCAAAATAAATAGAAGTTTTAAATTATTTTAACAAAAAATTTCATTTAAAACTTACTAAGATCATTATAGATTTTAAATGTACAGAACTAGAAATAATTATAATTGTTTGGCTTTATTATGAACTAATTTAGGGCAAGTAGTGAATATATGCCAAAAAAATAAACCGATCGGTGGAATTTAAGATCGCCACTATATCAATTTATGGGTTATTATATTTTTAGCTATTTAAAAATGCTCAAGAATAACTTTAGATTGTCTTTTAGAGCAGATTTTTTTATACTTATACCATCTCTCTATCTTTTCAATCTTCCTTGATACATATTTTCTTTCAAGACTCATAACTTAAGTGTAAATCTCAATACTATTATTTATGCGCATGCATCGGCAAGTTAACATTTAAAAATCTTAAAACACCAATTATGTATTATTTTCAGATAATTTTTGAAAGAATTTTTTTTGCTCTCTTTTTAGATCTAAGACGTAAGATTTTGTTGAAAAGCTTCAATAAAAATTTGTTAATCATTTAAATTTAGATTTTCAAGCGATTAAATGCAATAAATGTCGTGCGCCATTGCATAATTATATTGTTAATTATCCGTTTCATCAATTGATGACAGTTATATTTTAAAAAAAGTATTTAAAAACTTTATTATCAGACCACAGGTGCCATTATTTGGTCGTATTTATATATTAAGATATAAAGAAAATGTTTATATTATATCTTAATTTTTTTTTATAATTTCAACCAATCACCTATGTTTTGGTTCTGTTGTATTATATGAGCCGGAAGATAGAAATTTAATTATGTTTTTAACTAATCGTGGGTAACTTGTTAATATTAAAAACATGCAAAGAAGAGGCATACAAAGAAAGAACGTAGTTATAATACTAGAGAGTCATCTATATGCAATAGACAACTGAGTCTTCACAAAAGAGTCTTTAAAAATGAACAGAAGGGCTTGATGTTTCTGTAAATAACTTGTTTGTATGAAATAAACCATTATGGTATGAAAGGATTTGAATCATACAACATTCAATTTTTTTTTGAATTCTTAGAGATCTAACCAGAAAAGTTGCTGCTGGTGGCAACATTTTTTTGCCCAAACCCATGCCCCTTTAAATTCATAAAAAAATGGTGTTTCTTTTTAGCTAAAAGACCTATGAAGAGATTTATGATTATTTTAATCGATATTATAGCGTATAAAAACCGCGAAAATATATATGCTTAGATATTTACAATGATATGTGTTTATTCAAAGTTTCTGTTTATCTTTCCACTAATTACTAAAACTAGTTGGTTCACCATTTTTAAGCAACAAATGACCATGCTATGATCCCTAGAACGACAATTAAAAGAATTTATAAGCAAGAAAATGAATGATTCAATTGAAATACATGATTGTTTATAGACTTTCAGTACCTCTTCATCCGGAAGAAAATGAACAGATTGAAAGATAAAACCAAACACCACTCGTGTATCTTTAGAAATATAGCACCGAGTAGGATATTTGAGTAAATTTTTTAAAAAATAGAGTAGATATACAGACAAAGCTGTCTATATATAAAAAATAGTCAAGCATTCAGCAACGAAAAACCCCTCTTTTGGATATTATTACAAATTCCCGGTTCTAATATAGTCTATGTTACTAAAATGTTGTTACCGAAGAAAATTAAAAACTAAATACAATGAATCACCGGTAAATGAGCGTTTTTTTCACAGTAATTTAACAGCGTGAGAGCTATAAATTGCACAAATTTATCTTCAAAAGTTGTGATGAGATTCAACAGTAATTCTCTCGAAATATGAATATACAGTCGCAATATAGGCGTTCTAACATATGAATTAAACAATAATAAAAAATCATTAAAACTTTAGCTTTACTTATTTATTTAAAGTGAGTAAAATATAACAGCTATATTTTCCAAAAACCTTGTCGAAATTAGCAATAATTTAAGTGTTAAAATGTCAAGATTAAATTCAACTTTATTAATCTTATATTTTTCGTTATAGGTAAAACTTAAATAATTCCTTATTTTATTATAAATATGTTAAGGATTTAAAATCCCAGATAAAGTAGAAGGATGCATGCGAGCTCTTAATTTTTAAAAACACTTTAACTCATATTATTTGACTGAAAAGAGCTGTTGACAAAGATAGATTAGGATAAGGTGTTAAAAGATGAATTAAAGAGTTGTGCAATATTCTTAATGAATTGTCTTAATCACAATAGATGGAATTATTTATAAAAAAAATTTAATCCATAAATAAAAAATCATTTCTTTCTAAACTTCGTTTACATCATTATGGTTTGCTCTGTAATTTTTTAAAACAATGAATCAGAAGAATACTTTATAATCAAGTTTAGAATATTATAATTATCTTTAAATGTGACAAGAGAATACAAGAAACTACTTTATTTTTTTAATTTAATTTTCATTAAATAATAATTGTAATTAATACATTGGGATTGAGAAAAACCCTTGAATTAATAGGTTTCGACAGGAGAGAGGTATTGAAGAAGACTTTGGAGAGGAGAAGATAACCGAAATTATAAATACGCTGTGCGCGCATAGAATCAAGCAAGCTGTGCTCGAGAACAAAAACTAAAATTATAACTATAAATTTAGCCCATAAATAAAAAGTATTATAATTAATTATAAAGCATCATTATCGGCTATATATGGTCTTAAAATTAAGTTATGGTTTTACTTTGAACAATAATATCTTATTGATAGTTTTTATGACAATATATTATAGTTAATAAGCATAATAATCATAAAGTATTATATATCCTTATTATGAATTCATCGTATCTATATTTTTTTTTTATCTATTAAATTTCGACTATATATGTTGGGTTTTTAAAACATTAGATCACATAAATATATAAGAATTTTTCAACTAGTTATAGGTCTGTTTTTTTAGTAGTTCATAGCAGGTAAACATGGGTTTTTATAAAGCGAATTTTTTATTATTAATTTGTTGCATTGTTATATTAAATAAAATTACATCACATCTTTAAATACACATAAAAAATAGCCTATAAAATATTTTGATGCAGCAATGTTATTTTTTAGTTGTACAAATACACATATTATGATTTTTTAATTCTTCGTGCGTTGGTTCGAATCCTATTGTCGCACATCTACCGTGACTTTCTCAAGACGGTGGCGCACTTCGCGCCCTAAAATAATTAAACGAAAAAGAAGAAAAATTAATTGAAAAAATTTTTATACCCGGAAAAAAAGACAAGCTAATATCATATATCTCTAAATTATTTATTATATATTATGGAATATTGTTTTGTATGTGTTTATCTTCATGGGCAGGTTCACATTTTATGATAATAATAAATTATAGCGTTTTTTGTTGATTTTAATCTATAAAACATGATATGAAATCAGAATACAGGTATTAAACAGATATTTTTTTATTATTACATATTTTTATGAAATTTATACTTGGATGTATTAAAAGCTCTTTACATTGGATACTAAATTACTTTAATTCAAACTTTATTTAAATCTTTTTTGACATATTTAATAATCATCTAGAATCCACAGCATGTATTCAGTACCTAAATATGAAGGGATTGATATTTTCATGACCCATCATTGCACAAAAAAAGGTTTCCAGGTGCTACCAGTTTCCCCTTCAATATTTATCCAAGGATAATATATTGATAATAAATGAACATAACAAATAGTTTGTTTCACAATTTCTGCATTGCAATTCAAGTATATTCTTTAAAACAATGAATATTTAAATCTTTTCACTTTTCTAAAATTTTAATCTAAAGTGATTACGCAAAACATTAAAAGAATATTTTCGTTCATGTTCACATATTCTGAAAGCTTTACTCGTATGTATTCGCAATTCAAATTCTGATTATATTTAGGTATTTTGATAATGTAAAGAGGCGGCTGTTTATGCTTTTTTTATTGTCGGGTATATTTTTGACTTAGTATTTTACGAAAGGTTGCGTTTTTTACGTGATCATTGACTTTGACATTTTCATAATTATTATCTCCCAATAAAAATTTTATTTTTCATATAAATCCACAAAACACATAATTTGCATATAAATTAATAATTTTGAGTAAGTGTAATCTTAATTAATTTGGGTCGCGAAAATTTTTTAAATGATAATAAAATATTTTTATGATAGATCGTATATCTAAATACATTAAATAATAAGGTTAGAATTTGGTTGAACAATATATTTTATGTAAATAATTAAAAAGGAAATTTATTCAATTACTAATCAGAGCTATCATTTATTGGTTCATATAATCATTGTGTTGTGCATTCACAAGAAGTGAGAATTTATCTTGGTTTTAAATAATAACAATATGGATTCATTAATGCCTGTAAATCCCACTATTAGTTTACATTTATCTAAATTAAGCTTAAAAAGGTTGCAAGTCATGCCTGTATTTGGCAATTCATATAGGCCATACGCATTAAAGGGGTGTTTTAAAATATCCCCCATATGATATTTATTTATTTTCAGTTTCCCATCTTCATTTTCTATGATTAGAATCGCATTTAAAGTACATATTTTATCGTTAACATATTCATTAAAATTTATTTCGATTGTATAACGGATTTATTTTGTATATTTTTAACTTGAACCACGATTTTTGACCCGTAAAGTTGACTTGTATTTTTTTTTGGCGTAAAACAGGATATTCAAAACACGGAAATTCAAATCCATTTTGTTTCTCAGACTTCAAATTGCCATATATATCATTTGATTTAATATGGTTTATTTCTTCTAAATAATTAAAATCTGTTTGCACTGACTTTTTTAAATAAAACATATTTATATCCACACCATGTTCGTTGCAGAATTTTAGTAAATCTAATTTATTATTATTTCTTTTTTCAAAGTCAAAATCAACCGAATTAATTATATTAATACGTAGATCATTTAGCATAACATTTTTTGAGCTGATAAATGTGGTAAAATCATTTATCAAAGGATCTATTGACTCTAATAAACCATCGTATGGAATAAAAAGCAAGATTATCTTTTGGCGTGATATCCTATTCTTGTAATCAAATTTATTCAATATATTTTTTCGTATAATGTTTCGAATTTCAGTTTTCGAATATAAATCAATGCTTATATGAAATCCTACTGATTGTGATGTAATTTTTCTTCTTTTCATATGCAATTGTTGTAAAATTTTTACTATATCGGAGATAAGCTTTAAATGGATTATTTCGGGCTCGGATGATTGCATAAGATTTTGTCGCATCTCATTTATAGAGGTTAAATTTCCAACTACTTTTAGAACATAAAATCCTTTTTCTGAACTAATAGAATTTATAAAAAGTGTTTCAAAATCATCCAAAAATTGTATCATATGGTCCATCTTATTGTGAACAAAGAAAAGCTCATTATGTATTAATATTTCATTCAGGACAATATCTGCTGTAGAACCGCATTTTTTTTCCTTTAAAAGGTTCAAGGCATGCTCAGCTAAGCTAAATACATTATTATCTGTAGCTTGCAATAAATAGATATCTAAAGTGATTTTCCATAAAAAATTCATTTGTAATAATCAGGGGCCAGCATTAATTTAAGACTTCATAAAATTTTTTTGATTTTATATGGTTAGAAAAATTATGTGAAATAATGCATATAATAGAAATTAAATTCCACCTTTTTCATTTAAATTGTATAAATTTTTAAAAATTTACATTTATTTATTTTGATTAGAGTAATGTTTTTTTCTTCTTGTATTCATTAAATCCCAAAATTAAACCTTTTTTCAGGAATTTCGGCATAATTGTCGGAATTTTGTTTGATAAAAATTTAATTTTTTTGTTTTTAGTATAATTTAAAATTATCAATTCCTTTTATTTTTTATTTCGCTTTTATGGTTTTTAAGAGAAAGTTAAGATGGCACGGGGGTGATGGGCTAGCTTTACGCTAATTTAAATCAACGTTTTTACAACTTTTATTTTGCTCATTATTCTTTCAAAATTTAATAATCTAATTTTTTCGATAATTATATATTTTGTATGCAAAAAACATAGATGGTCATAAATTGAATAGTATTTTATGTGTAATTTAATGTGATTTTTTTAACAAACCATCCCATGGACTCTCTTTAGCACGTATTTGTTTTGAAACCAATGTAAAGATATGCTGACTTCTGTTTTTAAACGGTTTGTGTATATACAGAATACCAATTATCTTCGAAATCAGATACAACGAAATTATTTTGTCCATTTACACACAAAATTGTGGAGTTAAACGATCATGCGCAACAAAAATATTTGAATAACTATTTAACTAAGTTCACTTATACTATTTATTGTGAAAATTTCGTATACATGCTCTTGAAAATTTATTATAGTAACAATTGCTTCTGTATCTTGCCATTAAATAAATATTCTTTCTGTTGACTTCTCACAATTCCTAAAGTGCAATTGCATCGGCTTATATACTCAGTTTACTTAAATAAAATAAATTTGATATTTTTGCATATTCAAAATTTTTTGTATAAATGTTTGTGATAGTTTTTTAAAGACTTGATTTTTTTGGCTGATATTGAGATTTGATCCATCGAATCAACAAAAAAATCATCAAGATATATAATTTTAAGGTCAAAGTCAAACTGAAAAGATAAAAACCAAGAATTACGTAAAAAGTAAATGTTTGGGATCTATAAATTTTGTTTAATTGATGACTGGAAGACAACTTTATGGCCAAAAGACTTTTTTTGGCTACTTTAGAATAAATTCATTGATCAAATGCATGTACGTAGCAGACATTAATCTTTAAAATATTTAATCAACCAAAATTTGTAGCAAAACCAAATCTCCAGGAAATATGATTAGATTAGATATATTTTTTCCTATGTTTTTTTTTGTATTAACAATTATGACTATTTGACCGATGAATTGTATAATTATAAAATTGGCCCTGAATATTTCGAAATTTTCTTTAGCTAATAATACAAGTATTGGGTCATTTGATCTAACATTCAATCCGTTGAACTATATTCCAAGTGAATTCCGTTTATTTATTTTTTGCTTAGATCTTTTTCAAACACCAATCAATTATATATACAAGAATTACGCAATCATGGTTATTCACATAAACATAACCGTATTTTTTTCGGATTTTTTAATTTTACAAACAATCCCTTTCAAAGGATTTTTTTGGATTGTGAGCCTATTCACTTTAAATATATAAATATACTTGAAAGATAATGATCGGATTTTAGCTAAGTCTTCAAATAAGTCATTAAGAATGAAATTACACAAATATTCTGTTTTGAGCCTAAAAAAGTTGTATATTTATTCTTGTTTTTAACACATGTGTTTTTTTAATTTTATTCAATTCCATCTATTGATGCTAATATGAACAGATGGTGGGTGGTCAAAAAAATAATGATTTTGTGATAATTAAAGTGTTCTTTTTATCATACAGATGTTCCTTTAGCTAAAATACTAAAAAATAGGTGGTACAAAATTTATCATTATGTTTATCTTTGCTTTGGGTGCTATCTTTCAGTATTACCATAAAGAAATTTTATTCTGACAGCTCCCCCAAGAATACAAAATACCTTGAATTTTTATACCAAATTATTGTAATTATCTTCTTGTCAATCTATTTTTTTCACATAATTTTAACAAATGATTGCAACCGGCCAATAGATTTTCTAAGTCATGAAGTTCAGGTTTCGAAACCATAACATTAGGCTGAATAATTTAATTTATTTTTATGTGCATATTATTGAATATTCACAGATAGAAAAATTCAAGATAATTTAAATAAAATCATAAATAAACCATGTGGTTAAATTTTATATTTTGATCAGATTTTATTATAGAATTAGCACACAGAAATATTTTATATTACTTTTATTTATAAATTATAGATTCTCATAAGACTTTTTACCAATTTTAGGGTTGATTTTTGCCTTTTTTTACGCTTGATTTATGAAGATTGCAATTGTAAAAAATATAAAAATCTAGTTAAAATTGACAATCGGTACGTATGTCGTTTTTACAGAGCTTTATGCTTTTCGTAAGTTTTTCCTGGCATTGGAGCACATCAGAGGTATAATTTCATAAAAAACACTCATCTATACAACTTCATTGACCAAGACTCCTGAATATGTTTTCCAACAAGCTGTTGATTTCAAAACTATAATGCATTCAGTGTCTTATATCGTTCTTAAAAGGTTTGAATTAACGAAAACCAAACACATGGAATAAAAAAATTTCCAAAAATATACTAAGAGCACATGAGTTTATTACACGGAATTATAGACCTGATATTTAGATAGTTGTATGATATTATTACATTTTATTATTAGCGAGATATATAATACTTTCACTTCACACATTATGAAACAATGTTCAACAAATTTGATTCTTCAAAAGATTATTATGTTAAAGATTCTACAAACAATCCTCTTACTTTTAAGAATATTCCACGCCTTATATGACTGAAAATATTGACTGATTTAAAAATTGCTTTTATTTTTACAAAATAAATAATCTAGGTAATAAAATTTTCATAGACAAAAATGGTAGATATTGATCTGTTCGCAAATTTAATTACGAAGCTTCGAAAAATGGAGAGCGATGATATTAATAACCACAAAATAAATTATCAAGAAGTCAACAAATTTTTACAATGCAGATCAATCATAATAAAATCTTCGAAGAGGTTAGATAACAAGATATGAAGGTTTTTCATGCAACAAAGAAAGTAAAATTCTACAGAGTAAAGAATTAAATCCTAGAAGATATAAATGTACGTTTAATACAAGCTTTATTACCTTATATTCTAAAAATATGACTGAAATTACCAAGATAAACAAAGCGTGAAACTGAATCATGAGAAGATAACTAAAAAAAAGATTATTGAAATAGAAAAATCTTTGAAATAAGTGAAAGATATAAAATTCCAAAAGGAGCTGAAAATAAATCCAGATTTGTATCTCATCTATAACCATAAAATCAACAATTTGAAAGAAATTTAAAACTCGATGAAATAATGTGGCTGCGGTTCAAAATTCTAGATAGAAAATCGTGTTTTAATAAAGTTATGAATCGATATAATGAAAAAACATGAATATAAAAAGTAAAAGATCGAGAAATTTATAAAAATATCAATAGAAATCAAAAAAGGATGAATTTTTACTGAAAGCTGATTCCAATAAAATTGTATGATATGGGTGAAAATATGGGGAAAGAAACGAAATTAATAATTTATAAACCGTCGCAATCTGTACATTAGAGATAAAATTCCTGTGTTTTTTTTGTCTTTACAAAAATTCATAAAAAATGATCAAATAACTTCTTAGCTATAAATCTTTCCGATCGAACGGAAAGACAGCTTTTTTATAAAAAAATAACCAGCGCAAACCAATATATTTACAATAATATCATTGATATTTGCTTACGAATAAGACGATGAATGACTGGTTTTATGAAGGGACTAATTATAACATTCCAAAAGGTAATCAGTAAATGGAAGTGTATCGAAGAAAATAACCTATATGAACAATCTTTATTAATTGAACTAAAATGACGATCAAAATAATCTAGTTGGAAGTAGAATGAAGTAAACCAATATCTAAAAAACAGCTGGGCACTGTATGGCAGATACAGGCGCTCAGAAAAAGCACTAATTAACACTGCGATGAACAATAATTATGGCATAAAACTGAGTCCTGTATCAATTTAGACATTTTAAGATTTTTACTGGATAAATAATGACTACTTAATGGCGGCATTATCAAAACTTAATTTTACAGAGTGAGTATTTAGATTCATTGGCGTGATAATAGGCAAATATAATATTTCAGTGTGGGAAACAATAGAGAAGTATTTTATAAAGGCATAAAAAGTAGAAACTGCAAAGGGATGGCTAATCACTTCTTATAAATGAGCTATGTAGGGACCCACTAAGCAGAGTTTCCAGCAAAAAATATTCCTCGGTAAATATATCATTAGATGAATCTTCCTTTACAACAAATCCTTTTCTATTCATTGATGACCCAAGGCTGTATCTAAAACCCCAAAAAACTTAAAAATGATATCAGAGGAAACAATCAATTTCTTTAATTGTATAGAACTAGAAATGAATAGATATAAATCCGAGACAAATAATATCGCGTTCATTAAAAATTATAATTTGATGGAAGGAAAATATGGCTATAAAAACATTGGAATTTTAGAAAATAGCATATCAGTAATAAAGGCAGGCAAATTTGACAAGACTTGTGATGATATCATTTCAATTCTAACAAAAACTAATCTTAACTCTAAAAATTTTTTCAATCATCCAACGGGTATGTAATCACGTTGATAAAATACTATATAGGCGTAATGAAATTTCGCCGAAAGACCTTGTTAATATGTATGATCGAATAAGAAAAATACTGGTAGATGGATCGATATATTTGAACCAGCAAAAAAATAAGGCTATATATTAATGCATGGCAGCTCGTATTAGGACTATTCTATATTAGTTTTTATTTGAAAAAATGCTTTAAAAGTTTAATAAGATAATAACCATTGATAAAGAAATTTCACAATGAAAAGTAGCAATGTATGAAATAACAGAGAAAAAAAAAATGCCATTTTATGGTAAAAAGATTCTGTGGACAAAGTATAACTTAGACAATCTATGCATAGAATTCATTGACAAGAGAAAAAATAAATTTGAACATTTTATATGAAGATAAGAAACATCCTAAAAAATTTCAGTATCCAAAGAAATCTGATAATTGACATTGCCGTATTCTCAAGATCTAGAAAAAATGGGAACAAAAATCCAAAAGAGAAGCACGATTTTGTATCATGTATGATAAAAATTTGTTCTTTGGAAAAAAGTCATAATGTCAAGTCAACACTTTGGAGAAGCATATAAAACAGATTATCCCCTAGAAAGTAGGTATGAAACTGTGCTTGGTAATAACTACACACGGAGACAAAACCAGTGGTAGGATGCATAAACTGTTTGCTCGCGAGAAAATTAATTTTTAAATAAATCAAAGAAGATCGGAAGACACTCAGTTCAATCAAAAAGTGAAACAAAACTGGAAGTTATTTACTGGGAATTAGAAGAAAAACAGAACGACAATTGATGCATTTTAGTAAAGATATATTTGCATAAGATGAATGAAAGCCTTGATCACATTGATAGAAAAATAAATAACAATATAAATAACCTTAGTAATTGTGAAAATATGGAACCAAAAAAATATGACCTACTGGTAAATAAAATATCTACATCTAAAATTCAGAAATGAAAAAGATTATACTTCATATTTTGTGATGGTGAGGTTACAAAATACTATAAGGTGTTAGGAATTCCATCATAAGCAGAAGCATTCGTATAAACAATAGGATTGGAGAATAAAATAAAATAAAATTGAATTAATACTTCGCGAAAGAAGAAGCTGCATTGTGGGGTAATGTAAAGATTACCCGATGAAAATAATATCAGTCAAATCTGTTTAAATGAACATTCCGACGTGTTGCTTGAACAAGATTAAATAAATAATATTCCAATTAACCCTAAAAAAATAAAATTGATTTTATTGCCTAAAAAAACTGAATAAGTCATTTTTTTGGTGTTTACTAGATTAGTGTTTGAAACGTGGAAAATCTTATTTTAGTATATATAATGAGGTACATAACTGGTGCAAAATATATTAAGAACTAAATTTTTACAGCTACGTTAAAAAATTATAACAAAATATTGATGTATTTCGATATCTGAGCTCGATTTATTTAGATTATATCAGCGTTGTCAAATTATTTTGTGGTAATTTTAGTCTATAAATAGAGGTTTTATTTATTCCTTCATGATTGTCGCATAGAAATACATTAAAATAAAATAATATATATTTATGACTACTATGCATAAATATATAGTTAGATTTTATATATGTCTAACTTTATGTAATTTTAGGCTAAAAATTTTACTAAAATATTCATGTAAATAAAGGTTTCTTTTAGTTTCAATAATATTAATAATAGATATGATTGGAGATTAAAATAGAACAGTCATAATTTCCAATTTCATTTCTAAAGAAAAAATAAAAGATTGAAAAATCATATTATAAATACCTGTTATAGCAAAAATTCAAATGTTTCCTTCATAAATGAATCATTAAAGGAGAAAATTAAATATCTTTGGTGAATGATTTTTTTTAATATATAAAAGAACCTTTCTACGTGTAATAAAAATATATTTGGTTTTTTGTGTATTAAAAGGTGAAAAATCTTTAAAACATCATCAAAAATGAATAGCTTTAATTTTGCGTTATGATTACAATTTTTTTTATCTCATACTAGCAAAAAACTTATATTTTTTTTTGATAAATGAAAACATCTAGAATATTTTATTTCGACATTTATGAGTAAATATAAAAAAGGTATTTTTTCTAAAATAAGTACGCTATATAGAATAAAAAACATTCACAAATATTCAGTGTAATAAACCAGTGTTAATCACAAGGTATATAACATCAGTAAGACGTCATTATAAATATGTTGTCTTTAGCGATCAGATAAAATTCGTTGCATTATAAATATTTATATTTTCTTAAAAACCAACAGGAATCTCCGTATTTATAAAATAAACCTTTATAACTCAGTAAAAAAAGATTGTGAAAAAATAAACGGGTTACTAATTCTCTAAAAATAAATTTGTTAAAAAATTTTCAAATAAAGGATATAAAAAAGATTTAAGGAATGCTAATATTCAAAGGAAACCTTATTTTTAAATATTCATACTTTAAATATTAAGATGATTATAAATGCGCTTAAATTAAATACATAATTATAATCTTGGCATAGATTTTCCCAATTAAGTACATAATCATTAATTTGCATATTTACAAGGTTTTTATCTTTTTATCAGATTTCAATTTTATATTTAAGATGATCTAAAAGCTAGTTTAACCGCCCAAAAATCTAGTTGTGTTATCTAAAACTTGATTTAAATGAAATAATTTTTAAAAAATGCGTTTATTTATAATAATATAGGACAGGAAAGAATTATTTTAAACCGAAAGGCTACAAAAAAACTTTGGACAATTTATCAAAATATTTTTAAATTTCACTAAAGATAGGATTTTAGTTTTATATGGTCTAAAGAAGATCTTATAATCGTAATAAATACAAAGAATCCGATTTAAAGCATAAGTTTAATGTCGTTTGTGTAATACTAAAATGAATATAGCGTTCACAGATAGTAAATATAACGACGATCGCTTTAAAAAATCATTAAGAAATATTATTCCGATGTTTTAGATTAATTCAATAAAAATGTTTAAACAGAGGTTACGAAGATAATAATAGTTAAGAAAAGATAATATTTAAATTATTTTATGGTTAAGGGTCATAGGAATATGGATAAAATTAATAAGGAAAATTCCTAATGATGTAGATAAACATGACATAAATAAATTTAAGTTCAATCTGCAATAAAGGAAAATTTAGATAAAGCATAGCAGAAAAAAATACACATTTTTATATAAACTTGGAATATTTATATAATTTATAATACTAATAATCTTTAAATTTTCACCATTTGGCACATATTTAATAAGTTAAAAATACTCGTTGATTTGTTTACTTTACGTTATGTATAAATTTCCTTATAAATGCCTTAAATAACCAAAATAGTAGGTATTACATAAATAAAACCTATGTAAAAGTACATATTATTAACATATATTGAAATATGCATCTAATTTTCATAATATTTATAACTACTTGTATTTATACTGGATATTACATTCAATAAATTCCAATGGTCTGTATTCATAAAGCCTGTAATATAAAATTTTAATTTTTAAATTATTCTACCATTAAAAAAATTTCTTTTTATCCCTGAATTATTTTCTGCATGCTCCTTGATATTTAATTTTAATTGATCCTTAAAAGTTAAATGTAATGACTTGGATGGACTTGTTACAAAATTTTAATAAAAAATATGTCGAGAAATTAAATATCCCTGACGAAGTAGAAGCATACATGCAAGCTCTCACACTTTGCAACACACTTGAACTCATCTCATTTGACAAAGAAGAGCAGTTGATGAAGATGGATCAGGGGAAGGTGTCAAAAAATGTATCAAGGAGTTTGGCAATGTTCCCAATAGGCTGACTACGTCTCAATAGATATATGATAAACAGAAATTTGACCCATAAATAAAAAATAATTTTAAACTCTAACATTTACTACCATCTGAATTGCTCTTAGTCCACGAGTGCGCGGGAAATATTCCACCGTATGTCGTAAAATAGTAGAAGAGGTAAGAAAATATCATAAAAGGTACCCGAAATAACTCGAAGTAGCAAACCAAATCGAGGCACAGAACAAAAATTTAGGAAAGAGAAGAATTCATGAACTTTTGGTCTTGAAATGAAGAGAGGTAATCATAAATGGAAAAATCGTATATAACTAAGATTATATATATGATTTTTCCAGAGGAAATCAATCACGTTATGCTTAAAGAGAAAATCTAAAATTACAATACCGGAATCAACCCATAAATATATTAAAATAAGAGATAAAGAAATGACAAATAAGAAGAACTATGAATATAAACCATATGTATTCCTGCTCTAACAAATCGTTTTGTATTAAATTGACGGAATCCCAAAAGCGCACCTATAACCCGAACATCAAGAGTTATTATTTACTGAAACAGAACGGTCGTTGTTATACAAGGGTAATACATAGATGAAACTGTATACTATATCATAGAATAATCTGGTAACACAATATCATAAAATATACTGAAAAGAACTTGAAGTCTCAACCGAATAGAAGAATATATGAAAACAATAGAACAGAGAAAACCTCATAAAATTATAGTTATCGAAAGTATTTTAGACATAAAAGAAAATCCAAGAAGATATGAAGTAAAATAAGTACTCATAATGAGTGTTCACAGGAAACCAATCAAGCCAAGCCAAATGAAAAAAATATATAAAACTACGAGATCAAAATATACACATAAATAAATTCAATAGTGATACAACAAATCTAAGATGCTTTTTGAGATGTATTTAACTTATTTATTTATTTGTGTCAACCAATTCTTTATTTTTTTACATTCAGTGATAACCCATTAAACCTATGTTTTATACCGTTTTTTCTAATTAATATTAAATAAAAAAATATATCTCGAGCAGCATAAAAATTAATTTAATTTCCATTTTATCATTTTTAGTTCTCGTTACTTTCGCAATTCTTTTTTATGATCCTATCACCATATGTTTTTTTTAAATGATCGTAATTTTCTGATTTACTCATGAGTGCATTGTGATTTAAGAATGCCAGCTGAAGCAGAAGCGTACGCACAACCAATAGGATAGAAGAAAACATTCGAATTAATAAGTCTTTAATCAGAAGAAGCATTGAGTAATAATCTAAAAATGATCAAACAGAAAGAAATATCAATAAAAACTGTTCTATAGAACAATCTATATTCGCGTATACGAGGCTAAAAAAAAATATATATTCACCCATTGAAAAATCGTAATTTTAATATAAAGCGTAATGTGATGTGGTCACAAAGTACCATGAATCAATTATAAAAAAGTTTTGAATTTCCCCGAATCGAAAGAATGCATACATTAATAGGTTTTAAGAATAAACTTGAAATAATAAGTCTTGAAAGATATGAAGTATCGAGAAAAGTTGTGAATATAATTTTATTGAAAGAATAATATATTTAGCCCGCTCAATGTCTCATCTAAGGTTTTGATTGGTGGAAAAAAGCAAAAAACGATATGACAAAATAAACCATAAATAAATATAATGTTTTTTTTTAATTTTTAAGGAACCGAAAATATGCACACAAACTAAAAATGAAACGTAAATATATTCTTCATGATGTACAAGATCTATGCAGGAGGCTTGCAAAGAATATCCGAAGCAATAACTATTAAAAACACCGGTTATATGAAAATTTAAAGCTTTTTAAAACATAATTAAATTAACAAAAAAATGCACCACATAATCTTAGAAATTATATTTTTTTCACATCCGTTATTTCTAGCTAAATAGAGTTATATATCAAGTATCTAATATTTAAGATGATTTTATGGCCCTTCTATATGCGAATCAATATGTTTAAAACGTATAAAGGTTAGTATAATTTACTTTCTAACACCAGTCAATTTCATGGTATTATACCATGAGGAGTTAAATCCACGTAACTGTTTATAAATATGGTCTAGTTTCATTGGATACTATTTTCTTTAATACTTTTTTTTAGCGGAATCTTATTAAATTCAAACATTTTTGATCAACTTTGAATTATTTCTTCTACTAGTTAAAATACAGAATATGAAAGCTGATTAGTGCATAATTTAAATAGAATTAAAATCGCAGAAAATGTTATTTAATCGACGCAAAAACATGTGAGTACAACGGCAAATAAAAATTATCCAGAATTTCCCACCAGATGTTAATTAATCACATCATATATAAAAGCATATCTACAGAAAAATTTAAAGATCATTTTATAGGAGAGTCTTAGAAACTGTAAGGATTTCTCCTATAACCGGTATATTATAGTTGGTATATAATTGAGATTAGAATAAAGAAGAAAGCCGGAAAGAAAATATTTTTACATGATATATATTTGAAAATATCATGAGTTTTTATGTCATTAAAAGGTAAAACGTGTTCAAAATCCACGAGCATAAATAAAATAAGTCAAATAAGCAAACAAATATTTTTTAAAATCATTATTGTTTGAATAAATTTAGAAAATAAAAAAACGCATGATTAATCTAATAAAAGACTGTAGTTATTTAATGAATTTAATAAATTATTTACGCATTATTCTTATGTGAAATTTGTGCCAACAAATTTTGATATTAAATACTTTTGTATAGCATTCTGGCAACCTGTTGCTAGAAATAAGCGTTGTTTATTCTCTGATTGATAAAAATAAGCCTAATATCGCTAAAGGGTACACCTTTCTTTTTCTGATAATAAAGGGAACATTTTTCTACATTCCAATATACAGGCCTTAAATTTTAATTCACATGTCCAATAAAAAATATTTTGATTTCAAAACTTGTTCGTTTGAAGTTAAAATAAATTAGTGAAATTCTTGATTCATCCATATATTAATTTTCACTAGAAATTTGATCGATTATGGAAAATACTCAGATATAAAATATAAAAAATTTTGACTGTTTTTGACCATTTGTTTATTTTTAAAATATGCACAACATGATGATTTTATTTGATAATTCCATCATGATTAATTTCATGTACTGGCTTGTTGAAATTCAAGAAATACCATAAAAGAAGGTAATTTTATTTAGCAGTCCAGTATATGTGCTAAAGAAAATAAATATTCTTACCATACAGCTTGAGACACCTAAATACGTCACAAATAGTATTTTTACATGAAACCTGTTTTTCTGCTTATAGCTTCGAGTATAAAAAATAGCAGTATAAAAAAAATAAACAGTTAAATTTTTTTCGTGATGATATAAAATAAGTAGATTCATGCTATTTTTATATTCAAATATTTTAAATTGGTTATTGCAAAGTTGTTAACTGGGATATAACAATAAATCTTCATTTTTTAAATTATATGTCACGAATTCTGGTTAAAGAATAAAATTTAAAATAAAAATTAGCAAAGAAATAAGAATCACTCAAATAAATAGAACATCTAATAATGTTTTTCTTATAAAGAAAAAATTATCAAAAAATTTAGTTTTGGCATACGCTTCTAAAAAAATTATATGATAATTCTAAACATAACATCTATATATCGTACACATAAATTTTTATTATAAATATAAAAAAGTATGAATAAAACAATTACAACTGCATATGACTGAACTAAATTACACATAGAACTCTTTAGAAACATAAACACTGTGAAACTGGGGTTTAAGGGCTTTAAATGTATCAAAATTTGTGTAGTTTTTGAGAACAATAAATATATTCAAATTTTTTTTTTGAATTGAAAATGTAATAGAATCTTGAATTCATTCATTTTTTGATTAATTAAAACTTAATAAAATACATATTTATATTTGAGAGGTCAATAGCGTTAATACCAAAAGGAAGGTTTTATATTTATTTGATCAGGAAATTTTGAATAAATGATGCACAAAAAATTTCGACTTGGTTTTTGCCCTAAACATAACGTCAAATCACTAATATCGTGTTGAAGGAGATAAATAGTTGGTTTTGATCAAAAATTCACCTTCTTCAGCAAAAAAAACTTTGAAAAATGTTTTCGAGCATATAAATCAACTATAATTTTTAAAAATAGTATGATTTTTAAATTATATAAACTTTGTACTTCAAAAATGCATTGAACCCTTTATAAAGATTTATAAAAATGTAATGGCACATGTGATTTTTAGAAAAAAATAGATACAAGAATTTTACCAGATAATTTTTTGAACTATTAAAATTTCAAATAAGAACCAAATATTATCCATGAAAATAATTTTCGTATTTCTAATTTTTAGGCCTATAAAATTAAAACATTGTGAACTCGCACATCAGAGAATTTTAATATTGATAAAAAAAATGCAATATTTAAATTATATTGCGCTTATTTGTGGCTCGAATATACAACTCCAATTATGTATTTCTTACTTTTTACCAGTCATTCCTTAACATTTATTTTTTATTGTTAAACAAAAATAAGTTACTTTACGTAATGAATTGCATGAAAATCGGTTGCTTATATCAAAAATAAGTACTTTTTTTAGTTCTGATTCTTAATATCAATCATAACAGAAAACAAAAAAATTGACAAAGCTTATATTAAAATTTTTATATATTAATTGTGCTTACAATTCATGACTAAAATCTTCAGTGCAACCAAAAAATCAAAGAAAAATATTTGCACTATGATCTACAATAAAATTAAGTTAAATTAAGAAATTTAATCATTTCTTAGTTTTTTTAGATATATAGAGACCATAGATGTCTTCTAGAAATATAGGGTTTTTGGGTATTTTTAATCAAAATCAAAAAATTATATATAAATATTACAGCAAAATAGAACAACGGATAATCTTTATATGGTATGTAAAATATTTAAAGGATGAATCTTGATGTTAATTTTCAAATAACAGGCAAACCAAATCACATTTTAAAGTTTAAATCCGATCGCTAAGACTAATTTTTATGTTTTTCATGACTAAACAACTGGGTTTGTAATTAAATAATTAAATCACATGATAATAAATCAGCGATTCCTTTGATACAATAAATTGAATCATATTATTTAAAAGTTTTATGTTCGGCAGTTTTTATAACTTATAACAAATATTATTTATGGTTTGGTTCTCCCATTGAGACCATAAATTTATTCTTCTTCCTGCTTACATAGATTAGTTTACTGCGAGCTAATCCTAAATCCACCTTTGGCTATTTTTTCTTCTCTTACATCGTCTCCTATACTTATTCTATCTTTAAGAACAATAATTCAAGAATTTACCACAGTTCAATGGTTTTCATTATTATTTTTTATTACAAATCAATATTTGAAAAATATTAACATAATCTTTGTTTTTCGAATTTCTTTTTACTTTTTTTTATGGAAATAGAGCAATAATGATAAAAATTGCCCATTTCAGCAGCCTTGATATTTTTATTCCATAAACATGGACAATATATTAGAAGATAAGAATTATAAATTTGAAATCAAAGAAATGAAATACAAAGACCTCATAGACGTTCAAATGTGCAATCATAGAAATTTGCCAGAAAATTATCAGATGAAATATTACACATACCAATTAATTACATCACCTGGACTAAATTTTATTTGTACTCATACGAAGAAGAATAATGATAATAATCCTTCAAATCGAATAAATATAGAGGAATGTTTAGTTGGATATGTCTTGGGTAAAATAGATAATGAAACAGATTCCATGGAGCCTTATATCATAGTGCATGTAGCATCCATATGTGTTGATAAGGCTTATCGACGGAAAGGTCTTGCAAAAAATCTTGTTATGAAACTTTTAGATGCCATAAAATTAAAACGTTGTGAAATTGGATTAACAAAAAAACAAGTAGATGTTACTTTAAAAGTTCGAGTTAGCAACGAGATAGCGATTATATTTTATGAAAAAATTGGATTTGAAAAGATCAAAATAGAAAAGGAATATTATTCAAATCTAGAAGATGCTTGGGTAATGGTATATAAAATTAAAGAGTAATTTAGTGATACAATAAAAAATCAAAAAGGAAAATTTAAATTCATTTTCGTGTATACTAAAATCGTAGAAAATAATAATTTTATATTTGAGCACTTAACTATCAATTAATGTTAGAAGGAAATGCTGCAAAAGTTTAATCCAGAATTTATATAAAATGAAATACTTATAGATATATATAAAAAAAATAGGCTCTTATAAGCATTGTTGAAATATAATAAAGCGAAAAAATTAAAATGAAAAATTATTGATTCTGGATAAATTTATTTGAATGAAAAAATGATGTAAAGAGAGTAAGATTCCCAGACAATGTTCTTTTTAATATCAAATTCATGGTTTTATAGTGTTTTTTTTGAATATTCATGCTACATCAGAATAAATAATAGACCATATTAGTAGCTCAGTGATGCCCCATTTTAAAGAATATATTTCAATTATAACACATCTAAACAAAAATAAAATAATTTACACTAACTCAGATAGTATATATTGAAGATTATTGCTGCTGGATTAAGATTAATAATTCAAATGGGCTTTTAAAAGTAATACAATCATTTCAGCTCTGATTTAAAGCCATGATGCAATCTTTTACCACATTGATATATGTAATAAAAAGCTCGCTTTAGGCGTTTTTTTTATAAATTGGGGTCTTTGCAAAGCAGATTCTGATTAGAGGCTTAAATTTTTAGAGAATGAAGCATTGGGTCTGTATAGAAAACAAAAATAGTATATATAAAGTGAGTACTAGACTTCATAAAACTTAAAGAGTGATTTGAAATAAAATATAAAACATTAAATTTGCTTTTTCAAATTTTTATTTAATTATTGGCGATGCCAGGTATTTCATTGAATTTATCCTTTTTTATGTCTTTTTTCTATTAGATTCAATAAAATTCATTTTATTCTTCTTTAATATAAATTTAAGTTTCTTATATCATACACACATATTTTTCTGCTTTTGACCATGTTGAATTTAGTTTAATATATACAAATAGCTACATAGACGCCATCGAACCTATTATTTTTTTTCTAATGGGTTTTAGAACATTTATTATCATTTAATCTCCGATATATTTACTCATGACATAACTTTGCAAAATTATCAACGAATCGCAATATTCAAATTAAAATAAATTCTTTAGTGAAAACAAGTAAAAAATAACTTTGATTTTTTATATCGAAAGGTACTGAACCCTCACAGTTGAATATGCTTTTTTTTATTTTAATTTGAAGATATCATTAAAATATATAGAATTTGCATCAGTTATTTTTTAAAATATAATTCGTTCCTTATCAAACTTGTAAATGTTGCATTTCTAGTAAAAAAAAACTTGTGAATTCTTAAATAAAACACGCCAAAATACGATATACAAAGCTTCATATTTCATCATTTTAGTTTCAAAATATAATTTTACTTAATAAAGCTTTTCATATAAGAATTTGCTTAGTAACATTGGATTTATTTTATTATCGTGGCTGATATTAATTGATTGTTCACATATGAAGCCATTAAACCATATTTTTTTTAATTCTAGATCATTTATGAGCCTGATACATCGACAGATCATCAAACCTAAACACATGAATACTCTTAATGTGCAAACCAAGTTATTAAATGGTAAACGTGGACCATTGGTTATATCATCATGTATAAGCAATCGTTGCATACATTAAATACAATCTGTAAATTTTTAGATTAAAACAGTCCTTAAATCACGATAAATAAACTAGATCCAATATATTTTTTATTCTATGTCTCTTTAATGTTCTATAAAATAAATAATAAAGGTTGTTTTCCGCCCTACCCCAAGCAGACAACATTAAAATAAAAAAAAATTTAATAAACCAATTAAATTCAATATCTAAAGCTTTAAAGACGTATAATTTATAAAGTCTGAAAAGACAGTAGAAATTGCAGATAAATTAAAGCGCAAACCTTCTTACCTTTTTATTCACGCGCACTTAACGAAGTTGATGGCATCATTAATCAAAATAAATCAAACTTTGGTTCATATAGTTTATTTTTTAAATTTATTAACTTATCTTATTTTATTTTTTAGAAAAATTGAATTTTAATTTGCGAGGTTATAAACTGCAACAATCGTAATAATGTTATGTAAGATTTGACGTTTAAAAAAATATAATTCTAACAGCTATTTTACTTGATACTTTGAGTATTATTTATTTATAAAGCCTTATAAATGGATTGTTATCTAATTCTACTATCTTTTTTCTTTTTTGATCGTGATTATTCATCGCTTTAAATGAATCTTCATCCCCTATTTTTGTAAAATCGTTGTAAATTTCCTCTACTTTAGTGGGTACTAAATCTTTAAACTGTTTGTTTTTTTTATCGTTTTTAGCTAAAATATTATTTTTAATAGGGTTTCTTGTTTTTTGTTCCGTCAATTCATTTTGATATATAAAGTTCGGATATAACTGATTGGAAGCCTCTAGTTTTGAGTCTTCATCATCAATTTGAAACGGCGTAATCCTTCGATATACTTGAGGGAAAACATACAAACTGGAGAACAGCTCAATATAAAAAAATAGAAAAAAAAATTTATAAAATGAAACCATATCACTTCTATCGGATTTAGGGCTCATTAATAAAAAAAGGTGCAATCAATAAATTTAATTTCGCCATTTTGTTACAAATAAAATAGAGAATTTTTCTAAAAAAACATTTAAATGAATAAAAACTATTTTAAATGCGCTTGGTTTATGCTCTTTCTTTATAGATTGACTTTTGTTTGAATTTAGTGACTAAAAGGCAAAATATTTATTTTATTATATTTACCTATTTTCATTAATATATTTTGCACATATAGCGTATTATATTTTTAATTTGAACAATATGAATATCATTTTGTAGTTTCCTAATCTTGTAATCCATAACAAAAAAATATATAAATAGCACATAATATTAGATGCGAGCATTAAAAATATCGAAAAAAAGAAATTTTAAACTATCAATAGTTAGTTTTTTAAATCTACTAATGATCTATTTTATATTTTATTTTATTTTAAATTCAAATATTATATAAAAACATTATAAAAAGTATTTAATATGATTTGATAGTGCCTTTCTATCACAAATAAGTTCGGGTGTATTTAAGCTAAAATAGCACATATTAAGCAAATCAAATACTCTGAACTAACTAAAACTCTATAATTACACATTAATATTGATGTGTATAATTTTTTTATACGTTTTAATTCTTATTAAACAAATTTCCGCTATAGATTTTGTTTTAAAATTACGAGAATATTTGATTTTATCTGATATTATTCATTCTGTCGAACATTATCTTTTAAATTGTATTTTTATTTAATTCAATATTTTCAAAATAGTAAGAAGCATTAAAATAACTATTAAGTCCCATAACTATGTCATTTTTTGTAATATTGGTTTTTAATATCCCCGATTTTATAAATTTATATCAGGAAGATGTTTTTTATATTTAACGTCCAAAAATATGATAATAGTGAGCTGGAAAGATGTCATATGTATTAGAACTTGAGCGCTTTTGATTTTAAATAAAAAAAATCGTATTTAAAGTTTTAAATTTATTTCGTATTATTTTCTTACGGTATGAAATTTTTTTAATTTTCTTTTTTCATGATTTTTTAATATTTAGAATGACGCAATCGGGAGCTCGGAAATTTTTATAAGGATTGTTTTAAGCTGCGTAAAATAAAAAAGTAGAAAGATATAAATTAAGAACTGAATCGCCCTAAATATTGAAGAAAACAGCTATAAAACTTAAAGCTAGAATATTTAAGACTGGAAAAACCATGAAACAAATAAAAAATTCTGGCCCTAGAGGGATAAGTAAAAACATTATTGGGTTAGAAAGATTGTTTATGTTTATAATAATTCTTTTATTGGTTAGATCTATCAAATACAATATAAATTCGTACCGTTTGGACATAAAATTAGTTGTGATGCTTATAATTTATTGGAGCCCAAATTATTTTCGTGGCGTTAGAAATCAAACCTCGAAAGAAAACCTTTGACTGGCACAAATTTATTTTAAATCAAATAATAAAAAAATAAAAATTTACTTTTTGGATCATTTTATATTCTAAAACTGTTGAGAAAAAGAATGGATTTTTAATGTTTTAAATTGAAGAAGGTGGAAGAAAATAAAATTTATTGAAAATTTTATAAGATTTTGACACTAAGTAAAACAGATAACAATGAAATTCGTTAATCAAAATATTATTAAAATAAAAAGGACCATAGCACATATTATTTTTAATTCGGGTTTGATTAGATGTAAAATCAAAGAAATCTCTTTTAATATAAATAAAATAATAATTTATTATTTAATACTCAAGAAATATAAATTATCTAGTCATGGTAACAATTTTTATAAGTGCAAGAAATATAAAATAATTTAATTAAAACCAAAATTACATGAATATGATCTAAAAGCCCCCAATAAATGTAAAAATAATTCTTGTTTATAGTCGATCACATCTTGTTTATCGACAAAATTCAACTCGAAATGACCATTAATATAACAATATTTACTTATTTAACAGATGATTATGTTTAATTTAATTACATAAATATATTTTTCACCATGCAAAATTTCTATAGGTATGCTTTGACCCATATTTTTAATTAAAGATACACAAATACATTTATTCGTTTAAAAAAATAATCTAAGTGTTTAAAAAAAATACACTATATAAATTGCCATAACATTTCACCTTCTTTTTTCGTAAAATTGGGAGCGAGAATATAAATTTATTACATTTTTTTATTTAAAATATGCGAGGATTAATCTTTATTCCACAATTAAGTGATATGAAACAGGGATTTTATACCAAAGGTCTATAAATTAACACCAATATTGCACTTATTTTAGATGAATATAATTTAAAAAATTTTAAGCTTATTATTTTATTGGGTAATTTAGAAATAAAATATTATAGATAATTTAACAAAACAAAGATAAAGGTTAATAAATACCTTTTTATTTTATCTTCTTCGCAATGTAAATGTCATTAAAATATTTTATGGCTTTTAAAATTTGTAAACATAAATTTTTTTATTTGATGCCATAAAAATCATTCTAAAGGCCGTAATATTTATTTATGAGAGAAAATTGTGATTTTAGTAACTACGGGTCTAATATATCACAATAAGAAATAAATCATATCCGAAAAAGTCAAACTCTCTGAATTTGCCACCCAGTGTCAGCGTTTATATAAATTTTTGCATAAAGTACTTATTTTCTGCCTTTAAAATGAAAAGATTTTATGTTTATAAGTTGATTTTGTAAATATTCTGAATTCTAAAATTAATGTAACGGATTTGTGCTTATTAATAAATACATTTAATTTAAAAAATTAATCTTTCGTTCAATAAAATTTGAAAGCTAGTGACTTAAAGCATGATCACCCATGAGTGGATGTCTTTTATTTTTTTTCAATTTATTGGTTTTCTGTAATTCTGTGTATTTATTTTTATCTACAGACATATTTTTTCCATTTTTTTCCTTCGAGAACATATTTGTATGATCAAGCGATTTTTCCTTAGAAAGCGTATCTAAATCAAAATACTTGTATGTATCAATTGATAAATTATGTATTTCCATTGTTTTCTCAATTTCTAATAACATGGATCGATATTTATGGGGATTCAATTCCTGTAAAGCGTCATCTCTCTTATTATAAAAATGAATCACCATGCACAAATTAATATTCATATAATGAAATAACGTTTGATACATGTTTAAAAATAGAATTGTCTTTAAATATTGCTTTGAATTTAATTCAATAAATTTGGATATATTACTACTTAAAGAATTTATGGATAAATAATATTTTTATTTTGCCAAGAACATATAAAAACCTTTTATTTTATATAGATGCCGTTTATTACACAATTTAGTTGTAAATAAGTATATAAATACAAAATTTAAGTTTATATAAGATATATTTTTATGTAAAATACCAAATTACAAAAAAGAAAATGTATATATTTTGAGTTAAAAAAAATATTTTTCAGACATTGATAATTCATCTTCTGTTTTTAAAACGGCTTCTGAACGATGATTATAAAAATAGAGAATTTTTAAAAATTAGAGAAATTAACACGAACATTAAATCATTAAAAAAGCCCTTGATGATATTTTGGAACGCAATTAAATTCTTGCATTCTAATTCCGTTTTCTTAAAGAACAGCGTCAAATCAAGGTACTCAATAAAACAAAAAAAATATTGCATAGTAGTTTATATAGAATGTTTATATTTAAATACAGGCCCAACTTGATGAACTTTATGCTACAAATACTAGAAAAATTAAAAATAGATGAGGTTTTTCTTCGTTAAGAAAACATATTTTCTTTAAGACTTTACACGGTTGAATTTAAAGTTAGAAGCACCTAGATCAGAAAAAACAAATTAAGAAATCTAATTTAACAGGAGTGGCTTGAAAAGTATATATAATTTAATTTATCTGTATTTACTAGAATCATTTTGCTCAAAGTCTTCTACCTGCTTATAATGTAGTCTGATTATACAACTTTTACCCGTATACCACACCTTAAAATTGAAAAACTTGGTTTTTCATTGGGAGAGTGATGTTTTAAAAAAATATATGATGCTGTTAGCAGAATATTATTAGTCTATTTTTGTTTTTTCTAATCTATAAATAAGAAATATGCCTTCTTAGATTCGTATGAGATAAAATTTATTGTTTAATAAAATCACAAAAAAACAGTCGTATCAATAACATTATAAGTATTTAAAATATATTCTTGGTGATGATTTTACATTTAAATACATAATAAATAAAAATATAACAGTGTTATATTCTTTATTTATCGTTATTTTTTAATGTAATTTAATAAAAAAGGGGTTCTTTATTCATTAATATATCAGATATTGACAAATAATATATTGTTTTTCCATCTATAAATTTTTTAGCTAAAAAAAGCCCATTAAATTCGAGCTTATTTGCACCTATTAAATAGCTACAGAGCTTAAAAAAATAAGCACAAATAAAAAAAATTTAAGCAATTCTTATTATATCCTTATTTTCAAAAGCAGCAAATCGAATTCCGAATTTGGTACAAAATTTAATTATTTTTAATCTACATGAAGAGCATTCATGAAAAATTCTTATATCCGCAAAAAAATTCACTATAATTGCTACAAAAGTCGCTGATCTCCTATTATTCATTTTATTTATGCATAATATTTTTTTTTGTACTTTTTCTTTTTTTATTGGTCGCCCTGCTTAAAGTATTAATATGCTATAATTTAGATCATATAATAATTTTTCTATATCAATTTTGTAACTGGCCGAAGCAATTTATGTTTATGGAACACACGTATTTTACAGGTCAACAAGTTTTAAGTCAAAAAATTATAATCAATTACACAATTAAAAATATGTTCGAAATCGAGATACTGTTGGATTTACATAATGAAATATATTTTTATGGGGACGAAAAACAAATATTTATTATTTACTGGAAATTTGATGGCAATCATTTATGTATCTCCAAAATTTTCTGTAATTAGCAAATTTTGTATAGAAAAAAGCCACCAATCTTGATATTTTCCATTTTTAATCGAAAATTTTGAGATAAAATTATTAGGTTACGTTAAATTATACTAGTTTATTTGCCGTGCAAAACTTGTGATTGCACAATAGAATATATTTTTCATTATTTTTTTTAACCTCATCAGATTTAAAATATTCCTCAATGTGTTTATATTTTTAAGGACATACCAATTTATATATTTATCTCAAATTCTATTATTTACATATATTATTCTGCTAATATTGCCATTCCTAGCCTATTAATATAATATCTTGTTATTTTGAGACCATAAAATCTTTATATTTTGTGTGTTTATTAGTTAATTATATTTTCTCAATTTTAATAATTTATTTTGTAATTCCATATTATTTTTATATTCTCTAATTTTTTAGACCATATAAAAATTTTTCTTAGTATCCATTAAATTTATGTCATCTAACCTTTTAAAAGCTTTTTTTGATTCAATATATCAAAAATCATATTTTATAGCTTTTGTATTCATATTTTTTTTACTGTGATAATCGATTTTAAAAGAACTAAACATCTTTAGAAATCTATTTATATACAATTAAATCATGCGAATTTATAATAATAATTTTTAACGATATATTTGAACAGTAAAATTTGCATTAAGAGTATTTAAATTTACTAAAGCATGGTTTTTATATTTTTAAGGTTGAAATGTGTTTTTTCATTCGAAAATTCCCCATACCAATGATTATGGTTTTAGTCTGTTATAGTAAACTAATATATTGGTCGCATTTGATCGTATAAAAATCTGGAAATTTTTTTATATTACATATCAAGTTTATTAAAAGTATAGATATATTTTTTGATTTTACAGGCCAAGTATTTCTTTACATAACCAAACAGAAAAGCAAAACTATCAGCTTAAGTTGGCTATTAAAATTTTAATTGCACACATTATTATAATTAAAAATATATTTCTGGTGTCTAACCTATTCAGTGAAAAGAAGAATTTACGTTTTTAAGGCACTATTTTTTAATCTAGTTGAGTTCGTATTTCCTTACCTCCAAATATGAAGTTGAAAGTTTAAAATTGGCTAGAATCTTAACAACCAAATTTATTTGCACATTTAATGACATAAAAATGGTGATTTGAATCATAATACTATGGGTATTTCATTTACGAAGAATTTACATGCTGGATTACTACACAATCGAAATGGTATAAAGATCTAGACGAAAAAAAACAAAGCAGAAATCCTATTTAAAGTCTTGAATGCGATGTTTTATCATAAAAAAATCTTCTCGGTCATGATCCTGTCAATAAAATATAAAAATACTAACAGTAATTTAGACCAATATCTTGATTTTGCAAAAGAGAGCTAATTATAAAAAGTTACTTATACGTTTACTATTTTCTTAAAATTGTTGTTGAAAATAGAAAAGCAAAAACAACAAAGTTTAATCTTGTCTTTTTATTCGAGAATCCGATTTTATATTTAATATTTCATGGTAATTTATAGAATCGATATGCGTATTGAAATAATAAATAATAGCTCTCAAACACACAGCAATTTTTTTTAAAACTATTGTGAAACTAAATATTTAGCCTTAAAAAAGTCTTAACAAGCCTGGTTTTATATAAAACACCGCAAATAACGTCTGTTTTGCGAAGACGGTTATTTAATTCATTTGAATATAAAATGAGGCTCATGTATTGAAAAAATCATCAAAAATATTAGATAAAAAACATATGAGTGTACTAATTATGGGTATAAAAAGCTTTTTATTGATCGTAAACACATGATATGTAGATAAAAACCAATAATTTTTGTACGACCACATTCTTAATATTTTTTTATGACGTTCTCTTAAGCACATGAGGATTAGTTTCTATGTCCTTATTTGTGCGCAAGAGGAATAAGCGAAAAATAAATGTAGATGAAGTATCAAGGTTCTATAAAACATAAAATTATAATAAATTAAAAATTGATAAAATTCAACAACAATCATTTAGAATAAATACAAAATAATGCAGAAGTATATTCAAGATGCAACAAACTTAAAAATATTTTAAAAAATAAAATATTCATAAAACTTAAAGAATATCAATGAAAGACAATAAATTTGGATTCAAATAATTTATTAAGATAATTATATGTACTAAAGTATTTTTCAGCATTAAAAGGTGTTTTTAGAGTATTAAAATCATGTTTTTTTACAGAAATAGACAAAGACTTGTATAAAAATAATACAAATGTAATTGCTCGCACTCGTTGATCTTCAAAAAGGTAGCGGCTATAAATAAAAAAATAAAAGTATTGTATTAAATGTTAAAAAGAAAAATCTTAAAATCCTAAACAGTAAATCTGCTGTATTATTTTACATTAAAATAAAAAATAAGAAAAAAATTTAGACTTTACACTTCTTGAAATATAAGTATTTGGCTTTATAAAGTAAAATGTGTATGCATCAGTATTATGAATCGATAAAAAATTTTATAAGTCTAAATTGAATACATTATTCATAGTTATGTGCTCAATGTATCTGTTGTAGCAGTTATGTAAATAATTCATATTAAATATGTATTTGAATAATTTATAAATGTTGTATGACACGAAAGTAATTATGGTAATTTTATTGTTTTGTCTTCTTTATGGTTATATGAGGGAAATCACGAGCTAATTCACTAAATTTAAATTTATTAATTATCCACATTTTATGACTTGAATGTTAAAACAGAAAAATCAGAAGCAGAGCACTACAGTGACAAATCATGCTAAACTGCAGCTGTAACCGAACAAAAATATGGGTTGGCGTTGTAATATGCGCAAATCTCCTTGAAACAATCAACAATAAATTTGAAGTTATGATCGAACTTCACTTCAACTGAATATTCTTTGGATGAATGGGCTCAATCAGCCTATGTAGTAATATTAACACGCCTCCACTTATAACATGTTTCGGATGTGAGAAACTCCAAAAATAACTAAAACGAAGGCAATGATAATATTAATTGACTAAAATGGAAGGAAGTCGGCTGTCAAACGATTTGATGCCTAAAACGTCAAAAATTCCAAAAGAACAAAATTAATTGAACCATCCTATTTTGAAATTGAAGAGTATAGAATATTCGACTTATTTATAAAGTAATAAAATGAAATATACGAAAGCTTAAAAAGGCAAACATCGCTGAATTTGAAAGGACAAGAAAAATTCCATACTACAAAGTTGAATCTAATATTCTTCAAAATATTAATAAGATAACATAATCAATTACATTCACCCAAAATCCCAAGAATATGTCCGATGTTGCAGTCTTACTACAAACCGCACAATAGCCTTACAAATGTCTCACAACAAAACCAAAAAAAGATAACGAATATATTTCGGAAAAAATTTATAAAATTTAGCTTTTGGAAAGAATAAGAGATGGACTAGAATTATATAAAAACAATCGCAGTGAAGTTGAGAAATTTGAATGAAAAAAATTAAGAAAAATAATGAGATCAAGAAATATGATCCTAGACATAGATGATCATCTAAAAACACGTTTAATGAGTATACAGAAAAAATCAGAATATATAAGAAAAGTATAGAGCAGTATAAAATAAGATGTGACTTTACTAGATAAAATAGCTGCTTTGAGCTTAATAGGAGACCTTTTTACAGAGGGTTGACTGGAAACAAAAATTACACAAACGAAGCTTTAAATAAACAAATCTCAAATTTTGTAATGAAAATGTGGGGTTGAGGTATGGAAAATTACACCAAGAATAATAATAACGTACAACTATACCCATTCTTACTGGTCCAAAAACAAGAAAAAATCATCATAACAGAAGTTGAATTTGAAGACATAATAAAATCACTGCCGAACTTAAAATCCGCTGGAACTGATGAAATCTTAAATTTCTTCATTGAAAATATGACAAGCTTATATAAATTCATATATCAGAATACATCGAATGAATACTTGGAAATAAAAATATGGAAAAAAGGTTTTAAATTGGTATGGCATGCCTTATACTAAAAGAAGATGTCAAAATAGGATATAAATATAGACAAATAACGTATACTTTTAATTTATATAAGTTAACGACAAAAGATTTTATAAAAATATTCTATATGAGGTGGAGACAAGAGAATTGTTTTCGGAAGTCAGTGGGGAACAAGAAGGCGCGTTCAAGGAGCAATAATAAAAACTCAGATTCTAATTTCGATATATAAAGAGCATGGTAAAAATCCAAAATACAACGTGGATTGATATAAAAAAGGCATCTGACTTGACCGAGCATAACTACCTACATGCATGTATTGAAAACTTGAACCTGCCATTATGAATAACTTTTTTTATAAATGAATTTACAAGCAAATGGAGTCTATCTTGCAGGTTAAATAGAGAAGAAATCATTTATAAAAGAATACATAAGGGTATGATACAAAGAGACAGTCTACACCTTTTTTATTTGTTCTATGTATGGATCCACTGTGCAGAAAATTTAATGAACGCTTTTCATGGGTGAAGTGTACTGTTTGATGAAAAAATTATTCAAAAAATCATCCGCTGTTCATGGATGAACTCAAATAAATATAACTCTAGAAAAACTTAAACACATGATCGATGAAACATTAACATTCTTTAATGCAGTAAGACAATAAAGGAACGAAAATAAGTCTGCCACTAACCATGAAATATGCGCTGCAGTAATAAAATTTATTCAAGGCCAGGCAGCTTATGAATATCTTGGAGTAATTGAGAATGAGAAATCCGATATAAAGCTAAGAAATAGCATTATAATTTCAGAACAAATAATAAATCGAATAAGAAATATATGTAAGACTTAACTGAATGCTGGTAATTAATTTAAAGCCATTAATGAACATGAAATCACTTAAAAATTACCATTTAGGCGTATTTTAATTAAAACCTGAATATACACTGAACTTTATTATAAGATAAGAGATATTTTGCATGTATTTTTATCCAACTTTGGCATAGTAATAAACAAAGATTATATAAAAAAAATTAAAAAGAACGTGGGCTATTCAACATGAAATCAAAGCCGAAGAAGATGATCTACCGGTTAAAAAATAGTAAAAACAGTTCACCGAGGAAACCTACAATATTAAAAGTAGAAAAAAATAACAAGACATATCTCATACTAATTACAAAATATCTTGAAAATAAATATCATGTCGATATCACCGATTCCGTGAAACTGGAAAAAAAGCATCAAGAAAGTCTATTGTGTAAAATAAAAGAAAAACCAATACTCTAAAAACCTTTTGAAACCAAATATATTAATATCATTGATATTGTTGGATCATCAAGAAGGATAAAAACGGTAATGTATAACCAAGTGAAGAAGGAAATTATATTCAATTTAAGACGGAAATGTGTTTTATGGTGAGAGGATATAATGCCCCCATTTTAACGAAGCCATGAAAACAATCGACCACTTTGCAACAGATGCAAGAAAATGTTGGGGCATGATGTCATATGAAGGCACATTAATATCGGAAGATGTCTTCATTTTCTCTTATAAAGACAATAAAACTTTAGAGAACCGATATATAGGAACTCACTCAGAACAAGAAATTCGCAAAATATAAAATGCAGAAAAAATGGTCGAAAACAAGATAAAACTGATATTTTAATGAAAAAAAAATTTAGCTGATATTTTCCCATATAAACAAAATGAAAATATCTTTGCGTTGATTGAAATAGGTATAACTAGCCTTGACGATTAATATAAAGTTGGACATGGAAAATATAGGAAGTATGACATTTTGGCGAATGAACTTAGTTTAATCTACTAATATACAAGAATAATTATTTATTGAATGACTTGGAATAGAGTAGTTACAAAATTGCATAAAAAATATGTTTAGGAGTTAAAAATCCCGGACGAGGTAGAGGCATACATGCAAGCTCTCACACTTTGCAAGACAATTGAACTCATCTAATTTAAGAGAAGAAGAGCAGTTAATAAAGATAAATCAGGGGAAGGTGTCAAAAGATGCATTAGAGACTTGTGCAATATTTCAAATATGCTGAATACGTTCAAATTGATAAAATTGATAGAAAGAAACTTAACCTATAAATAAAAATATATATGTAGTAATTATATATATTAACATTTTTGGGTATTTTTCCTGTTGAACCCCTGGTTTATCTTAATATTGATCCATAAAAGTTTATGTTCTTCACACAGCACTTTTTAAATTCAATCTTCTCAATATAATTAAAAGCATTACACATTTTATATGTTCTTCCTTGAAAGTGAACTTGCAAAAAGGTTGAGAATATACCTTTTCTTTATGAAATAAATTAGATTTCTACATCACAATTTGTCAAAATATGATTGTGTTCTAGGTGTTTGAACATTTCTTGATATTTAAATATGCTGATTCTCTTTTTTTTTTAAATTACTAAATTATAATATATTGCTGTTTAATGCAAGTTTCTGCTGTTCGATTGCTTCCCCTGGTAAGCAGAAGAATCTTAGGCGATGTTGTTTGCTACTTTTTAAACATGATTCAATTCCAAAAAATTAGAGTTATTACATAAGATAAGCGTCATTTGTTTTTATTTTTGCAATCATTTGTTTTAATGCTCATTATTTTCGCTTATATATCCTTTCTGATACGAAAATATACCAAATAAATATTTTTTTATGGCCTAATATTTGATTTATTTTTATATTTTCTCAAACAAATAGTGTGATACAATCCTTGGATCAAACTATACCAATGCCTTTTACCTCCTCTTCCTCAGCTATACCTGATCGATATCCCCTCTTCTTTTTTAACTTTTAGTTCAAGAGTATTTCTCAATCCTATGGTTTACATATATGCCTCACCTTAAATATACACTAAATTCTAATTGAATTTATTTTATTTATTTATGTTTTATATCTATTACTTTTTGGGAGGTTCGCTTTATTCTAAAAGGAACTATTGTTTAAGTGATTCGCCTCTCTGTGATCTCCCCCCGCACTCATTGTAACCCATAATTACTGTGGATTGGGCCCTTTCTCATAGGCGGCAGTCATTATGTGGAGGGAATGAGATTCTGTATACTGTTCATCGCTAAGAGTTACAAGCTATAAACACACTCTACACTTACCTATATCCTTGCTAAACGGTGTGGGATCCTTTTCATACTGGAGGTACAGTTCAACGGCTTACACAACAACCTCCTATTTCTCATGGCTCGTCAATGGTTTATGGTTTATCTTTTATTGTTCACTGACCGCCTCCTTTGGTATTTTTCTTTAGAGTAAATTCGTTTTGGAAATTAGTGGGGTGGGTGGAAGTGGAACCCCTTACACTGGGGTCCGACTTGTAAACCACTCAACCATACCACCTTAATATACACTCAAAACCCATATTTAATATTAAATTAATAAAATTGATTTTGCTAGTAAATTTAAAGTGTTTAAGGCTGATATACCCAAAAGGAAACAATAATGTCTATATGTACGCAAAAAAATTTATACATGATTTTTGAAAACATTATGAACTCAAATTATCTTTGAATATCTACTTCTTAATTGGAATTTCGAGATAACATTAATGATAATTATGCATACATTGTCATGCCTAAAACCACCCTAAGATCAAAATGAATTTACCCCTTTATCTTAGATTAAAAGCACGTTCAAATCTAATTTTTTTAAGATAAAAACTTTGTAAAATTGATTTGGATGCAGGGCTATATACTCTTGTTTTTAATGGATGTTTGAGCAATTAGAATTGAAAATTTATAAATATCAGCCAAGCTGTTTCAAAAGAACATATTTTATATTTTTAAGCGATTTACCATGCTATGTGAAATATATTTCATTCAATTTTTTTACGTTTAATTTTAACAGAAAAACGCGAATAACTTAACTTTTGAATATTCATGTCACTAAATTATGCTTAATACATTATAATTAACAAAACGTATTATATTAATTGTGGCAGCGAATGCAAAAGAATGTTAAGGCATGATTACACGCTTAGATACAATGAAATTATAAGATGTCTTCACTTCCCCTATCAATATGATACAACTTTAAGAAAACCTAAAAGATCAGAAACCACTCAGTACAGGATATCTGCAAAAAAGAAATGCAGATATAAAGGTCGATGCCAAAATTACAAAGGATATACCTATCAATAAATATACCTCATATTTTCTTATACAATAAAAAAGAAAATAATATTACGTTGATTGAAATATGTATGTATAACTTACTATGACTGCTTGACTGAAGTTGAGAATGTGAAATATAGGAAGTAAAGCATCTTGGCGAACGTACTTCGTTTAATATACAAATTTAAAACAAAAATAATACCTTATGTAATGAATTGGATGAGAGGGGGACCAAATTGAATAAAAAAATATTTCAAGGTGTTTAAAATTCGCAGATTAAGAAAATTCATGCATGAAAACTCTCACATTCGCAAGACATTGAACTAATATCATTTTACGGAAGAGGATAAGTTGACAAAGATATATCAGGGGAAGGTATCAAAATATGCATAAGGAGTTGTGCGATATTCCTAATAATATGCCTAAATCTCAGTAAATGAAATTTTATAAAAGACGAAACCCAATCTAAATATAAAAATTCATTATATTCAAGAGCAGGATTAAGAAACGCGTTACCAAGATATCGAATTGCTCGAAAACAATACATAAAATTAGAATTTGGTTCCTTTAAGTGTTAATTGTGATCATCCATGCAATTAAAAATATATTTTTTTAATTTCTCTTTTTTGACCAGTATTAACATATAACTTGAATGGATATCCCATATCATTTATATGCAAAAAAACATTATAATTAAAATAAACACGAAATAAAAGAAAAAATAAATATTTATTTATTTACATGGTATATATGTGTTTATAAATGTTATGTGATAAAAAAATCTTTCTTTGTATGTATTTTTACGAAGAAATTTTTTGCAATCAAACTATGCAAACCATATATTAAAGGATATGATATTTATGCTAACATATACATTTATTAATAGACCCATTTTACAATATATATTTTAATTCAGATGATTTCCTATTTTACAGTATATATATGCGTTCAAAAATATAAATAAGGCGAAATAATATAACTACAAAAGAACATACGAATGCAATTCGATTGATTAACAGATATATTTTTTTTTAAAAGAAAATACAATAATTTTATTTACACATTTTCATAAATATTAGTTATATAGCAATTATATTAGTATAAATAATACCTGAAAAACGAATAATCCATAAAAACCTTTCGATTAAGTAATAAGTGTTTCTTTGAAAATAGTTAAAGCTGATAAAATGCCTTGCTGTCTAATCCGCACATTTACGCCCATAAATATCTGGTAGTGTTAATTATTGCCTACATGTATCGAGCATATAACCGTATACACACACAATATTTATTAAATTGTATTAACTATAATAAGTTTTAAATATAAGTATTATATTATTTAAAAGGTAAAATAATGGTGGTGAATGGGATCTAATAATCACAAGAAATTTTATTTTTCCTGTTCAATTTAAAATATAATGTAAAATTTAACGTAAAATAAAATTATAAATTTTTTTTTCTAATATCGTAGTTTTCCCCATCGTAAAATGTAATGGTGTACTCACAAAAAGCTATATGGTTTAAAATAAGTAGTGACGAATTCTAACCGAAACATACGCACAATTAATTGGATAGAAGAAACGCCTTCAATTAATAAGCTTTACAAGAATTATATGATTTGAGGAAGATTATAAATATTATGGGGCAGATGGAATTTTGTTAAAATCTGTTGTATGGTGGATTACCCCTTTTTATTTAACGATTTCAAATAGCTATAAATTAAATTACATCATAAATTAATTATTGAATTTTTAAATATCTGAACATTGTATATTCAAGCATTTTAATCGTATTTGTTTTTATAAATCATTTATTATTACAAGAGATTTGCATTTATTGTTCTAAACATTTGATTGGAAAGAGTAAAAAAATATGATCTGTCTTTTGTCGTTATTATCGAATGTACAAAGGTTTTTAGTTTGAAAGATTATTTAATATTCTTGTGTTATCATGTTTCTCTTATATTTCATATATGAATGTGTAATTTTTTTGCCAAATTATTGTTGTTAATTTAATATGCAATTATTTACTAAGTCTTTTGTTCCCTTTTAATTTATGGTTTAGTTTGTGAAATTACCCTTTCTCAACCTAACTAAAATTTTAATGGATCTATTGAAGATTTCATGTTTATAATTTTTTGCGTTCATATTCTGCACAATATTTACTTTATACATCTTCTTTATTAAAATTTTCTACTATCCTATTGTTTGCACACAGTTTTTGCTTCGTTTTGGTATTCCTCCACATATTAATAAACGACCTATGGTACAAACCTCTAATATTATTTAATTTTTTAATAATAAAAAAGATAAGATTATACTGCAAATAAAATATCTTGTTATTATTCTTTTACAAGAAATTTTATAGGATGAATACTAAATAAAATTAAAATGGTAGTGCCACACAGTAAATCGTGATCTTTTATGTGTCGATAACTGAGATATATTTTTAACATGAATAAATTATAGGGTGTTTAAATATTTTATTGGATTTTAATAAAGCGTAAAAATCTTGAATTTTTAACTGACATAAATTAAATATGTATTTTTTCGATATAGATTACGTTTTATTAAAGAAGCAACTAGAAGACACAAACAAAATCGAGGCATATCCTAACTATACGATTGAGAAAAACCCTTGAACTAATAGCTCTTTAAAAAAAGGAGAGGCATCGAAGAAGATGTAAGAAAAGAAAATATACTCAAGATTATATTTGATGTACCCATTGGAAATCAATCACATTATGCTTGAAGAAAAAATTAAAATTACAATTAAAAAATGATTCCATAAATAAAAAAAGGTATTTGTTACACTTATCAAGTAAAATAGTAACTTCACCATCTGTTTTAATCCAAGAAAATCATTAAAATAAAATTAATCAAACAATATGAGTATCGAGGTTATATTCAAATTGTTTATAATACAATTTAAAACACTTCCAATAAAAATAACATTCAATGTTGCTTTTAATTAACTAAAAACCCTAAGAGCAGGAATATATAAAATATAATATTAAATGGGCTTTTATAAGAAATTCAATAATCTGTTTGTCTATATTGATAAGCTTAGAAGTCTAAATAATAGAAAATTTAGACTGATTCTGTGATTTATTGTTAAAGGATAAATAATTAAATGGTTTTCTGTGCCATTTCTTTTAAAAAATCAAATTTCTGGTATCTTTGAGCACACGAAATTATGTCGTTTTTAATAGGCTTTGGTCTGTTCAGAGAATAGAAAGAATTATTTATATTTTATGCTATAATAAAGCCTATCAGTCAAATTTTATGAATTTAGTATATATTGTATTATTTTTTAAAATGCTTCTAGCTAATATGGTCGAAGGATATTATTAGATAATTAAGTTCATCTATAATAAAAGAAAAAGAAATAAAACACACGAGATAGAGAATAGACTCTATCTTCAAAAATTCTTTGAATAAGTTAAAATTATAAAATAATAACCGTACACAATTTTGTAAACCAATTATAAATATTTTGCTTTTTTTTGAAACGGAAAAGCTAAGCGACGTATACAACACCAGCAATTTTCTAATTAACAATTGTTTTTTAATAATGGCTTTTTTGTTCAAAAATGAATTGGTTATAAAATTTCAGGTTCATAGGTTTTTAAAGTGCATCAAATTTTATTTCAAAAATACAATGATATTTACATGTTTGATAGCTTTATATTAGTTTCCGATTAAACAATAGCCTTTTCAAGTTAATTTTTGGTGTTATCACATTGGAAAAGTGCAATAAACAATCGACTTTTAAATATTTTTAATTAGAAAACACAAATATTGTTTTCTGATTAACAGCGCCTGTCGAATGATAACTTCATTGGAATTTCTTTTTTTATTCTGTTTATTAATTTAACTGTTGTATTATTAAAAAGACATAATTTTTGCGGTAATTCTCTTATCACGCATAGCACAATTTTTTTATTATTATTTGAATGTGTGTTGTGGTTTTGAGTCACAAATAATCTGGATAATTCAAAACAAAATATTTTAATATATACTAAATCGAATTGAAAAACAAGTTTTTTTCTCATTAACTTCATTCATAGAACATATTTATTACCTAAGTAATATCTAGAGCAAATTTTATTGAAAATTTTAGATTTTCTGTTGTATATTTTTATTCAATTATAATGTCCCTTAAAAATGTTATATTTATTGATCAGCTATGTTTTTGCAGGTGAGCATAACACTACTGCTAGTTACGATACAAAATCTACTGTAAAATTTAAAAAAAAATACAATCATTATGAAGAGAATTCTAGCCCAATAAAGTGTGTGGAAACACTTGAAACAATTTATAATCACCATCAAAAATTCTTTGAGGAACCAAAAAATATGAATCTAAATCAATTATTCAATCCAGTGATATTCGATCACGATCAACCAAATATGCAAGTGCAAAATACTTCAGCATTGCTACCTTTCAAGGATAATATTCTACAAAGACCTATACAAACTCAATTTCATAGTTTTACTGATTCATCTAAAAATGTTGAAGACTCTGATTCCACCGAAAACGCCATACAATATTGCTATCATTATCAAACGAGCCAACCACTAGAATGGCAGTATTTCAATGTTAATATTAACATGCATCCACAATTTGTATGGCTTCAACCAAGATTACCTTTACCCAACAATCAGAAAACCAATGGATTCGAAAAAATTGATAAAAATGATATAGTGAATCATTCTGGAGATCCTAATATTGACGCTGAATCTTCTAATAAGAATCTAGAATTCAAGGAACATCGAGTACAAAAAAAATTACACGCTAGAGATCATGCATATTTGTTAGCAAATCATTATATAGAGCGCATTGTTGAGCAGACTCAAGATTATAACGACTTTAATTTCACAAATCAGCGAATAAACAATACAAATAATACAAAGCAATTGTTCATATCAAGTTCAATAGAAAATAAATCTGATTTAAAAGAGCAGAATTCTATTTATCACGATTACAGTAAAAATCATCTGATAAAGATACCAATACTTGTCCGGAATTTTATATATCCTGGTTATAGATCTTTTTTTGTATCTTACTATGAGAAGATTCTTTTTCAAAAATTTTGTTTGACGCTAGAAATTACATCAAATATAACGTTAGAAAGTCAGTACTTTCCTTGTTTGTTGATTTACATGCGCAAGTTCTTCTACGGAAAAGATATTGAATACGTTCCAATCGACATTTTAGATATAAATATTAAGAATAAATTAATTGAATGTGGCATAAATATCGAAAATTTTTTGCTCTTTATCGGTAAATATCGAAAATTTATGTGGAGAATAAAATATTTCTCGATGGTCTGGATGGATTTAAACGAATGGAGAGAAAAAAATCCTGAAGAAATTTGTGTTCATAATCATAGGTTTAAATCTACAAAATTAGAAATTTCTGCACCCTTTGAAAATTTTCATGAATTTGTAATTTACCGAAATAAACAAACCAAAAAAATTGCTGGAATACACAAATCTGCCAATATCGGCGAAAAATTTCAATGGGGTAATGGTGTTTTAATATTCAAGGATTGTTTGATAGAAAATAATGTTATTGTTGACGATGAATCGATATTGGTTGATAAATGCAAAATTGGTAATGACTGTAAAATTGGAAAAAACTGCATAATTGACACGGAAGCTGAAATTTTATGTTCAACTATCATAAACGATCAAAAATATGAAAAGAAATCCTAAAGTATAAACAGCAATTATCTTAAAACAAGCAGGATTGTTTTTTATTTTTGTGTAAAATAATTTTATAAAAAAATCAAAGAAATACATTTATTCTAATGCTGTAATCAACGATGTAAATTAAATTTTGAAATTATGGCCTAAATAATTTAGTTTTATAATATATTTTAAAATTATCTATGCCTTTCATTTTTTTATGGATAAATCTTTTATATTTTATTCGCGTGTTTCGTGTGTTTTATTCCATATTTATATATCTCTAATTGACTTAAACATTTTTATTGGTCGATTCTTTACCTTAATTCATACAAATAAAAACATATAACATACATTTGTTATATAGTGTTTAATGGTCAAAGCTTAAACCTGAACATAAGCTCACACTATAATAAGATCTATAAATAAGCATAAGTGTGACAAATTAAATTTATTTTTAATGACGTCTATAAAAAGTTATGACTTAATAAACACGAAACAACTTAAAAATCTCAACTTACATCAAAAGGATAAATTTGATATTATAATTTTGCTGCATATTTGATAAAAGTATGCAAGAAGTTACTTTTAAAAAACTCAATCTAGAATGAATTATAAGTATAATTGCGTTTTTGGTGTTAAAAAAATCATTAAACACCCTTCTTCAATAAATAGTTTTTTTTTGCAGAAGAAAGAATTTTTTATTTAAATGAAAGTTAATTATTATATATTTATGCCTTCTTAAATTACAGAAAAACTTCATCAGTGTAATATTATCTTACAATATTATTTCCACACTAATTGGATAAAGCAAAATTTTTGCGCAATAAACTTTTTACACCGAGCATTTTAAACTTCAAATTATTCCATGTTTTCATAAAACGGCTTTATTCATTTAGAGTTTCGACTAAATAGATTTAGAAATAATATGAGTATCAAGGAATTATTTTCTACTTTAATATTTTAAATTATTCACACACTGTCTGAATATAGAAATCTCTCTTAAAATGATTTCAAAGCTGACTTAATAATTCATTTCTGTCTTTTTTTTATGGTTTTGCTCAAAATCATCCTTAGATTTTGGTATCATCAATATTAACATTGTGTTGTATTGTTAATTTCAAAATTCTAAAAATATTTAATATGTGGGGTTTATAATTTATAAAATACATAAAATTTGATATTTTCGTAAGGATATAAAACAATAAGTCGTTTCTGTGTAGCTATATATTTTAAAAACTTTGGCCTATTTTTATAAGTACAAGGCACTTATATAAATGAATTCCTCTTTAAACTTTTATTTATAAAAATTAGTGACATTCATATTTAAAAATATGTCACGGAGTTAAAAATACCTGACAAAGTAGAAGCAACTACACGCCGCAAGACACTTGAACTCATCTCATTTATAAAGAAGAGCAGTTGATGTGGATAGATCAGGGGAAGGTGTCAAAAGATGCATCAAGAATTGTGCAATATTACCAATGATCTGACTACGTCTCAATAGATTGAATTGATAAAAGAAACATAAACCATAAATATAAAAACTTTTACGTTTGCTTATCAAGAAGTTGTGCAATATCCTTAATGGGCTGACTTAGTCTAAATAGAATAAATTGATAAAAAGAAACTTAACCCATAAATAAAAAATTATAATGTCATAATTAAACTTCATTATTTATTCTTTTTGTTTTCTTTATACCTTTGACTCTCTGTAGGATAAAATATAATAAATTTTTTTTCTATTTAAAATTACCGTCTTCATTTTGTATATTTTTCTCGGTTTTTATTTTTTTGACTTAGGATAAAAATATTAGCATGTAGCAATCGTTTTGATAAAATAAGACTTCTACACATGTTTTAAAGTATTCTTGACTGTAATATGATGTTTTACATCTCGTTTCTTTAGTATTGAAAGTTTGCTGTTTAGTTAACCTTGTGCCATAAATCGGTTTTTCTTTATTTTCAAAACTTTTTTGCAATATAAAGATTGTGTTGAATCAGAATAAAAACTGCATAATACATTTTAATATCATATGATTTAAATCCGTGTTTTACACAAATAAAACATCATTTATTCCTTTAAATCAATCCCTTATTTCATTTCATATTAAGAAATGAAAATAGGCAAAATAACTTTCTATACTACCAAAGATCTATTTTGATTTTTAAATCAGGTGTTTCAAGCAGTATAAATATTTAGTATACATTTCAATTTCTTAATAAGTCTTTTGATTATTAACCCAAAAAAAATATCAGCACAAAATTTTAAGCGATATCTGGATGCAATTAATCATAATGGTATCAGTTAGCCATATAAAAATTATTTTTCGTTAAAAGATAAATCCGCATCATAAATATAGATGTATTTAACGGCTAAGCAAGTATGTGTGAATTTAAAGAAGTTATAAACACAAAGAAATATCTATATATCAATTATCGGTTACTTATTTTTAGTTGTCACTGATAAAATCCATTTCGATACCCTTTTCTTTGGTGTGTTAATATAAAAATACAATCATTGATGTCAATTTATATTATCTTCTGTTTATTTATATGTAAAATAGCTTCAAAAAATAATGAAGTCTTCTTATCGGTATTGCATCTACACCCTTATATCTACCCTTCTCTATTTAGTTTTTCTTTCGACATCTCTACTATAATTATAAATACGCGGGTTATGTTCACAATCATTTTCATATATTATAAGATTTAGTGTGATATTTCAAGCAATAAAGGATCTTTGCTGCCAAAACATGGTGTCAACCGTGCTGTTTTAGACACTTACCATGAAATAATTTGGATTTTACATCAGTAAATTCACCATGTGTTTGTTTTCGGTGAAATATTTATTCAATTTTTAAGTGTAATATGCTGTTAGAATTGAATAAGTGAAAATTCAATTATCTTTCATTTAATAAATAAATTATTTTCAATTATCTTTCATTTAATAAATAAATTATTTTCAATTCCATATATATAATAAATCAATTTCGTTTGATAGCTTTAACTTCTGTACAGTATAAATACTAACCAATAATTCGAGTTTTAATTGCGGGTTGATTTTATATTTTACTTTTGCATTTTGTTAGATTGGTTCTGTGACACAATCTTTGGTACAAACTTCATAAATACTTTTTATCATCTCTATCTCTGCTAAATACACATCAATACCCCCTCTTCTCTCAAGACTTATCAGTTCAACAGTCTTCTTCGATTTTAGACTAGTCAATAATATATAACATTTATTATGATGCTAACTTTATAATGTTGCCTAAGCGAAATCCAAGATCTTTGCACACCAATAAACGTTCATTTTCATTCTAAAACTGATTTACAATCACACAAATTTTAGTTAAATCAATGCCAAATGGACTAATTTAACTTACATTAGGTCAAATTTATACATTATAATATTAAAAAAGAATTTTTTTGTGATTGGTTTGACCTAAAAAGATAGATATAGATAGCTAAATAAGGTCTTTAATTACATAATCAATATTTTTCCTTTTTCTTTCTTGACTTTTCTTATGATTATGAAATTCTTTTTGATCTTCACTTTTAATAATATTACCATTTTTGTCTCTTAAAATTTTATTTTTGTGAACATATCCTTTTTTGAAATTTATTTTTATTTCGCCGTCAACTTCGTAAACGCTAACTCTTGTAATTGTATTATACCCACAAGATTTACAAAATATCAGCTCGTGGTCAAAAATTGTGAAGCATCCATAGCATCTATATTTCCATTTCTTTTCACGGATTCCCTCTAATCCATTAAATTGTGATAATGCTTGTTTTACACCATTATCTTCACTTAAACATACTACTTTATTTTCGTTTTTAGAGATCCAAACATTAAATTTTTGGTTTGATAGTTCCAATGTTAGAGCAACAAGATCAATATCCGGTTCTGATAATTTTAGATTCTTCGTATCATTTATATTTTTGACTCTATCAATATAAAATTTGGATGGTTCTTTAATTTTTATATTGAAACTGTTAAATTCAAAATATGCTCTCGTGTCTGGATCTCTTAATTCTGAAAAAACCGATGATGGTACATAAATTTGTTCATATTCTAATGGATTCAAAATTCTTTTTATAAATATATTTGCGTCTGCAATTGCAATCATTTCGATGGGATGAAATTAATTAGCATCTTTTTAAAAAAAAATGGTCGCATAAAAAGTACATAATATATTTTGGATGAATATTCTGAGATGAAAATTTATTATCACACCAATATCTCGAACGGAACCAAATACACATCATAAACCAAGTTGTTCTTATCCTGAGCAAAATCTACACCTTTGATAGTTATAACTTATAAATTCCTTATAATTTTCTCTTTTATACATTATACTCTTTGATTTCATTTTACTCAATAATAGCAGCTATATATAATCAATATATCATTTTAAAATCCATAGTTTAGTGCATTTAAAAAGAAGCACAGTCCATTACTTTAAAACTACATTAAAAAGATATTTTTTTTCTTATAAAATAAAATACTGATAGATGCCATTCAATGACAAGGCTAAAAGCATATTAATTTAAATAGAAATTGTAACTTGATTTTTTCGAATAATTTACCCTTATTTATCAAGACAAATGGGGAATCTTATCATTTAATATATAAAAAATTTTGATAATTGTATTTTTAAACGATAAAATAAAACTGAAAAGATATATTTCCTATGATTGAATGCAATAAAAAATTTGTTTAATAAAGTTAATTCATATCTTAAATCATGGTGTTTTTTTATCTTGAAGAAAAAACGCATCTAGAATATTAATAGCCTTATATCTATATAGCGGTCTAATATCATTAATCAGGTTTTTAGAATAATTATCTGTAAATTTCTTCAAATTAAAAATTTATTGCATGTAAATTCCCTTAACGTGTTTCTTACAATCTATGAATTTTTTGATTAAAATAATCTGATTTAGAGCATAGAAAAACCATATTTTTGAATATTTTCAATTTTATATTTAATTCATGAATTATAAGATTTTTTCGGGATTTATAGATTTTAATGTAGAATACATTTAACTTTTTGGAACTAAATTAAATATGATTTTTTTTAAGTACATAGTAGATATCAAGCAAATTCTAATAAACCATTTCTAAGCTTTAATTAAGAATTTCTTAATAAAAATATATTAATAAATAATATTGATAAAGAAAAAACTTCAATTTAAATAGATGCAAAAGATTTTTATAATGTATTTCATTTTAGTATTAGGGCGTTATCGAACACGAAAGTATATTTTGCGCAGTTTATTGAGGCAAAACCATCTATTTAATTCAAATGAAACCTTTAGAAATAAAATTGAAAATGAGTTCATAGATCTCGTAGATACAAAGAAAGATAAAGGAAATTTAGAGGTCAAGAAAAACGAACACACAGAGAATATAAACGATTCTACGTATTTTATCATGCGAAAACTATGAAATACTATTTTTGATTTAAAAAAAGTTAAATCACATCTTTTGGGCTAATAACACCATATATACAAGAGAATATTGCGAATTTATATTTTCATAAGTTACATTTCAACATATGCACATATTTTTTTGAATGCAAATACTTTACTTCTAATTATTATTATTTTTAAAAACATGGAGTATATAATATTCTTTTTCAAGCCATGTGTTTTATTTGGCACATATAATTTATGATTAAGTATAATCAATATCCGTTTTCATATCAAAAATGAGAATAATATATAACATATAACGGGGGGAACCTTAGTCAATATAGTTTTTGCATCAAATTTTTGATTTCATGTTTCATATTCGGATAAAGAAATACTGTTAGATATTCTTTTATAAAAATTTTCAAGTCTCAAATAATTATTATTCTTCTGATCGAATAATATCTATGGTTTAACAAAATAACATTGACCTAAAGATATTAAATCTATACCAATAAACAGACTAGATCTATAAAAATAAATACAGTGACGAGTTTTGATCTAAAAATAATGTAAGATTCATATATATTTTAGTTCATCTAATCGCTAAAAATATATAATACAACTGCTTATCTGTAAGAGCTTCAAATTATAAAATATTCTTATGCATAACATGTAGATCTTATAAATAGTCATACTTCTATAATTTGTAGTTTTTTTGTGGTTTTTGGTTAAAAAAATATTTAGTAAGAAAAATACTTACTACAAAATTGATGGGCAGTAATTAAATCAAAATGTTTTCAAGATTAAATTATATATAATATTAGATACTTGATTGTAAAGATACATACAGCGTAATTTATTAAAACACCAATTATTTAAAAATAGTGAAATTTGCTATTTTAAATATATATTAAAAGCCCTACTCTTTTTAATTAAATTGTTTTTAAAATAAAAATCGATATTAACTATTGTGAAAAAGGCTAAACTAACAAATTATACGGGCTAACAATAAATGTATGAAAAAAATTGCGATGTTATCTAAGTTTAACCAAAAAAAATATTACTGGATTAGAAAAGCCGTTTATTTGATTATAAAAACTGTAATTCATTGATTTATCAAAAATTTATACTGCATAAGTTTTAGAAAAATCGAATTTAATATTATTAAGGGTGTGGATTTAATCACCACCATCAATTAAAAAACACATGCATAAATGTAAACAGAAAATATTTTCTGTTGAGTATCTATATATTGACCATAGAAACGTTTTAAAACACAATATGATTAAACCTAAGTAGATTTAAATTTTATCATTCCTTTATATGCTTCTTATATACATAAATGAATTGTAGATGGATAAATAACATGAAAAATTACCAAATGCATGATTTAGTATAAAATCAGGCCATTTTTTTTTGAATACAAAAAACAAATGTGCCTAGCTATATTATTTTGAATGGGTGAGAGTGATCAACACGTGCTCGAAATATTGTTTTATGATATTTAAAAATAAAGTTTGTTTAATTAAGAATGAGTATTTAGTCTACCTGAAAAATATAATTTATACGAAAAAAATACAAGATAAATTATATTATTTTTATCTCACACCACTAAAAACATTATACATCCTCTGATTGCATAAATTTAGGCTCTCGACACAATATATATGTGTTTAGTCATTAAGTGCTAAAATTTTTATTTATTTCAAAAATAAAATCGTAAGATTACCGAAGGAAGATAAATTTGATGATTTTTTATTTTAATTTAAGATAAAGTGAATAGAATAAAATTTATTAAGCCATTATAGAAAACCCATTTACATTACTTCTTCTTATAAAAATGAGGATAGACATATCGATAGATACTCAGCTCATTCGATTAATTTTCTTTGGCATGCAACTAAAAGGGTCTAATTGGGTATATTTAATTTACTGTATCGGATAAATTCACGATTCAATATTTGTTTTTTAAATATAAAGATTTAGTTGACGTTATTATACCTTTTAGATATCATGTTATCGAAGATAATATATTTTCAGCATCAGCTTTTTTTTTGAAGCTGTCAAAAACGCATAAACTCTGAGAATATTGTATTTAACAAAATACCATGTTTCCAGTAAATTAAGATTAAATGCGAAATAGGGATGATCAAGCGAAAATTCTGCGGAATGTTTATTCATGGAGATAAACCTCTGAGCATCAATATTTTTATTCTCGTGTTATGATCAATATATTAATTTTCAAATAAAAAATTACGAAAATGGATAATTTAAAAAATTACTTTTTTTATCTCTCATTTATTCTAAAATCATATTATTTTTAATCTTTTTCTCTATCAATTTCCATTCTTATAATATTATTTAAATTTAAGCTAAAACATCGTATCCCCAGTTATTTATAATATTAAAATAATCTTTCTGACATTTACTTCAGTTTAAATTCCAGCGTATAAAAAATTTAAAATTACATTTACCAATAAATTTTTTTCTGATCGATGCACTAGCTTTCGCAACAAAATTTTTGTTCTTTACAAGGGGACTATTGTTATCATTTCATGTCTATTTTTGTTTGCATTTTTATAGCCGAAACTGATTATGGAAATGTATAATAATTTTTAGAATCAACAGAAGCACCGCAAAATTATTTCCCCTCCCAATACTCAGAATTCATCAACTTCAATATTTCATCGATTTTTTTTAATCACCACTTCAAAAGGATAAAATTATGTTTAAACTAAATATTTATATTAGAGCCAACAATTTTTCCAGTATTCGTTTGGCGTGGATTTTTTTGAGCCTGTGCTATTCGCATACGGATGACTTTCCGTATATTCGCTTTGTTTTTATTTATCATTTTATTTTTTAGCTACTGTTATTTTTTTCAATTATGGGACTATTAACATCTTTGTAGCATATTTTCTCGAACAAATTAGAGGTTGATTATTTTTGTATATATAAAAAAATGCCATGATTATATTTGAAAAAGCATTTTTATCATGATTGTGTCATTAAACAATACTCTAGAGGTTATTTTTATTAAAGCATTAGATTCAACGCTATTACGCTATTCTGTATCTAAAATATGACAAAAATTCTACCATGGTGAAGTTTATAATGAAGCCTCAATGAATGCAAATATGCATCTAAAATTGTAAAATATTAACTTCAGTTGCTTGAAGATGAGTATAAATAACACATAATCAATATATTCAGGGACCAACGATCCAATTCGAAACTTAAAATGATTACTGTTATTTCTTATACACGCGTGCATATGTATTGCCAGGATGACTATTTAGTTTAAAACGCCATTATAACATTTAAATACTTATCAGATGGTTACTTATAAGTGTATTTGTTGCTTTTAAAAAATATCAACTGGGATTTCAGGCACATAATATTGTAAAATATTTATAGATTTTTTTTATAATTATTGTTAAATTTTTTTTCCGCATATAAAATATCGAAATTTGGTTTGTTTTTTTCGTGTGAATAAAATATATACAATGCAATAAAATAAATTTTCATTAATCCAATAATCATTTTGGAAAAAGCGAATTTAAGTGTGCATAAATAATATCAGTTGTAGCCATAGTTAATTTTTATATATACATAATAAAATTTTATTTTAAGAAAAAAATACCAAATTTCTTGCAATTTTATCAATCAAGACTATAAATATGAATATAAAAAAAACAATATAAACCATAAAAACTGCAGTAATACATAATCCAATTAGAAATCTAAGAATTCGAGATTCGATTTAAATCGCAAAACTCTTGATAAAAGAATTTATCTCCAAATTTATAGACTATTCTCTATGTATGTTAGAGACTCTTAGTGTTCTTTACCCGTGGCAAATACTAAACTAGATCAAGATATTTTTAGTCTAAATTTTATGACAGTATAAAGAAATTTACACTGTTATATGTGGCGCTAGAATTAATTTTATCTTGTAATTTTTGAGTTTGTCTTATTTTTCTATTTATAAAACTTGTTTTCTCTATCTTTTGCGTCATTTAGCAATTTATCAGCGTTTTTGTGTGTAACATAAATATATAATCGATTCATTAAGGTTAATTTGAATACTTAATGTTTAAACTTATTTAATCTTGACCATTATTCTTTTCAAAATGATTACAGACGAATTAATGCCAAGAAAAATATATGTAAACTCAAATATCTTACTGGTTATTTAGAGTTCCAACGACTTTAATACCATTTTTGACACCCGTAGCAATAAATTTGAGGTTGATATAATCAAAGAACGTGAGTAATATGATAAATATGTCAAAGACTTTGACAATATTGATTCTTTAGAATAATTTTTTTATGATCAAAAGACTTTATTTGTGTATAAATATAAATTACTGAATTTTATCTGTAAAAAAATTGCGATTATGACTTTTTTCTAAAAAATTTACAATGGGGTTCTCAAAAAATTAGAGACAAACTTATGATTGTAAAAAATACGCAGATTAAAATCTTTTTTTAAAAAATTTGCCCAAATTATATATAAATCAAAAATTAGATTTCATAATCTTAAAATTAATTCTTTTGTGTATTTAGTTTTTTGTATTTTGTATTTTTAATGCCTATTTATCAGCTAAAATAATTTACCCTGCAATTAATTTAAAACAACATTGGTTTTCATTAAATTCATGTAATTATATTTAAAAATTCCAAATTGTAGCTAATAGAAAATTTTATTAAATTGTTATAATTAGAAGTGTAATATTCGCTTTTCAAATAAAGAGATGTACTTATAGAGAATTTATAAATTATTCGTAGTAATACACAAGATATATACCTTCTTTTATTTAACCAGCCCAAAAATATACGGTTTTATGCTATTGGTATGTAATAAAATATTTAAAAGTGTTATTCATGATAAAGATTGCAATTTTATGGGATTTTACTTTTTTTTCTTGCTTCATGCACCTTTTCGTTTTCATTCTCGAAAGAGAGTGTTAAATTTTTTTTGCATGCTTCTGATTTCGTATTCGTACAAAGCTATTTATTTCTTTTAATAAATGTCAAGGTGTATGTTTAAAGGTATGAAAATCACAGGACACAGAAATAAAATATAAGATAAAAAACACGTATACTAAAATTAAAAAAAAAATTGCAAAGTAATAAGTTTCTATTTCTAAATAATTGATTATACAGAAAAAAACAGGTGAAAAGCAAAATAATTTCAAAAACATTGAAAGTAATTTTTATGATACAAAAATGCTATGAATGCCAGAATGAGAGGCGTAATGTGCTTTAGTTTCACGGAAACAAAAATAAATCAAAAAAACATATCACGTGTATTGATTTTCTATTTCAAGAATACAACAAATTTTACTTCTAAGTTTAAAGCGTATTCTGCCCTCACGGGTACAAAAAACAAATGACTTATTGTAAAGAAATAATATTAAAAAAGCTCTCATATAATTATTAAAATGTGATATAAATTCTACGTAGAAAAAAATGGATCGGTTTTATATTTCGGCATGTTACTAAACTACCAAAATCTAGGAATGATAAACCTTAAGTGAGATATTTCAAAGTACAATATAAACAATTAAAAGGTTAATTTTATTGGAAATTTGCAAGAATTTATGTAAAATCCAACGAAGAAGCAATCAGATCATTGGAAATTTTTAAGAAAAAATAAATTACCTTTTCACGTGGAAAATATCAAAATTTTATACTATAGAATGAAAATTATATTGGCAATTACGAGAACTATTTCCGTTAATATTTTAAACGCATATAGAACCTTATAAGATTTTTACTTGTATCATGATAAATGCACAAATAAAACAATTTTAGGGCAAAAAATCAATTACTTGGTAATTAAAGAAGAAAATAACGTTGATTGGCACACAATAACACATTTAAAAGAAGTTTTCGAAGAAAAAAATATAAAATATAAAATAAACAATAAAATATTGAACCTTTGACTAAAATACATCACACAAAATCTATTAAACTATTTTTATGAATTAATATAAAATAAAAAAGCATTATAAAGAAAAAATTTTAAGATTTTGATGCAAATAACAAAATAAACATATAGAATTTAACAGAAAAAGTATGTTGCATAAATACTTGATATGAAAGAATTAAATATAAGATCAATAAAAATTAAATTTTACGATTGAAGAAATACGGGTGATAATAATGCATAAATGTTGATTTAAAATTTGTAGTAGATTGTTGCGTAAATATTACGTCAATGAAGAAATTTTTATTACAATAATGTAAAAAAAATAAAAGTATTTGGGACTAATTAAAAAGCAACAGAATCATAGAGAATTTCTAATCTTTTTATGAATCATATAGCATGAATTAAAAAAAAATATGCAATAATATTAGGTGATCATATTTTTAAAAAATTAATAACTATTTGTTTTGTACCAAAGCTTCATATCTTATTCAAAAATAATATGTCATAAACTTGTGTGCCTTTGGTTGTTTAGACCAGATGAAATTTCTTAAAAAACTTATCAAAATAAATGATTATTAACTTTATGATATAAACAAACAGAAAATAACCTTACATCATAAAATAAACCAAAATTTAATGAAAGTTGTGTTTTCAAAGAGAAGATAAATAACAGCATCTAAATAAATAATTAGCTATATATAGACCAAGCACAGCCTAGAAATATGCTTAGAAAGAAAAAAAATTATTATATAATGGCAGTACCAGAAAAAAAATGAATTTTCTAAAGTGGATTAATGTTTTATAAGGTGAATATGCACATATGAAATTTTAGTGCAAAGTAATAGTAAAGAAATTATTAGAAACGTGTGAATAATGCAATAATATAGGTATCAACAAATCATAAAATTCATTTCTCATATACATTAGTAAACCAGACAATTTCTATATGAAAAATAACCCTTGGTAAACATACCATTTAATACATTTTTGTTCTGAACCAAGCAATTTATATTAAAAGAAATGATTATTCCGGCTTATTAAATAATTCTATTGATGGATAAAGTTGGATTTTTAAGTAATAGAAGCAGTATTAAAATATTTATAAACAGGGGACAAATTTCGTCGGATTTAGCTAATATGAAATATATGTAGAAGCATAATTAACGTTTCAACTTAAAAAATATAGATAGTATATCTAATATATGCCGTATAAAGTTAAAATCAAACGTGCCAAAAATTGTTAAGAATGCCAAATCGAACAAAACTTAACATAAAATTTTATTCAAATCCTTTAATGAAAATTTTTTATCGATCTTGGATTTATACTTTGATTTTCATAAACTAAAACTTAAAATTTTGTCTAGATTAAGGATTACATAAAAAAAATTCTAGCAAAAGAAACGAACTATCACAATATGCAAACAAAGACGTTACAATTTTTAAAAATAATTGGGTGAGTATAATACCTAATAAAGAATTTTGAATAAAAAATCCCCCCTTAAATGGAATAAATGATTGATTAGTGTTTAATGGGTATCACAAAATTGTTAGTGGCATAATAAATGAAAAGAAAGTAAAATATGCATCCTTAGAATTGTAAAAGAGTATTGAATAATATAATTTAACTTCATAGGCTGTACATAAAAGCATTTGAGCAAAAATAAAAATTAAACGAAAACGAGTTAAATAAATGAAAAGCAAATATATTACAAAGCCTTTCTGCATAAATGGTAACTGATTATCGTATATCCTATCAGAATAGTATAAAATCTGATCAAATGAAAAAAATAAAAAGAAACACTTTATTTTTAGCGGATAACATACGTTTTTAGGGCAAGTATATAATGTTAACATTTAGGCGCGAGCAGTAAAATATTGTATCTCTTAAACATTAGATTTTAGCAATTTCAGGCTATGAATGCAAACTAGTCGGAAATAAGTTCGCAGATCTATCGAATTCATTCATAGATGATATTTAAACTCTAAAGGTTTTTGAAATCGAGGGACACTTAATTCAATTAATCATAGAAAATAAAATAACACAAATAAAAGTGCTAACATAAAAAAATATCCTGCTTTTACATTTAAAACCTAGTACTTATGTGTATGATAAAAAATAAATCGGATCACGTTAAATTGAAAACGAAAAATAGATGCGATAACCTGAATAATGGTTGAAAAAGAAAAACAGAGAATATATATTTTTGCTGCGAATAAGCTCCTTGAATTTGTAAATGCTGAATAATTTATGGCAAATACGTCATGGCTAAAGGTGGTCGGTCATAATATAATAATTCATGGATTAAAAAGTCAAAATCCAACTGAAAAGGAATAAAAATCCCAAATAATAGGATTGAGAGGAAGACTTGGATTAATAGGAGAAAAAAGAGAAGGCACAAACTGAAATATTGCAAAAAAGTGTGATTAGAACTATTGCCGTGGCTTTTCACTGAGGTAAATATAAGATTTCAATCAAACAAATATAAATAGTGTCGAATAGATAAAACCTAAAAAAATATCGAATGTAAATTATTGCAATAGGAATAAAAATGAATAAACCCTGCATATAAATTTACGGTAATTTTATATTGATAAAGTGAAAAATAATATACATAAAAGGACATATGATTAAATTTATAAAAAAATATAAAATGGTATATATTTGTAAATTTAAGGGGAAAGCGAAATTTAGAATAGAGTCTTATATAAAATAATTAATTTTTGATTATTATATAATAATTTCGTAAAGGTTGTTAAAACGCGCTAAAATACATAAAATTATATTTCCGTTAATAATTTGGATAGAATATTTTCAAAAAAGATAAAATATAATCATATGGAAGCCACCTTTTATATTCAAGCAGGAAACAATTTATAAAGATAAAAATATTTGTGGCAATAGCTGGGTTTTCTATTGTTTCTTTTTTTATCATAAAATACAGAATTTATATACTAGTTATGAAAATAAGATTCATATAATTTATCGCCTATACCATATGATTGATCGTTTGATTTTGCGAATTAAATTAATCAAAAACCTGTTTTATAATTTTATTTTTATGTCGGGGAAATAAAGAATCTTTTTTGAAATTTTATGAAGGTTTTAATTTCTAGGTTTGAAAGTAATAATATTATAAGGTATCAATTCTTATTATATACAAATAAACAATGTAATATTTCCATCACATAATTTGTTTCATATTTGTATATGTTTAGCTATTTAAAAGAAAAATTTAGCATGTTTAGAGACCAAGTTCAGGTAAATATTATTTTTTATAACAATTTAAGCATAAATTTACCTTAAACTTGTTTTTATACCCTAAAGTATGCATTTTAATGCAATTTTTAATTATGTATGGCTGCTATTATTGAGTAAAATGAAATCAAAGTGTATAATGTATAAAAGAAAAAATTATAAGGAATTTAGAAAGAATAGACTATCAAAGGTGTAGATTTTGCTCAGGATAAGAACAACTTGGTTTATGATGTGTATTTGGTTCCGTTCGAGATATTGGTGTCATAATAAATTTTCATCTCAGAATATTCATCCAAAATATATTATGTACTTTTTATGTGACCATATATTTTAAAAAGATGCTAATTAATTTCATCCCATCGAAATGATTGCAATTGCAGACGCAAATATATTTATAAAAAGAATTTTGAATCCATTAGAATATGAACAAATTTATGTACCATCATCGGTTTTTTCAGAATTAAGAGATCCAGACACGAGAGCATATTTTGAATTTAACAGTTTCAATATAAAAATTAAAGAACCATCCAAATTTTATATTGACAGAGTCAAAAATATAAATGATACGAAGAATCTAAAATTATCAGAACCGGATATTGATCTTGTTGCTCTAACATTGGAATTATCAAACCAAAAATTTAATGTTTGGATCTCTAAAAACGAAAATAAAGTAGTATGTTTAAGTGAAGATAATGGTGTAAAACAAGCATTATCACAATTTAATGGGTTAGAGGGAATCCGTGAAAAGAAATGGAAATATAGATGCTATGGATGCTTCACTATTTTTGACCACGAGCTGATATTTTGTAAATCTTGTGGCTATAATACAATTACAAGAGTTAGCGTTTACGAAGTTGACGGCGAAATAAAAATAAATTTCAAAAAAGGATATGTTCACAAAAATAAAATTTTAAGGGACAAAAATGGTAATATTATTAAAAGTGAAGATCAAAAAGAATTTTATAATCATAAGAAAAGTCAAGAAATAAAAAAGAAAAATATTGATTATGTAATTAAAGACCTTATTTAGCTATCTATATCTATCTTTTTAGGTCAAACCAATCACAAAAAAATTCTTTTTTAATATTATAATGTATAAATTTGACTAGTGTAAGTTAAATTAGTCCATTTGGCATTGATTTTACCAAAAGTTGTGTGATTGTAAATCAGTTTTAGAATGGAAATGAGCGTTTATTGGTGTGTTAAGATCTTGGATTTCGCTTAGGCAACATTATAAAGTTAGCATCATAAAAAAATGTTATATATTATTGACTAGTCTAAAATTGAAGAAGACTCTTGAACTGATAAGCCTTGAGAGAAGAAGGGGTATTGATGTGTATTCAGCAGAGATAGAGATGATAAAAAGGTATTTATGAAGTCTGTACCAAAGATTGTGTCACAGAACCAATCTAACAAAATGCAAAAGTAAAATATAAAATCAACCCGCACATAAAACTCGAATTATTGGTTAGTATTTATACTGTACAGAAGTTAAGGCTATCAAACGAAATTGATTTATTAAATGAAAGATAATTGAAAAGAATTTATTTATTAAATGAAAGATAATTGAAAAGAATTTATTTATTAAATGAAAGATAATTGAATATTCACTTATTCAATTCTAACAGCATATTACAGTTAGAAATTGAATAAATATTTCTTCGAAAACAAACACATGGTGAATTTACTGATGTAAAATCCAAATTATTCCATGGTAAGTGTCTAAAACAGCACGCTTGAAACCATGTTTTGGCAGCAAAGATCCTTTATTGCTTAAAATATCACACTAAATCTTATAATATATGAAAATGTTTGTGAACATAACCCGCGTATTTATAATTATAGCAGAGATGTCGAAAGAAAAACTAAATAGAGAAGGGTAGATATAAGGGTGTAGATGCAATACCGATAAGAAGACTTCATTATTTTTTGAAGCTATTTTACATATAAATAAACAGAAGATAATATAAATTGACATCAATGATTGTATTTTTATATTAACACACCAAAGAAAAGGGTATCGAAATGGATTTTATCAGTGAAAACAAAAAATAAGTAACCGATAATTGATATATAGATATTTCTTTGTAGTTTATAACTTTTTTAAATTCACACATAATTGCTTAACCGTTAAATACATCTATATTTATGATGCGGATTTATCTTTTAACGAAAAATAATTTTTATATGGCTAACTGATACCATTATGATTAATTGCATTCAGATATCGCTTAAAATTTTGTGCTGATATTTTTTTTGGGTTAATAATCAAAAGACTTATTAAGAAATTGAAATGTATACTAAATATTTATACTGCTTGAAACACCTGATTTAAAAATCAAAATAGATATTTTGTTAGTATATAAAGTTATTCTGCCTATTTTCATTTCTTAATTGGAAATGAAATAAGGGATTGATTTAAAGGAACAAATGATGTTTTATTTGTGTAAAACACGGATTTAAATCATATGATATTAAAATGTATTATGTAGTTTTTATTCTGATTCAACAGGATCTTTATATTACAAAAAAGTTTTGAGAATAAAGAAAAACCGAACTATGGCACAAGGTTAGCTAAACAGCAAACTTTTAATACTAAAGAAACGAGATGTAAAACATCATATTACAGTCAAGAATACTTTAAAACATGTGTAGAAGTCTTATTTTATCAAAACGATTGCTACATGCTAAATTTAAAATATTTTAAAGACATGCTAATATTTTTATCCTAAGTCTAAAAAAATAAAAACCGAGAAAAATATACAAAATGAAGACGGTAATTTTAAATAGAAAAAAAATTTTTTTTATTTTACCCTACAGAGAGTCAAAGGTATAAAGAAAACAAAAAGAATAAATAATGAAGTTTAATTATGACATTATAATTTTTTATTTATGAGTTAAGTTTCTTTTTATCAATTTCTTCTATTTAGACTAAGTCAGCCCATTGAGAATATTGAACAACTTCTTGATAAGCAAACGTAAAAGTTTTTATATTTTTGGGTTAAGTTTCTTTTATCAATTCAATCTATTGAGACGTAGTCAGATCATTGGTAATATTGCACAATTCTTGATGCATCTTTTGACACCTTCCCCTGATCTATCCTCCTCAACTGCTCTTCTTTTCTAAATGAGATGAGTTCAAGTGTCTTGCGGAGTGTGAGAGCTTGCATATATGCTTCTACTTCGTCTGGTATTTATAACTCCTTAACATATTTTTAAATATGAATGTTACTAATTTTTATAAATTAAAGTTTAAAGAGGAATTCATTTATATAAGTGCCTTGTACTTATAAAAATAGGCCAAAATTTGAAAATATATAGCTACACAGCAACGACTTATTTTTTTATATCTCCACGAAAATATCAAATTTTATGTATTTTATAAATTATAAACCCCACATATTAAATATTTTTTGAATTTCGAAATTAACAATACAACACAATGTTAATATTGATGATACCAAAATTTAAGGATGATTTTGAGCAAAACCATAAAAAAAGACAGAAATGAATTATTAAGTCAGCTTTGAAATCATTTTAAGAGAGATTTTTATATTCTAAAAGTGTATGAATAATTTAAAATGTTAAACTAGAAATCAATTACTTCATACTCATATTATTCTAAATCTATTTCGTCGAAACTCTAAATGAATAAAGCCGTTTTATGAAAACATGTAATAATTTGAAGTTTAAAATACTCGGTGTAAAAAGTTTTTTGCGGAAAAATTTTGCTTATCCAATTAGTGGGGAAATAATTTTGTAAGATAATATTACACTGATGAAGTTTTTCTGTAATTTAAGAAGGCATAAATATATAATATTTAACTTTCATTTAAATAAAAAATTCTTTCTTTTGCAAAAAAAAAACTATTTATTGAAGAAGGGTGTTTAATGATTTTTTAACACCAAAAACGCAATTATACTTATAATTCATTCTAGATTGAGTTTTTTAAAAGTAACTTCTTGCATAATTTTATCAAATATGCAGCAAAATTATAATATCAAATTTATCCTTTTGATGTAAGTTGTGATTTTTAAGTTGTTTCGTGTTTATTAAGTCATAACTTTTTATAGACGTCATTAAAAATAAATTTAATTTGTCACACTTATGCTTATTTATAGATCTTATTATAGTGTGAGCTTATGTTCAGGTTTAAGCTTTGACCATTAAACACAATAGAATAAATGTATGTTATATGTTTTTATTTGTATGGATTAAGGTAAAGAATCGACCAATAAAAATGTATAAGTCTTTTGGAGATATATAAATATGGAATAAAACACACGAAACACGCGAATAAAATATAAAAGATTTATTCATACAAAAAAAATGAAAGGCATAGATAATTTTAAAATATATTATAAAACTAAATTATTTAGGCCATAATTTCAAAATTTAATTTACATCGTTGATTACAGCATTAGAATAAATGTATTTCTTTGATTTTTTTATAAAATTATTTTACACAAAAATAAAAAACAATCCTGCTTGTTTTACGATAATTGCTGTTTATTCTTTAAGATTTCTTTTCATATTTATGATCGTTTATGATAGTTGAACATAAAATTTCAGCTTCCGTGTCAATTATGCAGTTTTTTCCAATTTTACAGTCATTACCAATTTTGCATTTATCAACCAATATCGATTCATCGTCAACAATAACATTATTTTCTATCAAACAATCCTTGAATATTAAAACACCATTACCCCATTGAAATTTTTCGCCGATTATGGCAGATTTGTGTATTCCAGCAATTTTTTTGGTTTGTTTATTTCGGTAAATTACAAATTCATGAAAATTTTCAAAGGGTGCAGAAATTTCTAATTTTGTAGATTCAAACTTATGATTACGAACACAAATTTTTTCGGGATTTTTTTCTCTCCATTCGTTTAAATCCACCCAGACCATCGAGAAATATTTCATTCTCCACATAAATTTTCGATATTTACCGATAAAGAGCAAAAAATTTTCGATATTTATGCCACATTCAATTAATTTATTCTTCATATTTATATCCAAAATTTCGATTGGAACGTATTCAATATCTTTTCCGTAGAAGAACTTGCGCATGTAAATCAACAAACAAGGAAAGTACTGACTTTCTAACGTTATATTTGATGTAATTTCTAGCCTTGAACAAAATTTTTGAAAAAGAATCTTCTCATAGTAAGATACAAAAAAAGATCTATAACCAGGATATATAAAATTCCGAACAAGTATTGATATCTTTATCGGATGATTTTTACTGTAATCGAAATAAATAGAATCCTGCTCTTTTAAATCAGTTTTATTTTCTATTGAACTTGATATGAACACTTGGTTTGTATTATTTGTATTGTTTATTCGCTGATTTGTGAAATTAAAGTCGTTATAATCTTGAGTCTGCTCAACAATGCGCTCTATATGATGATTTTCTAACAAATATGCATGATCTCTAGCGTGTAATTTTTTTTGTACTCGATGTTCTTTAGAAGATTCAGCGTCGATATTAGGATTTCCAGAATGATTCACTATAATATTTTTATCAATTTTTCCGAATCCATTGGTTTTCTGATTGTTGGGTAAAGGTAATCTTGGTTGAAGCCATACAAATTGTGGATGCATGTTACTATTAGCATTGAAATACTGCCATTCTAGTGGTTGGCTCGTTTGATAATGATTTGAATATTGTATGGCGTTTTCGGTGGAATCAGAGTCTTCAACATTTTTAGATGAATCAGTAAAACTATGAAATTGAGTTTGTATAGGTCTTTGTAGAATATTATCCTTGAAAGGTAGCAATGCTGAAGTATTTTGCACTTGCATATTTGGTTGATCGTGATCGAATATCACTGGATTGAATAATTGATTTAGATTCATATTTTTTGGTTCCTCAAAGGATTTTTGATGGTGATTATAAATTGTTTCAAGTGTTTCCACAGACTTTATTGGGCTAGAATTCTCTTCATAATGATTGTATTTTTTTTTAAATTTTACAGTAGATTTTGTATCGTAACTAGCAGTAGTGTTATGCTCACCTGCAAAAACATAGCTGATCAATAAATATAACATTTTTAAGGGACATTATAATTGAATAAAAATATACAACAGAAAATCTAAAATTTTCAATAAAATTTGCTCTAGATATTACTTAGGTAATAAATATGTTCTATGAATGAAGTTAATGAGAAAAAAACTTGTTTTTCAATTCGATTTAGTATATATTAAAATATTTTGTTTTGAATTATCCAGATTATTTGTGACTCAAAACCACAACACACATTCAAATAATAATAAAAAAATTGTGCTATGCGTGATAAGAGAATTACCGCAAAAATTATGTCTTTTTAATAATACAACAGTTAAATTAATAAACAGAATAAAAAAAGAAATTCCAATGAAGTTATCATTCGACAGGCGCTGTTAATCAGAAAACAATATTTGTGTTTTCTAATTAAAAATATTTAAAAGTCGATTGTTTATTGCACTTTTCCAATGTGATAACACCAAAAATTAACTTGAAAAGGCTATTGTTTAATCGGAAACTAATATAAAGCTATCAAACATGTAAATATCATTGTATTTTTGAAATAAAATTTGATGCACTTTAAAAACCTATGAACCTGAAATTTTATAACCAATTCATTTTTGAACAAAAAAGCCATTATTAAAAAACAATTGTTAATTAGAAAATTGCTGGTGTTGTATACGTCGCTTAGCTTTTCCGTTTCAAAAAAAAGCAAAATATTTATAATTGGTTTACAAAATTGTGTACGGTTATTATTTTATAATTTTAACTTATTCAAAGAATTTTTGAAGATAGAGTCTATTCTCTATCTCGTGTGTTTTATTTCTTTTTCTTTTATTATAGATGAACTTAATTATCTAATAATATCCTTCGACCATATTAGCTAGAAGCATTTTAAAAAATAATACAATATATACTAAATTCATAAAATTTGACTGATAGGCTTTATTATAGCATAAAATATAAATAATTCTTTCTATTCTCTGAACAGACCAAAGCCTATTAAAAACGACATAATTTCGTGTGCTCAAAGATACCAGAAATTTGATTTTTTAAAAGAAATGGCACAGAAAACCATTTAATTATTTATCCTTTAACAATAAATCACAGAATCAGTCTAAATTTTCTATTATTTAGACTTCTAAGCTTATCAATATAGACAAACAGATTATTGAATTTCTTATAAAAGCCCATTTAATATTATATTTTATATATTCCTGCTCTTAGGGTTTTTAGTTAATTAAAAGCAACATTGAATGTTATTTTTATTGGAAGTGTTTTAAATTGTATTATAAACAATTTGAATATAACCTCGATACTCATATTGTTTGATTAATTTTATTTTAATGATTTTCTTAAATTAAAAAAGATGGTGAAGTTACTATTTTACTTGATAAGTGTAACAAATACCTTTTTTTATTTATGGAATCATTTTTTAATTGTAATTTTAATTTTTTCTTCAAGCATAATGTGATTGATTTCCAATGGGTACATCAAATATAATCTTGAGTATATTTTCTTTTCTTACATCTTCTTCGATGCCTCTCCTTTTTTTAAAGAGCTATTAGTTCAAGGGTTTTTCTCAATCGTATAGTTAGGATATGCCTCGATTTTGTTTGTGTCTTCTAGTTGCTTCTTTAATAAAACGTAATCTATATCGAAAAAATACATATTTAATTTATGTCAGTTAAAAATTCAAGATTTTTACGCTTTATTAAAATCCAATAAAATATTTAAACACCCTATAATTTATTCATGTTAAAAATATATCTCAGTTATCGACACATAAAAGATCACGATTTACTGTGTGGCACTACCATTTTAATTTTATTTAGTATTCATCCTATAAAATTTCTTGTAAAAGAATAATAACAAGATATTTTATTTGCAGTATAATCTTATCTTTTTTATTATTAAAAAATTAAATAATATTAGAGGTTTGTACCATAGGTCGTTTATTAATATGTGGAGGAATACCAAAACGAAGCAAAAACTGTGTGCAAACAATAGGATAGTAGAAAATTTTAATAAAGAAGATGTATAAAGTAAATATTGTGCAGAATATGAACGCAAAAAATTATAAACATGAAATCTTCAATAGATTTATTAAAATTTTAGTTAGGTTGAAAAAGGGTAATTTCACAAACTAAACCATAAATTAAAAGGGAACAAAAGACTTAGTAAATAATTGCATATTAAATTAACAACAATAATTTGGCAAAAAAATTACACATTCATATATGAAATATAAGAGAAACATGATAACACAAGAATATTAAATAATCTTTCAAACTAAAAACCTTTGTACATTCGATAATAACGACAAAAGACAGATCATATTTTTTTACTCTTTCCAATCAAATGTTTAGAACAATAAATGCAAATCTCTTGTAATAATAAATGATTTATAAAAACAAATACGATTAAAATGCTTGAATATACAATGTTCAGATATTTAAAAATTCAATAATTAATTTATGATGTAATTTAATTTATAGCTATTTGAAATCGTTAAATAAAAAGGGGTACTCCACCATACAACAGATTTTAACAAAATTCCATCTGCCCCATAATATTTATAATCTTCCTCAAATCATATAATTCTTGTAAAGCTTATTAATTGAAGGCTTTTCCTCTATCCAATATATTTTGCGTATGTTTCGGTTAGAATTCGTCACATCCTAATTTAAACCATATAGCTTTTTGTGAGTACACCATTACATTTTACGATGGGGAAAACTACGATATTAGAAAAAAAAATTTATAATTTTATTTTACGTTAAATTTTACATTATATTTTAAATTGAACAGGAAAAATAAAATTTCTTGTGATTATTAGATCCCATTCACCACCATTATTTTACCTTTTAAATAATATAATACTTATATTTAAAACTTATTATAGTTAATACAATTTAATAAATATTGTGTGTGTATACGGTTATATGCTCGATACATGTAGGCAATAATTAACACTACCAGATATTTATGGGCGTAAATGTGCGGATTAGACAGCAAGGCATTTTATCAGCTTTAACTATTTTCAAAGAAACACTTATTACTTAATCGAAAGGTTTTTATGGATTATTCGTTTTTCAGGTATTATTTATACTAATATAATTGCTATATAACTAATATTTATGAAAATGTGTAAATAAAATTATTGTATTTTCTTTTAAAAAAAAATATATCTGTTAATCAATCGAATTGCATTCGTATGTTCTTTTGTAGTTATATTATTTCGCCTTATTTATATTTTTGAACGCATATATATACTGTAAAATAGGAAATCATCTGAATTAAAATATATATTGTAAAATGGGTCTATTAATAAATGTATATGTTAGCATAAATATCATATCCTTTAATATATGGTTTGCATAGTTTGATTGCAAAAAATTTCTTCGTAAAAATACATACAAAGAAAGATTTTTTAATCACATAACATTTATAAACACATATATACCATGTAAATAAATAAATATTTATTTTTTCTTTTATTTCGTGTTTATTTTAATTATAATGTTTTTTTGCATATAAATGATATGGGATATCCATTCAAGTTATATGTTAATACTGGTCAAAAAAGAGAAATTAAAAAAATATATTTTTAATTGCATGGATGATCACAATTAACACTTAAAGGAACCAAATTCTAATTTTATGTATTGTTTTCGAGCAATTCGATATCTTGGTAACGCGTTTCTTAATCCTGCTCTTGAATATAATGAATTTTTATATTTAGATTGGGTTTCGTCTTTTATAAAATTTCATTTACTGAGATTTAGGCATATTATTAGGAATATCGCACAACTTCTTATGCATCTTTTGATACCTTCCCCTGATATATCTTTGTCAACTTATCCTCTTCCGTAAAATGATATTAGTTCAATGTCTTGCGAAGTGTGAGAGTTTGCATGCATGAATTTTCTTAATCTGAGAATTTTAAACTCCTTGAAATATTTTTTTATTCAATTTGGTCCCCCTATCATCCAATTTATTACATAAGGCATTATTTTTGTTTTACATTTGTAAATTAAACCAAGTTCATTTGCTAAGATGCTTTACTTCCTATATTTCACATTCTCACCTTCATTCAAGCAGTCATAGTAAGTTATACATACATATTTCAATCAACGTAATATTATTTTCTTTTTTATTGTATAAGAAAATATGTGGTATATTTATTTATAAGTATATCCTTTGTAATTTTGGCATCGACCTTTATATCTGCATTTCTTTTTTGCAGATATCCTGTACTGAGTGGTTTCTGATCTTTTAGGTTTTCTTAAAGTTGTATCATATTGATAGGGGAAGTGAAGACATCTTATAATTTCATTGTATCTAAGCGTGTAATCATGCCTTAACATTCTTTTGCATTCGCTGCCACAATTAATATAATACGTTTTGTTAATTATAATGTATTAAGCATAATTTAGTGACATGAATATTCAAAAGTTAAGTTATTCGCGTTTTTCTGTTAAAATTAAACGTAAAAAAATTGAATGAAATATATTTCACATAGCATGGTAAATCGCTTAAAAATATAAAATATGTTCTTTTGAAACAGCTTGGCTGATATTTATAAATTTTCAATTCTAATTGCTCAAACATCCATTAAAAACAAGAGTATATAGCCCTGCATCCAAATCAATTTTACAAAGTTTTTATCTTAAAAAAATTAGATTTGAACGTGCTTTTAATCTAAGATAAAGGGGTAAATTCATTTTGATCTTAGGGTGGTTTTAGGCATGACAATGTATGCATAATTATCATTAATGTTATCTCGAAATTCCAATTAAGAAGTAGATATTCAAAGATAATTTGAGTTCATAAGTTTTCAAAAATCATGTATAAATTTTTTTGCGTACATATAGACATTATTGTTTCCTTTTGGGTATATCAGCCTTAAACACTTTAAATTTACTAGCAAAATCAATTTTATTAATTTAATATTAAATATGGGTTTTGAGTGTATATTAAGGTGGTATGGTTGAGTGGTTTACAAGTCGGACCCCAGTGTAAGGGGTTCCACTTCCACCCACCCCACTAATTTCCAAAACGAATTTACTCTAAAGAAAAATACCAAAGGAGGCGGTCAGTGAACAATAAAAGATAAACCATAAACCATTGACGAGCCATGAGAAATAGGAGGTTGTTGTGTAAGCCGTTGAACTGTACCTCCAGTATGAAAAGGATCCCACACCGTTTAGCAAGGATATAGGTAAGTGTAGAGTGTGTTTATAGCTTGTAACTCTTAGCGATGAACAGTATACAGAATCTCATTCCCTCCACATAATGACTGCCGCCTATGTGAAAGGGCCCAATCCACGGTAATTACGGGTTACAATGAGTGCGGGGGGAGATCACAGAGAGGCGAATCACTTAAAGAATAGTTCCTTTTAGAATAAAGCGAACCTCCCAAAAAGTAATAGATATAAAACATAAATAAATAAAATAAATTCAATTAGAATTTAGTGTATATTTAAGGTGAGGCATATATGTAAACCATAGGATTGAGAAATACTCTTGAACTAAAAGTTAAAAAAGAAGAGGGGATATCGATCAGGTATAGCTGAGGAAGAGGGGGTAAAAGGCATTGGTATAGTTTGATCCAAGGATTGTATCACACTATTTGTTTGAGAAAATATAAAAATAAATCAAATATTAGGCCATAAAAAAATATTTATTTGGTATATTTTCGTATCAGAAAGGATATATAAGCGAAAATAATGAGCATTAAAACAAATGATTGCAAAAATAAAAACAAATGACGCTTATCTTATGCAATAACTCTAATTTTTTGGAATTGAATCATGTTTAAAAAGTAGCAAACAACATTGCCTAAGATTATTCTGCTTACCAGAGGAATGAATCAAACAGCAGAAACTTACATTAAACTGCAATATATTATAATTTAGTAATTTATAATAAAAGAGAATCAGCATATTTAAATATCAAGAAATGTTCAAATACCTAGAACACAATCATATTTTGACATATTGTGATGTATAACTCTAATTTATCTTATAATGAAAAGGTATATTCTCCACCTTTTTGCAAGTTCACTTTCAAGGCAGAAAATAAAAAATGTGTAATGCTTTGAATTTTATTGAGAAGATTGTATATAGAAAGTTTTTTTTGGGAACATAAACTGCTATGGATCAATATTAAGATAAACCAGAGGTTCAACAGGAAAAATACCCAAAAATGTTAATATATATAATTACTACATATATATTTTTATTTATAGGTTAAGTTCCTTTCTATCAATTTTATCAATTTGGACGTATTCAGCATATTTGAAATATTGCACAACTCTTTAATACATCTTTTGAAGCATTCCCCTGATTTATCTTTATTAACTGCTCTTCTTCTCTAAAATGAAATGAGTTCAATTGTCTTGCGAAGTGTATGAGCTTGCATGTATGCCTCTACCTCGTCCGGGATTTTTAACTCCTTAACATATTTTTTATGCAATTTTGTAACTACTCTATTCCAAGTCATCCAATACAGAATTATTCTTGTATATTAGTAGATTAAACTAAGTTCATTCGCCAAAATGTCATACTTCCTATATTTTCCATGTCCAACTTTATATTAATCGTCAAGGCTAGTTATACCTATTTCAATCAACGCAAAGATATTTTCATTTTGTTTATATGGGAAAATATCAGGTCTATTTTTTTTTATTAAAATATCTGTTTTTATATTTTTTCAACCATTTTTTCAGCATTTTAATTTTTGCAAATTTCTTGTTCTGAGTCAGTTCTTATATATCGGTTCTCTAAAGTTTTATTGTCTTTATAAGAGAAAATTAAGACATCTTACGATATTAATGTGCCTTCATATGTCATCATGCCCCAACATTTTCTTGCATCTGTTGCAAAGTGGTCGATTGTTTTCATGGCTTCGTTAAAATGTGGGATTATATCCTCTCACCATAAAACAAATTTCCGTCTTGAATTGAATAGAATTTCCTTCTTTACTTGGTTATATATTACCGTTTTTATCTTTCTTGATGATCCAACAATATCAACGATATTAATATATTTGGTTTCAAAAGGTTTTTGGTGTATTGGTTTTTCTTTTATTTTATTTTACACAATAGACTTTCTTGATGCTTTTTTCCCAGTTTCACGGAATCGGTGATATCGACATGATATTTATTTTCAAGATATTTTGTAATTAGTATGAGATATGTCTTGTTATTTTTTTCTACTTTTAATATTGTAGGCTTCCTTGGTGAACTGTTTTTACTATTTTTTAACCGGTAGATCATCTTCTTCGGCTTTGATTTCATGTTGAATAGCCCACGTTCTTTTTAATTTTTTTTTATATAATCTTTGTTTATTACTATGCCAAAGTTGGATAAAAATACATGCAAAATATCTCTTATCTTATAATAAAGTTCAGTGTATATTCAGATTTTAATTAAAATACGCCTAAATGGTAATTTGTAAGTGATGTTGCATGTTCATTAATGGCTTTAAATAAATTACCAGCATTCAGTTAAGTCTTACATATATTTCTTATTCGATTTATTATTTGTTCTGAAATTATAATGCTATTTCTTAGCTTTATATCGGATTTCTAATTCTCAATTACTCCAGATATTCATAAGTTGCCTGGCCTTCAATAAATTTTATTACTGCAGCGCATATTTCATGGTTAGTGGCAGACTTATTTTCATTCTCTTATTGTCTTACTGCATTAAAGAATGTTAATGTTTCATCGATCATGTGTATAAGTTTTTCTGGAGTTATATTTATTTAAGTTCATCATTGAACAGCGGATGATTTTTTGAATAATTTTTATATCGAACACTACACTTCACCCATGAAAAGCGTTCATTAAATTTTCTGCACAGTGGATCCATACATAGAACAAATAAAAAAGGTGTAGACTATCTCCTTGTATCATACCCTTATGTTTTCTTTTACGAATGATTTCTTCTCAATTTAACCTGCAAGATATACTCCATTTGCTTGTAAATTCATTGATAAAAAAAGTTATTCATGAAGGCAGGTTCAAGTTTTCAATACATGCATGTAGGTAGTTATGCTCTTCCGAGTCATACGTCTTTTTTACATCAATCGACGTTGTATTTTGGATTTTTACCATGCTCTTTATATATCGAAATTAGAATCTGAGTTTGTATTATTGCCTCTTGAACGCGCCTTCTTGTTCCCCACTGACTTCCGAAAACAATTCTCTTGTCTCCACCTCATATATAATATTTTTATAAAATCTTTTGTCGTTAACTTATATAAATTAAAAGTATACGTTATTTGTCTATATTTATATCCTATTTTGACATCTTCTTTTAGTATAAGGCATGCCATACCAATTTAAAACCTTTTTTCCATATTTTTATTTCCAAGTATTCATTCGATGTATTCTGATATATGAATTTATATAAGCTTGTCATATTTTCAATATAGAAATTTAAGAATTCATCAGGTCCAGTGGATTTTAAGTTCGGCAGTGATTTTATTATGTCTTCAAATTCAACTTCTGTTATGATGATTTTTTCTTGTTTTTAGACCAGTAAGAATGGGTATAGTTAAACGTTATTATTATTCTTAGTGTAATTTTCCATACCTTTTCCCCACATTTTCATTATGAAATTTGAGATTTGTTTATTTAAAGCTTCGTCCGTGTAATTTTTGTTTTCAGTCAACCCTCTGTAAAAATGTCTCCTATTAAGCTCAAAGCAGCTATTTTATCTAGTAAAGTCACATCTTTTTTTATACTGCTCTATCCTTTTCTTATATATTCTGATTTTTTCTTTATACTCATTGAACGTGTTTTTAGATGATCATCTATGTCTAGGATCATATTTCTTGATCTCATTATTTTTCTTAATTTTTTTCATTCAAATTTCTCAACTTCACTGCGATTGTTTTTATAATTCTAGTCCATCTCTTATTCTTTCCAAAAGCTAAATTTTATAAATTTTTTCCGAAATATATTCGCTATCTTTTTTTGGTTTTGTTGTGAGACATTTGTAAGGCTGTTGTGCGGTTTGTAGTAAGACTGCAACATAGGACATATTCTTGGGATTTTGGGTGAATGTAATTGATTATGTTATCTTATTAATATTTTGAAGAATATTAGATTCAACTTTGTAGTATGGAATTTTTCTTTTCCTTTCAAATTCAGCAATGTTTGCCTTTTTAAGCTTTCTTATATTTCATTTTATTCCTTTATACATAAGTCGAATATTCTATACTCTTCAATTTCAAAATAGGATGGTTCACTTAATTTTGTTCTTTTAGAGTTTTTGAAGTTTAAGGCATCAAATCGTTTGACAGTCGACTTCCTTCCATTTTAGTCAATTAATATTATCATTGCCTTCGTTTTAGTTCTTCTTGAGACAAGTTACATTGGAATTTTCCATTATAATATTTTTGATGTTTCTCCCATCCGAAGCGGGGCATACGATGGAAGCGTATTAGTATTGCCGCATAGGCTGATTGAACCCATTCATCCAAAGAAATTCAGTTGAAGTGAAGATCGATCATAACTTCAAATTTCTTGTTGATTGTTTAAGGAGATTTGCGCATATTACAACACCAACCTATCTTTTTGTTCGGTTACAGCTGCAGTTTCGCATGATTTGTCACTGTAGTGCTCTGCTTCTGATTTTTCTGTTATAACATTCAAGTCATAATATGAATAATTAATAAATTTATATTTAGTAAAATAGTTCTTGATTTTTCCCCATATAAACATAAAGAAGAAAAAACATCAAAATTAGCATAATTACTTTCGTGTCATAGAACATTTATAAATCATTCAAATACATATTTAATATTAATTATTTACATAACTGCTACAACAGATACATTGAGCACAAAACTATGAATAATGTATTCAATTTAGACCTATAAAATTTTTTATTGATTTAATAATGATGCATACACAGTTTACTTTATAAAGCCAAATACTTATATTTCAAGAAGTGTAATATTTAAATTGTTTTCTTTCTTTTTATTTTAATGTAAAATAATGTTAGCTTTACTGATTGGAATTTTAAGATTTTTCTTTTTAAATTTAATATATTTATTTTTTTATTTATAGCCGCTACCTTTTTGAAGTTTAACGAGTGCGAGCAATTACATTTGTATTATTTTTATACAAGTCTTTGACTATTTCTGTAAAAAAAACATGGTTTTAATACTCTAAAAACACTTTTTAATGATGAAAAATACTTAGGTACATATAGTATTCTTAATAAATTATTTTAATCCAAATTTATTGTCGTTCATTTATATTTTTAAGTTTTATGAATAATTTATTTTTTAAAATATTTTTAAGTTTGTTGCATCTTGAATATACTTCTGTATTATTTTGTATTTATTTTAAATAAATTGTGATTGAATATTATAAATTGTTAGATTTGTTATCATTTTACTGTTATTATAGAACCTTGATACTTCATATACATTTATTTTTCGCTTATTCCTCTTGCGCACAAATTAGGACCTAGAAAATAATCTTCATGTGCTTAAGAAAACGTCATAAAAAAATATTAAGAATGTGGTAGTACAAAACTTATTGGTTTTTATCTACATATCATGTGTTTAAGATCAATAAAAAGCTTTTTATACCCATAATTAGTACACACATATGTTTTTTATCTAATATTTTAGATGATTTTTTCAATACATGAGCCTCATTTTATATTCAAATGAATTAAATAACCGTCTTCGCAAAACAGACGTTATTTGCGGTGTTTTATATAAAATCAGGCTTGTTTAGACTTTTTTAAGGCTAAATATTTAGTTTCACAATAGTTTTAAAAAAAAATTGCTGTTAGTTTGAGAGCTTATATTTATTACTTCAATACGCATATCGATTCTATAAATTACCATGAAATATTAAATATAAAATCGGAGTCTCGAATAAAAAGAAAAGAATAAACTTTGTTGTTTTTGCTTTTCTATTTTCAACAACAATTTAAAGAAAATAGTAAACGTATATGTAAATTTTTATAATTAGCTCTCCTTTGCAAAATCATAATATTAGGCTAAAGTACTGTTAAGATTTTTATATTTTATTGACAGGATCATGACCGAGAAGATTTTTTTATGATAAAACATCGTATTCAAGACTTTAAATAGGATTTCTGCTTTATTTTTTTCGTCTAGATCTTTATACCATTTCGATTGTGTAGTAATCCAGCATGTAAATTCTTCGTAAATGAAATACTCATAGTATTATGATTCAAATCACCATTTTTATGTCATTAAATGTGCAAATAAATTTGGTTGTTAAGATTCTAGCCAATTTTAAACTTTCAACTTCATATTTGGAGGTAAGGAAATACGAACTCAACTAGATTAAAAAATAGTGCCTTAAAAACGTGAATTCTTCTTTTCACTGAATAGGTTAAATACCAGAAATATATTTTTAATTATAATAATGTGTGCAATTAAAATTTTAATAGCCAACTTAAGCTGATAGTTTTGCTAGTCTGTTTGGTTATGTAAAGAAATACCTGGCCTGTAAAATCAAAAAATATATTTATACTTTTAATAAGCTTGATATGTAATATAAAAAAATTTCCAGATTTTTATACGATCAAATACGACCAATATATTAGTTTACTATAACAGACTAAAACCATAATCATTGATATCGGGAATTTTCGAATGAAAAAACACATTTCAACCTTAAAAATATAAAAACCATGCTTTAGTAAATTTGAAATACTCTTAATGCAAATGTTACTGTAAATATATCGTTAAAAATTATTATTATAAATTCGCATGATTTAATTGTATATAAATAGATATCTAAAGATGTTTAGTTCTTTTAAAATCGATTATCACAGTAAAAAAAATATGAATACAAAAGCTATAAAATATGATTTTTGATATATTGAATCAAAAAAAGCTTTTAAAAGGTTAGATGACATAAATTTAATGGATACTAAGAAAAATTTTTATATGGTCTAAAAAATTAGAGAATATAAAAATAATATGGAATTTCAAAATAAATTATTAAAATTGAGAAAATATAATTAACTAATAAACACACAAAATATAAAGATTTTATGGTCTCAAAATACCAAGATATTATATTAATAGGCTAGGAATGGCAATATTAGCAGAATAATATATGTAAATAATAGAATTTGAGATAAATATATAAATTGGTATGTCCTTAAAAATTAAAACACATTGAGGAATATTTTAAATCTGATGAGGTTAAAAAAAATTATTGAAAAATATATTCTATTGTGCAATCACAAGTTTTGCACGGCAAATAAACTAGTATAATTTAACGTAACCTAATAATTTTATCTCAAAATTTTCGATTTAAAATGGAAAATAACAAGATTGATGGCTTTTTTCTCTACAAAATTTGCTAATTACAGAAAATTTTGGAGATACATAAATGATTGCCATCAAATTTCGAGTAAATAATAAAGATTTGTTTTTCGTCCCCATAAAAATATATTTCATTATGTAAATCCAACAGTATCTGCCTAAGTAGTATCTCGATTTCGAACATGTTTTTAATTGTGTAATTGATTATAATTTTTTGACTTGAAAATTGTTGACCTGTAAAATACGTGTGTTCCATAAACATAAATTGCTTCGGCCAGTTACAAAATTGATATATTAAAAAAATAATATTTTATCTAAGTTAGTAATAAAAAATTATTTTATGATCTAAATTATAGCATATCAATACTTTAAGCAGGGCGACCAATAAAAAAAGAAAAAGTACAAAAAAAAATATTATACATAAATAAAATGAATAATAGGAGATCAGCGACTTTTGTAGCAATTCTAATGAATTTTTTTGCGGATATAAGAATTTTTCATGAATGCTTTTCATGTAGATTAAAAATAATTAAATTTTGTACCAAATTCGGAATTCGATTTGCTGCTTTTGAAAATAAGGATATAATAAGAATTGATTAAATTTTTTTTATTTGTGCTTATTTTTTTAAGCTCTGTAGCTATTTAATAGGTGCAAATAAGCTCGAATTAAATGGGCTTTTTTTAACTAAAAAATTCATAGATGGAAAAACAATATATTATTTGTCAATATCTGATATATTAATGAATAAAGAAACCCTTTTTTATTAAATTACATTAAAAAATAACGATAAATAAAGAATATAACACTGTTATATTTTTATTTATTATGTATTTAAATGTAAAATCATCACCTAGAATCTATTTTAAATACTTATAATGTTATTGATACGACTGTTTTTTTGTGATTTTATTAAACAATAAATTTTATCTCATACGAATCTAAGAAGGCATATTTCTTATTTATAGATTAGAAAAAACAAAAATAGACTAATAATATTCTGCTAACAGCATCATATATTTTTTTAAAACAGCACTCTCCCAATGAAAAACCAAGTTTTTCAATTTTAAGGTGTGCTATGCGGGTAAAAGTTGTATAATCTGACTACATTATAAGCAGGTAGAAGACTTTGAGCAAAATGATTCTAGTAAATACAGATAAATTAAATTATATATACTTTTCAAGCCACTCCTGTTAAATTAGATTTCTTAATTTGTTTTTTCTGATCTAGGTGCTTCTAACTTTAAATTCAACCGTGTAAAGTCTTAAAGAAAATATGTTTTCTTAACGAAGAAAAACCTCATCTATTTTTAATTTTTCTAATATTTGTAGCATAAAGTTCATCAAGTTGGGCCTGGATATAAATATAAACATTCTATATAAACTACTATGCAATATTTTTTTTGTTTTATTGAGTACCTTGATTTGAAGCTGTTCTTTAAGAAAACGGAATTAGAATGCAAGAATTTAATTGCGTTCCAAAATATCATCAAGGGCTTTTTTAATGATTTAATGTTCGTGTTAATTTCTCTAATTTTTAAAAATTCTCTATTTTTATGATCATCGTTCAGAAGCCGTTTTAAAAACAGAAGATGAATTATCAATGTCTGAAAAATATTTTTTTTTAACTCAAAATATATACATTTTCTTTTTTGTAATTTGGTATTTTACATAAAAATATATCTTATATAAACTTAAATTTTGGATTTATATACTTATTTACAACTAAATTGTGAAATAAACGGCATCTATATAAAATAAAAGGTTTTTATATGTTCTTGGCAAAATAAAAATATTATTTATCCATAAATTCTTTAAGTAGTAATATATCCAAATTTATTGAATTAAATTCAAAGCAATATTTAAAGACAATTCTATTTTTAAACATGTTTCATTCGTTATTTCATTATATGAATATTAATTTATGCATGGTGATTCATTTTTATAATAAGAGAGATGACGCTTTACAGGAATTGAATCCCCATAAATATCGATCCATGTTATTAGAAATTGAGAAAACAATGAAAATACATAATTTATCAATTGATACATACAAGTATTTTGATTTAGATACGCTTTCTAAGGAAAAATCGCTTGATCATACAAATATGTTCTCGAAGGAAAAAAATGGAAAAAATATGTCTGTAGATAAAAATAAATACACAGAATTACAGAAAACCAATAAATTGAAAAAAAATAAAAGACACCCACTCATGGGTGATCATGCTTTAAGTCACTAGCTTTCAAAGTTTATTGAACGAAAGATTAATTTTTTAAATTAAATGTATTTATTAATAAGCATAAATCTGTTCCATTAATTTTAGAATTACATATAGTCATTAAATCAACTTATAAAAATAAAATTTTATCATTTTAAAGACAGAAAATAAGTACTTTATGCAAAAATTTATATAAACACTGACACTGGGAAGCAAATTCAGAGAGTTTGACTTTTTCGGATATGATTTATTTCTTATTGTGATATATTAGACCCGTAGTTACTAAAATCACAATTTTCTCTCATAAATAAATATTACGGCCTTTAGAATGATTTTTATGGCATCAAATAAAAAAATTTATGTTTACAAATTTTAAAAGCCATAAAATATTTTAATGACATTTACATTGCGAAGAAGATAAAATAAAAAGGTATTTATTAACCTTTATCTTTGTTTTGTTAAATTATCTATAATATTTTATTTCTAAATTACCCAATAAAATAATAAGCTTAAAATTTTTTAAATTATATTCATCTAAAATAAGTGCAATATTGGTGTTAATTTATAGACCTTTGGTATAAAATCCCTGTTTCATATCACTTAATTGTGGAATAAAGATTAATCCTCGCATATTTTAAATAAAAAAATGTAATAAATTTATATTCTCGCTCCCAATTTTACGAAAAAAGAAGGTGAAATGTTATGGCAATTTATATAGTGTATTTTTTTTAAACACTTAGATTACTTTTTTAAACGAATAAATGTATTTGTGTATCTTTAATTAAAAATATGGGTCAAAGCATACCTATAGAAATTTTGCATGGTGAAAAATATATTTATGTAATTAAATTAAACATAATCATCAGTTAAATAAGTAAATATTGTTATATTAATGGTCATTTCGAGTTGAATTTTGTCAATAAACAAGATGTGATCGACTATAAACAAGAATTATTTTTACATTTATTGGCGGCTTTTAGATCATATTCATGTAATTTTGGTTTTAATTAAATTATTTTATATTTCTTGCAATTATAAAAATTGTTACCATGACTAGATAATTTATATTTCTTGAGTATTAAATAATAAATTATTATTTTATTTATATTAAAAGAGATTTCTTTGATTTTACATCTAATCATAACCCGAATTAAAAATAATTTGAGCTTATAGTCCCTTTTATTTTAATATTTTGATTAACGAATTTCATTGTTATCTGTTTTACTTTGTGTCAAAATCTTATAAAATTTTCAATAAATTTTATTTTCTTACCACCTTCTTCAATTTAAAACATTAAAAATCCATTCTTTTTCTCAACAGTTTTAGAATATAAAATGATCCAAAAAGTAAATTTTTATTTTTTTATTATTTGATTTAAAATAAATTTGTGCCAGTCAAAGGTTTGATTTCTAACGCCACGAAAATAATTTGGGCTCCAATAAATTATAAGCATCACAACTAATTTTATGTTCCAAACGGTACGAATTTATATTGTATTTGATAGATCTAACCAATAAAAGAATTATTATAAACATAAACAATCTTTCTAACCCAATAATGTTTTTACTTATCCCTCTAGGGCCAGAATTTTTTATTTGTTTCATGGTTTTTCCAGTCTTAAATATTCTAGCTTTAAGTTTTATAGCTGTTTTCTTCAATATTTAGGGTGATTCATTTCTTAATTTATATCTTTAAACTTTTCTATTTTACGCAGCCTAAAACAATCCTTATAAAAATTTCCGAGCTCCCGATTTCGTCATTCTAAATATTAAAAAATCATGAAAAAAGAAAATTAAAAAAAAATTCATACCGTAAGAAAATAATACGAAATAAATTTAAAAACTTTATTTATGATTTTTTTTATTTTTATCAAAAACGCTCAAGTTCTAATACATATGTCATCTTTCCAGCTCACTATTATCATATTTTTGGACGTTAAATATAAAAAACATCTTCCTGATATAAATTTATAAAATCGGGGATATTAAAAACCAATATTACAAAAAATGACGAAGTTATGGGACTTAATAGTTATTTTAATGCTTTTTACTATTTTGAAAATATTGAATTAAATAAAAATACAATTTAAAAGATAATGTTCGACAGAATGAATAATATCAGATAAATACAAATATTCTCGTAATTTTAAAACAAAATCTATAGCGGAAATATGTTTAATAAGAATTACAATGTAAAAAAAATTATACACATCAATATTAATGTGTAATTATAAAGTTTTAGTTATTTCAGAGTATAAAATTTGCTTAATATGTGCTATTTTAGCTCAATGCTCCCGAACTTATTTGTGATAGAAAGGCACTATCAAATCATATTAAATACTTTTTATAATGTTTTTATATAATATTTGAATTAGAAATAAAATATAAAATAAATCATTCTTATATTTAAAAAAGTACCTATTGATAGTTTAAAATTTCTTTTTTTCGATATTTTTAATGCCCGCATCTAATATTATGTGCTATTTGTATATTTTTTTGCTATGGATTATAAGATTAGGAAACTACAAAATTATATTCATATTGTTCAAATTAAAAATATAATACGCTATAAGGGCATATGATATCAATGAAAATAGGTAAATATAATAAAATAAATATTTTGCCTTTTAGTCACTAAATTCAAACAAAAGTCAATCTATAAAGAAAGAGCATAAACCAAGCGCATTTTAAATAGTTTTTATTTATTTAAATGTTTTTTTTAGAAAAATTCTCTATTTTATTTGTAACAAAATGGCGAAATTAAATTTATTGATTACATCTTTTTTTATTAATGAGCCCTAAATCCGATAGAAGTGATATGGTTTCATTTTATAAATTTTTTTTTCTATTTTTTTATATTGAGTTGTTCTCCAGTTTGTATGTTTTCCCTCAAGTATATCATAGAAATGCGCCGTTTCGAATTTATGATGAAGGCTCAAAACTAGAGGCTTTCTATCTGTTATATCCGAGTTTTATAAATAAACATGAATTTAAGGAACAAAAAACAAGAAAACCTAACAAAAATAATATTTCAGTTAAAACCGAAAGAAAAAACGAGCAGTTAAAAGATTTAGTGCCCACGAAAGTAGAAGAATTTTCCAACGATTTTACAAAAATAAGGGATGAAGATTTCTTTAAAAAGATAAGTAATCATGATCAAAAAAGAAAAAATATAGGAGAAATGGATAAAAATCCATTTATAAGGCTTTATAAATAAATAATGCTCAAGTATCAAGTAAAATGGGTTGTTAGAATTCTATTTTTTAAACGTCAAATCTTACATAACATTATTACGATTGTTGCAGTTTATAACCTCGCAAATTAAAATTCAATTTTTCTAAAAAATAAAATAAGATAAGTTTATAAATTTAAATAACAAAAATTATGAACTAAATTTTATTTATTTTGATTCATGATGCCATCAACTTCGTTAAGTGCGCGTGAATAAAAAGGTAAGAAGGTTTGCGCTTTAATTTATCTGCAATTTCTACTGTCTTTTCAGACTTTATAAAAAAAAATATGTCGTTAAAGCTTTAGATATTTTATTTAATTAGTTTCCATATTATCTTCTAATTTTAATGTTGTCTGCTTGGGATGGGTTGGAAAAATAACTTGTCCTATTTATTTTATAGAACATTGAAGAGACATATAATAAAAATACATTGTCTCTAATTTATTTAGCGTTATTTATGTGCAATTTTAATTGATATATTTACAGGTTGTATTTAATCTATATAATCGATTGCTTATACATGATGAAATAACCGATTGTCCATGTTTATCATTTAATAACTTGGTTTGCACATTAAGAGTATTCATGTGTTGAGGTTTGATGATCTTTCGATGTATCAGGCTCATAAATTATCTAGAATTAAAACGAAAATATGGTTTAATGGCTTCATATGTGAACAATCAAATAATATCAGTCACAATAATAAAATCAAATCCAACATTACTGTGCGATTTCTTATATAAAACGCTTTAATTAAGTAAAATTATATTTTGAAACTAAAATGATGAAATATGAAGCTTTTTATATCGTATTTTGGCGTGTTTTATTTAAGAATTCACAAGTTTTTTTTTACTAGAAATGCAACATTTACAAGTTTGATAAGGAACGAATTATATTTTAAAAAATAACTGATGCAAATTCTATATATTTTAATGATATCTTCAAATTAAAATAAAAAAAAGCATATTCAACTGTGAGGGTTCAAGTACCTGTCGATATAAAAAATCAAAATTATTTTTTACTTGTTTTCACTAGCGAATTTATTTTAATTTGAATATTGTGATTCGTTGATAATTTTGCAAAGTTATGTCATGAGTAAATATATCGGAAATTAAATGACAATAAATGTTCTAAAACCCATTAGAAAAAAATTAATATGCTCGATGGCGTCTATGTAGCTATTTGTACGAATTAAAGTAAATTTAACATCGTCAAAAGCAGAAAAATATGTGTGTATGATGAAAAAACCCTATTTTTATATTAAAGAGAATAAAATAAATTAATTTGCTTGAAATTAATGGAAAAAAGATATAAAAAAGCATGAAATCAATGAAATACCAGGCATCACCAATAATTAAATAAAAATTTGAAAATCCGAATTTAATGTTTTATATTTCGCTCCTATTCACTCTGTAAGTTCTATGAATTCTAGTACTCACTTTATATATACTATTTTTGTTTTCTATACAGACTCAATGCTTCATTCTCTAAAAATTTAAGCCCCTAATCAGAATCTGCTTTGCAAAGACCCCAATTTATAAAAAAAACACCTAAAGCGAGCTTTTTATTACATATATATCAATGTGGTAAAAGATTGCATCGTGGCTTTAAATCAGAGCTGAAATGATTCTATTACTTATAAAAGCCCATTTGAATTATTAATCTTAATCCAGCAGCAATAATCTTCAATATATACTATCTGAGTTAGTGGAAATTATTTTATTTTTGTTTAGATGTGTTATAATTGAAATATATTTTTTAAAATGGGGCATCCCTGAGCTACTATTATAATCTATATTTATTCTGATGTAGCATGAATATTCGAAAAAATACACTATAAATCATGAATTTGATATTAAAAAGAACATTGTCTGGGAATATAACTCCATTTACATCATTTTTTCATTCAAATAAATTTATCCAGAATCAATAATTTTTCATTTTAATAAATTTATCCAGAATCAATAATTTTTCATTTTAATTTTTTCGCTTTATTATATTTCAACAATGCTTATAAGAGCCTATTTTTTATATATATATCTATAAGTATTTCATTTTATATAAATCCTGGATTAAACTTTTGCAACATTTCCTTCTAACATTAATTGATAGTTAAGTGCTCAAATATAAATTTACTATTTTCTGCGATTTTAATATACAAGAAAAATGAATTAAAATTTTCCTTTTTGATTTTTTATTATATTACTAAATTACTCTTTAATTTTATATACCATTACCCAAGCATCTTCTAGATTTGAATAATATTCCTTTTCTATTTTGATCTTTTTAAATCCAATTTTTTCATAAAATATAATCGCTATTTCGTTGCTAACTCGAACTTTTAAAGTAACATCTACTTGTTTTTTTGTTAATCCAATTTCACAACGTTTTAATTTTATGGCATCTAAAAGTTTCATAACAAGATTTTTTGCAAGACCTTTCCGTCGATAAGCCTTATCAACACATATAGATGCAACATGCACTATGATATAAGGCTCCATAGAATCTGTTTCATTATCGATTTTACCCAAGACATATCCAACTAAACATTCCTCTACATTTATTCGATTTGAAGGATTATTATCATTATTCTTCTTCGTATGAGTACAAATAAAATTTAGTCCAGGTGATGTAATTAACTGGTATGTGTAATATTTCATCTGATAATTTTCTGGTAAATTTCTATGATTGCACATTTGAACGTCTATGAGGTCTTTGTATTTCATTTCTTTGATTTCAAATTTATAATTCTTATCTTCTAATATATTGATCATCTTTATGGAATAAAAATATCAAGGCTGCTGAAATGGGCAATCTTTATCATTATTGCTCTAGTTCCATAAAAAAAGTAAAAAGAAATTCGAAAAACAAAGATTATGCTAATATTTTTCAAATATTGATTTCTAATAAAAAATAATAATGAAAACCATTGAACTGTGGTAAATTCTTGAATTATTGTTCTTAAAGATAGAATAAGTATAGGAGACGATGTAAGAGAAGAAAAATATTCAAAGGTATATGTAATATCAGCCCACAGTAAAATAATCATGTAAGCAGGAAGAAGAATAAATTTATGGTCTCTACGGAAAAACCAAATCATAAATAATATTTGTTATAAGTTTAAAAACTGCCGAACATAAAACTTTTAAATGATATGATTAAATTTATCGAATCAATGGAATCGATAATATATTATCATTGTGATTTAATTATTTGATTACGAACCCGGTTTTTTAATCTTGAAAACCTAAAAATTAGTCTTAGCGATCGGATTTATACATTAAAATGTGATTTGGTTTGTCTGTTATTTGAAAATTAACATCAATATTCATCCTTTAAAGATTTGAAATACCATATGAATATAATCCATTGTTCTATTTTACTGTAATATTTATATATAAAATTTTGATTTTGATTATAAATACCCAAAAACCCTATATTTCTAGAAGACATCTATGGTCTCTATATATCTAAAAAAAATAGGGAAATAATGAAATTTCTTAATTTAACTTAATTTCATTTAAGATCATAGTGCGAATATTTTTCTTTTATTTTTTGGAAGCAGAGAAGATTTTAGTCATGAATTATAAACACAATTAATATATAAAAATTTTAATATAAGCTTTGTCAATTTTTTTGTTTTCTGTTATGATAGATATTAAGAATCAGAACAAAAAAGACTATTCATTTTTTATATAAGTAACCTATTTTCATGCATATCATTATTTAAAGTAACTTATTTTTGTTTAACAATGAAAAATAAATTATAAGGAATGACTGGTAAAAAGTAAGAAATACATAATTGGAGTTGTATATTCGAGCCAAGAATTAGCGCAGTATAATTTAAATATTGCATTTTTTTATCATTATTGAAAAATTCTCTCATGTGCGAATTCGCAATGTTTTAATTTTGTAGGCCTAAAAATTATAAATACGGAATTATTTTGATGGATAATATTTGATTCTTATTTGAAATTTTAATAGTTCAAAAAATTAGTCGATAAAATTCATGTATCTATTCTTTGATAAAAATCACATATGCCATTTTAGTTTCTCAGAATTATGGGTCAACTTAGTATAACTATTGTTTTGAAAATAAACTAAACGATGCCAAATGATTATTCGTAAAATTGTAACAGTTCAATGCATTTTTGAGTACAAGGACTAAATAAATAAAACCCCACAATCTTTTTCATAATTCTAGTAAATGTATGCTCGAAAACGTTTTTAAATGTTTTTTTTGCTTATGTAGATCAATTTTCGATCAAAACTAATCATTTATCATCTTTAAAGAAATATTAGTGATTTAACGTATTGTTCTGATATCAAAAACCAGGTCTAAATAATGCGCGCTCATTTATTCATGATTTTTAATCATACAAATAAAAAATATCACTTTTTTTGTTATTAATATTGAAAATTACATTAATTAATTATTTGAAAGTTACTGTATCTAACCAACCATATATATATTTCTATGTATTTATAGCTTTTAAATGCCTGTTTCCTTGTGTTGAGTTGTAGAATATTTCGATTTAAAGCCTAAATTCTTGATGAAGCTGTCGCATCATTTAGATTTTTTTTTTGAATTCATTTTATAAAATTGAGCAAGGATAAAATTATGAAATATTTGGTTTCCAAAAAATGTACAAGTTTCTTGGAAGCTCTAATTCAAAACTTCTATTTTTACGCGTAGATTTAGGCTTATAATAACACGATCAAATAACTACCCTTCTGTTTTTATGGTGTTTTGTTCCACCTGCTATTTTTTGTATTTTATTCTTTAACCAAAATATATGACATTTCATTTATATGATGAAGTATAATGGTATTTTTTTAGCTGAAATCTTGAAAAAACCATGTTAAAATCTTATAATATAAAATATATTGCACATCTACTTATTTTTAAATAGAAAAATATTTATTACTGTAAATTGGGATGGAGTGGTTACAAATTCCATTATAAGCATGTTAAGGAGTGAAAAATCCCGGACAAAGTATAAACATACATGCAAGCTCACACATTCCGCAAGACACTTAAACTCATAATATTTGAAAGAAGAAGAGCAGTTGATGAAGATATATTAGGGGAAGGTGTCATAAGATGCATTAAGGTGTTGTGCAATATTCCTAATATGCTGACCACGTCTAAATAGATAAGAAGAAAATTAACCCATAAATAAATAAATATTATATTTATAGTATAATCAACCAATTTCATACTTATAAATGATATAACATATATATCTAATTAAAACGATATATCTGGGCGCGATATAATTTTACGCATTCATAGATGACCATATATACATTTAATTTTATTTGAAGTTTCTGGTATTTATGAAGTCAGAAAAAAGCTCAGTATAACGCTACTTATAAGAAGAAATATAAAAATCATTAGATTGAATTTCATTTTTTATATCGATAGATGTTTAAGATTCAAAATTTATTTTAATATTATAAGGTTTTTGCGCTTCATTTTTATTCATTTATTTCGATCTCTAACAATTTTCTAAATCCTCTGTTATATTATATTTATTAACTTTTTTTAAAAAAATATAATCCTATAACTTCGAGAAAAAACAGCAAATATCGATTTTATAGATTATGTACAACAATCTACTTCTGAATTTATAGTTTTAGTTCTAATATAATCTTCTAAAAATATATCAAAAGAAAGTTGAATAGATAAGTCGCCAGTCTCAGCTTCAATAATCGTAGCCTAAATAATATTAGCTTTTACATATTGTTTGTTAATAAAATACGTATCCGTGTGAAAAAAGTCGGCTTTATTTTTGCAACAAAATCCTATAACCTTATTTTTTCAATGATACATTTTTGATCTCTTTTCTCGTAAAGCATATATTTTCTAACCACCCACTTATAAATCCATAAAGTTAGAAATAAAAACTATATGCAACCAAAACCCATAGAATTTGATTTAAATATTTTTTTATACTCCTAGTTGTCTGAGTTACCATTTATTCATTAAAAGTATTAGTTTTTTCGCATAAAATAGATTGAAAAAAAAGAAGAAACATTTATTAAAGCATTTATAATCATAAAGTTTATACGGTGTGTATACCATCAGATTTATTTGCGAAATAGTAGCGCTTGTAATGCAAGAATTATACGGAAATGTGGCTAAATTTTAAACCTAAATCATGATCTTTATATTACAGGGATTTCAACTTAATTTAATAGTTTTACTTAATTACAATCTATTATTATTACATTTGATTCTGTTGAAATTAGATTGTATTCTTTTGTAATCAATTTAGCACATAAAAACCACCAAATCGAAAAAATTCGATTAGTCTGCGTAAAGTCATTATCAACCGTAATTTTTACGTTTTTCTAAAACGATCAGAGCTATATTGGCTGTTATGTAAATTTTAGTAACTTGATATTATTTTAAAGTGAAAATTTTTTAATTATATAAAAGTATTAAGAAGACAAAAATCATAATTTATAGATATAGTGTTTGCTATAGATTCGAAATATACCCTGAACCATGAATTTATGTAAAAATGCCGGAAAGTAGCATAAAATCGCACGGCGATGGATCAGCTAGAAAAAAACTCGTAATCATGGAACTGCTATCTAATGCGATACTTGATGATTTTCTTTGAGTCTTTGATAACTTCAGATCAAGAAACGCGAAACGCTGTATAATATTATTTCTAAATCTACGATATATGATTCAATTAGAACCATGAATAGCTCTTTTAAAAGAGTACATTTAATTCCAATACTGAGAAGTTCTACGAACAATATAGAGATATATTGCGAATATTGTGAACGAATATCACTTTAAATGTCATCAAATCATTTTTTTTGATGAATTCGGAATCAGTATATCAAAGAGACAACTATATTGCAGGTCTCTTTGTAAACTATTTATAAGATAGTAGTTAAAGAAAAATATCCAAAAATAAAAGATGAATAGTTTTCATTATCAAAATAAAAATGAATATTATAAGATACAGGAATTGTCATATAAGCAAATAACATAGATAAGGATTCGTTCAAGGAACATTATTTTATTTTAATAAATAACATGCATTATATGAAAATAATTATTGATAATTTTAGCACACATATAGCCACAAGCTATAATATTAAATAAAAGAAACTGGGCATGAATTGGTTTTCTTATCTCCGAATGCCCCACAATTTTACCGAACAAGAAGTATTCTATGGTATAAGATCTTCGATATAATCTTACAATTAATAAATGAGAGATGAGCTTCTAATAGCTGGAAGTCATTCAATGAATTATATTTCGGAATGGACGGCTGTTATTTTTTTAACCATGCAAGAAAATGGCTTTTAAGCGAATTAGAATGAAATTTTTAGAATAAATATAGTTCTACGTAAATTTTATTTTTGATTTCATGATATAAAATTTCTTTTAAAATTATGAAATGGTTAATGGATTAATTATATCTAAATAAGATAAAACTTAATTGCAAAAGGGTTAAATTATGTTTTAAAAGTGGTGAACACGGTTTCAAACCCTCTATATCCAACAAAAAACCAATTTATTCAAGTTTTTCGGCATTTTAGATTTATCAAGTTATATGCCCCGAAAAAAATACCCTATAGCATTTTATGATACCATACCCGTTGCATTTTAATTTACCTTCGGGATAATAATACATCCCACAACAAAAATTTAGATAAATCTAGACGCCGGGAAATGAATGTGTCCAATATTCCTTTTTTTCTAGATAGCAAAATAAATTTAAAAAAAAATTCTTAAAAAAACTAATCGAAGCATATACAAACCTTAGGATTGAGAAAGACCCTTGAAATACTATATCTCAAAAAGATAGGAAATGTATTACAAAACTTCAAAGATGAGAATAGTACCGAAGTATAAATACGCTGTGCGCCGATAAATAAAGAAAGTTATGCTCGAAAACAAAAACGAAAATATAAACGATAATTTTAGCATCATAAATAAATATAATGATAACAAAAACTAAATTGACATGATTTAAAATAATAAATCATATTTTTCTGGACCAATTTTCTATTATGTCCGTTAATTTAGTTTCCGGAAAACCCTTTCCAATATAATAGGAATATTTAATATTTAAATCAAGTGTTTTTACTTTTATTCACAAATTTCTAAGTGGAAAAGAAAGATAATTTGAAAAAATATAGTTTGCAAGAGTTTTGCAACATAATATTATACCCCAAATAAAATAAACCTTTGAGTGTCGAATGTAAAATGACGCAGTATATGTCATAAAATGTAATTGCTGCGAAACTATATAATATGATGCCCTTTTTTAGGATATAAAAAATTATACCTTATTTCTAAAGTACATATCATAATATCGATATGATATTGGTAATTATAAAAAGAAATGAACAATCACAACTTTATAATACTTGATTATATGTAAATAAAACATTTAATGTCAAATCATTCACCATATGCTATTCAAAAAAACCCAAAATTTATGTGTTATTTCATATTAATTCTAATGGTATAATTGAAATAGCCATGAATATATACAAAATAACACTTTTTTATACTTTAAAGGAGACTGTAATCGTTTTTTTGCATATTTAACACAAAATATATACTATAAAAAAATAGAAACAAACTATAAAAACACACAAAAATGCAGTGTTTACTATATTCCTATATTTTTTTCGCCAATATATGATAAAACTAGAAACTAATTTTTTTAAAACATGCGTAAGACTAAACGAACTTTTTTCTGTAGTTGTAAGAATAAGATCTAAATGCAATGTACTTTACGTCATTTAAAAACATAATAAATTATCATGATATCACAAACTATACCATTAAATGATCCTTTTTATAAGATTTTATTTTTTTAAATAATATTGAAAACCGTTAAAAAATATTGATATTTTGGTTGAATACACAATTTATACTTTAAAACCAGAAAAAAAACAAAATACAGACAACCAAAATGTTTTTATCTGTTGTGTATGTAATAACTACTACTATAAGTCAAATGTTTTATTAAAATTTTTGATAAACTTATGTGAATATTTAATTTATGGTTTGTATTATAAAAGAAAGTATGAAAGATGAGTTTAAATTCCAAAATCACCAATAATAGCACGAAAAAGAAAAAAAAAGAATCATAATTTACTTACGGATAAAAACACTAAATTTCGCATATATTATGGCTATTATGCTTAAAATCGAGATCATAAGAATTACATAGCGCATTAAAAATATTTATAAAATTTCAAGATAAAAAAATTTCTAATATATCATGGTTATGCTTAAAAAGATTTACTTTGAGTTTTCTCATGCTTAAAAAGATTTTTATCTTTCTAGATAAAATTTTTTTAAACATATAGCAACAATTTTTATATAAAGATTTATTTAATATATTATCATATTTGTAGAAATCTGATTTTTATATTTGTTTTAAAGCATAAAAAAATTATATCGAATTTTCAATAAATTTTTTCGCGGAAAGCATAGGCACAAAACCCCACATTATCATTTCAGCTTGATTGTTTACGAAAACTTATATTTTAGTAAATTCATATTCTTGTAAGAAAAATTTACGTGCGTTCATACAATTAAAATAACAAATTAGATGTTTTAATTGTGAGTATGATCCTATATTTGCAAATTATACAATGTCCATGGCACAATCTAACGTCATTAAAAATACAAACGCTTTAAATATGAATATCGAGGCCTATTCTTTTAAATATAAAATTATATCACAACGGATTTGATTACGCCAGATATTGTGTAAAATATAATCTACAGGCTTATAAAACTATAAACTAGGTTATACACTTCCTTTTATGCTGATGTGGTTCGCTTTATAGCACACAGCACGGTCACGCCTTATAATGGTTTTATTTGTCATCCATGGACTTCAAAATCGCAGTTAAAAATATAAAAAACCCAATTACTATAAATTTTCATGTGAATTTATTCGCATTATGTTTTTTTGTCAAAAAAAGCCAGTGTATAAAAAATTCATGTTTTTTTTAAATATTTAATTTGCTTTCTATCATTATGAAAACTATATTTTTTGTGTTTTAAGTTAAGTTTATTATTTGTAAAAAATTTAAACTGCGTATATTGGCGCCTAAACATACTAAAGTTTGCTTAAAAAATCTTTAAGAAACGATTCGTAATAAAAAAACAAAAGGTTTGATAGATTCTATAGATTGCAATGTCAATTTTTTTCAATATTTTTTTCAGAAAAATATCAGAAAGCAAATTTTGTTTTATTTTTGCTTAAAAACTTATATATTTGCAGGCGTGTAATAATGTGAGTATTTAAACTATTAGGGTTCAAAATAAGTTATTATTAGCAAGTATTTGTAACTTTATTTATTTAATTGGTGCAAAAATGCTAAAAATCGCAGTTTATTTTGCATTTAAAAGTTTATTTTTTTTGTTTCGTCGATTTCTTCATTATTTTGTGATTTCACAAAAATTGTATCCGCCATAACTTTTTCTTAATATTAGGTTGTTGTATCGTAATTTACTCATTTTAATATATAAGTGCATGAATATATTATATTTATGAGTGTAAGTAATTTCAAGGGGACATAAATTTTACAAGAGAGTTCATAAAAAAGGATGTGAGAAAAATAGAATATAAGCGTCATATACTCTAACTCTAAAATAAAAAGCGTTTTTCTCTTGCAATAAAATCAAAAATCAAAAATTTAACATGCTCACAGAACTTAATAAATTACCTAGATGCTTTTATTTTTGGCTAAGCGCATAAAAACAAATAATAATTTTTTTATATGCAACTAATTTTTTCTTTCTAATCAGCTTCGATTTTTTAAATGCCTAGCTTGAAATCTTTGTGAAAATCTTTTTTCATATATGGAAATATTTTACAAAAATTAATGTTCCACATGATCATGCAAAAATTTATTTAGCGCTAATAGAAAAACTGTTTAAAAATCAAACATAGATCAAAGTTTGAGAAAAAAATCTTTAATATTATTATAATTTGATAAATTTACCTGCTTAATGTGTACATAAAAAAAGTAAGTTCTTTGATAATCTTAAAAATGACTCGAAGCGGCAATTATGATTCACCATTAAACTTATTTTTCGAAAAGGTTTTTTTTTATTTTAGATACATATCCATCAAAAATAAGTTTCAAGATTTTTATTTCACGCTGATATAAATTACATATGCTGGAATTCTTAATTTCCAGTCTTTATACCAGTAAACATAAAGGTTAGAATGTCTATAGATCTCTCCGTATACTTTTTATATCATATTTCGAAATTACGGGATAATGATGATAAACTTAGTGTAATGCGTTATTTCAAAAATGCTTACTCCTTTTGATCGAGTATATGCAATCCTTTTTGTAAAAAAAAAATTTTGGGTCTTTTTTTTTTATAATCTTGTGATGTATATTTGTAATTTAACTACTTTTAAATATTTTCCCTGTGGTATTCGTAGAAAATTAGCCTTAAAACGACCAGTATTATATGCAATAGCCTCTTAACTAAAAAATTATGGATAGATATATCGTAAATTATCATTTATTACGTTTAAATGTGGCATCCAATCTCTCATACAAACATATAATTTTCTAAAAATGTGTGCCCCACAGTAATCGCGTAGAATAGAGAGCAAAATTTTCAATTTTTTTTAATTTTCATGAAATTTCTGCAAAAGATATGGCTTGCTAAAATTAATTTTATATGACAATTCTATAACTTTCATAATTTAAACTCAATATAAATATTGAATAATGACAAAAAGACTATAATTTAGGGGATAAGTTCACTAATAAATACTGGTTTGAAAAAATATATAATTCAAAAGTAAAAATTATGGGAAAAACTTTTTAGATTTTTGTTTTTTTATATTGCTAGCCATTTATATTGCATATTTTCGTATTTTTTTCGTTAATTGTACCTCTAAGATATTTTTGCTCAATAATTTACGCATTATTTATGTCAATGTTGTAAAGACCCCTTTTATATTGGTTAATGTAGCCATAGAAATCTTTTCGACGTATATTTATTAATTTAAAAATATTTTTATAAAAATCTGCATAAATATATAATCATTTATTTTTACTTAACTGTAATGTGGCATCTAAAAATTTCAAAATAGCTTTTACATGGTAAATGTGTTCGTTATTTCAACACAATAATTTTTTATTCTTTTCTGATTATTTTTTTTTACAAATCATGTTACTTGGGACTTGAACTGAGTGTTTTTCATTCATAGCCGAATTCCTGCAATAGACAACCTAATAGTTTTATTTTCCAATCTTTTTGATTGATCAACATGTGTTACTATATAAGAAAAAAATTAGAATCAAACAATTTAGTTTTTTATTTATATTAAATTTAAAATTTTAGCTTTTTTACTCTTTTTTCACCGTTATAGATTATAATTCACAAACCTGTACAATTATTTCCAAGATGTTTTCGATTTGTTCTTTAACCTACTAAATTCGCGACTTTAGCTTATAAGGTATTTTTATTTATGATTTGTTCGCTTTCTATTGTAAGGATTTGATTCATTTTTAAGTACTGGAATGTCTGGCTTTATATATAAATAGTGGTCTGTGGGTGATTTTTTTGCAGGAAAAGATGGATTTATTTCGTTTTTCAGACTTTTTGACGAACCATCTCGCGCATAACTATCGTTTTGCTTGGTGATAGTTTTTTTGTCTAGGCTTCAAAACCACCAGAAAATCGATTATATCATCTATATATTTAGTATCTTTATTGTCTTTATACATCAAATCCTTTGAAGTCGAATTTAAATTTGAATCGAAACACAAAGTATTAAAATCATCAAGTATGCCGGTTAAGGGTTCTAAAAATTCTTGGGAAATCAAAGAATAGTTAAAAGTTTCTTCCATACTTGAATCTATCTAAGCGAAACGACTCTTTTAAATTTATGTACGATGTTTTTAAAAAAGCACATAAATAGATTTTTTTTTATTTCTAAAAGTGTATATTTTATTTATTTATGGGTTAATTTAATTTATAATAATTTTATCTATTTAGACGTGGTCAACATGATGGGAATATTGCAACTCCTAGATGCATCTTTTGACACCCTCCCCTGATCTATCTTCATCAACTGCTCTTCTTCTCACAAATGAGATGAGTTCAAGTGTATTGCTGCGTGTGAGAGTTTGCACACATGCTTCTACTTCTTCCGGACTTTTTAACACCTTAAGATCTATCAGTGTATATAAGATTGTTTAAGGTATCACAAAAAATCAATAAATGCATTGTAGAAAATCATAAAGAAACATCAAAATAAAAATATAAAGAATCATTGCAAATTTGTTTGCGAAAACATATAAAAAAGGTATCTTTCATAATTTTCTATATTGGAGGTCTCATAACTTGAGATTGGTGGTTAAAATATGGAATAATCTGTCGTTAAAAAGTTAGGAATGCTAACTGAAGCTGAAGAATGCGCACAAAAATATGCTTGAGATAAAACCTTTAAATAATATGTTTGAATGACAAATATACATTACAGATGATTTTGAAAAATATTGAGGTAGAAAGAAGTAACACAAATTAGTTCTTTTGTAAATCTAAAGGTCTGCTTGGACACCAATATTGCCCAAAAAAAAAAATTCACATGTAAATAAAATTACGTACAATTATTTTATATTAAATAGCAAAATTGATCAAATTAATACAAATAGGAGTAACTAGTTTTTCAAGCCCGACTAATATTGGTAATGTGGAGCTAAAAAAATATGATTTACCAAAAAATGACATTTTCAAATTAGTTCCCACAGAACAAATACTACCATGCGTAATAGCATGGCATTTTGTCGTCATAAAATACCATAACTGGTATATTAAGGAGTTAAAAATTCCTAGTCATGCTGGTGCGTGCGTAAAAATCTTAGTATTGAGGTAAATACGTATAAATAAGTCTTCAAAAATTTGGAAATATCCAGAAAGTTTTAAATACTATAGGTCTGAAAGAAAAATTTAGCAAGTATTTTTGCCCAAAAAAAAAATTTTACCTGTAACAATTTATATTGCTAAAATCAAATCAATGCATAAAAATATCATCATTATTGTTTAAATTATAATTTTATTATAGTTATATTTTGGTCTTGTAATTTGAGATTTTTTTTAGGCTTTACTTGATTAATTTCCCATGAAAATATCATATCTATAATCCCATCAATATTTTCTTCTCATACCTAATATTCATATCTATCATCTTATCAATGCTTATTAGTTCAATAGTTTTTCTATATGGCTATCTTCGGTTATGACTTTGTATTTTTTCACCTACATTCTATTTTTTGTGTATCCGCTGCATCTCATATTAAAAAATATCATATAATTTGTAATATTTTATAAATACCACATAAAAATTAAAGTAAGCATATTTTGACACACAAAAAAAAACATTGAAACCCGTTCTAAATGGTAAAAATAATAGCTGAACATTTAATTATACGAAAAACTTAGAAAGATGAGCATAAAAATAAGCTTTGAAAGATGAATATTATTGAAATATATTACCAATAGAAATGAAATAGATTTTCATTACATAAAATAAATAAATGATAAAAAGAAATGTCTTTAGATTAATTCAAAGTTTATTTGAAAATTAATGTTAAGATTGAAAGTATAAGTCTAGCATAATCCTACAAAAAAATTTTGTGTCATATAGTTAAGAATTATTTTAAAGATAACTTAAGGGGTCTAATCACAGGCGAAAAATTTTATTGTATATGATTAACCTGTGCGATTATAAAAAGTATGTTGGGAGATTAAAATAAAAGCAGTGCAAATTTCTTTAAATTTTATTTTCGATATTTTGATTTTTTGTGTGAATTCAAATAAAATGAAAATTACTTGCTTGAAATACATTTTTTCGTTTTTTTATTTGTTCTCGAAACCAGTGTTTAATATCACCTAATCTTTATTAATTTATCTATATACTACTTCAAATACTTAGCCAAATTCATAGATTTTTAAACTATATTGTATATGATTGCATTTTATAGAAAAATTTATCACATCTTGACCATATAAATATATAGAAATACCATAAAAAATCATCCTATAGGTATTAAAATAATAGGTTCAAATAAATAAATACAATTAGTGGTGTAATGTTAATTTGTAAAGGAACCCAGCGTGTCGTAAAATTATAGTTCTTACGGAAATCTCAAAAGAATTGTCTTGATAACTCTTAAAATCCATCACTTTTAGTTATTGTTTATGAATAAAATCAATTTAAAATTTTTTCTATATTATTTAATTAGCCTACATTTTTATTCGGTTTACTTCCAACTAATAATGAGTTAGACTAGACCCTAAAAATCAAAAATTCATTTTGTGACAATGAGACGCCATATTTTTAATCAAAATTTTTTATTTTATGTATGTTATTGGTGACTATGAGGACAAAGTATAAAATTTTTTACAAAATTTTATTAAAGGTAGCTCTTTTCATGTATAACATAATTAAAAGCATGGTTATTTTCGTTTTTATATTTAAGACCCATAAATTCTTTTTATCTACAAAATCATGCGCTATTCACCTTTACACGTGATTCTTACTTTGAAATTCTGATTCTATAATAATTTATATGTCTAATTAGTTTTCTTAAAAGGTTTTGCATATCTTCGTTTAATGGCGCGATATTTTAATTACAAAAATACATTTTTTAAAAAGAGTTGGATTATAAAAAAAAATTTTGTAGTTTATTGCTTTAATAAGAAAAATTTTGAATGAATTTTAAACCGTGCTAATAAAATTAAAGCCATATAAGTATTTCATTCCTATAACACTTATAGTCAAAGAATTTATTTTTGTAAAAATATCATGGAATAGAATTTAACTATTTTTATATCTAAATAGTACCAAAAAACCATAAGTCACATACTAAGGGATTGCTGATTCTGTGAAATCGAAGCATATGCACAAAGAAAGGTATTATGATTAAAACTAGAATGTATAACTCTTGAGCATATAAAATGCATTTGAAGACTTTAAGAATTATGCTTAAAAATAGTATACAGAAAATCTGTAGTATAGAGCAATCTAAAGTTTAACCTGCAAAAATGCATATTATATAGAAAAATTAGCCTTTAAAAATGTAGTCTGAATTTTAATATAATATAAAATCAAACATGACATGGATGATTTTTTAAAGTCGCATATATAAACGAAATTTATTAATTCTGCACTGAATGTGTGGTATTTCTTTGTGTTTCGTTTTAATCTTTGATTGATTCTATTATTACTAATATAAGAAATAATGCGAATGGATTTTTTTTCAAGATATTTAAAATGATTTTTTGCACTTTGAATTTAGCTATATACATCATATATATAAATATTTCAATACTGATAATAATTTAATCTATTTACGTAATTTAAATTCAAAAAGATAAATTTTGCATGATATTGTATATTTTTATGTTTATTTCTCATGAAATATATAAAAAATTTGTGAATTTCGCTAATTTTTATATATTCGCGAAAAGATAATCTTTTGGGACCTTCTAATACAAAAATTTTAGTGCTAGCTTTTAAAAAATCAGAGGCTAAATTTTTAATTTGGTCCCTATTTCTTTAAATTTCAAATAAAATAACTTTTTTTTTCTGCAACGTTATTTTAGATATTCTGCATACATTTCGATTTTTTATGTATAAAAATTATAAACTTTTTTTTGTAAAATAATAATATAAAATGTCTTGAAAAAAATTGAATAAAGATCTAAGATAATTTAATAAATCGATATTATAAATGCATGTTATGTGTTCGATGTATTTATTTTATTATATTGGCGTACTATATATGACCAATTATATACGTATTCATATTAGAGGATATATACGACATCACTTTTCCACTTTAATAGCAAACGATCTGCGTAGTTTAACTACGATTTGTTGACTCTTAACTTTTTCGCCCCATCATTTGCTATGTATGCATCCGGGTATTCAAGCTGTTAATTATGAATGCCTAATACTAGTTTCATTATATTTGTCTGTCAAGTCTTCTTTTTATAAACACGTAGTTTTATATTTCAAAGATTCTTTCGCACGGTCATTTTTTTTCCTAATCCATGGCTTGTATTTTTCAAATTTTTAGTTCCATTTTGTATGCTGTTCGGTTATATGATTTATATTTTTTCCGTTTTTACTTGCCGTCATAGTCAAATAAACAATTTTCTGTTATTCTAGAATAATTTATAGGTTTTTATCCGCTATATAACTATATATTTTGTACTAAAATCGCTTGCTAGAATTTCTCTTTCAAGAATACTTTCATTTCTATAATTTATACAGTATTTATCAATGTCTTATTTACTCGTTCTACAACTTTAGTGCATCATATGTGATTGAAGTGTCAAGAGTTTCAGATGAATTTCTAATCACCACTCGGCTAAACTTGTAATTTTTCGTATCATTGCAAGATTCTATAATAATTTAGACTAGAATTAAATGTTTTGTTTATAATATGTTCTTAAGAGACTTATATTGTAACATCTTATGTTTTACTATGTACGACCTTTTCTCGTATTCATTTCTAAAAATATTCAATCGTCACCACAAAAAAATTATTTGACCCATCATTTTAATGGATAACTTTATCAGATTTATTTTTACAATTTCACTCAAAATTTTACATTCTATTATTATGTTTCTCGAATAAATTAGAGCCCTTTCGGTCCTTAGTAGTTTCAAACCGCTTTATATATTTGTCAATATCTTTATGGATATTGGGCAGTCCAAACCTTTTTTTTGTATCTGTGATATATGTTTACAGTCAACTCATGCTAAGAAAACAAATCATACCTTCTAGTAAATATTTCTTTTGTGTTTAGCAGTCATTTCAATAGCAAAATTTAATTACCAAGGTTATATGTGTCAACTTAATACATCCTAAATGTTGATTTCTACTACAATATCTATATTTGCGAAGCCATGATTTTATGTTTAAAGTGCAATTTTTAGTGATCTACTGTTCCTGTGGGAAGCTTTTCCAAGTGTTTAAGAGCTCTATTATATGTTTTCAACGTAAATTTTCTTCCCGAAAATGATGTTTGAAATATACAATACTTTATAATGAAATATTGGCTCGTAAATATTTTCAGAATAATTGAGCTAGCTTTTTTTTAATTTTTTACATAAGAATGCAGTTATTATTTATTCACGTTGAATTTTTGTGGCAACTCATCACCTATTTCTTCTTTGATGCATCTGTTTTGAATATTAAGGGTTTGTTCAAATACAATTGAGCGCCGAGAATTATTCTGTGGTAAAATGGTTCGATTATATAAAAATTTTATAGCATCTTAATTTCATTTATTTGTTTCTGCCTTTTCCTATTTTTATCCTGTAACTGATATGTCAGTGGTACGGCATTCTTTGCATAATTTGGAATGAATTGAACACAAAAAATAAAGAGTACCAAAAATTATCTTATTCTTTAAAGATTCTTCGGTGGATTAAATTCCATTATTGATATATTTTTCGGGGCTTTATTTATAATACCTTCAGCATAAATATAATCAAAGTATAAGATCACCTCTTAAAAACTTATATTTTTACATCATTACGCATTTCTCATGCAATTTTTTCCATAACATACTTTCTATATATTTTATCTTCTTCAATTTTCTGTATATATATTATTAAATATTTATAATTTGTGCCTTGTAAACTTCCAGTTTTCGTATTTGAGAATAGTATTCACCGCTGCTTGAGAAGTTTTTGGTGCTTTACAAAGTCCAAAGACATACATTTATATCCATAGAGGTTTCCCTTTTAAGTTAATTATGTTTTTCTATATACTTTTCCCAGTGTAAGCGTGTGATAGCTTTTGTGCATAAATAAAGCTTGATATTAGAAAATTTGTTTAAAAAATCATCTATTATTTGCAGTCTGTAATATTATCTGTACATTATATTGTTTGATACGCTAAAATTTATGCGTATTCTTTTTTTCTCACTTGGTTTTTCAACCACCACTATTCACACCTTCAGGCGTTATTTAATGGTCGTATACCATCAGAAAACAAAAAATTTTTATTTCTTCATTAATTTATCTTTCATGAGGAATCACAACTCGTTTATTGGCTTTTTAGATAAGAATTAGTATACCAGTACTAATTTATAATTTTTTTCGGAAAATTTCGTGTGGTGTAAGCTTGGATTCAAATATTATTTTGAATGAGATTTTTTTATAAAATTTTTCCGGCTTTGTATTAATTTAAATTTATTTTCATGATATTCTCAGTGTTTTTTTTTGTGCTTAATATAATTATCATTTTGTTAAATACTTCCATGAAATTCATTAGTCGATCAATGCAATGCTAATTTTTTTATTTCTATAAGAATTTGAATAATATCCTAAGATGATATCGTGTTTCTGGTCACCTAAAAGAATACAGCGTAGATAGGTAATGGTAATAAAGATTTTTTATTATTATGTCCTCTCCAATTTAAATCTCGCGATTTTTTTAGGCTCTCTGATTATCTAAATAGGCGTATCATTGGCCGCTGAAGCTTTTTGAAATTTTTGGTTATGTTATTACAGGCATTAGTTTGAATCAATAGTGGTACTTGTTCATTTTTATTTATTTACTTCATAAAAACGTGATTTATTTTATGCTGCTATATATTAAATATTCTTAAGTTCCGTTTTGATATATTCTTAAAATATTCAACCGATTCAAGCTTATTTGTAACGGTTATTTTTTTTTCGTAAATTTTTATATACAAGTATTCTATTGTTTTATGCTTCTTTATCGGGATATAGTGCATTATTGTATATATTGTCCAATCTAGTTTTTGATTTATAATGCATTATTGTTTAATATGCCAGGTGGCACTATCTCTCTTTGGCTTTTTTTTATCTAAAATGTAAAAGATGCGGTGTCTGTAACCGTCGAATGAGCTATGAGATTTTGAACAGATATCTAGTTTTTCCTCTCATAAATAACCGAAAGTGCTGTTATTTTCTGTCAAAGAGCTATTCAGTGTTTTTTTTTACATTGAAAGAAATTGATAACGCTGCAAGATTAATTTTGGAACAATCTTCAAAACTTTCTGTCTGATAAGAAATATCTATTTTTGGCGCTAAAATATCAACAAGACAGTTATTTTTCGGTATTTTCATTATTATAACACATACGATTTTGTTACACCGTGCCTTTAAGCAGTGCAAAGTTTCTACAATATAATCTATATACGGCTGAACAAATTGTGTACCGTTACTGCATTGAATACCCATCAGATGGCATCTTCTTGTAATACAATACCGAATCATATAAAAACCATCTGCTTTTCTGTTTTCGAGCTATTTATTTTATATTATTCTAGTACGAGTTGGAGGTTTTATATATGATATTCTTTATATTGGAGGATATTTAAGACATCAAAAATCCAAAAAAAATACAAAAACATTCTATAAACAAACTATTTATAAAAAATGTAAAATCTGATTTGCTTTTTAATTTATGTATATTTAGAGTTTTAACCTTGTGTTTACAATATTTTAGCATGAAAAAAAACATCTTTTTAAAAATCTTATTTAGTGAACTACATCAATTGCAAGCATTTTTTCTGTATTACTATAGTTTATCAAATGAAAAAATATAATTTATATAAAAAATCTTGGTGTTCGTAATATATTTTCAAACCAATTTCATTTGTCAAAGTTCTAAATCATCCTATTTCCTATGGGAAAAATTTTAATTTTTGCTTTTTTGACTAATAAGAAAGATTTTACGGATTAAAAAAACAAGATTATACATTTAAAATCTCTAAAACACAATTTTCATATACATGCAAACATTTACGCCTGTTTTAGCATATGCAAAGGTAAAAACTATAAAATTACAAATAAAATACATAATAGAGTTATTTTAAATTACACATATGAGTAAATTTTATTTCTAAGCAATTTAAATATAATGCTATGTGGATATAAAACATTATAAAAACATTTACGATGCCTATTTCAAATTCAACCCAGTAAGTCGAAGCGGTAAATACTCGAATAGCTGTTAATATAATGAAAAGAAATATTGAAACGAATTTTTTAAATTTAAAATGTCAAATTTATCCCAAATATTCATAACATGAAAATAATAATTTTTACATAGCCTAAAAATAAAGAATTGCTAAATTACTATTTTATAAGGAGCTTAAAAAAATTTAGTATAAAAGCACATACAATGAAAATTAAATTTTACGTATCATTAGAAAAAATGATTTTATATTGTATTAACACTAAAACTGTATGGTATAAATACAACTGTCAAATAAAAACAAAACTTTGAAATATTTTTTCTATTCATATATTTAAGTTGGAGTTATTGTTAATAACTTGTCTTATTTTGTTCAACATATGCCTATCTTAACAAATATAATTAAACCACCAAATTATTGTTCTTATCAGGGTAAAATTTTTATACATAAATAAATAAAATTGTATATTAGACCTTATATCATGATTTAAATATATATAGGCTATTTTTATCTACATGCATAATTTTATGTCTTTTTTCTAGATATGCGAAGCACGCTTGGCTATTTATTCCCATATAACCATCTCGAGTGCTTAATTTAAATCATTTAAAAACAACTTTAATATTGCTCAAATATATTTAAATTTTTTTCGTACTTTTTATAGAAAATATATTTACATGGTTTTGATTTATCTATAATAAGTGCGAGTCGCTTCAATCTTTTTTAGAATAAAATTTCTATTTTATTGAAAAATTTGTCGAATTAATTTAAAAATATTTTTTTTATATAATACATGCATGATCTAATTTAAACACTTGATTTCCAAAGATAACATAATATCTTGCCGATTTTTAGCCTAAAAATCTATAATCCTTCGTTAAAAGATGTTTCATGCTTTTATATTCTTTTAAGGCATCTATATTTAGGATTTTTTTACTTTTCTGCGATTTACACATACCACGAGTGGGGTTATCATCCTGGTTCGAAATATTAAAAACCATACTTTTGTATCTCGAATAATTTATGTTTTTAATGCACCAGCATAATTCTATTCTATTTTTGCAATGTATTGTATATTTCTGGGTTCGTTTGTAAGAAACACATAATAAAACTTATTAGATGCCAAAAAAAAAAATGAAAAAAATTCAGATTTGTTTAGAAAAAAACAAATAGAAATAAAGAATGATTTTTATATGATTTAACAAGCAAAAAAAGGCATAAAAACATCCATAAAAGGGTATTTAGTTTCTTTAGACTTTGTTGAAACATTAAACAATATAGAGCATATAAGTACAGTACAACTTTATACCATGTTTAATCTGTCATTTTTATGTGTCTTTTTTGTGTATAAAAATTTACACTTATAATAAAGCATTATCACACAAATATGCCCAATAGTTTTATGCTTAAATTATGTTTTGAGCACGGCTTCAATGTTTTTCAACATTATTATAAAATTATGGGTTAAAAAACCAATTTTTATATGAAAAAAATAATAATTTATACATAAAAGTTAAAATTTTGCTTATAATGTGATACTCTAATACAAAGGGTTTTTTGTCGTTAGTTAATTTGGTACTATTTTTTGAAAGTGAAAAATGCGCCTTAAGATCTCAAATAGAAAATAAATCAACTTTTAACTTCTGAATTTTTTTTTATTGGATTTTATTTATTTATTTTTGTGAGATTAAAATAGGATTTTAATGGCACAATATCTTAAAATTTTTCGAAAAAACTCAAAGTTCCAAAACAAATCAAAGCCTATATCCAAAATATAAGATTGATGGAAGCCCTTAAGCAAGGTTCTTGAAAAGAGTACAGGTATAGAAGTGAATAAGATGTAAGAGAAGAGTATACAATCAAAATCATGATAAGATGTATTAGGTGAAATCAATATCTTGATTTTTAAAGATAAAATCTAAAATTAAACATCGAAATTTATTATAATTAAAAGGTATATATTTTATGTATAAAATAAATCTGACCCTCATCACATTCTCTCATTTAAGATGCTAAAAAAATCTTTGTGTTATTTCTTCAATTATATCCGAAAGAAAATTTATCGATATCGGTGTTTTTATATTTTCGTATGCAAATTCTAAAAAAATTAAATGCCTTGTATTGTATCTTACATTTGCGCATTCAATTGTATTGAACCCCAATTTTAAATCGATCTATGTAGTTTAATAAATGTATATAATGGTGGTTTAAATGTGTGAAAATAATTCTATTACACTGCAATTACGTTATTAATCATTCCAAACTTATTACTTTAATTTATTTATCGCTAATTTTATCGCATGAAACATTAAGATCAACCTTAACAGATAATTCTAGATGGATTAGTAGCATTAATATGAATTGTTCAATCCATATTTAGATTGAATTTTACTAGATATTTATTTAATTAAAACCATTTCGAAATAATACTAGGGCATTTAATTTTTAATTTATCCCACAAGCTAACATTAATAATTTCTTTTTGCTTAAATATTACTTTTTGGAATTTACAAGGCATTTTTTACTTCTTAACAGATGTTCTTTATTTAATTATCAAAATTCAAAAATAAACAAATGATTTCACATATTATTTTTGCATATAATATAGCATTGAAAATAATATCAGCTTTATATTTAATTTACCCCTCTCCGATTTTAGAACGAGTATGATATTCTTATTTTAGAACCAATATATTTACTTAAATTTAATAATATTTTGCAATAGAAAGAACCGTTCTTATATAACATCGATGAAAATGAATCTATCTATAAAAGAAAATAAATAATTTGGTCTATTATGTTGTATTTTCGCTATATAAAAGCAAACTTTTAACATGTTAACATCCAGTTTAAACATATAATATAACAATAAATTAGGATTATTTTCATATAATGAGAAATATTATTAAGCTATGGATATTCTACTGTCAAGTATTTGTAAGGGCTGATAAATACATATACAGGAGAATATTTAGTCCAAAAGGGTCACAATTACGAACATCACAAGATATAGAAAAATTTAAATATAAATTTGAGGATAAATACGAAAAGAGTGAAATTTTAAATGAAGTTTTAAATCGTAAAAAGTGGGAAACTGTACATGAAAAATAAAATTTTTCTTCTTTCTTTGTATTTGTGGTTATAAACAAATTTATTAATAATAGCACGTATCATAAAGCGATGTTCATAAAATAAGCCGAGACATATTCTATTCACTTATTACACCAGACACTGACAGTTTTTCTAATATAAACAATATTTCATTTGTAAATTATATTTTCGGCAGAAATCCAAATTTTGAATATTCTATAAAAACTCGAAAATCAAATGATATTTAATGTTGAGCAGACATAATTTCTACATTTATATTTTACAAATTTATCTTATAGGCAAATTTTATGAGGATTTTACCAAAGATAATTTTCATACTTTTCAACTTCAAAAAAAATTTCGGCTAATTAAAATTTTACCTACAAAAAATGGTACTCGTGTCTTTTTATTTAAGTTTTGAAAAATTCAATTCAAATTATTTGTGATAATAATTATGCTGTTTAAAATTCCGCGATGGCATCTGAATGTGATTTTTCATTTTATAAACTTTTATTCGTAAATTTACGTTTTTTCTAATTTATACAATTTTTTATAATGACTTAAATGTTAAAAAAATATGCTCGTGTCTTTAAAATAGATATATGGTTGTGTATATCTCTATAAAAAAAATTTTTATATAATTATGAGAATATTCGTTCAACATATACAAATAAAGGTTTTTTCTAGTTTTTGTTTCTTTTAATGTTTCTTATTTTGTTTTCTCCGTACTAATATACAAACATCAGATTCAATTTTCTTTGTAAATAACCTATGAGCATAATTTTTCATCTTAAAATCTCACATTGAAACTTTATAGCATATTATGACGTCTTTTTTCTAATTTTACCGTTGATATCCAGTTGTTTTTAATTTAAACTTATTTTATAGCTATGTTATGGGGAAACGATGGATCAAAATATAAAATTATAGATTATTAACCCGAAAAACCGTAGTTGCAAAAATTAAACCGCCCTGTGTAATTTTTTAACATTTTTATGATACATAATTATGTGTATTCTATGGCTAATAATGAATATTATTTATTTTTCTATATTAAAGGATATTTTATCCCTGTTTGAGCTTTATCTATAATAGTTTGTGAGAATTCGCTACAAAAATCTAAATACTATAGAAAAATCATAGGCTTATTATCGTATACTTAATAATTTTATTCGGTAATAGTTTTATATTAAACGCAATCGTGTGACAAAGTAGCCATGAAAAGGCACAAAATATTATAGTTGTAGAGTTTTAATCATTTTTCAATCTTTCATATTTAAATTTTTGCTGTTTTTTACAATGATTGTGATAAAAAAAAATTTTAATCTCCGTAAATAGTCAAAAACAGAAAAGTCTGCGTAGATATAATAAAATGAAAATATTTCGAGTATTTAAATTGATACATTTTTTGTTTTGCATCAAAAATTACGTGAATTTTTTTTGAAAATGCTTAGAATTGTTAACACTGATGTAATTGAAAAATCATCTTACTGTTTAAATTTATTTTTACATATTTCAGTTTTTTAAGATTATCTACCAGCGTTTAATTTCATGTGTAAATCATATAAATACTATAATATAACGGAAGAATGTTATGACATAGTGCTTTTTTGAAACTATTAAGAAGTCGTAATGTCATTCCAATGCTATGAATAAATAGCAAGCAATTTATTATTTAGTGCTATTAATTATATTATATTTACGGATTTACTTAGAAATATCAAATCATATTTATCGTTTCTTTTTTAATTTTGTTAATCGCTACGTTATAAGAGCTTGCTTTCGTTCAAATTTGCACATATAGCTATGAAGAAAAATATTCGAAATATGGCGTTTATAAAGAAATCTGGTTCTTGATTTTTTATTAAAATAGGATTTTGTGGGCCTAATATTGATTAAATTTAAAAAAAAATTCATGAATTACAAAAAAAAATTGGATTTAGTTTTTCTTAAAGATTTGGAACCTTTTTAATTTTATATTTTCGGGTTTATCAACTTATAGTAAAATCTTTACGTGGATATATTTTTCGATTAATTATACGCGTAAACCAATAGGATCTAAGTTCGATTACATTTTTAATGTTAAGAAAACATACATATATCACCATCTACTCGTAATAAAATTAGTATCATTACACATGAAAAGTCAGTGTGACTCCTTCTCTTTGAATTGATTACATGAAAAAAAAACATAGAAAAAATCAATTTTGTTTTATAACTTATAAGTTTATCCCGAAAAAAAAGAATTAAGTTTTTTACATAGATTTATTTCTTCTTTATCATTTATATTAGGTTGGGGGACATGGCATGTCACTTTTTGGACACCTAAATTATTTTTTTATGCCCTTATTTTTTATTCATTATCAAGTAATATAGTGTATCTACAGATACTGAAGCAAAAATAAAAATAAAATCACATACAAACAGAACTTCATATTTATTCGGACTTTTTAGAAATATTCACATTTATAAAAATTTTTAATTTTCTGGAATCATTTCCAAAATTTAAATGTTTGTATTTATGTTTTTTTTTGTATCAGTGAATTTAGACAGCACAAATCGTTTTTAATGGTGTTTGTGTACATTCCTTACTCATATTCACGAGCTAAATACAACGATTTACTCCTTCATGATTGAAACCAGATGCATTTAATTAATATATACCCTCTAATTATATTTAATGCTGTTGAATCAATAAAAATGTAATTCAAAACATTTGATGCATATCTTTATTTCTATAAAAACCATGAAAATATACATTTTCGTTCTTTCTCTGAAAACAGGATGCCTAAAACCTACACGTCATTTACTCTGTGCCTCGATTTATATATAAAATTTCAAATCAACCTTATCATATTCTACAAATATTTTTAGATACCTGATTATATTTTCTAGTACCCAATAATCATCTTACTTATCTGATCATATTTGATTATATTTTAAAATTGTCTTTCTTGAATAATCCAAAGAAAAATTATTCTATTTTTCGGACCTATATATAACTAACGTCCTTTTTAATTATAAATGTGAACCCATAAAAGTTTTTTATTGAACTAATGGCTCCACTTTTTGACATTTTGCGCTCTATCTGCATTTTTCATGCTGAATAGTTTCCTAATTTTTTCTGCACAAATTTTACATTTTTTTTCTTGCATTATACACTAATATATCCATTTAAAGTTTTATTTTTTTAGTTATAGTTATTCATGGTTTGTCATATATTTTTTAAATGTGTAATTTAACAATTTGGCAACGAAAAACATACCACACTAGAGTCACCTTGGACATTTATTGCATCTTTATTGGCTTTAATTCCATTTTTCATAGAAACGCTGCGAACTTAAGTTATTATACTATAGTAACATTTACCAGAACTTAAATAGTATTAGCTACAAAATACATAGTTTAGCTGAATATTATGATATCCTTTTTCAAAAAAACCTAGGATCTTAAACAACGGGAAAGAATATTCAATAGTGTTTCATCTATTCTCTTTAACTTTATGGTAATTCCTGGGTTTTAAGGGTACTTGCAAAAATACCTATAAAAATCGGGATGCTTTAAGCTTTATGAAAATATTTCATATAATATAATTACATCAGTTCTAAAAAAAAAGAAGGTTTTATGCACCTTTTTGATTTTACTTTCAGACGAAAATATTTTTAAGATAAAAAAACCAATTTATAAAAGCTTCAAGCAGATTTGTATGATATTAAGCATGTCTTTAACGAAAATGTATTTTATTGTTTGAAATTTTCTTATAAAAACGATGCAATTGTAATTTATGTTTTTATTTGTGGGTCGTCTTTGGAATTAAAATTTTGGATGTTTTTCTATAAAGCTTAACATGATTATTTTCCCATAGATTCATAATATCTATTCTCTTGGCTATATTCTCTTATCCTGTTTTTTTTCGATACCCCCTCTATTCCTAGGATCTATTGGTTCAAACTGAATCTTATAGTTTGAATATATGCCTCGATTTGATCTATAACTTCGGGGTTTTCACGGAACTTTTAGGATATTGTTATACATGTATAATTATACGTAATTAAGGAAGAAGCACAGTAAATAAGATAAAGTGAATAAAGTTATGTAATTTAAAGGCTAAAGAAATAGCTAGTGGGGATGATGCCATTTATATGGAGAAGTTTTTTGAAAAAGAAGAACTATATGATGTGAAAATTTTTTAAATCATATATGTTATAGAAACACAGGAATGGGGGGTTACAAAATATTATAAGCCATATATTAAGAAGTTTCGGATGCCAACTGAAGCTGAAGCATCCGCACAAACAATATAATTGAGGAAGACTCTTGAACTAATAAGTCCTAAGAGATGAATATTGTAAAGATGATGAGGTGAACAGACGTATAAGTCAATTCTGATATAAGAGCAATTTTAAGTCTTGCTTTAACAACTATAAAAAGCTAAAAATAAAATTAAGCAATAAATAAAAATATATAAAATATTAAAACACAGTAAGTGCTTGTGATCTTTATGATCAAAGGATCATAAGATACTATATTATGTATTAGCTGTTTATATACAAAAATTTATTTAATAATAAATGAAATTAGTACTATTGGCAAATTATAAATCCTAGAAGCAATAGATTCTCCAGATAATATTGTTAAAATTGTAAAGCTAATTCGTGAAGCGCGAATATAATGAGGTTTTTATAGGTATATTACGAATATTGGGAGTGAATCAGAGAACTGAGAAGAAGATAATAAAATCACAGTGATATAATTTTTGGGAAAAAAAATACCATTGAAAATTTTAACTTGAAATGCCAACCATTTCTTCTTCGATTTACACCAACCTACGGAAAGGATATAAAAGACTCAAACACTCATATATTATCAACTAAACAGACAACCATAGATTTTATTTAAAATAAAAAAAATATCTTGCCATAGATGAACACTAAAGGGGAATGAATTTATCACAACTATATATTCCACCTAGAGCTATAACAAAAGTAAATTACAATTTATGTGTGTGTGATATATAATGTAAAAGAACAATAGTTATATCCATCACCTAAAAGTTTCTTTAAATTTTATAATTGGGTATTAGAGTGATATTCTTATCTAAATATTTTCTCCCCGGTTTAATATAGTAATGGAATATGTTTTTTATCATTGAAAATCGAATCGACCCTAAATTTACTGATAACGTTTTTTGATATTATGTAAGAAAATTATTTACCACATACTTTAAAATACACGTATCTATATTTTATTGCCAAATAGAGCTTCAGCAAACAATAGCTATTTTGTCAAAATGAATATTATCTGGAAAATATCCTTGATATCGCAAAATACAAAAATAAACACTAAATTAATGACTACATTTTTAAGATAATATAATTTTATAAATTACACACTAATAAATTTATCATTACTATTAAATTGCAGCAAAGGTTCTAGCTTTAGTATATCATCTATGGAATCTCTGAGCCAAATATTAACACAAGTTCGTCCGAAATCAGCGAAATAATTTATATTTATCCCCCCCCCCCTTTAGTGTGTTTGCATTATATTAACCCATTTTTAAAAATTTATGTCAACTTTATTATCATCAAACCCCATAAAAATGAATATTTTTGAGATGTTTTTTTGACCTAAGTTTATTATACACAAGCCCTTTTAATATGGGCATAGGACAGTTTAATTCAACATATGTAATTTCTAAGAAGATGCTATATAATGTAATTATATGGGTTGAATAATAGAAATCTTGAATCCTCTTGATACTTATACCTATAAAAGTGCGCAAATTATTTACATATATGATAATTTAAAAAGATGATTATAGTATTAACACTGGCTTAGAAGCCATATTAAGGCGATATAAATGCTTCAAAGTTTATTTAAAATTAATTTAAAGGTTTCAAATTGGATTAAAGAAAACCACAGAATTAAAGAAATTAGAACAAAAAACATCCAAAAACAAATTTTATAGTGTGAAAAAGGGGAAATAAAATTGTCTTCCTGAAAATTATACTATAATATATAGAGAAAATAATAATGTTTTGAATTATTATGCTTGTTGAGCTAAATATAAATATTTATCTACTGAGCACAGATACTCGAAAAATTTATATACACAAAAAATAGTTTATTAAACATTAAATGATTGCAATTTAAAAGGTAAAAAAGTGCTTTTAACTGACACTATATTATTTGAATAACATCTGTGTATGAAAAATATTGGATTTAAAAAGGCAATAAATATTTTTATACCGTAAAAAATATTTGTAAAAAAATTCCGCGGGGCTTTGCACTGAAAAAAATCAAAAAAAAAAGACATGCTAAAAGGGGTCGGTTATTATTTTATATGAAACCAATATGATTTTAGCTAGTAATTAATGAGAACTAGAATTATAATGCAAAACTTATGTCAATCATAATATTTTTTGAAGCGCAACTAAAAAAATAACATAAAGGACTTAATGTTAAAAAAAATTAATTTATTAAACAAAATCAAACTTAGATAAACCATACAAATCAACTGGTATTAGTGTATAAAATTTCAACCCTGAAATTTCTTATATAATAATATGAAGTCGATTCCTAGCCTTGAGCTATTGTATTTTCAATTAAAGGTGTAAAATAAAAGAATAATTGTGAAGAAAGAGATAATTCCACAAATGAATAATTTGATAAACTACTACTAAATATTTTATTTAAATTTTAGATAATGCAAATATGTTAGTCAGCACTAAAATATATAAAAATACATGTTATTAATTGTATTCAAATATTCGTCTTTCAATACAGATAAATAAATACTTTTTATAATTTTAAAATATTCAATATATGTTTTTTTCGCCACATTTAATATATAAAAATTATATAATTGTGTTTATGGGGTATTTCTAAATCAGTTCTATATTTTATTTTGCTATCTTTCTATTTGAGTTCATTCATAATTGATATATAGGAATTAAAAGTATCATAAAATATTTATAAAAGGTGATTCCAAAGCTTTTTCAATTCGAAAAAAATATCAATATATCGACAAATTCTTTTCAATGGCTGACACAGAAAAACATCTATTTGAATAAAATAAATACAATAGATACCAATTACTTGATAATAGCTACAATTAAAATATAAGAAAATCAATTTTATTTAAAGCGAGAGTAAATTAATTGGAAATATTAATTCGGGTTTACTGTTGTCTGTGTAAAATTATATTAATTAATATTTTTTTAACATTTTTAAAATTGATTGTGAATTTTAACTGGTATGTTTAAACAAAAAAAGTCTACCAGCCCTAACTTTATTTTGTTAAACCTTTAAATTTGAATGTTTTAGCAAAAATTTTTGTCTTTAAAGGCATTTTCTATCCAGGAGGGACGTCTCTGTTCTAAGCAATTTGTTTTTAAATACTTATATCATATCTTATATTGTGGAATTTTTTGCCATGGGAATTTAATATAAGATGTCTCAATTGTCGCATATTATGACTTTTTATTTAAATATACACTTTGATTTTGTTTCAAATTTACTAGTAATCTTGATAGGGTTGTAAATTTTTGATTATATAATTAAATCCTCTGATTTGAGTAGGCATACTTTTTTTACTCGTAAAACCCCTTCCACATACTTCCATAGTGCTTATATAATTAGATGTGAGGTTTTCTCAAATTACGAAATTTATGATAGATTTTATACACATATATTATCTCTCAAAATGCATTAATTTTTCTTATGTTTTATAAATCCTCGAACGAGATGACTTGATATATAAGTAAAAAAAACACCTTTATGCTTTGATAATCTCATAATAAATAGTCAAGTATGCTTTTTACGAGGCTTATATGCACTATTTGAATGCATCCCTGAATTCTATCATGTTTTACATTTTAAAATCATTTTGTGAAGAATTACTCTAAAAAAATTGCTGGTTTATAATTTATTATGAAAAAGTGATAAAGGTATCTAAGTTATATTAATCGCACTAAATTTTACATATTCAGTGAAATAAAATTTTCTTTATGAGTAAATTCAACGTTTATTTATGTATTTAATTCTTATAGTAATTGTATTTTGAAGTTCTAAACCAAAAGTAAATAAACTTCAAAATTTTATTATTGTATGACCAATTTCATTTTTAATAACCTTCTTACGAATGCTTTTTTATTATACATAAATTTATCAAAACTAAATTTACAAAAGGAGCTTATCTGGGTTGTTTTTATCATTTTTTAGACTCAAAAAAGTTTACAAAAAGTGAATAATATCACAAAATTTATATTAAAAAAAAAACTTCTATTTGTTAAACCAAGAATAAATAGTATTAATATTAATAAATGAAATCGAAAAGCATAAGGATAAATAAAGATTATTCATGCACCACTTTTTTAATATAAATTCTATTATTCTTGGCTATCATTCCTATTAAACAATTATATTTGCTAGTGATTGTATTCAAATCAATATCCCTCTTTCATTTGTTCGAAAAAAAGCGATATAGCCCTGTGTCAATTAAAAATTGAGATACATTTATTCTTTATTATCAATTCACATATTTCACTAAAATCTATAATTTGGTTGTTGCACAGAATCATATAAAATCGTAAAGAATTTTTTATTATAAATCGAGCAAGATCAAAGATTATAATGCCCTTCAAAATGGAGCAATTAACAGAACAAAATGTAGACAGCTGCATAAGGAGACTAGAGAGTATAAAAGAAGAGATTGACCAATTATTAAGTCTTAGTTCAGATATACGGTCTATTTCTGCTAATATTGACAAATTCAAATAGCTAAATACGATTTTATTAATTAGTAGGAAGCCATTGCATATATACTAAGAATTTTAAATAAATTTTAAATCTTTAGTTCTACTTTCAGATCCTTTATCCTTAAATAAATAAACTTGTTTCCAAACATGGTTATTTCTGTTTAATATTTTTAAGTAGCACATACTTCTAATGGTTATATAGTAGAAATAAGTATAGCTGATTTTATTAAAATCAATTCTTAATTTTTATATTAAATTTGAATCACTTACTATTTATCAAGCTCTTTTCTTTTAAAAAAATGATTGAGTAGTTGCTGAATGATGTAATGTATTTGGTAGTTAATTCTATCGTGAAAAATACTATACGAAGTATTTTAAAATCTTTGCACATCAACTAGGCTAATCTAATAAAAAGTAGATAAAATCAAGTTTTTGAATTATGCCTTATGATGCAAAATTAAGAGAACGGTCTATTATTGGTGTTCTTCTGTCGAATATTCTAAATAAATAAATAATTTAGTAAATTTTCATGCATGGTAAATACGAAATTAACATGGTTTGATTTAACACTTGAAAGTAGAGGAAAAGTAATAGTAGACGATGAGTCTGGTATAATTGAGCAAGGAACATTAACAGCACTTCTTGGAACAAGTGGTGCAGGAAAGACTTCACTTCTCAATGCACTCGCTGGAAGAATGCCGGAATCTATAGGAATAAAGGGGAATATTTTATTGAATGACGATGAAAGAGAAAAGGAAAGTTGGTCAAGATCAGTGGCCTATGTAGAACAATTTTTTTGGGCATATTTAAACCAAACCATTTACGAAACGATGAAGTTTTGTGCAGTTTTAAAAATAAAAGGTAGGGAAATCGATTCTGGAACCGATTCAATCAATGAACATATTCTCGAGATCATTAAAATACTTGGGCTAAGTTCTGTTATGAATGATCGCCTTTCTCATATATCTGGAGGTGAACTAAAAAGAGTTTCTATAGGCATTGAGCTCATCGGGAATCCAAAAATTTTATTTTTAGATGAACCGACAAGTGGTTTAGATTCTTTTAACGCACTTAACACAATTGAGATATTAAAAAAACTTGCTGACACAGGAAAAGTAATACTTCTAACCATTCACCAACCTTCATTTAAACTTTCACTGCTTTTTGATAGGATTTTTATTATGGTTCAAGGAAAATCAATTTTTCAAGGTAACATTACTGAATGCATGTGTTTTTTTGAAAAGAACGGCTACGAAATTCCCGAAAACACAAATCCGTGTGATTATTTCTTGGATATGATATCTTTGGATCCTACTTCAAAAGAAACAATAAAAGAAAGTCAAGAAAGAATTGAAAAATTGAAAAAAGCATGGAATTTATCAGATAACAATCATCAATACAAGAGACCTAATGTAAAGGAAATGACAAACAACCCTCTAAACCCTCTGGTATATACGTGGGGTATAGAAAGATTGAGTCTAATACATGCCATAAAATATATATACTTTTCATCTTTTCCGATTTTATTTGCCAGAAACATTTCAGAGCTTTGCCGCAATAATAACTATATACAAATACAAATATTTCAAAAGTTGATTTTTGTTTTGTTGTTAGGACTTTCATATCTTCAGCTGGGTTATAGCGAGGATAGCATTCAGAGTAGAAGTGGTGTTATTTTCTTTATTCTAATTAATTCTCTTTTTACCACGGCTGGCCCTATTTTTAATATTTTTCCAGACGAAAAAAAAATAATATATAGAGAAAGAAAGTCTGGACTTTACAATGGTGTTTCTGCATATTTTTCAAAACTTATTTCTCTTTTCATATTTAACGGATTTTTTTCTTTATTATATATATCAGCTGTTTATTGGATGGTAGGATTGAATAACAACCCAGGCAAATTTTTTATATTCTTAATTATACAAATATCCGCGGTTTTATTTTCTGTTGCTCTTGGATTAACAATTGGAACTATTGCACCTACCGAAAGCTTTTCCCAAATCTTAGGTACTACAGTCTTAACGATTTGCATTATATTTGGTGGTGGTTTTAATAATCCGAAAACAATACCTGCATGGTTGCGGTGGATAATATGGATTTCACCTGTTACATACACATTTAGAGCAAGTATGCAAACTCTTTATAGAGGACTGAATTTCGATGATATACCAGGCGAGGAAATTTTAATAAAAGAAGGATTGGATACTCCCGGGGTATGGCCCTGTATATTCGTTCTTTGGGGATTAACGGCTGTATGGATTTTAATGGGTGCGCTTGCTCTACATTATTTAAGCCGAATAGACCTGAGATTAAAGCCAAAAAAATAAAATAGTTATAGATTCAATATAGTCTGATGTTAAACAACGCAAGTTTCAAGAAAATGATGCATGCTAAATCGAAAATACAGATCAATCATATTTATCGTTTTTTATATTGTTATAATGTAAAATATTGAAATAGACCTGTTCCATATAGAATAATAAAAGTCAAAGTGGTTCTATATATCAGAGATTATATAAGATTATATGGTATTTTTATATGATTTTAAGGCATTTTTATATAATAATATTGATCTCAGCATTTAAGACTGAGCTATAATTAAAAAAATGTTTGCTGCACGTTAATTGGTTTTATTTTTTATTCGCTTCTGTGTTTTATATTACTGCTTTAAGAAAGTTGTGTGATTTAGTGGGTAGTATTATCTAAAATAATGGGGTCTGATAGATTTTAAATACAAGAGTATTTCTTTTCTATTAAGGGAATTTTTTTACTTTGATCTGGTCAATGTAAATATACCCGTGTTCGATGTTTAGATGTAGTGATATAAATGAATATATAATTTATAAATAAGTCTTTATAAGAAGTTTATTGCATCAAGACATCTCAGTATAAAATCTAATTATAAAATAAAATAACTATCCTCCTAAAAAGGATTATGAATATTAATTGTTGATCAATAGAATTTACTAGAAAAAAAAACTTTCATTTTATCACAATATTCAAGAAATTATAAAGCCGTTATTTTTTAGAAAATTATCACAAATCGTCCCAACCATATATTATAAATTCATTACAATTTAAATTATGCAAAACAAAAATTATTATACAATTAATAAATTCAAATGTATTCTTGATATTTATGTTCTTTATAATGACTTTTCAAATATAAATAGCTAAAAAGATAGTCTTGTTTGAATATTCTCTTTTTACATTCGTAAATAATTTTTTTGTGAAAGTTATACTTTCGTTTTGACAGATTCTTTGTAATTTGTATACCATTTAACTATTTTAGATAAATTGTTTGATAACCATCGAACTTTATATGCACAAAATGTACATAAAATGCCAATAATGTCAAATGCGCTCTGTTTTACATTAAAAGGATAAGAATCCCTTCTATATAATTTTATTTTAAATACATGAGCAAAAAAATTAAAAGCTATATTGCAGGGTTAGTAATTTATTTTGTCTACCTGCCTGTACAAATAAAAATGCTCCATGATTTAAAACTACATAAATTCTATTTTAAGGAATATTTGCTGCAAACTTGGTATATTTTGAATTTATTAACATGCTTCCCGCAATATTTTTCACAATTCTTGTTTTATTCACTATATTTAATTATATTTATTATTTAGAGAATTGAAGATTATTTTCCCGGCTACTTAATTAATATGAATAAATCATACGCAACACGGTTTTTATTAAGGATGCAAAAAGAAAAAAAACCTTATAAATATATAATTAAAGAATAGTATCTACTAAATTCATACCATGAAATCATAATATTCTGCAGTTAAGAATCTTAGTTTTGAGTCCTTGATTTTTAATTTAATGTGAATATATTTTATAAACTTAATATTTTGTGAAAGTGTAAATTGTTTACAGCAAGAAACCCCTATTATAAATAGAAATCCTTTTTATTGAAGCCGAAAATACGATATAAACTGAAAATCAAATTTTATTAGCATTTCATTTATGAATATAAAGATTAGGGTGTAGCAAATCACATTAAAATCGTTTATTTTGTATTTAAATCTTATTCGTAATATAATGCATAGTTGCCAATAAAATGTTAATAATGGCACATTAAAATCCTTTATTTTGTATTATAATAGTTTTGGCAATAAATTTATGAATATTAAAAATAAAAGTGTAACAAATTACATTAAAATCATTTATTTTATAAATAAATTTTTTTAGGAAGCTAATGTATATTAAACGATAAATCACTAAAAGGCTATATTAAAGACAATCCATTGTATTTAGCTATTATTAAAAGGTATTATATGTAGATATGATGAGAAACATGAAAAAAAAACGCTATATACAATATAGTTATTTTGTATTTAGACTTTATTATAAGACAATTTTTGATAAAAATTAAAAAAAATCATTAAAAAAAATTGTAGTTGCTCATCAAATTTTTCCTTAATTCTATGAATTAGAGATAAAAACTTATTAAATCTATCTTTTAAATGGGGAATGTTTTTGTTATACGTTCAACTAACGCCGGTGGCGCCAAAATTTATAAATTTATAAATTAAATATTGTATTATTGATATAAATTTATAGCAAAGACGAAAAATAAAATTTCATATATTTGCTGCAAAAATTCTTAAAAATCATAAAAGAAATCGTTTTCTTATATTTTAATCCAATCAAATTATAAATTACAATGCAATGCTTGGTAAAATCGAAAATATGCTAATATTACTATTTTTAAGGGTACAAAAAAGACGGGAAATGTGTAATACTAGAAGATATGAATAAATTTGCTATGGACGAAGATAAATCATTATTTTAATTTATATTTATGTTATAATAGATTACATTATGCCATATATTTTTTTTGCATAAGAATGGCTCTAATATGATCACAGAGGCATTTATGGTATTTTCGCGATTATAATAAAAAAAAAACAATTATGAATCTAAATGCATTCGGAAATATCTTAAAACTTTATTATGCGTTATCTCTTATTTCTTTTGTATAAACGCCTGCAATCATGGTTTATAATAACCTTTAATGATAAAAAAAAGTTTGGAAAATGATGAATCGTAAATACGAAGAAAATGTGAAAACTGTTTTGACTTCAATTTTATCATATAATAAAGCTTGAATAAGAGTTATCTGATTTTTTCATGTTATAAGGTTTAAATTACAAAATTAACCGTTTTTCAATGATTAAATTATTTATTGCACCCATCCTGAGCATAGGATGGAGTTTTAACAAAATATTATAGAAGGTATCTGAAATCTATAGAAGCAACAAACATAATCGTGGCATTTATTCAAACCATAGGATTTTGGAAAACCCTTGATCTAACAGGCATTTAAAAGAGAAGAGGCGACTAAAAAGATGTAAGGGAAGAGGATAAAGCAGAAATATATATATGGTGTGCTCATTAGAAATCAATCAAGTCAAGCATTAAGAGAAAAAACTAAAATTATAGTTCCAAAATTTACACATAATTAAAATTAGAACAGAACTATTGGTCGATGAATATGAGTAAAATATCAATATAAAGAATTTTTACAGTTTAATATAATTTTAAACAATAAAAATAGATAATATTCCCCTACTATTACTTAAAGAAACTTTAATATTACAAGATGATATTTAAAGCTTTTTCAGTATAGTCTCAAAAGAAAAAAACTATAAAAATTGGTAATATTAACATCAAAATGATTTTTTTTTTGTAAATTTTCGTGCTTGTATTTTTAAAATAGTACCATTTAGCATAGACAAACGGGCATAGTTTTATCAACAAAGGCCTGTTTATATAGAAACCATGGGTAATATTTAAAAAAGTTAAAAAAAGGCGTTAACTAATTTTTTATATAATAAAGCACAATATTTTCATAATTGACACATTATACTATAATTTAATTATACATTAAGATCTATATTCGCATAAAATTATTTTTAAGTGCGCTATATAAAAAGTTATTGACTTTTTTACCAAAATTTGTATTACTAATTTATTACGGTTTTTGCGTTAAAAAATGGTGAATTCCTACTGAGAACTGATTCAAAGAGGAGAATAGACGCTATAAACAATCAATTCACAATAAAATGTTTGTATTATAATTTTTTAAAGATAATTGAATTCTTAGAAACTCAAAAAATATAATCATTTAAATATTTAACATACATTTGATTGTTTTTATAGATTAAAGGGTTGGTGATAGTGATAGCCCAAAACATAATAATAAATCCCACGATGTCAATATAAAAACAATAAGTAGGAATTATACGTTTCTATATTTTAACATTATCATTTTTTATTAATTTAGAAGAAAACTTTTTAATTTTAAAATATTTGGGCTGATTAAAGGTGGATTATTAAAATATAACCCTAATGGACCAAGACCACAACACAGCAACTACACATGGATTTAACATAGCTAAGATACACGGAAAGATTATTTCGATGTTAAAAGACTCTGATTATAACTCTATACAACAATGTGATACATTGGAAGATACAATTGTTAAACTTAGTGGAACATCTTACAGAAAGTCTATGATGGAAGATGTGATACAAACAAAAAAAGAATTCAAAACAGCTCTAAATAAATCTTTGGCCACCGACTTCAATGAATTATATAGACATGCAAATACAGATACACGTTTGCTTCTCGATTATTTTAAAAACAATTATAAAATCCAGAACTTTGTTTATTTACTTGCTTCTAAAGAAGAAGACCCAGATCTTGAAAAAGCATATGAAAAAATTGAGATCTTAGGAGACTTTAATGAGCTATGCACATTAAAAATAGCAAATGACATGGATGATGTATATAAATTTTGTGTTGAAACAACATTTCTAAAGAAGTACTATCAGCAAATAAAGTTCGAAAGGGAAATCAAAAAGAACAATTTTCAATCAGTGCTAAATTTACTTCTAAAATTCCATCTAGAAGATTTTTACGATGATATCAAAAATATTCCGACATTAAAATTTATGATAGAAATTTTAAAGAGTGAAGGTGATCGACGAATAATAGAAACAGTTTTAAATACACTTGATTCTGCTGAAATTGTTGGAAGAAAAAGAGAAATCATGTTTCCGAAAATAAATTCTATGGATTTGGGAATGATGTATAGACTTGGTCAATGCACCTCTATTGATGAGCTAAGAGGCGTTGTTAGCCCTCATGTTAAACTTAGAAAAATTGCCAGTGTTGAGGATGAAGATATAGTAAACACATTGGCTGGACTTGAAGTCGAAAAATTGTGGGGAAGTCTTACTATTTTTAACGATATAAGCTGTGTTTACGCTTATTTAAAACTAAAAGAACAGGAAATCAAAAATATTTTGTGGACTGTAGAATGCATTTCCCTCAAAAAGAAAGATTATATAAAGAAAATAATATTGAAACAAGCTATCGATAATTAAAAATGGAAATTTAGTTTCACGATCGAAATTTTTCTGTGATTCAATAAAGTTTATCAATATAATTTTATTATTAGATACCCCTTTCTTCTCATTTACATCATTTTTATTTATTACTCTGGTGGAAAATTTCGAATTGCATTGATTACAGAAACATAGGAACACAATATATTTAAAAACATAAACATAATCTCAAAATTGTTTATATTTTTCGATTTTACCGCAATTTATATGTATAAAAATGATCTATTTTTTATTCATATAATAAATAACCACATATGAAATTTACATAAAAAAATAATTCTTCAAATCACATTTTTTTATGAATTTATAATATCTATAATGCTCATTGTTTATTCAAAGAATCTAGGATATTGTATATTTTGATAATTTATATAAAATCTTCTTGAAATTATATTTTTTTTTAGTTAAAATATAAATCCATATCTGTTAATTCATAATTTCTTCTCTGCACTAGTCTGATTCTGAAATATTTTACAAAAAATCACAGTTTTACATATTAAGTGTTTTATAATAAGTTAAAAAATATATAACTGCATACTTGAAGCTTTTTTTGAGAATTAAGGCAAAGAAATTACATATTAAGTGCTGCCTAATTCTTCCTCACTATTTTAGCTGAGTTTTATAACACTTGTTTGCATTAATTTAAAATTGCTTATAAAATAGTTATATTCAGTGCTCTTAAACAAAAGGTGAAATAAACATTGCATATAAGTACATTTTTTTGCCAATAATGTATTTTAACAATCAATTACCATGAAGCATACAAAAAAAATCCTGGAAAATTCAAAATTGCGCTTATAGGATACAAGAACAGAGGCTAAATTAAGCTTAAAAAATCCCCTAAATTACGAATAGATTAACAGGCAAAGTTTTTAATAAAATCAGGAGATATTTGGATGTTAATCACACAATGTGCTGCAAAAAAATGGTTTTCTAATTATATTCATTGATTCAACTATGTATTAGAGTTTCAAAGATTGAGATATAAAATATAGATATGAAAAATATGCATCTTTTTATTTGAACGTGTTTTATTATGCAATATTTTCTAAATTCTTAACATTCAAAGAAAAACTCCCATTATTATTTTATATGCATAATCTGTAGTTTTCTATCTGTATCTATCAATGTAGAACATCAAAAAATTGAGAATATTGACTATAGCTTTATTTCATATTAAAATCAACGATAAAGGCACCTTTATTAATTAAATAAATACATATAAAAGAATATATTCAAGATTATATTTTTTCTGTTATTAATATATAAACTATAGCAACTAAACGCAATAATATACAGCGAAAGAAATATACTTAATGTTGACAGCAACAGTTACAATTTCTTATACTAGAACTCAATGAAACTATTAATGAAGACACGAAATAAATTACAAATAAACAGCAACTTCGGAAAAACTTGATTAGATATAATTAAATTTAACAAAAATGAAGATACAAAATAGAATACTTGGGTAAAAAAGCTTCTTAAAAATTTCATCTGCTGAATTCAGTAGTGCAAAAAATTGTTAATTTCTAACTCTAAATTTATGGTGCTATTTTGGGTGTTATTATGATATCTTATAAGCGCAAAGTTTGTTAAGTCTTAAGAAAAACCGCATCAGACTTGATTGATGATAACTTTATAACAAAGCAAATCTTGCCATATATCGACGTTCTTAACGCGGTTTTTAATTATTTATTGGTAAAAAATATTTCCTTGCTGCTTAGCGTTTCCTCCCAAATAGAAAGACGGTGTGATTATTTAAGATTGGGGAAACTCATGTTACGTAATTAAAGATATATATTGCTTTATGTCTTTATTGATGGAATAATATATTGATCTCGGAAGAAACAAGAATTGCTTTTAGGTTTATAACAAAAAAAGATGTTCCTCTTTTTTGGGTTAAGCATCGGGTAGAGAAAAAAAGTAATATATTCAAAGAAGTAAAATCTTGATATCAAGCGTGCATCTGGATACGGTGGTTATTGAGAGCGGTCAAAAAAACTGTAAACATAGAGAAATAAACACTTAAATATTTAATTTAAATAAAATAAGATCTGGAAGAAAACAACTAGAAAAGGTACAGGTAGCTTATCTGCTATTATATTATTTGAACACAAGAATCTTTGGAACCAAAAGGGGTTGTAAGAAATAGATGATAGAATCAGAAAAAAAAATATCAAAATACGAAAACGGAGAACAAACCTAAAGAAATATCCAAACTCACATTTAAAAAGATTACATAACGTCAAATTTTCAAATTATCCTTATTCATACAGGGTTGGATAAAACAATTGTCATAAGCTATATAAATGTAATAGATATAACAATTTTTAGAAATTTATCAATAAAATTAATTAAGAATCTGGATAATAAATGAAATGGCCAGGTATGAAATCAAATTACAAGTCAAAGGAGGAAATGAAAGTGATAAAAGCGACTTATTTAAAAAAATCAAATATTTATTATTATGTTAACCTTGAATAAGACCTCTAGGAGTATGAAGCACAAATTAAAAAATCACAATTATAAAGTCATAAAATATACAGAAATATATTTACAACTCGATATAAGATTTTATCACCTTCTGAGCCATTCAAAAGTTTAATAAAAGATTTTTAAGTATTTTTAGTAGCCCTAAACTCATCAAAAAAACTTAAGATAAAAAACACTTAATTAAACAGAAAAAAAGCCTATGTTTTTGCAAGAAACACGAGAGCTAAAGTCGAAACAAGAAACTTTTAAATCCAAAAGATAAAGATGCAAAACAAACCCTGCGGCCCCTTGGTTATATACTCTTGTAATTTTTAATAAGAGAATATGGAGAAAACAACTATGTGTTCAAAGCCGGGTGCTGAAAAAAAAAAAAAAGCTTGCTCGCTGCCTAGACTTGTCGTAAAAATTGACAGATAAACATTTGTAGCATAATTTTTAGAGCGACACCAGGTTGCGTTAAATATAAATCAAAGATTAGAAAACCATTTTTAAAACGGTGAGCTCAATGATTGTATAAAAATTCCCCCAGCTGGAGCTCGATTATTCTTGCATTTATTAACAATTGATACAGTGATATAAAAAGACTAAGATTGTAAAATTATATATTATATCGTATGATATTCTTCAAAAACACAGAACGATTTGAAAAAATGCTTAAGAGTGTAGTCGAAAAACCTAAAAGCATATTAAAATTCGAATAACGAGGTAAAGAAGCTTATTTTATTTTAGTGGCGTTTCTGCGAGTTAAAGCGAAACACACTGGATAGAATCGGATTTGAAAAGGATAAAAATGATAGATTATATACCTCTTCCTTTAAAAACAAAGAAATACGCTTTTCTCAAAGCCAATCAATTTTGTTTTGAATTTACAATAGGGTTCGACTTATAGGCGGATCTACACCCTGACATCTATATGAAAAGCTAGATAAAATATATTTCTATTATTGCATAAAATAAATTTTATAAAAAAATATATCAGAAAAGACTGAAAAAGCGAAACCATCGATGAAAATTTAAACTTATTACAAAGATGCATCCTAAAAGCTATAGATAGTATAAGATGACTAAAAAGACTTTTATTGATAAAATTTACTTCCATGTTGCTGTAAAATATCTTATAAAAGCTAACATTCTTCTATTATCACGCTAAAAAAACATTAGTATTAGAAAAATAAATTTATATTTAATCATTGCGTAAGAGGAATATATATTTATTCAAGACAGGATTTTAATACCTTACATCACATCAGATGACTTCTAACACATATAGTAGGATATTGAAAGCCGCAGACTGAATACAGAAGTACAAATTCGCACATATACATTAAGAGACTAAAAAATTTTATGTTTTTCAATGGGCAAGAAAGGTATAAAAAATTAGACACACCAGACACATCGAATTATAACAAGTAAAAGGGTGGTCAAAATTTACTTTTCAGTTTAGGGGCATAAAATAAGATTGGATTTTGATTTCAAAATAAATTTACCAAAAATAAATCACAAAAAGCTCAATGTCAGAAAATTTTATATTTGCAGTAGAAGCGGGACGCTAATAGAAATATAAGCGTGTAATGAAGACAAGTCTTTGAATATTATATTAATGATAGATCTAATATGTAGACTAGCTAGTGGTACCTGCAGTATATTCAAATACTTATTCCCACATATCACAAACTAAGAAAATATAAACTGATGAATTTCAGAAATACGTGGGAAAAATTAGGCAAAACGTATGATGAGTAATATTTCTACGATAATTCATTAACAAGTTTCAATTCAACATAAACAGATTAAGGAGCTATTAGGTTGATTCTAAATTATATTCTAATTTTAATCGCAAAAATAAAATTTGACAAGGTGCTCTAGAAAGAACATTACAAACACCCACACGAACATTTATAGGAATATCCGAATTTTAAATATAAAATCAAGCATTTCTTTTAGAGATTGCATCAATCGCACACAAGACATCTTTTCATCGAGCAGTAAATACCTCTTCATTTAGGAGAAAAATGGTCAATAACCTAAACTAGAAAAAGAAGGAAAACATAAGAAGGTAATATTTGAATTGAAAAATAATAAAATGAAGATTCAAAAAAACTCTATAAGGTACAAGAAATGTTTTAATTGAACCTGAAATCATATATGATATAAAGTGGCGGCGTCTGTTTTGAAATTAAATTCACTTTTTAAATATGAAATCTAAAGTATATTAGAATGAATGCTACATATAAATGTGTTTTATAAATTATGTGCTCGTAAAGTTGAAAGAATTTTGATTTATGATTAATCTATAAAAAAAATTACTGTGAGCATGTGACAATTTTTTGTATGGGGTGTGTTGTTTACAATATAAACTATAATAGTATCAATATGATCATCTAAAACAATAAAAAAATACATAAAAGACGGTTAAATCATATTTTTTTGTACATAAATACACGGAGATACACGATTGAAGAGATTTACAAGGCTGTCATGGAGAAGAAATATGTTTTACATAGAACTCAAAATAAAAATGATAAATTACACAAAAAAAATTAAAATAATCATCAGATAACGCTAAAAAGTCATCTAGCAGCACATAGAAGACCATCAAATATTAGACTGTCATGAAATTGAATATGCACCTTATGTAATTTACAAGAATTTATAAATATAATTTTATACATTTTTAGAAAATAATCAAATTATATTTTCTGTATATATATTAAACTTGATTGAATTTGACCTATGTGGCAAATTAGAATATTTAGTAACTAGTAGTTCAAGTAGTTATTTATTTAACACTTAAATTTAGCGTACTTCATTTTATAAATCACAATTCTTCTAATTTTTTTCTATTTTGAATTATTACGTTCGATAAAAATCCGAAAAAAATTCCCTTCCTTATAGCATATGCGCTAAAAAATTGATTTTAATCAAGTAAAAATAATAAAAATAATATTGATCCGAAAATTCAACTTTTTTATCTTCTTATGTTGAACCCAATAAATATAACATATTTTCTGTTGCTATTATTTATAAAGCATGTTTTTTAAGGATTATTAAGGGAATGAAGCGTGAAAATTACTATAAAAGGTTTTTTCGTTAAATTTGAATTAGAAGTATATTTTAAAAATTTAATACCCGTAAAATTTTTGTAAATTTATAAGATATAATTTATCTTAGAATTCAATTTTTTCATTATATGGAACCAAAATATAGAAAAAAAAACAATTTTTTTACAATTCTTTGTTCTTCTTTTACACACGATGATGCTCTAAATTATACAGAATCCTAACATTTATTCGACTATATTTTATATAAAGCTCTAATTTATGATGTTTGCGAATTGCACATATACAACTTTTGTATTCTAACCTAAAATATACTGACCTCGCCTTTATTTTTTTTATTAATAATATCAATATATAAGTATTAAAATGATAAGCCTTTTCTTTTGATATTTGTTGTGATAATTTAAAAAGTGCATGAATTCTTATAGTATTAAAACAATATAATTAATTTCTTACTTAGTATCATCATCAATATTTTTTTGAAGATATAAATCCATGAGCCTAAAATAAATCGGATATTAAATTTGCTTTGATATTTTTATAAATGCTTTTCTTTTTCAGAATCTGGGCAGTTTTATCAATAATGATTTCTCAAGTATTTGTAAACGTAACCCGAGAAAAATAAACATCGAAAAGATTCATATTAAGTATTTTATTAATATGTCCAGATTTCAATATCCCCAACTCATTTTTTCGTTACAATTATTTTTGTCTTCTTACGCTTTAAATTAAGGATTGTTTTCAATAATAAGATAAAACTTACTATATAAGTTGTGATTTTCGAATCCATAAATAGATATCTTGCTGTAATTTCCATTATTTAGAGTAAATTATAATGAATTTACGACAATTTTTGCATTATTGGATCAAAAAACAAATCTTTAATAAATTATCAATTTTTTTGGAAACTTTTAGGGATTTCTTGATCAATTTTTTAACAATCGGGATCTATCTATTCATGAGTAAGGCAATTTTGTAAAAAAATGACAAATTATGATAACGAAAAAATTTAATTTTATATAATGCATCGAAAAAAGCATAAAGATTACGAATAGCCGGATAAAATATACAAAGAGCCTGGTTATTTTTAAGCCTTACTGGAGTTCTTTATTTTAACTTCCTTCTTTAATTTATTTTGTAAATATAAAGCTTGTGTTCTACTTGTTTTAACATAACATATATGTAGGTTTTATTCACATGATTTAAGTATTTTGTATAATAAATTTCGCTTTTTGTTTTAATGGACATAGTCTTCTATAACTAAACAAACTTCATCTATTAGCGCCAAAAGTTATTGTATGTCAAAATATTTGAGTTAAGTGTTTATAAAATAGTAAATTTACTGAAAAATTTCAAAGTAACATTATTTATTTGGCAAATAAAATTAGAGATATGCAACTGAAACATCTTTCACGTCTCGGCATTATTTATTATACACAACAAACTTATAGATATACAATACTTCAGTATTTTAATAAACAAGTTGCGCCTGAAAGCCGTATATCAATCATAATTACGAATTTAATCACATCCATATGATGAAAATATCTAGAATCAAATCTTCGAATTTGATTTTCTAAATTTAATTTTCCCCATTCTAAATAATAAACCACAAATAAGGAAAACATAGAAATTTCATAAATGAATATTTCAGCTCTTACATTCAATACGAATAATAATAAAGTGACTATTCGGGATTTAAAAATAATAAAAGGGAATTTATCAGAGGATATTATATTATTAGCTTTTCAAGAAATATACACCCCATTTTCACGACCGAAAGTTTTTGAACAAAATATTTTAGATGTATTTGTTGGTTACAAATTAGTATCATCAAAAAAATTATTTGGGCTTTTAAGTTTAGTTCTTTTCAAAGAAGAAGAACACAGGTCAAATTTAGTAATTGAGCAGCTTAGAATGGGGTTAGGCCCATTATATCTCGGAACAAAGGGATTTATAGCAACTAGATTAGATGACATGCTTTTTATAAATGCTCATTTACCAGCTCATGAAAATATGAATGAAAGAAGATTAGAAATGATAGAAGATATTTTTGATATCTTGAAATCATCATTCTATGATAAAAATGGTGAAAATTCCATCAAGACAATTATTATGGCTGGGGATTTAAATTTTAGACTGATTGAAAATAAAATATCGGAAATATTAAATGGTGAAATTCTAAAAAGCTATTCAGATCTACAAGAATTTGATCAAATAAATACTTTTAAAGAAAGATATCCATCGTTTCTAGAAGGGAACATTGAATTTAAACCGACCTATAAATATAATGTCGGATCTTCATCATACTCGACCAAAAGATTTGCATCATATTGTGATAGGATTTTTATCGCGTCTAATTTAGAAACGAAAATATATACTTATAGGTCTTTAGATGCAATAACTACCAGTGATCATAAACCTGTGATAAAAAATTTTATTCTAAGTAACAGATTAGAGAATAAAACAAAGTTTATTGGAAAAAATAGAGCTGGATATTCTTTATTCAAAATCAAGTACTATGTCAGTGAATTTCATTCCTTTATATGGGAAAATCTGAATGTCTTTTTTGTTATAGTGGCCATAATCCTCCTTATTAGATACTTCAAAAGTACAGCAAATAAGTGATTTCGATTAAATATATTGTCCCTCTGTATTATAGTAATCAAATTTAATTACGTTTATATTTTCGAAATTACAGGAAATTTTATCTTCGGTAGGTTATAGCCTATGTAAGTCATCTATAATATGAACCAAATATATATTAAGTCCAATAAATTTCATGATCTTGTTGTATCCTCGATGATAAATGCATAAGAATTTTTTTTTTCAAATGACCATCCTACTTTAACGCTAGTATATCTACCCAAACGTCTTAAATATTTCTAAATAAATTTTAATTAAAATTTCCAAATTATTTTATTTCTAATTTATTAACCATAAATTCACTTTAATGCTAAAAATATGTTGATACAATTATTATAAAGTTATAGTTATTAAATCTCAGTATGAATTTATATAGTTATTAGGCATTATTTATGTTTTCCTAATGAATAAATGCGAAAGAAAAGATTATTGTTTGAATAAGCCCAAGAAATAGTGATAAATTGAAGAATTATATGTTATATCTGAAAATCTTTAATTATTATAACCATTAAATTTTATACTATCACAAAGTATCCGTTAATAACATATTTTACATAGATATTTACAGACTAATGTTTACAAAAAAAATCATAAAATTTTTCATAATAAATTTCAGAACTAATATACATATTTAATATATTAATTGCTAATGTAAAGATGCTAAATGTTCTATATATTAAATTATATACTATCATAAAGTATTCGAAGATTAACACACATAATAAGCATTATTTATTATGGAATATTTTTCCTTTTAACTTTTCATGTTGCTCAACCTAAAATTTTAGATTGCTCTATACTGGAGATTGGCCATATATTCTTATTAAGCATATTATCCTTATAGTCTTCCTCAATACATCTTCTCCACATGGGTGTTTTTTTAATACAGGTGTTTGTGCATTTTCTTTCGCTTCCGTTGGAATCCCTAATTATTTAATCTACAACTTATGTTATTTTGTGACAACGCCATCTCATGTTTCGGCATATGTTACTATTAGAACACATAATCTATATTTACAGATATGTGTTTTTTTAATGCAAGAATCATTTACTTTGAAAATTTAACATCGCTTTAAAATCAATTAATTTATTTTTAATCAGTTTACGTTTATCTAAAATATAATTTTCTTGGGATAATGAAATTATATTGGGTGGGCTCTATCTATTAATTCTTCTATAATCTACATTATTTGTATTTTAAATCTAGGGCTGTAAGATGTCATAAAGTAAAGATGAAGATCAAAATAAGGTATAAAAAAATTCAAGTGTTATTTAGTATAAAAATGGATAATTTTTAATTGCCTTAAAAACCATGAAAATATAAAATTAAAAACATGTGGAAAACCACACTAGTAATTGTTCATTTCAAATATCTGAACATATCTAAAATTCACGGCCATACTTTTAAATTTTTTAATATTTTAAGACATTTCCCCTGTCAATGTTTGTTAATCCATATTCGCTTTTATGTAAAATAACTGATAAATAAACGATATAATCCCCAGGAAAATCTTTATATTTATAAATTGGGTATGTCTGACATAATACCTGTCATGTAAAATCAAAAAAATGTAATTCGTAGTTTCCAGATTCTATACTAAAAAGACAAATATTTTATTATTCGGATTTAGCATAAATAATATCACTTTATATTATTTTAATTCCATTCATTTTTCCTCAACGAACATAGGACCTTGTCTTCGTAGAGAATCTCGAAATTAATTTGATTTGAACTAAATCTTTGGTATTAAAGAAAATATAATTAGTTATTTAAATATTATTCACAATATAATGCAGAAAAAAATACTTCTCTGATGTATGATGAATCTTGAAATTAATTTTTTTTTCCAATTTTTGTGTACTAGTTTATATTTTTTTGCTAATTATATTAAAATCTGTTAAGTATAGTTCTTATCTTCAATCTTGAAAAATTATTTTGCTGCAGATAATTGTTACAAATAAAAAATTCTAGCTTTTGATTGTTAGTCCAATCTGTGAAAAATTTAGAAAATCAACGTATAGAATCAAATAAATCTGGAATATCCTTTAAATAGAAAGATAAAGATAAGTCAAAAAAATTATAATTGCAATATTATGTTAATGGGTTTTCAAAACCATCCACAGCCTTTTTTAAATAGTATGTTAAAGTTTTTTTTCTTTGCTATTGTAGAAAAAAGATCAGTACCTAATGATCACAGTAATTTAAATCGAATTTATTTTCTTTTATTTAGAATTTAATGCCAGTAGGCAGCAACAACTTAAAAACTGGCATTTATATAAAATAAAAGCAATAGAAAATAATTTTTGTTCATTTTAGATTGATCTATCATATTTTAAAGCCATTTAGGCGATTTATAAATTAGATTCCCTAAACTAAACAGAATAATAATGTTTTAATTTTTGAAATCAAAAATTCGATTCATACAATTCAACATTATTTATCCGATACTTAAGCTTGAATTGGAATATAATTGTGCTCAACCCTTAAAAAAAAAATTGAAAATTAAAATGAGACATGAACAAAATACCATAAGTCGTATATTAAAAAGTTTGGGATGCCATATGAATCAGAAGCATACATACAAACAATGGAATTGAGAAATACACTTGAACTAAAAAGTTCTGAAAGAAAAAGATTGTAAATATGATGAGTGGGAAAGAAGTATTGGCCAAATCTGTCATATATACCAATCTTAAGTTATGATTGAACAACTACAAAAAGCTAAAAATCAATTTAAGCCGTAAATAAAATATTTATATAAAATTCTAGTGTTTATGAATTTTCGACAAATAAATCACATGGTGTTAATTGTGAACAAAATTTTCTAAAACTCTGAGCCCAGTGAAATTTTCAAAAAATGTATTTTTTTGGGTTAAAATGTATAATTTTCTTATCGGGTATAAGAATATACGATAGATTAGAGGCTTGTTGTTCAATAACGGAAAAAATGCAAAGCCTTGTGTTAAATAAAATTGAATTAGCGTAGCTAGTCAATTAAAACCCTTCATATATATTCCATTTATGTTTATCTGCCTGTTATATGATAAATTCTATTCACCTGGAAAATTTAGGCAAATAAGACACTAATATTCGATTAGTGGGCATATAAGATACAAAAAAATACTAGGCATTAGAAACATGATTTTAGTAATAATTATTCTTTAGTTCCTTTCGAGGATGTAAAATATATTTGCTACATTTTTTAAGTGATTTCAACGCTTCAAGATCATAAGCGATAATAAATACATGATTAGCTGCTAAATGAAGCTCAAATTTTTACCGTAATATAATTATCTGGGTAATATTACACGTCTCTTGTTTTTAACATTGATGTACATTGTAGCTTCATAGATTCTATATGGTATCAATTTTGGCTATTTATTGCTCTAACTTGGTTTTATTTCTGACACTGATATTTTATGATCGCTTAATTTTATTTCATTAATAGGAAATGATCTGTATTATAAATACTATACTAAATGCATATATTTTTTCTTTAATATTTTATTGTCTTCAAAATCCATAATACTGAATATTAAAATTTTTATAGTTAAATAGAAAATTTATTCAAAGACTTTATATAGAATATCAAAATATGATTTATTTTTTATTTATAGGTTAAGTTTATTTTTATCAATTTTATCTATTTAGACGTGGTCAGCCCATTATGAATATTGCACAACTCCTTGATGCATATTTTGACACCTTAACTTATCTATCTTCATCAACTGCTCTTCTTTTATCAAATGAGATGAGTTGAAGTTTCTTGCGAAGTGTGAGAGCTTGCATGTATGGTTCTACTTTGTCCGGTATTTTTAACGCCTTAGAATATTTTTTATGTGATTTGTAACCACTTCATCCCAAGTCATTACATATGGTATTATTCTTGTTTTACATTTTTAAATTAAACCAAGTACATTCGCCAAGATGCCATGCTTTCTATATATTTTTTTCAGCTTTAGTATAGTTGTCAAAGCTAGTTATGCATATTGCTATCTATGTAATAATATTTTCTTTTATCGTATAAAAAAATATCAGGTCTATTTTGTTTGATTAAAATATCCGTTTTTATTCGGGTATCAACTTTATTTCTGCATTTTCGTTTTCGCAGATCTCTTGTACCGAGTGAAGTCTGATCTTTTTGTTTTTCTTAAGGTTATATCGTCACGATAGGAGGAAATGAAGACATCTTACGATTTTATTGTGCCTTCGCCTGTAATCATCCCTTAAAATTTTCTTGCATCTTGTTGCAAAGTGAACAAATCTTTAAATTTCTTCGTTACAATGTGGGCGTCACATCACTCACCAAAAAATACATTTCTGTATTTCTAGAATAAAACAGAATTTTCCTTCCTTCACTTGGTTTAATGTTACTGTCTTTTATTCATCTTGATGATAACCTACTTTTAACCATATCATTATTCTTGGCTTTAAAAGGTTTTTAGTATAATGGTTGTTCTTTTATTACAGACAATAGACTTTCTTGCTGCTTTTTCTCCAGTGTCTCGGAATCTGTGATATCAACATGATATTTATTTTTATGATATTCTTCAATTAGCGAGAGTCGTGTCTTGTTATCTTTTTCTACTTTTAAAATTGCAACCCTTCTTGGTGAACTGTTTTTACTGTTTTCAAGCAAATTGTTTAGCTGGTAGATCATTTTCCTAACTTAAAATTCAATATTACATAACCCACGTCCTAGTTCATTTCTATTTATATAAATTTTTGTCTATTACTGGGCTGGAGATGAATAGAGAATTCGTTTAGAATATCTCTTATCTTATCATAAAGTTTTGTGTATTTTACAGGCTCTAATTGGAATTTACCTATATGGTATTTTTTGTGCGATGCTGCGTGTTCATTTATGACTTTAAATAAATCATTAGCATTCAGTTTAGTATTGCATGGATCTTTATTCGATTTAGTATTTTTTCAAATTATATCATAAGTTTCTAGCTACATATTCGATTTGCTATTTTCAATTACCCCTGGATATTTATAAACTGCCGGACCTTCAATGAATGGTGCTAGATCTGCACAGGTTTCATGGTTAGGGGCTGTCTTATTTTTTTTATATCAAGGTCTACTGCATTAAAGAAGATTAATGTTTCATCCGCTATGAATTTAAGTGTTTCTTGAGTTTTTGATATTAATTTGAAGTCATCTATGAACAGTAGACGATTTTTTCTATAGGAGTTTTCATCGTTCATTACACTTACCCCGGGAAAGCCTTCATTAAATGTTCTGCTTAGGGGATCAATACATAGAACGAATAAAAAAAGGTGACATACTGTCTCCCTGTAGTATTCCCTTATTTATTCTTTTATGTATAATTTCTTCACTATTTAACCTTAAAGATGTACTCCAATTAGTTGTAAATTGATTTACAAAAGACGTTATACATGTTGATATATTAAAATTTTCAATAAATGTATGATGGTATTCATGTTCTATTGAGTCAAATACCCTTTTTACATCAATAACGCTGTATATAGATTATTTTCATGCACTTTATTTATAGCAATATTAACAAGAGCTTTTTCTTTTGCTCCTTGAATGCGCCTTACTGTTCCTAACTGATTTTCTGCAATTAATTCTCTTGTCTCCACATCATACTGAATGATTTTTGAAACCGCTTTTGTCGTTAACTTATATAAATTGGACATACATGTGATTGGTCTGAATTCATTTCCTATCTTGACATATTCTTGTGGTATAAGATAGGTCGTACCTGAGTTAAACCATTCTTCCTGGTTTTTATTTTCCAAACATTCATCCGATATAATCTGATATATGAATTTATGCAGGCTCGTCATTTTTTAATGAAGAAATTAAAGATTCCATCTGGTCCAGGAGCTTTCCAGTTTGGAAGTGATTTTATTATGTCTTCAAATTCAACTTCTGTTATAATATATTTTTTTATCTGTAAGAATGGACATAGGTAATCGTTATAATTATTCTTTTTGTGATTTTCCGCGAATTTTTATACAAAAGTTATTTATTTGTTAATTTGACGCTATGGTATATAGTGTTGTTTTCAGTCAACCCTCTATAAAATGTATCCTATTTACCTCAAAGCAGTTATTTTCTCTGATAAAGTCACATCTTTTCTTGTACTGCTCTATCTTTATCTTTAATGTTTTTGTATTCCTGTATAAGCAAGTAGCATTGTTTTTAGATAATCATCTATGTCTAGGATCATGTTTCTTGATATCATTTTTTTTTCATTTTTTTTACTTTTCTTTCTCAAATTCACTGTGATTGTTTTTATATAATTCTAGTTCATCTATTATTCTTAAAAAAAGTACTTATTTTTTAAAGAATATTAGTTGTCTTTTTTCGATTTTGTTGTGCGGCGTTTGTAGGTCTGCTGTGCGGTTTGTAGCAATACTGCAACATCGGACATATTCTTGGGATTTTTGGGGATGTAATTGTCCCTATTATATTATTAATAGTTTGTAAGAATATTAAGGTCAACTTTTTAGCATGGAATTTTTCTTGTCCTTTTAAATTGAACGATATTTGCTTTTTTTTACCTTTCGTATATTTTTTAAAATTAAATTCCCTTCTACATAAATCGACTCTCCTATAGTCTTCAATTCCAAAATAAGATGGTTCACTTAATTTTGGTCTTTTTGAGTTTTTGACGTTTTCGCTATCAAATCGTTTTACAACCGACTTCCTTCTATTTTAATCTATTAATATTCTCATGGTTCTTCTTTTTAGTTCCTGTTGGGACAGATTAAATTGGAATTTCCCGTTATAATATTTTTGGTGTTTCACCCATACGATGGAAGCGTATTAGTATTACCGCATAGACATCTTAAACCCATTCATATAAAGAAGATTCTGTTGACGTTAATATCAATTCTAACGTCAAATGTCTTGTTGATGCTCTCAATGAGATCTGCGCATGTTCCAATGCCACCAAATCTTTTTGCTCGGTTACAGCAGCAGTTTTGTATGACTTGTCTTTGTAATGCTCTGCTTCTGATTTTTCTATTTCACCCATTATTTTAGAATATCAAAATATATCATTATTTTTATACATTTAAATCATAATATGTATATGGAGTAGATAAGAGGCTCTAAAGGAAGCAGAGATCTGAGCAAAAAAATGAAGCAGGGAAGACTCCAGAGTTAATGCTTAGCAGAAGAAGCATACGCAAGGAAAAATATTGCGAAGGAATATGATCTATGAAGCATAAAAAAATTAGATCTAATAAACTATCGATAGATACTACTTTGTTTAGAAGGTAGTGCAAGTAAACTAACACCATAAAAAATATATTTAAAATAATATTTACCAAGAAAATATTTAGTGAATTCATTTGTTAAAAAAAACAGAGATAAAAATTGTAAAAACTAGAAAAAAAACACATATAAAAAAAGAACAAATAGAAGCACCTAAAAAATCAGCTAAAGAACTATCATGAGGAAAATAAAATAAAACACGCATATATTCAGTTATTTCGAATTTTCGATTTTATTTAGAATGTAAATTATAATAATATTTATTTATTGATTAAAACACCAATTCTGGCGATTTATAATTTTAAATCATCACTGTACTGCGGATATATTTATATTAGTTAGTTTCTATCCTTATTTTTCCAATAAAACAGGTAGTTATTAATCCATTTGTATAACCGACCCTAAAGTCAACAATATTGTTAATAACAGGAAGCGAGATTTATTATTATATATAATTACGTAAAAATTTCCGCCTTAAAGTCATAAAAAACGCATATATCTAATATACCTTGTGTATAAGTAAAGAATCCGGGATGAATTTGCCGACGAAGCGCCATCCAACATGCGTCGTAGAGTGTGGCATTAACAAGGGAGCACTTCAGAAATATATCTGACAAATTATATAATATCTGGAAAATGCGATGTAAAAAATATGCATTCGAATGAGGTCCTACTCTATTTTTAAATTTTACTAAAGTCCTAATGGTGATTTTATTTGCAGATGATATCAACGACTCGAAAAAAAGCTGCTATAAGGAATTATTTGAATTTTCCTAAGATATGTTTGAGCAATTTAAAATTATAGTATAGCGAACATATTAGTAATTAAGAAACAATATTTGTGTTTAATTACATACGCAAATCACAGAAAAAATTAATCAAAATTCAATTCAAGAGGCTTATCTAATACGCATTATCAGCATTTATATAATAGAGGCAATTAAAAAGATTGCCTTTATCCTAATTATCCTTGCTTTGCATGCTCTTTAAAATTAATGTATGTTATTTTAATTATTTTTATAGAATGTTCTAATTATATGTATTAAATTCAAATTTATATTTTTTAGATGCCATATTTCGATTTCTTCTTTTAATTAAACACATGATATAAGGATTAATATTTAAACCCTTAGAATGGAGAGCGAAGATAAAGAAGAGTACGAAGGGAAGCTTTTTGTTTATAACGAATATGAGTCACTAGCATTTGAAACAAAAGATGAATCGGAATTTCTTTTTATTTATATTACAGGAATGCAAGGCTATCTTTTCGGTGAAAGTCTCGCTAGAACATTATATTCATACTGTACAAAAAATAATTACAAATTTTGCCAACCATTATTTCTATCTCATCCAGAATTCGGAATATTCACTTTAGCAGATGACATGGAAGATATTGAAAATATTTTGAGATGGTATCCAAAGCATAAAATAATTCTTTTTGGATTTTCAACTGGTTGCCAGGATATAATTTATTTTTTAAATAATACAAAAACAAAAATCTCGAACATTGTATGTGCTGTATTAGCAGGTGCAGTTAGTGATCGAGAATATGAAGAAAAAATCAAGCCTGAATCTATTGAAGAGTATAGAAAAAATCTCGAAGATAAAGAAAGTAATTTTAGGTTTGTCTATCACGAAATGATGTATAAAAAGGAAAGATGGTGTGATTTGTATTTGAAAGGTGGCAAAGATGATATTTTTTCAAGCGATCTAGGTGATGCACATTTTAAAAACCTAAATAAAAAAAATATAAATTTTTATTTTATATCAGCCCAAAACGATGAATATGCCACAGAATCGATTCGTGATAAACTAGGATTGATTTTAAATGCCAAAAACTATACTCTTCAAGGTACAGGTCATTTTTTTGAAGAGAATAAGGATATTAAACGCATAAACATCATTCTTGATGATATAATGCATATTGAAGGTAGTAAATTTAAATAAATGAGAATAGAAAGATAAAAATGTATTCCATGAGTCCGTTCCAAATAAAAAAATGGATTGTGTTATTTGTGATGATCATATAGTTTTCATTCAAAAGAATCTTATAGTAAAACAGTTAATTATAATGCTAAGCAACGCAAATTTCAATTAAACTCCAAACTTAACTTTGTTTGAATTCTCTGCTTGTCAAAGTCACATTCCGCCGTTCGACTACAATTATCTTTAGACATGCGTTAACTTTTATATCAGTTTTGGTTTTTTAAAATTTATTTTTTTTTTACTTCAATCGTCTAAAAATATTTTTAAGCGAACAAAAAATAAAAACCTTGATTTTATTTAATAACTGATCCGATTTTTCGGTTGTATGAACAAAGAGAATATAAGCAGCCTTTTAATAAGATTTAATTGTCAAATATCCTTAAAAATATTGCACAAGATTGATCATAAATATAATTTTATATTCAAATTTCAATGTTGAAAAAAAAAAGGGTTAAGCTGATAAGAATGCAATAATTGTATTTTGGGTGTAAATGTGAGGAAATGAAATGACAGTATGAGCTTGTAAAAGCACAAGATTTAAAGAAAATGCATGAAAAAAACATCCAATATATTTCTTATTGTCATTTCAAGAAGTAAAAAAAAATTCTATGGCTGCTTATTGCAAAAATTTCAGCCAAAACATAATTTATATATTGTACTACATTAAAAAATCTTTGTAACAGCGCTTAACTAATTATATAATAGTTATGTATGTATCAGAGAAAAAGTGTGAAAGACCAGTATTATCAAGCAACTAAATATCACATTGAAATAAAGGATATTATGAAATTGAGCAAATTTAGGATAAGAATGTATGAATAATCCATGTAAATGGACTGCTCAAATTGTGACATTATTAAGCAATCGGAAGCAGAAATTTCTAGCTTACTTGAGAAAATCAACTTTGATGAGTACGCCATTACAAAGAGCCAAAGATTAAGCGCAGATAAACACGACAATATTAAAGAAATAAACAAATTATTTCATATATTGGTGCTAAGAAATCTTTCCCAATATTTTTTTGACTTGTAATGTTGGTTTCTGAAATCGATCTTCGGTGCACATAATAAATTTATAGGCATGATAAAAAGTTCATAGAAAAGGGTTGCTCGATATAAAATAAATAAAATTACAGAAAAAAATATGGGAACGGATATGGTTCATCCCCACCTGTATTGTTATATACGTATATCCACTAAAAAATTTATGCCAGGAATTTTCAAATTCATAGAAATATCACTAAGGAATTTATATATAAAGAGCAACTTTCTACCACTAATGACCAAAAATTAAATCTAAATAGTCTAAAAAATACAAATACTAACAGAAAAATCGATAGGCTTGTTTGAATTATAAGACTGAAAATAAATAAATCGTAATCTGAACAAATGATGATTGTTCTGTGAATATCCAGTTCACATAGAAGGAAAAGAACGCTATAATATTTTGAAATCTTACAAGGTGTAGTACATTCGAAATCACGCCGGAAACACCCGAAAATTGTTTTGAAATTATTACAAGAAATAAAAATGTATCAAAACAAACATCACACGAAAATTTATTCAAATCAATTAAAGAGCAAGCCATCGCACTTTTAAACTAATTTATGGGGGTAATTAACCAAATCGAAAAGATTGTACCAAAATAGGTTATCACATAGGAAAGTTATAGCCTATGAATCCATATATTTATAACCATCACATAAATAAGGATTGTATTTTAAAATAGAAGAACTAGAAAAGACTATATAAAATTGATTTGTACACCGAAGATTATTTTTCGTTAGATAGGATACTTCTAACTGATAAAGTTGTATAACATAAAAGAGCAGCTATATATAATATAGAAGACAAACAAACGAATCTTAAACTAAAAACATATACTTGCTAATTAAAATAGAAAAGATATACATTAGAATCAAATATGCTGGAAAAGAAGGTTTAATGTATGTAAAAAATATAAAAATTCTAAAAGAGTAGTGATTTAGCATTCGATTTTCAGGAGTGTTATAATGGTCATAAATTGCTAACCTAGAGTCAATATAAGAAGCTTGATTTTTTTTTCATACAACAAAAAATGTATTTATTTTAAAAAATCAAAATAACTACACTATTGAGAGGAGTATAATTTAGTATATCACTCATCAAGTAGATCTAAAAGAATATTCAGCTATAACTGCACATAGAGACATAACGAAGTTATTAGATGCATGTACTTAGACACACAAGAAAAAACAAGATTAAAAGATTAAGCAAAATTATAACACATTCGTTTGAAGCCACGTTGCGAAAACTAAAACCACGAATTTAAAAGCATAAACTAAAAAACAGAGACTAATTTATCGCATCAAGATAATTATTTATAAGCATCATAAGTGAAAACTTGTGCAATAATTTTAGAAACAGCATCAAAAAATATTTATAAGTGACGGTGGTGTAAATATTCAACAATAATCTTCAATTTAAATTTTATAAAGTTTGAATCAGCAGCATGCAAAAGTATCTTTATTTTAACAAACTGGTAATTAATGCCGCATACCTATAAGTACCAAGCAAAATTATTAGACTGCTGATCCACAGTAAAAGAAATATTTCGGCTTATAATATACACTTTATTTTGATGCTGAAACATTTCGATCCGCTTCCTGAACGGAAGAGAAGGTAATCAAAGCTAGTATTGGTATAATGCGATTTTTTTCCGTATCGGTTACCCGAATGATTTGGTCAAAGGCGTTAATATTTTTTTTAGCAAATATTGATAACCTGAAATGTTTTACAAATCGATGCATAGAAATAATGATACAATAACCAAATAAATTTCTCTAATATACAAAGGTGTAACACGAATAGTAACATAAGATATAGCTAAAATAATATGATCAGAATACCATTGTCCGTATGTTAAGAAGTTGAGGATTATGTCTTAAGCAAAAGAATTTTCACAAAAAAAGAATTAGGAAAAAACCCAAATTTATAAGTGTTTACAGGAACTAAACGTAGTTATTAATATTTAGTTGAATTTATCGAAATAAAATATAACCAAACTTTTACCATAAAGCACACTAGACTTGATCTTGCACAAATTTGAATAGTTAACAATAAGTTAACCCATAAATAATAAAAATTACCCTATTTTTTTCTTTTATTTGGATAGCTCGCTGTTTAAAATTCAAACCAGATTCCTACTTTTATCTTGATTTTCTTTACTATTGATGATGGATTGGTGTTTTGCACTTAAATTTTTGGATTTCAGTATAAATAATACTCAGGTGTTTTTAAAGCTCTGCAAATATTGATTGTTTTGTAGTTTCATCTGATTTTCGTTCGTTTCAAATCTTACCGTATGTTTAGTGATCATGTCACACTTTTGTTTATTCATATTTTTTTTAATCTTCGTATGTGTGTATATTTGGTTAATTTTTCATCAAACGTCAATTTTACGGTATAATTGATTTAATATTTTGTGCCTACTTCTTTGAGCAAAAATAAGATATAAATTTGATTGTACTTTTTTACTACAACTATATTTAGCATAAATTTGCGTAAAACAAAAAATTCCATTATCTTACTTTTTCTGTATTTTTAATTTTTTTTCATCTGATGCCGTTGCATGATCTTGTGCAGATTCAGTTTTCAATCTACCGCCTCATATGGTCACGTATGTTTCCTCTTTTTTCAAATATAATCACTTATTCATTATAATTGTACCACCTTCATCATGTGAAAGAAAATAACTCGTATATTTTAAATTGTATTTTTAAATCATAGCACGTAGGGATACAGACTCATTTTCATGGAAATGTTATCATGCGTAGTACTATCAACCAGAACAAAATTCAATGACAAATTTATAACAATATTTGAACGCCTAAAAAAACTTTAATGTCAGTAAGTATCATGTTTTTCTTTAAGTTAAGTATGTTATTATTAATTATAAAAAGGTAATGCGCTGCGGGGGGTATATACTGTAATGTCTATTCCTATACCTTTGTTGTTAATAGTAGACACTGTCAAAATATTGGTAAGTAATTCTTCAATTTTTGTGATTTGAAAATATTCAACACTAACGTTGCAAAACTCTGTCGTTTTTTAAAAATCTTTTTAATCTTCATTTTCTTCATGAAAATAATCTTAGTAAAGTTGGTAAAATTCAATTTTGTTATTTATATGAGTTTCTTCACCATTTTTATTGGCGTATCTAAGACTTTTTTTAGCCGTCTTATGCTTTCTAGTGCTATTAATGCCTTCTTTTTGGTATTCAGAAGACGAGAATAGTCATTATCCCCTAAGTTATCAGTTTCACCGCTATAAATAGCAGAAAATTCATTGGTTGTACATTTATTCTCATAATTATGCATTTACTTGTATAATCTTCGTTTATTCCTATTTTAATGGCGACAAAATCATTCTTATCTTTGAAAAAACCCAGATTTAAAGATGAAATAGCTTCTATTAAAGATTTTTCGAAAATTTTTCCATTAATTCGGTGGTTCTTGTATCATGCACTAGTTTAAAACTATATGATTATATAAAAATATCTTCCTAGTCGAAAGTTCTATTTTCCTGATACCTTTTTCAATATCTAAAAAAAGTTCATCTTAGTCTTTTCAAACTCTAGATTTAAGCTAGAATGTAATTAAGATAGTACAAAAATAGGTAATGAGGTAAGTTCTATGAACTCTTTCATAGACCGAATGTTTGTTCCTTGACTGTGGCGAGAAATTTGAAAACAACTTTTATGAATAAAATTCATAATAAAAAATAATTTTGGGTATTTATACATTAAAAACAAAATTTTGATTTAGTAGTATATAAATATCATTATTTAGATAAATAAATTATGATTTATTATCATTTATCAATGAATTTGTTCCTGCATATTATTCTCAATTTATTTCCATAGATGATTTTTTTTAAATTTCAAAAATGTAGTGGCATTTAATTTTTAAAAAAAATATCCATCACTCGTGTTTTCATAATTATAGTACGCAGAAATTTTTTTATTTCTACTCTATAATAATATCAAGAAAAAGCAGTCTATGAGTCTATAATTTTTGTTGAATTTTTTATGATAACTGCTTACTGCATTAGGAAAACACCATCAAATTTAAATTTTAAAAAATAGAAAAAAATATCAGGGGTAAAAAATTTGAAAATAATGATGATAAAAAAATTTTCAATCAGCATTTCTTTAAAGAAATAATTGGATTGCCGTTTTTTTAAAAAGTATACACTACCATTAAAATTGGTATTTTATGGGTTAAATCCTCAATTAAGAAAGCCAATCACGTCTTTAATTGTTTTTTTCTATTCTTAAGATGGATTCGAGTTCCACATAGGATTTCTATTTTCAAAAGTTCATCATGTCCAAACAAGCAGACAGAAAGATAAGAGAATGACCAATAAAGAAAAGAAGAGGAATTATTGAGGCTTGAATTTATATGATTGCAATGTTCGAAACACAACCTAAATACATTAAATTATTTTTATATGAAGGATTCAAAAGTCTTATTTTATTAATCGATTTATATTTTTTATTTTCTCACTAAAAAACGATATAAGTAGTGCTAACTTATGATTTAATAAACATGAAGTTTTCTGGCATATTAAAATCGGAATTGCATTTTTAATGGAATCAATTGAGTTAAATATCACCCAAAGACACCTAACTTACTATTAAAAAAATAACCAATGCAACATAGCTATTTATAATAGGATTATCTCAAAGAAAATTTTGTGTTGAAAGGTGATTTTAGATCTTTTATAGTCTGTAATTAATAACAAAATAAACTTTAATTTTTTTTTATAATGGCAGAGGCAACAATTTAAGTTGTAAAAGGTAGTTGCTTTTATGAGAACTTGACGCAAAATTTAAAAATTTTACGATAAAGATGGGGCATTCTTATTGTTTTTGTATGTCAGGAATCTATATATAGAATTGTTTAAATATTCTCAAATGTATATGCGTATGCGTTTACTTCTGAAAATATATAATATTATATTTTTTTTGAACTCTATAGACGTTCCGAATCTCACAATATTTTCTATTATTTCCTCGAGTTAATGGATCGCCGCTAAAAATAATTTAAAATGATTATTAATACTCAACGTAAATATTTATGTTGTTTTGGTACTGTTTATTAGATTGGTCCATAGTCTGCATTGGGGTACTATAATTATATATTATATACGACAATCTGGATTCTAAGAATAAAGATATGTGTTACTAAGGTACGAATTTTTCAAATGAAGTATATATTCTTTAAAAGAGTTAAAGTACCATAAATATCTACATCAATATATGAGAAGTGTATAAAAACCAAAGATTTAATTGTCATATGTTTATCTAAAATTGTTAAAATAAATAAAAATTAACATATATGAGTGTATTTACTATGATAAATGTTTTCTATAGATAATTAAGTGACTATTTTATCTAAAATATAATAATTTTTGTTATCCTTTTTTTATTTAAATAAATTTTAAAACGAATTGATATCTCTTTAAATGGTAAGAGCGGCCCAGTTTATAAGAGTCATTGAGAAGAAATTTCTATCAAAAATAAAAATTTGACGTAAAATATGCACTATAGTTCAATCATCTTGATTTGAATCTTTTTTTAAATTTAACCGGTTTCTTGATAAAAAAAATTAAGAATTATAAAATGTAAAACAAATAAAAGCATATTTTCACCATTATTTTTGGCTCAAATTTTTGAATATATGTGATTTAGTTATTTAAGGCTAATATTAATATGAGCAGTCAATTTTAAAAAAAATTAATTTTTGTAGTTAAAAATTAGGTGTTATATGCGTTAAACAATTTTAATATATATAAAATACCAGTTCTGTGTTGAATCGATCTCATAGTTATCTTTAATATATTTAACTTTGGTAGTAGTTATTATGTTCAGATTAAAAGACGAAGATTTTTGTTTATGAAATTATTTTAATCTTTTGATTCATATTTATTTCTTTGTGATAATAAATTGGTATTTTACAGAGTATTTTCAAGATATAATTGGATTTTTCAATCAATATTTTATACATTAAATTGATCTTAGAAATAAGTATTTTTGAGTTTTAATTGATCTTTGATTAAATTTTTTCAATCCTTCCGTGATCTTAAAAAATACGTCATTATGTTTATCAAATGTATTCAAATTGATAACGGATCTGAAATTAATATTATTTTATCTTTTAAATAAGGCAATATAAAGGGTTTTATAAACCACAAGTTACGTCCTAATATAGTCTATAAACCAAATGACAATGGTAAATCAAAGGGAAACGGCTTATATGTGAATTTAATCTACCCTATGTGTGCAAATTGCTAAAAAATGCGGTTTTATGGATAATAAAAAGTATTAATCCAATGAATCAATTTTGTAATCTTCTTATTTTTTTCAAAATAAAATAATTTCTTGGTACCATAGAGTAGGCTAGTAATTTTGCAATATCCATCCCTCTACGCAATAAAATATTCATCATTGACAGTTTCATCATTTAAAACCTCTAAAATTTTCTTTACAGATTCAATGCTGTTACTTCGGCAGTTCTTTAATAGACTAAATATAAAATTATAGATCATAGTAAGCCGCAGAAACAATCCATATATAATCATCAAGAGAGATTTTTATTTCCTCTAACAATTGCAACATATTTTAGTTCGTATTTAAATAAATATACTCGTACGATTTATGACATGTTAAAACAGTTGAGTATGACAAAAATCACATCAAAGCATCATAATGATGTGTAAAAAATATATGGCTGTAATAAATTCAAGGTATAATCATTTTTAAGTTAAAAATTAAATATAAAGACACATATCGTATCTAGAATCGATCTGTGCATAATTACGAATGGCATATAATTTTATAAAGAGATTCCAAACAATTTCATAGAGTTAAATTTTAAAGGAGAAAATTTGGGAAAATAAGTGTGCTTCTATATAATTAACTTATGAAAAAAAAACTTGAATTGGTTTTAGAAACAATAAACTTTAATTTAAGCTAGTGATTAAAAATTTAAGAAGTTCAGTAAATAGATAAAAAATATACATCGAAACTGTTCTGGTGGTATTGCATGAATATGTTGTGTGCCTTTGTTTCATGATTGAATCATATTTCTTTTCCTTTTCGATTCTTATTTACAAACTTAGTTTTATATTATTAAAATCGATAACATTTTATATTTAGATATTATGCCTAGAATAATGGTAGAAATTCAGAAATTAAATACTTAGAATTAGGTTAATGCTCTCACATAAAAAATCCAATAAAATAAGACACAGAAATATTGGTATATATAATCTGAACCATGAGAACAATAATTATAAATTATTCATTTTAGTTAATCTAATAGTATATATTTATTATAGCATTACCTCCCCACTCACAGGATCCATTATATGGACCAAGGTACACATACCAGAGCTATACCACAGTCTTATGATATACCTGATGGCGACGATATAAATATTAATGCCCAGTAATAATGTTTGCAATTATTAGTTTATGTGGAGAATGATGAAATATAAACAGAATTATTGTAAATACATACAGGATTTTCAATCATGATGGATGAATCATTAGAGAAGAAAATTTTTAATTTAACCACGAGAATCGGATCACCTCTTCAGGAAACATTTTAGATCATTAAAAAATGAATTAGAGTGTTCACTTGCATTTTTGAGTCGATTAAAGTTGTTTTAGCGTCATATCAAGTGTATTTTTCAGACCGAAGACATTTATTTAATATGAATTACAGCCTATCAGCGTTTGCGGAATCACTTTAATTAGGCGTAATTATTACTTTGATGTTAATATACAAATGCCTTGCGTGTGTGAATTTGAATCCTAAACAATCAGTATTTAACATTTTGATTCGAAAATGACACCCCTTAAGCATAACACTTTGAATCCAACACAACATAATTCGTAGGGTGTATTATTTCTTAAAGGAAGAATATAAATACATTTGAATATTTTTATGAACTCTGAAATTTTAACTTCAGTAGTCTGGTGAAAAACTGGTTTTTAAATTATTTTGAATGTGTTACAAAACGACCACAAATGTTATAAATAGCTAAATAGTCTATTTATTAATATTCAGAACATATAAAGGCTAGATTGTACATTTTTTGTTGATATATTTTATCTTGTACTATTTAATAGCATCTAAATTCTCATTAATCTACAAGTTTAAGGTAAAATTATACATATTTTGTAAGATTTAATTTCCAATAACAAATATCATAAAAAATTTTAAAGTAACAAACATAAAAAAAGCATATAATCAAGCTATAAGATTGAGGAAAACACTTTAATTAATAGGTATTAAAAAGTGGCGAGGCATAAAAGGTGATATAATAGAAGAGTATGGATATTCCGTGATCACAGTAAATCAATCAAGTTAAGCTTGAAGAAGAAACCACAAATTACGATACTGAAATCAACCCATAAATAAAAAGATTTATATTTCATACTTATTTAGTGATTTATCTACTGAATATTACAATGCAGGAAACACAGTATTTTTTTTAACATTATGTATATCATAAAATTTTATATAAAATAATAATCCACAAAATATTACTTAAAAATGTTAAGACCCGTGATTGCTCCATAATAATTTCCAGATATTAGCTTTAATAAAAACTTTGATTTGGATTGGCCATTTATAAAATATCCTAGGGTATTTTTTGTCTATGTAAATACCGAAATTTCAAAGATATTTCTAAGAATCATTAAAAATACAAGCGCCGTACCTTCACACTCTATTTTAATCCGTTATTGTTATGATAAAAATGAATACTCGATTTAAATATCACATAGAGGGTATTTTCATTTTTTTGCAGGTAAAGTATACGATTTATTATAATAAATATCTAAACGTCAACACATATTGACAAAGAACTCAATTTAAAAAGTCACAAGGGAAATAAAAAAATTGTTATAAAAACATTATAGTAAAACTATGCATAAAATTATCTATGAAGTGTTAAAATATGCATTAAATTTATATAAAATACAGCAATAATATTTATAAAAGTAATAAAATATAATATTTATCAAAAACAAATTTTGATAAAAAAAATGAATACCATTGCATAGATATTTTTTTGAAAATAATAATATATGCTAGCAAATATTTTATGCCTTAAACATCAATAATATATGTCAAATATTAGAAAAAAATATTATTTTGTTTTACTGAAAAGTACTTTAAGGTTCTGTAACTAAAATATTAATATATGCTATATGTTACTTTTAATGCATCAATATTTTTTTTGAAACCTTCTTTTTTACTTTACAAAGATCCATTTATTATGTTAAAAATATTTATATTTTTTTTGTGTATAATTTAGTTTTTATGTATTTAACGTAGTTTTATATGTTCGAAGGGGTGAACCGATGTGTTCCTTTGTGAATTTTTTTTTTACTTGCTCTAATTAACTTTTTTTTACCCCTCAACTAATCTTATTTTAAAGCAAAAAATGATGGTTCATTAGTTTTTTGTATTAAAATAATAAAAAAGTAAGTATTATGTTATTAAAATCTGTGAAGTTTGTGTAAAATTGGCCGTTTAACATTGGAATTTAGTACCTTCATTTAAATTTTTCAATTATAATAAAGATCAAATCAAACAATTGAATCGTTTAAATAACATTTTGACTCTGGTGGGGCTGTTTTTGCTTTTTTTATATATTAAAGGAAAAAATATGCACAAATATCTCCCCTAAAGTTTATTAATGATCAAAAAGTTTGCTTAGCAATACAAAAAAAGAAGAATTTTATGTGATCGTGGTTTTTTAGATCCTTTACAAGTAATAAAGAATGTAATTTATCAAATAAAATGGTAAAGATTTTCAATATATTTACATCTACAGTTTATTATGTTCCAAAATATATCAAATATCGGATCATATAATTTGCATCAAAATAGAGATTTTCAAAGCCCTAAAAAGAGTTTGACTGATTTTGAAACAATAATAATAAGAATGGAAATAAAGAAATTATCGAATTTAATATTAATAAAAAACCATTAAATGACCATATAAAAAGTGAAGTTTGTTTCTTAAATTTAAAATATAGTAAATATAAAAGGTTAAAGATGAAAATACATGTATATTTTCTTTAAAGATGCTCAAAACCTATAAAAAGAAGGGCTATATTTGGCATGGTATCTTTTATTATGATTTTTGGTTAGCTATAAAATTGATTTTATGTCTTCTGTACATATGGCGGACAAATAAATCCCTGAATCCTGTTATTTTATGTGTTAATATTATAAAGAACTTAAATAATTTTTAATGTTGATATAACCGCTCTCAAAAATGTAGCTAAAAAAACTGAAGTAGGGGTAGCATAAATGCAAAATCTTGCTTTATGTATCGATATATATGACATCATTATAACTAAAGCATATACAAGTGCCATTGAGAATAAGAAAGAAAACCCAATCTTCCAATAATCTTAGACTAAGCCTTACCAATACACCATTCGAAAAATATTAAATAATAATGCAAATTTATGTAACTATGACTTAGTCGTAATCAGAATGCCACAGAAGAGGGTTTGTAAATTTTTTGACGAGACTAAATATTCAGGCTGTTGAATGTTACTATAATGAGGTTCTATCTCAAATAAAAAAGTTGAAAGGGAATATTGAATTCAAAAAACCGGAATTTTTAGAAGATTTTTTTTTGATAGTTATATCATGGCGAATTCCTATTTTCTAAAATATAGGTATTTTTAGATATAAGTAATGTAAAATTAGTATATTTTTATAATTTATCACAATCGGAATAGTGATTCGGTTTTAAATTTGATTCTAACTTTCATCTATCTTTTATCTTGATTATCCGATATATTTACACGTGGTTATAATTAAAATTATATTTCAGATAAGTATTTTGTACTTATGGGAATTATTTATATTTATTATTTTAGTTTTTGTTCTCGTGCACAAATTGCTTGATTCCCTGCGCGCACAGCGTATTTATACTTTCGGTTATTTTCTCCTCTCCAAAATCTTCTTCAATACCTATCCACTTTTCGAGAACTATTATACCAACGGTTTTTCTCAATCCCAAGGTTGGTATATATGCCTCGATCTGATTCGTGACAAATAGTTCCTCTGGTACAAAATTATATTTATAATTAATTGTAATCGTAATTGTAATTCTGATAAAACTTTAACGAAAAAATGAAAAATTCTGTAAAACGGAACTACAATTGTTAAAGGACTCGAATTGATCCTTAAAATACAGAAAAAAGGAAATATAAAAGATTACTTTGAAAAAAGGAATATAAAACTTCTAAAATTTATAGAATTTACGTATTCTTTAGAAAGAGAAAGTCAAAGAACTCAAAATTTAATAATCTTATTTTAATCTTTGGCGTTTTGAGTGTATGTCACGCCTTGGTTGGAAAAAAGGCAACTTATTATGAAGACAAGATAAAGGTAACAAGTATTTACAGCAAATAAAAAATATAAAAAACAAAATTATTGTGAATAGGGATATAGCAAATAAGACTATTAAAAAATTCGATTGTGAAACCACCTTTGAAAAGAAAATTACAAGCATAGAAAATTTCAACAATAAAAAAATTAGGAAAAAGAGATCAATTTTTACTGTAAAAATAAATTAATTGAATTATATACGGAGAAGTTAGAGATCAAAAAAATAAATGATTCAAAAGAACTGAAAAAAATAAAATCTACAAAGTAAAAAAGAATAATATAAATATCATAAAAAAAGTTGTAAAGACAAATACTGGTGTTAAATATTTCAGAAATCACGAAAATAAATTAATTTTTTTAACTGAACTATGGGTAAATTATCAAGAAAAATATTACTCGCGAAAAAGTAACTATATAGAATAAAAGTGAAAAAATACTTAGGTTTACTACAACTCGAACCCAGATATGCTGGGCTATTGTAGTTAAAGAAGCTAACTCTCTAAAGGAATAATGAAAAAAACGAGGTATCAAAATACGATCTTAGATAAAAAAAAGCCGGCATTGAAGAGGTTTTGGTAAGCAGAAACGATAAAATGATATTTAAATAACAGTTTGATCAATATTAGAAACTATGCTAATTCCAATGGGCGGATGACATATTTAAATCTAAATAACGATAATTTTGATCGCTCGATGACCGATAGAAAATTGTATGATAAGAGCAGATGAAAGCATATTATAGGATTCTGTGGGGAAATATGGAAAAATAAAATGTTTATATCCAATACAATAACTATATATACAAGTATATTTATATAAATAATCAAAATATTATTCCTGTCACTATAATATTTGAAAAAAATTCTGCAGTAGTTACCCAACTAGAAAGCTTTAGCTTTCGTCGAAATAAAAGGTTTTTTTAATATAAAAATATATCGAACATGCACCATAAAATATAAATTGTTTATATGAACATGGATTAAAGCGAAAAATGAAAATTAATGGCTTACTAAGGAACCATATACATGATTCCTTATAAGAAAATGACATAAATTTAATTAGTTTTGGCGAAAAAAAACATGTATTTACACAATTATCACACGCAATATAATATATAAAGACAGATACAATGCAGTAAGAAGTTGAAAGACGGGGTCCTTTATGAGAAATTCAACAAGGCATTGTACGGCGAGTACAAATATTCAGAGAACAAGTCATAATAATTACAACTTATAACAAATAATTTGATCAAACTCAGAAATACGTAAATTATGTAAAAAGGAAACATTCATAATCGGCCATGAACTTTAAAATGGTTTTAAAATAAAAACAAAAGCACTATAATATGTTCATAGGCCTGAATATGTCTAAATGGGGTGTACAGTGCGTCGTAATATATAATATAATATTTAAAAATGTATGAATAGATAAAAAATACTGAGGAATGTGTATCTTAAATCCATTAGTTATATGTATGAAACAACTAAGCAGGTTATTAAGGATGGTTTTTTTCCTGTTAAATATACAAAATAACAATTATGTATTTCTAATAAAAGTTATTTTTTTCTGTCGATCATGATCTTATCAAAATGAACAGAAATTTTAAAGCTGATGACAAATGAAACAATTTTAAGTGCGTAAAAGTATAAATTAAAAAATAAAATAACCGATATATGATACCGAAAATAGCGATTACGTAAACTTTAGTATGCTAAAGATCGTTTTTAATAGTTTGGTGAACTAATGGATGTTGCATCTGCAATTTAACCCGAAACATTTGTGAAGATATCTACAGAAATAGTCGGAAAATCAAATTTTATCAAAATAAATCTTAATGCAAAAAATTAAACTAAATTATTTATTGAGCATGCATTATCGCTTAAAAACTACTTTGTAGATTTTCTTAAGTTAAAACAAAAATTCTTAATAATAGACGATCGTGTACAAAAGATTTTTTTGAAAGAATCTGTACATATTCAGCCGTTCATGCGGAATGATTATATACTAAACGAACATAACAGCGAAGATAGCTCTATAACATCTATTTATTATTGTATAAGTCTATTTTCATTGATAAAGACACTAAGCACAGACGAATCTATATCACAAAGATGGGCACAATTTTTAAAGCAGAAGAAATAATAAGACACATTTTTAACTGATTAAAGAATGTATTATGATCTAAAATGATTGAACATAGATTTTATCTAGCTTATAAAATAGAACGTAAAATGTGTAAAATAAAAGAAAAGAACTATAAAAATATTTTTTGCATAAAAAACAAATCTTTGATTGATAATAACGGATTTTCTAGCTGGAAATTGACTTGCATAAGCCGAAAAATAAAGCAAGACTCTTAAAATGCAGGAATAAAATATGTTCTTGGGGAAACATCAAAGTACAGCATCGTGGATAACTCTTAAAATATAGTATAATTTAGCCACAAGACACACAAAGTTGGTTTACCATTGCCACTATCATATGCTTCTAAAATAGTCAAATAAATAAAAATTGTTCTGGCTAGAAAATTTATTCTGAAAAAAACCAAGAAAATAAGGGGAACCTCGCCTACATAAATTACTAAAATTAACCAGCAGAGATAAAGTAGAAACCAGGACAATTAAATATATAAAATTATCGCACGAACGACCAAAAATAATTCGTGTACGACAGAAAAAAATCTCATTACTTTGATAGGCATAAGAATAAAAGTATTGATAGCCATGACCGAATTTGAAAATGTGAAAGAGCAAAAATACGATCTTTTGGCGAATGAAATCTCACTCATATACAAATACAAAACAGAATACTACCAAATGGAATAAAGCGGAATGGTGTTATTATAAAACACTATAATTCACATATTAAAAAATTGGCATACCGACGGAAGCGAAAGCATATGTGCAAACAATAATTTATAAGAAAAATACTTGAGGTTATAAGTCTGGGCTATAGAAGATATATTGAAGAAGACGGTAAGAATGATGTTATATAAAACATTATACAGATAATCTGTGATATAAAGCAATCTAAAATTTTTTGCGTGCTAACATGATAAATTACAAGAAAAATACGCCCTCGTTGAAAAAGTTATAAATTTCGGAATAAGATGATCCATAAATTTAATGTTTGTTTCATTTAATTTTTCACGCTTCTAAATTATTATATTTTAATCTCCTGCAATTCTTTTAGTGGGAACAAGAATGAAAAATGATTTGTGAAACTGTAAATCCTATAGAATACAATGTATATCCGAGTTGAAACAAATGTATGAAAATTTTTTATGCAAAATATATGTGATGTAAAGGGTTGCTGGAAGATAATTATTAGTTTTGGAACAATAAATATCTACATGAATATATACCTAATAGATCAAATTAACATAATTACATTGTTAAAAAAATTGATTCAAATGCGCAGAATATTCTATTTCTAAGAGAGAAGCAGCTTCATACAAGCAAGCCACAAAATTACTTCTTTTTTATTATTAAACAAAAACAAATTATTGATTCTTAAAAACTGTGTTAAAAATATCAAAACGATATAATTTGCAATAAATAAAATAAATATATAGCCTTATTAATTCATGACAAACACGTCAACTTTTTAAATTTTTATAAATTCATAGGTATTGCATCTTTTAATGTAACTTTGGTGTAAATTTGATTCTTAATATACATTTAAAAAAAATTTAGGCTTCCATTATGAATTCATCAATCTAATCATATAATGAGTAAAAAAATATTTAAGTTCACTATTTGAATGAATTCAAAATATCATTGTGTAAATCACTAATTTAATATTTAAACAGAATGTAATCAAACAGGCAACAAAAGGATTTTTGTTTAATTGATATTAGACAAGTATGTTATAGAAAATATCTGAATAATCGCTTCACTTTAAGAGATATATTTAAAACACAGCTACTCTTTTTTACACACCCATTTTTATAATATTGAAACAAACCTATCTTTTATTTGTCTATTATGCTGTCAATTTTACTAAATATTCTTGTATTTTGGACTAATACAAATGTATTTAATACCTAATATGTTAGAAGTCTTTCTAATTTTTCTTTGAAAATACATTTAAGCTATTTAAATAAAAAATTATATAAACAATGATCTGAATTCTGTCTTTGGGTGCTTTTTGGTTTTTCAAAAAGATATTTCGATATGTATTTAGATTTGATTATTCATTTCATGTAAATATATATTGCAATATTTAAAAGATATCTTATATTAAAATATGTTGAATCATTTACTTGGTCATGTGATTTTTTTTTTGTTTTTGCTTTTCAGATTGTAAAATATAATTATTTTAAATCGAAAAAAAACTAAATAGCAAAAAAAAACAATTAAATTTACTTAAAATGCAGAATAATAATCTAAAAAAAGGTCAAAATAATTTTGTCGACGGTAAAATTTTGTTTTTTAAACTAATAGTTGGTGTAAAGAAAAATGATAAATCAAAAAGTAGCATTTTAATTTAAACGTGAATCTTTCATGTGAGACACTCATTATAAACTTTAAAAAAACTTGGTGAATTATTGCCATTTAAATATGATCAATATTCATTCAAAAGTATTAATTTGATTTTTAGAATAAATTGGGAAAGCTTATAAGACAATAAATGTATAGTTTTTAGCAGAACATCAGAGCTACCCTAGCCATGTAGCATCATCTACTAATATATAGGCTTTATCAATGGTTTAAAAAAGTATATTTTAGTAATCATGCATTTGTAATTATCAAAAACAAATCACAAGGTAAATGGTTATAAACTATTGTATCGATATCTAAGTGTTGATTTTTGTACCGGTTCAATTTTTTTTTATAGCATAAAAGAGGAATTAAAATGAAAACACTGTGATAAAAAAACACATAATTCCAAAATTTATTGTATTGAGTATTAAGGTCATGGCATTAAGTACATTGGGTACGGCGCAATGGTTTTTTCACGAAAACATAATCAAAATGTATGCATTCAGAATTTACATGATAAATTTTCTGCGGCAAGCGATATATACAAATAACAAATGGAGTAGATAATAAAATGTCTATGTTTGAGATTTAGTAAGCTACTTCGTTACTAAAAAAAAACTATTCTGAATATACAGAAAAGAGCATTGAATGTTTTCTCCGGGTTAATATTGAATGAGTAAAAATTCATTTATGATTTCTTATCTACCAATCAAATGGTTTTTTCAGAAGAAATTTATTACAATAAAATTTTACTGCCAAAAAATAAAATATAGCTATTGTAATTATAAGAAAATCAAATTACATATAGAAGACCCTAGATTTGTATAGTTCTGATCATGATTTTAACTTCATTTTTAGCAAACTTCATCACGACTAATATTTATAATACAACTACACATATTGATGCATAGTTGTGTGTTTATATGATAAATAAATTCGATTTATATGATTTATATTTAATTATTATCTTCCTAAATAACAACGAAATAATATTCTATAATTTAATTGCTACTTGATGTAATTTGTGACATTATTTATGCGAAATTTTAACATAAAATTATAATAGGAGATTAAAAAGAAATTGTATTGCTTCTTTGTTTGCATTAGCTAGACGAAAGTAATTTTTTTGTATAATTTAAATTGATATTAATTATTAAAAATACCGTATGATTCTTAAATAGGCTCATGTGTTTATAAATTTATAATCTTTTTTCTTTTGATATTAATCAGCATTCATGCGTCCAAGTAGAAAATTTGAATTTAACGAAATCGACATATTCTATATTATAGGATTATATAATCTAATCATCATTTTTTTAATTTTCAAAGTAAAATGATGATTTGTATATACTAAGACAGCAGCATATTTAATTTGGAATATTTCCATTTATTTTAGATCGCATTTAAAAACTTATAATAATTGAGTTATAATTCACAAATTACAATAAATTAAATTCAACATATTAATTTGATAATCTTCTGCTCAAAAAAAATACACCTAGAAATGAACATTTTGTTACAATGGACAGAAAAATTATAGGCTTATAAAAATATATTAAGAATATATTTAAAAAATAATCGATTAATTTTTAACTGTAATCGTTAAATTCAATCTGTAAAAGCTCATTATGAAATAATTCAATAATTACAATAATGTTAAAAAAGGTAATTAAAACAACACATTAAATGTGAAAATAAATTCAAGTTCTTTTGAGCTCCAACGGACATAAAATTTTTAATTTTTTCAAAAAAATGGGCGTTTATTCTTGATTATCACCGAAAAATATATATTTTTAAAAACCTTTCAATCATACATTTTATATTTATATATCACCATATTCCTCTTTTAGATGGAGTGGTAAGACCATGCATAAAAAGTTCATAAGAGAGCTCAAAGTCACAAACCAAATCGAGGCATATATTCAAACTATAGTATTGAGGAAACCCTTTGAACTAATAGGTCTTGAAAAGAGGAGAGGTATCAAATAAGATGTAAGAGAAGAGGATATGCCAATAGTATAAATATGATGTGTACACGTGATATCAATCAATTTGAGTTGGTAGAAAAAATATAAAGTACAGGAAAAAATTAACTCATCAATAAAGATGATATTCCGCTTTTAAATTTATGTTAATTCGTTCATTTGAAATTAATTTTTAAGCCCTTTAAAATGGGGTCCATTAAAACTGCATCAATCAAGAAGAAACTTGCAAAAGCAAACAGAACAAATCGAAGCATTCCAATGTGGGTCAGAAGAATGACCATGGACAGAGTAGGTCATAATAAGGCCAAAAGAAACTGGAGAAGAAACAAACTTAAAATCTATTAAACTATTAATTTCAAACATTATATCACTATCATTAAATTATTATGATTTATAGTTATCAAAAGAAAATTTCAATGTTAATCTTTTAATGCCATTATTTTCTAAATTTTTTTTTAAACATGGATCTCAAACTATTAATAAATCACACATTTATACACAAGATTGGGATCATTATTTTCAGCGCGATCTGTAAAAAAATCCTTCGAGTGGATATATTGTTTTTAAATATTTAAGTGTTATTACATGTACAATTTGACTAAAAAAAACTAAAGTGGATTCCTGCATGCCGTGATATTCTAAAGATTGTGTTGAAATATAGGAGGATTAATAAAAACCAGCACAAATATATGTTTATAAATATTCACAGAGTAAATATATTGTGATTAAATATTATTTACAGAGATAGGTACAGAATCGTTGACAAGAAGATACTAAATATCCAACTTAAAAAATGTTCTATAAATTAATTTTAAATTTAGCAATGGTCAATTCATAATTTAAAACATGAAAAATTAAGTTATGTTCTTATAAAATCTATAACCTATATTAACTTTGGGTAGTATGTGAATCATCGGTGATTTTTTGATTAAATTTGGTTTTAAGCTAAATTATTTTATTGAATTTTTTAATTATTAGTAAATTTTTATGTCGAAATCCGGTTTTTTTATTTTATAAAACATGAAAAAGTTCCGCTTTGAAAATCTTACATATACTCTATGTATTTTCTCTTATCTTACATCCTTTTCTATACCACTACTCTTTTCGAGATCTCAATCAATCCTATATTTTAAAGATTGCCTTGATTCGAAACTGTGAGTTTTTTTATAAACTTTTTGTGATATTGTGTCATCACCACGCCCATATTGAGATATATGCTACAATATTTCTCTTACACTTGTACATTGACATCTATTTTGCTGCTAGCAAATGTGGTGCTAGTTTATAATGTCATTTTCAATTATGCGACAAAGTTTTATAGAATTGTTCAACTTCCTAAATTATTACGTTTGCATTAAATAGATGTAGTTGACCCGTTATAAATATTGCATAATAATATTTTGAAGTATTCGCCTGTTTTATGCTTATCATCTGTTTTTCCACTCAAAAATTGTATATGTATAAGTGTCTTTTTCGATAAAAACATAATATATTTTAAATAAAAAAGATATTTTTTTTAGATCTCTCCTTCATAATTTACTTGCCTATAAATTTGAGGAAACAGGGGTAGTTTAACGTCAATGGATCTGGGTTTGATGCTAAAAGAAGCATTAAAGACTTTTTATATTTCCATTTGTCAAATACTTCTTAAAAAGAATATTGATAGATTCTAGAAACTTAACACATAATTAAGACAAATAAATTTCATTTTGGATGATAAATATCACAGTCTAATATTAAGGAGTTTGTAAGATTAACGTAAGTGAAAACATACACGAAAATATTGGATTTGTGGAATACACATGAATTAATAAGGCGTGAAACAAGAATATGTATAGTTGAAAGTTTAGGAAATGTGATAAAAGAAGTATGACATACTCTGCTCTATAGAACCGTATTAAGTCTTTTTTTTTGGCCTGAAAACGATAATTAAATAATATTAACACATTAAGATTCAAATAAATATTTCTGTTGCTTCCATAGTATTAATATATCGAAAATTTCAGAAGAAAAAAATATATATAGAAATTTAAAAATCTTAGATTCTCATTTTTAATATTAAAGAAGTTAAGGATTTAAATCATGTTCATAATATTTGCACCCGAAAATATTAATCAAAAATTTTCTGTTTCTATAAAAAGAAATAAGATTATTTTCGTCCTTTTAATATCGCAGAAAGATATGCACTTTTTTATAATTTATTATAAAATATGGATACATAGGAAATTTATGGAATTTTTAATATATATAGGAGAAACTAAGAGGTAATTGTGACACCCAAATTTATGTAACAAACTATTAGCACGGGGGATCCAGTTAAATTTTCGAGTTGGGCAATTATAATTTTTCTTGCCCTTAAAAATTCACTATAATGATATCTATACAAATGAACTTAAATCAACTATTAATGATTTATACAAAAAAATAGTTAAAAAACCCAAAATATATATGTGGATAAAAAATTATAATAAATAGTAGGGGTGTGAGTAACAGATGCTCTAAATTACAATGCGGTTTTAAATATTCAGAATGGTCAAATATATTATATTATAGTTCATACTGAATAAAGCATATATTATTCAGAAACTGGAGCTATTCAGGCAAAATGCGTTTTTTAATTTGATATCTTATTTTTTGCGGGAAGAATAGACAGAGTTATTTGAGACTTATGGAGAAGGTATCACAAATTCAACACCAAGAGATCTTTATTTATCAGAAGTGATTGGTTAAACATTCGAAATAATGTTAAATATATGAAAATAAATTCGCGAAGATAAAAAAATCATAAAGAACATTCTGTTGATGAAGTATGGGTCTTTGGTAGGGATAAACGTTTTGGAGGGAAGAGGTATGGTTGCTGTTGTTGATGACCAAATAAAACAACATTGATGAACAAATTAAATGTGAATGTAAATAAGGAGTGCATTATCTATACATATTGTTGGAAAGGTTATAGCAATTTTAAAATGAGTTCGAAGGGAATCAAAGAGTTATTTAGTTCAAACATTTAAAAGATCCCGAAACCCAAATACATATGAATTAACCGAAGGTCCTTTTTGGGCGTAAGATGCATGTTAACTGCGTTTAAGAACAAAATATAAAATTAATTTGTATTCTGTAAGATGTATGATCTATTAAACGAATATAATCACCCATTGTCTGTTTAAATATATATATTTTTCGAATTATAATTTTGTGTGTGTCTAATAATAATATTATTTTAAAATTTATGATCGCCTTATAGGTCACACAGGTTTAATGGGTTTTATTTGCCTCGTGTGGTTTGTTGGCAGCTTAAAATTTACCAATGGTATTATTAGCTAATCGTAAAAGTCAAACTATAAATATAATATAATCAAGTCTATCTGAAAAAGAAATAATGTTGTTTAAAATTATCTTCAAATCCATAAAAAAATTTATTTAAAGTAATTATTACTTTTAATGTTTATTTTTGTCATGGATGCAAATTCCATGAAAATTTTATATACTAACGACAGAAGAACTTTATCTATACTATAGCTGTTTCTAATTATTGGGAATTTATGACTGTCTCAATTTTTACGTACGATTTGAAATCAAAGTCTATAAATATGATCACGTCATTAAAATTGCGATCTAACATTAATTTTGAATTTTAGCATGCTAGAAGAATATATGGTTTCATCAGCTACTTTTAATATTTTTGTTCGACTATCAAATATCCAATGATAAAAAAGTATCTAGGAAATGTATTTTAGAATCATATTAAACCTTTTCCTGTCATTATTTTGCTGAAAGTTTTGAAATGATTAAGACAAATGAAATTCAAATATATATCTTGTGTATAAGAGCTTTAAATTTTATAAAAATACATTTCTGCTTTCAATTTACTAATGATTTCTTTTTGTAAATTTTATTTTTATTTTAGGCGCTGTTATAGATCTTATACATGTAAATTCTTATTTTTCTTACACATATAGAAAACGTGCATGTTTTTTATATCATTGTGGCGGATTTAAATTCATTTATATCCTATCATCTTATTATCTATTTTTTACTATTTATTATTATTAAACCATTATAAATCAAAAGTACTAGTTTTTGAAATATTATTGTGCAGTCGAAGTACTGCAACAATGATTCAATTTATTTTTCACGCAATTATTTTCGAGTTTAACAGCAATATGAATAAACCGATGTTCCTAAAAGAAGGTAGCTTACACTTTAAATAATATGTTCTTTGCTTATTTTTTTTCTTTCCAGCGATTTTGTTGTTCGTTTATGTTAGAAACTTCTTTTAATAATAGGCAGTCTCAATATTCCATAAGGATATAAATATAGTTTTAATATTAACTTCATACATTTTTGCTGTCATTATAACAATATACACTGATTATTGAACAGAAAAATATTTTCTTTATATATTTTTAACGTTTAACTCGGTATTTTTATTCTAAATATTATGTCGGTTTGTTCAAAATATCTCTAATAATTTGAAAAAATCGGATTGAACAATCAAATAACCTTTATAAACTTGACCAACTCTATTTTTATGAATATTCAGCTTGTGTTTCACTTTTTGAAATCTAATATTTCTCTAGCTATTAGATACACGCTGTAAAAATAGCGAATATCAAGTATTAAAACTTCACATACATGAATATCATAGTAATTTGGTTACTTTTCAGGTTTCTGAAGCCTTAACCTTTAAAAAAAATTTTTCATCGTCAACATTGGATAAACGAAAAATATAAATGCTTCGAAGATATATCTACCGAGCTTCGAAACCTGAAATAAACAGAAAATATCCCTCTAAATTAACTCATAGTAAAAATAAATATTCTAAAAGGTTATTACCAAAATTTGTGTTGTTGAGACATGATTTTTGTTAACAATAAAATATTTGCATTTTTATAATATCAAATTAGAAAATGTAAGAGTCTCACTCTAAATTAGAAGGTTACCAAGTTTTTTATTGTTCTAAAAGTTTATAAAATAGTATAATTAGAATAAATGTGCACTTTTGTCAGAACAATTCACTACATTGAGGCAATAAATGCATTAAAAAGTTTGCAAAATGAACGGTTTGTTTTTTAAAGTTAGTTTCTGTACGAAATGACACAGATTTTTTTTATATTGACAATTTATTGAAAAAATCTAAGGCTTATATAATATTATATCTGTAAATTACTAATTTGGATTTTTCATTGTTTAAAAAGTTTCCTTCACTCGTTTTATTCTTTTGAAGAATATAAATGACCTTCTGCATTTATACTAGTTAAAAAACATCTCAGTATTAGAGCATATATACTTGTTGCTAGCTAATCGTTAATTATGTTAGAACTTGCCGTAATTATATTCTTAGCATGTTGAAAATACGATGATACTATTTAAATCTAATCAAATCAAGATTCAACATATCCAATCTAGATAAAAAATCATGATACAGTGCAAAAAAATTTCAGCCCTTTCTGAATATTAAGTAGAAACCCATAATTCAATACATATAATATTTGCACCCTTAACTTTTTATTTTGAGTAATTTTGCACGTTTCTTACTGTATTTATACCGTCTTCGAAGTCTGAATTTATTTATAATACATCAAAAAAAAATTCGATATGGTGTTTTACAGAATTTCAGAAATACCACATTCGTTAAAATTGGTGCCCACTACAAATATAAATGATCCTTTTCATGTTATATTTTTACCAAGGGTTACTTTTATGCAAGAAATAAATTTTCTTAATCAATTAAATGAAGTGACAATTATATGCCGCATCAGTATATAAATGAGAAACATATGTTAGTTAGAACTTTATCTTCTTTATGATTTTTACCAACTAAAAGCGCGTATTATATGGGTTCGTTTAAGAAGAAAAAGGTTTTTTATTTAAATCATATTGCTAATTAAAGAAGCAATTAGATTACCAAAAAAATAATTGTTTAACCACAAACTAAAGTAGAAGAGTCCCCATGTTTTACAATTGGAATTTTTAAGAAAATCAACTAAAAATCATATATTATTTAAATTTATTTTTTGCTTTTGCTAAAACAAAAAATTTACTATCTTGAATCTAAGAATTGTTTTCGTTTGTAAAATCTATTTTCTTTCGAATTGTAGTTCTGAGAAACATGACATTTATTCATTCGAACAAATCCAAAACATTTTAGTAATTCGACTTAAAAAAATGTAATTTTATGCGAAATAAAAATAAAACAGTCTTACCCCATAGAAAATGTATAGAATAACTTTTAGTTTCAAAAATCTTTAAGTTTATTATCTTCTCAATGGTATATTCTTTCTCTAGTTTTATGTCTACTCCGCAATTTTTAGGGCCGATGTATAGAAAATTTTAAATTATTTGACTTTTCGCTATAAATCACATAGTAAAATATGCGATTTGACAAGGTTTTAGCCTATATGAATTTAATTTATTATTATTAATATGTTTAAAATCACATTGAAGGTATTATTTTATCATTATATTTGGCATATATAATAAAAAAAAGTGAAAAATGATAGTTTTAAGCTTAATAAACGCCTTATGTATAAATATGATGTGTATTCATGGTTTTTTGTTTTAGCATATTTAGAAAAAATTGATTATATGAGCCAAAAGTTACCTAAGGATCAATATCCTCTATTAATCTTGCTAAAGGGTATATTTTAATATAGTAATTAGATAAAAAGGTCGGTATAATAGAAAAAATTCCTTATATTTTGGAATAAATACATCTTAAATGAGTAAATTGCGAATTTTTTTAAATAGCCGAAGACTATAAAGTTTTAATATAGAAATATGTTCAAAAAAGATACATTAATTATATTTCATTATCATTTTTGTACTATGAGCGAATTTAATTCTTTCTATTAGCATGCCGAAATTTTTTTTATTTGTGTATTGGAATTTTTAAATTTCCGCGTAGCTTGATAATTATTAATTCAATTAAAGCTAATTTGAATCAAAATACGCCCTATTTTTCTTCTTATTTTATATAAAGTGGGTATCAAACCTTTAATTATTATAGCTGTTGTCGATTATTATTTTATGCCAATATTTTCTATTTTAAAGAGATAAAAATCACAATAATCTTATTTCAAATTTTAGTTTATATAGTTTGAATTGAACTAACCTCTATGTCAAGTTCCACCTTCGAGCAAGAGATGATTGGCATGATCATAAAAAAATTATCAAAAATACACAAACCAAGAAAAAACATAAAATTTAATATATCTATATCATAAAAGTACCTAAAATCTGCTTCCTAGGGATCTTATCAAGAATATTTTGGAATTATTGTTTTAAAGATAAATATTACTATGAATTTCGAAAAGATACAGAAAAAATTTCTTATAATTAATAATTTTATAAATATTTTTATATAGATGCAAAAAAATGATCATTTATGAAAAATTTCATGATTTACATCATATTCTAAAAGCATATCATGCAATATTTTTCTTAACCATAGAACAAAGTTTGTAGGATTCAGCTGAGAATGATTTAAAACGAATTAATCTTGCGCATAAACAGCAATAATCTAAATATTTATAAAATTAAGATGAATTAAGGGGTGTGCTGTAATTTTTAATTATAGCGACGGCCATAAAAACTTCAAATATTTACTTATAAGCTCGATATATGCGAAAATAATAAATGAAAAACATATTTGAATGACTGGAAGCCTTTATTTTATTGGTAATTGAAAGACGTTGCAAATATTTCTGCAAATCTTAACATATAGAAAGATATATATAATTTCCGAAATAAAAAAAAAGTTGCATAAAAATTACAAAGATCTGATACATATTTAAAAATCGACATCCACACAGTTTCTTCTTTGCTATTTTATAAAAAAAATGGAAGCAATAAGATTTTAAATGATTTTTGAGCGCGAACAGCGTGTATGTAATCTGGAATAAATAAAGGTTCAAAATATTTGGATTATTTATATAAAATGGTGAAAGATAATCTGTGAATATATCCTTTAATAAAAACCAATATACCACAAGTTTGAATAACCCCGAATTTTAAGGCAATGCCAAAATTGTTATCACCTCAAAGTAAGAAATCTAGTTTTAATGTATGAATGATAAAAATATCATAAAATTTCGGTTTACTTTATGCGGTTTAAAAAATTACGTTGTAAAAACTTTGCTATGAAGAAACGTTTGTTCCTCAACCTGTTTTGTTTTTGTCTTCAACCTTTTAATATAATCTTTTTTACAAAGAAAGATAAGATAATAAATTTAGAATTAAAAATAAAAAATACAGTAATTAAAACTATAAACTTTCTTTCATAATTTAAGAAAAATAATCCGCACAAAAGATAGAAACAGAAATCTTAACCCTGTGTAAAAATTAGTATATTTGTCGATTATAAAAGAGTGCACATCTTATGCTGCTTAATACAATTTTGAATTGCAATAAAATTTTGTTACTTATCGATTTTCACCTTGATAAATTATAAATATTATTCGCCGCACAAGAAAACATTATAATTAAAGTTTTATATCAATCTATGCGACAAATTCCATTAATTTATTGATTTAAAATTATTCTGCAAATAATTATAGCCTAGGGAACCGATAGATTCTCTAAATACACATGTACAATTTTTTATAAAATTAATTTATCTGTTTCTATATACATTTAAAGCTAAAAATTTGTATCAAACCATGATTACAAAAATATATGTATGCTCCACAAAATAATTCACTAATTTTAAATGGTCTTATTCAAAATAAGGATGAAAATTTAATAAATTTATGTCATTTTTGACGCAGATAAACACGCGTAAATCTTTCAACAATTATATTTTCAATTAATTAAATGTCAAAAGACTCATAATCTTCGAAAAAAAGCTCGTAATTCCTACATTTTATATTGCTTTGATTTTAATATGCCCTGAATAAAGCGATAGTATGATTAATAATAATTGTAAAGTGGATTGTGTTGATTTTATTTTGTGATTAAATGAATCCATATAATTTCTTCAGACCGATTGAATTAATTAAAATCAACTAAATATATTTAAAGTAATTAATAAAAAATATAAAATTTTTAGTAAAATTATTAAATAAAGTATTAAAATCAATCCAATATTAGAATATAATGCATAAGAGTTTATTCTTGAATTTTAATTCAGTCAAGTAGAAATACATAACCTTGCCTTATTATGATAAAAAATCATAAATACCTTCGTAAATTCGTCTCCTTGCTTCTTTCTTACGCCTTTCACGTTTTTAATGCTATACTTTAGCTTTTTTGGACGACTCAACATTTCGGATTGTCCTGAGGAATCCGAATCAACAAAATTGTATTTTTCTGCAATCCTGCGGCGTTAATAGTCATTTAATGAATGTCATTCTGGTTTATCCATATATGGTATGTATTACTGAACCCTCTTTTCCACTCTGTTTAATGAAATTCGTTATTGTTGCCCAGGTACGTATGTATTCACTTCGGATGGGGTGGTCACAAAATATCATAAAAATATGTTAAGCAATTAAAAATCCAGGACGAAGTAGAAGTTTACATGAAAGCTCTCACACTCCGCAAGACACTTGAACTCATCTTATTTGAGGGAAGAAGAGCAGTTGATGAAGATAGTTCAGGGGAAGGTTTCAAAAGATGCATCAAGGAGTTGTGCAATATTCCCAACACGCTGACCACGTCTCAATAGATAAAATCGATAAAAAGAAAATTAACCATAAATAAATATCTAATAAGTTGCCCTAGGTACGCAAGACACTTGAACTCATCTCAATTGAGAGAAGAAGAGCAGTTGATGAAATATGATTCGGGGAATATGTCAAAAGATGCATCAAGGAGTTGTGCAATGTTCCCAATGGGCTGACTACGTCACAATAGATGGAATTGATAAAAAGAAATCTAACCTATAAATAAAAAATAAAAGGTGCCTTAAGTATATTCCAACAATCTCTGCGATTTTTTTTCTAGGTGATTCGCTTGTGTCTACAATTCAAGTCCCAGGTTTGATTTATTAGTCTCCTCCCTCAATGAAACTTAACCTCGTAGTTAAGCATTGTTTAATATGCTTGGATAATTTATCCAGTCCCATCCATTCAGACTATATTGTTTATAAACTCACGTATTAAGCTGTTAGCGAATCTTTGATGCATGCCAATAACTTCGCATATAGTTCTTTACTGTTGTTTTTTTCTTAGAAGAACAAAAATTTTAGCAATTTCTTGATTTATATTTTAAATTTACTAAAACATATATCCTTTCTAATTGATATGGTAGTTTGATATTTATCAAATATTTAATAGTTATACCTATATTTATAAGCATCACAACTATCTTTTGTAACTTATAAAGTCATTGATAGACTTAGTTGCGTACAAAAACCACATAAATTAGATTTATGCAATAGTTTCGCATTTCTATAACAATAAATTAGAGTTATTTTTGCTTTTACTTCTTAATTACTTAAGAAATTGGACATTTTTAGGATCGTTATAATTAATTTTAAGCTAAATATATACCAGAGCATACAAGACGATTCAAGCAAGAATCTTGCATGTATTAGGAAAATAAACCGCTTAAAATAACAAATTAAATAGCCTTAGGTGATAATTTGTTTAATATAATTCAAAACTATCGAGATAACTAGTGTGTAAAGCAATAATATTGATAAAGATTAATAAAGAAAGGTTTATGACCTAAATAAACAAAAATTAACACAAAATATCAGAATTATTATGATTTAAAAAAAAATAAGCATAATTACTCCTTTTAAATTAAAAATATATGCAAAATAACAAAGGGTAAATTTTTCTAGATTAAAATCCCTTTTTTGTGCATATAAATTTTACTTTCATGTTAATCTGTATAATTTGTATCCTAGATCCATTTCTTTATTAAAAATGCAGATTTTTTTATTTTTTTATTTAAATGTTATGGACACTTTGATTTAATATGCAATTTTTCGTTTTGTGCAAATAATAATTTTTGAATTCCAATTATATATATTTTTTAGCTTGACATAGCAAAAACTGATATTTTTGTTTAAAACCTTGTCCACATAAATTAAATAATAATAAATTTTTAAGAAATTTTTTCACTAATATCGAGCAAAATGGCGATATAAATAACTTTATCTAAGATTATTAAATTATATTATAAAAATATGTGCCTTAATAATCTATAAGAAGCTTATTAATTTTACGTGAATTAGAATATCCCATACTTATAAAATATTGGCCTGATGGAATTCGAAGAAGATGTATCTTAATATTTTTTTAGAAGAATTAATTCTGATAAATGACTCAACATTGTATGATTAAATAATTATGTATAAATATTTTTAAATAATTGGTATAGCCGCAAAATTTATTTTAAAAAAATACTCAACAAGCAAGCATAATATATTGTAATAGATATCAATTTTTTAATTGTAAAAGAAAATAAACTGGTGTATTGTGGGTCAAAAATGTTTAGGAAAATAAAAATAATCCTAATAAGACATAAATTATAGGATATATTAGATATGAGAGTGTTTAGAAAAAATAAAAGACATTCATTTGATACTTTTTAATCCAAACTTATTTTAAATTCCATTAAAAAGCATTATTTAACGATTTTATTAACTAAAAATTTAAAAAGGTTAAAAATGGAATTCGTAGGTTTTATGATTTTTATCTGCATTAAGAAGCACATTTAGTTTTCAAATAATAAATTACTCATTTTGTTGACTTTATTCCGTGCCTAGTGAATTAAAAAAAAAAGACACCGATTCCAGGATATTATTTGATTCTTTTTGATAGTTTTTTTTATTAAGAAAACTTCATGAGATTTGTATTTCTGATAATGAATAAAACAGGAGCTGTTTCCATCAAAATTATCTTATAATTTGGAATTACATCACGCAAAAACTAATTTACATTCATCATATTAAAGTTATATATCAAGATTTTAAGCAAGTTCCAATATTCTATTTAACGTGTCTAATTAAAAAATATAATTAGTTCTTTTTTTAAATTTAGAATTTTTGTAATATTATTCTTGTAGCACCTGGCGTTACATGCTATCATTTTACCTAAAAGAAAAAAACACACATAAAAATCGGAAATTATTTTCTATAAATGGAACCAATTGAAAATTCATTTGTTTTTTAGAATCGTGTATCTTTAAAGCAAAATAAACAACCTTTTTTGTTATTCCTGAAATGGAAAGGATATTTTTCTGCCCTACAAAAATCCCTTCAATCGAATTTGTATTAAAATTCTTTTGAAATATTTGTACCCTACTGATGATTCACTGTTTTTTGTTCATAGAAATACTTATTAGTTTCAATATATTCATTCTAGGGATAGTATAAATCTTTGTAATCTTCTTTATACCATTAACCATTTCTTATTAAAGATTTGAATTTAGTCTATTTTTGATTGAAACAACTCGTTTCTTTTTTTAACCATTTTTGTTCAACATTCAAAGAACTTAAACACCCTCACTTTATGCCCCTGTGGTACTTACGCTTATCAGACTTAGATTCATCTATTTAAATCACATTTCTTTCATGTATAACATATCCAATAATTTACAACATTTTGGAACTACTATATTTTGCGTTTCTCTCAATATTTGCTATACTTTTTTCTTATGAATTTCAAGTTAGTATGTTTGAATTTTCTTAAAGCTTTTTGCATCCAAATATACAGGATTCACAGTTTTTTATTTTTGAAAGTATAGCAACATATTGGCAGTTTCTTCCTAAATATTTTGTGTTTATTTACAGAAAATCCAAAGACAAACATCTCTGTTCTCCCCATTCCATCCATTTTTACTTCAGTGTTTTCATAAATTTCTTCCATTTTAAGTTTCTTTTAAGCAATAAGAATTTATTTCTTCACATGTTAGTCTTTTACATTTCATCTAAAATAAGGGTAAAAAACAAAAAAGGTGTATAACCCAATACTGCCTATAATTAAATATCAGCCTTATTTTTTTATCTTTATTTGTAAATATTTAACCCTTATTCAACTTATAGTATAGTTTTAATGTTCTCGTAGTATTTTTATTATCAAAATATTTAAATTAAATAATATAGTACTAATATATGCTTATACATGATCGTTAAAGTTTTAAATCCATACCACGTGGTAAATTTTTTTTTTCATAAAGATATATTATTTCACCATCATTTTATTTTAAACGTTCTTTTTTATAATATTATTAGCAGGCGAAGTATTTTAACTAATAAAATAAAGTAAAATGTATTTACACCGCGCAAAAAATTATTTTACTTTTTTATTTTCTAAAAAATCAATTCTAACTATTGAATTTATGAAAAATGCTATTTTATATTGAAAATCACAATACTATCGATTTAAGCAGAACCTTTATTTTTTAATCAAAATGATATTGACTAAAATAGCATAAAAATATGAATTTATTAGGTAAATGTCTTATTTTATATTTTAATTTCAAATAAATACGTTTTAGATGCTTTTCAAATTATCATAATTAGATTTTAGTATTTTTTTTAATTTCTTCGTCTGTTACTCTACGTTAATTACTGAATTCGTATATTTAAATTGATTCTATCTTTTTATGTATATAAACCTCTGTTTTGGTTTGTTATTTATTTAAGTTTTATTGTTTTAAGCTTAATTTTTTACATTTACATAATATTATTTGTATTTATTCTTCTAAATTTTTTTAATACAACAAACCTAGAAAAAACTAGGTTTCCGAATTATAATATATTTATTCATGCGCTATATGGACATTCTATACTTTTTTTCACGGATATTTTTATATATATGATAATGTGTAACATATTTTTTTTTTGTAAAAGCACGTTTACTTAGCTTTTTGATTTTTATCATATTATTTCTTGCAATATAAAGTAATATATTTTTCTTTATTTTTAATTCTACAATTTTCAATTTTTTTTTTGCATTTAATAACGATAAACATTAAATTTTTAGGGTGCATATAATGGTAGATTTAATATCAAAAAAATTATGTTCAAATTTTATAACTCTATCTCCATATTTTTTTCATTATGGCATAAAGAGACCTATCGAGCGTTAAATTAATTTTTCTTTACAGCTATAAGATAACAAGATTAATTCCGAAAGATTTCGAACAAATGAAAGCTTTTTTTACTGTAAATATGCGCGTTATTGCGAAACTTTTACAGTTTTTTTAATCTAATCATATAAATTATATAAATAAGCCCAGAAACTAAATAACTAAATATATATATTTTAGTAAAAATTTGGCTAAAAAATTATTTTTTGTGTCAGAATTAAAACAAAATCACAAAATACAATTAATGAACAGATATTAAACTTCGAATAATGCATATAAAGGGATTTATAAAATAATAATTTGAAATACAAGTTAAATAAATCGATGTTTAACGAAATATTGGAATAAATTTATTGGTGGTTTCATTTTATTTTAACCTACGGTTATTTTAGCGATGTTTTTATGATCATAGAAATTTATCACGATAAAAAAATCTAATTTAATCGTTCACATTTGGATTTTTTTTATTTTTTATAGCTTTTTTTTTTAATAAATAAGAAATATTTGCTGTATTTCATTGTTTTTTTGTTATTATTACAATTTTTCAAGGGTAAATATCACATTACAATTTATTGCCCTTAGTACCCGTCCGTGATTTTTGTTTCTATTTAAGTTATATGATAATTTACGATGAAATATACCCATAAATGAAGCTACTGTTTCTTAGTCACACTGAAAAGTGATTTTAAAATCCTGAATAACAATAAGAAAGATAGAAACACAATATGGGGAGATGAATGGCGATCCAAGAAAAACTAATTTATTTATAATAAACAGCTAATCTTGAATATTTATATTTTCCTGTATAAAACTTCTTTTTATACTCTTAAACAACACATATCTCTTTTATTACGGACCAGAAAAATAAATTAAAGTAAATATAGTATTTTTTATTGACATTATTTCAAAAATCGCGTTTGCCCAGATTAATTTATATTACAAATACATTTAAATATTCCAACATAATTTTTTTTAAAAAACATC